>NC_047086.1:247662582-248912582 GCF_902459505.1 Geotrypetes seraphini
GCAATATATGCAAACCTATCTCATGCACATTCATTATAGATAACCTGAAAATCTGACTAGCTAGGAGGTGCTCCAAGTAGAAAGCCCCTTTGAATTCTTTCAGTCTCTGAGGATAAATTTGAAACCATTCCCTCAGCCTTTGGAAATTGGGATTGGAACTGGGACTTGTATACCACCTTTTTGTAGTTTTACAACCAAACTCAAAAGTTTCAAGTTTCAAGTTTTATTAGGATTTTACATACCGCCTATCAAGGTTAAGAACATAAGAACATAAGAAACGCCTTCACCGGATCAGACCTAGGTCCATCTAGTCTGGCGATCCGCACATGCGGAGGCCCATTTAGGTACTCCTTTTTGGAGACCTGGATTTCCCGTATCCCTCAATATGATTTGCAAGAAGGCGTGCATCCAACTTGCGCTTGAAACCCAGAACAGTAGTCTCCGCCACAACCTCCTCCGGGAGAGCATTCCAAGCGCCCACCACTCGCTGTGTGAAACAGAACTTCCTGACATTTGTCCTGAACCTGCTGCCACTCAGTTTCAGGCTATGACCTCTTGTCCGGTTATCTAAGCGGTTTTACAATCAAGTACTCAAGCAATTTCCCTATCTGTCCCGGTGGGCTCACAATCTATCTAACGTACCTGGGGCTATGGAGGATTAAGTGACTTGACCAGGATCACAAGGAGCAGCTTCAACCACTGCGCCACACACTTCAAGCATTTTCCCTATCTGTTCCAATATACTCACACTCTATCTAATGTACCGGGGGCAGTGGAGGATTAAGTGACTTGCCCAGGGTCACAAGGAGCAGCGCTGAGTTTCAACCCACAACCTTTTTTTTTTTGGGGGGGGGGTCTATTCATTGGGAGGTATACTCCACCTGTTTTTTTTCCAGGAAGTGGTTCTATGAGTGATATTTATATATTTTTTTCATCTGGAAGGGAAATGAACAACAATTATTGGGATTCAATGAATAGCTGAATGTCCTAAGATGATGAATTAATTTCTTTTTTAGATGTTAAGCTCACCTTAACCACAAACAATTTTGAAATTTATGTATTTAGAAAAGCTACAGATAGAAATACATTGTTTCATTTTGACAGTTTTCATCCTCCCATTTTCTCAGCTTTTGAGAGTAAGGTAAATTTGTTCCTCAGTGGGAGAGTTTAAGCTACAAACTAGAAAGCTAATGGACAGATTTTGTGAACGTGGATACAAACAGCATACAAAAGAGCTCAGTATAACAAGAGAGCTACTTTTCTGACCTAAAAGCATTGAAACCTTTGATAGAAATTGCATTACATGTGTGATGAGATTTACTCCCAAAAGTTACTCAGTTTTAGCTATTTTGAAAAAAAAAATTGGCGAATACTACAGTCCTCAGAAGTGTTTGCAAGATCTGGTTTAAGAACTGCATACTATAGAGACAGGAATTTGAAAGAGGTATTATGTCCAATTATACCATGTAACAAGGTCATACATAAGACAACTAGGAAGGGACATACTCCCCGCAGAAAACCCCCAGGGACATAATCCTGAGACACCTGAGAAGGGACAAAATCCATAAAACATAATCCATAATCCAGGGACATAATCCATAAAACAACTGACATAAAACATAATCCAGGGACATATAACATAACACAACTGAGAAGGGACATAATCCCTGCAGAAAATGTTCTGTATCCTATTTATTTATTTCTATACTGTTCCCCCAGGAGAGCTCAGAACAGATTACATGAGTTTATTCAGGTAATTGGTAAACCGACAAATCTGCGCAGGACAATTCCGCTCTGACAAATGCGCCCCGACAATTAAGCACATGGACAACTGCGGCCCATGAAGGATATCAGGAAGGCCCTGATTTGCTGAGACTCCTCAGGCCCCATCCCCTGAAGGGAGGGGGGGCTCCAAAGGAATGAGGCCTGAGGAGTCTCAGCAAATTAGGGCCTTCCAGATATCCACTAAAAGGGTTCCCTTAATCATGCTGTAAACCATTGGTGTACCAAGGGCGGGGCAGGGGGTGTGGACCGCCCTGGGTGCCGGCCCTAGAAGGGTGCACAGCCAGCCATGTCTGGAACCTCCCGCGCTGCTCTAAACGGCACCTGCATCTGCCGTACTTATTCTGAAGCAGAGTTGACAGCTGCGCTGAACTGTCCCGCGATGACTGCCGTCTGCCGCCTCTACTCCAGAAGAGGTAAGTGACGTCAGGGGGGGGGGGAGTGGACCAGCAGCCGCAGGCATTGTGGGACCTTGCCGGTTTAGAGGGAGGGAGAGAGGAGCATAGAAGGGTGGTGGAGGGAGATAAAGAGGGTCAGGGTGGTATGGAAGGGTGGTGGAAGGAGAGAAAGGGGACAGATGCTCATGGAATTGGTGGTGCAGGGAAAGGGGAGAGAGACATAAGGGGGAAGAATACTGGATGGAATTGGTTTGGAGGAAAAAGAAAGGGGGCAGATGCTGATGGAATTGGTGTGCAGGGAAAGGATACTGGAAGGAATTGGGTTGGATGGAAAGAAAGGGGGAAGATGCTGATGGAAGGGGGGAAGGGAGAGGAGAGAGTGAAATGCCAGACCATGGGGGTGGGGGGTGGGAAGGGAAGAAGAGGAGAGGAGAGAGATGCCAGACCATTGGAGGAGGGAAGGGAAGAAGATGGATGCTAGACCAATGGGGGTTAAGGGAGAGATGGAAGGGGGAGGCATAAAGTTTCTGGAAGGGGAATAGAATGAAAGAAGATGCCCTATAGAAGGGGCAGAGAGAGGGTAGATAGTGGATGAAAGGGAGAAAGTAACAAGAAGATGAGGAAAGCAGAAATCAGAGAAGACAAGGTAGAAAAAAAATTATATTTATTTATTTTTTTGCTTTAGGGGAGATGCATCGCTGTGTCTGTGGTGTTGCATTGTATGCAGAGTCAAGCTCCTTGGTGGTTGAATTTAACCTTTGTCTGCGTATTTCTATTTTATCCCCCTTTTACAAAACTGTAGAGTATTTTTTAGCGCCGGCTGTGGTAGTAACAGCTCTGATGCTCTGAATTCTATGAGAGTCTGAACTGTTACTACCATGGCTATAAACTACACTACAGTTTTATAAAAGGGGGATGGGTTAGTTTGTGATTACATATTCCATACTAGGCAAAGGTGTTTTCGTGTTCTGTGTGTTCGAAAGACACGGTTTACTGTTAGGATTGACTGTGCAGGATTGATCTGCACTAGTCTGGCTTGTTTAGTTTTACAATGGGTGTATTGATGTTGTACTGCTCACTGCAGTATGTAAGATGCTGCCTTTTCCTAGGTACACTCTTGTGTGACATGTGGTTTGTTACTAAAAATCATGTTTTCGTCTCGGGTGTCACATAGGCTAGGTATGCCACTGCTGTAAACCTACCCTAACACTGGAAAGAAAATGAATATTTTAAGTATAGTGTAGAGGAGGGGCCCCCCACCCCCCTCAAAAAGACAAAATAGTATCCTGTTGGGGTAGACCTCCCATTCAATGTGCGCATTTGTCGTGTGTGCAAATATCGGGGTGTGTTTGTCCTGTGTGCATGTGACAGGTCACCAGGTACTCAAGCTTTTTTCCCTGTCTGTCCTGGTGGGCTTACAATCTATCTAATGTACCTGGGGCAATGGGAGGATTAAGTGGCTTGCCCAGGGTTACAAGGAGCAGTGTGGGTTTGAACCCACAACACCAAGGTGCTGAGGCTGTAGCTTTAACTACTACGCCACATTCTCCTCCTATTATGTTAACCACAAACGTTTTTAAAAATCCTGAGGATGGCACCATTTATGATTTAAAATTTCAAAAAATTTGCGTTTCCATATTTTTAATGCCCCTGCAGTAAGATTTACATAGGACAAACATCTAGGAAATTAAAAAAACAGATTAATTGAACACAGGAGTAGTATTAAATGTAACAAGATCAATGCTCCATTGGTAGATCATTGCAAGCAGTTCTCTCATTCTTTTGAAGATTTTAAAATAGTGGTGATATATTTATTTGTTTGGACAGATTGTCACACTTATTGTAAGTTTGAAAATGAATAAAGATTATATAAAAAAAAAAAAATTGTGGTTATTACCAAAATTAGACCTGGACCACTTGGAGGGGACTTGAATAGATTTTTGGCACAACAGGAACATTACTGAATTTATAGACTAAGCACTGTTGAAACAACGGGTTTATATTCATAGTAACATAGTAGACGACGGCAGATAAAGACCTGAATGGTCCATCCAGTCTGCTCAACCTGATTCAATTTAATTTTTTAATTTTTTCTTCTTAGCTATTTCTAGGCAAGAATCCAAAGCTCTACCCAGTACTGTGCTTGGGTTCCAACTGCCGAAATCTCCGTTAAAACCTACTCCAGCCCATCTACACCCTCCCAGCCACTGAAGCCATCCCCAGCCCATCCTCCACCAAATGGCCATATACAGACACAAACCGTGCAAGTCTGCCCAGTACTGGCCTTAGTTAAATATTTAATATTATTTTCTGATTCTAGATCCTCTGTGTTCATCCCACGCTTCTTTGAACTCAGTCACAGTTTTACTATCCACCACCTCTCTAGAGAGCTCCTGTATAGAATGGCAACATTTTTATGAGCAAAGCCCTTAAAGTCAACTAATTATAATAAAAGTATCACTATTTTAATGACATCTCCTTTGTCTAAATCACTGTTCTTCAGCTGCTGGTCCGTGGACCAGTGCCGGTCCGCAGGAAATTTCTGCCGTTCCGCGCAGGGCCGGCAAGATTAAAGTGATCATTTCCTGTCCCTCCCTCCTTCCTTTCACCGGGTCCCCTTCCCTTACTGCCCTGCCGCTGCTGCTAAAGCCGACAGGAAGGCTTCTTTCCGACATCAATTCTGACGTCGGAGAGGACGTTCTGGGCCAGCCAATCGCTGCCTGGTTGACCCAGAACATCCTCTCCGACGTCAGAATTGACGTCGGAAAAAAGACTTCCTGTCGGCTTTAGCAGCAGCAGCAAGGCAGTAAAAGCAGGGGAAAGGAAGGAGGGAGGCTTTTTTTTTTTTTGTGGGGCAGGGAGGGAAGGAGGTAGGCAGGCAAGCAGGCTGGCTTTGGCCAGGGAGGGAGGGAGAGAGGTAGACAGGCAGGCAGGCTGGCTTGGGGGGTAGGGGTGGGACAAAGTGTGGAAGGCAGTGAGAGGGACATATGAAGGAGGCACTGGGGCACTAAAGAGATATGAAGGATGCACTGGGATCACTAAATAGATATGAAGGAGGCACTGGGGGCACTAAAGACATGGAAAGGATGCACTGGGGGCACTAAAGACATGGGAAGGATGCACTGGAGACACTAAAGAGATATGAAGGATGCACTGGAGGCACAAAAGACATGGGAAGGATGCACTGGAGGCACTAAAGAGATATGAAGGAGGCACTGGGGGCACTAAAGACAGGAAGGGGCACTAAGGACATGGGAAGGATGCACTGGAGGCACTAAAGAGATATGAAGGAGGCACTGGGGGCACTAAAGATAGGAAGGGGCACTAAGGACATGGGAAGGAGGCACTGGGGGCACTAAAGATAGGAAGGGGCACTGAGGACATGGGAAGGAGGCACTGGAGGCACTAAAGACATGGGAAGGAGGCACTGGGGGCACTAAAGACAAGGGAATGAGGCACTGGGGACACTAAAGACAAGAAGGGGTAATAAGGACATGGGAAGGAGGCACTGGGGGTACTAAAGACATGAATGGGCACTAAGGACATGGGAAGGAGGCACTGGGGGCACTAAAGACATGGGAAGGAGGCACTGGGGACACTAAAAACAGGAAGGGGCATTAAGGACATGGGAAGGAGGCACTGGGGGTACTAAAGACATGGGAAGGAGGCACTGGGGACACTAAAGACATGGGAAGGAGACACTGGGGACACTAAAAACAGGAAGGGACACTAAGGACATGGGAAGAAAGCACTGGGGGCACTAAGGACATGGGAAGGAGACACTGGGGGCAATAAAGACATGGGAATGAGGCACTGGGGGCACTAAGGACATGGGAAAGAGGCACTGGGGGCACTAAAGACATGGGAAGGAGGCACTGGGGACACTAAAGAGAGGAAGGGGCACTAAGGACATGGGAAGGAAGCACTGGGGACACGTAAGACATGGGAATGAGGCACTGGGGACACTAAAGACAGGAAGGGGCACTGAGGACATGGGAAGGAGGCACTGGGGGTACTAAAGACATGGGAAAGAGGCACTGGGGACACTAAAGACATGGGAAGGAGACACTGGGGACACTAAAGACAGGAAGGGACACTAAGGACATGGGAAGAAAGCACTGGGGGCACTAAGGACATGGGAAGGAGACACTGGGGGTACTAAAGACATGGGAAGGAGGCACTGGGGACACTAAAGACATGGGAAGGAGACACTGGGGACACTAAAGACAGGAAGGGACACTAAGGACATGGGAAGAAAGCACTGGGGGCACTAAAGATAAGGGAATGAGGCACTAGGGACAATAAAGACAGGAAGGGGTAATAAGGCCATGGGAAGGAGACACTGGGGGTACTGAAGACATGAAGGGGCACTAAGGACATGGGAAGGAGGCACTGGGGACACTAAAGACATGAAGGGGCACTAAGGACATGGGAAAGAGGCACTGGGGATACTAAAGACAGGAAGGGGCACTAAGGACATGGGAATGAGGCATTGGGGGCACTAAGGACATGGGAAAGAGGCACTGGGGGCACTAAAGACATGGGAAGGAGGCACAGGGGGCACTAAGGACATGGGAAGGAAAGAGGGAGGCAATAGAAAGGGACAATTCTTGGGCCTGAGTGCAGAAAGAAAGAAATGAAAGAAAGGAAACACAGTCAGAAGGAAACGCAACCAGAGACTCATGAAATCACCAGACAGCAAAGGTAGGAAAAATGATTTTATTTTAAATTTAGTGATCTTAATGTGTCAGTTTTGAGAATTTATATCTGCTGTCTATATTTTGCACTATATTTGTCTATTTTTCTATATAGTTACTGAGGTGACCGAGCTCGCGGAGATGGGACGGAAACAGGGTTTTTAAATTTTAGTCCTAGTAGTTTGCTGGTCCATAAAATAATTCTTTTATTTCTGCCGGTCCACGGGTGTAAAAAGGTTGAAAAACACTGGTCTAAATCACCATAGTGACAATAAAGTTATATTGAGTAATAGAAGACCTATCAGCTTTTGCCATGTGAAATGATAGGATTGGCAATCGGTTAATGGGTTTGTTTGATGAACTGAGACACTGTGTTGGGAACATGCATAAAATGGGAATGGAATATTGAACAAAAGGTTAGTGTTTGCTATAAATAATGTTTGTACAGTTTTGAAGAAGTTGGAAGGTACACTGAAGTTTGCAGTTTTTCACGGGATCATTGTAAGAAACAGTTATTTCCCTGAGACAGCAGCGGTAGAGGCCGCAAAACACCGACAGTGTCCGACAAGAGAAATTCATTGCTAAGATCGATCTCTTGAACAGTTTGAAGAATTGTAACAATATGTGAGATTTTTCTAAGTAGGGAATTGATTGAAGCACTTTTCACTTTGTGACATATACAAGGTCTGACGATTAAGTTTGTGAGCTTGCCTCCATGCACTTACGCTGGCAACACTGTATAAACAACTCGGTAAGGTTTCATAGCCTTGGTATATCAATGTTTCACAGCTGTGTTCGTGTTGACATGTGGTGGTGTCTTGCTGAGTGGCGTTCATTATTGTTGCATGTTTTTGTGTGCCGTTGTATGAATGTTGGAGCTTGAATTAGAGCAACAAACAAACATAGATTTCTTCTTAAACTTGGCAAGAGTGGAAATGAAATTAGCGACATTTTAGTCCAAGTTATGGGGATTATTTATTTATTTATTCGATTTTTTTAGCCCGTCCTCCCAAAAGAGCCCAGAACGGGTTACAATGAATATATTGGTGCATTAAAATTATAAGTAAGATAGGTACTTAGAAATTCCCTTACTGTCCCTAAGGCTCACAATCTAACTAAAGTACCAGGAATAATGACAATTAGAAGAGTAATAAAGAAAGAAAATAGAGATAGAGGAGAAAAATAAGAAAATAAACGTACTAATAAGATTACAATGATCTAAAGGAATTTGAAAGGTTAAAAAGAGGGGAGATAAGAATAGATGCAGAGGGAGAACCGTTGAAGCAATAGAATTCTGGGGAAATTTAAATGAAATTTGAATGATAAAATAAAACAAAATAAGTGGTAAAACAATAAGTGAGATTAAAAAATATATCATAAACTAAAAAGAAGTGAAAATAAAATCAAAACAGTCAAAACTGAAGTCCAGCTTGAACGGGCCCCCGAGCCAACCGTTGGTCCGATGGCCGGACTGCAGCCCTCCTCCGTCGGCTCTCCCCTGCTGGAATGGGGGAGGAGCGAAGACAGTGTCGGGTGCCCTGCTGGAACGGGCCCCCGAGACAACCGTTGGTCCGATGGCCGGACTGCAGCCCTCCTCTATGAAGAAAATGGCAGTGTACAAATGGATTAATTTTTTTTTTCTGAGGGAAGAGAAAATGTCACTGATGAAGAAAGTGGTGGGCACTAGAGGATTACTGGCCTCAGGGAGGCCAGTAATGAGCAGAACTGATGAAAACATTGCAAACATTTGTTGAACTGTGCATCAGACTCGTCGGCTGACTTTGAAAAGCATAGCAGACCAAGTAAACATCGATAGAGAAACAGGAAAATCTTAACTGAAAATCTTGGCATGAGAAAAGTGTGTGCAAAAATGGTCCCAAAGGAGCTCACCGATGAATAAAAGCAAAGGAGAGTTAAAGCTTCCAAGACATTTTGGAGAGCCAAGACGATGTTTTGGGCCCTGTTATCATTGGTGATGAAATATGAATGTACCAATACGACTCTCAATTCTCCACAACCAAAAAAGTTCTGCCAGTCCAAATCAAGAAACAAAACGATATTGCTAACCTTTTTTGATATCAAAGGGATTGTTCTTTATGAATTTGTACCAACTGGACAAACAGTTAACCAAGTTTACTATTTGGAAGTGCTGAAAAGGCTGCATGAAAAAGTTAGACAAAAACAACCTGAACTTTTCGCCAACAACTCATGGCTCTTGCACCAGCTCACACAGCACTGTCTGTGATGGAGTTTTTAGCCAGAAAACAAATAACTGCATTGGAACACCCTCCCTACTCACTTGATCTGGTCCCAAAGACCCACCTAAAAGGCAGGTCTATCTTTGGGTGTTTTACCTTAGCTGGCCAGCCAGGATCATTGTGGTCCACAGGAGGTAGCCAGACTGCCTCCTGCAGGCATAATATTGAGCCTTGTATCTTTATACCGGAAATGTAAATCTAGAACCCAAACACAGCTGGGATCTATGGCAAAGGTAATGATGACAGCAGCTTTAGATAATACAACCTGAAAATTCTCTAAAAAGTCTGTCAAATTTAGATAAACAATTCCCCTTCCTCCATCTTTATTAAGGTCACAACCTCTTTCACCAACCAAGTAAGCTTGCATAGCATAGCATCCAAAAAATCTTTAAAACTTTCTTAAGCTATTTCTTCCAACATTTGCAAAGGTGATAGTATTGATGATTTAGGGAAGTTTAAGAAACAAAGATTTGAACACCTCTCATAATTCTCCAGTCTTTCCATCTGCCTCTGACTTACCATATTCCATTAAGCACAACATTCTGCACTGTTTGCTAATCAGAGACTGAAAGATTTAGAAAAAAGAAGCAATCTAGCATCTTGGCTTGGTAGAACTTCAGTATGAGAGCATGCCTGGGCCTGAAGAGATTGTGTACATTCTAATAAGTTAGCGAGATTTTCCACAACAGTCTACTTAAGGGCTCCAAATGCCAACCATATTTCCAACAGAGTAATATCACCTGCTGAAGTTGGCCCCTCCAGGCGTTGTATGTCTCCAGCTCTACTGACATTGGGAATAAACTCAGTCCAAACAGCAGCTGATTCTTATGAACCCTCTGTCAAAGGGAGTTCTCTTCCCACAAGGATCACAATGCTGGATTGAGTGGCACTGCCTTCAAGAAACTCTTTAGTGTCCATAACAGTTCTCTGCCACTGTAGCCTGCCTTCACTTCTGGTTCTGAGGGGAGTCTCACATGGGTCAGGGGTCAGCAGGATTTCCAACACTACTGGAAAGGATCCTTTCTCACCCAGTTCCGTACCTCTGGCTTCTTCCTTGTGTGAAAATTTTTTCCAGAGTCTGCTGGTTTGAGTTTGAAGGTAATGCTTCCATTGGTGGATAGTGGCATACAAAGGCTGTTCAAAAAGTATCAGACCTTTATTCATAAAAAATACTCATATTCAGATACAACAATCTTATACTGATCTCCTTCAAAGTAGTCCACTTGGGCTGCCACACATTTCTTCCAGTGGTTCTGCCACTGTTGGAAGCAGCACTGAAATGCCTCTTTTGAGATTGCTTGCAACTGGTTCGTCGCATCCTGCATAAAGTCTTCTCTTGACTGAAATCTAGTCCCTTTCAGGGCCATTTTCAGCTTGGGGAAAAGCCAAAAGTCACAAGGAGCCATGTCTGGAGAGTAGGGAGCCTGAGGAATCACAGGTGTGTTGTGTTTGGCCGGGAAACTCCGTATCAAATGTGAAGAATGGGCAGGTGCGTTATCGTGATGGAGCTGCCAATTGCCTGTGCCCACAGGTCCGGCTGTTTGCATCTCACAGCATTACGAAGGCGACACAGAACCTCTTGGTATTACCCCTTGGTGATTTGACGATCCTGCATCACCAGGGTCCTCACTTGGTCAATGACAATCTCGTTTCTGGATGTTGAGGAGGGCCTACCAGAACATGCTTCACTCTCCACTGATGTGTGTCCATCTCTGAAGCGGTTGTACCACTCCTTTATTTGTGTGGTGCCCATTGCTTCACCCCTGAAGGCTGTTGAATCTTGCGGATCATTTCCACTTGGGAATCGCCAAGCTTTATACAAAATTTAATGCAGTAGCGTTGTACAACCTTTTTCTGTCATTTTGTCAAAAATGAAAATCAAACGGCTCTTACTTACACTTCCTCACTCATTGACGGTCTGCCGGTGACTGACAGCTTCTATAGGCAAGAAAAAAATTCAAGCATGTGCATTAGGGTCGCCTACATATGTGCACCAAACCACGCATCCCTAGCTTTATTTGTTTACGCAAGAAAAATTAAGGTCTGATACTTTTTGAACAGCCCTCATATTTTTCCTTTTTGTTTCACCATGTTATTTCTGCAGACTTTAACCCAGCAGATCACTGGAGTGCTCCCTGCCACACATCTGCTCAGTCAGCCCTCTTGCCCTATGTTTTCATCTGGGTTCTCCTCAGAGGACTGTCTGGTGCAGTGGTTAAAGCTACAGCCTCAGCACCCTGAGGCTGTGGGTTCAAACCCACACTGCTCCTAGTGACCCTGGGCAAGTCACCCAATCGCCTCAAGTACAGTAGAAAGATTGTGAGCCCACTGGGACAGACAGAGAAAAATGCTTGAGTACCTAAATAAATTCATGTAAACCATTCTGAGCTCCTGTGGGAGAACAGTATAGAAAATTAAAAATAAAATAAAATACAGGTGGCCCTACAGCATAGCCCTCTGAGTCATCAAAACACACAAACCTATCTACCATAACAAGGAAGTGTCCTTTCACAAAATTATACATGGTTGCAGTTGAAGCAGGCCATTCAGGTTGGGTTCCCTGAATGGAAAAATCTCAGTAATCAGTACAGTTTGCCGCTCTTATGCTTTCAGGTGTACTTCCTGGGACATCAGGCCGCTCAGTGGTATAAATTAATATCTGGATTAATATCGGGACATTTGGAGCATTGAGATCAAGCATCAAATTACTGCATCTCAATGGCCACGTATTTGCGCTTGGAGGATGAGATATACAGTGTCTGCATCTATGAGACAAATTTGTTTTTTTCTATTACATAGCTCTAAATCTAATAGATGCTGGCACTGTCATCTTGAAGCTGGGACATTAGATCATTTGTTATTCTATTGCCCATTAATACTTGCTTTTTGGAAATCAATATGGGGGTCAAATAAATAATTTGTTAGATAATCCGGTGGCATTATCCTATGACACCATATTGTTTGGCATGTCAATGAGAGCTAAAAGCCAAATATCCTCTAATAACAATAAGCTTCTACTCATTATGACAGGGGTTGCCATACAAAAGATTATGAATAATTGGAAAAATTGGGATAGGCTGAATTATAGCTTTTGGTGGAACTCTTTGTGTCATATATTCAAAATGGAAAGGATAATTGCCATGCAGCAGAGAAATTTTAAAAAATTTCAGGTTATTTGGGAGCCATTAACAAGATACTGTAAAGATTGAAATTAATGCATAGAATAAATATTAATTTTTTCCCTTTTGTTCATACACGTCCAGGGTGGGGTGGAAATATGTTATGATTTATTTTGCTTATGAATAACTGTTGGTTATAAGGGAGGGGGGACATTTAATGCGAGTTAGAATTTGATTATATATTAAGTGATGTTAAAATATAAATTATTGTATTATATGTTAAAAATGAATAAAGATTAATATAAAAAAATAAAATAAAATAAATTTTCTTAAATTCTATTGTGTAACTTTGTAGTTCCTATATTTTTGTAAGCTGTTGTGGACCCTGTTGGCGAAAAGGTGATATAAAAAAGCTAGATTAGATTAAAGGATCAAATTGAATGTCATTCATTCTACTTCAATATAAATGTGTGTGCTGTTTGATAAAGCCATTTTACCATGTAGCAGCATTGCGGCAGAGATCTTATTTGTGTTCACTGCAATGTTACATTTCTTCTTGGGCTTAAGGCATTTCATGTCTTATTTTATGCTGATGGAGCACTAGAGGGATAACTGCTTAGTGATTGACACATTGTTAGATTCAGGCCGAGTGTAGGACAACTAAGTACTATAAAGTACAAATTTCCCACAGAATGGTTTTACATTACAGAAGCAGCACTCTAAGCAGCCAAACAAATCCTGTTCATAAATCAACATGATGTCAAAGTCAGAAAGACTGAGTAGTCAGGTCAAGTAAGCAGGGCAGCTGTCCTGGAGAGAGGACAAAGCAGGAGAGACAATGTTTCAGGCAACCATGACTATCACAGGAGTGGGACCTGGAGCACAGGAACAACTAAGTGGATCTGTGACAAGGCTGGAAGATAAGTAAAAGTGGCCTCATGAGCACTGACAAATGTAGTGTCATCCTGGGGCAACACGGTGATAAAGGAGCATGTCACACCCCTGGCCCTGCCTACCCAAAGTTGTAGGCCAAGTGTCCGTTCACCATCTACCAGAATATAGGCCAAGTGTCCGTACACCGCCTACCGGGGTATAGGCCGAGTGTCCTAGCTAGCTGGAGCTCAGAAGCTCTGAGAAGGTTTCAGGCTTACCGAGAGTTAGGCTGAAGCCAACATTCTCCTCTCAAGAGTTGTCCTGGAGCTCTTGTTTCCAAGAACTCAAACTATGCTCTTTTCTGCTGGGAGTCCATTAACCAACCCCCCTTTCAGTTCAAGGTGAGGTCCCTCTTGACCCCCTCAAAATGTCCCCTGAGTATTCTGGGGGTCCAAGCCAAAGCTCCTCTCCCTATCAGGAATCCAGTTTAATAATAATAATAATTTATTTTCTTATATAGCCCCCTACCAGTAGTTCTGGGTGGTTCACAAAAGAGAAACTGAAACATTTCAGTGAAAAAATACAATAATGAAAACTTATTACTACTTTAAATACAACATCAGTAAAAACAATTCAATTAAAATACACATTCCTAAATAAAATATATCATCGTTGATATGCTGTTAAAAAAGTTAACATTCTTGCTTATCAAATAGGCAAATTTTCAATAATTTCCTAAATTTGAGGTAAGAGTGGGATTGGGCAATCAGAGGGCATGTCCAGGAATTCATCTTCCCTACTTGGTATTCTGGTGTCCTGTTCAAAAAGGCCTTTAGAGCAGGGAAGATGAACATACCTGAATTTCTGGTGCATTTGTTTGACTTGAATAATTTCAGGTAAGATACCAGATACGAAGGCAGTAAACCGAAAAGTGCCTTGTAACAAATACACCCAAATTAAAAAAATACTCTGGCTTCGAATGGGAGCCAATACAGTCTAGTATAAAAGGAGCTTACATGGCCATATTTCTTAAGACCAAAAATCAAACGGATTGCAGCATTCTGAACTAATCAGAGTCTTAATAAGGACTTTTTTGTTAACCCTAGATAAATGATGTTACAATAATCCAAGGTAGACTGGACTAACAGCCGGAAGGACTCTGTATCAAAATATTTCTTAACGGTCCTTAATTTTCATAGTATTATGTAACATTTTTTAGTTAACTAATCCATATGCTTCCTAAAAGTTAGACTACGGTCTAAAGTTATTTCCAGAATTTTCAAATTAGGTACTATCTCAAAACATTGACCTTTCAATTGGATAGTTGTTTCCTGGATTTTAAGGCGTCTCTTTTCTATATAAATCACCCCTTTTCTCTGCAATTCACTGTCTTATGCAAATTAGTTATTCAAGTCCAATGGCAAGGCCATTCAATCTTTACTATTGGGCAACCCAATACTCCGGGGAAATAGGGGTAGCTGGTTCCTAAAACCACTCACCTAGAATTTCTCTATGACTAGAACCACCCCATTTGGAACTAGTTGAACCCAGCTATTCTCTGTTTAACCCTGGTTACCTATTTCCCATGGGAACTCTGAGGAGGGGTAGACTCCGGTGTAGCCCTCCCTTGGGAAGGTACTCTCACACGTGATGGGACATCACAGAGCACAATAATCAAGTCAGTGTTTTCCCATTTACTACTACTATTTATCGTTTCCCACCCATTCCAAACCCCAAATAAAAACGTCAGTGTTAAGTATTTAGCAGCTGTTTTAATAGTTAATGCAATTCTATGATGACTGTGAATCCCTATTAAAAGCCAGATTACATGCTTAATCAGTTTAGGTCACAAAGAATAATATATACTTGCACAATCTCAGCGGGAGTTCAGTGAATTATTTCTGTCAGTAGAAGATGGATAGAGAACAATGCTCAATTGATTTTAAGGGGTAGATATTCAACTGATATACAATGCTGGTCATGTCTGGGTGCCAGTATTTTAATATCTGGGCATACACGGCCAGTAAACACATATGCAGTTAAGTGCGATATTCAGCACTTAATTGCATAAAATGAGCCATATAAAGATAGAACTGTATTTTATGTGGTCCTATTTATGCAGTTAAGGCACCAGGGGTAGGGAACTCCGGTCCTCGAGAGCCGTATTCTACTCGGGTTTTCAGGATTTCCCCAATGAATATGCATGTGGTCTATTTGCATGCACTGCTTTCAATATATATTCATTGGGGAAATCCTGAAAACCTGATTGGAATACGGCTCTCGAGGACCGGAGTTCCCTACCCATGAGTTAAGCGCTGAATATCAGTAATTAACTGTATATGTGTTGACTCTGCCTCAGATTGCCCACAAAATAGCCAGTTTCAGCTTGGATGCTAACCAGATATATTCAGCAGTAGTTAACCAGATAGTGCCATTAAATATACCTGGTTAAATTTGCAGATGATACTAAACTGTTCAAGTCTGTTAAAACCTCAGGGAGGGATTGTGAAAAATTGCAGGCAGACCTTAAGAAACTGGAAGACTGGGCATCCAAATGGCAGATGAAAGTTAATGGGGACAAATGCAAAGTGATACACATTGGGAAAAATAACCCAAATCAGTTACCAGATGCTGGGGTCCACCTTGGGGGGGGGGGGGGAGGGGGTGGTGTCAGCACTCAAGAAAAAGATCGGGGTGTAACTGTAAACAATAGGCTGAAACTTTTCGCCCAATGTGTGGTGACGGCGACCAGAAAAGCAAACAGGATTCTGGGAATTATTAAAAAAGGATTTTGGATCATCATCATGGATTTTGTACATCGCCTAGCAATTTTAATAGGCGATTCATCAAATGAATAAATAAACTTGAAACTTGAAACTTAACAAGACCAAGGGCCAGATTCTCAAACTTTACCATATCTTTAACAAAGGTCACTAAACCGGTAGCAGCTAGTTTAAAGTGCCAGTATTTTATTGGCTGATTAATAGCGAGCTTCTTTTTTTTTTTCAATATTTAAATTTTTATTTCAATTTTTCAAATTATACAACTATCAGTATACAGCATTCTTCAGTCACTGCATTAACAAAGTCAACAACTATTAACAAGGCTCCTCACAGAAAAATGCTCTTGCTCCACACTAAATGCGCCCCAATCCCCCCTTCCACCCTAACCCCCCCCCCGCCACACACACTTCCCCATCATCCTACCCCTAGTAGACCCCCCCTCAGAACCCCTCCCATCATCCAATGAGCAGACCAGGCAGAAGTGACCGAGGATACTCTATAAAGAATCCAACAGGTCTCTAATTTTGATCCAAGTTACAGATCGTGTCAGGAACTTATGACGACGAGTAGCCACTGCCATCTCCATCCTCCCAATGGACAAAATTCTAGTCTTCCAATCTGATAATAAGGGTGCAGCAGTGTTTTTCCAGTGGTTAGCTATGAGGCATTTGGCAGCAGCCAGACCCCAACGACGTAGTTTAGTCTGCCAAGGGTATTCTCGTTCATTAAAGAGCCCCAGAAGACACGACTGAGGAGACACCTCTACCAGATCTCCAAGCAGGGAGGTCAAAGTACCTGCCACCTCTGTCCAAAATGGACCAAGAACCACACAATCCCACCATATGTGTAGGAAGGAACCCTCGTGGATCCCACATCTCCAACAAGTAGCAGTAACCCCGGGAAACATTTTGTGTAACCGCACTGGAGTATAGTACCATCTAGTAAGTACTTTGTAAGCATTTTCTTGGACCAGAGCACAAGTAGAAGCCCAGGATACCTCCCTACAGATAACTTCCCACTGTGCAGTAGTGAAGAAAAACCCTAGGTCTCGCTCCCAGTGTTTCTGAAAGGAAAATTGTACAGTTAAGTGACCTCTCCAATATTGGTACAACACTGAAAGGGGTCGGGGCACCTGCCGAAGCAGCAACCAGAGATTCTCAAGGGATTCCTGCTCAATGCTCAAAGGCCTTCCCCAACCCTGAGCCTGCATGAAGTGTCTGATCTGAAAATAGGCCAAATAGTCCCGGTCCGGTAAGTTATATTTCTGCTGGAGCATGGCAAAGGACAATATCCCGGTAGTTCCCAACAAATCCCGAAACACCCTCAATCCACTCTGGGCCCATCTATGAAAAACCCTATTATCTCTCCCAGCCTGAAATTTAGGTTCAAATTGTATCGGAGCCAAAGAAGAAATCAATATACCATTACCCAACCGAGCCCGAGCTTGACTCCACACCTTAGCCAAGTGTTGTACAAATGGATTAGGTATACCCTGGATCCACGAGCTAGGGGACCCAGAGATCCAAAGTCTATGTTTCAACCTCAATCCGCCCCCTGAGGTCTGTTCGAGCATAACCCCGTTTTTATATTCTCCCAAGTCCCACTCGAGGATCATTTTCATCTGAGCTGATTGATAGTACCATTCCAGATTCGGGAGTCCCCTCCCACCCTCAGTTCTAGCCGCCCACAGCACCGTTTGGGATATCCTAGGGGACTTTCGTTGCCAAATAAAACTGCGCAGTTCCTTCCCCATCCCCCGGAGCTCCCGAGCTGGAACCCGCACTGGTAATGTCTGGAACAGAAACAGCAACCTTGGAAGCACATTCATTTTAACCAACGCAATCCTGCCCCACCAACTTAACCAAAGGCCATGCCACCTTTGCAAGTCAGCTCTTATTCGACGGTAAAGGGGCTGGTAGTTCTTCTCGTAAAGTAGGGTTATATCTTTGGGTATATAGATGCCTAAATATTTAAGTCCAGAAGTTACCCATCTAAAAGGAAAACCACCCCGAATGTTCTCCACTTCCGTGGGCGTGAGATTCAAATTCAAAACTTCCGTTTTATCCAGATTGATTTGGAACCCAGAGACTCCCCCATACGACCCAAAGAGTTGCACCAGGTGTGGAACGGAAACCTCCGGCCTTCCCACATATAGTAAAATATCGTCAGCAAACAGCGCCACCCTGTGTTCAACTCCATTCATCTCAAATCCACGTAAGTCTGGATGATTCCGAATGCTCAACGCTAAAGGTTCAATAGAAAGAGCAAACAATAAAGGTGAAAGCGGGCACCCTTGTCTAGTCCCTCGACCAATAGAAAAAAAATCCGTATAAGATTGATTGATACGTAGACAAGCCCGCGGGTCCTTATAAAGAGCCCTAATCCATGTAATAAAGGTGTGGCCCAACCCCATGCGGTCCATCACATCCCAAAGAAATTCCCATAGCACCCTGTCAAAGGCCTTGTCCGCGTCTACTGACATCAATACCGATTTATCTGACCGAAGGCCCGCTCCCCATAGCAGATTAAGGGTCCGCCTAATATTATCGCTCACCTGTCTACGCTGTATAAATCCTGCCTGATCCTGGTGAATTATTGATGGCAGTACTTTACCCAGGCGCAAAGCAAGCACTTTGGCTAAGATTTTAGCATCTAGATTCAGCAGTGAAATAGGTCTGTAGGACCCACATAACAAAGAGTCTCTCCCTGGCTTTAAAAGCAAAGTAACCCCAGCCTCCCCCATAGTATTCGGAAGACTGGATCCCTGTGGGATCCCATTCGCCACTCGCGCCAGAAGTGGCCCCAACTGTCCTGAAAATTGTTTATAAAAACAGCCAGTATACCCATCTAGTCCCGGTGATTTCCCATTCTTCAACTTCTTAATTACTCCCAAAATTTCCGCCACTGTAACTGGTTCTTGTAAATACGCTTGGTCCGCCGCTGATAGTCGCGGCAAAGGAATGGAGTCCAGAAAAGCAGCCTGAACTTCCTGATCTACCAGATCCGGTTTACTATACAGTTCAGAATAAAACGCCAAGAACTCCCGTCTTATCTCCGAGTCCACCACCTGTATATCCCCCCTCTGTACCCCCCGTATCCGTGTTATAGTTGCTCTATTCTGCCTTATTTTAATATATCTAGCCAATTGAGCTCCCGCCTTATTACTATGTTCGTAAATTTGAAGTCGGAACCGTGCTCGCATCCTGTCAATTTCATCCACCTGAAGTTGGTATAATTCATCTCTCACCCTCTGTAACTGGGTCAATACCTGCGTATCCCGGGATCCCTGATGGGTCCGCTCCAGTAGAGACAACCTCTGGCGCAACTGGAGGAATCTCTGGGTTCTGTATCGTTTGAATCTGGCCCCCCATTTGATAAGTTCCCCACGCACCACTGCTTTTAAAGCATCCCACAATACAGCATCAGTAACTTCCCCATTATCATTCTGTGCTAAATAGTCCGTTATCGTGTGTTCCACCGCTGCGTGCACCACTGGAGAGCCTAAGAGAGACTCATTAAGCCTCCAGTATCTGCGCCCCCCCCGATCCAGCATCCCAGTGCAGGCCACCCAGACAGGTACATGGTCAGAAATATGCATCGGCTCTATCTCAGCTCGGGAGATCCCTCCCATCTGATTGCGATGAGTCCACAACCCATCCAGTCTAGTATAGGTATTTTGAGCATGAGAGTAAAATGTATACGATTTCTGTGATCCATGTAGTAAGCGCCAACAATCCACTAAACCCAATGAAGTCATCAATTTGCCTAGTGCCCTAGCTGGACTTTTCAGGGATTTACGCCCCCCGCCCGAATGGTCCAACACTGGATCTGGCGGAACATTAAAGTCACCCCCCAAGTAGATAGCCCCTCTAACGAAAGATCTCAAGTTAGATTGAAGGCCCTTAAAAAAAGCCACTTGAGCTGAACATGGCCCGTAAATATTAATAATTGTCACCTGTTGGCCCTGCAGCACTCCCTGCAGAGCTAAGCAACGCCCGCCTTTGTCCCGATATATGTTATCCACTTGAAGGCCCAACCCTTTTCTCACCAGAATGGCCAGCCCACCTGCCCTTTTAGTAGCATTCTCACTTTGATGCGTCCAGATTAAGTCAAATTGTGGTCTTTGAAGCAGACCAACATCACGGGGTCTCAAATGTGTCTCTTGTAACAGACAGATATCCCAGTTCATACGTGTTAACTCCCGAAACACCATGCTCCTTTTACCAGGACTATTCAGCCCATTGACATTCCAGGATCCAATGAGAATCTCCGGTTCCTTATCCCTTTCCTGCTGCCTGGTCTGCTCCCTCCGTCTAACCCTGCCCCTCCCACCCCCCTCCCCCCTCCAATTAGCTGATTTACCCAAATTGGAATCAGCCATTACTAGAAATGTACGTCATTTCAAAGAGGCTCATTTAGATTGCTTACATAGTCTCTACAGTCTCACAAGCCGTTCATACATTCAACCTTCCCCCCCCCCTTCCATAACTCTACATTCAGCAAACCTACATACTCTCTCAGTAATAGCACAATAAGAAAACTTGGCTAAAACATAATCCCAAATCTCAAGGAAAGAAGAACATATGCAGGTGACCCTTAAAATTAAACAGCACAATACTAAGTAGACTAGTGAAAAACCTACTCCCAAATAATGGAATCAGTGTGAGGCATGTTACAGGGATACCTAAACTACTAAAGAATCCTTCAAACAAACAAATGATCCACCCTCCACCCCCACCCCCCCCCATCATTCTTCTTTTCACAAGCAAACATGCAATCCATGTGTTAAAGCTAGAAAAGTAAATAAGAACCATTCAACAAGGTCTCAACAGGAGAGCAAAGCAGACACTTCCAACCTCCTGCCCCAGATAATTCCACAACCACAAGCCCACAGTCTTTCTATCTCATAGAGAGATATCACACGTAATCAGCCCCAGAACAATCAATTCCGGGTATAGGTCAGCAATTCAGGTGCCTGATGTGGAGGGCTGAGGAATCTCAGCAAGAGCCCCCATGTCCCTGCACGGTCTTCCATCCTCCGTCTCTGTCGAGCTCCGATTGCGGTCTACCACTGGTAATCTGCACCCCAAGTCCTTCAATGCGATCCATGCATCTGCCAATGAATCCACCCGGCGATGTTTCCCATTCACTGTGATCAGCAGTCCAAATGGGAAGAGCCAGCGATATCGGTACCCCTCAGCTCGCATAAGTTGAGTAACTTCTTTAAAGGCACGCCGCTTTTGGAGGGTCACTGCCGCTAAGTCCTGGTATACCCCCACCTCTACTCCTTGCCACGTGAAGGTAGGATGACGCCGTGCAGCCTGGAGGATCCGTTCTTTGATCGGGAAGTCTCCAAAGCAAGCTATAATGTCTCTATTGGCCGTGCCTCGCGCTGGTCCTAGACTCCGATGGGCCCGTTGCAAAACTATAAGACTCCTGTCGGCCTGATCTTCTTCTCGCAGCAGGTCTGTACAAAAATCCTGGATCACTGATTTTGCATCCTTATATTGTTCTGTATCCGGAAACCCTTTAAAGCGCAAATTATGGCGCCGCGATCGGTTCTCTAAGTCCTCCACTTGATTCTGCAGGACTTCAAGCTGGGATACCGCCCCTTGCAAGTCTGTGGAGCAGCCCTGTACCGTGGATTCCACGTGAGTCAATCGGCTCTCAGTCTCCGTCACTCGAGTACCCAGCTCGCTCACTTCGGAGCGTATCTCCGCCAGAGCCACTCGAACATCCGAGCGTAGCCCCACCATTTCTTCTTTGAGTTCTCGAAACCATCTCTCCAAAGTCCCTTCCAGTAAACTTCCTCCCGACTCGGCGCCAGCCTGTGCGGATTCCGCTGATTTAGGCCCAGGTTGCTGCGCCATCTTAACAGAGGCCGATGGTGACTCCAGAGCATGCGACCTCGTTTTCACATTCACTGCGCTCGAGTATTGGAATTTCGCGAGCTTTTTCCTGCTCGCCATCCATTCACAGGTAGTATGTAGCTGTTACCAAACTCCCACTAGGCTGTAGAGAGGTTAGATTATACTGACGAGATCGAGCCCCTCCGGAGCTCGAGACTTAAGCAGCCATACTTCTCGATGACGTCACTTCTCCCTAATAGCGAGCTTCTTAGCAGACTCGGACTCTGCCATTCAAATGAGTACAACGAGGTAATTACTATTAAAATGGTAGTAAAATGAGCTCATTAATATTTAAATGACCACTCTGGGCAATTCTCTATCATCGCTGGGTGATTCTCAAACCTTGAACTACATTTGTGGGCTCAATTTTCTGGCAGGGTCTGAGTTGTCATAGCCCTACTTTGTAGTCAGTGCCTCAGCGCTAATTGCCTCAGCCACTAACAGGAAAGTAAGGCTTGACAGCTCAGACCTCCCCTCCCCCCCAAATTAAAAAAAAGATCTTTGATTCCTCCCTCCCTCTCATCAAACCCCCCCCCCCCCCGGGCTATTCGATGTGATGCCCTCTGTTTGGCAGGAGGGTGACCATTCCTCACTCTCCTGACAACCCCACGACATCCCCCGCACATTTATATTGATGGACAGCAAGTGGGACACCCACTCCCTCCTGCTGAAGCCACAACTGGGGTCTCCACCCCCGACAACCCTCCAACAATTTGCCAACCTTTAAATTGAAAAATGGCAGATGGGATGCCCACTCCCTCCTGCCGATGGCGTCCTCCATCCCTCCAACAGACCCCGCTTTCCCAGTACCTCGAAATTGAGGGACGGCTGGAGGGAAGCCCACTCCCTCGGGCCAGCAGGCTTGCCTCTTCAAAATGGCAGACCTTTTCTTTTCCAGTGCATCCTGGGATGCACTGGGAGGGGCCTAAGGCCTTGATTGGTTCAGGCACCTAAGGCCCCTCCCCTGGGTGAGGTTTTAGGCATCCGAGCCAATCAGGGCCTAGTGCACTTCCTAGTGCCATCCCAGGATGCACTGGGAAGGAGAAGGCCCACCATTTTGAAGAGGTGTTCCTGCCGGCTGGAGGAAGTGGGCATTCCTCTGGCTATCTTTCAGTTTTAAGGTATGGCAGTGTTCCCTCTAAGCTGAGCAGGAGTCCTCCACCCACAGTCTCACCAGTAGAGGGTGTTGTTTTACTGTCACATTTTCAATTGTGAGGGACAGGCAAGTTCTGCAGGACTTCAGGGAACATACCTGTTCTTAGCGACTGAAAATATTCCACCCCCTAGTGGTAGCAATGCAGCTGGAGGACACCTGCTCAGCTTAGAGGGAACAGTGACATTGGGGGGGTGTCTGTCAGGAGGTTGTGGCAGAGAGGAGGAAGACACCGGTGGCAGGAAGGAGTGGGCATCCCTCCTGCTATCTTTCAATTTAAAAAGTTACAGGGCAGGAGACCCCAGCAGTGGTGGCAGAAAAGAGTGGGCATCCTCCTGCTTATGTTGTACAGGGTGTTGAGGAGGGCCAGGCAGCAGTGGGTGAGGGGAGTGTCGTATGGAGGGTGGAATTTTACCTGGCTATCTCCTCCCAGTCGTACTTCTGTTCGCAAAGCTGCGGTTGCTGGTTCCAGCATGAGGCTCGCGGCTGACCCGAATGCCTTCCTCGTGTCAGAGTGAAGGTTTCCATGTTCAGCTACGAACTGTGAGCTGGAACCAGGGGCCACAGCTTCGCGAAAAGAAGTGCCACTGGGAGGAGAGAGAGAAGGGCAGAGAAGGTAAACACCCATGGGAGGCACGAAGGGTAAGACCGCAGGGTCTGCCGTGAGCCACAACTTTGCAAGGAGAACAGCGATGGGAGGAGGGAGCCAGCCAGAGGAGTTAAACACCTGAGGGAGGCATGAATTTGGGACGCAGAACGGAGGGAAAGACACTGAGGGGCACTTTGGGACAGAAAGGGAGAAGCAGGGTCACGTTGGGACACAGAACGGAGGTAGCACAAACTTTGAACAAAGGATGGAAGGAAGAAAGGAGGGAGGGAGCATGAACTTGGAAGATAGGAACAATTGAGGGAGTGAGGGGGGGAAAGAGATGCTGAGGTGGGGGAAGGAATAGAAAGGGAGAAGTGTTAGGCATGGGTGCCTGAGTGATAGGGAGAAAGAGAAGGTGCACATGGGGAAATATAAAAAAAAAAAAGAGGTTGGGCATGGGAGGGAGAAAGAAATATTGGACATGATGTTGGGAGAGGTGTGAGGTACAGATGCACGGGGAAGAGAGAGATGAGAGAGAGAAATGTTGGATGTGGTGGTGGAGAGAGAACAGTATGACGGATGAAGAACAAAAGTAAGTGTAAACCTCCTATCTTTTCTTTCAATTTAAACTACAGTACAGTGGTACCTTGGTTTACGAGCATAATTCGTTCCCGAAGCATGCTTGTAATCCAAAGTATTCATATATCAAAGCAACTTTCCCCATATGCCATAATGGCATCGCTGACAATTCGTTCCACAACCCAAAAGGTGCCAAGGCACTGGGAAGAAGTGGGGTGGGGTGGCCCAGGGGTGTGTACCTGTTGGGTGCCGGATGCTGCAGCGCTGCCTCAAGGAAACACCTCCTCCATCTGGCAGCTGCTGGAGAACCCCTGAGCCCATCTTCCATCTGCCAGCCAGCCTTCCATGCTGGATGCCTTCCACACCATGTTGGAGAGCATCTGAGCCCATATAGCCGACTGCTGTCCCATCTGAACGTTGCGTATGATCACGCACAATGTCAATGATTGACGTTGTGGGTGATCATCGTTCAGGTGGAACGGCGCTTGGCTGCATGGGCTCAGAGGCTCTCCAAAATGGTGTGGAAGGCACCCAGCGTGGAAGGTTGGCTGGCAGACGGAGGAGGCATCCCCCTGAAGTGGTACTGCCTGTAGCTGTAAGTGCTCGTTTATCGGGGCTCTACAGCTCTGCAGCATTTAGAGGGCTGGGAAGCTCAGTCAAGGAGGCAGCCCAGGGAAGCTCCTATGTTGGAGGAGCCTCCACATCCCAGCAACCAGAGGATATTGAAATGCAGACATCTGAGGCAGGAGAGGATTTTCAAGAGGATAGTATGCCTGAAGTCATGGAATGGAATGCCCTGCCTGAGCTAGCACTTGCAGAAGAAATGGAAGTGAGTTGAGCTGACTGTTTGCTTTTTGACAAGGTTTTTTTTTCTGCAAGAGTTTTGGTTTGTGTGTTTCCTGGGGTAACTACTTCTAAGGAAGTTTGGGGTTTTTTTTCCCTTGACTGAAAGTTCTATTGGAATGTTTGTGAACTTGTTGGGACTTTTGATAGGGGAAAGTTTATCCCTGGAAACCTGCCAATGAATTGATTTTTTTTTTTTTTTTGCTGAAGGTTTTTTTTTCTTTTCAAGATGGCTGCACTGCAGGCAGGAGTTCTGCTGCAGTTAAGCAGAGTTAAGTCTTTGCTGGGAAGTTTGTTTTGACTTCATCAAAGCTAAGGAGACATTAACGTTGGGGGCAGGATTTGCCCGTCATCTCAGAGGAGAGATTTTGTGGGTTTATGCATTTTGTTTTTGCAAAGTGCCAAATTGGCAGATCCACCAGCCTTGCTCTCCTTAAAGCATTGAGAGAAGTGAAGTTTCTCAATGCCTGAGCTGAAATGTTTTTTTTTTTTCTTCTAAAGGACTGGATAATAATGATGATGCTTTGATTCCTGTTTTGTTGTTGCTGAATAACTTTCCTGGGACATGAACTGAGTACTCAGGGTGTTCACCAGACCAGGCTGATGAGAGAAAGTTTGAATTTTGGTTTCTTGTGCTCTATGATTGGCTGTACTAAAGAACACATTTTGATTATCCTGAATGCCAAATAAATTCTGTTTAATTTTTGAAAACTTAACTATTGTGAACCATTCTGACTATTATAAGCTAGGTAAGCTCACCAATACAGGGACTTCCTCCTACTTGGGGAAGCACGCCAGGGCCGTATCAGTGGTGTATGCCGGTCCTTGCTGTACTCCAAGGGATGGATGAATTTACATGAACTGAAACTTAATGTTATTACAAGATTTAATGTTTGTGGGAAGAACTGAGGATGAATCATGGCCAGAGTACTTGCATGTAATGGTGTTTGGTTGAAGGTTAATAGGGAAATGCTTTTGTTAGGTGTGAAACTAGATTCTACCTTAAGCATGAAATGTCAAATGGTAAGAACTATTCAATGTGAGAACTACAAGTGGTAAGAACTATTCAAAGTTTTGCACAATTACATCTTCTTAGCGCCAGCAGCAGATCAATCCAGAGTCTAGTGGGATAGCGCACATCTACCAACATGTGGAGATAGAGAACTGATTTGCAGGTGCTCCTTTTGGATGATGGAACTTCTCCTGGCAATTAGAATGCTCTATCTCCAGCAGGCGGATGAATGCCATTCCTCTAGCTCCTGGCTTCTGTAACTAGAAGAGCTATCTCCTGTTGCTTGTTCCTCAGTAGAGTTTAGGGGTGTCTGGCTGAGCAGTGTCAGCTTTAGGGGCTATATCTGGGCCCCACAGGTCCCTTCCCCACCCTCCCCCTGTTGATTGTTTGGTCTCAGTTTCTTCTTTCCCCCCCCAAAAAAAGGAGACCATTTTTGAGCATGGCAGTTTATCAGCTGTCATTACCTAATGTGACCATTTATTTTTTTTCATCAAAACGGGACATCTATTAATATTCAGTCCCGCTCCCAATCCCGCCCTAGCCCCACCCCCATCCCCACCCTAGCCCCGCCTCCAATTTCTTCCATTCATTTTCTTGTACACACAATATCTTATTAATTCATAATGGTAAACATAAAATATAAAAAACCTCACAATGCACACTACGCAGAGAAAATATTAATTATCATTTACGAGTTTTAGGGTTTTTTCAAAGATGTCAAGGCAGATTACTTTAAAATATGCAATGTCATCTCAGTAACTATAGAAAAATAGACAAATATAGTGCAAAATATAGACAGCAGATATAAATTCTCAAAACAGACACATTTTGATCACTAAATTGATCATTTTTCCTACCTTTGTTTGGTGATTTTATGAGTCTCTGGTTGCACTTCCTTCTGACTGTGCATCCAATCTTTCTTTCTTTTGCATTCAACATTTCTTTCAGAATTCAGCCCCATCCCCTTTGGGTCCAGGTCTCTCTCTCTTTTCCCTCTGTTACCCTCCCCAGATTCAGTGTCAGTTCTCCTTTCTACTTTTGTTCCAGGTCTCCCTCTCTCTCCCCCTCTGTTTGAACCTCCCAAAGTCCTGCATCTGCCTCCTGTCTTTCCACTTTCATCAAAGCCTTTTTCTCTGTAGTCTTTCTAATGTGCTTACAACCCCCCCTTTCCTTGCCTCTTTCTCTCCTTCTTTCCTTCCTTCCTCCCAGCAGATTTTAGCATATCTCTCTCCTCCTTTTTTCCCCTCGGATCTAGTATCTGTCTCCTTCCTCTTTTCCTCCTCCCAGGTCTGGTATCTGTCTCCTCTCCTTTCCCCCTGCTCTGACATCTCTCTCTCCACTCCCTTCCTCTTGTTCTTCCCTGGTCTTCCTTCTCAATTTATTTTCTGCCTCTCTCTAAATTCTTTTTTACTATTCAGTCCTCAATTTCCCTCTTTCACTGTGTCTACCTATAGCTTGCCACCTCTTTACCTCACCCCTTCCAGTAACTAACTCTATCCTCTTCCCTCAATCCTGCATGTGCCCTTTTTTCTTTCTCCTCTCCACTTCCTTCCAGTGTCTGCTCCCCCTGCCCTCACACTTCCATTCAACGGCTGTCCCACCTCTCCCCCACACTTCCATTCAGTGTCTGTTTCCCTCTCTCTATCCCTTCCATCTACTGTTCACTCTCTATCTCGCCCCTTCCATTCACTGCCCTCTGTGCTCTTTCCATCCAGTGTCCGCCCTCTCTCTCTTTCTCTCTCTTCCATATGGCATCTTCCCTCTTTCTATGCTCCTTCCATAAACTATCTATCCCGTGCCCCTTCTCTCCTTTGTACATGATTGATTTCAGTTCTGTCACCTCTCTGTTTTTCTCTCTCTGTCACCACACCCTCCCCTATGCTCTGGCATCTCTCTCTTCTCCTTTCTTTCCTTCCCCCATGGTCTGGCATCATCCCTTCCCTGATTCCCGGCATCTCTCTCCTTTCCTTTTCTTCCATCTCTCCCTCCCCCTCCATGCTCTGACATCTCCCCCTTCCTTTTCCCTTGGCCTGGCATACCTTCCTCCTTCCCTCCAAGCCATGGCATTTCCTTTCATTCCCTCCCTCATCTTCCTTCAACACTCTCCCCAATTCTCTCCCCCTCTGCTCCCTTTCCTCCTTGTCACCCAAGGCCTGGTGTCCTGAACTTCATCGGGCAGCAGCAGCATTCACAACTCACTGAGGCCTTCCTCTCTGTCGGGTCCTGTCTTCATGAAAACAGAAAGTAGGCAGGATCCGGCAGAGAGCAAGGCCTGAAGCCGGCAACAGCAGCGAATTGTAAATGCTGCTGCTGCCCGAAGAAGGTAATGGAGCACCGAGGCAGACCGCTTTTCCCCCTCCCAGCCGAACCCCCGCTGACCCTCCTATCTCTCCCTCCCGACCCTCCCAGCGAGTTGACAACCTCCTTCCAGTATCGTCGGCAGCCGCAGCAAGCTAAACAGGCTGCTTCGTGGCTTTCTCCTGTCCGCGAATCCCTCTGCCGCGTCACCGGTGACGTCATCAGTGACACTTCACCGGCAGGAGAAAGCCACGAAGCAGCCTGTTTAGCTTGCTGCGGCTGCCAACGCTACTGGAGGGAGGTTGTCAACTCGCTGGGAAGGTCGGGAGGGAGAGATAGGAGGCTGCGATCCCCTGTCCCATTGTCCCCCCTCACAGCTTTGGACGCCCTCTCTGAAAACGGGACATTTCGGGCGTCCCGAAGCTGTGAGTGGGGACAACGGGACAGGAGATGTGAAAAAGGGACTGTCCCGTTCAAAACGGAACGTATGGTCACCTTATCATTACCAGAAAGGTTGCAACTACCGGCTGTGACAGGAGTTGCCGTCCAGGTCTGCGTAAATGGGGTGTTTCCCTTTAAGTGATTTCATTTCGGTCGGGAGTTATTTGCAGTCGTGCTGTGCTGTTTGTGTATATTCATGGTGGCTGAGGTAGTTAAACAGGGGTAAAACGCGGACCTGACGGATCTCGCGGATCTAAAACTGCACATCCTTAAAAATCTGAGGTCCGTGCCACTTATAGTTAGTTTCTGGCTCTGACAGACCTCGATGACAATTTAGCGCTAAAATGTCATTGAGGTCTGTCAGAGCCAGAGACTAGTGCTGGAGCGGCACTAAAACGAATTCTTTAAACCGGTTTCTTGCAGCCCCCAGTAAATTTAAAAATCTGAGGTCCGCGGTTCTGACAGACCTCAATGACATTTTAATGCTGACAGATCCTAATACTTTCCCCTCCCTATGCTGAGATGGAACCGTCAGCGCTAAATTGTCATCGAGGTCTGTCAGAGCCAGAAACTAATTGTAAGTGGCACGGACCTCAGATTTTTAAGGACGTGGTTTTAGATCCGCGAGGTCCGTCAGGTCCGCGTTTCACACCTTCCCGGTGTTTACGCTGTGGGAAGCACCGAACATTGGGAATGTGTACAGCTGGTTGTGTGAACGGCCCTGTTGAAGAGTCCATCTTAGTGTCGGAGGCTCCATTGGTTTCCCATGTTAATGACGTGCGTATGTGCTCCTCTCCTCTTTTGGTGGCGCCTTTGGGTTTGCAGGCCTCTTTGCTGGTAGATGAGCTCTCTGACGCTACAGCCGGGATTTCAGCAGGTGGCTGTGGGGCACGGAGGCCATGCAGTCTAGGAAAGGGTAGAGAACCTGGCAGGGAGGGAGGGGGGCTGGGTGCAGAGACTGACAAGGCAGGGGAGGGAGGGAGGGAGGGAGGAGGCTGGATGCAGAGTCTGGCAGAGCAGTGAGGGAGGGGGAACAGGATGCTCTGCTCTTTCCCCTGGAGTTCGTGCTGTTATTGCACAAGGTCTTTTTACTGCAAAGTGTAAAGCCTAGTTAGCCTGGGGGCACTTTGTTGGGAGTCTCTGCTCGGTTCTCTGCTGACCAGCCTCTGGATGGCTCTGGGTTGGGTCAGCAGGAGGCTAAGGTGGTGTCTGTGATTAGGGAAGACCTGTTCTTAGACCTGGATCTCTCTCTCTCTCTCTCCCAGGGTCCTCGAATGAGATTGAGTTGCAAGATTTGGATTTGGGGAATGTTCTGGTGGGGGAAGCCAGATGATCCCATAGTGCTTCACCTATTCCATAGGGAGGAACTGATGACTTTTATTTCTAAAGCGTTGCAGTGCCTCAATAAATCGCAAATTGACCCACAGTAATCTACGGCGGCCAACCCCCTCATGGTTGGCACAAGAAAGCCTCCCAAGACTTTTCCAGTACATGAAGCCATGTAGGAGCTCATTTTGGCAGAATGTTCCACACTGGAAGCGGGTCTCTGGGTGGTAAAGGCTATGAGGCAGTTATATCCAGTGTCTCAGAATGAGATGGATAAATTTAAGCTTCCAAAAGTGGATGCTCTAGTGGCTGGACCACCAGGGATACTTAAGGTACACGGGGGAGGCGGAAGGGAGATAAAAATAATTATACTGTAATCAGTCTGGGACAGAAGGCGGGAGGAATTCTTCCTGTCCAGGCCACCACTGGACCCCCAGGGATACTTAATTTACGTGGGGTAGGCGGGAGGGAGATAAAAATAATTATAATCAAGCTGGGACAGCAGACGCGAGGGATCTCTCCTATCCCGGCCCCCACCAGACCATCAAGTCTCATGGCAGGCCTAATGGAGGCCTGCAAGGCATCGAGAGAGAGGGGGGAAAGGGTAGAGAACCTGGCAGGGAGGGAGGGGGGCTGGATACAGAGACTGGCAAGTCATGGGAGGGAGTGAGTGAGGGGGCTGGATGCAGAGTCTGGAAGAGCAGAACAAGACAAAGCAAGGCACTGCACTTGAATATTAACCCCCCTCCCCCTCCCAGTTTATATTTGAGTCAACCTTTTTCCTCCTTTTTGTGGGGAAAGAAAGATTACCTCGGTTTATATTCGGGCCAGTTTATATTCAAATATATGGTAATTTCAATAAATTATTTAAAACTCAGCTATTTTTAATAACATTTATGTGAATGTGAATTATTTGGATGGCAGTTAGACTCAAGAAATGGGCCGTGACATGGCAAATGTGGTTCAACGTGGATAAGTGTAAGGTGATGCATGTTGGTAACAAAAATCTTACACATGAATACAGGATGTCTGGTGCAGTACTTGGAGAGACCCCCCACAGGAAAGAGACTTGGGAGAACTGGTCAACAAGTCAATGAAGCCATCCATGCAATGCGCAGTGGGAGTGGCAAAAAGGGCGAACAGAATGCTAGGAATAATTAAGAAGGGGATGACAAACAGATCGGAGAAGGTTATTATGCCGCTGTACCGGGCCATGGTATGCTCTCACCTGGAATACTGTGTCCAGCACTGGTCGCCGTACATGAAGGAGGACACAGTACTACTCAAAAGGATCCAGGAAGAGCGACTAAAATGGTTAAGGGGCTGGAGGAGTTGCCGTGCAGTGAGAGATTAGAGAAACTGGGCCTCTTCTCCCTTGAAAAGCGGAGACTGAGAGGGGACATAATCGAAACATTCAAGATAAAGACAGGTAGAGAGAAAGAGAGGGCACTCTCTGAAGCTAAAAGGAGATAGATTCTGTACAAATGTAAGGAAGTTCTTCATCCAGAGAGTGGTAGAAAACTGGAACGCTCTTCCGGAGGCTGTTATAGGGGAAAACACCCTCCAGGGATTCAAGACAAAGTTAGACAAGTTCCTGCTGAACCAGAACGTACGCAGGTAAGGCTAGTCTCAGTTAGGGCACTGGACTTTGACCTAAGGGCCGCCGCGTGAGTGGACTGCTGGGAACAATGGACCACTGGTCTGACCCAGCAGCGGCAATTCTTATGTATTTTATAATTTTTAAAGGTCTGTTTTATGTTTGTTTGTATGGAAACAGCATTGGTTCTAGGCAGTGTATAAATTTTAATAAATAAATAAATATTAGCCCTCAATTGGTTTTGTTATTGTACCTGATATGAAGAACCTTGAAATTAAGCAGATAAGGAATTTCCTATTGAAAATGAAAATAATCTACATTACAGAATCAGTTCAATAAATGGCACCCAAATTTAGGCACGAGGATGATGTGAACTGAATACAAATTCTGTAACAGCAGTTCCACATGGAGCCGCTGTTATGGAATACACCATATTCATGGTGATAGGGGAACAGCATGGCAGCGAATACAGAAAAACCACGAATAACCTTTCATATGTTATTTGCAGATTTTTTGTTAAAAAAAAAAACCTAGCAAAGACACAAAACTGTGAATAACCTGACCTGTTCCTGTGCAGCAATTTTTCTCTGTACAATGCTGGGAGGATCGATTTTCTCTGTGCATCGCTTGGGCAAATACCACCGGCTGTAAAGGAAAGTGTGGGTCTAGATCCTGAAAACCGCTTCCAGAACAGAACAGAGCGCAGGGCCACCACTGCACGAGGGAGAGATCAGTAACCTGGCACCACCCCTCCACCTGCGCGCGCTGGGCTCAGCCTGTGGGTTCAATGCGCCCACTTAGGGGTGGAGAAAGTTGGAAGGGGATTAGTTAGAAATGACAATGAATGTCACTGCTCTCATTGGTGAAAAAGCTCGAGCGGACGGTAGTAAATAGCGCGCTCATTGGCTGCGGGCTGGGAGCAGAAACGACAGGGAGTCGCTTTCGGGGAGTTCGTGCAGGGGCAGCATCAGCTGTGGTTTGGCAGTGGACTTCCGGTTCAGACTGCGTGCCTGGCACCGGAAAATACCAGGTATAGAGTTGGTGCGTGCCCACTGAGCTGCAGGCACATGTGTGCTCGGTTGTGAGCTCCCACCAGGTCAGGGTCTCTGGGAATAGCTCTGGATCCTGTCAGTTCATCGGGCTGTGCCTCGACTGCAGGTTTCGGGTAATTCCTCCCCCAATTTCCTGTGACATAAATTTGGGGGCAGAGCATGCGAACGAAAATGCGCGAATAACCAAAACCACGGTTAATGAAACTGCGAATACGGAAGGGGAAGTGTACTAGTTTAAGTGTGTACCTACACATCTAATGTTAGGCTTGAGTACTTATACCAGCTCAAAGACAATTAGACACATAATTGTTTTTCTTAACTGTGTACTTTAACTGCCTGCCACGCTCCTGACCCACTCATGCTCCTCCCATGGCCACGCCCCTTTGAAATTGTACGCAGTGGAATTTGAGTATGCAACTTATAGAATAGTGCAGTGCCTCTCAAACTGTGTGCCACAGCACAGCACACACCCCAAAGAGATTCCAGAATTTCTTTATTTTAAAAAATTCCCTTCAAAAGTATGCACTAGAATAGATGACATGTATGTTGTATACTCAAGAGTCTGTCAATGTTATGAGCATCTGAATGCATAAGGATACAACTGCCCAGAAAAGCACCATTCTTTGACGTGATTGGTCCTTGAAAACATGGCAAGTAATTGTAGTTATTTTTATTTTTTATGCAGTAGTTATCCTAACTTGAGCAACAAAGCAATCAAGGCTTTGTTACTGTTTGGATCTTCTTATCTTTGCACACTTGGATTTTCAACTTTGACAAAAATTAAATAAAGAGAGAATGACTGCAGATTGTGGATGATGAAATGTGCGTTTGCTTGTCAATATCGAGCCACATTTTGAGTTAATTTGCACTCAAAAACAAGCACATCCATCACATTGATGAGCAATTCTATTCTATCTAATTTCAATGTTGTTACAGTTACCCATACATAGTTTAAAGAACTTTAAATAAATAACTCTAAAATTTAATTTAATTTAATTTGCATTTTTATAATTTCAATTATAATGTGCTGTGAAAAAATGTTGTCCATTTAGTGTGCCATGAAAAATATTTGCTCTGTTTAGTGTGCCGGAGCTACAAATGTTTGAGAAACACTGGAGGGGCTGATTCACGAATCGCCCTCATGCAAATAAGGGTGATCGGAATCATGCCCCCAACAGACTGAATCGGATTGCTGAACAGCGATCCTTGAGCATGTGCAGACCATCTGTAGATAGTCTGCGCATGCGCTGGCCCTCTGTGCTCGGCAGAGCAGGAAATTTCTTTTTTTTTTTCTTCCCAAGACGGTGGTTTTAACCCGCTTTAAGCCCACGGTGGGAGAGTCTCGGGGCAGGCAGGAGATTGGGGCTGAGAGCAGGAGTTCGGGGCAGGCAGGAGATTGGGGCTGAGAGCAGGAGTTCTGGGCACAGAGCAGAAAAACAGGATAGAGAGCAGGGCGGCAGAAGGCAGGGCAGTCGGACAGGACCTGAGCGACTGGTCCTCAGCAGTCGCTTGCTTGTGATCGGCCAGCCCAGTTGGTATTGCAGATTTTTTGTTAGTGAATCACTGCCTGCCATCACTTGAATGCCATTCCCCCTCATTTGCATGCACAGATCAGAGGATGATTGGGACATAGGCTAGTGAGAGATTGGAGAAACTGGGCCTCGTCTCCCTTGAAAAAGAGGAGACTGAGAGGGGACATGATCAAAACATTCAAGATAATGAAGGGAACAGACTTAGTAGCTAAAGATAGGTTGTTCACCCTCTCCAAGGTAGGGAGAACGAGAGGACACTCTCTAAAGTTAAAAGGGGATACATTCCGTACAACCGTAAGGAAGTTCTTCTTTACCCAGAGAGTGGTAGAAAACTGGAACGCTCTTCCGGAAGCTGTTAAAGGGAAAAACACCCTCCAGGGATTGAAGACAAAGCTGGACAAGTTCCTGCTAAACTGGAACATACGCAGGTGAGGCTGGACTCATTCAGAGCACTGGTCTTTGATCAAAGGGCCGCCGCGTAAGTGGACTGCTGGGAACGATGGACCACTGGTCTGACCCAGCAATGGCAATTCTTATGTTCTTAATCGGGTCGGAGGGAAATCGGGTCGCAAAGGGATCGCAAACCGATCGGTACATGATCGGTTTGCTTAGTGAATCTAGCCCTAAGGGCAGTTCACACAAACTGCTAATTGGTGCTGATTGGCACCAATTAAAACCAATTATAGCCAATAATTGGTTGTTAAGAACATAAGAACATAAGAAGTTGCCTCCGCTGAGGCAGACCAGAGGTCCATCTCGCCCAGCGGTCCGCTCCCGCGGCGGCCCATCAGGCCCATTGCCTGAGCAATGGTCCCAGGCTATCCCTATAACCTACCGCTACTCTTATCTGTACCCTTCAATTCCTTTATCCTCTAGGAACCTATCCAAACCTTCTTTGAAGCCTTGTAACGTACTCCGATTAATAGCTAATTATTGAAGGTACAGATGAAACTAACTTTTATTCTATAAATTATACTTGCAGCTTTGCACAGTAAGTATAAATTTGGACACCTGACTATAAAATTAGAGGGAATATCTCCAATAGTACTGCAAACTATGCTCCATATAATCATTAAATAAAGATTTTGCAATGTTACCAATCATTCTCTAACAACATAACTTAATCATAGTCACTCTATAACCTATAATGCATAGCAGGACAACAGGAATGTTTCTTGAAATAGAGAAAAGCATGATTTTAGAAGATAATGAAAGGGGCCCAACAGAAAACTTGGGGAAAATTTCAGCAAAAAATGAGTAATCCATTTTATAATGCGTACTGCACATATAATACACATTTGATGACATCCTTTTCGGCATTGTAGATGGTATCTTTGTGCAACAAATTAGATTTGGACACTGCCTTTTTGTCTACAGATTTTCCTGGATACTTGTAGAAAGGGGGCAATGCTACTTAAAGTCTCCCCAGTGCTCATGATTTTGGTTTTGGCATATAAATGTCAGCAGGTGCAAAGGAACATGTGATACCAATACTGACATTCAGGATAGAGATTCAGCAAGAGACACAGAAGTTGAAAAATTTCACAGCCTGCTTGTCTGATCCCATCTTTGACGGCCACCTGTGCTGTGCTGAAATTATTAAACCACTTTGCTAGAGGGCATGGTGCCATAGCTGAACACATGGTCATGAATGTGCAATAAAGAAGCCATGTACTCGGTGAACATCAAGGAAATTTGTTCTTGGCAATAAGCATACTTTCAAGCTAGAAAATGCGAAACTACCTAAGTGCCCCAAATTTTTATGTTGCTAATTAGCTGCTTAGTGCAAAGGATTGAACTTTTTGGAGTACTTATCATATCATGCCATAATATGTAATGAAAGTGGTACAGAAGATATACAATTACCATTACAATTTGGGGCACAAAACATTTTCAGATTATAAAACAATAATTTGAATCATAATTTCAAAGGAGTTTGTTGGATTCTAGAGGATATTGAAAGACAAGCACCTTTGAAAATTAGAGTTCTTTCTAAAACTGAACCTATTCTACTTGGAAATGATGAATGATCTATTTTCATGGGCATTCAATAGAATGAGGGAAATATTTTAAAAATAATTTTGCTCCCCTTTATTTACTTTAAATTTCTTTAAAAATCTATATCAGATTCACTGTATTTGGAAATCCAGCAGCACATCTGTAAAAAATCCAAGAAAAGTTTACATGATAACGAACCATTGTGGCTGAACATTGGCCCAAGGCTTTCCTATGTAACACTTGCAGACATAGTAGGGTGTACAATTGTTTTTTGACAAACCACATGGGCATCTGGACTAAATGTATTTGGTACTATTATAGTCTATATACAAATGACTCAAACCTTGTATAGTTCCCCTTCTGCCAGATTAAATGTGCATTGTGTAAAAGGACTATTTGACAAAGATTCAAAAATATCACTCCAAAACAAAAGCACCACACAAGCCAAGAAAGCTAGCTTATTACTTAAGCGAAAGAAAAGCCTCAGACAAACGGAGAGGTGTACCCACACTCTTCCACCAAAGCATCACAGGCAAAAAACTTTCGCACAAGTTTAAAGTTAGCAGGTGGGAGCAAAAAATAGCCGAGAATGATTAATGGTAAAAAACACTGAATACAAACAGGCCAGGCCGACGATTGTTTCGTGGCCAGTAACCACTGCTTCAGGGCCTTAGCACCAAAAACTATTTGATCCATTCCCATTCCTTTGGAAGGAAGAGGGTATAAAATATTTGGGTATCTTGATTCAAAAAATATTGGAAGATACAATGACAGTAAATGAAAAATCTTTATTGCTGAAAGTCAAAGAAATGTGTGAGCATTGGAACCCATTACATCTTTTTTGGTGGGGGAGGGTCCAAACTATCAAGATGATGATTTTGCCTGTAGTTTGCTACCAAATGAGTATGTTGCCGGTTTATTTTCAAGGGTCCTTCTATAAAAAATGGAATGGAATTCTCACTACATTTATTTGGCTGGGTAAAACTACTAGAATAGCTTTAGTATAGCAAAAACCAATTGCAGCGGGTGGGGTAAATTTTCCAAATTTCTATAGATACCATCAAGCTTTTATTATGCTGCAGGGTATGTATTACATAGTAACATAGTAGATGACAGCAGATAAAGACCCGAATGGTCCATCCAGTCTGCCCAACCTGATTCAATTTAAATTTTTAAATTTTTTTTCTTAGCTATTTCTGGGCAAGAATCCAAAGCTCTACCCGGTACTGTGCTTGGGTTCCAACTGCCAAAATCTTCGTTAAAACCTACTCTAGCCCATCTACACCCTCCCAGCCACTGAAGCCCTCCCCAGCCCATCCCCCACCAAACGGTCATACACAGACACAGACCATGGAAGTCTGCCCAGTACTGGCCTTAGTTCAATATTTAATATTATTTTCTGATTCTAGATCCTCTGTGTTCATCCCACGCTTCTTTGAACTCAGTCACAGTTTTACTCTCCACCACCTCTCTCGGGAGCACATTCCAGGCATCCACCACCCTCTCCGTAAAGTAGAATTTCCTAACATTGCCTTTGAATCTACCAACCCTCAACCTCAAATCAGTGGCGTACCTAGGGTATGAAGTCATCAGTGATGTGGCAGAGGGAGGAGAAAGCCGACGCTACTGGGGGGAGGTTTGCTGCTTTCGCTGGGAGGGTCGGAAAGGTTCACTTGGGGGGGGAGAGATAGGAGGGTCAGCGGGGGTTCGGCTGGGAGGGGGGAGAAACGGTCTGCCTCGGTGCTCCAAGGCCTGGCGCCATTACCTTTTTCGGTAATGGCGCCGATGCTGCTTTCGCTGGGAGGGTAGGAGTGGGATAGGGACCGTGCCAGCTGTGCACCCCCCCTAAGGCGGCACCCGGGGCGGACCTCCCCCCCCCCCCCCTTGGTACGCTACTGCCTCAAATTATGTCCTCTGGTTTTACCATTTTCCTTTCTCTGGAAAAGATTTTGTTCTATGTTAATACCCTTCAAGTATTTGAACGTCTGAATCATATCTCCCCTGTCCCTCCTATCCTCTAGGGTACACATATTCAGGGCTTCCGTCTCTCCTCATATGTCTTCTGGCGCAAGCCTCCTATCATTTTCGTTGCCCTCCTCTGGACCACTTCAAATCTTCTTACGTCCTTCGCCAGATACGGTCTCCAAAACTGAACACAATACTCCAAGTGGGGCCTTACCAATGACCTGTACAGGGGCATCAACACTTTCTTCCATCTACTGGCTACGCCTCTATTTATACAGCCCAGCATCCTTCTGGCAGCAGCCACTGCCTTGTCACACTGTTTTTTCGCCTTTAGATCTTTGGACACTATCACTCCAAGGTCCCTCTCTCCGTCCATACATATCAGTTTCTCACCTCCCAGCATATACGGTTCCTTCCGATTATTAATCCCCAAATGCATTACTCTGCATTTCTTTGCATTGAATTTTAGTTGCCAGGCATTAGACCATTCCTCTAACTTTTGCAGATCCTTTTTCATATTTTCTACTCCCTCTTCGGTGTCTACTCTTTTACAAATCTTGGTATCATCTGCAAAAAGGCACACTTTTCCTTCTAACCCTTCAGCAATGTCACTCACAAACATATTGAACAGGATCGGCCCAATCACCGAACTCTGAGGGACTCCACTACTCACCTTTCCTTCCTCCGAGCGATTTCCATTAACCACCACCCTCTGGCGTCTGTCCGACAGCCAGTTTCTAACCCAGTTCACCACTTTAGGTCCTAACTTCAGCCCTTCAAGTTTGTTCAACAGCCATCTATGAGGAACTGTATCAAAGGCTTTGCTGAAATCTAAGTAAATTACATCTAGCATATGTCCTCGATCCAGCTCTCTGGTCACCCAATCAAAAAATTCAATCAGGTTCGTTTGGCACGATTTACCTTTTGTAAAGCCATGTTGCCTCGAATCCTGTAACCTGTAGATTCAAGGAAGTACACTATCCTTTCTTTCAGCAACACTTCCATTATTTTTCCAACAACTGAAGTGAGGCTCATTGGCCTGTAGTTTCCTGCTTCATCGCTGTGACCACTTTTGTGAATAGGGACCACATCCGCTCTCCTCCAATCCCCAGGAACCACTCCTATCTCCAGAGATTTGTTGAACAAGTCTTTAATAGGACTCACCAGAAGCTCTCTGAGCTCCCATAATATCCTGGGATGGATCCCGTCTGGTCCCATTGCTTTGTCCACCTTCAGTTTTTCAAGTTGCTCATAAACACTCTCCTCTGTGAATGGCGCAGAATCCACTCCATTTTCTCGTGTAACTTTGCCAGACAATCTCGGTCTTTCTCCAGGATTTTCTTCTGTGAACACAGAACAGAAGTATTTGTTTAGCACATTTAGTTTTTCCTTATCACTCTCCACATATCAGTACCCAGCATCTTTTAGTTTAGCAATTCCATTTTTCATCTTCCTCCTTTCACTAATATATCTGAAAAAATTTTTGTCTCTCTTTTTTACATTTGTAGCCATTTGTTCTTCCGCCTGTGCTTTCGCCAGACATATCTCTCTCTTGGCTTCTTTCAGTTTTACCCTGTAGTCCTTTCTGCACTCCTCTTGGGTTTTTTATATTTCACGAACGCCAACTCTTTTGCCTTTATTTTCTCCGTCACTAGTTTGGAGAACCATATCGGCTTCCTTTTTCTCTTGTTTTATTGATTTTCTTCACATAAAGGTCCGTAGCCATTTTTATTGCTCCTTTCAGCTTAGACCACTGTCTTTCCACATCTCTTATGTCCTCCCATCCTAACAACTCTTTCTTCAGGTACTCTCCCATTGCATTAAAGTTTGTACATTTGAAATCTAGGACTTTAAGTATCGTGCAGCCGCGCGCCACTTTAGCCGTTATATTGGATCCTTCCTGAACTCATCATGGAGCATCTTCTGGACTGGCTAATATTAGAATTGCAACTCTTGTCTCCATTGTGATTGTGTCATGTTTTAAGTATCAAGTTACCTCGGATTCATAAGGACAATAGAATTTTATTTGTCACATGGCATACATTAAAATTTGTTAATAACCTAATACCTATTCAGATTCATCAATCCACGTGTCAGTCCTTATGGTTGAACTCTAAGATTCAAATTGGCAAGTCTAAGGTCCTCTGGAAGCATTGGTTGCAGGCAGCTCCATTGACCTATCCCATTTTAAGGAGGATCTCCGGTGGATGTTGTCGGGGGTGGGCCGAGCTACCTCTCACCAATGCCCCTTGCTCTCTCCTGCCTTCTCTTGCTCCTTCTCCCCCTCTCCTGTTCTCTTCTCTGCTTTTCTCTCCTTCTTTCCTGCCTGCCTGCCTGCCTAAGCCTGTTTAACTGAGCTCCGTTGGCCCCTCCCCTTTTAAGGAGGAGCTCCGGTAATGCTGGGGGTGGGCGGAGCTACCTCTTGCCGATGCACCTTGCTCTCTCCTGCCTTCTCTTGCTCCTTCTTCCCCTCTCCTGTTCTCTTCTCTGCTTTTCTCTCCTTCTTTCCTGCTTGCCTGCACAAGCCTGTTTAACTGAGTTCTGTTGGCCCCTCCCCTTTTAAGGAGGAACTCAGGTGGATGATGTGGGGGGTGGAGCTACCTATCGCTGATGCCCCTTGCTCTCTCCTGCCTTCTAAACTAAACTAAACTAAACTAAACCTTAGGTTTGTATACCGCACCATCTCCACAAGCGTAGAGCTCGGCACGGTTTACAGGGTTAGGTTGAAAAGGAGCTACAATGAAGGGTTATAGGAAAGGAGCTAGGAAGATAAAGAGGGACAGGGTACCAAAGAGCGGGAGGTGTTAGATTTTTGAAAAGAGCCAAGTTTTCAGGTGTTTGCGGAAGGATTGGAGGGGGCTTGAAATTCTAAGCGGGGATGTGAGGTTGTTCCAGAGTTCTGTGGTTCTTCTCTTGCTCCTTCTTCCCCTCTCTGTTCTCTTCTCTGCTTTTCTCTCCTTATGACCAACAATGAAAAACATTAAGTGGATATACAGTTGCTGCTAAGTTATGGACATCGCTATACACTTTAATAAGAGATTTTAATTGGGTTGAATGAACTGGAGGGCTCTGTCTGGGTATTGAATGTATGGTGGGATATATTGTAATTGATAAAGTTATATAATTAGGCTTTGATGTATTGTAATAAATGATTAAGTTATTGAAGATTAGCTTTTTTGTATGTTTAAATATTAACAAATATGCATGAAAAAGATTTGCATATAATAGAGCAATATCTCTCTTATATATGTATATCCTGAGAAACTGACCCTGTGAGGACTGGGAGTGAATGTCACTGTTTTGGAAAATTGCTCAACCTGTACGTGAAGAATTCTATTAATTTTTTCCACCTGATTTCAAGCCTCACCTCATTAAGGTGAGTAATAGTGCATGCATTTTGTCCTTCCATTTTTTCCTGAAGATATTCCCAGTGGTGGGGGTAAGCAGGGTGAGGCAACAAAGGGCTAGATTCACTAAGCAAACCGCTCGTGTACCGATCGGTTTGCGACCCGATTTTACTCCAGCCCGATTCACTTACCTCTCCTCCAATCCGATTCCGATCTGTGCATGCAAATGAGGGGAACGGCATACAAAGTAAGCAGGGATGTGATTCACTACAGAAATCTTGCAAACTGACTGGGCTGGCCTATCAACACAAGAAGCAACTGCTGAGGACCATTCGCTGAGGTCCTCTCCGACTGCCCTGCCTTCTGCCGCCCTGCATCTCTGCCCTGATCTCCTGCCCTGTCTCAGCCCCGATCTCCTGCCTGCCCCGATCTCCTGCCGTCTCCTGCCTGCCCCAAATCTCTCCTGCCTGCTGCCCCGACTCTCTTGCCCTTCCCCGCACTACGAGCCCGTGGTTTTAACCCATGGGTTTAAAGTGGGTAAAAACCACGGGCTCGCTGAGCTTGTAAAAGTTAAAAAAATAAAAAGTCGCGGCTCTAGACGGTTCTTAGACGCATACGTAGACCATGCACAGATGGTCTGTGCATGTGTCGGGAATGCACACTAGCGATCTGTATGGTTGGCATCCTGAGGCTGTGAGCTCAAACCCCATGCTGCTCATTGTGACCTTGGGCAACTCACTCAATCCTCCACTGTCCCAGGTACATTAGATAGACAGTGAGCCCGCCAGGACAGATAGGAAAAATGTTTCAGTGCCTGATTTGTAACCCTTTCTCAGCTTCTTTAGGAGGACAGGCTATTAAAAAAAAAAAAAAAAAATCATCAAATAAATACATTTCCAAAACTGTATACTTTCTAATCTGTCAGAAAAAATACAGGTACAGATCTCTGTAGGTACTTTGCTCTTGGGAAATTTTCAAAGAGAAAATGCTATTAGTTTGAGATCTGGTGCAAAATCCACAAGTCATGTACCCACGGGCTCTACATCTTCCTGTAGTATCAGCTGTTTGTATGCATTAAGGGCCTGGAAAGGCACGTTTAAGAAAGACAAATGCTTCAATCTGCTGTGAAAAACACAGTATGGCCCCTTTTGTCAAAAGAAAGTGCAGCCAGTGGGTTTTCAGCCTGAAGAAGCTTCTGTGACCTTTCGTGATAAATGAAAGGGCACAATTTGTTTCAGTTAGATTGCTATGATAGTTATGAGAGGAAAAATACCTTAAAATAAAAAGGAACAAAAATCTCTCCCAGAGAGCATAAAGCAAATAAAGGTGGTGATGCTGGATTGATAATCTTTAGTGAATCATTTCTGGTTGGAGAGAATTAATAATGGAGCTTATGTGCCCCAGATTCCTTTTCTTAAACATATATCTACTGAATAAAGCTTATTAGAATGGTTTCTACTTATCAAAACCCAAACTTTGTCAGATATTTATCTTTTGTAGCCTAAGACAACCAAGGATAAATGGAACCTTTCAATTTACCTAAGATCATAGCCTAGTATGGATGCCCTCAGCCACTTATTTTTTTCCTGAATAATTAGTATGTGAGAATAATTACTATGTGGGAAGAAGAAGTTTTAGCAGAGGGAAAGCTTCTAGAGATAGTCAAAGGCAGAAATGCTTTCATGATGCTGAGGCTGCCAGCGCCAAATCTGAAAACTGGAGGATTTCAGCGCTGTGGCAGGAAGGAAGAGAGACAGAAGTAACCCACTCTGAGGGTAGGGTAAAGGGAGTGAGATGAATTACCAACGGAAGGGAAATGGCGAAAGAAATGATGACATGAGATGTCAGACCATGGGTAGGAAGATGAGAAGAGAGCTCAGATGAGGAGATGGGAAAGAGAGAGGGAGAAACATTAGACCCACAAGAGGGAGAGACACTGAGATGAGGGTGAGTAGAAGGAAAAGAGAGATCAGATGGATGGATGGATGAGAAGGAAGAGTAGGAAATACACTGGACCCAGGAAGGGAGTGAGAGAGGATAAAGGGTCATAGATTTGATGTACAGTACAGCCATTTTGTGGTACAACCACAGTGGTTTTGAGAGAGCGAGTGCGAGGTGGAAGGCTAGAAAGAGGATGAGATGCATTGAAAAGGGATGGGGTGGGTCTATCAAGAGGTTGAGTGAGGTTGGAAATTAGGTTAAAATATGATGAAAGAGAGGCAATAAGATATGGAGTCTAGGGTAAGAGATAGAAGAATGTCCTGGAGGCAAGGAGAGGCAGGAATGAAAAGGGACTTGATATAACGCCTTTCTGTGGTTATAACCAAAGCAGTTTACATATGATATTGCAGGTACTTATTTTGTACCTGGGGAAATGGAGGGTTAAGTTATTTGCCTTGAGTCACAAGGAGCTGCAGTGGGAATTAAACCCAGTTCTCCAGGTTCTCAAGCTGCTGTACTAACCACTAGGCTAGTCCTTGGGATGAGATGCTGTGAAGAGCAAATGAGGACTAATAGGGTGAGTACAGAGGATAGAAAATAGGAAGTAGGTGAAAAATGGGGGGGGGGGGGGGGTATAGGAGATTGAGGGGGCAATTGGAATGTGGAGAGAGAATGATGGTTAAAAAAAAAATAGGGAAATGAGATGTGAAAAAAAGACTACAATTGAGAGGGAAAAAGTGGAACCCCCTCCCCCCATGTGAAGAAATGTGAAGCAAATCTGGAAAATAAATTTAGGTGAAGACTTACACAAGAGCCTGAGACCAACCCAATTAGAAAAATTAAATGTCCAGACAACAAAGGGTTTAAAAGAAAAATAAAAAGCATTTTATCACCAGAGTGGACCGACTCTGGATCACATCCTGACTATCTTCCAAAAACTCAGTCAAATTAATTTCAGTTATGACCAAATGGTCCACCTCCTGGGTTAATAATGAAAGTTTATTTTAAAATAGGTTAACAAAATTTTGTGGGGTTTGGTTAGAATTTTTCCAGATGTCTCTAGAGCTACTCAATTAAAGAGGAAAGAGTTTCTGAAGTTAAAATTTAGAGTTTTAGCTCTAGAGGCATCTTTTTACCTAAAATTTCCATGTAAATGCCTTGTTAAGTTACAAGACATTGAATATGTTTTTTGGGATCCCATACAATTGCAAAATTTCTAACTGCTTGAGAACAGAAATGAGTTAATTTAAGAGGTTTAAGTTTCACTGCTGAGAATAAGAGGAGGAAAAATTAAGAATCCCTATAAGAGTAAGGAATGGTTTAGGATTCGCGAGGATGAATCAAGAATTAGTTCCTTTATCTTTTCTTATAATTTGTTTTTGGTAATTGAATCATGTCTCCCCATTTATGTGGGCTTAAAAAGGAATTATGTATAAATGATTATGTATTATTTAATGAGGATCCTTTTTTTCTTTTGTATCATCTGATATTATAATTATCTAAATTTATAAATAAAAAACAGCATTTGTATTTTATACTTTTTAAAGTTTGAGATGTGTCTCCTTTAAGAAATGTACATTTTTATTATTATTTTTGTATTATGCACAATCGGTAGCGTACCAAGGGGGGGACGGGGGGGAGGTTCGCCCCGGGTGCAAGCCCTGAGGGGGTGCTCCCGGCCTTAACGTTGAGTCCCCCCCCGAAGGCCCGCTCGTCCCCCCTGGCCACCCCGCACTACCTACGAAGCAGCCCGCAGCGGGATCGCGATGCCAGCGATCCCTGCGCTGCTTCGGCGCTGCTTCCTCCGCCGCGGTCCTGCCCCTCCTCTGCACAGAGGTGCCTACATAAAGAGTAGATCTGTTTAGGAGCAGAGTTTGAGTGTGGATTGAGTTAGGCACTAGTATTTTAGGTCAAGCAGAGCAGTGGGGCACCTTACAGGGCACTGCTGTGAACTACACAAAAAGGGTGCCACATAAACATCTTACAACTTCCTTATAGGTCATGGTGAGTCCCCCAAAACCTACTATACCCACCTGTCTACAACTCCAATAGCCCTTATGGCTGCAGGTAGCACCTATATGGCAGTACAGTAGTGTTTTGGGGGGTTTCTGTGGGCTCACATTTTTCACCATTGATGTAGTGGTTAGAGTGGCTTTTGGGCTTGGGTCTTCCTCTCTGTGGTTCACTAGCCCACACCCCAGACTACTTAAGCCATTTCTGGGCAGACATATATACCTCTTAGTGCAAAAAAAAAGTTAAAAAAAAAAAAAAAGATTTTCAAAGAACTTTTAGTAGTCTTCAAACAACTTTAAAGAGCTTTAAAGAAAAAAATATTATTAAATATTCTAATATAAATCTTTCAGTTCTGAACTTTCTCCCAAAGTCTGTGCATAGTATCTCGGTAGAATGCTATTCAGTTATTCTGTTCGTTTTATATTTTCTCTAAATGGTAATACACTGTATCACCTAGTCCTGGGGAGCCAGCAGGATATCTAGCAACAGTCAATATCAAAAGAACCACTTATCACATAGCTGATTCTTCCTTGGTCAGATAACAAATTAGAACAGCACAGAGAGTGTGGTGATCTGATCTAGTGAGAAATCTTAGGGCTCCTTTTACAAAGGTGCGCTAGCATTTTTAGCGCGCGCACAGGATTAGTGAGCGCTAGCCGAAAAATGAGTGGCTAGCACGCTTGGCATTTTAGCGCACTTTTGTAAAAGGAGCCATTAGGATTTAGTTATGTATTATTGATGTACTGAATATCTAGAGGTTAGGCTCTTCTTAATAGCGCTTTATGTTTGTTATAGGGGGACATTCCCTGATACAGCTGATAGCTGATTTCATCTACAAGTTATTGATCCCTTATACCCCAATCAGATCATTGAGATCTATTGACCAACATCTATTAGTTACACCCTCACTTAAAGTTATTAATACACGGCGGCACTTTATCTTCTCTGTTACAGCTCCTCAAACTTGGAACTCCTTCCCTATTTATCTCAGAGAAGAAAAGAACTTAGATAAATTTAAAAGTAAACTTAAGAGCTTTCTTTTCAAAGACGCTTACGATATTTAGGAGTCCTAGCCTATCTTTGCTTATTTTCATAAGGCTACTTCTTTTATTTCCCTCCTATTGTTTTTTACCATAATCGTCCTTCTTTCTATCATTATTATTGTATTTCATTACCCTTCCTTTCCCTTTGTTTTCCTTTTCTGATTATTCTGTTAGTCGTTAATTTAATATGTTTTGTTTAGTGTCCATCTGTCTTTTATAACCCCTGTATTATCTGTAAATTGAATGATTTGTTCATCGCTTAGATATTTGAGTAAGCGATTAATCAAATACTTATTAAACTTAAACTTATAGCGAAACGCGAATTCACGTCGAAGTCCCTCCCTGCTGATTAAGATGAGTTGTTTATGGCCACTGTTTTTGCAGTTAGCTTAATGATCTCCTTATGAAAATGAAATGAGGAGGCTTGCTACAGTTAGCTCGAACTTTACATGAAAGAGATAGTTCGAGTGTAGCCACTGGGGCCTAGCACCTTCCTACCTGCAAGCACACTTTGCTCTACACATCCCCACACGAACAACCAGAAACAAAAACATCTTCGCCTATCCTAATATTACTGACTGCAAAATACAAATCCTACTTTGACAGAACCTTCATGTTCCCAAGCTAACCGACAACAATCCTGGCTGGGAAACTACATAAATAAAACCAGACAAACCTACAATGCATTCCGAAAATCTATCAAAACCACTCTGTTTGACAAATTCTTCACCTAAACAGACCTTTCTGTGCTCTCTACTCTTTTTCCACCTTCAAATCCCCTAAGCAATCTTCAGGCAATTCCTACCCCCCCTCACTTTTTCCCTTCCCCCCCTTACTTTCCCTCCCTACAACCCTTTTCTTCTGTAACATTCCCCTCATGCATTTGTAATTCGCTGAATGTCCAGCCTTCTTTCGATGTGAACCGCCTAGAAGTCGACTGACTATGGCGGTATAGAAAAATAAAGTTATTATTATTGTTCAATGAATGAATTATTGTTCAATGAATGTTCAAGTATATGAAATATGCAATGAAACGCTATTGAATGAAGGATAATAATTTTGAAATACTTGTTTATGGGTGAATGAAAATGATAGTTATATGAGTGTAGCTATTGATCTGGGCTGAGATATTGATACTGCTTCACTCTTAAATTGATATTCTTAACACTGGCCTAAAAATTGGTGATTCATTTATTCAGCAACATATCTGTAAATACTTCTTGCTGGATTTTCAAATCTCTTAAGAACATAAGAATTGCCGCTGCTGGGTCAGACCAGTGGTCCATTGTGCCCAGCAGTCCGCTCCTTAGGTCAAACACCAGTGTCCTAACTTAGACTAGCTTTACCTGCGTACGTTCTGGTTCAGCAGGAACATGTCTAACTTTATCTTGAATCCCTGGAGGGTGTTTTCCCCTATAAAAGCCTCCGGAAGAGTGTTCCAGATTTCTACCACTCTCTTGGTGAAGAAGAACTTCCTTGTATTTGTACGGTATCTATCCCCTTTTAACTTTAGAGAGTGCCCTCTTATTCTCTCTACCTTGGAGAGGGTGAATAACCTATCTCTATCTACTAAGTCTATTCCCTTCATTATCTTGAATGTTTCAATCATGTCCCCTCTCATTTTCCTCTTTTCAAGGGAGAAGAGGCCCAGTTTTTTCTAATCTCTCATTGTACGGCAACTTCTCCGGCCCCTTCATTCTCAGCTAAACATGCACCCAAATTCCCCATGCAAGCAAGCGGGGTGGGTTTTTTTTTTCTCTTTTTTCCCTGAAGCTTTTATCTGAAGCGAAACCATGTATTAACTACAAACAATGGCTACAGCTTGCTTAGTGAATTACTGTTATTAAAGGTCACGTTAAAGGAGTACTTTAAATGCATTATCTCTTTTTTAAAGGTTTCATAACGGTTAATTAGGAATGCAGCCAATCAGACAGCAGGATTGTATTGTAGCACTTAATACTGACTGAGCAGCAGCACGTAGATTTTAATGAAATACTTGACTGAAAGTAAAAAATGAAAATTGGTATGTCAAACCCCAAGGAGTTTTAGGATAACAAAATCTATTCTCTCAAAAAGGTTTAGTAAGCAGTCATTTAATAAACAGTTTAATTATCGTGAGGTAATTCGGTAGACAGGGTACTAACTGCAAATATCTCAATTGAAAGACTCATTTGATTAGCCAAGCAACGCAATGGCATTTCTAATCGGAATCAGTATTTGGGCACATTGTTGCTGCACTGCAAACTCTTTTCTCAGATTTCATGGTAGTTGAGGATTTTAGAATATTAGATATTTGTGAAAAATCCAGACGGATTTTATAGGGCCTCAGGCAGCCAAGTGGTATAAATTAATATCTGACTTTTTGAACAAGAAACCTAAAACTAGTCTAAAAGACATTTGGAGCATTGGGATTAAGCAGCAGATTTCTGCTACTCAATGGCCACATATTTGGTCTTGGAGGATGAGATGTACAGCATCAGCATCTATGAGACAGCCTTGTTTTTTTATGTTCTATAGAATTTTCTGGACCCCTGTTCATTTGCAAGAGTTAGACAGTTCTAAGTCAAATAGATGCTGGCACTGTCATCTTGATATAGGGACACTGGATCATCTGCTATTCTATTGTCCCTTGATACTTAAATTTTGGAGATCCATATGGGGTCAAATCAATACGATATTGGAAGTCCCATTGTCATTGTGGTATGATGTAGTGTTGTTTGGAACATTATTAATGCTCAAGAGTCCAATCAATGCAAATAAGAATAGATTACTTCTCTTAATGACAGGAGTTGCTATGCAGCTAATGACGAAAAACTGGAAAAATTAGGATAGGTTAAATTACAACTTTTGGTGGGAAACCTTATGCCAAATTTATAAGTCTGAATGTATGAATTCGTTACAATTGGGAAACTATAATAAATTCAAAGAGATTTGGGGTCTATTAACAAAATTTTGTAAGAATTGATAATTAAGAACATAAGAACATAAGCAGTGCCTCTGCTGGGTCAGACCAGAGGTCCATCAAGCCCAGCAGTCCGCTCATGTGGCAGCCCATCAGGTCCAGGACCTCTATAGTAATCCTCTATCTATACCCTTCTATCCCCTTTTCCTTCAGGAAATTATCTAATCCCTTCTTGAATCCCAAAACCATACTCTGTCCTATCACACTCTCCGGAAGCGGCCTCGAGCTCGGAGCCTTCCAGAACCCAGACAAACTGCCAACATATATCTTCCTACTTGGGACATGACACCAATAACGCTTCACAACATTCATTCCTACCAGAACACCTGGCCTTGGATTACACACGTAGAACACAGATAAACCCTATGCAAATACAGGATCACAAACTAAAAGTCCTAACACATGGAGAGATTTCACCAAAGTTGGTATACATCTGACTTACTATCTGAGGACAAATACTGTGGGGGGGGGGGGAGGCAGAGGGTGGGAAGGGGGTGACCTCGAAAATGACAGATATTAGTGTCTAATCCATAAATGCATGGACAGATTTCAGCCAAACTTGGTATACATATGGGGGTGGGAAGGGGGTGACATGTAAAAATTATCAAAAACGGCAGATATTAGTGTGTAACCCATAGTTTTCGGGCTCGCTGAGATGAATACTGACACTCCCGATGCCATTTAAGTCCAAGTCAGCCCCATAGAGAGGGACATTCCTGTGGGACATGTGGGGGGTAGGGGGTCATGTGGGGCGGCATGTGGGACATGTGTGGAGGTGGGATGTGGGGGGCATGTGGGACATGTAGGGGGTGACACGTGGGGGGTGGGGCATTTTGGGATAAATAAATATCCCTAAGGAAGTTCTTCTTCACCCAGAGAGTGGTAGAAAACTGGAACGCTCTTCTGGAGTCTGTTATAGGGGAAAACACCCTCCAGGGATTCAAGCCAAATTTGGACAAGTTCCTGCAAAACCAGAACGTACACAGGTGAGGCTGAACTCATTAAGAACACTGGCCTTTGACCAAAGGGCCGCCTTGTGAGCGGACTGCTGGGCACGATGGACCACTGGTCTGACCCTGCAGCGGCAATTCTTATGTTCTTAAATGAAACCCTAAGATGCCAGAATCTGCATGCAGTACAACACCAGAGAAAGAGAAAGAAATACATTTCTTCCTGAATAGTGCAAAATATAGACAGCAGATGTAAATTCTGAAAACTGACACATTTCATTCACTAAATTGAAAATAAAATCACTTTTCCTACCTTTGTTGTCTGGTGATTTTATTTTTCTACTCATCTTTTCCCAGTCTTTGGTTGAACTTCCTTCTCTCTGTGCCCTTAACTCTGTTTTCAGGGCCTTCTTATCCATTTTCTGTTTTTTTTCTCCTTCACTTTCTGCCTACGTCCATCTTTGGCATTAACTTTTAACATTCAACTTTCTTCCATTTTTCTGCTTTCCTCCTCAAATCTATTTACCGTATTTGCCGGCGTATAAGACGACTTTTCAGTACCTTAAAATCCTCCCCAAAGTCGGGGGTCGTCTTATACGCCGGGTACTGTTTACATGCCCTTACTTTACATGCCCTAATATCTCCTTCCTTACCTCCTTACGGTGCTTACGGTACTAGTAAACCTGCCGGGACATCAGCGGGGCCATGGCGGGACATCAGTGTGACAAGGGTGCCAGCTCCTTCATCCTGCGCAGCGGGAAGCAGCGGCGCTCTGGCCCCACCCCTTTTCTCTTTACTACGTCTCTCGCACATGCGGCCGTGTGTGAAGTCTAGCCCTTAAGGAAGTTGCGGGGGCGAACAGGAGGCTTTTGAAGGCTTTTAAAGGGAAACTGTCATGCCAGCAAACTTGCTAGGGACTTGCCCGGCACTTGCTCTCTCCCTCTATGTGTTATCTTCCTTCTATCATTGACAGTTTCAGTTTGGTTAACAGTTTAGAAAACAAATAGCATGACAGCTCCCATGGGTTTATTGTTCTATTCAGCTTTAGTGAATTAATTAAAATTGTTGAAATAAATTCTGATGTTCTTTTAAGTTTTATTTGTTGTACAGAAGGTGTGCGGAAGAAGGGGTAGTCTTATATGGCGAGTATATAACAAACTCTATATTTTAACTGTAAAAGTTGGGGGGTCGTCTTATAAGCCCAGTCGTCTTATACGCCGGCAAATACGGTACTTTTCCATGTGTTCCCTTCCCACAGCTGTTAAATCTCAAGAGGATTGTGAAAAATTGCAACAGGATCTTGTGAGCCTGGAAGACTGGGTTTCAAAATGGCAGATGACGTTTAATGTGAGTAAGTGCAAACTAATGCATGTGGGAAAGAGGAACCCGAACTATAGCTACATGATGCTGGGTTCTATGTTAGGAATCACTGCCCAGGAAAAGGATCTAGGTGTCATTGTTGAGGATACGTTGAAACCCTCAGTTCAATGTGTGGCGGTTGCTAAGAATGCAAATAGAATATTAGGAATTATCAGGAAAGGAATAGAAAACAAAGATGAAAATTTTATAATGCCCTTGTATCACTCTATGGTATGGCTGCACCTCGAATACTGTGTGCAATTCTGGTCACCATATCTGAAAAAAGATATAGCGTAATTAGAAAAGGTTTAGAAAAGGGTGACAAAATGAAAAAAAGGGATGGGATGACTTCCATATGAGGAAAGGCTAAAGTGGCTAGGGCTCTTCAGCTTGGAAAGGGTAGATATGAATCGCTTGTTCATTCTTTACAAAAATACTAGGACTAGGGGACATGTGATGAAGCTACTAAGTAGTAGATTTGAAAGAAATCGGAGAATATATTTCTTCTCACAACGTGTAATTAAACTCTAGAATTCCTTGCGGGATGATGTGGTGAAATCAGTTAGTTTAGCAGGGTATTAAAAAAGGCTTGGATAATTTCCTAAAAGAGAAGTCGATAGCCCATTATTGAGATGACTTGGGGGAATCCACTGCTTATTCTTAGGATCAGCAGCCTAAAATCTGTTTTACTACTTGGGATCTAGCTAGGTACTTGGGACCGGTGTTGGCCACTGTTGGAAACAGAATATTGGGCTTGATAGACCTTTCGTCTATCCCAGTATGGCAATTCTTATGTTCATATCTATCCATGTGCACTCCCTCTCTCTGCCCATCCATGTGTCCCATCTCCTCTCTCTTTCTTCTCCCCTATTCCCATCTATCCATAAACAGTATTTCTACCATGTCCTCTCCCTCTCTCCCTTTCCCCTTCATCTCCTTGTATCATCTCCTCCCTCTCTTTTCCTCTCCTATGGACAGACATCTGTCTTCCCCCTTTCCCCCTCCTATGGTCTGGGATCTTTATCCTCTCTTTCCCAGTCTGGCATCTCTTTTTTCTCCTTCCTTTCCCTCCTCTCCCCTTTGTGGTCTGGCATCTCTCTGTCTTTCCATTCCCCTCCCCTTGCCTTAGTCTGGAATCTCTCCCTCCTCCTTCCTTTTCCTGGACTGGCATCTTTCTTTTCTTCCCCCCTTCCCCATCCAGTGGTTTGATATTTCTCTCCTTCCCCCCTAACGTGATCTGCCATCTCTATCTGTTCCTTCCCTTTCCTTTCTTCCCCTGGAGGTCTGGCATCTTTCCTTCCCTTTCCGCCCCAATCACGCAGTCCAGCATGTCTCTTACCCTCCCTATGCTATCCCTCTTCCCCTCCCCCCCCCCCCACTGCAGGATATGGTGCTTGCTCATCCAGCGCTGCTGTAACTCTTTGGCCATTGGCAGCGTGAGTGAAGTAAACATGCGGGTATGCGGGTACAGGAAGCAGTAGCAGAGAGAAAGCTACCAGGTCGCTGAAGGCAGTGTATTTACTTCACTCACACTACTAACATTCTGGAAAGATACACAGTGCTGGGTGAGCAAGCACCGGATCCCGTGAGAGAGGGAGGACTCCGGATAGGTGCATGAGGGGGGGGGTAAAGAATACTAGATAGGTGCATGAGCTGCTGTAGGGTTATCACATATCCGGTTTCCCCAGATAAAAGTTGTAAAATTAAAAAGCCACCTGGACTCTCAAAACAGTGGATATGTCCAAGGAAACCCGGACATCTGGTAGTGGTAACCCTATGAAAACAACTTATACAAATCATGCACTGAGGTGGTAAACAAACAGACATTTGGGAGGAATGTTTTACCTTTTAAGGGATTAAATCATCCTTTCCTCGTGTTTTATTATGCTTGTAAAGTTAGTCTTCAATATGTTTTGTAAAATTTAGTTCTCTGTTTGTTTTGTTGCCCCCCTTAATTTTGCAATTTTACTGATATGTTCATCGCTTAGAATTTTGAATAAGCGATCAATCAAATTTATAATAAACTTGAAATGTGAATAAAATTTGTGGGCCCAAATGAATGTGGGGATCTAAACAGAAGAGCTGAATCCGAATAGGGGAAGTAGAAATCAATTCTCCATGAGGTCAAAAGAAAGAAGAAATGGTTGGGGAAATAAAGATACTAGGCTCATGGCATTTTGTGGAAATGAGTTTTTGTACTGTACAGAGTTATATCCGTGCTTTATACTCACTTGGGAGATAGTTATTTGGAGGAAAATCATGTCACTGGTTACTGCAGAGCTCTTATGAGAGCTGGTATTCTGAGGACCAGCAGAGGTGTACCATTAGAGGCTGTCCTGAAAATAGTAAAAAAAAAAAAAACAGCAGCAACCCAGTTAAGCTCAAGGCACAGGGCAGAAGAAAAGGGCCTGTGTAGGCACTATCAGTGCCTAAGGGCTGGGAAGATCAGAGGCAGCCCTCTAGCGGGAACCCTGTTACTGGTAGTTGCAGAGGGCTGGGAGTCTATCCAAAAAGTTCTTCTTGAAGAGATAAGGCTACCAGGGTGCGATTGGCACTAGTAGCCCAATGGAGGAGCAAAGTTACCAGGGCGCATTTGACACCAGTAGCACAACAGAAGGATAAGGCTGCCAGGGTGAGATCGGCACTAGTAGCCCAGCAAGGGAGAAGGCTCCCTAGAAGCAGCAAAGGAGAAGAGCTCTTGGGAATACAGTGGTCCTCGGAGCTCAAGAACAAACCAGAAAATCACAGCAGGAGCAGGCCCAGCTGGCTTGGAAGAACAGCAGCCATCTACACCTGAAAGCTTTAGCGGATGGGTAAGATCTTGGGGACTGGATGAGGTACCTTAAGAAAGTTGGCCGGATGGACGTGTCCCAAGCCCGGCCGGCCAGCAGGCCCGCCATCCTCAGAATGGCGGGGCTTGAGGCACCAGGGCCAATGAGAATGGCGAGCCTTAGGACCTGATTGGCCCAGGTGCCTCAAACCCCGCCCACAGGTGGGGCCTGAGGCGCCTGGGCCAACCAGAATAGGCCCAGTTGCCTTAGGCCCCTTCTGTGGGCGGGGCCTTAGGCACATGGGCCCAACCCAGAATAGAGGGGAAGGTACTGAGCATTAAAAGAACTATCCATTTGTATGCATGGTTTTTTGAGAATGACTCATTTTTTTGAAATTGTTACAATAACAACTGTGACAGTGGCCCATCGGATTTTACTGAGAACATTAGAGAATCTCCCCCTCAGTACCTTCCCCTCTACCTCCCGGCTTTCCCTCAGTTCACTGGCCACATTGATTCAGAGTTTCAGTATTAGCTTTTACATATATGCTGTCAATATGTTTCTGGTTTCAACTCAAGATTCTTATGCTGCGGACCTTTCTATACTTCAGCCCTGTCTCTCCATAGTTGACCACTGGCTTAGGTCTAACCATCTTGTTTTTAATTCTTACAAGTCAGCTGCCCTTTGGGTTACAGGTAACATTACTTACCCTTTCATTTCCACCCAGGCTTTATGGTTTGCCTTTAACTCTTAAAGAGTTAAGAGCCCATGAAATATCTGGGTGTGATTCTTGATCCCAGTCTTTCTTTCAATTGTCAAATCTCAATTGTTAAATCTTGAGTTTTTCTTTTCTCTACAAACTATTCCATCTCTCCATCCTTATTTGCTACGCTTCTTTATGCATTCTTTCCTCTGGCTAAACTTACAGAAAAAATTGTCTTTAATCAACTTTCTGATTTCATTGAACAAACAAATGTCTTTCACCCTAATCAGACAAGTTTCCGTAAACACCATTCAACTGAATTATCCTTGATAGGGTTAACCACTAACATCATTTACCAATCAGACCATCATAAATCAGTTCTACTTATTTCATTGGATTTATCATCAGCCTTCGATACTATAGATCATCAACTGTTAATTCATAGGCTTTACGACATAGGGATCTCTGATCAAGTGTTAGACTAGTTTAAATCATATTTTAAAGATCATTCTTCGAAAGTCCAGTTCAATGGTTCTACCTCTAACATGTTCTCTAATGACTATGGGATCCCACAAGGTTCCATTCTTTCCCCTATGCTGTTTAATATCTTCCTTACTCCTCTTATTACATTAGAGCAATCCATTGGATTCTCTATCTTCGCCTATGCGGATGATATTCAACTCACTCACCCTGTCGATCTGGACAACCCTCCAGGTATCTCGTCTTTTAATTTGAAACTAGAACAAATCAGCCTTTGGTAAAGCACTAATATGCTAGCTTTCAACATCAGCAAAACCAAAGTTATGATTTTCTCAATCAAGGAAGGTCTTACCCTTCCCTGTCCCATAACAATAAAATCAGTCTCTGTTCAGATAGTCACTTCCATTAAACTCTTCGGTGTTACTTTTGACGGAAAACTCTCTTTCCATGAACAAATAAGATCAGTAGTTAAGAAATGTTTCTACCGTCTTCGAATGATTAGATCTCTTGCTACCCTATTAAATCAATCATCATTAAATATTCTTATTCATTAGCTCGTTATTTCATGCTTGGATTACAGTAATGCAATATACAAAGGAATCACTAAGAAATAAATAAAATGTCTTCAAATGATTCAAAACACTGCCATTAAAATGATTTCAAAAGCACGTAAATACAATCATGTCACACCTCTTTTGATCAATGCTCACTGGCTTCCTATAGATCATCGAATTTCCTATAAAATAATGTTGTTAACTTACAAGACCAAAACTTCTGGCCAACCTGATTTCATTAACAGGCTATTAATCCTCCATACCCCCCATCGTACATTGCGTTCATCTAATCAAAACTTGCTATCCATCCCCTCTATAAGATACATTATGTGCACTAGCATTTTTTCTGTCACGGCCCCTACCATCTGGAATTCAGCACCAAATTATATAAGAGAAATTAAATCCCTTGATAAATTTAAAAGTAACTTGAAGGCTTTTCTTTTTAAAGACGCATATGGTGTATAATAGTCCTTTTAAGGACGGTAATGGAAATCTGTTCCTGCCATCTTTTAATCATTTTAGCTTATTTTACATAATTCTAGACTTTTTATACTTTGTTCTCCTTCCTTTTGTCTTGATCCCTCTTTCCCTTTCTTTTCTTCATACAAATTGTATTTCTGCCCTTCTCCATCTTGTATTGGTAAGTCAGTGCGTTTGATTGTTTGTAGCATTGTTTGTAATTTGTTTTTAATGTATGTTTTTATTATACTCTGTTTTTATATTATGTAAAACCGCTTTGAATTTTTAATAAGGCGGTATATCAAATTTTTAAATAAACCTGAAACCTGAAAGTTGGATTACTCTAATATTATCTACTCTGGTCTTCCTCTCTTATTAAGAAACATCAATTATTCAGACCACTGGCTCCTTTGCCATGCCCACTGCTGTGAACACATTAGTCCGCCAGCCTCATCATTGGCTCCCAATCCCCTAGAATCCAGCATAAAATCCTTACACTGATACATAAATTCCTTCATCCTGGAATACTCCCTCCCCCTTTTCTTCCCTTATTGTTCCTTATTGGCCCACTCGTTTTTTACACTCTTTTTGAAATCAGCTATCAGTTCCTTCTGTCCACTGTTCATGGTTAGAATCCCCAAGATATGCTGTTTTTCTCTTTATCACTGCCACCCTCTGGAATTCTCAACCAGCAGAACTTATGTCAGAGATTCCTAGAGCCTCTCCCTGGGAACTGGTGATGCTGGTGGACTGGAAGAGGCATATTCTCTAACCCTATCCTTCTGCTCTTCTATTTGTCTCCTTTCTTCTTCTGTTTTGTTTATTGGAAATTTCTATACCGCTACTGATGACTGGGGAGTCATTTCAGAGTGGCTTGCATGAGCTTCAGTAATGGTGTTACAATACATGAATTAAATATATGTCTTATTTTTTATTATAGTTCTTTTCATGCTTTTATAAGTTTTGTTTTATGGACATGCTGAGGAGGATTGGAAGATCATTTTCTTACCAACTTTTGGGTGGGGCTTTGGTTTAAGGAAGCCACTTATCTGGGGTTAGGATTAGGGGGCTGTAAAGATTGGAGGTGGGCTTTTCTAAGGGAGTCAGGGTTGCAATCACAGGGGTGGGGAGGTTGAAGGGTGAAATTGAGGGTGTTGAAAGGAATAAGATTTATTAACAATAATCACAGCTCCAATTAATTATAACTTATAATAAATAATTTGTGAAAAACTCAGACCCTGAACCCGTGAACTAGTGATAACACCAACTGAGGTTCATTGGGGGACTATCATCGTTTCCACTGTCCCCTATTACCATCCACACTGAAAATATAAATAAAGAAAAAAACTTATCTGATTCGGATAGTAAAATGCTGGCATAGAACCCCAGTGGTATTGAAAGTGACTCGTGCTGATTAAAACAATTTCTGTATTGATAGTTGTTTATTCCATTCTAATGACCCTGTCCCCCCGACTCGAGTTTCAAGTCTTCTTCAGGGAAGGACACTGTTACTGGCACAGTACGTCAGTGAGGCAACGAAAGCGGGGCTGACTGAAGTGAAAGGAATAGGATGCCATGGATCTGGATTTAGGGGGCGGGGAGTTCAAGAGAAGGAATTAGATATGGGGGGGGGGGGGGGGATTTGTGTAGGGAAGTGCCACAAGGGCAGATCTCTATTATTTATTGAATAATTCTTCAGCCCACACAACATTATCCACAGTGGCAATTAGCACATACACCTGTGCTATCTGGACCACATGTGGTGCCATACAGTATGCATTTGCCCTGTGTGGTAAATGTAGGGCTAATAATGGACACACATTCTGCATTTACCACACAGGCTTTGCATTTACAATGCGTTAGATTTACAACTAATTCATGGTAAATGTAAAATCTTGCTATACTACAGTAAAAGAGCCCCCTAAAAGGCACAGCTGTGTTGGGGAAAAGTTATCAAGCTTTGCTAGGGTCTTAAGTCATAGTAATTACCCCTTAGCGAGGCTTAAAAGGGCTCCAACGCAGCTTGTCATGTCCTAACGCAGTGATATTTAGGTCACTGCAGATTACATGTCTAGTTTATAGTTTATATGTAAATCTGATCTTGGGTTTAACACAGACTTAGATTTGGCAAATAATTTATGCTAACTGTGGATTTTTATTCAGTTTGATACACAAACTCTTTAATGTTGGATTAACATTGTTGCCTTCAAGTTTAAGTATTTTAAGTAGCTTATATACTTGTAAATGGCACTATTACTAAAACAAGCAAAGCTGCATCCATTGGTCTGAGAAATCCCTCTGCCTGGAGCCCTGCCATCTGCAAACCACAATGCTGCTTTCTTTTAACATGATTTACAATCTTAACGCACTCGTAACCTAAGCTTTTAATAAAGCCTCCTAAAAAGCTCTTTGCTGCAACAAAACTGTCAGCTTCTTCAGCCTTGACCTCTAAAATCAGTTTTGCTTGCCATTAGTCAGTAGCTCATAGAAAAAGAAAAATATAAACACAACCGGGAAGTGTGTCGCTTTGCATGTGAAGTGTGTGTATTGTGCCACAGTGCGTCTTCTTGCTTGCCAGTGGAGGGATGCAGCATTGCCGCATTTTGCAGATGATATTCTAAGCCTGTTAATTTTCACCCCAAAAAATTAAAACCTGTTTCTTTTCTGGTGTCCTCAGAATGGGTAGTTTTATACAGGATTTATCACATATAAATGCTGTTTTAGCCTTGTTAAAAAACTTGTAATATTATCACATGCAGTATGTGTATAATGCACTATGAAAAGGCGGTACACACACTTTTATGTGTCCCACAAGTTGTTATATTTAGGCAGCGGTATAGCGATGGTGGGTGGTGTCCCCACTGCACCAACCACCCTGCACCATCCTCTCCGCTCCCCCGCTCCAACCCCCCTGCACCATCCTCTCTGCTCTCCTGCTCCTTCCGTGCCCCCACCACCACACTTAAACATAGAAACATAGAAACATAGAAGATGACGGCAGAAAAGGGCTATAGCCCATCAAGTCTGCCCACCCTACTGTCCCTTCCTCTTAAGTCTATACCTAGTGACTATTTATTCGACCCTCGTAGGGATCCCACATAGGTATCCCATTTATTCTTAAAGTCCAGCACGCTGCTGGCCTCGATCACCTGCGCTGGAAGCTCATTCCAACGGTCAACCACTCTTTCTGTGAAGAAGTACTTCCTGATGTCGCCATGAAATTTCCCGCCCCTGAGTTTGAGCGGATGCCCTCTGGTGACAGAGGGTCCCCTGAGAAAGAAGATATCATCTTCCATCTCGATACGTCCTGTGATGTATTTAAATGTCTCAATCATGTCTCCCCTCTCCCTACGTTCTTCTAGAGTGTAGAGCTGTAGTTTGTTTAGTCTCTCCTCCTCTGTACTTCTTAATCTTCAGCGCAGCTTCTCCGTCTGCTGCTCATACTGGCTTTCCCTCTGACATCACTTCCTGGTCCCATGACCTGGAAGTGATTTCAGAGGGAGCCAGGCCTACGCGAGCAACAGGCTAGAGTAGTTGTTCACGCTGGCAAAGGTTTTAAAGAGGTATGGGGGGGAAGGGAGGGTACGAGTGTGGCATAGGGGGAGCGGAGAGGTGCTGTGATTCTCTGCTTGAATAGCATGCATATAATTTACATGCCATTGTGCTGAGCATTGCTGGTAAAAGAAAAATCGCTACCACCATGGTAATTTTTAGGTAGATACAAGGGAACATAAGAATAGCCTTACTGGGTCAGACCAATGGTCCATCAAGCCCAGTAGCCCGTTCTCAAGGTGGCCAATCCAGGTCCTTAGTATGTGGCCAAAACTCTAGAAGAAGCAACATTCCATACAGAATCCTAAAGAATAGCAAGATTCCGGAACCCCAAAGAGTAACAAAAAATTCCGGAACCCCAAAGAATAGCAACATTCCATGCGGAATCCCCAGAGTAGCAACATTCCATTCAGAATCCTAAAGAATAGCAAGATTCCAGAACCCCAAAGAGTAACAAAAGATTCCGGAACCCAAAAGAGTAGCAACATTCCATGGCTTCTCCCCATGTCTTTCTCAATAACAGACTATGGACTTTCCCTCCAGGAAATTGTCCAAATCTTTCCTAAAACCAGCCTCGCTGTCCGCTCTTACCACAACCTCTGGCACAACCTAAGTAATACAGATATTCACAAAACAATGCTGAGGTAGAAATTTATACACATGCATGCAAATGCTATTGTTCTAAACATCTGTGAGTGTTAACAAGCAGTGCTGTACCCCTAGAGAATGATACGGGGACAAATCTTCCCCATCCCCATGGGATTTCTCTATCCCCGTTGCGTCAAGCTCTGTCCTCATCCGCACAAGCCTTGAACACTTTAAAATCGTAAGTGTTCGAGAATTGTGCGGTTAAGGCAGACAGGACAGGGGCAGAACTTACAGGGATGGGGATAAATTTGTCTCCATGTCATTCTCAAGCCATGGGTGGGGGGGGGACCTTGGAGGCCTGCCCCCTCCCCCCAAAACTCTGGAACTGCAGCATTCCATTTAAATGGCTGGCAGGATGTTGAAGCCCCATCATCCCATTTCCAAGTTGCTCCCCTCCTCCTGGCACTGCACCTTTAATGCAGAAGTTGGTGGCATGTCTCCAGTTACTACTGGGACTTCTCACACATGCTCAGTTCATAAACTAGAAGACAGGACGTGTAAGGAACATTAGCCAAGTAAGCCTGGGGATTGCCACCTCCTCCTACCAGAACCTGGCAGTGAAGGGGGAATGAATCTCCCTATCAGGATCTGTTGGGTGCATCTGAATGATCAGGAGAGACACAGATAGCATGCTGTGTTCAGAATAGCAATGGTCTAATCCAGGATAGAAACATAGAAATGTGATGGCAGATATAGGCCAAATGGCACATCTGCAGCATCCACTATCTCCTCCTCTCCCTATTGGTTAAGGCTCTTAACACTTGCATTGTGATGTCATAGAATTTTCTGATTATAGAAACATGATGGCAGATACAGGCCAAATGGCCCATCTAGTCTGCTCATCTGCAGTAACCATTATCTCTTCCTCTCTAAGAGATCCCATATGCCTGTTCCAGGATGGCATTTAAGAGATCATCTTGCATTCATGGTCTACCCACTGAAGTGGTCAACCAATTGGAAAGAGTTAGTACCTGGTGTAGTTGACTCTTAAAATTACGCATCATGACATCCATCCAAATTTCAAAAAGATGCTTATTCAAAATGCAATTTAAACAAACAGATAACATCTGAAATTCAGTGGAGAAAATTGTTCAGTGCAAGTCTGCTGTCCAGCCAAATTAACCACCGAAAGTTTCTCCAGCCTTATGGGCAGCAATTGTAATTCTTGGAAGCTTTGGGGGTGGAGGGAATACACAGGATCTGATATTCTGCTGAGTTTTAGCAAAGAGTACAGGATGCAGCAGCCAATGCACTCGCACAGCAGGAAACTCGGGCACCGAACCCAGACAACGTCAAACTCTCCTGTCTTCACTTTGCAACACTGAACCAGAATTCCAGGCTATTATGGAGGCTTGTCACTTGGAACGAGAAACACCATTCAGAAATTGTTCCAATACTGCCACTAAATCATAATTTGACATTAGAAAAAAAAAAAAAAATCCTCTATCTTAGCTTAGGGAAGAGAAGGAGCACGTGCGGCAGTGGGTCGGAGACGAGCCTGCGCTCCTACCATGGTGGTACCTGAGGAGGACTCCCCCCCCCACTACGCCACTGACAGCACGTTCTTCAGCATGATTGGAGCACTAAAACAGAATTACTGTATGTGCGTTTGTTTAATAGAAGTAAACTAGTGTTCTGTATAGTGCTGTTTTGTAGTAAAAACAGGGTCCTGGTTCAAAACTTCAAGTGATAAACTTCCCTCTGTGCTAAACTGGAAAATGGACAAAGAAACTGTGTGCTTCTTAATGGCAATGCAATGATGTCACCGGGTGGGGGTTGGGGTCTGTTGGATGGATTTAGGACGATTTATCGTAGCCATTTCAATGTTGAATCATCCCATTCCATGCTGGGGGAGGGAGGTGAGATGCTGAACTAGAGCTCATTTTCCTACCACAAACTACACCCACGCTTCATGCCAGCTCGGATGGGGGAGGGGTGTGATGCCCACCCACAGTACATGCGTACAGCCCCTCTAATGCCGCAGCCCAGCCCATGCCACTCCTCTATCTGGTCCCAATGCACCTTCTGTTGATCCCGGCTGTTCCCCAATGCTCCTTCTGCTTCTTACTGCTTGTCCCTTCTGCTGCTCTCCCAAAGTCCTTGATGATCCTGTTGTTGCTCCCTGATGTTCCTGCTGCTCACCGCCAGTCCCCTTCGCTGCAGCTGCACAACTGCCAAGTGTGGAGGCAGGAGAAAATGAAAAAAACAACAACACACCACACTGCAAATGCTCCATTGGTTAAGGAGAGGCGTGTCTAGGATGATTTAGCATGGCTGCGATGAAACATCCCACAATGAACTGGTCACAATGAATCATTCCATTCTACTGTCGGATATGTCAGATAGTTGGATTAGCAAAAGTCCAAAATTTTGACTGTCCTACAAATGCATTCACTTAGCTACCCCTCATTATCTCTCTTCACTTCTCTCCCATGTCCCCCCCCCTCGCGAGCTCCGCTCAACAGGTAAGTCCCTCCTATCTGTGCCCTTCTCTTCCTCTGCCAACTCCAGACTCCATCCTTTCTGTCTTGCTGTGCCGTATGCCTGAAACAAACGGCCTGAAACCCTACGGTGGGCTTCATCTATGGCAGCAGTAGCTTACTAAGGGGGGGGGGCGGAGGGGGCAGTCCGCCCCGGGTGACAAGCCCTGAGGGGGTGCTCCTGGCCTTGCCGTTCAGTCCCCCCCACCCCCAAAGCACCGCTCACCCACCTGGCCTCCCTGCACCACCAAGAAGCAGCTGGCAGTGGGATCGCGATATCAGCGATCCCTGAGCTGCTTCGGCGCTGCTTCCTGCGCCGCAGTCCCGCTCCTCCTCTGACGAATAGAATTTTTTTTTTTTTCTTGAATCGGGCAGCACTAGTTTGCGCTACTGTCTTAGACTTTAGGACCTGGGATTGGAGAGAAATGGCATCCTCAGTACTTTATAATGCAAGTGAAATGAGGATTTGGTCAGACCTTTGAAGGGTCTGCAGAAGAAAAATATTGTATAGGCTGGGGACATGAGACAGCAGGAAACAGGAACTTTTCTTCCTTCTATTTTTGTGAATGGCAAGGCTGAGGATGTCGGAGAGTTCAGTTAAAATATGTGCTTTATAAGAAAATATAATAATGTGTTTTATAAAGTTTATAAGCATTGCTGGCCTACCCGGTGAGGTGTTCCTAATGGTGGCGATGGTGGCGGCAGCGTGTCAATGTGTTGAGAGGAAGAGGTGGTCTGGGAAATTCTGCTGAGCAAACTCCGGGCCCATTTCCACCCCCCAGTTAGTCCACTCCATTTAACTGGTTCACACACTGAGTGGGTCTTTGGGTGTTGTGCCTGGGTAGTTGTTTTGGGATCTCTTCCAGTGGTTTGTCAGTATCTCCTTCTGATCCAAGGAAGGAAACTTTGTTAACCTTAGCATTGATCTTCAGAATATGTTTATAACAGCGCTGCTTGTGTGGCATTAGGCTATGTAGTGATCGAAAGAAAAAACCAGACCTTTGCACATTTTTGCACTATATGGTGGGTGTATGAGGAGATTCACATTTCCTGCACAGCTAAGTCCTTGTGAAGTTACCTTGTTCTTTCTGTATTTGACATCTAGCAAGGTCTCTGTTTGGAAGGAAAGATCTAAGCTTAAAAATGAAGTGGCCAGAAGTTATGGTAAAAGCAGATAGCGTTGCTGATTTTAAGAAAGGTTTGGACAAATTCCTGGAGGAAAAGTTCATAGTCTGTTATTAAGACATGGGGAAAGTGTCTGCTTGCCCTGGATCGGTGGCATGGAATGTTGCTACTCTTTGGGTTTTGACTAGGTACTAGTGACCTGGATTGGTTACCATGAGAATGGGCTACTGGGCATGATGGACAATTGGTCTGACCCAGTTAGGCTATTCTTATGTTATGTTCTCATCTGTAGGGCCCTTTGTTTTCACTTTTTATTTTAATGTATTTTTTTTCTGGGAACTTATCAGTGTTTTTTTTATAATGGAAGAGAATTAATGTGTGTGGAATGGGAGGGGGGGTAACTAATTTCTTCAGCTAAATAATTAAATCCACTTCAACCAGACATAGGAGAACTCGCACACCATTTACACACCCTCCAACAAAAGTCGTCAAAAGAAAAAAAACTGTTCGACAACCTCCTAACGCTCGACCCCCAACTATACAACCTATTGACCTCGACCACAAACTACAAAACCTTCAAAAAAGAAATAAAAACACTTCTATTCAAAAAACACATAAAACCAAATTAACACAATCAGAACTGTCCCAAGCATCACCTGCAACTAATTCATATGTACTTCTGATGTCATGACAATTCAGACATAATTTATGTTATGTTTGGAATAATGGTTACATATATGAGGTTCAATAAAAGAAAATTTTCAGTGCCTGTTTCTATTATGACCATTTATTTTTCATGGTTATTACAAAAAATATTTTTTTACATGGGGGGGGGGGGGGGGTGTGTCAAAAAATGATGGGCCCCTGGTGCCACATACCCTAGGTACGCCACTGTATGGCAGTGTTCATGTTCAAGTTAAAAGCCCACCTCTTTGAGACTGCTTTCAACTCTTAACTCTTCTCACCTTGGGTTTTGTATCCCCAACCTTCTATGTCATGTCTGTCTGTCCAAGTTAGATTGTAAGCTTTTCTGAGCAGGGACTGTCTATTTAATGTCAAAATATACAGCGCTGTGTACCCTTCAGTGCTGTAGAAGTGTTAAATAGTAGTAGTATCTATAAATGTAAGGGGTCTTTTTACTGTTGCTACAGTAAGCATTAATAACTTTATTTATTTATTTATTTTTTCTATATTAATGTGTACTTGCCGCAGATCAAAATCCATTACTGTGGGGTGTGCTCAGGATTCCTTTTGTATTTTTCAGATCTGCTTGTGTGTCCCACACAGTAAAAATATTTTTTATTTTTTTTTGTGCTAGAGGCATGTTTTGGGACGGAGAGTAGGCCTGCCCAGTGCTAATTGGTTAGTGCATCTACATACTCACATACTAATTAGTGCTTGGTTAGTGCTGGATCCCTTATTGCCTACAAAAAACAGCAAGGGCTCACGCGGTAATTGGGAAATTAGCGTGTGGCCATTTTACAGCTAAAAGTGGCTCAGTGCATGGGAAACCACCATGCTAATATTGCAGGCCATTTTTTTAGCGCAGCTTAGTAAATCAGCCCCATAGGGCATCCCACCAAAAACATTATTCTACAAGCCTCGCTTAAAAGTTAGGCACAGTTTATAGAATTGCTCATATGTCCTGGAACCACACTAAGGGCTCCTTTTACAAAGGTGCGCTAGCGTTTTTAGCGCACACACCGGATTAGTGCGTGCTAGCAAAAATATTACCGCTTGCTTAAAAGGAGGTGGTAGCGGCTAGCGCCAGCTATTCTGCGCGTTAAGACCCTAGCGCACCTTTGTGAAAGGAGCCCTAAGTGCGGCCGTTTGCACTATGGAAAACATGGTGCAACTGCCTGTGCCTTAAGGCCCCCTTTTATCAAACCGCGGTAGACCTTTTTACCGCAGGCCGGTGAGATGAATGCTCCGAGGCACGTAGGAATTGAATGAGTGTCGGAGCATTTATCTCGCTGGCCTGCGATAAAAAGCTCTACCGCGGTTTGATAAAAGGGGTCCTAATTTAGGTGTGGAGGCCCATATTCAATAATTTATATGCAAAACTGAAAGGAACGTCCTGATATGCCCATGACCCACCTGTTTCTGTGCCGCCTTTTTGGAGCTGAGCATAACATTTAAGCGCGTGTCCTGTGCCTAAATTTATGCACATAACCTTTGCGTGATTCCAATTAATGGCAATAATTTCTCGTTAAAATGTCAATTTTTGGTACTAATTACATTACATTACGTTACATTACATTAGTGACTTCTATTCCGCCTGTACCTTGCAGTTCTAGGCGGATTACAAAAGAGCTAACTGGACATTTCCAGGATAGTTACAATTTTTTGTTACAAGTGAGATAAGAAAGCTGGATATTTCCAGGAGAAATTGCGAATTAGATAACAAATAAGATAAGTGGACATTTCTAGGCAATATTACAAATGGGAAACAATTGGGAAAGTTGAACATTTCCAGGAGCTTTACATTTTAGGGGACTGTAATCTTGGTTGATATTTAGAAGAGGAAAAGATTACCAGAGAAGTGGAGGCTTTGAGAGGGGATTTTACCAGGGAGGAGAGGAGTGAGGGTGAGAGTTAAGGTGTCTGGACAAATTTCTTGAATAGCAGGGTTTTGATCTCTCTTCGAAATGTTTTGAGGTCGCTCGTTGTTGTCAGCAGGTTGGAAATGGGAGTGGTCGAGGTTTAATTAACTTGTTAAATTGCACATTCAATTTGGGTATGCAACCAAAAGTACACACATGATTTTTGGCACTTTTATAGAATTAGGTGGTTAGTGTGCAAATAGCAGTTAAATGTAAGCGACCTGTTATAGAATGAGGAGGAGAGTTTAGAAAATACCACCTACGTATGTACTTCACCCACATACAGTAACACCAGCTCCTGAGCAGGTGTAAATCTAAACAGGTGATTTTACTCATTATTTCTGTAAATTTTGTTTTTATAAAAACACATAGGCACATCTATCTTTATAAAATAGTCTCAAATGAGGTACCTATTTGGCTTTCCAAGTTATGCAACCTTTTGCAAAGTTATCCCTGAATAATCTCTTAGGGGTCCTTTTATCAAGGCGCGGTAGGGGTTTAACGCACGGAATACCGCGCATTAAACCACCTGCCGTGCTAGCCGCTAATGCCTCCATTGACGGGGCGTTAGTATTTTGGCTTGCCGCGGGGGTTAGCGCGTGATGAAATGTCCGATGCGCTAACCCCCCGTAGTGCACCTTGATAAAAGGAGCCCTTAGTCTTCCAAGGCTGGTATCGTGGTTCTTGCAGCTGTCCACGTTGTTCCACATCCACATTTACTTGACTGACATGTCAGCCATCTTGCTGTGGCTTTCTTCAGGGTGGATACAGTGGTACCACCCAGAGAGGTGGTAGAGCCATTATCCCCTAAATACTCTCTGATCCTTGGGCATATGCATTATGATTTTCAATGTTTTTTTGTTTGTTTCAATGTATTTTATTTTGTGTATGACCTATTTTATTATTCTAGTATTGAAAACCACTTTGGATGATCCTTGGATCCGGAATGTTGATGAATACTGATTAATAAAGAGAAATAAATGATTAAAAACATGATGCTAGTTTATCGTTGTTTCTACCAACAGCTTTTTTCAGTAATGGAAATGAACTGATTATTCATGCTCTGTTCCGATATGTCTCCAGCTGACACTGTGATGCTGTCAAGTTGCTGGTGTGATTTACTGTCCTGCTGTTAAGCCCATGTCAGTGCTCCAAAAACTGAGACCCAAGGACTGAGAAGCGGTGTGCCTTTTATACAATGTGGGAGTTTGACAGATGCCTCATATGGCCAGCTTAAAAATCTGCATGCAGTTCTGAGCCCCCTAAGTTCAGGTTCAAAGGCAAGTCTTTTTCAGAAAGCAGACTGAAACATGCAAATGTCTAGGTTACTAACACTTATTGTATGCCTGTCAATGTACACTTACCCGTAAATCTAGCTCATGCATATTCATTGTGGATATACTGAACACCTGACTGGCTGGGTGTGTCCCCCTGAAGACTGTGCGGAGAACCACTGGTCTAGAACAAAAGCAATGCACTGCCGCCCTTGCCCCTGCTGGCATTAGATTCAAAATGGCGCCACTGATCCCCTAGAGGGATTCTCATAGTCGGCGGAACGGGAGGGGTGGGGCACAGGGCCCATGGCCTCCCCCCAAATTGGTGGTTGCTCTGCTCCCCCACCTACCTCCTCTTCTGTCCGCTCTAATTTTAAATCTTTGGTGTGTAGCATATGTTCTTTCTTCCCTTCCCCCACCCCAGCGGGACCCTGTGGCATGACCTCTTTCTTCAGCTCCCGAATCTCCCACACCTCCTCCCTGGTTGCTGTTATTTTAAATCTTGAGGCAGCTGCAGCATCAATGAGATGAGCCTTTTGCTGTCGGCCTGTCCGGGAAGTCTTCATTCAGCATATAGATGCAGAGATTAAATGTTTGACAAACTTAGGACTTACATATAACATAGTAACACAGTAGATGATAGTAGGTACAGACCTGTACAGTCACTCCAGTCTACCCAACAAGATAAATTTATAGCATATGATATGATGCAATGTAACATGTGCATAATTTATTTAATTCATTTTCTAGCTCGTTGTCCCCAAAGAGATCAGAAAGGGTTACAGGATTAACATGGTACATAGACTAAAGCGGTTGTCCCACGCGCTTTTGACTCATCACAGTTTAACATACATAATTTCTGTACAAGTTTATGATACAGGTTTTTATCCTAACTTGATACATGCTAGGGGCTAATGATAATATACAATTTACTGGTTACAATTTGCTATGGTTGTCCTTATGATGCAAGGTTTCCAGTACAAGTTATACCTAATTCGACACACAGAAAGTTACATTGTATAATTGATCTCGATATAGCATGCCATGTTCAGGGCACAGATCGTTGAAGTCTGCCCGGTACTGGTCTTACTCCTCTAATCAAGGCCTTATTGGCCTAATTCTATATACAGTGCTAAAATTGCATGCAGAAATAAGGGCGCCCAATATCAGCGTACAATTTAATTGCAGGCAAACCAATTCGCACCGACAATTGGGTACAGTGTGTAAACGTTACGCATGGATCTGAAAAGGGGGTGTGGGTGGATTGGAGCATTCCTGGAATTTATGTGCTGTTTTAGGTGTGAAAATTTGAACCTGAATTTACTTCCTGTAAATCCTCATACCTAAAATTAGGCTTAAAACCCAGCACCGAATTCTATTCCATAAACAGTGCCCAACTCTGAGCTCCGTTTATAGAATAGCACTTTGGGCAAAATGATTTTTCAGTGCTATATATATAATTTTGATCATGTGTAAAGGAGCAATTCTACAACTGGGTTCCTCTGTTTAATACTGCTGTAGTCTTAGGAGCCTATTCTACATTCTATATGCATAATTTACCCTTGCAGATGTCATGGTACCAGCTATATGTGGGAGTGCTGCTAAATATAGGAATAATTTGAGACTTCTAGAGTAAATGTTTCTAATTATTCCCATGATCTTGTACTGAAAATTGACTTGAAAATGTATAATCCTTATTATCTGTGTGTCATTACTTATTGTACAAGGTTCAGAACAAGTGCATGATACATGCTAGGTATTTTTGGGTGCAAATTCAGTATAAATGTGTAGAAGGCTTTAGCGATGTAAATGGGATGAAATTAAGTTTGGAGGGTAAAATGTCGACTATGCATACTAGGATCGGAGAATCAATGATATCTGTGGCTGGCGTAGAACTATGGAATGCCTTGCCTGGTATCCTGTGGTTTTGTATGGGGAGGATAAATTTTAAGAAAATGCTGAAAACTTAGTTATTTGCCAATGCCTTCCTATGCTAAGATATATTTCAGTTGATAATCACCTTTTAGAACTTTTCTGACATCAATGTATGATTTAAAGCTTGTTTGTACTTCTGAATTGATTGAATTTGTTATCTATCCCTTTTATAACAGGGACGATTAACGATGTTGTCTTGACAAGTCTATGTTATATGTGATAATCGGAGGGAAACATGATTTTATGATATGGGAACCGCTTAGTTGTATGTGGTATATAAATTTTTAAATAATAAATAATTTCAGAAGGGTTGGTAAAGATTGACTGTTGCTGGGTGCTCCACAGTACTACAGACTCTCGTAGCAATTCTAGAAATTTGCGCCTCACTTTAGCCACCCTGATACTCTGTGCTTAGTGCCAGCTCTATAACAGAATCTTGACACCAAGTTTCCTTTATAGAATACTGGCTTGTCGGCATTGGTACACCGTCTTATACCATTTCAATGGCAGACCTAAGTCGGCATTGTTCAATGCACCAAGTAACACATGCTGCTTATAGCATTCTATAAACCTGTGGTCTCCAAAGTGTGGCTCCTGAAGTTCTCCATTACGGCCCTCAAACAGTTGGCTGAAATGCTTTTTAAATCCTGTAAATGTGTTAATTTCAATCTTGCCCACTTGATAAAGTAACTGCAAACAGTCTCATGTGTGTTACTCAGGTATCTCAATTAGGGAATTTGCTACCGTTGACGATCCAAAATAGTGAGTTTTTAAAATATATCCTTGAAATGCTGTAAGATCAATATTAGTATTAATTTTTAATGTTCAATATCCAGTCTGCAATGGCGGTTTGCAAAAGTAGTAGCTTGTGTAAACATGAAATTTTTTGATGACCCTCAAGAGCTTTTTCATATTCACACTGTGGCCCTTTAAATGAAAAATGTTGGCGACCACTGCTATAACTAAGTATGTAACTAGGCGACATGCCTATGGCCCACATACATCTATGCCCCCTTACATTTAGGAGTTGTGGCACTTAGATATTACCTGATAGAATAGCACCTAGTGGTTAATTTAATGGTGCCTTTGACCTAGGTAAGTAGTACTTGCCTCTAGGTACTAGTTTATAGAATTATGGTTTAATGAGGCTTGAAATACCATCTTTTCCACGAATGGGTCAATGCAGTTTACATTATTAAAATTGACATAAAAAAGTAATGCCATTAAAAAGATAGGACAGAGCAGACCACATTCATTCAGGCTAAAAAATAAAAATTCTTACAGCTGTGTCCATACAAGCCTTTGAACTGTAATATAGGGTATATCAGGTGGTTTCTGTTCTTCAAGTAGGGATCATCACATTGGTATACCATGGGTTTCCAACAGCTGAGAGCCAATATCAACATTTGCACCCCTCCTTACTTATATCGCATCATAAAAGCTGTGTACGTTTGTATTTTTAACCTTCTAGTTCCTCTTTCAGTAACTCCTCTCAGGCTGTCAGCTGGGGGCCATGATCCCCTACCCATGCTTTCCCTCCTTTCCATACCACATATTATCTCCATCATGGCTGGCATGGTGATGACTTCACAACCAACATTTAAACAAGGCTCTGGTCAATTTATTGGGCAGATTGGATGGACCATGTGGGTCTTTTTCTGCTGTCATTTACTATGTTACAGTGTTAATGTGTTTATATTTTCAACATGAAAGAACAATTATGGAAACATTCAAAAATTAATTAAGAATAAGAAACCAAACCTATAATTGCATAGACCTTTACACTTGTTATCATTGCATACTCACATTATTTCCTCTTCCAGCAATTACCAGTCATGGTAGCTGATCTGAATAATCCCAGATGAAGAACCAAGCTGTTTCTGTTCTACAGAGAGAACTTGAAGCAGAAATCTATACATGCCAAACATAGAGCTGCTGTAAAATCCCCACGATAAAATGATTCAAAGGTATAGAATGGAGACAACTATAAGACACTTTAAATCAGTTTGAATATCTTGTAGAGCACCGTTTGGTCCATTGTTGTGTAGTGGACTCTTTAATGAACTGGTATTAATGCCAACTTTCTACAGCAATGAAGTGGGAGAAAGATGTTCAAAGTCTCCTTTTATAAACTCTTTACATGGGTCACCAGAGTCTCACTTTCCTCACTCGCTCCTTCTACTACCCAAGTTAGTCCAAATCCATTCCTAATTGATTGAATGCATACGAGTATATCTGATTATCAGTAGGAGATAACCAGCTAGGAGAGGCTCCTATCTGGTTATCTCTCGTTGACCAAGTAATTCCTGGATTTTCAATGGCACATAACTGGATAGCGCTATTGAAAATCTAGGGAGATCCCTGCTGGGGTGATCTGGGGCCAGAGTCAGGGTAGAGCCAGGAGTTACCCAAGTACCACCACTATTCAAGTACCCAGATTCCTGGCAGTACCTTGAAAACTTCCAGCCAGCTGCTGACTGCCTAGACACTCAGGCCTAGTTAGGCACCAATATCAGCGCCTACTTTAATTGAACAACAGGTTTGATCATTCAACACCTCACAATAGGACTTAATTGAAAGTTAGGTGCCTAACTCAAAATCTCGATTCTATAAAAAGTAGGCACCTAGACCAAAGCGCCGCTCTACACTAAAAGTGGGTGATGTTAGCAGCATTTCATGGGCATGATTTTGAATTAGGCACCTCTTTGTTAATCAGGTGCCTTTAGGCGCAAATATCGATGCCTAACTTTAGGCATAGAAAACCATGGCATAAATTTGGGATGCCTAAATGTTAGGACGCTGAGTTACACCTAAGCAAGCCTAGGCGACGCTGAGCATAATTCTATAATGGACGCCTAAGTTTTACAGAATTAGTGCTGATATCCATGCCAAACTTTAGGTGGACTTTATAGAATCAGGGTCTCAATGCTGGTTTCAAGATAGAGGCACAATTCAGTCAATAGCAGCTATCATTTAAAAAAAATGCTAGCTGTGCTGGCTGAATACTACTGCTGTAATTAACTCAGTGATCAATATGAATTATGTCAGTCTGTTAAACTGCACAGGCATGGGAAAGCAAAAAGATGACAAACAGGTACTGGATTACTTCCTCCTCTGTCTTGGGACTCCTCTTCCTCTTCAGAATGTTCTGAAACCTCAGCCAGGACTCCTCTTCTAATGGGCAACCCTTCATGAATCCCATGAGACTGTTTCCGGAGTACCCCCTACTAACCAGTCTGGGTTTCAAGAGATCCAAAATGAATCTACAATACATCAGATGGATTTGCATACTTGGACTCCACTACATGCACATTTGTAGTGAATGTCCTGAAAACCAGACTGGTTATAGGGTACTCCAGGACTGGCAAGAGAAGCATTGCTCTAACAGTCACACCAAAACAATTATCTCTCTATCAACACACTTCCAAGCAGGGCTGGCTCAAAGGGTTATGTTTCCATGAGCCAATTTCAATGGTCACACCACTGCTCCTGCCCACAAAGCTTTTAAGCTTTCTGCCTTTCTCTCTCCAGCCCCTAGCCCAGAATTTCTCCCTCCCTCCCTCCTTCCCCCAAGCTGTGGGAGAAGGAGAGAGAGAGGGAGCAATGCCAGATTAGGAGCTGGAGAGAGGAAGAATGTTGGACTGAGAGAGAAGGGGGTGAAAGCTTTGGACCAAGTGAAACATTGGTGGTGAGCTCAGGGGCCAGGGATTAAGGTGCCCTGTATCTGTGGCGCTCTGAGCCAGAGCCTCACCTGGCCCAGTGACTGAACCAGCCCTGCTTCCAAGAACTGTGAACCTCTAGGGGACTCCTAGTATGCAATTTTCCCCAAACCATTTTACAATCAGGATTTCCCCTTTGGCAACTTGATGGACCTAACTTAGAGCTGGGGCAATTTACCATTAGACATTCTGGGCCAGACACTGTAATTGGCACCTAAAAAAGATAAGGTGCCTATAAATATGGCACCTATCGTATGTCAATCACTCTTAGGCACCCATTACAGAATCACTCTTAGCTGTGGCTAACTTAAAACTTAGGTGCCTGTAACATAGGCACCTAAGTCCTTTAGAGAATCACACCTAGCTGTACCTAAGTCACGCTCCATCCCTAAACACACCTACCTTATTATATGCTCAAGATCCAATTTGAAAAAGAAACACTTAGCTTTCACCTGACGTTGACTCAGCCGTTTTCACTTTGAAAGTTTCTTCAGGGGTAGGGTTTCTTAAATAATGTTGCATCTTGGAACACAAACCACCTTACACATTCATAGGCCCATCGCCGGCATCCCCATACTTACCAAAATGCTAGAAACCCATGTAAGCAAGCAGCTCACAGCATACATTGAATAACATTCCTGCCTCCATCCTTCCCAATTTGGATTCTGACAGCAGCACAACACAGAACTCCTTATCCTCACCCTGATCACCAAAATTAAATGATTATTAAGCATGGGCCGACATCTCTGCTGCCTTCGATTCCGTTGACCACCACCTCCTTCTAAAGAAACTCTCTGAGATAGGAGTGGCAGATACGGTGCTAAGCTGGTTTACTGACTTTCTTCAGAACAGAGAATACATCGTCAAAAAGGATGGGGTCCTTTCCAACAGCTGGAAGGCCTTATGTGGAGTTCCACAAGGCTCCCAGCTCTCCCTTATCCTATTTAACCTGTTCATGAGCTCGCTTGGAGACATCAAATTTGAGAATGAGCATTATGTCAAATGTGGATGACATACTTCTCCTCATCCTTATAACCAGCAACCAAACTGATATTACCACAAAAATCTCAGATAACATAGAAAGAATCCAAACCTGAGCAACTGCCACAAACTAAAGCTAAATGCCTAAAAAACCAAAGTTCTCTACTTTCATACCACCCAACAGATAGCACCAACAAGCATCACTCTCCATTCTGGAAACACCCTCACAGTAGACAAAACCTCCAAAATCCTAGGCTGTTTCCTCAACTCCACACAAACTATGGAACCTCAAATATCCCACCTCTGGAAGAAACCCTTCTTCACCAAGAGACAACTCAGACTCATCAGACCATATTTTCATCAACACCTGTTTGCCCTAATCATGCAGATGACGATCCTTCCCCAGCCTGACTACTGTAATTCCGCCTACATGGGAATCAATGTCACCCTTGTCCATAAAATGCAGCTCATTCAAAATACTGCTATAAGACTCATATTCAAACTGAAAAGATATGACTAAGTCTTCGCCTACCTCAAGCAACTATAGCTCGAATTCAAAACATCCTGCATTATACATCGCATACTGTATGGAAACTCAGCTGCACCTCTCATTCACCTATTCTCCATGGCAAGGTCCACTTCATGCAGAAATCTTAACAGGATACAACTGAACCTCCCCACCACAAAAAATCTCAAAATGAATATTCTACTCCATGCTCACCTTCCTGGAAGTGAAAACTTGGAACGACCTCACAGAAACTATCAGAACAGAACCTAACTGCAACACATTTCGGAGGAAACTGAAAACCATTTTTTTTGATACCTGTACTCTACTTGAATCCAAGTTCTACTTCATCTACTACTATCCCTCCACCTCCCAACTTTGTGAAATGTCAATCTATTATGTCTAATTTGTCCTAATCTCAATACCGCTCTAATTCATCCCATTCGTCCCTGATCCTTTTGTGTTCTAATGTATCTCATTTTTTGCTGTAAGTCGCCTTGAGCCGTAGGTATTGCGCGATGCACAAATAACATTTGATTAGATTAGCTGTTTCTATGCCATTTTTATTTCTCTTCATACTTCTAGAATACACTCCCTGGACCCTTCTTATTATGTATGTAAACTTATAACCCATTCTGGGCTCTTCTGGGAAGATGGGTTAGAAAATTAAATAAATAAAATAGTGGTCATGCTTACTGAATGTTATCCTCTCCTCAGGAATAACCAGAAGACAACATAGCCCTGCATTGCAGTGAACCAGTTACCGCAGGAAACTTAAATGCATCCCTTGACAATGCCATTTTAAGTTGTGTTAGGGGTGCATTCTTTCCTAATGCATCTTTGTATAAGGGCCCCAAATTTCTTTGACATTTGACATGAGATTTGAAACCACTTGCTAGTTTATTAAAAAAAGAAAAGTCCCACACTTCCCAGCTAGATGACCACACACCAAATTCAAACTATAATCACCAGAACCACCTTATTCTATAAAATACATTTAAAATAAGTTTTCTTTTGTAACATTTTGATATGCACATTCTGCCAGTCTTTTGTAAACAAAAACAGAAACTTCTAAGTACAATAAATAGAAAATATTTATTATACAGAATTGAGATCATTTTGACAAAATGGCAATTGAAATCAAGCATTTAACAAGCTAGTGAAATGAACTCTTACAAGAAGCACGGTAATTTGTTTACACTGAGGTGAGGTCCTGCCTTTTAGGTATGTTTTCTTTTATTGTACATAGATTTATGGTTCCAGTTTCTACGTAATTGCTAATACAACAGATTACATTTTAATTCAAGTCCTACTCCCAGTATTAGATATATAATCAAAGTTCTATGCTCAGTACATGGTATTGATCAGGCAGGTTGGAAACTTGAGCTATCTTGAAGCGATAGGCTTAAAAGCCATTAAGCTTCTGGCATAAACACAACCAAATCATTCAACATAATCGAATTATACTTGTTCAGATCTAAATCCATCTTTATTTATGATCTGGTTTTCCATATAAGCCCAGAGCGGCAAATAAAATCAGTTAACATACAGGTTCAATACAAACTGCCTGAGACAAAATGAATAGAATTATATAGCAGATAACATCATACACTTCTCCCTCCGTATTCGCTGTGATAGGGGATTAACAGAACCTCAAATACAGAAAAAACACAAATAACTTTTTCATATGTTATTCGCTGTTTTCTATTTAAACCATCGTGAATATGGTGAAACCGCGAATAACATGGTGGGAGACCTGGCCTGTTCCTGAAGGAGAGGCAAAACACGGTGAGGAAAGTGCCGGGAATTGGCGATTTTCTCTATAAATGCTTGTAATCAATGATTTCTCTATGCAAGCTGATGTCATTTGGGGGGGAAGAGCCAGCAAACTAAAAACCGTGAATAATCGAAATCACGAATGCTGAGACCGCGAATATGGAGGGAGAAGTGTAATTTGCTTTGTTTTGGATTAGTGTGCTTGCATACATTCATTATGATGCCATGCCTTTTTTCATTATCGAGAGGGGGTTGCAGAGAGGGGTGGTGGGGGCAGGGCTGAAATTGGTATAGTTTTGGCATTATATTTTAAACCAAAATATGATTTTATGAGTATAGATATATCATTTTCATGTTAAGATATCAAGGACTGTCCAATTTACTGGCATCATTGCTTTTTAAGAGGATCAAAATTACAGCTGTGAGTATGAATTTGGTAGGGAGTGTAGGTGCAGTAAGTCTTCTTGGACATCATGCCTCAGTTTGCTTGAAGCATGAAACAGTTTGTTGTGGTGATGGTAATATGGTTGTAGAGGAGTTTAGCAAGAAAAGGAGAGACATAAAATCAACATAGCCAGGAGCAATATATAGGGCTCCTTTTACGAAGGCGTGCTAGCGTTTTTAGCCTGCTCAAGAGGAGACGGTAGAGGCTAGCACGTGCGGCATTTTAGCGCGTGCTATTCCGCACTTTAAGGCCCTAACGCGCCTTCGTAAAAGGAGCCCATAATCTGTTAGCATTTGCATACTTCTAGTAATGCAGGGAAAAAAAATCACTGCTAACGTCTGGTATTAAGGACATTAAAGAACAGATTATGAAATTACAAGTAGAAAAAGGAGTAAAATTCACCAGGTACATAAAAATCAAGAATAGGAAATGAGGTATAGGTATAATGCAAAGCAAAAATTAAGAAAAGTTGAAACAGTCTCATAAGACCTTAATAGTGTGATTCTAGTCTTAAACATAAACTTTTACCTTTCAGTCTATCTAGCAGTGGTATAAATAATTTTTATTATCCCAACTTTTACTCTGAAGTTTAAATATTGGTATGTGCAGTATTTCTAAAATGCTATACTCGACTACGGTCACAATACGTTTCAAACACCAAAGAACTTGATTATCAGTAGCATATTTTTTACATCGTAAAATTTCTGCGATAGAAGTCCCTTTTTATTTTAAGGGCAAGAAAGACACCTGTCGCAGCTAGAAATAAATGTGCGCACCTTACAAACCTTTATACATATTTTGTTGCAATGCTATAGAAAACATGATTGAACAATAAAATATCATTAGCATATTTGTAAGACAATCTCCCAGTGGCAGTTAGTTGACATTCTATCACATACACTGTACAAACGTACACACACACGTTTAAAACCCCCCAAATCTCACTTCTGTTTCTACAATGAATGCAGTGAGATCAATACAGAATTGCCCTTTGTTTGAGTTTTTTTTTAATTTCCAATGGCAGCAGCATGAAACTACACATGGTAGTTGCATGAGAAATATATGGTCGCTATTATCATAGAAGGTAAAGTTCTAGTCGTCAGGTTGTTCCTAGAGAAAAAATAATCTCTCTCTGTGTTGTAATATCTGTTTTTGAGACCAAACGGTTCCCTTTAAGATACCATGAAGAAGAGACGCATGTGCTCTTGACTGCATCTTATGTACTCAACATCTGTTTTGTTGGGTCTTTATAAAATCATTGTAAACCCTTGGCACTTTGCATACTTGAGCACAAAACAGACACCGTTTTATTCTCTATTCCAAAGCTCAGTTACTGTCTTCAACTCTTTTCCCTCTTCCTCTCCCTCGGACAATAATTTATAAGTAGTTGTTAAGATCTGGTGTGGAAAAAAATAGCTGGTTATGTAAACCAATTTTTCAGAAAGCCAAAAAAGATGGCTTCCTGATGATATTCATTTTTCTCTGTCTTATATGCCGGTGGCTTGTGTCTATACCTGATTCCATTTTCTGTCCTGCTCATTTGCACCCAAACACAAAGCAAGCACACACAGTGCCCCCCCCCCAGATTGCAGCATTCACAATTTGTTTCTTTTGGCTCAGAGTTCGGTTTCATGTAATCAGTGGAATCAGTTCAATTGATGAAATATTTTTATCCTTATTTTCAAAAATTCCTATTTTTTTTTCCTATTTTGTTCTGAAGTTGTTGATATATGTCTATATGTAATCGTATTGTCTTGTTTAAAGAATTTAGATAATATGAATTATGTGCTTTGTTCAGATTTTCTTTTGATTTGGTGTTCAAGTAAAATGCAAACGGCAAGAACTTGAGCTCTCATAAAGTTAGGTTTTTGTTAGCACAGCATACATCTTGCCTTCCACATGTGTTTTTGCATTGTTGTATCTCTAGGCTTTTGAGTTCAGAATAATCTGAGTCTGCCGTGAAATATCTATGATTCTTGACAACTTGCAGTTTACAAAGTAGATGAACTTTGCTTATAGTCTCTCACAATGACTGAGGCATAGGTAGTGCTTGGAGGTGTGCAGAGCATGGACTCTGACACTGGAGAACTTGGCACAGAACTTCCTGATGCAATTGAATCTCGGAAAGGAGATGGAGGGGTCAGGGCCGGCGAGTCTTCTAGAGTTAACTTGCTCGGAACTAGTTCCTCCTCTGGATTTTCTGTATTATCATACATATACTCTTGAATGAAGTTAAATTTCTCATTTTCTGCCTCCTCTGCTGGAGAGATTGGCTCCTCATTAAAAACAGACATTTGAAGGGGAAGTACTTGTTGCTGGAGCAGTGGAGGCTGGTATGAGGGCCTTATTCCATTTCCTGGCCCAGACATACTGATAACTGAGCTGAAGTCTGGTATACCAGTCGTCAATTTATTGACCACACCATGCAACTGATCCATGATTGACCTCTGGGTTGGGGGGTTTTTGGGAAACTGCTCGGAAAAGTAGACATGAGCCTCTTCTGCAGGTTGAGGTGGAGGAGTTGCAGTCACGCGCCGATGCACCACCATGGAAGGGCTGCTGGTCTGACTGAACCGCACTGGCTGGCTCTCCTCCTCTTCTACCACATTGTACAGAGTCTTAGTGCTGCTGATGTCTGAGAAGGTCAAGCTCTTGCCCTGGCCCTGGCAGCTTTTGGTTAGGGGTTTGATGACTGCTGTCTGATTGGATCCTACCTCCTTGTGCTTCACGTGTAGTGACAGTCTGTGCCACATGTGTTGCCCCTTCTGTACTTGTCTTCCACCTGGTTCAGACCATGACACAGACTTTCCATTAGAACTATGAATAAAATAAAGATGAATTTATTTGACTATACAGCATGCATGATAATTTGTGATAATGATAGCAAATAACTAGAGAAACACCCATCTACCATATCACTTCTCCCTTCCCTTTCCAGTGACCTTTTACTTCACCAGTACGTCCCTGCCATTAATGATCCTGGGCATGAGTTCCATATCTTTTGAATTCTGTTAATTGTCCTACCTGTCACCTTCATTAGGAGGCTGCTCCAAACATCCACTGCATCCACCACACTTTCTGTGAAGAAACATGTATATTACTCCTGAGTCTACTCCCTTTTCTATCATTACCACTTTGTTCTAGAACTTCAGTTCCATCGAGACAATCAATTGCATATTGTTTCCCCAAGGAAATGGAAGGTTTTTATTGTACCTTTAAGGACTGCAGCCTTTTTTCTATTAAAACTATTTCCTAGATACAGTACACTGCAAATCATTCGATATGTAGGGAAAAATGTGCCCAAAGCAGTTATTTCCATATCATGTAGAAGTAGCATAAAAATAGGTTTGAGGCATTAAAAAAAACCCCAAAACAAAACACCAAAACTATAATCAGGAAAACAGAGTGAATGCACAGTTGGAGATACTGGCACAGAGATAATCTTAGTTTTCATTGTAGGTTTGCTCATTTTATCTTGCAGGTAGGCGTCTATAAGTATTTTCCATTGGATTTAATATGACAGAAATGAGAATCTTTTACATATCAGGCACTAAAGCATGTTTAACTAAACACTTTAACATTTTTTTTATTAACACTCACTTTGAAAGCAAATATGGTTTTATATTAAAAGTACAGATTTGCACTGATTTTGGTGTCCTGAAATGTACATCACATTTCAAAACTCATAAAAATGAACAATGTAAGCATTATTCATCCCAGAGAAAAAGTTGATTATAACCCTATGAATAGCACTCTGCAAGCCAGAAACATTCCACCTAATTCTAGCCCAAAGTGCTCAGGGTTTTTTTTATTTTTATTTTTTTTAAACACGGACAAAAGAATTTGGATATTTAGCAGCAGTATCCCAAAAGTGGCTGCTGAAAATCCAAATAGAGTTTATTGTTTATTGAAAGCTTTTATACTGCTACTAATCACTGGGAAGTCAATTCAGAGCAGTTTACATGAGCTTTTGTAATGGTGTTACAATACAGAGTTAGCATTTTCTGAGATAGTTTTCAATACAGACACATTTATACTATAATCAATCATCCTATGTATTGTGACAGGGAAAAGGCAAAAGTCCCTAATACACCAAAGGGCTCATAATAATAAAAAAAAGTCTAAAAAGTGGCCTAAATGGGTACTTGGATGATCAAAATGCCTGATCGTCCAAGTACCCATAACTAAAGCTGGTTTTAGACGTATCTAAAACCAGCTTAGGCCTTTCCCCTGCCTCTATACGCTAAGAGCAAAAAGGGGCGTTTTTAGAGGAGGGGAAAGGGCGGGAGGTGGGCCGATCTACACTTAGTCGTAAAGCAGGTATAACCAAACCTTTTGACAGGTTGCCTAGTCAGCACTTATACGTTTTGACTTAGACCAAGTCAAAACAGGTTTAAGTGCTGAAAAAGGGCCCGCTGAGCTGATGGCGGCTGCTGCGATCAGCTCAGCGGCCCGGCAACCTACCCACCGCCTACCGCAACCATTGTGGCAGGAGAGATGCCATAGGAGGGGCCTAAGGCTACTGGGCCGATTCCGGTTAGCCCAGGCGCCTCAGGCCCCACCTGTGGGCAGGGTTTGAGGCGCCTGGGCCAATCAGGCCCTAAGGCCCGTCATTCGATAGATGGCTTGCCTGCCGGACAGTCGGGCTTGGGACCCATCTGTCCAACTATTTCCAGGTATGGGAGGGGGGTGTCGGGGGTGGGGGGGTCTCACGGGTTAGTGGGTGTGGGGCCGATTGGGGTTTCAGCGGGGGCAATCGTGGGGGGGATATCGAGGGCCAGTATCCCTCCTCCCCATATCTTAGTGGGGATGGGGGGTAGGGGGTTGCCTGGGCAGGAGAGGTTGGGCTCCCTCCTGCCCAGATCATTCTTGGCTGGGGTGGAGGTCGCCGGGCCAGGAGGCTTGGGCTCCCTCCTGGCCCGATTGCTGTCAGACACCGGGGAGTCGCCGGGCCAGGAGGGCTTGGGCTTCCTCCTGGCCCGATCATTGCTGAGGTGGGGGGATTCTGTAACAGGTGTTCTTTTTGACAGACACCAGTTACAGAATCCAGCATTTAGGCGAATGACTGGTCCCTCCTTTGCCTAAAAGCCCTTGTTTTGGACATTTGGGACCTAGGCTTTTTTTAGGTTGATTGTATGGTGTAAGTTTAGATGTAGTGGTGGTCTGGGTGTTTAAACAGCTGAACGCAGAAGCAAGCAATTATTTAAAAAACCTTCCTTTTGGACATTTTTTGTTATAATCAACATTTTCCTTGCTTCTACTTTCAACGTTTAGGGCCTTAGGCCAAAAGGAGACTTAGATGTTTTTTTGATTATGCCCCTCCACGCTTTCAGCCTTTATACCATGAAACCTAATCTGTCATTAAGAAGGAACCCAAGAGCAGCAGCAATTCAGGTTAGGAAAAGGCCCTAGGAAACAGGAACATTCCTAGCTCCAGTGGCGTACCAAGGGGGGGGGGGGGCGGGAGGGGCGGTCCGCCCCGGGTACCAAGCCCTGAGGGGGTGCTCCCGGTCCAGTCCAGTTCCCCCCCCCTGCGCCGGGTGTCGCGTCTGGAAACAGCCTGCAGCAAGATCGCGATGCCAGAGATCTTTGCCTGCTTCGACTGTTTCCTCCGCCACGGTCCTGCCCCTCCTCTGATGTCAGAGGAGGGGCGGGACCGCGGCGGAGGAAACAGCCGAAGCAGGCAAAGATCTCTGGCATCGCGCGATCTTGTTGCAGGCTGTTTCCCCAGGGCAGTAGCGTACCAAGGGGGGCGAGGGGGAGGTCCATCCCGGGTGCCGCCTTAGGGGGGGGGGGTGCACAGCTGGCCCGGTCCCTATCGCGCTCCTACCCTCCCAGCGAAAGCAGCATCGGCGCCATTATCGAAAAAGGTAATGGCGCCAGGCCTTGGAGCACCAAGGCAGACCGCTTCTCCCCCCTCCCAGCCGAAACCCCGCTGACCATCCTATCTCTCCTCCCCCAAGTGAACCTTTCCGACCCTCCCAGCGAAAGCAGCAAACCTCCCTCCAGTAGCGTCGGCTTTATCCTCCCCTCTGCCGCATCACTGATGACGTCATCAGTAACGCGGCAGAGGGAGGAGAAAGCCGCGAAGGAGGTTTGCTGCTCTCGCTGGGAAGGTCGGAAAGGTTCACGGGGGGGGGGGGAGATAGGAGGGTCAGCGGGGGTTCGGCTGGGAGGGGGGAGAAGCGGACTGCATCGGTGCTCCATTACCTTCTTCGGGCAGCAGCAGCGTTTACAATTCGCTGCTGTTGCCGGCTTCAGGCCTTGTTCTCTGCCTGGTCCTGCCTACTTCCAGTTTTCATGAAGACAGGACCCGACAGAGAGGAAGGCCTGAAGCGGGCAACAGCAGTGAATTGTGAATGCTGCTGCTGCCCGATGAAGTTCAGGACATCAGGACATCGGGGAAGGAGCAGGGAGAAATCGGCTGCTGGCTTGGGGGTGAGGGTAGGGAAAGAATCGTGGAAGTGGAGAAATCGGCACGATGGCTTTGTGCGGGCTAGGGGGAGAGAGAAAGAAAGGAAAAAATAAAGGGGGGGGGCAGGGGGAGAGAGAAAGAAAGGCAGAAAGAAAGAGGAGGGCCAGGGGGAGAGAGAAAGAAAGAGGGGGACCAAGGGGAGAGAAAGAAAGGCAGAAATAAAGAGGGGGGCCAGGAGGAGAGAGAAAGAAAGGCAGAAATAAAGAGGGGAGCCAGGGGGAGAGAGAAAGAAGAAGGACCAGAAGAAGGACCAGAGACTCATGAAATCACCAGACAAAAAAGTAGGAAAAATGATTTTATTTTCAACTTAGTGATCAAAATGTGTCCGTTTTGAAAATTTATATCTGCTGTCTATATTTTGCACTATGGCCCCCTTTTACTAAACCGCAATAGAGTTTTTTAGCGCAGGGAGCCTATGAGCATCGAGAGCAGCGTGGGGCATTCAGCGCAGCTCCCTACGCTAAAAACCGCTATCGCAGTTTAGTAAAAAGGGAGGGGGAATATTTGTCTATTTTTGTATAGTTGTTACTGAGGTGACATTGCATAAAGTCATCTGCCTTGACCTCTTTGAAAACCCGCGGAATATAAATGATAATTAACATTTTCTCTGCGTACAGCGTGCTTTGTGTTTTTAAAATTTTATTGTTGGTAGATCATTTTGACTTGGCCACAAAGGTAAGGGGGAGGGAGGGAGGGGAACTGCTGAAAGACATCTAGTAATCCTTGCAGGCTTGACTGCAGGGAATTATTTTTGTAAAATCATGTTTTGTTATGTGACTGGCATTATTTAGACTTTAATTTCTATGAATGAATAGAATGAAAATGATATAAAATTACTTGCTTGTTTTTATGTGCGTGCGCTGAAGGAAAGTGGAGAGAGAGTGGGCTGAGGATGCTGAAGGGAAATGGGGAAGAGAGTGGGGAGAAGACGCTGATTTATAAATTGACAATTGTACAGAATATTGTTTCTTTTTATACTTTAATATAAACAATTCAAGGCTTGTGTGGATGGAATCAGGTGGTTTGCGGGGATGGGGACCGAACTTACGGGGATTAGTCCAATAAAATGGTATTTTTTTATTTCTCATTATTTGTTTTATTTTTATTTGTTAATTTATAAAGTGGTGATTGTTATGTATCAGTTTTTTCAAATTTACATCTACTGTCTTTATATTTTGCACTGTATTAGAGGACATGTGTTACTGTTTTTTGTGGTGTTGCATTGTATCCAGGGTCTGGTTTCTTGGCGGATCAGTTTAACTTTTGTCTACATATTTCTATTTTTAGTTTGTGATTATTCCATTTTGGGCAAGGGTGTATCTCTGTTCTGTGTGTTCTGAAAAAGACATAGTTTTCAGTTGGCATTGACTACAGGACCAATTGACTGTGCGGGATCTGGCTTGTTTAGTTTTACAATGTATGTGTTGGTGTTCTAGTGCTCACTGCAATGTTTAAGATGCAGCCTTTTCCTAGGTACACTCTTGTGGTGCGATTTGTAGATTGGTACTAAAAATCATATTTTTCATATAGATGGGGGGGGTGTCAAAAAATGATGGGCCCCGGGTGCCACATACCCTAGGTACGCCACTGCCTAGCTCCAAGGCTTATTTGCCCTTGGATAATAAAAGAACAGTGAATAAACATAACCAAGCACCCCTTTCTTTGAACAGGCAGGAAGGAGGAGGAAGCATAGAAACAGTAGTGAAAACTAAACTGCAACTAAAGGCTGAGATACAGACAGGCAGAGCTAGCACGGCTCAGTCAATTAGAGTCTCAGGTACACCTGAGCTTCTGTTTAAATCGACAGAGAAGCTGAGAGGAAGAGGGAGGTATTTCACTCACGGGAAACCTAGAGCAGAAGAGAACACACAGAAGTTCACTGCCAAGGCTGCTGTGTAAAAGGAGCCTGAAGTCAAAAGGATTGCTATTGAAGGAGAAAGAACCCAGAGGCTTTAATCAGGTTGAAGACTCTAGCCAGAGCTATGTAGATCAGGAAATGCTATCTGATTATTCTGGGTATGAGGAAATGGAGTCTCTAGGAGCTGAGGATATGGGTTTTAGCTCTGAAGCTGATATGTTGTGCGAATCAGAGCAGGGTTCATAGGCGCCATTGTAGCCATAACCAGGTAGTAGTTATAAAGATATTCCCCAATGAGTGTGAAAGGCAAAGGAATGAATGTTTGTGTGTGTGTGGTAAAGCAGTGCAGTACTTAAGAAGGATTAAACCTTCATTTAAGGGACTCATTTGGGGAGGAACTGTTACATCTATAAGGGTGGTTAGCGGTCCCTTCTCATTGAACTCCTTAGTGCAGTGGGGGGAGTTCAGTGTAGTGCTATGTACAGCTGGCAGTTGAAGTGTGTGCATTGAGTTTGAAGAAATAGAATTGTATAGAAGAATGACTGAAAAGATTTCCAGTATGTAAAGGTGTGAATGGAATTCCAGATGAGAACAGTCAGGGGTAAATTAGGCCCAATGTAGGGAAAGCCTTACCCTTTGGGGAGAGAATCCTATGCCCAAAAGCCTGGGCATTGTTACAAAATACCTGGGAGCTATAGACCCAGGAAGAAGTGATACAAAGAGTTTTGCTGAAGATTGTCAGTTGTGGAAGCTAATTGATCTTCCTTTATCGAGACCACATCCAAGAATACTTATGAGAAAATATCTCATAGACAACCCCAATGAGAATAATGCAGATTTTCTATATGAAATGAAGGAACAGTTAAGTTGAATAAATCCTCGTGAATGTTGTAACATCTACATGTCAGATAGAACCCGGAAGTCATCGGAGTTAAAAATACTGAAAATTGTCACATAGAACCCTGTAATTCTAAGGTTGCGAGAGCTGATCGCAGCATGGGAATCCCTGATCAGCTGAGCCCTCAGGAGGGGCCATAGGAGTCAGGAGGGGTCATATGAGGGGGCCTATCAGAGCCTTAGGCCCCCCCAGTGCATCCCAGGATGCACCAGGGAGGGGAAGGCCCACCATTTTGAAGAAGCGGGGTCTGCTGGTCGGAGGGATTAGGCATTCCTCCAGTTGGCCATTGTGAACAAGGTAAGGGGGCAGGGGATTTGGAAGCATGGGGAGGTCATGAGGTATATGATTTTGACAGGGGGAGGGAGTAGGCTAATTGGGCAATAAGCGCCTATCCAATTCTATAAAAGACAGGCATTTAGGGGTTGATTCTATAAACAGGCATTCTGATTTTAGGCGGTGGTAGGCATCCTATTGCCGTGTGGCAGCCAAATGAGATGCACATTTGTAGAAAAATTCTCCTAAGGAAGGACACATTTGTCACTGGTCTAGGGAGATGCTTAGGGCCACTTAAGCTTGCCCAAATCAGGGCATGGACCTGGTTTCGCCCAGAAGTGGCCTTGAGCGAGTTTAAGCATCCCTATGCGTCTCCCTGGAGCCGTGATAGACGCCTGAAATACAGGCCTGTAAAATGCTAGCCTACATTTCAAATCTGAAAAGTAGACACAGCCAGCTTTAGAATTACATGTACAAAACATCGCAATGCTGTTGGCTTGCAGTTAGAACCTTGTAATCCCATGCATAGACTAATTTCTGTATATAGAACCACTTTGTAAAATTGCAGGCCATGGAATCGAGGATTAAAAACTGGCTGAAGCATAGGAAACAGAGAGTGGGGGTAAATGGACAATACTCGGACTGGAAGAGCGTCACCAGTCGAGTGCCACAGGGTTCGGTGCTTGGACCTGAGCTCTTCAACATCTTTATAAACAATCTGGACATTGGTACGATGAGTGAGGTGATTAAATTTGCAGACGATACGAAGCTATTCAGAGTAGTGAAGATACATGGTGATTGCAAAGATCTGCAATGTGACATAATCAAGCTTGAGAAATGGGCATCGACATGGCAAATGAGGTTCAAAGTGAATAACAAAAATCTCATGCATGAATACAGGATGTCCGGGGCGGTACTTGGAGAGACCTCCCAGGAAAGAGACTTGGGAGTTCTGATTGATAAGTCAATGAAGGCGTCAGCGCAATGTGTGGTGGCGGCGAAAAGGACGAACAGAATGCTAGGAATGATAAAGAAGGGGATCATGAACAGATTGGAGAAGATTATCATGCCACTGTATCGGACCATGGTGCGTCCTCACCTGGAGTACTGGGCCCAGCACTGGTCGCCGTACATGAAGAAGGACACGGTACTACTCGAAAGAATCCAGAGAAGAGTGACTAAAATTGTTAAAGGGCTGGAGGAGTTGCCGTACAGTGAAAGATTGGAGAAACTGGGCCTCTTCTCCCTTGAAAAGAGGAGACTGAGCAGGGACATGATTGAAACATTCAAGATACTGAAGGGAATAGACTTAGTAGATAAAGACAGATTGTTCACCCTCTCCAAGATAGGGAGAATGTGAGGCACTCCCTAAAGCTGAAAGGGGATAGATTTCGTACAAACGTAAGGAAGGTCTTCTTCACCCAGAGAGTGGTAAACAACTGGAACGCTCTTCCAGAATCTGTTATAGGGGAAAACACCCTCCAGGGATTGAAGACAAAGTTGGACAAGTTCCTGCTAAACTGGAATGTACGCAGGTGAGGCTGGACTCATTTAGAGCACTGGTCTTTGATCAAAGGGCCGCCGCGTAAGTGGACTGCTGGGAACGATGGACCACTGGTCTGACCCAGCAGCGGCAATTCTTATGTTCAATTACAATATACACAATTTCCTGCAAATAAACCTATGTAAACAATTATTAGACTAAAACCACAAAATCTCGTATGTAGCAATATAAGCAATAAACTAAAGCAACAATTTCTTTTCTTCATTAGCATAATCTCATCACTGTATCCATTACATGGTTGCAAAAAACATCAATTCAGGGTTAAGACAGCCCAAATCTGCCTCTAAATAAACAGGTTTTTAAAGCTTTGTGATAACTCAGGTAACTGGAAATTATATGAAAATCAATCAACAGCCATTGCCAAAATAAGGTCTCAAATTTGGCACTTGGCACTCTTTGCTCCCTGTCCTTGCAATGACCCCGTATGACATCAACTCACGATTCTTCAACAAGTGTGGATTTATTAAGGCTGCAGCCATAAATGTCAATTACAACATTTTCATAAGAACATAAGAACATAAGAAGTTGCCTCCGCTGAGGCAGACCATAGGTCCATCCTGCTCAGCGGTCCGCTCCCGCGGCGGCCCATCAGGCCCATTGCCTGAGCAATGGTCTATACCTATCTATACCCCCCAATCCCTTTTTCTTCTAGGAATCTATCCAAACCTTCTTTGAAACCATTTAGTGTTTTCTTGTCTACAACAGCCTCTGGAAGCGCGTTCCATGTATCTACCACCCTCTGAGTGAAAAAGTACTTCCTAGCGTTTGTTCTAAACCTGTCCCCTTTCAATTTCCCCCAATGCCCCCTTGTACTTGTGGTGCCCCTTAATTTGAAAAATCTGTCCCTGTCTACTTTTTCTATGCCCTTCAGGATCTTGAAGGTTTCTATCATGTCTCCTCTAAGTCTTCGCTTCTCCAGGGAGAAAAGTCCCAACTGCTTCAATCTGTCGGTATATGGGAGATTTTCCATTCCCTTTATCAGTTTGGTTGCTCTTCTTTGTACTCCCTCAAGTACCGCCATGTCCTTCTTGAGGTACGGCGACCAGTACTGGACACAGTATTCCAGATGCGGCCGTACCATTGCACGATACAGCGGCATGATAACTTCCTTCGTCCTGGTCTGGTCCTGGTCTGGTCAAGTAACAACTAACAAACATTTTCAAACGATTAACAATGCACTAGACATTTCTGTCTAGTAACAATTGTTCCTATCTAACTAGGGGATACACAGCATATCTGACCTCACTATGGTTCCTCTCTTGAGCGGTGCTGTCTAAGCTGCCCCACCTTACCATTATTACAATTCTTTCACTTATACGCTTTGTCCTTGTCTCTGGCCCCATTCCGTCTAAGGATAGGCCCATCTACTGTAATTGTTTGAACATGCCAATGCCACAGGGCCTCCCTGCTGTCCAAGCAAACCCGCCACTCTTTTGAAATCTACCCAGACCCGCTCCAGATCCTGTCCCCCTGTCGAGGCCTCACAGGTCCGATCCCACACTTGCTTCCAAATGCCACGATCGACCCTATTTTGGGCACCTTCCTGGGTTTGGCCAAACATTTGCTTCATTGTCCAACAATGTGGGGACCTCAGCCGAGGTGGTCGCACTCCGTTTCACAGCTGCTACGTCTTCTTAGCTGCTCCACCAACACAAAGAACGCTGCATGCCCTCCTCTTTGTTGCTTTCTGTCAGTTTTCCCGAATGTTACTCAAGTTGCATGCCTTCCTCCCCCTTCTTTGGTCTATGTTCTTGCTCCCTATTGGTTTCCCCCCTTCCACCTCCTCCCTCTACCCCCTCCCCACTTCCCCTCACTTACCTTCACTACCCAGCAAAGGCCTAGACCCATTTGTGGTCACCTCTCCATATGCGGGGGAGATCTTGTTCTAATGTAGTAAAAACACTCTGTTTCTAGTAGTTGTCAGACTTACAGTACTCTGGTGGAAGCTGTAATGAACTCTTTTGAGAGGATCACGCTTAGTCCTAGGAACTGCGTCTAACTTTAGGTATGGCCATTTATACCAATGTGATGTAAATCCTTATACCTAAAATAAGCACGATCCCCCCTTATTCTATAACCATGCATGTAAATTTCAGGAATATTCCTGATCCGCCCATGACCCTCCCATGGCCAGGCCCCCCTTTTTGGAAACGTGTGCAAAATTTGCACGTGGATTCCATGTGTGAATTTTGATTAATTCCAATTAGCACCAATAATTACTTATTAAGAGCCCAATTATTGGCTCTAATTGGCTCATTATTCAATTAGATTGTGCATGCAAATTGGGCACATGCCCAAATTTGTGTACACAATGTTTAGTGCTTTTTATAGAATTTTGGGGAAAATGTATTCTTCCAATAAACTGACAGTGACCTAGGCCCTTGGAAGTAAGGGCCATGGACTCCTAACCACCTATCAAAAGTGATTAAACCAGACAAAAGCTGGGGAAGAAAAAGCCCCTACTTTTTGGGTCCTCAGGTACTTCCCTATTTTCCCAATAGTCAATCATCTGGTTTGTAGTTATGACAACTTGCATAATATAACAAATAACTTGTCAAAAATTGGGGTGACACTTTTTAAATGATCATGAACTACGACACCAGGAAGTATTTCTTCACGGAGCGAGTGATTGATCAATGGAACAAGCTTCCAGTACAGGTAATCAAAGCCAGCAGCGTGCCAGATTTTAAGAATAAATGGGACGCCCATGTGGGATCCCTAAGTGGATCAGGGTAGAACATTGGCTAATATTAAGGGGAGGGTCTATAGAGTGGGCAGACTTGATGGGCCTTGGCCCTTTTCTGCCGTCATCTTTCTATGTTTCTATGTTTCTACTATTGTAACTGTCACTTTCATGGCCTTTTAAAGTTATCCAAATTAGGTCACAACTTTTCTGCAGCACAAGATTAAAATCTTGACTTGCTGTCAAAAGACTAATTTGACCCAGGTCACAGTATTCTCCAATATATGATATTCTTGCCCCAGCATTTCAGAATAAAATAAACTGTTGACGGCTTAGTATATGCTGTTATTCTGCAGGGATATGTATGAAAGAATAATTTAGAGAGGAACATTTGCCTTTGCCAACAGGAAGTATGGAGCTCTCACGGGTTGCTGGATCTTGATGACTGTTCTCAACCCTGGACAAAGAAAAAGTAGAAATGATTGTGGTTCTTTGTTTCCTTTTCATACTGAAGAAAAGTTGAAGAGATTTTAATGCCAATATTCAGCACAATTTAGCTGGACTGGAATGGCTCCCGGCTGGCTATATAGCACATAGCCAGCTATCCTGCAATATTCTGCAGGAGACAGACAGCTGCTTCTCGCTGAATATACGGATCAGCGGAGTGGACAGTGACCGGCTACGTCGCCTGACATAGCCAGTCCCTGACCATATTCAGCAGCTCACCGGTTAAGTTTGTTGGCCAGATAGAGCCACCTAAATGGGTGGTCCATCGTTGGCTACTGAAACTTAGCCAGCTAGTCACTGAATGTTGGATATCTTTTGTTTCATGAGTAAATCAATGAAAATATTTGTTGTTTACCTGCAATTACATCACTTTCTTTTCCAGAGCCATTGATATGTGAACATTTCTTAAGAAAGAACTAAATATTTCATGGGATCTCCTAATTTTTTTACATGACTGTAAATGTAAGTCACAAATATGGGAGTTAAGCCTAACTTTGGAAGCATTTTATAGAATCGTGTAGCCACAGCACCAATTTTGTAGGTGTCATATATAGAGTATGACCATTAGTAAATAGATCCCTATACTTTTTTTTTCCTTTTACAATTTTAGGAATCTTATTATTACTAAGCTGTTTAAAGTTTTACTGCATTATTTCAGGTTTGCTTTTCTATTTTTTTCTGCATTGAAAACACTGGGATTGTTTCACTGATAGATCTGGAAAAGACTTACAAGAGAGGACTGGTAAATCCCCTCACCTCCCCCTTCCCCCTCCACACACTTCATATTGTCTGTAATATATAGAAATAAAACAAAGGAAATAAGGTGATACTTTTTTATTGGACTAACAGTACAAAAAATGCATTAAGTTAATCATATATAAAGGTATTACCTTATTTCCTTTGTTTTGTTTTATCTAATATAATAAAACCCTAGATGCGCATGCTCACTCTTACCTGCATGTTCCGTGATCTCTGATCTGTGATCAGTAGGTCTGTGGCGGCAGGAGTGTGCATACGTGAGTCCCCAGCCTTACTTCTTCCCAGCACCTACCTACACTCGCCAGCAGGACTGGCCACCAGCGCTGGACTCCCTGCTCTCCACAAGATCATGGTGTCGGCTCCTCTCACGAGCCGCACCAGCGTTGGAGAAGACTTGTGACGCTGGCGGAGATCAAGAGGAGCCGCCGCGACACCTTTAAACTTAAAAAAAAATTCACCCGAAGCATACCAGACCGCGGAAATGGAAGGAAAGCGCCGACAAAAAAGAGTCCAGCCGCTTTGCCAACTCCCCACTCACTCAATAAGTAATTTTTCGCGGTCTGACCCTCCCATCCCTTCCTGACGTCTGATCGGCTCACTTAGTCCCTTGCCGCCCCCCCTCCCTTCCCACGGTCCCAACTCCCAAACCTACTGACTCCAGCAGCGTCTGCAGCACTCTACACATGCTGCTTTGAGGCCTTCTACTGCCCTGATTTGCTCATCAGGGACGTGCCACAGTAACCGAAGCAGTGTGTGTAGAGTGCTGCAGACGCTGCTGGAGTCGGCAGGTTTGTCGGGACCGCGGTAAGGGAAGAGGGGGGCAGCAAGGGACTAAGGGAGCCAGCCAGACTGCGGGAAGGAAAAAGGGGGGGTAGGGGAAATGCTGCTGCTGCACAGGGAAGTAGGGTGGGGGAAATGCTGCTGCACAGGGAAATGGAGGGGGAGGGAATGCTGCTGTGGCTGCTGCATAGGGAAGTGGGGGGAGAGAAATGCTGCTGCATAGGAGGCAGGGAGAGAGACAGATAGATAGAAAGACAGACAGCGGGTGGAAGGGAGACAGAAAGAAAAGAAGAAAGACACAGGGGCAGGGAGAGACACAGAAAGACAGACAAAGGGGGCCAGGGAGAGAGACAGACAGAAAAAAAGACAGCGGGAGGGAGAGAGAGACAGAAATAAAGAAAGACAGACAGACATATATTCTAGCACCCGTTAATGTAACGGGCTAAAATACTAGTTTCTATATATTACCTTTAAAAGTGGATTAACATGGTTACAACCCCATATTGTCTGTGAAACTAAAACGAATCAACACAATGTGTTATTCATCACAGGAACTAATGTGTGAGCTGTTTATTTCAGCGCACTCCACTTCGGTTGCTATTGACTTATGAAATGTGTCTTAACTCTGGAAAGCTTTTCTAAAAATATTTTTCATTTCATCCGATCAAATTGAACTACTTGCAATGTAATACAGAATACACAATATGTTAATACAACAGCTATTTAGCACATTAGCTTATGCAGCTTGTAATGTAACATAATGTTGACTCTAAATGCAAATGGTGTCATAATAAGTTTAATTGAGTTCTTTTCTGAGCCTTCAGCTCAGAACTTGGATCCCAGGCAAATTAGTTGGTATTAGAGTTCAAAAGCGAAGAAGAAACTGCCCTACATTTATTTTACAAAGGAAACAGAGCTGATATTAGCAAGTAAGAACTAGTTGGTCTACCCAGGCTACTTTTTTGCATCTTCCTACAGTGCTGTGAAATCCTCCTTGATCAGTGAGTGGCCTTCTTTTCTGCCACTAATGTGATACCTTTGTAACTGTCCTAAGCAGATTTAAATTCTGCCACTGTTTTGGTTCATCTAGCAAACAATCGGATCATTGCTTAAGTTATCCAGCCCACAACAATTATCATCAAGAAAAAAGGGGGTTATGAAGGATAATTTATACAACATCTGATTCAATTAAATTACAGCCACACCACTGAACTCTTAAATTACAGCCGCACCACTATAACTTGATTTTTGGTTTGCATGTGTTTGCGTTCAGATGGACTATATTATTTTTCTCTATAGAATGTAGAGTTGTCTAATGAAGTTGAAGTTATGAAGCCCCAAACTGAATATGAACTTATTTCCAGTAGATGTGGTATGAACCAAAACAGTAAGAAAAAAGGGGGTTATGAAGGATAATTTATACAACATTTGATTCAATAAATTCATTTATTACACATCAGTGTCTGACTACTTCTTTGTAAATATTCTATTGTCACTAAAAACATTTTTGTCATATACAAAACAACCATTCTGTTAACATATTTACCTATTGTGTAAATTAAGAGGTTGAAGTATCATACACAATAGGTAAATATGTTAACAGAATGGTTGTTTTGTATATGACAAAAAATGTTTTTAGTGACAATAGAATATTTACAAAGAAGTAGTCAGACACTGATGTGTAATAAATGAATTTATTGAATCAAATGTTGTATAAATTATCCTTCATAACCCCCTTTTTTCTTACTGTTTTGGTTCATACCACATCTACTGGAAATAAGTTCATATTCAGTTTGGGGCTTCATAACTTCAACTTCATTAGACAACTCTACATTCTATAGAGAAAAATAATATAGTCCATCTGAACGCAAACACATGCAAACCAAAAATCAAGTTATAGTGGTGTGGCTGTAATTTAAGAGTTCCCGTTGGAGATCAGGTATATTAAGATGAGTAACGAATTATGAACAAAGTTTTGACCTTTAACATGGACACTATCAGGCTCTTTTACAAAGCCGCGCAAGCAGCCCTTTAACTCTCTATCGGCTTCGGGGCCGTTAGCGCAGCGCAGCCACTAGCGTGCCTTTGTAAAAGAGGCCATATGAAAGGGAAATGAATTGTTATACGTAAATATTTTGTAATAATGAAGAAATTGGCTATTTAATCCTCAAGGTTTGAGGTGTTTTTTTTTTGGTTTTTTTTTTGCATTACCTGAGGTTGGTCACTGAAGTCTGCTAGAAAATTTATGATTGATATTTGATGAGGGAATCTGAATAATATTATGCAATTTATAAGGGGTCATTTATAGTCATGCACAGTTTTAGCGGCACACGGCAAACAACTCAGTGGGAGTGGCCAAACAAACTAAGGATAGTAATCCAGTGAAAAGATATCCTTTATTGTGATAAATCACATTAGTCTCTGATGGTTGGGTAGAAGCAGATGTGACACAGACCATGTCTTGTATCCGCATGTACTATCTCCTGCATAAGAAGTCAGAGTGCTGAAAAGTATGTAGTCTTTCTTTACAATAACGTGCTATTGTGTCTTTGTAGTACAACAGAAAATTAAATCTCTTCCAATGATTCAAATGGTTAGATACGTACACCTTTCAGAAGACATCTGACAGTACATGGAAAGCAAATATGCTTCTACTACAAAGACACAATACCATGTTATTGTAAAGGAAGATTGCGTACTTTTCTAGGATTTGTGATGCAGATGATAGTGCTTTGGTTTCAAGCAGCGTCTTTTCCACGACTCTCCACATATCAGTTTGTTCCACGTATCTACAACCATAGAACTCTCAGGGACCCCTGAAGAAGACTTTTTGTTGAAACATGGACCGTGTTGGATCCCATGCCTTTAGACTTTTATGTGGATTATTTTATCTTTGAGTGGATTATATTATTGTACTTTTGAACTTTGACATTTTTAATAAAGTCCATTTTAGGAACATCGTCACTCCACAGTGTTATTTTGGTTTCTCCTGTTTTTTCTCTGTGGATTTTCTGAGGTCAATTTTCTTTGTTTTGGGATGATAGTGCCAAAACATGACCCATGTCAAGTCCACATGTACCAACCATTAGAGACTTATGTGATTTATCAAATTAAAGGATATCTTTGTGTTGGATTACTTTCCTTTGTTTGGTTGGTCATTCCTACTGTATTTTGTTTGTTTGCTCTTGGTAATCTGGATTTTTATTTATTTTTTTGTTCTTTTTTTTCCCTTCAGCAGCACTTACATGCTTAAATGCCAGTTTGAAAATCCATGTACTTTAAATGCCAATTCAAAAATCATATCTGCCATTTGCCCATTGACACTTGCTTAGAGGATAATTTAAAATTGCTATTTTTCGCGGTTTTGAGTAAAATCAAATCTGGCCGAAAATTGCCACTTGGTTTTGACTGCAACTGAAGATTGCAGCAGCCATTTTATAATTGGAGCTGGTATGGGCAGGAGTAACTGTGAATTGCTCCTGTTCTGATTACTAGTATACCACTTGACCCTCAGGGACTCTTAAGTAGGCCCAGGGGTTACCTCTGTTCAGGGGCTGGACTGTGGGGAAGGGGAGGGGGCGGCAGGGAGGAGAAGAAGGAAGTAGTGGCTGCTACTGTTTGGGGGGGGGGGGAGAAAGGGAGGAAGTTGAGCTGATCCTGTTTGGTGGGAGGGAGAGAGAGAGTGGGTGAAGCCTGCTCCTGTTTGGGTGGGATCGCTATGGGGACACTCCTTTAAACTTCAGTTTCTGCCAAAAAAGCAGTGGCATTTTCGACCAAAACTGAAACATGGCCAAATACCAGTTTTGGGCTGGTTTCAATGCCAAAACCAAAATGAAATTTGCTTGGCCTCTAACATGGATGTACTCGTAGATATTCAGCAACTGATAGAGGCAATGGAATATTAAGGGGGGGAGTAAGGGGTTGGACCACCCCGGGTACCAGCACCTCTCTGCTCCCCCATGCCATGTTTGTGCCCTCCCTTCCCTGCCCCCACAGTACCTATTTAAAATATTCGTCAGCGCTAGCCACTACTTATAGCCTACTGCTCGTGCCATCCTGGTTTCCTCTGAAATCATTTCTGGGTTATGGGGCCAGGAAGTGACATCAGAGGGAAATCCAGCATGAGCAGCAGGCTGGAGAAGCTGCTTGCTCTCGCACTGGTGAAGATTTTAAGAGGTACTGGAATGGGAAGGGAGGGCACAAGTGTGGTGAGGAAGGAGCGGGGAGCAGAGAAGAGGGCATGGGGGTTGGCACAGAAGTTGCAGGGTGCAGTGAGGAGAGCATGTAGGGAGGCTACACTACCTTCGCTACACCACTGGATAGAGGAGTGGGTTTTTTTACACTACACCTATCCTTCCCCAAACCACTTCCTTTTTATGAATGGCTAAATTAGGCCACTCTTTAAATAAAATGGACAAATTAACCATAATTTTTTAAAGGCATGTATGCTGCTATGAGAGAGGTGACAGCCATGCAAATCTGCCTCATGCATATTCATTAGGGAAATCTTGAAAACCTGACTGGCCAGGGGTCCCCCTGGACAGTTTTAAGAACCAATGGCCTACACAATAGATGTAATTGCTCATGTACTAATGGCTATGCTCTAATGAGAAAATTAGCACATCACCATTAATGCTGGAAATAGTAAAATCAGCCATTTTACTCACATGGTAAAAATGGCCTTAGCATAGAAACATTATGCGTAAGTATACGCTAAGGCCAGCTATGATTGCATCTTAGTAAAAGGACCCCTCTGTTCTCTTTATCAATTTAGTGTGGAATTATGTTTATTTATACTATGGGAAATGTGGAGGGGCATTTTCAATAGGACATCTAGGTCTAACTTTGGATGTTTCCTACAAGACGTCCAAAGTCAGAGGAGGAAAAACAGCCATTTTCAAAACCAACAACACTGCAAGATGCCCAAATTTTATTTTTTGAAATTCACCTACTTAGATGTCTTAGCTGTCAGGAAGTCCAACCTTAGGACGTCAAACTTTGTTCGTCATTTTCAACCACAAAAGCATCCAAGTTCAAAATGCCCTAATCCAGACCATTTGGATGTGGAAGGGGCCAGCATTGTAATAGACTGGCCACATAGACATGCCAATAGAGCAGCGGGGCACCTTAGAAGGCACTGCTATGAACTTCACACAAAAGGTGCCAGAAGTACATTTCACCATAACCCCCTTATAATGTATGGTAAGCCCTCTAAAACTCCCTCAAAACCTATATACCCACCTATCACCCCAATAAGCTCTTATGGCTGAACGCGGTATATGGCAGTATAGTAGGATTTTGGTGGGGTTTGGTGACCTCACACTTTCCACCATAAATGTAGTGGATAGAGTGGCTTATAGGCCTGGGTCCTCCTCTCTATGGTTCACTAGCCCACTCACCAGGCTACTTAAAACACCTGTGTGAGGCTGTACTAGGATTTCCCATACTAGGTGCTGCTGTTCTACAGACAGGTTTGCACAGTTTCATTCAGATTTTTATTTTTTTTTTTTTGGGGGGGGGGGGTCAATGACCACTGGGGGAGTATGTTTGTGTATGGGGGGAGGGGGGTCATAACTTAATCCCTCCAGTGGCCATCTGGTTAGTTTGGGTACCTTTTTGGCAGATGCTTTTAAAACATTTCTAACTCATAACATTTAAGCTCCATCCGGGATGCCTTGGGAAAGGTTTATTACTGCAAAACATCCAAGTCTAAGCACGCCCAGATCATGCTTCCAAAATGCCCCCATTTTAGTTTTGGATGCACAGTGGCTAGGGTGCCTCACAAGATGTCCAGAATGATGGGTAGAGATATAAAGAAACAGTAAGACTGATGAGAGGTGCTGAGTGAGGATCTGCTAAGGAGAAGAAAACCTCCATTGAAATATCTTACTTGCTGGCATTCAAACTTGGGAAAAGGTGTGAGTACTTCTGCAACGACAGTATGGCTGGGAAACATCATGTCACCAAAGCTGTTGCTCAGGTTACAGCTTTCTTTAGCTTGAATCCCTCATGAAGAAAGTAAAGGAACTGAAAGAAGAGATTTCAAGACTGAGAAGTATCTGTGAGAATGAGAGATACATTGATGAAATGCTTCTTGAGGCATCAAAGATCTCCAGCAGCGGGGAACTTGAGGCTGTACTGAGGGAGGGCAGCTGGACTCAGATTAGACTTTACCTGCCCTTGAACTGAAGAACCAGTAAGTAGCCCTGGAAGTGGACAAGATGAGAGCATCTCAGGGAGAGGAAGGACCAAAGCTCAAAATCTCCAAAGTTGCTGAATCCTTCATCATTAGAAGGTGTAAGGTAGTGGTGGTTGGTGATTTTCTTCTGAGGAGTACAGAGGCATTCATCTGCAGACCAGACATGATGTCCTGAGAGGTATGCTATCCTGCCTAGTGCCAAAATCTAAGATGTTACAAGAGCTTGCTGAGACTCATCAAGCCTAATGACTATTATCTGATGCTGCTCATCCATGTTGATACTAACAATACTGCTAGGTACCCCTCCAAATGTATCAAAAGTGACTGTGGCTCTGGGAGAGAAGGTAAAGCAGTCAGGTACACAGGTATTATTCTTGTCGATCCTCCTTGATGAAAAAGGCCAGGGCAGAGAATCTCGCATCCTGGAGATGAATGTGTGGCTGCATGGATGGCGTCATCGAGAGCGTTTCGGCTTTCTGGCCCATGGAACGATTTTCTAAGGCTGTTAAGCAGGAATGGTATGCATCTATCAAAGAAGGGAAGAAATGTCTTCAGCAGCAGACTGGCTAAGCTACTGACGAGGGCTTTAAACTAGAATCATTGGAGCAGAGTGATCAAAGCCCCCAGGGGGGTATAAGCCCTCAGGAAAGTGAATTACTAAATATCTCTGCACAAATGGGAAAAGGAGGAAAGTCTGGAAAGCAGTATATACTAATTCTTGAAGTATGGGAAACATGGTTCTAGATCTAGAGGTTGAATTGGATTTAGTGACTTCAAAATTGAAGGAACTAAAGGGTAACGAAGATGCACTGTGGGTTAATCTGGAAAGAGGGAATGGAAAATGTATTTACATTGGTGTAATATACAGGTCTCCTTCACAACAGAAGTAGACAGAGATTTAATAGTAGAAATTCGGAATGTAGCTGTAAAAATGGAAGTACTACTAATAGGTGATTTTTAACCTGCCAAATGTTGATTGAGGTATCCTTATTGCGGGGTCTTCTCGAAGTAGGGAGATCCTGGATTGTCTATAGGGAGAATGGTTGGTATATAGCAGTTGGTAATGGAACCCATGTGGGACTTAGTACTTACAAATGGGGAAAGTGTTTCTGATGTTACAGTAGGTAATCATCTGGCATCCAATAATCACTGCACAGTGTGGTTTAATATTAAGCTGGGTCTAGAGAGGGTTCATTTGAAAGTAAAGATTCTAAACTTATTAAAAAACTAACTTTGTTCAGATGGAGGTTATGTCAAGGAATTCTCTGGATGGGAACATCTGGAAGAAAGGGAAAGGGATTGGGACTTGTATACTGCATTTTTGTAGTTTTACAACCCCACTCAAAGTGGTTTACATCAAACATTTTCTCTATTTGTCCCGATGGGCTCACAATCTATCTAATGTACTTATAGGAAAGAAGTGGGCAAAACTGAAATTAGCTATTTTAGGGCAACAAACCATTTTGTAAGGAAAGTAAGTAAAAGTAGAGGAAAGAAGGTCACTCTGGTTCTCAAAAGTAGTAGCTGAGAAGGTAAAGAAAAAGAGGTTAGCTTTCATAAACTATAGAAGATCACAGAAAGAGGAAAAATATCTAGAAAAGTTAAGAGAGGCTAGTTGAGTAGTCAGTAAAGCAAATATGCAAATTGAAGAAAAAAAATAGTTGATATGGTAAAACGGGGGGTGGGGGGGACACAAAATATTTTTAATATATTAATGAAAGGAAGACATGCAAAAGTGGCATTGTTAGAATTAAAGGTGAAGAGGAGAAATATGTAGAAGATGATAAAGGTAAGGCTGAATTGCTTAACACATATTTCTGTTCTGTGCTCACATTTTAAAATTTAAGCTGCCCTGGTTTATGACCCTTGGTACAGGGTAGTAAGATTTAAATAAACTTGGATCACAGAAGACAAACATAAATAGGGATGGCAGTGTGGTACGTAGACCTGATCAATTTTCAGAGGATTGTGTTCATGAGGAGCTAGCTAAATTAAAGGTAGATAAAGTGGGGCCGGATGGTGTAAATCCGAGGGTACTGAAGGAACTTAGGGAAGTTCTGGCGGCTAAGATTTAATGCTAAGAAATACAAAGTCATGCATTTGGGCTGCAAAAACCCGAGGGAACAGTACAGTTTTGGAGGTGAATAACTTTTGTGCATGAAAGAGGAGCAGGACTTGGGTGTGATAGTATGTGATGATCTTAAGATGGCCAAACAGGTTGAAAAGGTGATGGCGAAAGCTAGAAGGATGCTAGGGTGCATAGGGGGAGGTGTGACCTGTAGGAAAAAGGAGATTTTGATGCCCCTGTATAAGACTCTGGTGAGACCTCATTTAGAATATCGTGTACAATTCTGGAGACCGAACCTTCAAAAAGATATAAATGGGACGGAGTCAGTTCAGAGGAAAACTACTAAAATGGTTGGTGGTCTTCATTATATGGTGTTTGGGGACAGACTTAAAGATCTCAATATATATACTTTGGAGGAAAGACGGGAGGGGGAGATATGTAAAGATGTTTAAATATCTAAGTAGCATAAATGTGCATGAGGCAAGTATCTTTCATTTGAAAGGAAACTCCAGAATGAGAGGGCATAGAATGAAGTTAAGAGGTGATAGGCTCAGGAGTAATCTAAATAAATACTTTTTTTACAGAAAGGGTATTAAATGTTTGGAATAGTCTTCTGCAGAGATGGTGGAGAATTCAAGAAAGAGTGAGACAGTCACTTGGGATCTTTTAAGAAAAGGAAGAGATAGTGAATGCTGTGGATGGGCAGACTGGATAGGCTATTTGGCCTCTATCATCAAGTTTCTTTGTTTCTATGGAGCATCATCATGCAGTGTTCTGAAGGTAAGCACCAATATTTTTAAAACAGATATATGGAACCAATATCTCTGAATTGGCAGAGGTTCATTTTGGTCATGTTTCTCAGCTCAGAAGATCAAGTGGAGAACAGTATTCTGCAGAGACTGGAGCCATTTTGAGCTAGTTCCAATTATACCAGCACAGATAAAATTGTAATAATCTGAATGGGAGGATCTGGAGGGCAAGAATCAAGGTATATAAAGAAGACTCATTAAAGAAATTTTGAATAGAATGCGGCTTGCATAGAATAAAGAAAGTAGTCTTCACCACTCAAGAGATTTGAGGGGAGAAGGGAAGCTAGGAGTCAGTTAATATTCCTAGATATCTAAAAGTATGAACTGGATGAACTGGTGCTCTCATGCGAATGCTGATGAGAATGGCCAGTGACCCATTAATCAGTAGTCTTATTTGGATTCAACACTAAACAATGAGAACATAGCCAAGGGTATTTAATGATTAACACCCCTGCAAAGGAAGAAGGTCAGGTGCTTTAGGGAAGGTTTAATGTAAGACATCAGTCCCCTAATTCTATAATCTTGTGCATCCATTTTCACACATCATGAAAAATTGCACATGCAGATATATAATACTGCCAGTTATGCACATAACTAAATTGTTAAATTAGGCACTAATTGATGTTAATAATTGACTATAATTGGAGTTGACACTAATATTCAGTTACACGCATAGCTGACTTTGTATTTTATAACCTTGGTGTATAATTTATTACCGCACAAGTGCTAGGAGGATGTGAATGTGGGAGAAGCATGAGCAGGTCAAGGGAGAGCCCAGCACGCAATAAGATTATAGCACTTAACCTCCTCTTTTACAAAGCTCAATAGAGCCCCGAAATCCACAAGATTTAACAGGCTTTGGGGCTCCCTATTTTTTTAAGGGAGGAGAAGGAATTCGGAAAATTTAAAAGTAACTTAAAAACTTTTCTTTTTAAAGATGCCTTTGCAAACTGATTTTTTTATGTTACTACTCCATTGTACTTTATTATATATTTTTTTTAACTATTACACTTGTGATTTTTCCCTGAATGTCTCTTCTTTACTTTGATGAATTGTATTTCATCCCTCCTTACCTAATGTCAAGAGTATGTTAAACAGTGTAATTTATTATTTTTTTTTATTTTTTTTTAAATATTCGTATGTATTGTACTGTTACCTAACAAATGTAAATTTTAATGTGTACATCGCTTTGAAGTTTGATTAAGCGATTCATCAAGATACCTAATAAACTTGAAACTTGAAACTTAAACTTGGCAGCTGCTAGTATGGATATGTAAAAAGGGTAGGGGTGGGGGTAGTTGTGTGAGCATTTACACCAGCCATTGAGCTAGTAGAAGTGCTTACTTAATGCACACACTTTAGGTGTCTAACTTTAGGTGACCTTTACCTACATAACAGAAATTAGGCACCTAGGTTGTGTTATAGAATAGCACCAACCACGTGGCTTTGCTTGTCTAAATGAAGGTGCCTGCTTATAGAATTGTCTTCATGCCACTTAATAATTGTCTGGAGTACTCACTTATTTGTCTCAGTGCCTTCAGATGTTTTCATGTGTAGAGAATGACATGGGGTCAGACTTTGTCCCTGTCCCCATCGTTAACCATGGGAAATCATCTCCATGTCATTGATTAAGGAGAGAGGGAAGAATCAGAGTATGAATGAGCCCAGCCACTGACCCTCAAGCCTTGCACTGAAGAATGTTGTTGTAGAACAGGGGTCTCAAAGTCCCTCCAGTCGGGTTTTCAGGATTTCCCCAATGAATATGCATTGAAAGCAGTGCATGCAAATAGATCTCATGCATATTCATTGGGGAAATCCTGAAAACCTGATTGGATTCTGGCCCTCGAGGACCGGAGCTGCCCATGTCTGAGATAGACACTAAAGAATGACACGGGATGATTATCCTCAGGAACAGGGAAGGGGCCAAATTCTGCCCATGTATCACATGTATCCCTCCCTCAACACTTACTGACCAACACCTAACAGCCCCCACCCTAACAAACATCCTAAAAAAAAAATAAAAAAAATTTAAATTAAGAAATAATAACAATAAACCTTTGTAATGGCAGGTAGGACTAGAAGCAGCAAGACTTCAATCAAAACAGGCAGTTCAGTTACCGAGAGCACCCAGGGGATGGCTATGGTCCGAGTACAGATGGAAGGAGAACCAGGACGGAGGGCAGAGGTCTCTGTACAGACTGAGGCCATCCCCTCAAAGATGTCTACAGTCTCAACGCAGACAGAAGTAATGGTTCAACCGGACGAAAGCCTTTTGATGGAGCTAAAGAGCCTGAGAGAGGAGGTTCAGCGCTTAAGGAGCATCCGAGACGACGAGACCTTCATCGATGGAGTCATCCAGGAGCTGTCTCAGATCGCTGAACAGGAACCTGACAAGGCCACCCTGGGAACACCCATAGCATCCAAAACGGCCACCTTGAGACAAACTACCGGAATGCAGGAAGTGGTTGGAGACGCTGACTCCTGGCAGTTGGTGACTTCCTCCACAAGAAAATGCAGAGGACCTAACTCTGTCTCTTTTTCCCCCATACAGGACAGCTCAACAACGACACCTCATATCGCCCTGAGGAACAGATATCAGCTGCTACAGGAAGGTCCGGAGAAAGAGCTACAAGTAGTTGTTCAGCAGACGGTTCCAACTCCGGAATCAACAGTACAGCCCACCCCTAAGAAGCGCAGAGTGGTGGTCATCGGAGATTCGCTGCTGAGGGGCACCGAGGGACCAATCTGCAGACCAGACCTACAATCAAGAGAGGTCTGCTGTTTGCCAGGGGCCAGGATCCGGGATGTCACTGCTTGCATTGACAGACTCATCAAGCCCCGAGACCACTTCCCTATGGTTCTAATCCACGACGGAACCAACGACACCGCAAGGAGCAGCCCGGACAGCATACCTGAAGACTTCAGGGCCCTGGGGGAGAAGCTGAGGAGGATGGATGCGCAGGTAGTCTTCTCCTCGATTTTCCCAGTGAGGGGCAAGGGCAGAGCCAGAGAGGATCGAATACAAAGGGCGAACGACTGGCTGCAAGGATGGTGCAAGGAGATGAACTTCGGGTTTCTGCACCATGGAGAAGCATTGCAAGGACTACAGGGACACGACGGGCTACACCTAACCAGAAGAGGGAAGAATGTCCTTGGACACCGTCTAGCCCGCCTACTCCACAGGGCTTTAAACTAGGTAAGTCGGGGGAGGGTACAGGCACAAACAACATACCAGGCGAACTAAAATGCCAATACATTTATGAGGCTGAGGAAAGTAGACACCGAAATTCTGGGTCAGGGGTGAGTGCACACACTTTTGAGTCGGGAGTAGGGTCACATCATATTTATGGGTCACATTGTAATTCCGGGTCTAGGGGGAGTACACACTGTAGTTCTGGGTATATGGGGAGTACACATTGTGGTTCTGAGCCTCAGGAAAGCACAAATAACACAAACAATGCTAAACGTGTTCAAATAGCTCAAACAGGAATGTCCCCACTGAGACATAACAAAAATATAACATGGAGGGCTATGTACGTCAACGCACACAGTTTAGGAAACAAGATCCTGGAATTGGAAACAGAAATAAGGAATGCCGACCTGGATGTGGTGGCGATATCCGAAACCTGGCTCACAGACTCCCACGGGTGGGACATGGTCATACCGGGTTACCACTTGCTTCGCCGGGACAGAGAGGGTAGGAAGGGAGGGGGTGTAGCATTATATACTAAAGATGACATTAAGGTCACGAGAATCTCAGATGTCCAGTATACTGGGGAATCCCTTTGGGTTAATTTGGCCAGAGGAAAGGACAAATGCTTGTATCTTGGCGTAATTTACAGACCCCCAAGACAACAGGATGACCTGGATATGGAAATAATCGAAGATATAGAAAATATCACCTTGCGTGGGGACACAGTATTGCTAGGTGACTTCAACATGCCTGATGTGGATTGGGTTACACTTACCTCTGCTTCCGGCAGCAGCAGGAGGCTATTAAACTCTATGAAAGGAGCAAGCCTCAGGCAACTGGTGTTGGAACCGACAAGGGATCAGACAATACTGGACCTGATACTTACCAATGGAGAAAGTGTCACAGAGGTCTCGGTGGGCGACACATTGGCCTCCAGTGACCACAACATGGTATGGTTCAATATCAGGAAAGGTTTCACTAAATCTACTACACTAACCAAAGTCCTCAAATTCAAGGACACAAATTTCAAAGAAATGGGAGACTTCGTTCACCAGGCGCTACAAAGCCAAGAAGAAACCGATAATGTGGAAGACATGTGGTCGACTTTGAAAGCAACCATACAAGAAGCAACAAACCGCTATGTAAAATCAGTAAGTAAACGGCGAAGGAACAATAAGCCACAGTGGTTTACTGCGGAGATCTCAGACCTGATCAAGGAGAAGAAAAAAGCATTCATCTCTTACAAACAATCAGGGAAGCAGGACTCTAGAGCAGACTATCTGGCCAAATCAAAAGCCGTCAAAACAGCAGTCAGGGAGGCTAAATTCCTCATGGAGGAGTCTCTAGCAAAGAACATCCAGAAGGGAGATAAATCCTTCTTCAGGTATATCAGTGATAGAAGAAAAAACTCAGGCGGGATTGTACGTCTTAGGAAACCAGACGGAGACTATGTGGAAAAGGATTCAGAAAAAGCCCAACTATTAAATGAATACTTCTGCTTAGTCTTCACCCAAGAAGCGCCAGGGCTCGGCCCTCAGCTACAGACAAGGGTTGGCTCAGTTGACCCGTTTAGTAACTTTGAGTTTACACCCAGCAGTGTCTACGGTGAGCTGTCAAAGCTCAAGGTTAACAAAGCAATGGGGCCGGACAACCTGCACCCCAGGGTGCTTAGGGAGCTGAGTGATGTCTTGGCGGAGCCACTGTCCGCGCTCTTCAACCTCTCCCTTAGTACAGGCAGCGTCCCGTTGGACTGGAGGATGGCTAACGTCATTCCACTCCACAAGAAAGGCTCAAAGATGGAGACAGCAAACTACAGACCAGTGAGTCTAACATTGATAGTGAGCAAACTAATGGAAACTCTAATCAAACACCAATTAGATAAGATCCTGGATGAGGAGAATCTACGGGATCCCCGACAACATGGATTTACTAAGGGGAGATCCTGCCAATCCAACCTGATCAGCTTCTTTGACTGGGTAACGGGGAAGCTGGATATTGGGGAGTCCCTGGACATCGTGTACCTGGACTTTAGCAAAGCATCGATAGCGTACCACACCGCAGGTTACTGAGCAAGATGAGTTCTATAGGATTAGGTAACACATTGACGAAATGGGTTGGGAGCTGGCTTGGAGGTAGGCTCCAAAGGGTGGTGGTGAACGGCACCCCCTCCGAAATGACGGAGGTGATTAGTGGAGTACCACAGGGCTCAGTCTTGGGCCCAATCCTATTCAACATCTTTATAAGAGACTTGGCAGAAGGGCTTCGAGGTAAAATAACATTATTCGCCGATGACGCCAAACTGAGTAATGTAGTGGGCAAATGCACAACAGACGAAGATTCAGTGCCCGACAACATGATGCACGACCTACTCCTACTGGAGCGATGGTCTAGGACATGGCAACTCAACTTCAATGCCAAAAAAATGCAAAGTTATGCACCTGGGCAGCCAGAATCCATGCAAGTCTTATACCCTTAATGGCGAGATCCTAGCAAAAACGGTAGCAGAACGAGACTTGGGGGTAATCGTCAGTGAGGACATGAAGTCTGCCAATCAAGTGGAGCAGGCTTCGTCCAAGGCAAGACAAATCATGGGCTGCATACGAAGGGGTTTCGTCTGTCGTAAGGCGGAAGTCATTATGCCATTGTATAGATCCATGGTGAGGCCCCACCTGGAATACTGTGTGCAATTCTGGAGGCCGCATTATCGCAAGGATGTGCTGAGACTGGAGTCGGTGCAAAGAATGGCCACCCGGATGGTCTCGGGACTCAAGGATCTACCATACGAAAAATGGCTTGACAAATTACAGCTATACTCGCTCGAGGAGCGCAGAGAGAGGGGGGACATGATCGAGACGTTCAAGTATCTTACGGGCCGCATCGAGGCGGAGGAAGATATCTTCTTTTTCAAGGGTCCCACGACAACAAGAGGGCATCCGTTGAAAATCAGGGGCGGGAAACTACGAGGTGACACCAGGAAATTCTTTTTCACTGAAAGAGTGGTTGATCGCTGGAATAGTCTTCCACTACAGGTGATTGAGGCCAGCAGCGTGCCTGATTTTAAGGCCAAATGGGATCGGCACATGGGATCTATTCACAGGGCAAAGGTAGGGGAGGGACATTAAGGTGGGCAGACTAGATGGGCCGTGGGCCCTTATCTGCCGTCTATTTCTATGTTTCTATGTTTCTATGTAACAGCTCTCTATGTTTCCACATATATCCAGTATATAAATATATACACACACACACACAGATAGATATATGCAGCTAAAAGTTTGTTACAGGAAATATTTTCTACTCTAGAATATAAACAGACATTTCTACAATACACTTAGATATAGAAATATACACTGGGGATGGATTTCAGTTGTAAATTCTCGGGGAGATACTACTGCATGCTGGTTTCTATAGCAACACTTTTAGGTCAAATGATGAAAATGCATAGCTTTGAACTGGCATTGTTAATCCCCCCACAGCCCAATTTTCAAGCCTGTAAGATAACCTGGTTCCTCCTATCGGTTTAATTATTGGAGTTGGGTTATCCTTTTTCAAACCCACACATTACTGTCAGCCATCTGCAGCTTGCAAACGGAGCCGAGTTGGAGGTACAGTTGGAACACACATTCATCTCAAAGCATTGCCAACAAAGAGCAGTTTGGCTGCCTTTGTACTCCCTGTCATCATTTCTAAGTGCTGTGATTTTCTCTGCCTAAAGTGGTATAGGGCTGGCCCCGAGCTCAGAGGGAGGGAGGGAAAGAGATGCTGAGGTGGGGGTGGAAATAGAAAGGGAGAATTGTTGGGCATGAGTATCTGAATGAGGGGGAAAGAGATGGTGCATATGGGTTAGCCTCCAGTTGGTATTCTGTGAGAGGTCATTTACATGTGTTCCTTCTGCAAATAACTTGGTGGTTCTTGACAACATTACTCCTTATGAGGGTAATTCTATAATGGTGTGCTTAGGATAAGGAGGGAGCAGGTACCTATTTCAAGCCTATTCTGTAAGGAAAAGTAGGCAGCTACTTTTCTGTGTAGAATATTGTTGCAAGTGGCAAAAATGGTGATTTTATGTAAGGCATGATCATTTACATCAGCCCTATGGCTGGTTTAAATTCTCACAGCCGCAAAAAGGGGTGAGCCAAACGAATCCCACAGTGAATAACAAGAGAGTACAACAAAAGTGGGAAATAGGCACAGTGTCTAGATAAACAAAATTTATTAATGAGTTATAGTCTCAAATGTGAATAGTGATGTTGTAGGACAGACCCAAAATGATCTGTTTCAGCAATCTATGCCTTCCTCGGGAGTTCTATCTGATAATGATCAAAACTTTCACACTGAAGATACAGCAAATTAATGCACTAGTTGTTGGCGCTCTAGTCTTGCGATGGCCCATGCATCATATCCCCAAGTTGCTGATGATATTGTACAAATTTCTCTCTCATGTTCTGTGTCCATCTGTGTCAAAGTCAGTCCTCGAGGGCCATAATCCAGTCGAGTTTTCAGAATTTGCCCAATGAACATGCCTGAGATCTATTTGCATGCACTGCTTTCATTGTATGCTAATAGATCTCATGCATATTCATTGGGGAAATCCTGAAAACCCGACTGGATTGCGGCCCTCGAAGACCGACTTTGACACCTGTGAGACATCTGGGTATATATAATCATAAAATTGAAAATTCAAATAAACCAATGCATCCCTCTGTTGCAGGAATGCAAAGGTCACCAACATGGTAGATCAGTATATAATGTTTTCTGTTGAAGACTCTTCACATCTCAGTCAGATTCAGTGTATAAACATTTTCAAGTAGACTTTTATCTTCCACTACAGAAAAAGACTTAGGGATAGGCAAATACTTAATTTGCTGCAAAGATGGTAATCCAGTTTCAGGATAATTGAGAAATTTCACTGAAGAGCCTATAAAATAAGGGGCTCATAATCGAAACAGAAAAACGTCTAAAACCGGCCTAAATCGGCACTTGGACAATCTAAAAGACAAGTCGTCCAAGTGCCGATAATCGAACCGGGTTTTAGACGTATTTTAAAATGAACTAGGCCTTCACAGTGCTGCTGAACGACCAGAGCTAAAAGGGGTGTGTCAGGAGGAGTGTCGAGGGCAGGATTTGGGTGGGCCATGGGCCGTCCTAAACTTAGTCATACTGCATGTATAACCGAAAGTTTTACAACACTGCCTAGATGGAACCTGGACATTGTGACTTAGTCCATCTAAAACCAGGCCTATGTCACAAGAAGATATCCAAAGTGACCATATAAGCCCTGCAGACACAAAGTACAGATCCCCACACACTGCCCCAGTGATCACTGACCCCCCCTAAAAATTGTAATAAGTTTACATATTTGCCTCCAGAACATCAGCACCTGGCAGCCTGGTATAGGAAAGCCTAGTAGAGCTGCACAGAGGTAGCTTAAATGGTCTTGGGGGAGGGTTAGTGAACCATGGAGAGGAGGACCCAGGCCTATAAGACACTCTAATCATTGCATTCATGGTGAAAAATATGCACTCCCCAACCCCCCCACCCCTTTTGTACTGCCATATAAGTGGCTCCTGCAGCCATAAGGGCTATTGGGGTGGTAGATAGGTGGGTCTAGTAGATTCTGGGGGTGTTTTGGGGGGCTCACCAAGACCTATAAGGGAGCTGTAGTGAGATGTGTATGTAGGACCCTTTTTGTGACTTTACAGCAGGTACCCCACTACTCTGGTGACATGTCTGAGTGTCCAGTCCATCACTTTTCTGGCCCCTCCCGCGCCCAAAAGGTCTTTTTCTAGGCGTTTGTGACGGATGAATTTTTGGACGAAATGGGGTATAAAGATGGACGACTTAGCGGTCTGGGTAATCAGATGGCTGGACGTACAGTTGGACAATTTTTGAAAAAAAATAATGTTGGACGTATTTTTTGAAAATGGACCTTTTCCTGTGTCCAACTTTGGGCGACTTGCGACTTAGGCCCAAAACGGACTTAGACGTTTCTTTTGATTATGCTCCTCCATGTGTTCTGGAGTAGAAGTCATAACTTGATGAAAATTTTAAAATTCTTAATTGTAAATGTCTAACAAAATTTTTCCTCATGTTTTTAGTGTTGAAGCAATTTTCCCTGAATTAAAAATGCTTGCATTTGTTTCAATTGTTGAAACTCAATGGAAAGCTGGTCCAATGATCCAGCTTGAGCGGCCACAGAATCTTTCAATTTCTGAATCCTGGTTGCAATTAAATTATTATTAGGAACCAGACCAGTAAAACCTTGTAAAGGGACTCAAATGGAATATAATGCTATTGTCTTAATATGTACCATGGATTTTATCCAGCTTTTCCCCTGTTTTTATATGCTTTTATGTTTTAATACGTCTTTATGTAATTTTACACTGAACACCGCTTAGAAATTTGATTAAGCGGTTTAAAAAGCTTTTTAATAAACTTGAAAATAATCTCAGGTTTCACCTGTGCTGCCACTGAAAACTCCAGAATTGTACACTATCTGGAGATGTGCACACAACTTAATTGGCTAATGAGCCAATCAGCGCCAGTAATTGGGTGTTAACAACTGGCAACAATTTGGATTTGGGTGTACATCTTACTAAGTACTATTCTGTACAGATCCATGCACATTTCTTATAGTGCACAACTCAAAAGGGAATGTGGCCTTAGAAGGGGCATGAGCAGATCAGGGGTGTTCACTAAAGATGTGTACAGTATTACTGAATACTGGGGAACCACGTCTAAATTATGTGCCTGAATTTCTATTTATTTATTTATTCAATTTTCTAAACTGTTCTCCCAAGGGAGCTCAGAATGGTTTACATGAATTTATTCAGGTACTCAAGCATTTTCCCTGTCTGTCCCGGTGGGCTCACAATCTACACTTCTCCCTCTGTATTTGCAGTTTCAGCGTTCACGGTTTCAAATATTTGCAGTTTTTAGAAAACCCGGAAACATACTGCCCGCTACTAGAAAATGTGTCACTGAAGGCCTTACCCGGAGAAGGGGAGGAAAAAGGTGTTGAAAATAAAGCTCGCTTTTATCAGCATCATGAAGTTTTGTTGAACTAGCAATGAAGAATACAAATATGTATGATCCTTACAGAAACATAAAGCATTCCTTGCCCGAACACCTTATGTCTGCAGATAAGAATCCGAACTCTTCCCCCTCTCCCATCGTTAGATCCTATGGATGGTACAGTCTACGGTTGACATGATTCTAAACACATGTTGACTGAACATCCGGAGGAAATGGGACGGATCCATGGTTTTGAACGAGTCTCGGAATACGAGGGAAGAGAAGATTCTGCCGTTGAAGGTTGTGCCTAGTTACAATGTCGGACTTTGGGTCAAGTTTGGATTTCACTTCCACTGCAAAAGCAGACGGTGCCCAAGATTTTGCAGAACTGTAGTGGCTACTGGCAGTGGCTATCTGTCCTGGCGGGCTAACAGTAAATATAATGTACAGCACAGGTAGGGAATTTAGAAAGTATTAGCGTTCTGTTAATCCCCTATCATCGCAAATATGGAAGGAGAAGTGTATCTAATGTACCTGGGGCAATGGGGGGATTGTGACTTGCCCAGGGTCACAAGGAGCAGTGTGGGTTTGAACCCACATCCTCAGGGTGCTGAAGCTGTAGCTATAACCACTGCGCCACACTCTATCAGGTTTCAGTTGGTATAACTCTGGCACAAAAGCCAGCTCTAAGTACTATTCCAGTGCAATAGGTGAGATATTCTAGACAGTAAGGTTATTTCCCTTTAGCTGCATGGTGCAGAAGAAATCCACTCTGGATTTTCCATCTGCCTCTATAGTACTTTGCTGGGCTGTTTAGCTCCCTCTACAGTTCTTTCCTTCTGCACACATGGCTGCAATTGTGTTTGTTCTGCTCTCCCAATTTTATTGTTTTTAATTCAATGTAATTTTGTCCCCATTTTGGGTATTTCAGTGTTTGGAGCAATTTTGAAGCTCTGCCTGCTTATAAATTCACAGACTCTGTAGCTGACAGGCTGATCCCACTGGGTACCTGTTAGCCAGCCTGTATAGTTTTCTCTGGAGCTCAGGGCCGTCCCTGAGGTGGTCTCACCTTCTGTTAATCAGGGGTCAAGTGCAGGCTATTAGGCGCCCTTAGGAGGCTTGGCGGGGTCTTGCAGGATGCCGGCTACATCATCGCACCACCACCCATCCTGGTGTGCATCCGGTGGTCCGCAGGGATGGAGGTGTAGTCAGACATTTGAGTCTGACTGGCAGCCTGAAGATCAGCTTTGTGAAGCATTCCCAGCATTGTGGCAGTGATTTTAAGCATCCAGCTACTGTGAAAGAGCTGTAAGCAGCACTGATCCTCTAAACAGGTCACAGTGAGTAAAGGTTGACAGCCTGTGAGAGACATTGGAGGAAGTTGGAAAAGTGGGGTTTTGGAGGTTTCTGATTGTTCCCCCTTCCTCAAAAATCCTAAAATTGCCAGTTTTGCAGTACAGAAACTGTAAAAAAATAACGTGATTATGGTGTGAATTTTGTGCCAGCAGCCATCTTGGATTTTTAGCGATCTTTGAGCAGACTACTGGGCATGATGAGCAGACTTCTGGGCATGATGGACCTCTGGTCTGACCCAGCAGAGGCACTGCTTATGTTCTTATGAGTTCTTTTTGACATGGCAGCGGGCCGCGTCTCTCTACCAGTAGCCCGCAGGCAGAAACTGTGTGTTCCGATTTTTTTCCCTTCTGGAACAGCCGGCTTCTTTTCTTCTGTGTGGGATTATCTTCAGGTTCTGGGATCACTGGTTGCTAAGCTGGATATGATTCTTTGGGCGAGGGTGTGCATATGTCCTCTTCCACATACTTTGCTCTCTTGCTGGGCTCCACACGGGGATGCCTTGCAGACCCATCTAACTTGGACTCTGGAAGCCCAAGCAAGCATTGACTAGTGACTTCTCCCACAATCGTTCTGCAGGGACGTTCCACTTCACATTGCCTCCTGGATCGTGGTGATGACAGCTGCCAGCTTTTGGGGCTGGGGAGCTCATTGCAATCGTTTTCCTGTTAAGGTGTGTTGGACACTCTCTCAGTGAAAGTGGTCAATTAACCAGCTGAAGCTCAGAGCCATTCGACTAGCTCTGATGAGATTACAGAAGATGGTGGAGGGCCAAGCGATTCTGGTCTTCTCCAATAATGCAACAACTGTAGCCTCCGTCACTCACCACGGAGGAACCAAGAGCACTCCTCTGGCTCAGGAAGCCTGTCTTCTTTTTCATTAGATGGAGTGTCATGTCCTAGCGCTGACAGCAGTGCATGTGGCAGGAGTAGACAGCGTTCAAGCAGACTTCCTCAGCAGACAGACTGGATCCAGGCAAGTGGGTATTTTCCCCAGAAGCATTCCAAGTGATAGTGGGGTGCTGGGGAAGACCCCAATTCAACCTCATGGCCACAGAATCCCCAAGTAGAAGTAGGCGCTCAATCCATTAAGTTTGAGCTGAGGGGGATGATATGTAAAAGAGCCAGGGATTCTCCCTAAGTAATGTTGCTGTTGTATCACTGAACAGCAGAGGGTGCTGGCCAACTAGTGCAGAATCTATAGTTCCCAGCATGCATGGGGCTATGGAGCTCAGTGTTGAGTCACAGGGGTGGTAGGTATTTCTTCCCAGGTTGGGATCAGTTCAGTGGGGTCCTTGAATGAGAGAAGGAACTCCAAATTTTTTCCCTTGACATCAGCTGAGGGTAGAGCTGTGGGAAAAGGCTGATGCCTGTAACTGCTTTGCTAAAGTAAGCCAAGCTAACTGTTTGTAAAGTGTGAGGCAAACTTCAATAAAAAGTGTTTTGTTCTTATGAACTGGTGTTTGGTCCCAGCCTTTCCCAATTGTACAGACTACCTTGCCACTTGAGGCTAGCATATTACAATTGTGAAGAGAAGTTAAAGTTGAAGATATGATTTGAATTTGCATTGAATTTGTATCAAAAGAAAAGAAATCATTATAAGAAGATGAATGAATGAGGGCCGGTGATGAACAGATGTCTATTTCTATGAATGGCACAAAAATATTGTGCAGAAATTTAGATGCATGCTCAATTTTTACACACAATTCAATTGAATAATAGGCTTTGAGGAAGTGTGTGAGATGGCAGGAAGCACTTCTTCACCAAGGATGCTGTTTAGCTGTCTGACAGCATATGGCACTAAACTACTAGACCAGGCCCCAAGTCAGAGGGGTGGGGCTCAGAGGAATGGAGGGTTAATAGCCCTGACAGGATGCAGAAGCAAAGAGGCCTCAAATGTAGAGACTTCCAGGAGGGAGGTCTGCATCGAGAGGACTCCTGTGGAGGGAGTAGCCATAATGCTTGAAGAGAGGACCAGGGAAGCAGGGTAGCTCAGGTATCTTTGTGTGGAGAGAGACTTTTAAGGTAAGAAGAGTCTTATCATTTTGAAGACCAGATAGTAGGGCATAGACTGAAGGCAAGTCTATATGGGACTGTATGTGGTTGGGGGAACTATAATTCTGTGTTTGGGGTATGGCCAGGGGTCAGCCCCAATGGGACTGCCTTCTGTTGGTTTACAAGGAATGTTGATGCTAGTGTCTTAGTGCAAGTTATGTTAAAAATAAAATAAAAGAAGTCGTTTGATTACTCCTTCCCCTTGTCTGCTTGCATTCCTGAGAAATCCAAGTCTACTGCTTGCCCATATTACCACACAGGCCAAGTAGCACTGATAATTGGGAGCTAATAATTATCGGTGCTAACTAGCATTAACTAAAATTTAGTTCACATTTTAGGCACCAGGATCTGTGTGTAGATTTTACGTGCAGTTCCAAAAAAAGGGAGCATGGCCATGGAAGGGTCAGGGGCATTCTTAAAATTTATGTGCAAGGATTTACACCAGAGTTGAGTTGGTGTAAATCCTCACACCTAAAGTTAGGCTTGGCTCCTGGCACTAAGCGCTGGTCTATATACTAATTTTGAGTGCCATTTATAGAATATTGCTTATTGTTTTATTGTCAGTACTTGTTTTCAAATGCAGCAAAGTTCACACAGTTAAAAATTGCACATGTACTTTTCACCTGTGTGTGCATTTATAACACCCCTAAAGGAAATAACCCCAAGGAGGAGTTACATTCTAACTAGACTAGCAAAGAGACTGAAGGGGAGTTTCCAGAATGAGGTAGGTCTGGGAATCTCCTAGTATTTTATTAAGGGCTCCTTTTACAAACGCGGGCTAAAATTCCATGCGCGTTAGCCGCTACCTCCTCCTCTTGAGCAGGTGGTAGTTTTTCTGGTGCGCACTAATCCGGTGCGTGTGCTAAAAACGCTAGCACACCTTTGTAAAAGGAGCCCTTAGTTTACTAACTATAAATGGGAAGATGAAATACTGGCTTCTCTTCATTCTCTAGACCAGTGATTTTCAGTATTTTATTTTTTTTTAATCTCACGGCACGCTGACAAGGCGCAATAATTGTCAAAGCACACCATCAGTTGTTTAAGGATATATATTTTATCATTTAACAAACGAGTATTAAGAGTATGTTTAATTACACTATGTGTCATAATTTTTGTTCCTGGCCAGTAAGTGCAATTTCCTAACTCCTCATGCCTAAAAAGTATAGAAAATGTCTGTTAAACTTTGCTTTTGTGACCAGGATAGTCAAACTTTGTAATTTACCCATTTAAAACATTAAACGCCAAATTTTCATCTTTTCATTCTTATAAAGTCATAAAAAGCAACATATGAATTAACATGCATTTATATTGAAGTTATACAAAGATGACCATACAAGATTTAGAGGTGAGTAGTTTTTTGAGATTTGTAATTATATTGTAAGTCACTTTCATGAATCAGCCCCCAGATGTAGTCTCCCATCATGTTCTCATTATATTGTCCTTGATAGTGGTGCTTGAAGTCCAGTATATCCTGGTTGAAAGTGCTCACCTTGCTCCTCTGAGTATGCTCCCATGTTTTCCTTGAATATCTCAAGATGAGCATCAAGGACATGGATTTTGAGAGACATCCTACAGCTCATTTTACTGTAATTCTTCACCAGATTCTCAATCAACTCCACACAGTTTTCAGCCTTGTGATTGCCCAGGAAGCACCAAACTACTTTGACAAAGCTGTTCCAAACCACTTTCTTCTTCCTAGTTAGCTGCATGGGAGATTCCTTGCACTCGAGGACCTTCTTTATCTGTGGACCGACGAAGACACACAGCTTTGACCTTTGCATCAGATTAGGGCAGATGTCTTGAAGGTATTTGAAAGCTGCTGACTCCTTATCTAAAGCTCTGACAAATTGTTTCATTAGGCCCAATTTGATGTGACCTGGTGGCATCAGCACCTTCCATGGGTCCACCAGTAGTTCCCATTTGATGTTGCTTCTCCCCAGAGAAACTTGGTCCACTGTGGCCAGTCCCTCCTTTGGTAGTACACATCTTTGTGTCTCTGCTGTTCCAAATTTAGAGATATCAGGGAAACTTGGTAAAACTACCTGGGAGATCCATTAGGAATGCCACAATTTTGAAGTCTCCAATGACCTCCCAGCCGTACTCATCATACTACAAGGTGCCTAGTATGGTCTTGATGTTGTTGTAATCCTGTTTGAGGTGCAATGAGTGAGCCAGTGGAAGAAAAGGGTTCTTGTTCCCATTATGGAGCAGCATGACTTTGATGCTCCTAGATGAGCTGTCAGGTTACAGAAGATTCCAATTGCCTCAACAGACTGGTCATATTGTGGCAGAAACAGAGCCCATCATGATGGGTGAAGAATGTGGAAAAGGTGGAAAAGATTTGGTGATGCTTTCTCTGAATTGTGACTTGCACACTTTCATCCAAGTTCCACTGCTTGAGCCCAGATATCAAAAGCTTGGCATTGGACTTGGTGCGACCAAGATCTCTGATCAAGTTGTCAAGGTTTTTATTGGTTTGGGGAGTATGCGTTTCTCTCATCAGCTGCACCACTGATACTGTAAACTGGATCTACAGCATCTCCCTCACTCTCTGACTTGCTGCTCTCTTCTGAAGACAGTTGCTCTCTCTCTGGGGAAGTGAGTATGGGGAGCTCAGGGCAATGTGGCACTGGGGCGATGGATGAAGGAATGTCCGGAGATGTGATTGCAAATGCATGCTTGCCAGTTTGATGTTTGGAAGGGTCCACCATGTAGAAGTATCAGTTGTCAGTGGGTTCCCTCTAAATTCTTGGGATAGCAATCATCATGGCTCTCTTTTCCACTCTGTATCATCCTGTAGAAGAACAAAAGGAAATTGTGGTAATGAAAACAACATATTTATTTTACCTATGACTAATGTGTAAATGATTTTTGCAACATATTTCATACATGATATATTTTCAAATACATTAAAATTTTTAAAATTTAAATATTTTTTAAAAATTAAACATTCTAAGAAATGTTATAGCAGAAAATTATGCCATTCCAGAGGGATTTTTTTTTTTTTTTTTTACAGTGCTTGCATGTGAAGTGAGGTGCCCAAGGTTTGTCTTGATCCCAAACAAGCATGTTGAAATATGCCTTGTAAGCATCACGCATCTTAGCAGATGCTTCTATGGAGTACTTTTTCCCTCTTGTCTTGATAAATTGGCCACATACATAGCAAAATGCATCTGCCATGCCTTAGTAAAAGAGCCCTTAAGTTTACTCAGCTTGAAATCAATCTGGAATGTTCTGCAAAAAGGGTAAATTTCAAAATAACAATGTTGTGGTCACAAAAGCAAACTTTGAGGGGAAAGATAGCCATTTTAAAAATACTTTTGTGGCATAGGCAATTAAGAAAGAACACTTTTCCAGGAACAACAAAAAACTTTTTACATAGTGTTATATTTGTACTCTTGATCCATCCAAACCGCCAATTATGTCTGTTTGCCTTCCCCTCTATGAAGGGTAAGATACAGGGGAGATAGGTGGACAACTTATTTTCTTATCAGGTGGTCAAATTGCATAAAGATATTTTGGCTATTTTGTTATCTTTTCTGAACTATAGGTTCTTCAGGCGTAAGCTTAAAACCTGTTTAGTAAATTGTTATTGGCAAGGAATTGAGGGATGATGTTTTGATTTTAACTGCATGTTTTTGATGTATATTCATAGATATTGTTCCAGTTTTCTTTTATTGTTATCCATGTTGAACTGTAAGGTAAATGGCATTTGGAATATAAATAAACTTGTTATGTTACATTATATTTTTAAACCACTGTGTTATCTTTATAGCTGAATATTTTTATTGAAGATACAAGTTGACAAAAGTACAACAGTACACTTCAAAGATAACAAAATTAGCCACAAATTACATGCATTCAAAAGCATGGAAAATACCATTCAAAAATATTCTGATTCTAATGTCATCTGAGCTGTATCAAAATAATACTCTCTACTACTAAATACATTCCCCCTCTTCTATTAAACTGTGCAGAGAGCTGTGCTGAATGGCCAGCTCTGCGCCCGACACTCATAGGAGCGTCGGGAGCAGCACAGGTCATTCAGCGCAGCTCCCCACGCTAGAAACTGCTAGTGCAGTTTAATAGAAGAGGCCCATTGTGAAATACAAAACCTGAAAAAAAATCCCTACACTCATGTAAAATATGTCATATAACAGTAGAACTAATTCCTATGATTCAAATAGCAAGAACTCTACTTATGAATAGGCAGCACTACAAATATTACACTGTGCCCCAAAACACCAATATACTTCCTCTCACTGGGAGAGCTACAGATCTCGACACAGAAGCTACATGCCCACAGAATATTGTACCTCAGTCACAAGCAAAACGTAGACAGACCCTTTCCAAGTACAGAACAGGATCACAGATTAGAGATAGAGATATAAAGCAAAAAATTGAATTGGGAACTTCAAGAAGTCAAACTAAACATGTACCACAACATGGGAGAAATAAAACCAGATATGAATTTCCTCTTATACTGAACATAATAGAAAGACATCCATGATGTACATTTCCTATACTAACATAGGGCTCCTTTTACAAAGCTGTGGTAGCAGAAGCTGCTGTGGTAATTGCTCCGACACCCATAGAGATTTAAGAGATGTGGCAGCGTTTGCTGCAAGGCCTATTTTCGCTTATTTTCATAAGGCTACATCTTTTATTTCCCTCCTATTGTTTTTTACCATAATGGTCCACCCAGGAAAGGGATTTGGGAGTACTGATTGACAAGTCGATGAAGCCGTCTGCACAATGTTCGGCGGCGGCGAAAAGGGCAAACAGAATGCTAGGAATGATTAAGAAGGGAATCACGAATAGATCGGAGAAGGTAATCATGCCGCTGTACCGGGCCATGGTGCGCCCTCACCTGGAATACTGCGTCCAGCACTGGTCGCCGTACATGAAGAAGGACATGGCACTACTCGAAAGGGTCCAGAGAAGAGCAACTAAAATGGTTAAGGGGTTGGAGGAGCTGCCGTACAATGAGAGATTAGAGAAGCTGGGCCTATTCTCCCTTGAAAAGAGGAGATTGAGAGGGGACATGATCGAAACATTCAAGATAATGAAGGGATTAGATTCAGTAGATAAAGACAGATTGTTCACCCTCTCCAAGGCAGAGAGGACGAGAGGGCACTCTCTAAAGTTAAAAGGGGATAGATTCCGTACAAACGTAAGGAAGTTCTTCTTCACCCAGAGAGTGGTGGAGAGCTGGAATGCTCTTCCAGAGGCTGTTATAGGGGAAAACACCCTCCAGGGATTCAAGACAAGGTTGGACAAGTTCTTGCTGAACCAGAACGAGCGCAGGTAGGGTTGGTCTCGGTTAGGGCACAGGTGTTTGACCTGGGGGCCGCCGCGTGAGCGGACTGCTGGGCGTGATGGACCGCTGGTCTGACCCAGCAGCGGCAATTCTTATGTTCTTATGGTCCTTCTTTCTATTATTATTATTGTATTTCATTACTCTGCCTTTCCCTTTGTTTTCCCTTTCTGTTTATTTTGTTAGTCGACAATTTAATATGTTTTCTTCAGTGTTCATCTGTTTTTTATAACCCCTGTATTATCTGTAAATTGAAAGATTTGTTCATCGCTTAGATATTTGAGTAAGCGATTAATCAAATACTTAATAAACTTGAATAGTTAATACATTAAAAATAAAGCACTTTTTCTACCTTTGTTGTCTGGACATTTTTTTCCTATCCATAATGATCCTAATTTTTCTTTTCTGCTATCTTGTCTATCCTCTGCTCTTTCCAGAGGCTGCTGTCCATTTCTCATTGCTCTTTTCTCCTGTCTCTTATTACATTTGCCTCTGACACATTGATCTTTTTATTTTAACTATTTTCTCCCTTTGTTTTTCTGTTTGTCAACTCAGATTTCAACTACTTTCTCATCCCGCAGTCCTTCATCTACCGTACTTCTTTTTCTTTCAACTATCTATCAACTTTCCATCTCCTTCCCTAACCCCTACAGTTCTCATCTAATTCCTTCCCCTGCCTCCTAATCCCTTCTTTTTTATTGGAATTTAATAATTAAGATACAAGCTTTAAATTTGAAGAAAAAGCACACTTTAGCAAATATGACTTTGAAAAAAAGGAAATCAACTCACCACTGCAATAATATGTGCTACATTATCTACTATATTGTGGAGAACAAAACAGAAAAATCCCTAGAAGCACAGGGCAATAATTACCAAGGAAGAAAGAGAATCACACAAGTAATATGAGAGAAGACAAAGACCACAAAATTTTTCTTCTACCACTGACATTTTTCCCCCACAAATAAAATATAATAAGCTTTTGAGAAAGGACGTATTGCCTCCTTGAGTATATGTAAAATGTTATCCATATATTTCTTTAAGACTTGACCAGGTAATAGAATAAGGTATTTTGGGAAAGTTCAAAAACACAAATTTAAATACAGTTATGAATTTTCTAAAATCTCTCTTTTCCTGGCTGTTGGTGTTTTATCCTTTACCAACATGGTTTGTATCTTCTGATAATCAGTTGATTGTGTCTCATGCTTATTCAGTCTATGTTGTGCAGTTGCAACTGTTTCAGAAGTTATCTTTGAAATTTCTGATTGTTCAAAAACCAGTAAGGTTAGAAATAGGAGCATACAAAACCACAATAGCACCTCAAAGCTATCCAAGTGTAACAGTTTCAGATTTGGCCAAATGAGAGACTTCTAAGAAAGGTTTCTGTCTCAACCCTACAACCTGGGGTATCAGAAACCTGGGGTTTCTGCCAAAAATTCTTCGATGAATCATCCTTTCGTCTACTAGTACAAGCCTCCATCTTGAGTACTCTGGACCACTGCAACATCATATTTTTGGGAGCATACAAAAAGTCCCTCCAAAAGCTAAGATTAATCCAAAACACTGCCGTCCGTCTCATCTTCGGACTCAAGAAATGGGAACATATCTCTCCATACCTCCAAAAACTCTACTGGCTACCAGTAGAATCCAGAATACTCTTCAAGTTTGCCTGCATCAGCTTCAAAGCGATCTTCGGAATTCTACCAACCTACCTAGCTTCCCAATTCCTCACCTACTGCCCAAAAAAGACTCCCGCAGAACAAACCTCTTCACCTACCCATCCCTGAAATCATGTCACTACAAGAAGTACCTAAACAGAATGCTTTCCTTCCAGGCAGCCCAACTGAACACATGGCTACCAAAACCAATACTCGAAGCCACATCATACGCGGACTTCAGAAAATCTCTGAAGACCCGCCTCTTCAACACCACCTAAACTCTCCCCCTACCAATTATAAACCACATCGAAAGTCCTTTTCCCCTCCCCAACGTCTAATGCTGTACCTCTCTTACGCTTATCATATATATCTAGCTGTAAACAGCACTGATCCCTAGTAACTATTCATATTGTATCATCCTATAACTTAGTATAACATCCTGTATCTGATTGTAAACATCCTATAACTGTTCTCTTGTCAATATCTTGAACCTTACTGTAATCACCCCAGTACCCACTCACCATATACTTTCCTGTATCTTATTGTAAACATCCTGTAACTGTTCTCTTGTTAATATCTTGTACCTTTCTGTAAACACCCCAGTACCCTGTACCTCATTGTAAACACACTGTAACTGTTTTTTTTCATGTTAATATTTCGTACCTTATTGTAACCACCCAGTACCTGCTCACTTTGTATTATCCTGTATCCTTCTGTTAACATTGTACTCCCTCTAGACACGACTTCACTGTAAACCGCTTCGAACTTAGGGTATAGCGGTATATAAGAAATAAAATTATTATTATTATTAAAGTTATTCCAGACAATGAAACCTTCACTCCTTCTGTAGAGGAACTTACTGGTGATCCTCTACTTGGCTTTTGCAGACCTGCAATGTCTCAATCTACCGCTTCTGGTCCAAAGATGCTATTGAAGGAGGAAGAGGAATAATACAAAGATCAGGGCTCAAGGTTGTAAGGAACTCTCCAAGGAATACCACTTCAAGCAGTGCAGCGGAGCTGGTCCTTGGTAATATGGAATTTACCGTAATGTTTGACGGTAAGGTGAAGCTAATTGAGATTCAGAGAAGTCCTTGGTTTTGCCACATCCTCGTCCAAAGCTCTTGGTTCTCCCCAAGGACCTTCTAATCCCTTCTATTTTTCCTGTTCTTCCCATGATCTCATTTGTACCCTCTGTACATGTTATCCTCCTCTCACTCCTCTCTTTGACAACTACCAATGATCTCTCCCTCATGGTTCCCCCATTCCCAGTTTCTCCCCTTTTGCTTTTGCCTCTTTCTTCCCTTCTTTCCCTCCAATCCAATATTTTTCTCTTTTTTTCCTCCACCTCCCATAAATCCAGCATTTTTCTTTTTTCTTCCTTCCCCTCCTCTCCTCGTGGTTACAGAATTTCTCTCTTACTTTCTCTCTCCATCCACAGGTGTTACCTCTCTCCCTCTCTTTTTAAACACCTCCCCAATCCACCTTAAAACATGTTTTGAAGGAGGTTTCCCAGAAGTGTCAGTAATTCATAGCTGCCATTTGCAGCCTGCTTGGAGCCTATATTTTGCCCCCACCTAAACAGGAAGTTGCTTCAGGGCTTCAGAAGGTTGTAGGTAGAGGTAGAAGAGATGCTCCCAGCAAGCTGCAAGCAGCAACTGGGAATTACTGCCACTGCCAGAGATCCTCCCTGGAAGACATAATTTAAGGTAGACCGAGGCAGGGGGGAGGGAGGAGAGCGGGAGAAATTCTGGTTCACAAAGGGAGAGGCACTGGGCCCCATGGCGCTCTGAGTCATCAGGAACACCAGTTGAATAAAACTGCTCTAGACATTATGCTCTAGACCAGGGGTCTCCTTGAGGGTCGAATCCAGTCGGGTTTTCAGGATTTCCCCAATGAATATGCATTGAAAGCAGTCCATGCACATAGATCTCATGCATATTCAGTGGGGAAATCCTGAAAACCCAACTGGATTCGGCCCTCAAGGAGAGATTTTGGGGACCCCTGCTCTAGACACTAATGCTAGGATGAAAAATAAAGGATTGTGAGGAGCTGCCAAAACCTGGAACATGTGACTTTGATCTTAGTACAAGCAGTTATAGTTGTGTTTTGGGTACAGCTTGTGTGAGATCGTTGCTAATTTTCTCTAAAAGCAGAAGAATCAGTTTGAACTATGAATATGTATGATGTAAACCTGTCTTGGGGGCTTCTGCATTTGAAAGATTTATTTTTGTTGATTTTCTTTCAATAGTGCAAATCTGCACATTACACTCCACCTGCTGTGGAAAAGTCCCCTTTCCTCTAATCATCGATAGGGACTATATGACATTCATGTTGACAGGTATGAATTACACCAAATTTGTTGCAATAGTTCAACATATGAGCTTCCATTTCATTTAACAGCAGTACACTGTTACAAAATAAAAGGCATATTAAACATGCAATAAAAATGTCATTGGGTAGAATTAATAACATTTTGGAAATGTATAAATCTTTCATCTATGCAGTGATGCAAAACTGCAGACATCAATCCCCAGAGAGATACTTTCTCTTACAGGCAATAAAATGAAGACCTCCAAACTTTCAAGGCTGGGTTGAGCTTTAATTGCGTCCAATTTGCTGGGATCAATTGATTTTCTAAATGGTTTGCTTACTTCAGATGGAATACTGTTTAATATCTGTTTTAAGCTGAAAATCTATAATTTGACATTTTGTTAGCCTAAATCCATTTGAACAGATTTTTTTTCATGTAATGGACAGGTGAATCATATCCCATATTTTAATGAAAGAATTATGAAGGCGTTAACATTTTAGGCTTGATGTTAAATATTTAAAATCTGTTGGAGAATATTAAAGAATAACTTAATTTAGAATCTTGGCTTCATCTTTCATACCATCTACTTTGCCAGAAATCTGCCCAGTGACAGAATTTGTTTGACTTCCAAATGACTCTTTATTAAACTGCAAAACAGTGTGGACTGCATAAAAGTAAATCTGTCAGCTCTGAGTAATAAACTATTATAAATACATGTTATGATGGTAGCAAACTAAACAGTATATCCTGCAGTCAAATAATAAGATACTGTGAAATGATACCTCATATACAACATTCAGTATCCAAATGAAAACTTAAACTCCTTTTTTTCTTCTTTTAGGGCTTCAGCTATGCTAATGGTTAGCCAAATGTTTTCTATGGCTACCAATATACTTGTGGCCTTGGCTTCCTCACTAGCCCCATATTTTATCTTTATTTTCCTTAAACTTTAAAGTGCTAGGTGCTCTATTTATAAGTTATCCTTTATAAAAGTTGTCAACTTTAAAATTTTAGCATTAAAAACTTATCTTTTGTTTCTTAATATTATTCTCTTGTTCACATCAGGAAGGGACCTGTCATTTCGACATGTTTCGCCCGTAGGCTGTTTCAAGAAAAGACCCCCTTTTGTACTTCATCTGCACCATCCCGATCTGTGTAATGTTACATTACACAGGTCCCTTTCCCGATGTGAACAAGAGAATAATATTAAGAAACAAAACATAAGTTTTTAATGCTAAAAGTTTAAAGTTGACAACTTTTATAAAGGATAACTTATAAATAGAGCACCTAGCACTTTAAAGTTTAAGGAAAATAAAGATAAAATATGGGGCTAGTGAGGAAGCCAAGACCACAAGTATATTGGTAGCCATAGAAAACATTTGGCTAACCATTAGCATAGCTGAAGCCCTAAAAGAAGAAAAAAAGAAGTTTAAGTTTTCATTTGGATACTGAATGATTGTTTGGTGGAGGGAAGGGATGCAAACTTCCGTCCTCTCTTTAGATTGGCATTCATAGCTTTTTCTCATCCACTGACACTCTCTCGTTCCCCATTTCCTCCCATGCTTGCCGCCACCATCCTTTTCAGCTCTAGCTGCAGTAGTGTGACACACTACAATGCTGTCCAAACTTTGTATTCTTAGGGCTCCTTTTACAAAGGTGCGCTAGCGTTTTTAGTGCATGCACCGGATTAGTGCGCGCTACACAAAAAACTACCACCTGCTCAAAAGGAGGCGGTAGCGGCTAGCACACGCGGCATTTTAATGTGCGCTATTCTGCGCATTAGGGCCATAACACAGCTTTGTAAAAGGAGCCCTTAATCTTTTCTTATTCTCAACCCAGTTCTCAGGACACACCTAGCCAGTCAGGTTTTCAGGATATCCTCAATGAATATGCCCCAGATAGACTTGCATTTAATGAAGATAGTGTATCCAGTGGTGTAGTAAAGGAGTCCCTGGTAGCTAGCGGTGCACGGAGCGATCTTCCTGCCCTCCTGCTCCGTTCAAGTACGGGTGGGGTGCGCATGTTTTTTTGTTATTTTTTAAGATTCGGCTGGGATGGGAGACGGGATATCCTGGCCCACTGGGTCCCACGTCAGGCCCTGTGGAGGCCTGCAAGGCATCAGGAGGGCGGGAGATGGTACAGGGCACGGAGGGATGGGGGAACAGGGTGCAGAGCCTGGCAGGGAGTGAGGGGGGATGGGTGCAGAGCCTGGCAGGGCAGGGAGGGAAGGGGGCTGGGTGCAGAGCCTGGCAGGCGAGGGAGGGGGCACTGGGTGCAGATCCTGGCAGGGCAGGGCACTTGAATATTAAGCCTCCTGGCTAGGCAAAATTATTTCACATGCTCTATCCTATTACTCTTTTAGGAAACTGATGAAGACCTATCTGATAAATTTGTTACTTGATACTGCTTTGTTTTGCCATTGCTTGTATTTCTCTAGTATTTGTATCTTCACTGATTGTTCAGTTCTCTTTTTTGTGAACCGCCTTGAAATGTGTGGTGTGGCGGTATACAAGAATAAAGTTATTATTATTATTATTATATTCGAGTCAACCATTTTTCCTCCTTTTTTTAGGGGGGGGGGAAATGGGGGTCTCAACTTATATTCAAGAATATACTGTATTATCCTCCAAGTGATCGATGGGGAAGTGCCATTGCATTTGTTACAAATTTTGAAGAATTACATTCCAACCTAACCTGGGCGGCTCGGCACTTAGCTCGCACTGCTCGGCAGCGCAGCTTGATAGAAGAGGGGGTAAGTGAGGCATGCTATATGAAAACATGGTCTGTAGCTATTTCTACAGCAGGTTCATAGAAATGGAAAGCTCTGCCAGGTTCTTTGAGGCTGCTTTTGGGCTGTATAACAATAAAACATCATTAAAAAAAAATAGCTAAAGACCCTCCAGCCAGTCAGGTTTTCAGGATAGCCCTAATGAATGTGAACGGAGCAGATTTGCATGCCTGTCACCTCCATTATATGCAGAACTCTCGCATGCATATTCATTAGGGCTATCCCCAAAGCCCGACTGGTTGGTGGTCCTCCAGGACAAGGTTGGGAACAACTGGTCTACATCACATAAATTGTGAAGTAATTGTCTCTGTTCCCACTTAGGCAGATCACATCCATACAATGTCCCATTCACTCTCCTGCAAAATAAAGCAAATTCCTTGTTTGCCAGATATATCCATTGAAATTGAAGATAAGACCAATTCAAGTAGTAGTTCTTTCAATATTTTGTATCACCCTCTATATGAGACTCTCAAACTTGATTCTTTCAATGCACAGGAGCTCAACTCTACACAGGTCAGTGTTTTGCAGAATGCATCATCAGGGGTTTCTGTTGGGTTCTTTTTTGGTTTCAGGAAGTGGAAAAGGATAGTACATAAGTAGGGAACAGGTTCCTGTGTCTGTGTAGCGATTTCAATTACCCCAATATTGACTGGATAAATGTTACATCACATTGCTAGGGATGTAAAATTTCTAGATGTAATAAATGTCTGCTTCTTGGAGCAACTGGTCCAGGAACTGACAAGAGAGGGAGCTATTTTAGATTTGGCCCTTAGTGGAATTCAGGGCATAGTACGAGAGGTAACTGAGTTGGGTCTATTGGGAAACAGTGATCATAATGTGATCAAATTTGAGCTGATACCTGGAGTGATGTTGATAAAAAAATTAAGGTAGCAGCATTTTAATTTTTGAAAGGCTGACTACGATAAAATGAGGAAAATGGTTAAAAAGAAGCTAAAATGATATGTGGCAAAGGTTAGGATTGCAAAACAGAAGTGGACATTATTTAAAAATACCTTCGTGGAAGTCCAGACCAGACGTATTCCACATATTAACAAAGGTGGATGAAAAAAGAAGAGTCAGTGTGGTTACAAGGTGAAGTGAAAGAGGTTATTAGAACCAAAAAATCATCCTTTAAAGAATGGAAAAAGGATCCAAATATATATCTCCTTATCTCAAAAAAGATATAACGGCACTAGAAAAGTTCAAAGAAGAGTGATCAAGATGATAAAGGGGGTGGAACTCCTCTCATATAAGGAAAGACTAAAGAGTTTAGGGCTCTTTAGCTGGGAAAAGGAACGGCTGAGGGGAGATATGATCAAAGTCTATAAAATCCTGAGTGATGTAGAACGAGTACAAGTAGATTGATTTTTTTACTGCATCAAGGGAGGGTAGTTTTGGTATGCTCGAAGGTAGTGGGTTTTTTTTTTTTTGGGGGGGGGGTGCTTTATGCTGTTTATCTGTTTTTTGGGGGGTTGATGACGGCTGACCTCACTTTTTTTTCTTATAATGTGAAGGGCCTTAACTCACCTGAAAATGCCAATTTTTTTATAAAGAGGTGACAAAGCTCAGTGTGCAAGTATCCAAGAAACCCGCACCTACCCTCATGTCTTTCTGGCCTCTGGCCTCTAAAAATATGCATAGAAAGATGTGTGGGGTAGGTATTCTAATTCATAAATCTGTTTGCAGTACTCCCTGAGCTGTTAAAAAAAGACCCAGGGGGGTAGATTTACTTTATGAAAGCTGAGATAGAGGATCAACTCTTTACCTTGGTAAACATTTATGTCCCAAACATAGATCAGGGTCTTTTATGAGGCTTTAGAACAGAAATTACTTTCCTTTATTCTTTAGATGATTTATTAATCGTAGGTGGGAGGTATTTAAGGCATACATGAAGGGCCAGTGCATTTCCAGGGCTTTGTCTTGTTATAAAAATCGATGTGATCAGATGTTTCAATTATGTAAGGATATTATGGTGCTGGAACGGCAGCATAAAGCTAATCCTGCTAAAAGACAGGTTGTCCAAGTTCTGATAATCAAACCTATTTTTTGGACGTATCCAGGGACTTTGTAGGCCTCTGAATGCCGCTGTGCACCCAGAGCAGAAAAGGGACATATTTGGAGGAATGGTTGGGGCAGGATGTGGGCCGACCTAGAATTAGTCGTCTTGCAGGGATAATCGAATGTTTTACTAGACTTCCTGGACGGAGTTTATACGGGGTGAGTTAGACGATGTAAAAACAGGGATAAGTGCCACAAAAGTACACAAAGTGACCAGATAACTACTGCAGCGACAAAGTAAAGACCCCCAGTGTTCATTGACCCCCTCACCCCCCCAAAGATTGGAATAAAAATGTACATACCTGTCTCCGGAACATCAGCACCTAGTTTAGGAAAGCCTAGTAGAGCTGCACACAGGTCTCCTAAATAGCCTGGGGGGTGGGCTAGTGAACCATAGAAAGGAGGACCCAGGCCCATAAGCCACTCTAACCACTACTTGTGGATGGAACATGTGCGCCCACCAAAACCCTACTGTATTGCCATATAGGGAGCACCTGCTGCCATAAGGACTACTGGGGTTGTAGACAGGTGGGTATAGTAGGTTTTGGGGGGCTCACCATAACCTATAAGGGAGTTCTGGTGATATGTTTATGTGGCATCCTTTATGTGAAGCTCACAGCAGTGCCCTGTAAGGTACCCCACTGCACTGTTGCCATGTCTGGGTGTTCAGTCCATCACAATGCTGGCTCTTCCCACTTCCAAAAAGTCTTGTTCTGGGCATTTTGGACTTGGACAAAATTTTGGTCGAGAATATGGCATAAAGATAGATGTACTGGTGGTCTAGATGAACAACAGCCTGGGCATCCAGATAGACGATTCTCAACCTCCCCTCCCCCATTTTAGACGTATGTTTCGAGAATGGACATTTTCCTGCTGCCAACTTTGGGTGTCTAGTGAAATACGTCTGAATTGGACTTAGACATATCTTTTGATTATGTCCCTCCATGCAACTGAGGCTACAAAATTTGGAACGTGACAATATTAATTGGGCAGTACAAAATTTTTATTTAAGTAACAGGCTTGCAATCTTATTCTCCAGATTACTAATGTGAGGGGAAAGGTAGTTACGGACGAAGGTGATATTCTGCAAACCTCTGTAAATTATTATAGACAGCTACTCTATATACACTAGAATCTTTTAGCTCACAGGAGAATATAGAGACATACTTAGAAGGGGCTGACTCTCCCTCATTTTCCCAGGGGGACTTGGACCATCATATACTATCACAACTGAGGAAGTATTGTAGGCCAGTGGTCTCAAACTCAAACTCTTTGCAGGGCCACATTTTGGATTTGTAGGTACTTGGAGGGACGCAGAAAAAATAGTTAATATCTTATTAAAGAAATGACAACTTTCCATGAGGTAAAACTCTTTATAGTTTATAAATCTCCCCCCTCAAAGGCCTGCATGTTCCCCCCTTCTTTGCAGTCTTAGTTTCAGCTAATCACCACAGCCTGCAGAGAGGATCTCCAGTGCTGTATAAGAACATAAGAAATGCCTTCACCGGATCAGACCGTGGTCCATCTTGTCCGGCGATCCGCGCACGCGGTGGCCCATTTAGGTACTCCTTTTTGGAGACCCGGATTTCCCGTATCCCTCAATATGATTTGCAAGAAGGTGTGCATCCAACTTGCGCTTGAAACTCGGAACAGTAGTCTCCGCCACAACCGCCTCCAGGAGAGCATTCCAAGCGCCAACCACTCGCTGTGTGAAACAGAACTTCCTAACATTTATCCTAAACCTGCTGCCACTCAGTTTCAGGCTATGACCCCTTGTCTGTGTCACCTCCGAAAATGTTAGTAATGCTGTTTCCTGGTCTATTTTATCAAATCCCTTTAATATTTTAAAAGTCTCTATCAAATCCCCTCGCAATCTTCTCTTCTCGAGGGTGAATAGTCCCAGTTTTCTTAGGCGTTCTTTGTAGCTCAAATTTTCCATACCTTTGACTAGTTTCGTGGCTCGCCTCTGCACCCTCTCCAGCAGAGTTATATCCTTCTTTAGGTATGGGGACCAGTGTTGGACACAGTATTCCAAGTGAGGTCTGACCATTGCTCTGTAAAGTGGCATTATGACCTCTTCTGATCTGCTCGTGATTCCCTTCTTAATCATGCCCAACATCCTATTTGCTTTCTTCGCCGCCGCCGCACATTGAGCCGAAGGCTTTAGGGTTCTGTCTATCAGTACCCCCAAATCCCTTTCTTGTTCGCATTTGGCTAATGTCACCCCCAGCATCTTATACTCATGTTCTTTGTTTTTCTTTCCTAGATGCATCACCTTGCATTTATCTATGTTAAAATTCATCTGCCACTTTTTCGCCCAAGTTTCCAGCTGGTTTAGATCCTTCTGGAGATCCTCGCAGTCCCCTAGAGAGCCAACCACCCGACATATTTTTGTATCATCTGCAAACTTTGTTACATTGCATGTTGTTTCCTCTTCAAGGTCGTTTATAAAAATATTAAACAAGATAGGCCCAGAAACCAAACCCTGGGGCACGCCGCTAGTCACTCTCTCCCAGTCCGAGAATTGCCCATTAATGCTAACCCTCTGCCTTCTGTTCTCGAGCCATTTGCCAATCCATCTGTGCACTTCTCCTCCTATTCCATGGCTCAGTAGTTTTCTCATAAGCCTTGCATGTGGAACCTTGTCAAACGCTTTCTGGAAATCCAGGTAAACTATATCCACTGGATTTCCACTATCCAATTGTTTGTTCACCATCTCAAAGAATTGAAGTAAATTTGTCAGACATGACTTCCCTTTCCTAAAGCCGTGTTGACTAGCCCTTATTAAGTTGTAATCTTCCAAGTGTTGTACAATGTTGTCTTTAATTAGTGCTTCGATAATCTTCCCAGGAGCTGATGTGAGACTCACAGGTCTGTAGTTTCCTGGTTCACCTCTTGATCCTTTTTTGAAAATTGGGATGACATTTGCTATCCTCCAGTTCTCTGGTATTTGCCCGGTTCTAATTGACATGTTAGCTAAGGATTGCAATAGTTCGCCAAACTTAAGTTCCTTTAATACTCTCGGGTGAATTCCATCCGGTCCAGGGGATTTGTCACTTTTTAGTTTGTCAATTTGAAAGTATATCATGTCCAACTCCACATCTACTGTTTCGAAGCTTTCCTCTATGCCTCCGGTGAATATCTTCCCTGTGTCTGGCATTGTTGTAGTGTCCTCATTTGTGAAGACAGAGGCAAAGAATGCATTTAACTTATCGGCTACTTGTTTGTCTTCTTTGATTGACCCTTTCCTTCCTTGGTCATCGAGAGGGCCCACTGCCTCTCTTGCTGGTTTCTTTCCCTTTATATATCTAAAAAAGGGCTTGAAGTTTTTGGCTTCTTGCGCTATCTTTTCTTCTTAGACTTTTTTGGCATCTCTTACCACTTTATGACACTTTTTCTGATCGATTTTGTGACAGTTCCAGGCCTCCACTGTTTTTTCCCGTTTCCATTTTTTTAAACGAGTTCCTCTTTTTCCTTAACCTCTTTGGATAACCAAGCTGGTTCTCCTTTATTCTTTTTTCGCCTTCCTTTGGATATCTTTGGTATGTGGATATTCTGTGCTTCAGTGATGGTGTTTTTCAGTAGAGACCATGCTTGCTCAACTGTTTGGATTTTTGCTTTGCCCTTCTTCAGCCGTTTTCTAACCATGGTTCTCATGCTGCCGTAATTCCCTTTTTTAAAGTTAAAGGTCGTGGCTTTAGTCTTGATTGGTTTCCCCCTTCCGATGCCAATGGTATAATTGATCATATTGTGATCACTTGTCCCCAGCAGGGCCGTGACTTCTACATCTGCTGTCTTCCCAGTAATGCCATTTATGACCAAGTCAAGGATTGCGTTTCCTCTTGTCGGTTCTCCTATCATTTGTTCAAGGAAGCAATCTCCTATCAATTCTAGGAATTTTATTTCCCTGCCGCAGCTTGACATTCCCAAATTCCAGTTTATCCCCGGAAAGGTGAAGTCTCCCATGATCGTTACATTTCCTGATCTACATCTACGACTAATTTCTTCCATCATTTCTTTGTCTGTTTCTTCATTCTGTCCCGGGGGTCGATAATAGAGGCCAATTCGTGTGTCTGCTTCTTTTTGTCCAGGAATCTTCATCCAGAGGGACTCTAGTTTAACATTAGCTTCTGTTTCTCCATCCCTAACAGACTCTATTTCCTCATGGACGTACAGGGCAATACCTCCCCCTTTTTGCCCAATCCTATCTTTTCTGTATAGTTTATATCCTTGCAATGCTGTGTCCCATTCATTTTCTTCATTCCACCATGTTTCTGTTATTCCTATGATATCCAGTTGTTTTCTTTTTGCTAATTCTTCCAGTTCTCCCATTTTGTTTCCTAAGCTTCTCGCATTCGTGTACATACATTTAAGTACTGTACGTGCTAATTTCTTGGATTTAGTGGTCTTCGCATCCTTTTTTGTATCCATTTGATCTGTTTCATTGCCACTTGTAGAATCATCGTGTTCTTGCCCTTTAACTACGCGGTTGGTTGAAGTTTTCTCCTCGGGGTATCCTGGTGTCCGGGCCATCGACGGGATGTCGACTGTCGGCTCTCCCCTAATCTTTAGTTTAAAGCCTTCTCAATGGACTTCTTCATGTTCTCAGCCCCTCCCTTTTAATGGAAAGCCGAGTCGCGCAGTAGATGACGCGCTGGGGGTGAGCGGAGCTACCTCTCGCCTACCCCGCGCTGCCTGCTAGCCCCAAGCCTTCCCCTCCTTTGCAAAACAGCTAATCCAAAAGGTAACCAAAAGGCAAACTACTTACAATGGTAGTTTGCTCCGATGTGAGGGATGATCTCTGCGGCTCTCCCTTTTAATGGGGAGCCGAGGCGCGCAGTAGATGACGCGCTGGGGGTGGGCGGAGCTACCTCTCGCCTACCCCGCGCTGCCTGCTAGCCCCAAGCCTTCCCCTCCTTTGCAAAACAGCTAATCCAAAAGGTAACCAAAAGGCAAACTACTTACAATGGTAGTTTGCTCCGGTGTGAGGGATGATCTCCGCGGCTCTCCCTTTTAATGGGGAGCCGAGTCGCGCAGTAGATGACGCGCTGGGGGTGGGCGGAGCTACCTCTCGCCTACCCTGCGCTGCCTGCTAGCCCCAAGCCTTCCCCTCCTTTGCAAAACAGCTAATCCAAAAGGTAACCAAAAGGCAAACTACTTACAATGGTAGTTTGCTCCGGTGTGAGGGATGATCTCCGCGGCTCTCCCTTTTAATGGGGAGCCGAGTCGCACAGTAGATGACGCGCTGGGGGTGGGCGGAGCTACCTCTCGCCTACCCCGCACTGCCTGCTAGCCCCAAGCCTTCCCCTCCTTTGCAAAACAGCTAATCCAAAAGGTAACCAAAAGGCAAACTACTTACAATGGTAGTTTGCTCCGGTGTGAGGGATGATCTCCGCGGCTCTCCCTTTTAATGTAGCATTCCTTGCAGGCTGCCATGGGCCTCCGCAGCATGTTCCCTCTGCCGCGATCCCACCCCTCCTCTTGATGTCAGGGGCAGGATCGTGGCAGAGGGAGCATGCTGCTGAGGATGATGGCAGCCTGCAAAGAACGCTACAGCACTGGTGATCCTCTCTGCAGGCTGCGGTAATTAGCTGAAGGTACGAGCAGGAGGCCAGGGGGAAACCGGAGGACGCTGCAAAGAGTGGGCAGCACTAGTACAGACAACAGTAGCATAGACTGCGGGCCACAAAATAGTACCTGGCGAGCCGCATGTGGCCCCCGGGCTGCCACTGTTGTAGGCTATTGGTCAATTGCCTGCCCAAAAAGTACCAGAATTGATTCTACAAAGTTTTTGCAACTATAATGGCAAAGCCACTTACTCATATGTTCAATGGGCTATTAGTGGCGGAGGGTCTCCCACTTTTATTTCGGCAGGCTGGCATTACTATCTTGTTGAAACCTGGAAATGCTACTGATTGTGCTTCCTATAGGCCTGTCTCCCTATTGGAAGTAGATTATAAATTGTGATGACTCACTTCAGAAGCTTCTGCCTGACATTGTTCATGGAGATCAGTCAACCCATGGATAACATTAGGTGGTTATTAAATTTGATTTGGGCAGTGCAGAAGGGGACCTCTTTGGCGGTTCTACTCATAATGCATGTGGAGAAGACCTTTGATAAGGTCTTTTTGCCCTTTATATTTATTTTTCATATCTTCGAGCTTGGAGGGAACCTTTTGCGCTGGCTGTCCCTTATCTATGTGGCTTGTCTCCACATAAATGGTAGCTATACGAACTACAGTATTGTCCCATCTAGTGAGGTACTAGGCCCAGGACTTTGAGATCAGCTAACCAGGTCAAGTTGGAAGTTCCTGGTCTCCTTTGATATTTGCTCTGGTTATGGAACCATTGGCTTAAAATATTCAGGAACATACATTGATCCAGGAATATTGGTGAGGGACCAGGAACATAAACAATTGTTATATGCAGATGATGTTTTATTGACAGTGAGAGATCTGACTAACTCTTTATGAAGGGTCTTGAATTGTCTCACTGCTTATAGTAAAGTCTCTGAATTTCACTTGAATATTTCTAGCTCAGAAATATTTAATCTTACTATTCCTGAATGCCAATTTTCTCTCTTTGTTCTCAAGTTTCATTTTCAAAGAATGGGAACCTATATTACATATTTGGTGGTTAATATTTCTGTGGAACTTTCTAAACAGTTCATTCTTAATTACCTACCATTCCTTAAAAATATTTTGGGGGATTTGGATAGGTGGGAGGGTTTGCAAGTTTCTAGGCTAAAAAAACTTCTCTGCAGGAATGCAGACACTAGTTGAACAATACAATAAATGCTTCATCTTGTATATGGAGTATGTGGAAAAGTTATTTGTTCAATTGCTCACAGTTACTTCTATTAAAGCTGTTAAATTTTGATTTACCCTTGTATCTTTGAACTCCACCTAGAAGGATTGATAGGCGGACTATAAATGTTTTAAATAAATAAATTGTGGCCGCCAGATTTCTCAGTGGGTCACCCCCCTTCCATGCCCCCTACTCTCCACAAAGATATTCTCTCATACCACTCTTTATAGGCTCTCACTGAAACAGACAGTTATAAACAGTTGCTATACTTGCCAATTCTCTATTCTTCTGGAACTGTGTTCTTTTTTACCTCTTCTTCTGATTTTAGTAGCAGTTCCATTCTCCCCTCAACATTGGTAAAAAAACACTCAAATACCAGGCTTATTTGTATACACATTGAAAGGAAGCAGGAAGTGCCAAGAGGAAAAGAAAACTGAACACATTCACCAGGATTTTTATCCCATGCATTTTTAGGTTACTGTGCTTGATAATACTAGTCAGCATGCTATCACAGACATTTTTAACTGCACCCATGTGTTTTAATATTCATGTTAATTTTTTTCTGACTTTTATGCTAAATCTTTCTAGTGTGACTTTTAATGCATAGGCCTCTTAATAAGAAGTTTATCAAATCTAAATTAGAATGGTACCTTCTCTCTGTATCTGTAACATAGCAAATATTAACTTAAAACATCCTTAATGCATTAGATTTCCAACTGTTACACCCTTTAAAGATATATAGGTGAAGATTCAAATTGTCACTTACTGCACACCAAGAGCCAAAAGATGTTTTTGCCTCATGAAGATTTCAACTGAGGATCATATTTCTAGTAAATGATTTTCCCCATTTAATTCAGTAATAAACTCAGAAAGAAAATGAACGGGAGACTTTTTTCAATCTCTGTAGTCATACAGAGATATATAAATGTCCTGTATTTGCTGAATTTTCATCAGTAAATCAGTAAGACATGCTTCAAATCCACTAATTTCATGGACACACAATTAATCTGCAGCCTTACTGTACATTACCTGAATAAAAATGCAGCTAGTCAAAGAAGCTGTTGAGCTACTTACTTTGGATTTGCGGAGGTGGGCTTCTTCCTCCTGAATATGCTTAGAAAAGTGGTAGACCTACAAGCTGCTTTGCCATCTCCAACATGCATGCGCACCACATCTGAGGTAGTGAAAGCACTGCGGACATTCCTCTCAGGTTTGGCAATGATGATATACATCTTTGGGGTGAACATACATCCAAGAGCTACTGTTACACTGAGGCTGACTGCAAAGCAAGTGGTGATGATCTTGTAGTTGCTTCCAAAGTAAATAGGTACAAAAGCTAGCCAGATGATGCAGGTGGTGTACATGGTAAAGGCAATATATTTAGCTTCGTTGAAATTTGCTGGCACGTTACGGGTCTTGAAGGCATAATAAGTACAGCTCATAATGAGCAGTCCGTTGTATCCCAGTGGGGCCACAACACCCAGGTTGCTAGTGTTGCAGATTAAGTAGACCTCTTTGATGCTGGGATATGAGAGACTAGGCACAGGGGGGTCCATGATGATCAGGGTGATCACAAGTGTCAGCTGCAGGCTGATCAGAATGAAGGCAATGACCACTTGGGCCCATGCACTCATGAAGCGAGGTTTGCGGGTACAGATCTTCTTCTTGCTTCCTGCAAGTATGCGAGCAATGCGGTTGGTTTTAGTTACCAAGGCAGAATAACACATGGCAGAAGAAAGACCCACCAGGATGCGCTGCAGGTAGCAGGAAGTGATGGTAGGTTTGGCTATCAGGGTGAAAGGGCAGATATAACCCAAGAAGATGCCAGTGAGTATAATATAACAGAGTTCCCGGCTGGAGGATTTGACTACTGGGGTATCTCTAAAAAGAGCAAAGATTAAGGTTACAAACATGGTGACCAGGATCCCCAGACAGGAGAAGACCACAGCCACAATGGATTCTATGTTGCTCCACTGGAGATATTTGACAGGAATGGGGTCACATCCTGCAATATGTAAGAAAAATAAAGGATTACTCTAAAAAATCTGTAAAGGTTAACCATTCTTGTTGATAAAGAAACAAAGTTAGCAATGATGTAATGATAAAAAAGAGAATTTAAGACTTACAACATTTGCATATCTGAATAAAATAGATCTAATGTGGTATCATCCCTGAAACTGATTCTATACACACCAGCTAAGCAAATACATTGCTCCTTTCAGTGCAGCATATTATCTTTTTCTTCTCCTGCTTACAGTATTATTTATTTCACAAATGGGACAAGCATGTGGATAAAGGCTTATGGGATTCTTTCCAACCCATCTGTGAGTTTGTATGGATATGTTTGCAAAAGAATGTGTGCTTGAATATTTGTTGTCACTGTGGGCTCCTTTTACGAAGCCGCGTTAGTGGCTTTAGCTCACGCTAACCCCCGTGCTAGCCGAAAAACTACCGCCTGCTCAAGAGGAGGCGGTAGCGGCTAGCGTGGCCGTTAAATTAGCCCTGTGTCTTTCATCTGGAGTAGAGAGGTAAGGGTCAGTTTGAATGGGGCGGTACTCCATTACTTTGGAAAGAATAAATTAAACCAAGTGTGATAATAGATCAGTCCATTAAATGTAGCACTACTAACAAATTTCAAAGAATGAAATTTGCAATTTAACCAGATTTAATAGGTTTTGCCATACATCTCCACCACTTGGTGGCAGTAGCATCCAGTAGCAAGCTACACTGTTTAGGCACTAGGGAGGTAATTCTGTAAGGATCCTCCTAAACTTAGATGGCCTTCATTTGTTTAAAGATAAATTCCAATTATTGTTTTTATAGGTGTTCTTTTCTGATAAATTTTTGTTTTGCATTGTGCTTTGAATAGTATGTTGGCAACATGTTAGCACAGTGTGCAATGACTGAATACCTGTAGTGAAAAGTTTAAAACCTAGGATTACTATTAATCCCTGTCTGGCCTCTTCAGATTATTCTGAGCACACTGACAATATTTATGTACGGTAAATGGTTAATAGAACAGGCTCACAATCCTTTATCTGAAATGCTCAGCACCAGAGACATTTCGGATTTTAGAATTTTTCATGTTTTGGAATGAAGTGTCACTAGTGGCCATAGTGATTCATATTCGTCACCTGCTGCTGCCTCCTGCCTTGCTGACATCACTTCCTCTTTCCTTCCCGTGACAGAGAGAAGCATGTGGGGCCACAGCAGGCAACGAATATGAATCTCTGCGGCCACTGCACCAGTGTGAGGCAAGATGAAAAAACCTGAACTACTATCAGCGCAGAGTAAAGTCTTTAAAGTGACTTTGAAACCAGATTTCATTTTTGATGCTAAATGTAAGCTTTTTTATACAAATTAGTAATGCAACAATATTACAAACAATTTTTTGGATTTTGCAGCTTTTCAGTTTTAGAATTTCGGATAAAGGATCTTATACCTGTATATGGTGATAATTGTCTTTCTGTTGTGATTTTAGTCAGTTGATGTTGGATATGCATACATACTGGCATTCCATCATTAATAGACATATGAATGACAATCTGACCATGTACTATTCTGTATGTGCACATATGTTGATAATGCTTACTTTATAGGCATTCATTAAGGAGGGCCGAGGGTGCACAATTATGCACAAAACTTATAGAATACTATAAATTATGTACCTATCTCCCAAATCTACTGTAGTGTGAGCATATAAATCAGCTCTTTGAGTAGTGTAAGTCCTTGCATCTAAACATATATGTATATATGTACCTGGTTATGTTAGAATTCTATAAAGGAAACCAGGTACCTACTTTCCTTTATAAAATAGGTCTAAATAGGGGGTCACTAACCCCCAGATTCTCTCTCTCATGTCCAAATTTCTGCAAATGCCCAAGGTTCATATAGAAATTAACTAGCCCTTAACTATAAATAATTGGCTGCTAACAACCAATTATTGAAATTAATTGGCATTTGTTAAAATTTGCACACACATCTGGCTGCACACTATTCTATAAGGCATGGTGCCTAACTACTAGCATGTACCGCCTTTGGTTGTGTCATTAACAAGCACTTATCTGATTCACCTTCTCTCCTAGAGCCATGAAGTCACAGCCAAGCGAGGTGATACACTGATAACTGACTTTGCCACTGGGCATCACCACATACCCAGTGCAGCGTGAGGCCTTGTTGCAAGGAGTTAAACAGCATCACAGGCTTTAGCCTATCTCAAGAAAACATTGAATGCTTGAATGTTTGGCATGCCATTGGTAGATGACTATACCAAAGTGTATGTGTTTAGCTATTAGTGAAGTATGTTAAATTTCTGCTATTTTCTCCAATAAAGGGCAGATATTGAAGATTGATTTAATAAAATACTGCTAGGTTTTTTGTATAAAATGTCTTTTCATCAATATATCATTGATGAGTGTGAACACATAAACGTTTTAAGGTTTTAAGGTTTTATTAAAAATTTGATTACACTTCCCCCTCCTGATTCACGGTTTTAAGACTTGTGATTTTGATTATTCACGATTTCCTAAAACTGGAATCACCCCCACCTCCCTCCCGCCTCCCGGACCTCCCTGTACCTTACCTGGTGGTCTATCGGTCTTTCGTGCAGGAGCGATCTTCCTACGCTCCTGCCCTGTGCAGATCACTCATCCAAAATGGCTACCATGAGTTCCCATCGTAGTCTCAAGAGACTGTGGGAACTCACGGCAGCCATTTTGGATGAGTGATCTGCACGGGGCAGGAGCGTAGGAAGATCGCTCCTGCACCGAAAGACCGCTAGACCACCAGGTAAGGTCCGGGATGCCAGGGGGAAGGTGGGAGGGAGGCGTGGGTGGGTCAGAGTTGGCCCAAAAGTTATTTGCGAATTTTCAATATTCATGGGTCGGCTCTGCCCCTAACCCCTGTGAATATTGAGGGAGGAGTGTAATCGCCTATCAGCATTCTAGGCGATGTACAGTACAATTAAAATAAGGGGAACAAAATTAAAATAATTAACAAAAGCCAAGCCATAGATAAGACTGATAGGAACTGAAAGGGGCTATAGCTGAACTGATTCAACTAATAGCCAATCTGTCAATCAAATTGGGAAGGATTCCAGAAGACTGGAAGGTAGCGAATGTTACGCTGATCTTCAAGAAAGGTTCGAAGGGAGATTTGGGAAACTACAGACCTGTGAGTCTGACCTTGGTACCGGGAAAGATGGTAGAGGCACTGATAAAGGACTGCATTATTGATCACCTTGATGGGCACAATCTGATGAGGACCAGCCAGCACAGTTTCAGCAAAGGAAGATCTTGCTTGACGAACTTGCTGCACTTCTTCGAGGGAGTAAACAGGCAGATAGACAAGGGTGACCCGGTCGACATTGTATATCTGGATTTTCAGAAGGCATTCAACAAGGTTCCGCATGAAAAACTATTTCGAAAAATTGCAAGCCATGGAATCGAGGGTGAAATACTCACGTGGATTAAAAACTGGCTGGCAGATAGAAAACAGAGAGTGGGGATAAATGGACGATACTCAGACTGGAAAAGCGTCATGAGTGGAGTCGCAGGGTTCGGTGCTTGGACCCATGATCTTCAATATCTTTATAAATAATCTGGAAATTGGTACGACGAGTGAGGAGATTAAATTTGCAGACGACACAAAGTTAATCAGAGTAGTGAAGATGCAGGAAGATTGCAAAGACCTGCAACATGACATAAACACGCTTGAGAAATGGGCCGCGACATGACAAATGAGGTTCAACGTGGATAAGTGTAAGGTGATGCATGTCGGTAACAAAAATCTTATACACAAATACAGGATGTCCAGTGCAGTACTTGGAGAGACCCCCCAGGAAAGAGACTTGGGAGTACTGGTCGACAAGTCGATGAAGCCGTCCGCGCAATGCGCGGCAGTGGCAAAAAGGGCGAACAGGAATGATTAAGAAGGGGATCACGAACAGATTGGAGAAGGTTATCATGCCGCTGTACCAGGCCATGGCATGCCCTCACATGGAATACTGAGTCCAGCACTGGTTGCCGTACATGAAGAAGGACATAGTACTACTAGAAAGGATCCAGAGAAGAGCAACTAAAATGGTTAAGGGGATGGAGGAGTTGCCGTACAGCAAGAGATTAGAGAAACTGGGCCTCTTCTCCTTTGAAAAGAGGAGACTGAGAGGGGACATGATCGAAACATTCAAGATAATGAAGGGAATAAATAGACTTAGTAGATAAAGACAGGTTGTTCACTCTCTCCAAGGTAGAGAGAACGAGAGGGCACTCTCTAAAGCTAAAAGGGGATAGATTCCGTACAAAAGTAAGGAAGTTCATCTTCACCCAGAGAGTGGTAGAAAACTGGAATGCTCTTCCGGAGGCTGTTATAGGGGAATACACCCTCCAGGGATTCAAGACAAAGTTAGACAAGTTCCTGTTGAACCGGAACGTACGCAGGTAAGGCTAATCTCAGTTAGGGCACTGGTCTTTGACCTAAGGGCCGCCACATAAGCGGACTTCTGGGCATGATGGACTACTGATCTGACCCAGCAGCGGCAATTCTTATGTTCATATGACAAACAGGAAACAAGAGGACAGAGGGTGAAATACAATATTATCAGAAAAGAATACAATTAAGGTCATCACAAAAGAGTAGGGAAATGTTAATTCAGAGCTGCCTTTTCTGAAATTGTGAAAGAATCCCAAGTTATAGAGTAAAAGCATCTCTTTAAAGGAAACTTTTCATGCTCCTTTAAATTTATCAATACCAAGAAATCTGCTCCATTAAGCAAAAATAAAAGCAAATTCTAAGAAAAGCAGAGCTTTATGTAATCAGTGGCTTTGACCGACCCCATGATGGGCTTTAAAAAGTTTTAAAAAATTATTTTCTGATCAAGTACAATCAAATTTATGGGAAAAGCTTAAATTTGCATTATTTTTCCAACTAGGTTTTTCTGGACAACCTTAGTTTGTGTGTGCATCTATAGGGGCTGAAAAGTAGATGCTGGGAAAATTTTGTGTAACGCTGTTCTATAAAGGGTACTCTGGGTTAAGGGCTCTTTATAGATTAGTATTTAGGCTTGGATTCTAACTTCTAGGCACCGCTGAGAATATTTGTCAGTCATTCACTAGGCACCATTTATAGAATCATACCTAGCAGTGCTCAAGCAGTCTTAGGTACCGGTAGGCATTGAAACCCTAGACACATTCCCATTTAGGCCAGGATTTTCTTGGCCTCAATGAGTGTGCCTAAGTTAGATGTCTACCCGTGCCTAAGTCAAACGCCAAAAATCTGCCCCTAACCATACCTACATTCTGGTAGGTGCCTTGGAGTAGACACCTACCTCGAAGTAGTAGGAGTGTACCGAGTTAGGTACTTACCATGTTAAAATTTCAGCTACTGCACGAAGAATCCTATGGTAAGCCTTAAAAACTGCAAATTTACCACAGTTTAGTAAAAGGGCCTCTATATGCGTATGTCTTTTTTATATGTATAGCTCTGTTTTGCAAGTGTACAGTATCTGTGACCAGGAAAGAGAAGGCAAATTAAATAGCATATTTTCCTAAGGCAGTGTCTCGCAAACCTTTTCGAGCCAGGGCACATTAAACCTAGTGTCCCTGGCTCGAGACACCCGGAAGTGCGCTGCTTCAGCGCGCCGCTGTCAGCACATGTGGAAAGGCCCTTCAAATGGGCCTTGCGCCAAGAGAAGGACCTGCGCAGGAGAGAAGGGCCGGCAGAGAGAAGAAGTGCTTATAGGCTGTGCCTCTCTTCGCGAGAGGTACGCGCTGTAGATAGTCAGCCGGCGCCCGCACCTCTCCTCTTCCCCAGTGTACCACGGCACACCAGAAATCTCAGGAGGCACACAGTTTGCGATACAATGCCCTAAGGGTTATGTTACAATGAATCAATTCTTTTATGGCACTACTGGCCCAGGGCAGTGCTATGCAATGCTAATGATCACCTAGTGTTGCAGCCTCTAGGGGGCAGCAAAAAGCAGCTGCCATGAAATCAAAACAGTATGCCCTGACAGCCACACAAACTCAAAGAACTATCAAAGTATACATGTATCTCTAACACATAGTTTAATATTTAAAAGTATGATTTTTAATTATGTGTTTTTATAGACTTGTTAGAGTGATCAAGAGACTGAAGACCAAAATTATCAAAATTTTAGAAGAGGGAGCTGACTGGCTGGGGACTTGAAAATGAATTCAGGTTGTAAAGCTGAAAGTTCACCTAGTGTGCCAAATGTTCTTGCACTGGTCCTGCTATCTCATAAAATGCATCAGACCCTATTTTTTTTTCAAGGGGGTGGGGTTATTCCTGTGGATCATCCAGTCTGTTCTGGCCAGTTTTCAAAAATGTATCCTTTTCTGGTTTATCTCACTTGCTAAATTTATTCCAATTCTATTAAACCTTTGAGGAATTATTTTGCCCCAGGCAGGGAGACATTCATAACTCATCTAATATAATAAAATGGTAGGCCGCGCATGCGCACTAAAAAAAATGTGTTCCCTGATCCGTCGCAAAAACACGATTGCGCATGCGCGGGTTTTACGTCACCACTTACTCGCGGCGGCTTTCAAATAAAAATAAAAAATTACACAGCTGCAGCGGCCTTCCTCACCCCCGCCTCTCACTGTCAATGGTACCGGCTCCTCTCTCGAACTGCACCAGGATCGAGAGAGGAGCTGCAGCGCCGGCTTTCAACTTAAAACAAAAAAAATAAAAAAAACCCAACTGGAGATCGCCGCTCTCACCCGGCTCCCACTGTGCAAACCCCCCCCCCCAACTGGAGATCGCCGCTCTCAACCCCCTCCCCCCCAACTGGAGATCGCCGCTCTCACCCGCTCCCACTGTGCAACCCCCCCCAACTGGAGATCGCCGCTCTCCCCCCCTCCCCCCCAACTGGAGATCGCCGCTCCCACCCGCTCCCACTGTACAAACCCCCCCAAACTGGAGATCGCCACTCTCACCCCCCTCCCCCCCAACTGGAAATCACCGCTTTCACCCGCTCCCACTGTGCAAACCCCCCCCCCCATGGGAGGATGCGCCGCAACAAAGTGCTGCACAGGTACTGGAGGGGGAGAGACATATCGCTTCTGCACCGGTACAAACATCCCTCCAGCGTTGGCACTCGCTGCACGTTAAACAGGCTGCTTCGGCCTTTCTCCTGCAGTTGAGTCCCTTTGCCGCGTCACTTATTACGTCATCAATGACGCAACAGAGAGCCTCAACGGCAGAAGAAAGCCGAAGCAGCCTGTTTAAGTGCAGCGAGTGCCAACGCTGGAGGGAGGTTTGATATTAAAGTCTTGCTGGGAGGGTCGCAGAGTCAGCGGGGGTTGGGCTGGGAGGGGAGAGAAGCGTCTGCCTCGGGTGCTTCAGGCAGCAGCAGCGTTTACAATTCGCTGCTGTTGCTGGCTTCAGACCTTCCTCTCTGGCCGGTCCTGCCTACTTCCTGTTTTCATGAAGACAGGACCGGCCAGAGAGAAAGACCTGAAGCCAGCAACAGCAATGAATTGTGAATGCTGCTGCTGACCAATGAAGTAGTTAAATGAGGAAAGAGAGCAGAGGGGGAGAGAATGCCTTGGAGGGAAGGAGGAAGGTATGCCAGACCAAGGCAAAAGGAAGGAGGAGATGGAGAGAGGCCATATGGGAGAGAAAGAGAGAGATAGAAAGAGAAAAGAGGGCAGTGAATGGAAGGGGCAACATAGAGGGTGAACAGTATTCTAGCACCCGTTAATGTAACGGGCTTAAAGACTAGTTATATATAATATCTTTCCAACATTCTGTTGACTTTTAAGAATAATAAGCAGTATGTTACGATGGGGTCCTTTTATTAAGGTGTGCTAACCGATTTACAGACAGATTTTATATTCTTATGGGCATCTTAGCACTTCACTTCTGAGTTCAAACAACCATAAACTACAGTTATCTGGAATCCACCAATCCCCATGGGTGCCGGATAACTGAGAGTCTACTGTACTTTAATACTGCCTTAACCATGTCCTTGTGTTAGCCCATGGTGTAAGTCCTAGATTCTCTTAATGGTGCCAGTAGGCGTCCAAGCTCAGTAAAAAACACAGTTTAAATAATGTTTTTAACTGAGTTTCAAGGGCCAAACCAGCGCCTAAAAAAATCAGTGCTGGAATTGTGCCGCCATAGGCCCTTTAGATTGCTTAATGCCAATGCAGGCGTGGCCAACACCGAAAGTGGCAGCAGGCAGCCTAAAGTGCTTTCGGAGGCGCAATTCACATCAAGGGTAGGCACCGGAAATGTAGGCCTGGAAAACCCTGGCCTACATGTCTAGCCTTTACCTTTGCCAGAGGCACGATTCTATAACTGGCACCATTGCATGACTGGCACACGATCGGCGACCACTTTAAGGTGTCCGCCAATAAGAGTTCCAGTTAATCTGACCCTAAGAGTCTATAAGCTGGAGACTGCATGGATGTGGTGGGGAAGTGAAACTCCTGTAACCTTTTTGTTTCACCTGTGGGAAAGGTTGCAATAAAAATCTGGAGTGGTCTTAGACTATTTCATCTGTTTTAATTCTGCAAATCTTAGTCCTCCCTGTAAAGTTTGCCCTGGATGTTTGGGGAATGAGGAGGTAAATGTCCCCCTGCCCCAGAATCTTCATTGTGAGTCGCAACTACCATCCCGTGTGTACCCTAGGCAGCAGCCTTAGGCATCACAGTGTGCATCTGTGGAATTCATGGCTGGTGTAAGTGTACATTTAAGTGGCTATGTTAGTACCCTATAAAGGAAAATAGGAGCCTATTTATAAAAATTGCACTCAATTATAGTATTGCCCTCTTAGAGCTAGATTCAATAAATGGAGCTGAAAATTAGGTGCAGGTTAAATTGGCACTCAATGCCATTCTGTATAAAGCATTCCAAGTTGAAAACTCTTTATAGAATTGCATAGAGTGCTGATTTCTGTACTCAATTTTAGGACTTATGCCAGTTGAAATCTGGCATAGATCCTGTGCCCCTCTTTGGGTTGTACGCTATAGAATTTGGACACCCAGCATTATAAAATTGAGCATAAGCAGATGCACTCATAGCTTTTAAGTGGTACCAATTAATGGCAATAACTGATTGTTAGCATCCAATTATTTCTCTGGATTGTATGCAAATTTGGGCACCTTATATAGAATGTAGGGAATAGTGGACAGGAAATTCTTACAGGCTGCCCTTTTCACCATCCAGATAGTGCTGGGGTCGAGCAAGAGCACACTGAGGGCATTCTGCCTAATTCTATGGATAACCAGCAATACTCAGTCATCATCCATTTAGCCAAACGGTTTAAGTTATAACAATAAAAAAGTTGTCCTGACTTAAACTGATAAGCTATATTGATGCCACCTGATTATCTCTGCTAGCCATAGAGCTAGTGGCAATAAGTGGTCTTAAATATATATTCAGCACTATCACTTCTGTGGAAAGTGGTGCTGAAAAGAGGTATAGCTACAGGCGGGCCTGGGTTGGCCCTGCCCGCCCAATCTCAGCTCAGGCCCGCCTAGTTTCTCTCATGGCATGAGCTTGTGGTAGCACCAGGGCCAGGCTGCAATACCAGTCCCATTCACAGTGGTGCCACGCCTCCATACAGCCCAGTATTCCACCTCCGAAGAAGGACAAGTTGCCACCCGCCACAGCCTCAGCTCTGGAGGTGGGGGGGGGCGGGCAGGTAGGGCTCAATAACGCATTTGTGTGTTTGCATTCCTGAAGCCCACTCCTGAAGCCCACTTTGGGCTCAGGTCCACCCAAAATTGTCTGGCTAGCTACTGGTGCTTAATATACATAAGCCAGACAATAATTAGCTGGTGGCAGTCAGAGTTTTTTAAGTGCTGATCGCTACTGGCTAAATTAGAACCAGATATTTAATGCTAGGCCTTGTGTGGGCACCAGTACTTATGCTGTTTGCTGGTACTTATGCTCCCAACCCATCTGGCTCTGGATTCAAAATGGCAGTGCTGACCCATAGTGATAGTCTCACAGGAATACCACTAGGGGGTTAGCCTTTCATATAAAGGGAACCGGAAGGGTGACTTCTAATGGTAGTACTGTGAGACTGCTGCTTGGCATCAGTGCCACCATTTTAGAAACCAAGTCAGATGAGGTAGGAGTGGAGAAGGACTGCTCCGCCTGACCCACTAGACAAAAGTAAGGCTTAGGAATGGTGGAGAGGTCTGGGGTGTAGGGGAAGAGTTGGAATGTGGATAAGTAGGACAGGGATGATTCAAATTGTCATCGGTGGGGGAAAGGGAGAATGGTTACAAGAGGTATTGGATAGGGAGGAGGGATCACTATTAGGGGATGGTTATAAGAGGGATCAGTTAGGTAGGGATTTTTGGCTTTGAGGAAGTGATTACAAGGGGAAGCAGGTGGGGAGGGGATAAGCATTACAAGGAATGTTTGCATGGTGGGTCGTGCAGGGGGGGAGAGCTTGGATTGGTGACCCAGAAATTATGCAGGTGCCTGCCAATATTCACTGTCAGCACCTTCATAGCTAGGCAGTGAAAGGCATTACTAGACAGTCTTTTGTATGGTCCTATCTAAGATTACCAGACATCCGGATTTACCCGGACATGTCCTCTTTTTAGAGGACTGTCCGGGAGTCTGGATGTCTTTCTAACCTGTAAGGAGTTTGTCCGCGTTTTCGGCTCAGGGCTGTGTCTGGGAGGGCCTCCAAGCATAAGAACATAAGAATTGCCGCTGCTCCTGCTCACCTGCATCCCAACTCTCTCTTGCCTGCCTGCTTAGAGGCCCTTCCTAACACAGCTGCAAACTTAAGAGGAGGCTTGTGGGGGGGGGAGGGGCTGGGGTGGGATGGTGTGTTGCTGAGGGTGGGACCACATGTCCAGGTTTTTACTTCATGAATCTGGTAACCCTAGTCCTATCTGACTTCTTAGCACAGTTCCCTCTAAGTTGAGCAGGAGTCCTCCAACTGCATGTCTGCCAGCAGGGGGTGGTGCTTCAATATTGTGTTTTCAATGGTAGAGACAGGCAGATTCCTGGAATCCTGTAAAGCAGTGTCCTGCAAACTTTTCCGGCCGGCGGCACACTAAATGCAATGCCCTGGCCGGAAGGCACCCAGAAGTCGACACGATGATGTCACGCACATGCGTGATGTCATCGTGTAAACATCCGCACACGCACAGAGGCCCATCTTGCTGCTACCCTGCCATCACAGATATCCGGGAGGTGCAGGGAGAAGAGCAGAGACGCCAGCTAGTAGGAGAGTCGATCACGTCGGCTGACTTCCTACAGAACGTGCCTTTCGCCGCGAGAAGCACGTCCTGTAGGTAGGCAGCCGGTGTGGACAATTCTCCTCCTCGTCAGTGTGTTGCGGCACACCGTATGCGATACACTGCTGTAGAGCTTGTCTGGCCCTCAATATTGAAAATGTGATAGTGAAGCAGCACACTGCACAGTCGGCGGAAGACTGGCTCAGCTTAGAAGCAGGGATCTCAAAGTCCCTCCTTGAAGGTCGCAATCCAGTCGGGTTTTCAGGATTTCCCCAATGAATATGCATTGAAAGCAGTGCATGCACATAGATCTCATGCATATTCATTGGGGAAATCCTGAAAACCCGACTGGATTGCGGCCCTCAAGGAGGGACTTTGAGACCCCTGGCTATTGCTTCTTAGCTATGTGGGCTGTAAAATCTAGACCCATATAATTTTATGACACCATTTAAAAATTATAAAAGGGAACATAATTAACTCATTTTTTCACAAATAAGTAAAACAGACAGTTAAACAACTCAGTGACACATTTATTTCAGTCCTCTCTCTACTGTACACACTTATGTTTTTGTCCAAATGTGCTATTTTACTAATACATACTTGAGAACTTGAGAAACTCTGCATGTATCTAAAATAAATGCCCATAACTTCCAGAAGAGTGCACAGCTTCACCAGCAGCTCCATTAGTTGTACTCACTTTTGAAATCGGAAGCCATATTGTTTTATGCTCCAGGTGACATTCTCCCTACCTGTCAGCTCAGCATTAGGCCACCAGCCCAGGTCACAGGCCTTGCAGGTAAACTCGTCTTGCATGAATTCATTCTCTTTGCAAGGTGTACAGATCCAGCAGCAGCTCACTTCCCCTTTTCGTATCACCTGCAAGGCCAAAAAGTGTGCATAGTTATGAAAGATCAAATTCAGCAACTGATCTAGCACCTATTAGGGAATCAGCTCAGTTGACCTTTTAAAAAAAAACAAAAACCAACTTTATTGAAATTTTCTCATTTTTAATTTTCTTACAGAGGAGAAAGGAGGAAATAGAGGACTCTGTTATAGATTTACTTCATTTTGTTACAATATAATGCCGTTATATAATACTGAGCTAGATTGGTTAATCCGTTGGTTCAGGCAGTGAATCATATTAATACCCTCAACATTTATTTATGTAAAAACACAATAGCACTACAGCATGGTAATATATATGTAAACTTCATCAGTTTTGGGATTATGAAAAACCTGCGATTGCCTCAGATGTTTTCAAGAACCATGATATAATCCTGGCTTACAATGGCTATAGCTATTCCTGCATCTTACCCATTATTAATTCTGCCATGTTCAACCCAAATATTCCTTTCCCCATACTAATCATTATTCATGGCAGACAGGCCCAAATTCTGTAACCAGCGCCTAAAGTTAGGCACCTATTTCGGAGGTGCCCAACTAGTTAGGCGCCTATCTAAATTAAATAACAAGCTCAATTAAGCTTTTTAATCAGCACTGATTGAAACATAGGTGCCTAGCAAGAAAGTGCGATTCTGTAACAAGGCGCCTCTAAAAATTTAGGCGGCCTTCCAATAAATAGGTGCTATGCATGTTAGGCGTGGGCGTGGCTACGTGTTAGGTGCCTTCTTACAGAATCACTACTCTTAAGCGTGCTTAAGCGCTCGCATGGGCGCCTAACTTTTAGTTGTGCCTAGAGCTGGCCTATTTACTGGGTGCCTCCAAAATAGGTGCCGCTCAGTGTGATTCACTAAACAGCACCCAGTTGTGCTTGAATTGCGCTGAACGGTGCCTATATCGACGCCTAACTTTTGGCCGCTTCTTATAGAATTTGCCCCACAGTGTTCATCAGTTCATTATGAAGTCCCTCCTAAACTAAACTAAACTAAACCTTAAGTTTGTATACCGCATCATCTCCATAAAGACAGCTCGGCACGGTTTACAGGTAATTCAATAAATGAGGGAAGGACATAATAAGAAAGAGGTTATGAAGAGGATAGCTAGCTCTACATTTTAAACAGATAGCATTATGTTTTGGAGAAAAGCCAGGTTTTCAGATGCTTTTGGAATAATTGGAATGAGCCTAGGTTCCGCAGCGGGGCAGGGAGGTTATTCTAAAGCTCAGTGAATTTGAAGAAAAGGGATTTCCCTAATTTACCTGCATCCATGACGCCTTTCAACAAGGGGAAAGATAGTTTGAGTATGTGGGCGGATCTGGTAGTGTCAGGTCTTGAAGAATTCCAGGATAGTGGGATTAGAGGAGGAAGAATGCCATATAGGATCTTGAATATTAGGCAGGTGCATTTAAAGTGAATCCTAGAAATCACCGGAAGCCAGTGAAGTTTTGATAGAAGCGGGGAAACATGATCGATTTCCAAATTCCTCGAGCCAAAATCAATTAATATATTAATTCACTCTTTGGTCATTGCCAAACTCGACTATTGCAACTCTCTATTAATTAACATTACACAAAAGGAAAAAAGACATCTTCAAATAATTCAAAACACAGCTGCTAAACTTATACACAACGGTAAAAAATATGATCATGTCACCCCCCCTACTGATTAACTCCCATTGGCTCCCAATTAGTTACCGCATTACTTTCAAAATATTACTTCTTGTATTTAAAACTTTAATCTTTAAAGAACCACAATTTATCAATAGAATGCTCATCCCCCACAATACTTCCCGGTCTCTTCGATCGACGGTCCAAAAACTTCTAATGGTCCCATCATTGAAAATCATAGGCACTAGAAGACATGATATGTTCTCAGTAATGGCCCCCCAATTGGGGAACGCTCTTCCCCAGTATATTAGAGAAGAAAAAGACCTTAGCCAATTCAAAAAACTTCTAAAAAGTTACCTCTTTAAAGACACGTTCAATCTTTAACTTTCTTTCTTCTAGATGAAGATATTACGGTTCAGTTTTATTTACCCATCCCATTGTTTTTGCCTTGTTTTTTGTCTATTTTCTTAAGCTATGAAGATGTAACTTTACCCCTCTATCCTTCACGTTTCGAGTATGTCTCAAAACTGTTAGTTATAAGTTATTTTTCTTACTTATATAAACTTGTTTTATGAAGTTGTAAATCGCTTAGTAACTTGAATAAGCGATTCATCAAATACAAATAAAAACTTGAAACTTGAATTTGCTTTTTACGAGGATCAACCTAGCCACAGTGTTCTGGATCCGCTGAAGTCTTTGAAGATTTTTCTTGGTTAGACTTAGATAGATGGAATTACAATAGTCCAGTCTTTATTGAATCTGATTTTGTGCACTCCTTCAACCCCTTTGACTTCCCATTCCATCTCTTCTACCTAATCCTCTTTTTTCAGTGTTTCATTTTCTCTTGGTATTGCCATACTTCTGCGTTCAATTTTATCTATTCTATTCTTCATATTGATTTTCATTTGCAACATATTTTCAAAGAATGTATACATGTTAAGAACCAAGGACACTCATTCATTTTGGCTTTTTGGAAATTGATATGGGGCCAAATAAACTGTTTACTATACTATATTATTTGGAATGTCAATGAGGAAAAAAAGTGAAATTTCTTCAAATAATAATAAGTAGCCATTCAACAAATTACATTTAATTGGAAAAATTGGAGCAGACTTAATTACAGTTTCTGGTGGAACTCTCTGTGTCATATATTTAAAATGGAAAGAACTTTAGCCACACAAAAAGGAAATTTTAATAAATTTCAGGACATTTGGGGTCCATTGATGGAATTTTGTGATGAATAGATATAATTTTTCCCATATTGGTACAATTGTAAAGTGAAGGGGGGGGGGAGGGATTTCAGATCTGTTATTAAATGTTTAGGTAAACAGAAAAGATTACATAATATGTTATATATGTAATCACATTTGAAATAGTGGAGATGGGGGGTGGGTTTAAATATTATAACTTAAGTTGTATATGAAAGTTAATCAAGTGATATTGTATAAGTTTAAATGATATTGTCTGATACACTTGTTGTAAGATGTAAAATGAATAAAGAATTTATTAAAAAAAAAAAAAAAAAAAGAACTAAGGACACATGAACATCAGCTATCTGAAAATGAAAACTCTCCTCCCTCATAGATTCACCCTTTTTGCCCTGTGTGTGTGTCACAAATTGTAAGCTCTTTCGAGCAGGGACTGTCTCTTGCATGTTTAATGTACAGTGCGGTGAACATCTGGCAGCGCTATAGAAACTTTACAATGCACATGCATCTACTTGTAGCCATATTTTCAACAGGCAACAAATGGGAATGAAACTAATTTAAATTGAGTTTTGTATTCAATTAAAGTAATTATGGGACAGCTTTTTTTTTGGTCAGATATTGAGAGACGTGAAGGAAATGCAGTCACTCTCTAAATGTCCTGAAAAGTCAGCACAAATATGCTTTCAGGAGTGCAACAAAGTTATCAATATGCAGTATAAATGGAGCTCAATATACTGTCTATATTATTTATTTTAATATTTATAGACCACTTATAGTCTAAGTGGTTTACATTCAGGTACTCAAGGGTTTCTCCCTATCTGTCCCAGTGGGCTCACAATCTGACTAACATACCTGGGGCAATGGAATGTTAGTGACTAGCCCAAGGTCACAAGGAGCCGTGCTGTGCTTGAACCTGCAACCTAACCACTAGGCCGCTGAGTCTGCAGCCCTAACCACTAGGCCGCTCGTCCCCACAAAATCCTACTGTTTTTCTGGGCTTCCAGCTCAAAATGAAGTCGGTCTTTGCTGGTCTATGGCATCATGAATCTTCATTTGCACCTCCCTCAGATGACCTGATTTCATAAATGCCTTCTCACATTTATTCCGGCTTGTTCTTGAGAAAGCCTTTGGGCGAAACATGTTGAACTGATAGGTCCTACCCGATGTTTAAAGACTTAGCAGATAAAACTACAATTGAAGCTAAGTAAACAGTTTTTAACTTTGGAAGTGATTTTCACATATGAATTATGTTCATGAATTACACAGAGCACTTTAAAAAATATAATTTAAGTCTGATAAAAAAAAATAAGCCTAAGCCTAAGCCTAAGAATAATTTGGCTAGTGGTTGGCATGATCTGAAGACTTTAAACTAAGGGCTCCTTTTACAAAGCTGCGCTAGCATTTTTAACGCACGCATCAGATTAGTGCATGCTAGCCGGAAATCTACCGGCTGCTCCAAAGGAGGCGGTAGCGGCTAGTGCATGCGGCAATTTAGCGTGCGCTATTCCGCGTGTTAAGGCCCTAGCGTGGCTTTGCAAAAGGAGCCCTAAATAAAAATGTATGTATAAGATCAGTTTTAAAGAATATTTAATGATGTTGGATTATCTGAATTATTGACAGCGTTTCGAGTAATACCGGGCTATATATTTACACCAATAAAATGGTGACATGTTATTATAAAATTGCCACCGATCGCGTGTCAGTCACTCAAAGGCACTGCTTATAGAAGCGCGGCTTCATGAAAGGTAGGCGCTGGAAATGTTTTTACATGCTGTTTTCTGGTTAAGTTAGGCACCAGTAGGGTAGCTAAAGGCGTCTAACTTAAGGCACCTTTTATAGAATATGGGCTTCAGTTTATTTGATGACAGTGTGGAACACTGTCAAAGGCTTTGCTCAAATCTAAATACACCACATCTAGCGCTCTTCCTCTATCCAATTTTCTGGTCACCCAGTCAAAGAAATTGATCAGATTTGTCTGACAAGACCTGCCTCTAGTGAATCCATGTTGCTGTGGGTCCTGTAATCCTGTTCTTCTCGTGAAGCTGGGTTATATGCAAAAGCCTAAGAGAACATGGGTAGGTATCATGCCCTCATGATTGACAAATGACTCTATTTTCCAATGTCCACAAGAAAAGAGATAACCATGCAATTCCCACAGAACATTAAAAGTGGCAGAAAACCAGTGTGAATGACCAAAACATTAAAAAACTGATGATCCAGGAATTTCTAAGATAAACACTTTTATTTTAAATCACCTTATGATAAGTGGCATGGACTCAACACGGGTTATGTTTTGGTACAATAGCATTGTACATCATAGGCCCCCTCTTTTACAAATGCATAGCGCGGGTTTTAGCGCTGCTAGCGTAACTGCTCCGATGCTCATAGGAATTCTATGAGCGTCAGAGCAGTTACCGCCGCTGCCAGCTCTAAAACCCACAGCTATGCGTTCGTAAAAGAGGGGGAGGGTGTTTTATAATATAAGTTTTTATCCTGGAGTTCCTGGAACATCAATTTTTTATGTTTCGTTTGTTCCCACTGTTTTTCTGCCACCTCTGTTTCCCAATGTACCAAAAGGTACAAAATAAACAAGTCCGCAGACATACTGTACAAACCAATGTCTCTGATAAACATTTATCTTAAAACCAGACCTGTGCATAACTGTGGAGGACCAGAATTGCCTACCCATGATTTGTTTCATCACTTATGTTTTTCTTTTTCTTTACAAAAGCCGGAAAGCTAATAGTTCGATCCTTTTATGCTTTAAGCCCCCATGACTAGTCTAAACTAAGAACAACAAAAATAAACCGTTCCTATACCGTGTTCATTTCAGTTATTGTTTATAAAAAAATCATGCTAACAGTGAATTTCTGGCAAATTACATGGTCCAATTAGTAATCATGCCCTGCTTTGCTTTCAGGGATTAATTGCTTTGCAATATGATCACAGATTTAACTAGTATGCCACCTGGGTAAGTCAGGTGCTAATTTAGTAACTGGGAATTGGTATTAATATTTTGTAAATAAAATGGAAATGCCTTTTCTGTTTACCTCCCTCTAGCCTAAGCTCCATGCACATTTGATATTGCAGATAGGCAATATTTCTTCAAGCACCTCCTTGTTACTCTGCAAGGAAGCAATGTTTCTTATCTAAAAAATCTTCCTACCTACGTTTTTAAAAAGTTTACATTTTAATGCCTCACTAAGGGCTCCTTTATAAAGCCGCTCTAGGGCCTTAACGCACGGAATAGCTACTACCGCCTCCTTTTGAGCAGGCGGAGTGCCCTAAGAGTGCAATTCTATAAGTGGGTGAACCCTTTAGGTACCCTGATGCCCCATGGTGAGAATCTATTCTATAAGCACCTGGGAGAGGAGTTATTTGAGCAGTATTGCTTTAGCGAATTGCACACCCGCGATTCCATTCTGTGGGATTGCTGTTGCTGGACTTGTGGAGGAACTATGCCGATTTCACCTGGCAGGAGAAAGTCACCCTATTGATGTCACAGGAGACCTCATGGCTTTCTATAAGAGATCTGTGACTCTATGGTGCATGGCCACAGGTGCATGACCGTAGGGTGTGGCCAGAGGGGAATGCCTTGCCCCTTGGAGCACCAAGGAGGGATGAGGAAAGGAGACTTTTTGATGTTTATCTTCTTTAAAATACTTTTCAATTCCTCTTTGTTTCTCTACTGAAAATGGGGAAGTGTACAGCAAATGAGGAAGTGTACAGCAAAAACTAAAGTTTCTACTCCAACGACAGCTGGTACTATGGATCAGCACGTAACTTCTACTAGTCTGTTGAACTTTGTGATAGAAACCAGGGTTCTTCATCATTGGAAGCTACATTAAATCACCCGGAGCGTATTCTTAGTCCTCCACCAGGACTTTGCGATAAGGGGTCCTGGTTGTAGGTCCCTCATTGTAGATAGGAGCCTGGAAGGGATCACAAAATGACTCCAAAGTGATGTTTACTAAGATGCTACAAGTTGCATTATTGTTAGATTCCCAACCAGTGGTACCTGTAACTCAGGGGTCTCAAAGTCCCTCCTTGAGGGCTGCAATCCAGTCAGGTTTTCAGGATTTCCCCAATGAATATGCATAAGATCTATGTGCATGCACTGCTTTCAATGCATATCCATTGGGGAAATCCTGAAAACCTGACTGGATTGCGGCCCTCAAGGAGGGACTTTGAGATCCCTGCTGTAACTGATAATAAGCAAGATTTATGGAATATCAATCAACAGATGGAGGGGAAGTTAAGGACTGTTGTCTCTCAGAATCAGATTTTCTCAAGTAGTTGATAAACTTGTTAATGTGGACTCAAATATTTCACTATTGGATAAATGTTTTAATGCGGTAGAGACACAGATTTCGGCTCTTCAAGCAGTCTCAGCTTCAGCAATTAAAGATTCTTACTTATTCCATTTAAAATGTAAATACTTAAGAATGCTGACAGAGCTAGAAACTTATGTTTTGTGAATTTTCTAATTATATATTTGCTTTCACTTGAAATGCTTTTGAGGAAGTACCTCAAAGAGATTCTAGGTATGGAGAATGCTGCCACATTGCCTTTTTTGAAGAGTTACTACCTTGCATATGCCTTTAAAAATAAAAGCTCCCAGATGAACAAGGAGTCATTTGGTGTCATCAGATGTTGAAGTAACTGCTTTCCTAAAAGATACTCAGGATGTGTCTTGGTAACTTGTCTTAATGAGGGAGATAAATCCTTGATAATGAGATTATATTTTAAAAAGACAGATGAGGTTTTCTGTGGGGCTAAGTTAATGATATTTCCTGATGTAGCATGGACAATTCAATTAAGACAGAAGTTGGTTTTTTTAAACTCTGAAGTCTAGAGTTTTGGCCCTAAGTGCTACTTTTTTCTTAAATGTCTGTGTAAATGTTTGCTTGAATATCAGAATAAAGATTATGCATTTTGGGATCCACTACAATTAGAACAGTTCCTGAAAGGTAATGAGGATAAACAGTCTTTATAGGAATAGTTAGCTATTGTGCTGTGTTTATTACAGTAATAGGATAAATATAACAACTTCTCTCTTAATGAGGGCTTGATGATGTGCTTGAATTCCTATTACTTTGTCCTCTATAATAAAACCCTAAGCGCGCATGCACACTTAGGGTTTTATGATCCCTGCCACCGAGCTGTGTGCCTCCGTGCTGAATTCGATTTCCAGCGCATGGGGGCGGCTAGCAACGGAGGTGGCAGTTTGACTCCTCTGCAGCCACTGCCAGGACGCCTCTTCAAGCAAGGCAAGACTGGACAATGGCCACCCTGTCGGCAGCATATCGGGATTGAGATCTGTGCAGAAGCAGAAGGCCACGTCGTCTGAAAACGAGGAGCGGCGACATCAACACGAAGCCGCTATTCTCTGTGCACTCCTGATCAAGTTTGACTGCCAGGAGGAGCTGGATCTGTCCAGCCAAGAGGAAGCGGTTGCAGAGGCTCGACAGCCAGGTGCTCTACAGTGATCCTCCGGCTTTCCCGTGAGAATTCCAAAAGACTGACTGTATTGGTAGACTGAACAGACCTTGGTTTTAGGTAAAGGGGTGTGTGCTGGGAAAGGGAGGCACTGATCAATCTTGCTTTTTTGGAAGGAAGAAGAGGTGATTCCCGTATGTACCTTGACTAACAACCCTTAGACACTTGGCTTGGCTGAGGTAAGCCAATCTTTCCTTTTGATAGTGAACACCAGTGAATTTACTCTGAGGTCTGGCTGGGCCAGACCATGTTGCCTGACTGAAAAAAAATGTTGGCTGTGTTTGGGGCGTGGCAGTCACAAGCCATGGTCCATGTTTTGGGTCCTGTTAGCTACAGGCTTCTAGGAACTTTTTGAGCAAGAGACTGTTCCATGTATGCCTGGCCCTGTGAAGAAACAGCGTGCAGGATTTTTCTTTCTTTTGAGTTAATAAAAAGCTTTTGTGCTTATGTCTGGTTGTTTGTGTACTGACCCAGACCTAACCCTTGCTTGAGCTGTTGTATGTGGTATCAGAAGTGGGATTTCTGCTCAAACCTGCCAGAAGAAGCGGACACTACGAACTTCAGGATCTGGACCTGACTTTAATATCATTATACTTGGAGGCTAAGGAGATTAGCTCCACCTTGAGAGAGGCAGATGAAACTGTATAGTCAGGATTTTTTTGTTTTTACTCAGAGTGCTCTAATGTTGCCATTAAAATCACTAAAATTATCTGTAGTACCTGAAGATTGGAAGGTAGCTGTTATGCTGATTTTAAAAAGGATTCTAGGGGTGACCTGGGAAATTACAGACCAGTGAGCCTGACTTCAGTGCCCAGAAAAATAGTTGAAACTATTATAAAAAATAAAAGTACAGAACAAGTAGAAAAACATGGTTTAATGGGACAGAGCCAGTAAGGGTTTCAACCAAGGGAACACTTGCTCAGCAATTTGCTGCATTTCTTTGAAGGTGTGGATAAATGGAGAACCAGTTGATATAATGTATCTAGATTTTCAGAATTATTTCAACAAAGTTTCCTCATGAGAGGCCTCCTGAGAAGATTAAAGACTCATGGGATAGGACGAAGGCAATGTTTTGTTGTGGATTAGAAATTGGTTATTGGACAGAAAACAGAAGGTAGGATTAAATGGCCATTTTTCTCTGTGTAAGAGGGTAAATAGTAGAGTGCTGCAGGATCTATTCTGGGACCGGTGCCATTTAACATATTTATAAATGATCTGGAAAATGTAATGACTAGTGATGCGATTTGAATTGAGATGACACTGTTCAAAGTTGTTAAAAATATATGCGGACTGAGAAAAATTTCAGGCTGACCTTAGGAAATTGGAAGACTGGGCATCCATGCGGCAGATGAAATTTAAATGGGACAAATGCAAAGTGATGCACATTGGGAAGAATAATTCCAAATTATAGTTTATTAGATGCTAGGGTTCACATAAAGGGTCAATGTCCAAGGAAAAGATCTAGGTGTCATCATAGATAATACGCTAAAATCTTCTACCTAATATGCAGCAACGGCCAAAAAAACAAACAAGATGCTAGGAATTATTAGAAAAGATATGGTAAATAAGACTAAGAATACTGTATTATAATGCCTCTGTATCACTACATAGTGTGACCTCACCTTAAGTATTGCACACAGTTTTTGTTGCTTTATCTAAAAAAATAATAATAGTGGAATTAGAAAAGGTTCAAAGAAGAGCGACCAAGATGATAATGAAGATGGAACTCCTCTTGTATGAGGAAAGACTAAAGAGGTTAGGGCTCTTCAGCTTGGAAAAGAGGTGACTGAGGGGAGACATGATTGAATTCTACAAAATCCTGAGTGGTACAGAATGGGTACAAGTGAAATTCATTTTTTACTCCATCAAAAATTACAAAAACTAGAGGACACTCAAAGTTATAGGGAAAGACTTTTAAAACCAATAGGAGGAAATATGTTTTCATTCAAAGAGGATATGGCAACAGCGGTTGACATATATAGGCTAAAAAAAAAGTTTGGATAAGTTCCTGGAAGAAAATTCCATAGTCTGCTATTGAGACAGACATAGGGGAAGAACATAAGAACATAAGAAGTTGCCTCCACTGGGTCAGACCAGAGGTCCATCACACCCAGCGGTCCGCTCCCGCGGCGGCCCATCAGGTCTATGACCTGTGAAGCCAATGTTTGCCCCGGTTTTGGTAACATGGAATGTTGCTACTATTTGGGTTTCTGCCAGGCACTTGTGACCTGGATTAGCCACTGTGGAAACAGGGTGCTGGGGTAGATGGACCACTGGTCTGACCCAATATGCCTATATTATGTTCTATCAGACTGCAGCAATATCTTCTCTTGAATTTTCCTTGCTATATCCTGCAAAGACCTTATTGCAAAGTTGTAAATTGTGTGTGTGGGTACACTTTTGGTTGTAAAGTACTTGCTAAAAGAAAGAAATTTTGTCATGAGCCTATGATAGCACCCAAAAAGAAATTAACTCTGGAGATAAAGTCAATCTCCATGAATACAAATGTAAAATTACAGAACCACTGCATTTATTTCTTATAGAATGTCTTATAGAAATTTCTTATAGTCTAAGAGATATTTTGTTATTCCAAATCATGCTCTGTATAGATTCCTCCCTATGAAATGGTCTTTCCTATGCACTGCCTGAGTTACAATACGCCCAGCACAAAAAAAGTCCTTTGTGCCTGCAACATTTTCCGATGTACAGCCTAAACAACCCTTCCACGAGGCTTTACAATTTTAAATTAGAGTGCAATTGGAAAAACCTGATTGAGTATTGTATGGTACATTAATTGCTTGTTCAAATTTCTCAGCTAAACAATTAATAGACCTTGGTTTCACAGTTGGTGCTCAAGTTTGTGTTATAACATACAATCAAACAGAAAGCCATAACACCAATTGAGTCTCTGCAGGAGTGAGAGTAGCAAGGAATTGACATTACTTGGAGCAGTATAAGTGAAGTGCTGTAGGGATTGTTTATTAAAGAAAAAGAACCATGACAAACAAACAAAGCCTAAATAATTTAATACATCAATGTAAGAGCTAGATAAAACAAGGTAGTCAAAATAATCAATATGCTTGGATTTTGTACCTTATTACTTTTGATTTAAACACAGTGCAAGGAAAAAAAAAAAAAAAAAAGCAACAGTGATAAGTTTTTTGTTAAACATTTTTGTTACTGCCACTGAATTGGTTCTGGACAGAAAGACAGAGGGACAAACTGAATCAATACATAGGCCTCATTACCGTAAAGATGTGCTGAGAGTCGAGTCGGTTCAACGGATGGCCACCAGGATGGTCTCAGGGCTCAATGATTTCTAGTACAAAGAGAGGCTGAACAAATTGTGGCTCTACTCTCTCGAAAAACGTAGGGAGAGGGGAGACATGATTGAGATGTTTGAATATATCACCGCAAGAGTATAGGATAACAAGTCCAAGTGTTACTCTTAAGGGAGAAAAGACCTCAGTGTCTTTTCTCCCTTAAGAGTAACACTTGGACTTGTTATCCTATACTCTTGAGGTTGTGCTATGTGGATATAGATTTATTTAACAGCCTCCCTTGGTTCTATTTATTTTTTGTAAATATATCACCGGACATATCGAAGTGGAAGATGATATTTTCTGTCTTAAAGGACCCACGACCACAAGAGGGCATCCGCTCAAAATCATGGCGACACCAGGAAGTATTTCTTCACCGAAAGAGTGGTTGATCATTGGAACAAGCTTCCGATACAGGTAATCGAGGCCAACAGCGTGCCAGATTTTAAGAGTAAATGGGATGCTCATGTGGGATCCCTAAGAGGGTAGAGTTAAGGAGTTGGGTCGTTAGGAGTGGGATCTCTAGGAAAGTAAACCTAGGGGGGGGTGGGTCAGTTGGGTGGGCAGACTTGATGGGCTATGGCCCTTTTCTGCCGTCATTTTCTATGTTTCTATGGGTTCTGCAAGCACTCTAAATTTAGGGAAAGATCCACTATAAAGATCTACTGCATTATCATGCACTAACACATATTAATACACCTAGGCCCGAATTCTCTAAACTGTGCCATTGCTTAGGAAAAAAAAGCAGATTTTATGCTGCTTATCCTAGGAATTTCTCCAATCCATCTTAATAATGGCTTATGGACTTCTCTTTTAGGAAATGATCCAAACCTTTTTAAAACCCTGCTAAGCTAACTGCCTTTACCACACATTCTCCAGCAACGAGTTCCAGAGTTTAATTACATGTGAGTGAAGAAATATTTTCTTAAGCTTGTTTAATAGATCTACTACTTAGTAGTTTCATCGCATGCCCCCTAGTCCTAGTATTTTTGGATAGCATAAACAAGCGATTCACATCATCCACTCCACTCAGTATTTTAGAGACCTCTATCAAATCTCCCCTGAGCTATCTCTTCTCCAGGCTGAAGAACCCATCCCTTGTATCATTTCAATCGCCCTTTTCTGTACCTTTTCTAATTCTGTTATATGTTTTTTGAGATGTGGCAACCAGAATTGCACACAACATTTGAGGTGCGGCTGCACCATAGAGCGACACAAAGCCATTATGATATTCTCATCTTTGTTTTCCTTTCCTGATATTGCCTAACAATCTATTTGCCTTCTTAGCTGCCATTGCACACTGAGCTGAGGGTTTCAAAATCTCTTCAACGATGACACCTAGATCCTTTTCCTGGGCAGTGACTCCTAAAGTGGAACCTTGCATCATATAACTACTGTTCGAGTTCCTCTTTCCCACACGCATCACTTTCCATTTACTCACATTTAGAGAATGACACGGTGACAAAATTCATCACAGTTCCCATCCCCGCGGATAACCGCGGTAAACAATCTTCATGTCATTCTTTAAGGAGAGAGGGAAGAATCAAGAGTATGAATGGCCACAACAACTAACCCTCAAGCTTTGCTTTGAAGAATGCTGGTATAGAAGGACTGAGGCTGAAATAGACACTAAAAAATGACATGGGATTATTTCCCGCGGTTATCCGCGGGGACGGGAACGGTGATGAATTTTGTCACCGTGTCATTCTCTACTCAGGGCTCCTTTTACTAAGCTGTGTTAGGGCTTTAATGCGCGGAATAGCGCGTGCTACAATGCTGCACACGCTAGAAGCTAATGCCAGCATTGAGCTGGCATTAGTTCTAGCCTCATAGCGCGGGGTTAGCACGCGCTAATCTGCTGCATGCGCTAAAAACATTAGCGCACCATAATAAAAGGAGCCCTAAATATCATCTGCCATTATAATTACCAGTTTCCCAGTCTCGCAAGGTCCTCTTGCATTTTTTCACTATCCTCTTGCAAATTAACAACTTTGTGTCATCAGCAAATTTAGGGTTCCTTTTACAAAGTCGTGGTAGAGGCTTCTACCATGGGCCAGTGAGGTAAATGTTCCAATGTTCATAGGAATTCTATGAGCTTTGGAGCATTTACCTCGTTAGCTTTGTTAAAACCAGTGTTAATTATCTTACTAGTAATTCCTATCTCTAGATCATTAATAAATATGTTAAAAAGCAGCAGTCCCAGCACAGAACCCTTGGAACCCCACTATTTACCCTTCTCCATTGAGAATATTGACCATTTAACCCTACTCTCTGTTTTCTATCTTTCAACCAGTTCTTAATCCATAATTGGACATTACCTGACTTTCTAATGAAAGATTAGGTTTTTTACTTCTGCTAATATTCCTTCTTGTAAATCTCCTCTGGAGGCTGAACTTGATGGTTCTTGCATGTCTGGTAGCTTCTGCTGCAGGGCTACTAAAACTTGATCCCTCCCCTTTGGACTACCTGCCCGGGAGTTTCCTGTCTTGCTCAGTTAGTAGAGGGCACGGGAACTCCCGGTACCAGTCAATTCTGCTCAAGAAATTATTACACTAAAAACTATGGCCAAAAAAAGCCAACTGTAATCAAACACATAATGTAAACATTATAAAATTGCAAAACATAGGAAATTTATGGAACATAGACAGCCTGAAGATCAAAAGGGGCAACCCCCGGGAACCCCACCAACCCTTAAACCTTACAAAGGGGAATATGCATGTAATTCTTAGTGAGGCTGGTCAAAGACAGAAATGCAGCTTACCAGTTACTGAAGACGCAACCTGTGAATTGGACAAAACAGATGGGTGTGAGTTCAGCCTCCAGAGGAGATTTACAAGAAGGAGGATTAGAGGAGGTAAGAAACCTAATCTTTCATTCTTGTACAATCCCTCTGGAGACTGAACTCAAGGGACATATCAAAGCAGTCACAAATCTCAGAGGGTGGGGCGATGAGCCTGCCGCGAGAACAGAAGCGTTAAAGGCCGTATCACCCTTAGCTGCCACATCAAGCCAGTAAACCCTGGAAAAGGTATGAAGGGAAGCCTATGTAGCTGCCCGACAAATCTCCTCAGGCGAGACTGCATGAGATTCAGCCTATGATGAAGCCATTTGACACGCAGCTCCTGATTGGTAAGGCCCAACTTTAGTGCAGGAAGAGGCAGTCGGAACATACAAGTGATTTCCTTCACTCGTCAGTGCTCCAGCTGCTCTCTCCTGCTGCCCATGAAAAACCTTATTCGCAGTTTTTCAAGATTCGCAGGGAGTTCCTGGAATGGAACCCTGTGAATTTGGGGGGAGTACTGTATTTATATACTGCCTATTAATTTTCTAAGCGATTTACAATCAGGTATGCAGTCATTTGTCCCTATCTGTCCTGGTGGGCTCACAATCTAATGTACCTGGGGCAATGGAGGACTAAGTGACTTGCCCAGAATCACAAGGAGCAGCGTGGGACTTGAACCCATGACCTCAGGGTACTGAGGCTGTAGCTCTAACCACTAGGCCACTGTTGACTGGCTGAATATGCCTGGGATCTGCATAAGTATTGATGGTTAGGAGAACCCACAAACAGTTCATGCATCCCCCAATCAGAGACGTCAAATGAAAAAACTGTACGATGGCCTTCCAGCCACACAAGTAGCAAAACTAGACTACCAACTCTCCAATTTACTGATAACGACCCCAGACTACAAATCTAGGATTTAAAGAAAAATTGGACGCATATCTTCTTGCAGGACAAAATTGAGGGATACGAGTGATCAAGGTATTCGCCAGGGTACACCTGGCCGAGCCTCCGCGTGGGCGGATCACCGGACTGGATGGACCCCAGGTCTGATCCGGTGCAGGCTTTTCTTATGCTCTTATGTTCAGAAAAGAAATAAAAACCATGCTATTCAAGAAATCCTTGAAGACAAACTAACACCTCAAGACTCTTCCCAATTTCTCTGAAGCATCTCTCTCCTCTCTTCAATTCCTCTGGAAATGGCCAGATAACTTCTTTTGTAATCCGCCTTGAACCACAAGGTATTGGAGGAATAGAAATCACTAATGTAATATTCAGTGCTGGTGCCGCCCATAGCCTGGCTTTGAGTATCTGGGCCTAATTTAGTCAGCCCGCAGCTGAATATTGACCTGTAAGTTTATATAAATGTTCAGATTGATTTCACACTGGATACATATTGATATGAAAGATATTAAATGCAGAGTTTTCTAATTTGTTTTTACTACTGGGTCTATCAGTTTGAACTTGGTATGCAGTACAAACAGTATTTATGCAGAATTGTATTCCATTGCTATGGGATTGTAGACACCTTTAATATAGTTTTCATAATGGTCTTATCTCTGATGTGCTGTGAATCAAGCACTGATTTTCATGTTTGAGTTTACAGTATTGATTTTTTTTTTTTTTTTTTTTTTTAGCATTGTGGCATTGCTGACAGTTTATTATGCAGCACAGATTTGTGTGGCAATATATTAACTTTTTTTTTTTTTTTTTAACTTTACTATGGGATTTTAGAGAACACTTTGGGCCAGATTCTGTAAACAGTGCCCTAACTGCAGAAGCCTAGTGATACCTAACTAAAATCCACATGCAACCCAAATTGTTTCATTTAGCTTAAATGGCATGGTAATTGACCACATGAAAAAACTTCAGTCCCTTCTGCTGCAGTTATTACTCTCACAATATTTACTATGTTTGCTTGTTATATGTTCAGAGACTTGGAGACCAACAGGGAACTCAGCCAAATGGCCCATCTAGTCTGCCCATCCGCAGTAACCATTATCTCTTTCTCTCTCCGAGAGATCCCACGTGTCTATCTCAGGCCCTTTTGAATTCAGACACAGTCTTCATCTCCACCACCTCTTCTGGGAGCCTGTTTCATGCATCTACCACCCTTTCTGTAAAAAAGTATTTCCTTAGATTACTCCGGAGCGTATCACCTCTTAACGTCATCCTAAGACCTCTCATTGCAGAGTTTCCTTTCAAATTAAAGAGACTCGACTCATGCATATTTACATTACGTAGGTATTTAAATGTCTCTATCATATCTCCCCTCTCCCGCCTTTCTTTCAAAGTATGTAGATTGAGATCTTTAAGTCTGTCCCCATACACCTTATGATGAAGACCACATACCATTTTAGTAACCTTCTTCTGGACCAACTCCATCCTTTTTATATCTTTTTGAAGGTGCGGCCTCCAGAATTGTACACAATATTCTAAATGAGGTCTCACCAAAGTCTTATACAGGGGCATCAATACCTCCTGTTTCCTACTAGCCATATCTCTCCCAATGCAATCTAGCATCCTTCTAGCTTTCGCCATCACCTTTTCAACCTGTTTGGCCACCTTAAGATCATCACATACCATCACACCCAAGTCCCGCTCTTCTGTCGTGCACATAAGCTCTTCATTCCCTAATCTATACCATTCCCTCGGGGTTTTGCAGCCCAAATGCATGACCTTGCATAATTCTATAAGCAGCGCCTAGTAGTTGATTGACAACTGAACGGACAATGTACTTGTGACCCAGAATGGCCGCTGTTGGAAACAGGATACTGGGATGGAAGGACTTTTGGTCTGTCCCAGTATGGCAGTTCTTCTGTTCTTAATAGAACTCTTTATATTGCCACCTAAAAGATACCCTTACGCCACCCAACAATCAGCACTAGTGCCCATTTGGGAGAAGATATGACTGCTTTTTATGTGGTCTCAATTTACCAGTTAGCTGCTCAGGCACTTGTACTGAAAAAATACAGTGAATAATTGAAAAATCAAATTTATTTGAATGGATCAATGACGATTTATTGCAAACACAAATAATGATGATAAGACCGATTTGATGCACATCCGAAGATCCTGCCATATATTTAGTCATTTATATGGATGAAAATTTAATTAATTGTTCAAAAGAAGAGCCAAAAGATTGTACATTGTGAATGTTATATGTATGCTGATTATAATGACAACATATAGTTGACTGGTGTTTTGTTACTGTTTCGTAACAAACCTAGATCTAAATGGTGAGGTGCGTGATCCTCATAAATCACCCTTGATAAGTTCATATCAATTAGATGTTCTTGCTATATTACTGCTTTGCATGTAACAGTGTAATACCTTCAGGCAGGTCTAATAAATTGCAAGAGTTTACTGTCTATTTAAGTTTGGATAAATTGAGGAATGCCACTATAGATAGGATTTGGACTAGGTGGGAAATAGAACCTGAACATTTGGGGGAAAAAGTGAAATCCTCACTTCCCCCTGTGGACGAAATGGGTATTGATTCTTTACTGGAAACCTGACAAGACAGAGAGCCTGGCATATGGCTGAATTGAGTTAATTAAAGAGGGATTGTAGATAACTGGAAAGAAGATGGTTAAAGTCAAAAGGTGAGAAAATGAAAATCAAATGAAGGATCAAAGTACAATACTATAAATATCAAATAGTACTGGCAAAGAAGAAATATTTTTCTTTTCACATTAAGGGTTCCTTTTACTAAGCTGCGTTAGTGTTTTTAGTGCACGCAGCATTTTAGCGTGCACTAAACCTGCACTATGTGGCTAGAACGCCAGCTCAATGCTGGCGTTAGCGTCTAGCGCACGCGCGATAATGCCCTAATGCGGCTTAGTGAAAGGAGCCCTAAGTGCAAGTACACAGTCCTCCACAGATTTGTTCTGATTAGTTAAATCCCTATTATAGAATAAAATAAATAAATATGACAGATATTCAAGTGAAGTATTTAAATTTCATTTGTTAATTTATTGATACACTTGTTGTAAGAGGTAAAAATGAATAAAGATTTATAAAAAAAAAAAAAAAAAAAGAGAGATTAGAAGTTGAGGGTACCCAGTGGATCGTTTCTGGGATATTTTTGCAATTATCTTAGTTGTGATTTGCATAAGGACATTGCTTGTTGGACTCTTGGTATGCAACTTTGTTGAAAGTCTTTCCTGACTCCCTTGTAGAATGGTTTTTCTTAGTTAAATGACTTTAGTATGGGCTTTTTACAAGGCAAATGGGGAAGATTGTTTTATTAACAATAAAAAAATACAAGGACTGTGAAATCAAATTACTCCCAAACCATCAAAGTTTCACTGAAACATGAAAGGATTGCATCATATTAAACAACAGCAGCTGTGCTCATGGTTTGGAAGATCATTTTAATACCACTGTTAAAAAAAATTCTGCCCTAGAGAATCAGGAAAGTTGTGATTATTGTCCAGTAGCAAAATTTACCTACTGTGACAAAAATTATACAGGCAATAGTTGCTGATCAACTACAAGAATATATGGATCTCCATAGCTTCAAGACCCAATGCAGTCTGGGTTTAGATGGCAATTCAGTTCAGAAATGGTTCTGGCTGCTTTATTGACTAAAATGAGATTGATCTTAAATAAGGGACCCACATTTTTCTTATACAGTTGGATTTATCAGCTGTGTTTGATTTAGTTCATCATGATTGCTCAATAAGCTAGGGTACTTTGGAGTTTCAGGAAATGTATGGACCTAGTTTTATGGTTTCTTAAAACAGAGATCTGTACAAGTTAATTGGCAAGGAGAATGCTCCAAGGAATGGAATATAGTGCAGGGCATACCACAGGGACCTCCTCTTTTTCCCATCTTATTTAATGTTTATCTTAGTGGTCTGCTTCAGTCTTTAGAAATTCAATATTTCTCGTACGCTGAAGAAGTCGTCCTTTTGCTCCCTATATATTCAGATGTATCTTCAAATTATTCTATAATAAATTATGTTTTTGATACCATTTATACTTGGATTTTCATGAATAATCCTAAAATTAATCCTGACAAAATAAACTTTTATAGGTTGTGAATTCCTGACAGACAATGCCTTAAATGAACCTGGGAGTTGAAGTCTCTGAAATCAGACATTACAATGTTGGGAGTTCTTTTTTCCAGGACCAGTATATTAGTTGTTTTGCTCAAAAATGTTGTTTTTTTTAAATTAAAACTACTGAGGAGACTTACTTGATATCTTGAGGAGAGTCAGTTTCAGTGGATTTTCAATCTCTAGTTCTTACCACATTATATTACTGTAATGTGATATTTATGGGTCTTCCTCAAAAGTAAATTCATAGATTACAAGCAGTACAAAACACTTCAGCTAAATTAGTTTTAGGTGGTATGAGATATGACCATGTGGCACCTTTCTTGATTTGGTTTCACTGAATGCCATTAAGAGCCAGAACTGAATTTAAAAATTTTAATATTTGTATTTAAGATTCTTTATGGCTTTAGTCTTACTTATATGAAAGATGGAGACATCAGTACACCTAAGGACACCAGGGAAGGACAGCACGGTAAGAATGACAACACATAATAGCTAAATAACCAAACAAGTATATAAAAACAAGAACACAGTACACGCAGAGGGAACATACATACATACAAAACAACAGCAGAAAAGGGAAGTAGCAAGCAGCAGGCACAGAAGAGAACACACACACACACAAGCAAAAAGGTACCAGCGCAATAATAAAGAGTACTCCAAAAAGGCGGACAGCAATGGAAGCAGAGGGAATCCAAAGAAGATGAGCTTTCCAGTGTACTGCACGGACTGCAATATGTACGATTACCTCTCCTCGGGGAGGCAGTCGTACGTATGCGGTCGGTGTCAGGAACTGAAAAGCTTGAAGAAAGAAGTTAGTCTACTGAAATACAGGATTTAGGAACTGGAGGGACTTTACATCACAGAAGACCCAATCAGGACAGCTGAAGACCCTATGAGAGAGAGGCACATCGAGGAACAAGTCAGGGAGCTCGAGAAGTTCATTGAGGAGGCCTACAGGAGGATGGAAGAACACGAACAGCATAGGGAAGATGAAGATACACCCACATGGAATGGAGAACAAGAGCAATCTGACTCCAAGGAAGAAGAAGCCCATAGAGGTATCCCGCAGGAAGGGGAGGCAAGGAACTAGACTTCTAGCAAACAACGTCAGGAGAGGAATAGAGCAGGCATTAAACTAAGAAGAAGGGGAAAGCTGACAGTCGACCAAGTGTCGATGATTCAGAAAAAGGTATCCCAAGAAGATACTGAGAGGGAAAAATGCTGGGAAGACACAACGGGCAAAAAACAAGATTTGACAAATCAAGAGGATGATAAGAAGAACATAGCACAGGAAATGAAAATGAAGACAAAAAACACCAGGACTTAAATTGCATGTATACTAATGCAAGGAGCCTAAGGAACAAAATGGGAGAATTAGAAGTCATGGCCAAAAAAGAGAACCTAGACATCATTGGGGTCTCTGAAACATGGTGGAATGAAGAAAACAAATGGGACATAGTACTGCCGGGGTACAAACTCTATCACGAAGACAGGTCAGGTCAGAAAGGAGGGGGAATAGCCCTATACATAAAGGATACCATACACTCGACCAGGGTGGACACAGTGGCAACGACCGACAAATTGGAATCACTATGGGTTAAAATACCAGGAAGGAATGGGCCCGAGATAAAGATGGGCCTGTACTATCATCCACCTGGGCAATACCGAAGCAAATGATGAAGAAATGAAAGCCGAGATGAGGTGAGAATGCAAACGTGGTAACACGATTGTCATGGGAGACTTCAACTATCCCGGGATAGACTGGAGTCTTGGAAACTCAAAATGTGTTAGGGAGACCGGATTTCTGGGACTGCTTCATGGAGCAGCTTGTCAGAGAACTGACAAGAGGGAATGCCACTCTGGACCTAATCCTCAATGGGCTAAGACGACCTGCAAAGGACCTGCAAAGGTAGTGGGACCGTTGGGAAACAGCGATCACAATATGATCAAGTTCAAAGTTGAACTAGGAATATCGAAGGGGAAGAGAACCACAGCAATGACTTTTAACTTCAAGAAAGGAAACTACGAAGCGATGAGAGTAATGGTAAGAAAGAAACTTAGGAACAGCTCAAAGAAATCGCAGACTGTAGAGCAAGCCTGGTCATTATTCAAGGACATGGTGAGCGAAGCGCAAAATCTGTATGTCCCCAGATTTAGAAAAGGATGCAAAAAGAACCGAACTAAAGACCCGGCGTGGATAACTAAAGAAGTGAAGAAAACGATAGGAGACAAGAAACATTCATTCCAGAAATGGAAAAACAACAAAACCGGGGAGAACTGGAAAGAGCACAGGAAGCATCAAAAAGAATGTCACCGTGTGGTTAGAAGAGCAAAAAGAGAATATGAAGAGAGGCTAGCCAGGGAAGCACGAAATTTCAAACTGTTCTTCAAATATGTTAAAGGGAAGCAGCCGGCAAGGGAGGAGGTGGGACTGCTGGATGAAGGAGATAGGAAAGGAGTGGTGAAGGAGGAAAAAGAAGTGGTGGATAGACTAAACATGTTCTTTTCGTCAGTATTTACAAAAGAGGACATATCCAAAGTGCGGGAACCTGAAAAAATCTTCACAGGAGATCAAGCAGAAAAATTAACATCAATGGTGGAAAGCCTCGAAGACGTACATAAGCAGATAGATAGATTATAAAGTGACAAATCTCAGGGCCTGGACAGAATCCACCCTAGGATTTTGAAGGAACTAAAGGAGGAAATAGCGGAACTACTACAGCAGGTTTGTAACCTATCCCTGAAAACAGGCGTGATTCCGGAGGATTGGAAGATAGCTAATGTTAAAAAAGGATCGAGTGGTGACCCGGAGAACTACAGACTGGTAATTCTGACTTCGGTTCCGGGGAAGATGGCGGAAGCGCTGATAAAAGACAGCATCGATGAGCATCTAGAAAGAAATAAACTGATGAAAACAAGCTAACATGGCTTCTGCAGGGGAAGATCGTGCCTAACGAACTTATTGCACTTCTTCGAAGGAATTAACAAACAAATGGATGAAGGGACCCCATAGACATCGTATATTTAGATTTCTAAAAAGCCTTTGACAAGGTACCCCATGAACGCTTACTACGAAAACTGAAGAACCATGGGGTGGAAGAAGACGTACATAGATGGATCAAAAATTGGTTGGCGGGTAGGAAGCAAAGGGTAGAAGTGAAGGGCCACTACTCGGACTGGAGGAGGGTCACAAGCGGTGTTCTGCAGGGGTCGGTACTCGGGCCGCTGCTGTTCAATGTATTTATAAATGATCTAGAAACAAGTATGAAGTGCAAAGTAATAAAATTTGCAGACGACACCAAACTATTTAGTGTAGTTGGGACTAAAGAGGACTGTGAGGATTTACAAAGGGACCTGAACAAGCTAGAAGAGTGGGCGATGAGATGGCAGATGAAGTTTAATGTAGAGAAATGTAAAGTCTTGCATGTAGGGAACAGAAACCCGAAGTACAGATATACGATGGGGGGGCTGGTAATGGGTGAAAGTAGCCTAGAAATGCACTTGGGGGTAATAGTGGACAAGACAATGAAGCCGTCGGCACAGTGCGCGGCGGCCTCTAAGAAGCCGAATAGAATGCTAGGTCTTATCAAGAAAGATATTACAACCAGAACGAAAGAAGTCATCCTTCTGTTGTATCGGACGATGGTGCACCTGCATCTGGAGTACTGCGTCCAATATTGGTCGCCGTACCTTAAGAAGGATATGGCGATACTCGAGAGGGTTCAGAAAAGAGTGACGCGATTGATAAAAGGTATGGAAAACCTTTCATATGCTGAAAGACTAGAGAAACTGGGGCTCTTTTCCCTGGAAAAGCAGAGGCTTAGAGGGGATATGATAGAGACTTACAAGATCATGAAGGGCATAGAGAAAGTGGAGAGGGACAGGTTCTTCAAACTTTCGAAAACTACAAGAACGAGAGGGCATTCGGAAAAATTAAGAGGAGACAGATTCAGAACCAATGCTAGGAAGTTCTTCTTCACCCAAAGGGTGGTGGACGCCTGGAATGTGCTTCCAGAGGGTGTGATAGGACAGTGTACGGTATCGGGGTTCAAGAAGGGATTAGATGATTTCCTGAAGGAAAAAGGGATAGAAGGGTATATATAGAGAATTACTATACTGGTCCTGGACCTGATGGGCCGCCTCGTGAGCGGACTGCTGGGCATGATGGACCGGGCATGATGGACCTCTGGTCTGATCCAGCAGAGGCACTGCTTATGCTCTTATGTTCAGTAAATGAAGTGAAACTGGTTAAACCATCCATATGAACCAGACTCATAGAAACATGATGGCAGACTCATCTCACTGTATCCTATCGCCTTAGTCTTCTGTTCCTTGTTGTTATCTGTTATGTGTCTTCTTTGCTAACTGTTATGTATGTTACCATGTAACCCATTCTGGGCTCCTCTGGAAGGACGGGATATAAATTGAATTAAATAAATAAATAAATAAAGTTCTTTGTACATTGGAACAATGAACCTTAGTAATTAGAGGAATTGAGCTTTAGAATCTTCTCCCATATTTTATTAGGAATATTAAGAATTATATATTATTTTGTTGCTGTTTACAAACTTGCACTGCCTTTTATTAAACTGTAGTAGAGCTTCCTATTGTGGGCCGGCGAGGTAAATGCTCTGACACTCATTCAATTCCTAGAAGCGTCAGAACATTTACCTCACCAACCTGCAGTAAGAAGCTCTACCCTGGTTTAGCAAAAGAAGCCCTTGGCTTTTTAACAAATATTTGACTGGTTTTAATTGAATGATATATACTGATACCAGTTTTATAATTACTTAGGTTTTTTAAGCTGCTGTAATTTAGATAGGTTTTTAATTATATGGTACTTGTAATTTAGTTTGCAAATCGCTCAGAACTGCTTGGTAGAACAGAATATAAATATGTTGAATTAAATTAAAATAAAATTATAAAGATCAACACTGCAACACTCTGATTCTGATTTACTTAGATTCATAATGGTAGACCTGGATAAGATGAAGATGCTTTCGAAACTTTATATATTAATGTTTTCATCAATGAACTAAAGTCAGATAGAAAGAAGATATTTTAATGATTTTATATAAACTTTCAATTGAATTATCTAAAAATATGTTTTTCAAGTACAGTTGCTTTTTGACACTGTTTAGTTTACAGTCTTGATCATGTTGAGAAACATGAATGGTATTTGATAACCCATTAATTCTCACATTTACACTCAACCCCCTTTTATGAAGCCACATTTGCGGATGACACCAAACTATTTAGTGGAGCTTGGATTAAAGAGGACTGACGGAACTTGGAGCCTAAGAGGATGGCTGGTTAACTGCTGAGCTCCCTCTCATAAGCAATATTTATTTGTTTTAATTAACAGATATTTCTTCAATTTAATTCAAAATAGCAGGAATGTCCTCGAATAAGCAAAAGATACCAGAATCTCATGCTAAATCAACAGGAAAAACCAAAAGACTAAAGGAGGATCTGCAGTCTTCCAGTGAAATTCCTCTTCCTATGGATGCCCTGGACTTAATTGAAGTATTGGAGGAAATAAGGAAAGTTAATATGAATATGATAGAAATGAAACAAGAGTTGAACATGATGAACAGCAAATTTGATATATTAACTAGCAAAATGGAAAAGTTGGAAAATAGAATTGAAAAAATTGAACATGTTCAACAAAGTAATAAAGAAGATCATAATAAACTATTCGAATTAAATAAAAGAATAATTGACATGGAGAATAGATCTAGAAATCAAAATTTAAGAATAGTTGGTTTAAAGGAAGGAATTGAGGGGAAAGACATGATTGGATTTTTAGAAGAAATAATACCAAAAATTATTCCACTTAAAATAAAAGGATCATTAGCTATTGAAAAAGCACATAGAATTGGTGTGAGGAAAAATCAAGATAAAGATAAGCCAAGAACTGTTATTTTTAAAGTAGTTAGATTCCAACATGTATTGGAGATTTTGAAAGCAGCAAAAGAAATAAAAGATGTGTCATATAAAGATTCCAAGCTTATATTCTTTCAAGATTTTACAAAGGAGACTGTTCAAATTAGGAAGCAGTTTTTACAATATAGACAACCATTGAAAGAAATGGGTGCTAAGTATGGACTTTATTACCCTGCGCTAATGATAGTCACTTATAAAGAAAAATTTTATCAATTTGAGGATCCAGGGAAACTTAAAGAGTTTTTATCATCACAAGAAGTACCCATGAACTAAAAATTATTTATGATAGAGAAATAAAATGTTAGGTAATGGGTAGGGAATTTTAAATTTTCCTTGAATAGTGTGCATGAAAGTTTGAAACTAAATGAATTATAAAAATTTTTTTTTTCATATACATTAATTGGTTACAAGATGGCTGCTGAAAATGAAGGATTAACTGTATTGGAATGAATAGAACAGTTTCAAAATAACTTGAAATAGATTCTAATACAGAATGGGAAAAGCAGATGGAAACAGAGAATTTTCAGTCATTCTTATGAACCCAATGTCAAAAGAATTCTAAGAGGGAGAGGGGGTGGAGTTGTAAGTGAGGCCTCAAGATTATAGTCTCAGATAAATATCCAGACACTTTCCAAGTGCTAAAGATGTTGTTTCAGAGGGAAAGCTCAGGGTATCTAAGATAAGAGATTCAGCATCAGATCTTTGGAGCACTTCCCCTCCCCATCTGAATCAGAAGAGGGTTCTAAGAATCGGAATTTTACATTAGAGATCTGGAACATTGTTTGGTCTCCTGCTACTTACATGATTTTTTATGCTTGGAAATAAGATTTGAGTGCTGTTAGAGGCCAGTATTCTGTGGACCGTCATTGGGGAGTTTTACTTCCGGTTGCGTCGTTGTCAAGAAAGGAGGGGTAGAGCGGGTCTGAAGAGGAGAAACAACGGTGGAGAGCTGGGCGCAGGTCTGACTAAATATTATAATCAAAGCGGAAGAGCAGGGACGCTGAATGAAGGAAGTGGACTAAATCGGCAGCGAGGTAAACTGTTTGCATCTCAGCACAAGGTCTGAACAGAACGGGACTTGTTATTCAGTTTTTTGGGGGGACTACAGCGCATGGTGATGATTTGGACACTGATCCGTTCCCTTGCTTCTGTACTATGACTTTGCCTTTATAATACTCAGTGAGTTCAAATGTGGAACGTTTAAATGACTTAAAAAAAACAACAAAACTACAATTTAAGACTCATATGAATGAAAGCTGGAAAAATAAAATGGAAAATGAAACTGTTTAATGTAAAGCTCACTGAAATTATCTTCAAACATTGCTCAAAGTGTGTGGAAATTGGATACTAAAAGATGGATATTAATTGATTAACACTTTCTGGACTGTACAGTGTAACAGAAGAGTACAACTTGATATATCCCACATACTGGTTTGGAATTCTGACTGAAACCTAAGGAATGAGAATTTTCATGACTCAATATTTGAGAATGGAACAGTCCTTGGTTTGTTCATATGATTCAAAAAGTGACTCTGTGCTAAAAGCTATGATTTGTTTTGAAAGACTGGAGAGATGAAGATTGTATGCTAGTTTAAATAGTATATAATATATTCAAAATAGAGTGTATTGGGCAAGATTACAATATATATAAAAATAAAAATAAAAAAAGGGGAAGAATCAGTATTGATAAAAGATATGTTACAGTTTTTTATGCTTTTTGTCACTGAGTTTTAAATATTAAATTATTCAATTATATGGGGTAGAGATACGCAGTAGAATATGATATATGGTTGGGAGATATTTAATGAGATTATATAGTCTTTTAAAATGTGTGGTTGGAATAAGAGATATTTTAAAAGAAGAAATAGTAATACAAAATGCTTATGGGTGAGGAGAGTGGGTTTGCTGGGTTGTTCTTATGACTTCAAGTTATCGCAATATGCATGGGGGAGGGATAAGGGCGGGAATAGGGGAGGGTTTTTTGTGTATTATGAATAGATTTTATAAAATTTTAAGAGAGGGAAGGGAATTGTGTAATGATAAATTAAGGGAAATGTTCGGAAAAAGGGAATATTATAATAATTTGAAATTTATGTTGGGAAAGATTTATGACAGTGATAAATATTTAAATGGAACTTAAAATACTTTCACTAAATGTCAACGGTTTAAACCATCCAATTAAGAAGAAGAAAACATTTTTATTCTTGAAAGATCAAGGTGTTGATCTATGTTTCATTCAAGAGATTCATCTGTCAGCAGTAGAGTCTCAAAAGCTAAAAGGTGGTTGGATTAAGCAAGTTTTTTATGCCCCAGCTGTCAAGAAGAAAGCAGGTGTTGCAATACTGGTAAATAAAAGATGTAATGCAAATTTTAACCTAATCACTGCTGACCCATTGGGAAGGTGAGTGCATGTGGAAATGGTTCTGGGAAATATTTCCATGGCGCTTTTCAATATATACGCACCTAATTCTAATCAATTTGAATATTTTAAATCTTTACAACAAATATTATTACCACTGGCTGCTTCTAATCTAGTTGTGGCTGGGGATTTCAATGCTGTTGTAGATTCTATTATGGATAAAAAACCTAGTAGAGTAATGAAATCATTAGGGCTAGATAATTTGATACAAAACTGTGATCTGAAAGATATATGGCGAATCTTTCATTTTAATGATCAGGAATTTTCATTTTGTTCCCATGTTCATAAGTCTTTTTCAAGGATTGATTATATATTTGTTTCTAGTACATTAGTTCAAGAAGTAACACAAGCCTCCATAGATCCAATTATTTTGTCTGATCATGGTGGGGTGTGGATTAAAATAAAGATAATTGATAAGGAGGATAATAGACCAATCTGGAGATTTGATAATACACTGCTGGTGGAACCAAATTTTATTGAGGAAATGCAAGTGAAAATAAATGAATATTTTCAAATTAATAATACAAAAGATATCTCTATAGAAACATTATGGGATGCTTTTAAGGCAACTATGAGAGGCCAAATTATTTCTTTTTCGGTATATCTTAAAAAACAAATTAAAAAACAATTTTTTAATTTGGAACAGGAAATAAAGATATTAGAGTCAAAATTAATTGAGAAATGGGAACATTCTGTATTACAAGATCTCATGAAAGCGAAAGGGAAATATAATGAAATTTCCTCTAAGTTGATTAGAAAAGATTTATTCTCTCAACAAGCAGTGTATTATGGAAATTCAAATAAGGCGGGAAGAATGTTAGCAAATTATCTAAAAGCAAAAAAACGGAAAACAAAGATGGTAATGATTAAAGATGAAAGGGGGAATTCTTATTCTCAAACTGGAATGATTTTAAAACAATTTTTAAATTTTTATAAAAACTTATATTCTTCTGAGACTTATTTAGATAAAGAAAAGGATGGTTTGAGATTTTTAAAGTTAATTAAGGGACCGAAAATTCCTGAGCAAGTAAAAGAAAGTTTAGATAAGCCAATATCATTAAACGAATTGCAAGCAGCACTGAAGTCCCTTAGAGTTGGATCCGCTCCAGGTGGAGATGGTTATTCTGTGGAGTTTTATAAATCATTTCAAATTACCCTGATGCCATTTTTATTAAATTTGTATCAGACTCAACTTAATAAAGGTTGTATTATGGGTACCATGGCTGAATCATTAACTATAGTTTTGCCAAAGCCAAATAAAGATCCCACATTGGTGTCAAATTACAGGCCTATTTCGTTAATTAATGTTGATGGGAAAATTTTAGCTAAAATTTTGGCTATACGTTTGGCTAAAGCTCTCCCTTTCATGATTGGTATGCACCATACAGGATTCGTTGCTCAAAGACATTCTTCTAACAACACTAGGCTTGCACTACATATGTTGAATTTATCCAAAGCTTTAATAGATCCATTTTTTTCTGTATTACTTGATGCAGAAAAGGCTTTTGATCGTGTTGAATGGACCTTTATGTATCAAACGATGGAGTGGTTCGGTATTGGCTCAGGTTTTATACAAATGGTTCAAGCATTGTATAGCTCCCCCATTGCTAAATTATATATTAATAATAATTTTTCAGAAGGTTTTAAATTGCAAAGGGGGGTTAGACAAGGTTGTCACTTATCTCCTTTGCTTTTTGATATTGTTTTGGAACCCTTGTTATTAGCCATTCAGCAAACAGAGGAGATTCAGGGTATTCCTCATAAAGATCGGGAATATAAGATCTCGGCTTATGCGGATGATATATTGCTCTAATTGAGAAATCCTGAGAAAACCATTCCTTGCTTACTTGAATTAATTGAGAATTTTGGAAAATTTTCAGGATATAAAATAAATTGGAATAAATCAGAAATTCTTCCACTCAATGTTCATTGTACAAAAGGATTGTTTGATTCATTTCCCTTTCTTTGGAAGGAGGAGGGAATAAAGTATTTAGGTATTTGGATTAAAAATACATTGGATGAAACAATGAAAATAAATGAAAAATCATTATTACAGAAGGTTACGGAGATGTGTGAGCAATGGAATCCTTTACATCTTTCATGGTGGGGGAGAGTCCAAACTATTAAAATGATGATTTTACCTGTGATTTGCTATCAGATGGGAATGTTGCCGGTTTATTTTCAAGGGTCCTTTTATAAAAAATTAAATAGTATTCTTTTAAAATTTATTTGGCTGGGTAAAACTCCTAGAGTGGCTCTGGTATCCTTACAAAGACCAATTTCAGAGGGAGGGGTAAATTTTCCAAATTTTTATAGGTATCATCAAGCCTATATTTTGCGCCATGGTATGTATTGGGTCCTCCCACAACTCATGGAAACACTCCCTGATTGGTTATGGGTAGAATGGCAACTCATGTCTCCGTTGCGTTTATGCCAGGTACTCAGTATCAAAATGCCTAGTTACAGTAAAGATAATATCATACTAGTAGACACATGGAAAACGTTGCAATATGTAAGCAATTTAACATCTATTCCAATTCATAAATCTACAAAACAGTCTATATGGGTTAACTCCAAGATCCAAATTGGCGGGGAGAGACTAGTCTGGAAGCATTGGATGATAGCAGGAATACGAATATTGGATGACGTTATTTCTAATGGTACCATGCTTGAATTTTCACAGTTGCAAAACAAATTTGGTCTTAATAAATCAGAAAATTTTAGATGGATGCAACTGAAGCATGCCATTCAGGCAGGGTTCCCTGACTGGAAAAACCTTAATAATCATCACAGTTTGGAATTTCTGTGTTTTCAGACAGACTTCTTGGTCACCAGACCGCCCAGTGGTATAAAGTGTTAGGCGGATTTAATAAAAAGAAATTTAAAAAATGGTTTAAGAGATATTTGGAGCATTGAGATTAAGCATGAAATTACTGCATCTCAATGGCCACAAATTTGGTCTTGGAGGATGAAATGTACGGTGTCAGCATCTATGAGACAAACTTGGTTCTTTCTGTTACATAGAGCGTTATAGACCCCCGTTAGGTTACAAAAATTAGATAGTTCTTTGTCTAATAGATGTTGGCATTGTAATTTGGAAGTGGGAACTTTAGATCATTTATTGTTTCATTGCCCATATATTATGAATTTTTGGAAATCAATTTGGGACCAAATTAATAATTTATTAGATAACCCAGTGACATTATCCTATGATACTGTGATATTTGGTATGGAAATGAGAGCAAAAAGTCAAATTTCTGCAAATAATAATAAATTACTGCTAATAATGACTGGTGTTACCATTCAGCAAATTACATACAATTGGAAGGATTGGAGGAGATTGAATTACACCTTTTGGTGGAATTCTTTATGTCACATTTATAAAATGGAAAGATTCATTGCATTGCAAAGAGGATATTTTAAGAAGTTTCAGGATGTGTGGAAACCATTGACAAGATATTGTACAGAGTAACTGGATACGTTTCCCTTAAATATATCAGTTTAAAAGGGTAGGGTGGGGATTGTGGTATTGATGTGTATTTATATGATTATTAGTTATGAGGTAGGGAGGGATGGGAGGGGGTGGGGTAAGAAGTTATGTAATTAACCAAAGATAGAATGTAAGTGAAATTTGCATTGATTATTTGATTGAATATGTACTTACACTTTATGTAATTTTGAAAATGAATAAAAATTTGGAAAAAAAAAAAAAAAAGAGGACTGCGAAGAATTGCAAAGGGACTTGAACAAACTAGGGGAATGGGCAATGAGATGGCAGATGAAGTTCAACGTTGAGAAATGTAAAGTATTATATGTGGGAAACAGAAACTCGAGGTACAACTATACGATGGGAGGGATGTTATTAAATGAAAGTACCCAAGAAAGGGACTTGGGGGTAATGGTGGACACGACAATGAAGCCGACGGCACAGTGTGCAGCGGCCGCTAAGAGAGCGAATAGAATGCTAGAAATAATCAAGAAGGGTATTACAGCCAGAACGAAAGAAGTTATCCTGCCATTGTATCGGGCAATGGTGCATCCGCATCTGGAGTACTGCGTCCAATATTGGTCACCGTACCTTAAGAAGGATATGGCGTTACTCGAAAGGGTTCAGAGGAGAGCGACACGTCTGATAAAAGGTATGGAAAACCTTTCATATGCTGAGAGATTGGGGAAACTGGGACTCTTTTCCCTGGAGAAGAGGAGACTTAGAGGGGATATGATAGAGACTTACAAGATCATGAAGGGCATAGAGAGAGTAGGGAGGGACAGGTTCTTCAAACTTTCGAAAAATAAAAGAACAAGAGGGCATTCGGAAAAGTTGAAAGGGGACAGATTCAAAACGAATGCTAGGAACGTGTGGTGGACACCTGGAATACGCTTCCAGAGGACGTAATAGGGCAGAGTATGGTACTGGGGTTCAAGAAAGGATTGGACAATTTCCTGCTGGAAAAGGGGATAGAGGGGTATAGATAGAGGATTACTGCACAGGTCCTGGACCTGTTGGTCCGCCATGTGAGCGGACTGCTGGGCACGATGGACCTCAGGTCTAACCCAGCGGAGGCATTGCTTATGTTAGGGTTTTTTGGTTGTTTTTGGTTTTTTTTTAAATCGCAGGCCGCAGCAGTAAAAGCTCTATGAGTGTCAGAGCTTTTACTGCCGTGGCCTGCAATAAAAAAACCCTAATCTGGAGTCCGGTCAACTCTTATTGCAATACAGACTGATGACATTCAGTTATTGTGCTAGGATATAGATATCTACAACAGAACTTATGCATTATATCATGGCTCGCTATCCATATTTATACGGGGGTATAACTCTGGTGTTCCTCTGTGCTTTGGATATTGTATATGGTTATGGCTGCAGGTTGTGCTGACACTCTCTTTTTAGATAGGCAGGGGTCAGCTTGTTGTATTGCATAGATAATATTTTATGATTCTTTGCTTTGTGCAACTTGTCTGTCTCTTGCCTTGTTAACATTTATATTTTTATTACATTTGTATTTTATTAAAATCAATTTAACCCCCCCCCTAACGTGGCATCATAACATTGGGGTAGGAGTGGGGGGTGTTAATAATAAACATTTTTTAAAACATAGGGATCTTTGTACTAAAGGGGTAAAATCTGGGCATAGTCCATACTAATACAGGACTTTCCCATGTGCTGGGATCACTTGGAAGAATTGGATGCAGGCAGGTATTTGGACATTAGATGATGTTATGTCTAATGGAAATCTGCTGGATTTTTCACAACTGCAACAATCATTTGGAATTTTAAAATCTCAACAATATAAGTGGTTGCAGTTGAAGCAGGCTATTCAGAGTGGGTTCCCTGAATGGAAAAATTTAAAAACTTATTTTAGCTTGCAGATGCTTTGCTACCAAACTGATCTAGTAGGACATCAGGCTGCCCAGTGGTACAAATTGATTTCTGGATTTTTGAATAAAAAGCCAAAAAATAGTCTTAGAGACATTTGGAGCATCGAGATAAAACAGTATATTTCTGTGTCTCGTTGGCCACGAATTTGGACTTGGAGATTGAAATGTACAATGTCAGCATCTATGAGACAAACATGGTTATTTCTGTTACATAGGATTTTTTGGACCCCAGTTCGATTAAATAAAATAGATAGTTCTAAGCCTAATAGATGCTGGCATTGTCATACTGATATAAGGACTCTGGATCATCTGTTATATTTTTGTCCTTTTATATTTATATTTTGGAAGTCAATCTGGGGACAAATGAATATGGTTCTGGATTCAAATACTGTATTCCATTATCATATGAAGCTGTAATATGTGGAAAGATACTACATGTGAAACCCACTTTAGATAAATATAAGAACTGTCTTTTTATGATCATGACAAGTATAGCCGTTCAATTGATTACGAGTAACTGGAAAAACCATGACAGAATAAGTTACACTTTTTGGTGGGTGAATTTTGTGTACAATGTACATATATGAAAGAATCAATGCAGAATGTAGGGGTTTTAGTAGTGTACAGTGGTACCTTGGATTACGAGCATAATCTGTTCCAGGAGCATGCTCGTAATCCAAAATGCTCGTTTATCAAAGCGAGTTTCCCCATAGGAAATAATGGAAACTCGCTTTAGTACGTTCCCCCCCCCCGAGGCCAGGGCGCTGCTCCCCCCCGCTCGCAAAGTCCCCCCCTCCCGCGTGATCCGGCACCCCCCGTGAGAACAGGCACCCCCGCCCAACTTTAACTCACCCCCCATCTAGCACCGGCACGAGAACTGCTCCCCCCGCTCGCAAAGGCCCCCCCCCGCTCGATTCGCCCCCCCCAAGAGAGCATTCATCTGCGCATGCTCAAAGCCGGCAGAGACTGGGAAGAAGAAGATCTTCAAGTGGCACCGGCACCGGCACTTGTGGGCTGCGTGCCGGTGCCAAAGGCGGGGTGAGTTAAAGTTGGTCGGGCGGGGGGTTCCTGTTCTTGCGGGGGGGGGGCTCTTTGCGAGCGGGGGGGAGCGATGCCGGTTATCGGGGGGTGCTCGCAAATCGAGTCAACACTCGATTTGCGAGACACGTTTTGCGAGAATGTTTTGCTCGTCTTGCAAAACACTCGCAAACCGGGTTACTCGCAAACCGAGGTTTGACTGTATTTAATAAAGTTTGGAGCCCATTGACTAATTTTGTGTAATTATAATAATGTTAATTTATCTTTTCTTTCCTTCTGTTAAATTACCTCTACACATCCGGGGGGGAGGGGTTGGAGGGGGGATTAAATATTGATGATGGATAACTTATTTTATTTTCATTTACATTATATAATATGTTATGTTATTATTAAATATAGGGAACCTAGAAAATCTTGAATGATAAATATGTTACCCATATAGCTAATAGTGCATTGTATGCAACAATTATTGTTCTTTTATTTGTATGGCACTGTCTTCGATTAAAAATCAATAAAGATAAAAAAAGGGACTTTCCCATGTGCTAAGCCCAGAATTTACATAGCCTTTTTTAAAATAAAAAGTTAATGTGGGAGCACTTATCACCTCCAGTTACCTAGTTAGTGCACAGTACTCTTAATGTGCTAGCAAATTAACACTTCCATGCCCATTCTCCACCCATGACATGCATCCTGGAAAGATATTTTTTTTAAAAATAAGTAACGCATGGGTTAGCATGTGCTAACAGGCAAAATGCCACAAAATGCTTTAATGCATAGTTTGCAGTATTCTGGTATTCGTGCACTAACCCCCAATTTCTGTATATGGCACCTTAAATTGTGCACGCAGATTGGTGCACACAGCTGATCTGGTGCACAGCTTAATTGGCCTAATCAGTATAGATAATTAGCAATTAAAACTTCATCATTAACCCCAATTGGAACTAATTAAAAGCTACGTGCACAACTTGGAAAGCATGATTCTGTAAAAAAATATGGGCTATTTGCATGAAATTGAAAAGAGGGTGTGGCCAGAAATGGATTGTGGGTAGATCGTGGGAATTCCTAAAAGTTATGTGCACTGTTGTACACTCGATTGTACACTGTTGTACACTCGCGCAAAACTTAGGCATATGTGTATTTTATAAGATACACACAAACTGTGAGTCCACACATGCTCTGCCTATCTCCTCCCTGGGCATGCTTCCTGTGCAAATAAGCCAGCTTGTACCACACATATATTTAAGTGTGACCTCATTTTACAAGAACCCATTTACAAATGTAAATCAGCATTTTATAGATGAAAATGGTTTATAAAATGACCTACAACAACCAAACCAGAGGAATAGAGCAGAAAGTCCAATCCAAACAGTATATATAATAATAATAATAATTTATTTTTATATACCGCCAAAGCCATAATAGTTTGAGACGGTTTACAAGAGGTGCAGGACAATCAGCGAATTGGTTATATTACAAAGTCATCAAATATAAGGTACAGGATGGGAGTAGTGAAACACTATAAGATTCTTAGGTTACAATCGATTAAACAAATTAACCAAATATAAAAGCTCCACTGCATTACATTTTTAAAATACTTACACAAAGATAAACTTTGAGAAGGACAAGTCTTAGAATAATATGAAGCACATTTACACTCACTATGCTCTGCCATTAACATAAAAACCCTGTGGTAACTATTCAGCTTGTAGTCACCTCCGCCAGAAGTATTATTGCCTGATATTCAATGCTGGGCCACATTGGCGTAATAAGGAGTGGTGGTGGAGTGCCTTGGGTGCCTTCTTGACAGGGTCATTGGCATTTTTCTTCTCCACCCCCTATACCTCTTTAAGTCTTCACCCTAGTGAGCAGGGTATCCTCCTCACTGCTCGTGCTGGTCTGAGTCCCCCCCTGACATCACTTCCTGTTTGCAGGCCAGGAAATAACATCAGAGGTTAGGAGGATCAATCAGTGTGAGCAGTGGGGAGGAGACCCTGCTCACTACAGTGAAAACCTGAAGAGGTACAGGGGTGAGGGTGGGGTGACAATGCATTTAAGAGACATCCCCTCACCACTGGTGGGGATGCCGGGCACCTCTGCCCCAGCACCAGCTTCCTATACCAGGCCACTGCTGGGCCATATCTGGGCTTCAGCACTGAATTTTGTCACCTTCCCGGCCTCCGCTGGATAGCGCAAGTGCGGGCAAGGGTGACTAGGCCGATTTCCGCACGCCACTCCAGAGGGAGAATGGCCCTTCAGGGTGAGCAGATTAAAACTGCCCAAGCTAGATTTAACTCAAAGCTCAAACAGTAAAAAGAAAACAATTCTCAAACAGGAGAGTTTTGCCAGGTAAGTTTATCAGGTAGGCATAATTATGCTGCCAAAAAGATCTAACAAAAAGAAAAAAATCACCTCACAAACTCTGGCTTCCAGTATTTAGGCAAGTACATTCTGGGTACCTTTCACTGTCCCAAACAGGCCCGGGAACAAAACTATCAGAAAAGCAAATTAATGCACAAAAGAAAAAATACAAACACAAGGCTTGCTTTAGGGCTGCAAGGCGCCTAGACTTCAGTAGTCCCAAACAAAGCCACCTTCACCAGGCTCTTGCATTCAATTCTTAACCCAAACCAATTCTTCACAAAACAAACACTTCATATTCTCCAAGCCTGCCTATTACCAGCTGTGGCAGGAATGTAGCTCCTCAGAGCTGATTGTAGGGGTTAAGGCTGCTGTGTAGCTTAATCACTTTTTCAAATAAGATAAGAGAAAAAGAATCCCTCAAAAAATATCCCTCCCGGATGTCACAGCATACACATCCCCCAACAACTCTGTAGGTAATTTGGACAAGAAGAAAAAAAAACAACCATGCAAAAATGGCTACTTGCCCACAGTGCACAGGCTAATTTCCATGACCTCTGCTTGGTTAGGAACTGGCCCTGATTCCACAATGTCCATGCTTTCCACTCCCGGGTCTGGCTCTGGTGTCTGGGAAGCTTCAGAACCCTGCCAGTCCATGTCTTCTGCCTGGACCCACTGCTTTGGCTGGAGAGGTTTTCTCAGCCACTGCTCCTGAACAGCCCTGGCTATCTTCTGCAAGCTAGGCTTAAAACTGTTGGAACCACGCCCAGGCCTAGCTGAGGTGGCAGCTGACTTCAGCTCTTTCTGGCTGCCCCAATGGTCATTGGGGAGATTTTCCTCCTCCCTACTAAAAGGGTGCTACCTCAGCTGAAATGGGGGATAGACAGCTCTAGGTGGTTTATACTGTCTTTTACAATAACCCTGCTTCTCTCAGTGGCCTGGAAGCACAGTTTCTTGCCCCACCTGTGTGTCAGGGCTGACAAACGGGTCAGAACTGTCACAATATCCAGTTTATAAGGCACCTGCTAATACATAACTTAAGTTTATATTCAGAAATTAACCAACCATGGACAGATACATAGATAGAACTGTGTTTTGTGTGGTCCCATTTATGTGGTTACCATGGCTGGTTAAGTGCTGGATATCGGCACTTAACTGGTCAACCGTTGACTTTGCCCCTGGAACAAAATAGCCGGTTTTCATTTAGAAGCTAATTGTTTTTTTTCAGTCAAAAATAGAAAAAGAAGGCAAAAAAACCTCAACTGTATGAAAAAAGTTGAGTGACTAAAAGAAGTATATAAACAATAATGGAATAGTCACTCTATACGCCTTAACAGCAAATAATCTTAAAAAGATATCTTAAGCTGATATTGAAACTTATGCTCAGAGACATGAAGGCGAAAATACCGCCTCACCACCCAATCATCGCATTGTTCAATACAGTGTCAAAATGATGGTACTGGTCAATTTGCAATTCAAAAATGCCAAACTGGCTATAACTTTATCAACTTGTATGCAAGGCACTTAAAGAAGTAAAACTTAACTTCAGAAAGTCACTGGTTCCGACGTGCCACGTTTCGGTACTGCGTCAGGGAACCGAAGTATCTCTACTACACCCCTCAAAGTTATAGCCAGTTCGGCATTTTTGAATTGCAAATTGCCTGACTGCCTCGGGCCAACTGAACCTTGAACCAGCTGGAGACCTCATCTCCCACTGGATCATGAGTACTTAAACAGGGGAGAAACGCAGTCGGCTCCAATCCTGAAAAAACCGCAACAGAGTCACGCAGCCTGAGCTCAAGTCCACTGCGGATGAACCTGGGGTGAGCCATGCTCCCGAGGGATTGGCCCCCGAGTCCTTGAATCTTTAATGCAGGCTGTCCAAGTGGGTGCACTGCAAAGCTGTCTGCTCTTTGGACGTAGATTCTTGACCTGAGTCTGCAATCTCCCTCAGCCAGAGCTGTTCCACAAGAGGAATCCTCTGCAGATGAAAAGCCTCGCAGATGGTTGGCAAAAAAGACAGAATTTAAATAAAAAGAAACTAGCAGAAAAGAGAAACTCCTACCATCTCGCTTGAAGGAAGACAACTGAGAAATTGAAGAACAGCCCAAAAGGATGCGAAGCAAAGCAAAAGAATGATAATGAATTCTTGCTATAAGAATTCTTGCTAGAAGGGGTTGACTACCCACACGTTTAGGAATGGAGTATCTGTAGCACTAGTAACCTACTTTATACCATTTTCACTAGTACAGAACTCTATGAGTTCTTACTATCTGATGCTCTTATCACGTTATTTTTGGAAATACACAATCCCCTAAATTCTATATATGGTGCTAAAAATTGTGTACGCAAAATTTGGCACATGCCCAATTTGTGCATGCAATTTAATTGAATAAGAATCCAATTAGCATTGATAATTGGATGCTAATAATCAACTATCAGTATGAACTGGCATTAAAAAAAACATTTATGCACACAATTTTAAATGTTGGGATCCAAGTGTAAATTTTATGTGCAGCTGAAAAAAGGGGGTACAGCCATGGGAGGGTCATGGAGGAAAAGGGGCATTGTTGCAATTTTTGCATGCTGTTATATTGTAGAATAAGGGGGATCCATGCCTAATCTAAGCAAGAAGATTTTTGACAGGTAAAGATCTTGGTGCTAAGCACTATTCTATACATGGCACCTAACTTTTAGCGTCGTTTATAGAATAGCGTTTAGTGCATTTTTTTCAGTGCTGATTTTTTGTTGCTATTTTTAAAATTGGGTCTTATTTTCAATAGTTAAATTTGATAATGTCCATACCTTAATTTGCCCTTTTGAGCAAGGGTCACTGCACACCGATCGGACCATTCCACTCTTATTCATCTTTAAGTCATCAATGTTTAGAAAACCTTCATGCCATGTTCCAATGCGTACATAATCATAATGACTGGGCTCTATGTACTGTAGATTCATAATATCATACCTGCAAGGATAAACCAAAAATAAGTTACTACAGATGATGTTAGTGACAGGTTGCAAATCACTAACAGCAGGACAGCAATTTCATGTTTGAATTATTTTAGTACACTGGGATGTATACCAACTGGTCCAGGTGATTTATCACTTTTCTATGTTTTTATAGTAGGAAAAAGGAGGTATTGATGCCCCTGTATAAAACTCTGGTGAGACCTCATTTAAAATATTGTGTACAGTTCTGCAGGCAGCACCTTCAAAAAGATATAAAAAGGATTGAGTCAGTCCAGAGGAAGGCTACTAAAATGGTGCATGGTCTTCTTCATAAGGCGTATGGGGTCAGACTTAAAAATCTCAATCTGTATACTTTGGAGGAAAGACAAGAGAGGGGAGATATGATAGAGACATTTAAATACTCAAAAAACGCAATATGTTATCAGCCAGTGGTGGATCTGATCCCAGAAAACACACATTTGAATCAAATTGTGGAGAAAAAGCCTCAAGATTAAATTAGACGGCAGTCTATTTCAAGATTTCAAGCTGGTCATGGTCTTATCACGGGCAAAAAACTCCACTTCAAACAAAATGTGACTTTAACAATTGGACCAATCGTCCACCACTGTGCACAGTGAAAAACATAGTAATTGCCACTTAGCTCAAGAGCTGGCCTTCATACTCCAAACAGTATCGTTCTCTCCACGTTTGGTCATCCGTTGTTACCACCAGCGTTTAATTCTCCCAAGCTCCAACTCTGTGTACATTTAAATACCTAAATGATGTAAATGTGCATGAGTTGAGTCTCTTCCAATTGAAATAAAGCTCTGGAATGCAAGGGCATTGAATCTCAGAGAGGGTGAGAGCTAGAAGGCCTTGAGCATGCGCAGATGCTCAAGGCCAAGCAGTAGCCCAGCAGAGAACCGGCGGCAGGCACTTTCATCACCGGCGGCGCATGGATAAGGACAGGGCCGGTAAGTGTGGGGGGGGGGAGGAGGAGACAATCGCGAAGGGAGGGAGCAGAGTCAGTGGCCTCAGGGGAAAAACAAAGCTGGTTCCCGGGGTCGGGGGACTCGCAAATCGAGTCAATGCTCGGTTTGCGAGTTAGTTTGCTTGAGTATTTTGCTCGTCTTGCAAAACACTCGCAAACCACGTTACTCGTAAACCGAGGTTTGGCTGTACTTTTTTACAGAATTCATTCAGTCTCTCGGTTATGGCTTATCCTCCATGAGCACCCCTTTTACTCTGTGATCATCCAATGGTCCCACAGATTCTCTCACAGGTTTTCTGCTTCTGATGTACCTAAAAAAATTATGAATTTTTGCCTCTTTTGCAAGTTTCTCTTCATATTCTTTCTTAGCTTTCTTTATCAATGCTTTGCATCTAACTTGCCAGTGCTTGTGTCTCTTATATTCTTCATTTGGATCTTTTTTTCCATTCTTTAAAAAATGTTTTTTTGGCTCTTAATAGCCTCTTTCATTTCACCTTTTAACCATGCCGGCTCTCATTTCCTCTTCTTTCCACCTTTGCTGATATGTGGAATACATCTGGTCTGGGCTTCCACGATGGTATTTTTAAATAGCATCCACACCTGGTTTACAGTCCTAAGCTTTGCAAATGATCCTTTTAGTTTCTTTTTAACCATTTTCCTTATTTTATCATAGTCGCCCTTTTGAAAATGAAATGCCTCTACAGCAGATTTTTTTGGGTGACATCACTCCCAGTATCAGCTCAAATTTGATCATGTAATGATCACTGTTTCCCAGTGGACCCAACACAGTTAACTCCTGAACTATGCCTTGCATTCCACTAAGGACCAAATCTAAATTAGCTCCCCCTCTTGTCGGTTCCTGGGCCAGTTGCACCAAGCAGAAGTCATTTTAGAATGTGTAGGAATTTTACCTCCCTTCCTAGAACTCCCAGATGTAACATTTAACTAGTCATTGTTGGGGTAATTAAAATCAGTAATTCTTAATCTCTTATTCAAAACACAAAATTTAAGAATCTATTGGGTTTTCAGTTTTCGCCTACACCAATGATTTTCAACTCCTTCATCCAGTGAACTCTGAATCTGATGAGGAGATAGCTAACATCAACCAAAAGCTCTCCAAAATAAAGCAATGGCTTCAAGATAACATGTTATTTCTGAACCTTGCAAAAACTAAAACTGTCTTTTTCCCGTGGAAAGAAGGACTCAAGTTTACATCAACAATTCTTCAATTCAGTCTGTCGACAAGATATAAATTCTCAGACTAATCTTAGATAATAAACTAAACTATCATAACCAAATTAATTCCTTTGTTAAAAGCTGTTTCCACAGGATGCATATGATCAGATCCCTGACCAATTTTTGGGATGCCCCCTCACTGAACACTTTAATTCATTCGCAAATTATATCAAAATTGGATTACTGTAATTCACTTTACAAAGGCATTGCACAAAAGGAAATTAGAAGATTACAAATAATACAAAATACCGCAATAAAAATTATCACAGGTAAAAGAAAATTTGATCATATCACATCTTTATTAAAGAATGCACACTGGCTCCCTATCAACCATAGAATAACTTATAAACAGGCTCTTATCACATTTAAAGTCCTACAATTCAAAGCTCCATTATTTCTAGACCGAGTTATCATCCTGTATATTCCTTTCAGTTCCTTACGATCTGCGGACAAAAACCTACATACTATTCCATCCTTACGAATTATAAATACTAGGCGTAACACACTTCTCTGTCACTGCTCCCCAAACCTGGAACCTACTACTAGCTCTGGTAAGAGAAGAAAGAACCCTTGATACGTTTAAATCAAAATTAAAAAGTTATCTATATAGGGACATCTTTAATTAATTTGCCTTCGAAGTTCAGTTAATATTTCTACTTGAAGTAGGCAAGCACTGATCTAATAAATCTCCTATTGTTTTATCCCTTCTTTGTTCTCTTTTATGTACCAAATTGTAGTTCCTCCCTGCTTTCCCTCTTATCGAATGTTCATCTGTGATTCCCAAAATTGTTTGTCTCCCCTATTTTAATTTTTATTGTTCATTGCTTTGTAATCTATGAAAAAAGTGATTTTATCAAATATGAATTATACTTGAAACCAACACCCTAAACTGCTAAATGGTCATTAGCAATCCAAAAATTGGAAGGGAAAAAAAGGCTTCAGATGGGCTTCATAGGCCAAAGAAACTCCCAAACTCCTGCTGATATTAATCACACAGTCTTATATTTGTAGTATATTCTTCACTTCATATTACACAGTCTTCAAATATTGATAACCATAGCAAAATGCATGCAATATATCCAAAAAAAATCAGCATAGCAGTGGAAAGTATCAAAAATAACTTAGCTTGCTCCGGTTCTCAACCATGCTCCGTTGGAGATTCATCAGCGGAGTTTTGTTCCCCAAACTGTGGAATCAAATGCAGAGATCCTACAGGGTCATCCGTGTTTCGTCAATGTGTCTTCCTCAGGAATCTTTTGCTATGGAGTCCACGAGCCAGCTTGCAGTTGAAATTTTTGGAGAGCTCCACAATGAACATGCATGAGAGACCTTTGCATAGCAAGGAGGCAGGGCATGCAAATTTTTCTCAAGCATATTCATTGAGGATATCCTGAAAACCTGGCCTACCTGTGGACTTCAAGGACCTTAATTGAGTTGCCCCGATATAGGACATTAACAAAACAATCTCTGGATCATAAAAGAGAAATAAGAACTTAAGAATAGCCTTACTAGGTCAGACCAATGGTCCCAGTAGCCTGTCCTCACAGTGGCCAATCTAGGTCACTAGTACCTGGCAAAAACCCAAATACAGTAGGAGCAACATTCTACAAACCAGGTAACAACCCCAGTAGTTACCTCCAGAGTTAAGCCCCCCTGTTTTTGTGCAGTAAACTGTACAATGATAATTAAAAAAAAAAAAAAATTTCTGGGAAAGGGTGTGGCATAAGTGGGGAATAGGCATGTATGTGTTAACTAGATGGTGCATATTTCATTAGCACATTTACACATTTTTTACGAAACCATAGCACGGTTTTTAACTCCGACGCTCATAGGAGCTGTTACCAAGCAGCTGGAACTAAAAAACACGCTATTGTTTTGTAAAAAGGGGGGATTTAATGCTGGAGCACACACTACCTCTTAAATAAGGGGCAATAAGTTTTTTCAGGTCTCTTGTGCTCATGATAATATTAATACATGATCTACAAAAAAACAAAAGGGAAAATACCCTAGAAAAGGAAAACACAAACCCCCTTTTTTCACAAAGCTGTGCTAGCGGCTGCCGCATGGCAAAAGCCCCAAAGCCCTTTAAATCCTATGGGCTTTGAGGCAGTTACCGCAGTAGCTGCTAGTGTGGTTTTGTAAAACCGGGGTGGGGAGGGGGAGATTTTGAAGGTATCATTTATGAAATTCCCATAATAAGCTACATTACCTGCAAATTTTAGTACATTTTAGTAAATGGGCCTTTTAATTTGTACCTGAGGAAATGGAAGTCAGGAATGCAATTTGAACTGGATTTCCCTGATTGTCAATCTGGTGCTCTAACCTCTACGCTACTCCTCCATTCCTATTGTGCAAATATATCAGTATTTAATGGAAGCATATAAAGAAAAAACACATTTTATTAGAGTGCAATGAATTGTCTCTTTACCTTCCTGGTGCGTCTCCTTTTTCATCAAACCAGACTTCCTCTCCTGAAATTCCAATGAAGGAGGTCTTTATGAGAAACTCTAAGAACATGCTGCCATTAATGGGTTTCATGGCATCACACAGGCCAACATGTCCTGGGCACACAGACAAATGCATGTCATGCAGACCATGGGCCATTGCATAAATAGCGTTGATGACAAATCCCATTTTACTGTCTTGAACATAATTTTCTTGTAAACTCTCATTACCTGCAAAAAAATTAACAAAAATATATCTTAACAAATATATATAGAAATTGATTTTAGGGAGTCACATAATTTTTTTAAGTTGAATACTGGTCATTTTTATTTGCCTACCTTTTCAAATAGCTAATTGCCATGATCTGCATTCTGGTCTCAAATTGGGTACTTATATTTTTTCTTTGAAAATTATCATAAAACATATGTGTACTATAAGCAGCTACATACTTGAGAACTATCTTATACTCGCTATTCATCTCAACAAAAGCTCAAGGTGACGTTTAAGTATCTCGTACAGGAGGTGAGCCTTTTTTGAACGAAGGGAAACTCCAGAATGAGAGGGCATAGTATGAAATTAAGAGGTTATAAGCTCAGGAGTACTCAAAGAAAATATTTTTTGTACAGAAAAAGTGGTAGATGCGCGGAATAGACTCCTGGTGGAGGTAGTGGAGATCATGGCTGTCTGAATTCAAGAAAATGTGAGGCAGACGTATGGGAGCTCCCAGGGAGAGAAGGAGATAGTAGATGCTGTGGATGGGCAGACTGGATGGGTCATTTGACCTTTATCTGCCATCATGTTTCCATGTTTTTTTGTTTCTATATGCAATCACTATAAATTTATTTAAATAAATCAATGGAGGAACTGAAAGAAATCTTGGTGAATCTAGAAGATGTACTAAGACAAATTAAAAAGTGATATATTACCTGGACTGGATGGTATAAGCCCCAGGGTACTGAAAGAACTAAAACATGAAAATGATGATTTGCTGTAGTACCTGAAGATTGGAAGGTAGCCAATGTTACACTGATTTTTAAAAAGGGTTCCAGGGGAGACCTGGAAAATTACAGATCAGTAATCCTGACTTCAGTGCTAGACAAAATAGTGGAAACAATTTAAATAAATAAAATTGTGGAACATGCAGATAAACATGATTTAATGGGACAGAGTCAGCATTTGTTCAGCCAAAGGAGGACTTGCTTCACCAATTTGCATGATTTCTTTGAAGGTGTTGAATAAACATGAATAAAAGTGAGCCGGTTGATGTAGTGTTTCTAGATTTTCAGAAAGCTGTTGACACAGTTCCTTAAGAAAGGCTCCTGAGAAAATTAAAGAGTCATAGCATAGGAGGCAATGTTCAGTTGTGGATTAAGAACTAGTTATCGGAGGGTAGGGTTAAATGGCCATTTTTTTAAATGGAGGAGGGTAAATAGTAGAGTGCCACAGGGATCTGTACTGGGACCAGTGCTATTTAACATATTTATAAATGATCTGGAAATTTGAACCAGTGAGATGATTAAATTTGAAGATGACACTAAACTATTCATAGTTGTTAAAATGCATGCAGACTGTGAAAAATTGCGGGCAGACCTTAAGAAATTGGCAGATGAAATTTAATGTGGACAAATGCAAAGTGATGCATATTGGGAAGACTAACCCAAATCATAGTTACTAGATGCTAGAGTCCACCTTGGGGGTCATTGCCCAAGATCAATCCAACAATTAAAATATTGGGAGTTGTTATAGATCAACACTTGATCATGAAAAAGTAAGTAGATGCTGTGGTGCAAAAGGGTTATTACACATTGTGGAAGCTGCGTACCATAAAAACATATTTTGAGTTTACAGCCTTTAAACTTTTTGTTCAGTTGTTATTTCTAAGTCTTCTCGACTATTGTAACAGTGTCTATTTGACATGTACCAAGAAAGAGATGGCTAGTCTTAGACTGATTCAAAATACGGGGATCAAATTAATTTATGGTCTAAAGAAATATGATCTACTGTGAGTTGCATTGGCTTCCAGTGGAGGTGCGTGTTTTGTTTAAGCTGGGTTGTCTTTGTTACAAAGTTATGTATGATATTGCTCCAAACTATATGACCGATAGATTTCTCATAGCATTCCATAAACATAGGAAAGAATCACATGCATTGTTTAATTTACCGTCTGTTCAAGGTTGTAAGAGCAAGAAATCCTTGGAACATACACTAGCATTTCAGGCTGCTTTCTATGACAGGGAATTTAGGCCACTGTTGGTAGTGCTTTCTCTTACAAGCACTTTAGAATTCAACTGAAAACTCATCTTTTTCCCAAATATTTAGCGAACTAATTTAAATCATCCTTAGGTTATGTTATTTTTAATCTTTTGCTCACCGCATTGATCTTACGGTTATGCAGTTTATAAGTACAATGTTATGTTATGTAATGTGTGGTATCTATTTAGGAGGCAATAAGGGAAAGGATTGGGGACTTGTATACCGCCTTTTTGTCGCTTTGGCATTTCAAAGCTGACATTCAAAGTGGTTGTCACTGGTGGATTAAGTGATTTGCTCAGGGTCATAAGGGATTTGATCTCACAATTTCTGGGTGCAGAAGCAGCAGCTCTACCAGTGAGCCACACCTTCCCAGATTCTATAAATGGCACCTAACTTGGTAGCAAAGCAGCTCCTGCTGCATGTCAATCAAAGTTAGGTACCGTTTGTAGAATCACGCCTAGTGGCACTGAAATCAACTTAGGTTCCAGAAGGTGTCATAATGTTAGGCGCATATGGCGCAGTGAGACAGAAGGGATGGAGTTTGGAGTTGGCAGAGCAGGAGAAGGGGGCATATATAAAGTAGGAGTGATTACCAGCTGAGCGGAGCTTGGGGGGGAGGAGCATAAGGGGAGATAAGTGAGGAGAGATGAGGGGCAGCCAAGTGAATGCATTTGTAGGTCAGTAAGAGGAGTTTGAATTGTATTTAGAAACAGATGGGAAGCCAATGAAGTGACTTTAGGAGAGGGATAACATGAGTATAGCGGCTCTCATGGAATATGAGTCATGCAGCCAAATTCTGGACAGATTGAAGGGGAGAAAGATGGCTGAGCGGAAAGACTGAGAGTAGCGAATTGCAGTAATCTAAGCACAATGTGATGAGGGTTTGGATAAGGGTTTTGGTAGTATGCTCGGAGAGGAAAGGTCGAATTTTGGTAATATTATAGAGAAAGAAGCAGCAGGTTTTAGCGATATGTTGTATTTGGGCAGAGAAGGAGAGGGAGGAGTCAAAGATGACCTCAAGATTGTGAGTAGACAAGACAAGGAGGATGAGAGTGTTGTCCACAGAGACTGAGAAAGGGGCAAGTGGGTTTTGGCGGGCAGCTCTGTTTTAGCCATATTCAGTTTTAGATGGTGGTGAAATATCCAGGCGGCAATGTCGAACAGGCAGCCTGAGACTCGGGTCTGGGTTTCAGTAGAGATGTCTGGTGTGGTTTAATGTGCAGTAACAGGTAAACTAACACAAAACCCTTTAACATTTTCACACAGTAGCCTGTTTCCAGGCACCAACCTTATGTTAAGTGGTTAATGCATCCTCTTCACAGCTAAATCCTGCCTATTGTTGAAATTCAGCAGTTAGATTTACAATTTTCAGCCTCAGGAATTTACCCAGGTAACTTCCAAGTAACCCAGGTTCTTGACATTCTAGAAGGGCTGCTGAAAAGCCTTGATTGTTTTCCTAAATTCAATATATTAAATGGATACATGTTAGAAATTATGTACTAATTCTTTGAGTACTCTTATTAGATTTCTCATAGCCTACTATCTCTTCAAGGCCTTAGGCAACTGCTCCTCATTAATGTAGTGCTGTAACTGGTGATGCATTATTATTACCAGTATTATAGGTTCCTGTGCAGATTTTAATTTTGATGTGTAACCAGTTTGTTAAATATGGCCATTGCATAGGAAATTATACTTCAGAATTCACAAAATGCTCGTTTCATTACATGTGTGGTTTCTTTTACTGATGATATAGAAATAAAGATCAAACAAGTCTTCTTCTGTTGCACTACTTGTGCATCTGAATTTTCTCATTTTTGAGCACAATGATGTGGAATTTAGATTCCTATAAGTCCGTAGAGTACTGCTTTCATTGAAGGAATATTAATTGGGTCAGCATCTTTTATAATGACTTCAGAGGATTCATGTGGCCCGAACATGTTCTACTCTGCAAATCTTCCCTTCATAGTCTCTCGACAGTATATCAGTTGATTACATTACTGCATTATCACTTTATTTGGCACATTTTCTCTCTAGGTACTTTTAATTACAGGGGAATATATATGCTGCCAGCAGCTGATATGTTGGTAATATAACAGTATGCTTAGAATAAATTTGCCACATAAAGACAAACACCTCTGGACAGAATTTTGCAGCACTGGCTTGACACTCATGCAAACTTTCTGGAGGCTTAGTTGTTCCTCTCTCCTAAGGCTGATCCCATCATTCCCACCAATGAATATTCTCCCTCCTACCACCTGTACAGGTAGGAGGGAGAATATTCATCGGTGGAATACCTATAGGATAGTGGCGCTCCTGAAGAATCCTTTGTGAAGGGCTGTTTTGTAGAGCTTGAATCTTGCTATGTAAGCACCCTGATGCAGCAAAGTGTTACTTCAGTGCTATGTTAGTGCTATTACAGAATAAATAGTGTGAAAGATATATGCGGCTAGGTTACAGCAGAATCTCATTATTCGCGGGGGTTAGGGGTAGAGCCAGCCCGCAAATATTGAAAAATCGCAGATAATTTTTAGGGCCGGTTCTGACCCACCCCCGCCTCCCTCCTGTGTCCCAGAACTTCCCCAGACCTTACTTTACCGGCGATGTGGGGCAGGATCGATCATTCTACGCTCCTGCCTCATGCAGAGCCATCATCTACAATGGAAACTCACGGTAGCCATTTTGATGATGGTTCTGCACGGGGTAGGAGCGTAGGACGATCGATCCTGCTCCATGTTGCTGCTAGACCACCAGGTAAGGTCTGGGGAAGGTCTGATGCAGAGGTTTGTTTGTTTTTTTAAATCGCGAATAACCGAATCCACGGGTACTGAAACCATGGATTCAGAGGGGGAACTGTAATTTGATTTGGACTATAGTGAATGAGGGTACTAAGGATGTGATGCTTGAAAGGTGAGGTGCCTGTATAGCCATATTACAGTGGAATTATTGCCGGAGGCTTTATTGTTGCTGTTCAGAGGTGACATCAATATTTTTAGTAGTGTATGTATGTATAGACTATCGGTTTTGTGGACATACAGATAGCCAATTGTAGTTTTTTTGTTCAATTATATAAATATAGAACAGACCGGCATCCAAACAGGCATCTAATAAATAAACTGAGAGCAATGTTCTCTCTAAGCCAGGAAGCAGCTGTGCAAGTCTTGATGTATTCTGAGCAGTAGTTGGTGTGGGCTGGCACATTGTGAGCAGGGGGAGGGGATCAATTTTTGAAAATTATATTAAAATATTGAAAAGTTAAATTATTTCTTTTCAATTAAAATGAAAATATAAGAAAGCATGGGGCTGTGAGCAGTGCGATCTCGCTACTCCGGTACGCCCGCTATAGATCTGCAATTTAATCGGCGATTTTGCCCATGCTAATTGTGCCTCAGTGTGGGGGAACGCGGTTGGGTCTTGCTGGTGCACTTTGTGCAGCTCGCTGGGTGATGGCCGCTAGACTAACAAAGACAGATCATGAGCGGAGGCAGCAGCCGGAAGCCAAAATGGCAACGCATGTGGCGCCTGCTTCACCTGAAACTCCCAGTTCTCTCTGGGTTGCTGAGGTCACTGCCGAGGTGCAGGCTGCGCTGGAAGGTATGCTGGGCGACAAGCTGCAGAGGATCCTGGACAAACTTGATACCTTGGATCAACGGTTTTCCATGCTGACCTCCGAGGTTCGGGACACCCAGCAGCGGGTTAGCTCTGCTGAAGACGCCGTGCAGCAGCTCTCCTGGGAACAGGCAGTGCACACCACCTCTTTGGCAGTGCTTAAAACTAAAGTGGAGGATCTTGAAAACCGGTCCCACCGGAATAACCTCAGGTTTGTGGGCTTGCCTGAATCTCTTTTGGAAAATGAGCTGGGAGACTTTTTGGAAAAGTGGTTGGCAGAGTCCCTGGCTATCCCGCATAAGCAGGGCCCACTGTTCATTGAATGGGCCCACCGCCTGGGGCAATGGAGAGATGGAGCGGATCGGCCACAGGTGGTTATTTGCCGCCTTATAAACTACTGTCATAAGATCGAGGTGCTCCGGGCATTGTGACAGGGGAAGAAGCTGCTCTACAATAACAAATCTGTCCTCTGTTTCCAAGACTACTCTGCGGAGGTCTCCCAGGCTCGCTGTAAGTTTTCTCCCTTTTGCTCCAGCCTCGTCCGCTGCAGTGTCCCCTTCTCTCTACAATATCCTGCATGCATGCGGGAGATGCACGCGGGCTCTGCTCTTGGCTTCTTCTTTGGGCATGCTGGATGTTTGGAGAGTTTTGTACCCGGTTGAGTGCGACTATTCTCAACTCTCTTGGGCCCATGGGACGTTGTCTCACATTGATCTCATCCTCCTTTCAAGAGAGCTGCTTCCTGTGGTTCAGGAGGCAGTGCTTGGCCCCATTGAAATTTCAAATCACGTGTGGGTAGGTCTTTGTTTGCATTGGGGGCCCTCCCGGGGGAGGTACCCAGTGGAGATTCCCTTGTCACTTGTATCAGAACACCCACTTTCACAACTTCTTGCTGAACAAGTGGGGGGATTTTAAACATACTAATCAGAAACATAGAGAGGATCCCGTTCTTTATTGGGAAATGGCAAAGGCCATGTAACGCGGGGAAATCATGGCCTTTGTGGCCTTCGAGGCTAAATCGCGCCATAGGGACATTCTCACACTGGAGCACAGGGTTATGGTTCTGAGGCGGCGCTTCACCAGTTGAGCTTCGTTGGAGCTCAAGACACAGCTTTTAGAGGCACAGCAGGAATTGAATGAACTCTTACACTGGGGGGGGGGGGGGTACAGTGATCTAGGGACCACTATAAATTTCAGCTATTTCGGTTTGCTAATAAGAGCAGTTGGATGCTGGCCCATTTGGCCCGCCCATATCGCGGGTCTGCGGGTATAACAGCTTTCTGTGACTTGCGGGGTACTCTGCATCATAAGACCGAGGATATTAGCTGTATTATGCGGGACTTTTTCGCCGCTTTAAAAAAGTGCTGAACAGAAGCTTTTTATAGTGGGAATAGATGACGTGTGTGTGTTACATATACACAATCTGACCCAATTAAAACATTTTTTATGTATAAGATTTGGGATCCCTAGAGAAAATTTTGTCATGTTTTATGTATGTGTGTGTGTGTGTGTGTGTGTGTGTGGGGGGGGGGTAAGAAACCAAAGCTGTGCTGGTTTTTTTAAATTGATAATTGGAGGAGGGGAGGTCTGTGAGTGCCAGACTTATGGATCTACAATCTGGCCTGCATATTGAGGCATTTCAAGGATTGATTGCTAAACACTAACAAATTTATGGATTGTTCTTTGAAAGAGCATATTTTCATCCCTGGCACCTCATTACCTCCTCCATGCACACTTGAAGAGATTGCCCTTGAAGGTTTATAAGAAGTGTGTTATTGCGTCGTCTCTGGTGAGCATAGAGGGAGCTGGTGAAAATTGGTCTACTGACTCCCATTATATCCCCCTCTTCTATGAAACTGCGCTAGCAGTTTTTAGCGCAAAGAGATCCGCGCTGCATGGCCTGCGCTGCTCCCGAAGCTCATTGAGTTGCTCCCCGCACTAGAAACTGCTAGCACAGTTTTGTAGATGAGGGTGGTTAGTCTTTTTATCTTGGCATAGGAACTAGGATCTTCCTTAAGTGGAAGGATAAGGGAATTTTCTTAGTTGAACATCTGCTCAGGGAAGACAGACATTTGCAGAACCAGATCTTTTGATCTGGCAGACCAATTTACATTCCTCCAATTCAGACATTATTTGGACTTCCTCTTTTCTTGTCCCACCTCGAGGTCTGGTGGAGAAATCCGAAAACTACTCAAGAGGGATATGTGGGGCAGGGTTTCAGTAGCCTGGTTTTAGATGGAGATTGCTAAACATCAACCCCCAAGGAACTATTCAGAGATAAAGGATAGATGGAATAGGGGCTTGCCCAGGTCCTTCTGTATAACTTCTTTTCAAGGTTTGGTGAAAGCAGTATCTGAGGTGAGGTGATCCATTATGCGGAATTGCAGGAGTGCTATGAGAGGTGTTCAATAATTTATCTACCTCAGTAGGAAAGAAAGTAGCAAAGTGTAAGGGTTTGTCGAGAAAAATGTCCATCTGCCCCTTAAGCCACTTTTTGGAATTTTTTCTTTTTTGAAAATGAGCCCTGTGGTGTCTTGGGAGTTTCCCTCAGGTGCAGGCTGAGGAGTTATTTGTATAGAACTACAGGGTAGTTGTTTCCCATGTAAACCATTTGAGATAATATAGCAAAATTGATCCTTTGATGCTATTCCATTGCATAGAATCAGCAGACCCTTGATACTTGATGAATTTCAAGAAAATATAGGCGCAATGTAATGGCTACAGATCGAGCCACCGTCTACTATTCTATCGGGTACTCTTGGCTAAGTTATTGGAATTGATAACCAAATGAATAGTATTGCTGTATATCTTTTTTTCATCTTCTCCTCCACCTATGATTCAATAACTTCCTGTCATTAAAACTTCTGTCTTTTCTTTTTTTTTTTTTTCTTTCTTTTTTTATTCACTTTTCTATACCGTTCTCCCGGGGGAGCTCAAAACGGTTTACATGAATTTATTCAGGTACTCATAGGTGTAATAACCACACTAGTCTTCTTTTCCTTATTTTAACTGTGATCTCTGTAAATATCAATATTTTCCTAAGTCAGAGCTTCCCAAACTGTGGGTTGGAATTTCAAATGGAATCACAAAACTTGCACAGGTGGGTTCTCCATAGATGACTCATTACTCTATACCTCCTGGGGGCACACATTTTATTTAGCTGAAATCAAAGGGTCAAGGCCACATAAAGATTGATAAGCACTATCCTAAATCCTTTATTCTTAACCTCATGAGAATCTCAGAGAGGGTGAGAGCCAGAAGGCCTTGAGAATGCGCAGATGCTCAAGGCCCCGTAGCAGCCCAGAAGAGAACCAATGGCAGGCACTTTCAGCACCGGTGCACAGGTAAGCAAAGGGCCGGTCAGTGGGGGGAGGAGGCGATCTCGGTCGTGAAGGGAGGGAGCAGTGCTGGTGGACTCGGGGAACAGCAAAGCTGGTTCTCGGGGTGGGGTGTTAAAGTGGAGGACAGCAGTGGGAGAAGACAGAAGAAGGGATATGGATTGGGTCAGGTGTTGGCTCGGGTCGGGTCAGAGAGATGTACCTATTAAGTCAGTGGAACAAATCATCTGCATTGCCAATATGGCCTATGGGGAACTTTGCTTTGATATACACTTCTCCCTCCGTATTCACTGTGATAGGGGATTAACAGAACCACAAATACTGAAAAACTACAAATAACTTTTTTATATGTTATTTGCTGTTTTCTATTAAAAACCATCGTGAATATGGTGAAACCGTGAATAACATGGTGGGAGACCTGGCCTGTTTCTGAAGGAGAGGCAAAACACAGTGAAAAAAGTGCTGGGAATCAGCGATTTTCTCTATAAACGCTTGAAATCGGCGATTTCTCTTTGCAAGCTGATGTAAATTGGGGGAAGGAGCCAGCAAGCTAAAAACCGTGAATAATCGAAACCACGAATACTGAAACCGCGAATATGGAGGGAGAAGTGTATGAGCATTTTGGATTACGAGCATACTTCTGGAACGAATTATGCTCTCAAACCAAGGTACCACTCTATTTGTTTTCACTCAATACACAATTGAGCTATGGAATTTGCTCTCCTACTTTGAAAATCGGGCGGCATACTTACATTTGAGTGAACTGTTTTCAGGCAGGTCTAGAGGCAGTATAGAGTACAAATGAAGTCTCCTTTATGATCCAAAAATATTTCATTAGGCTGTTGCAAATATAGATGGTGACCTTATGAATATCGAATTGACCACTATCTGGGATTTTTACTCCTTCCCCAATTTTCCCTCTACAGCTCAAAATAAATTTAGCTTAATAGAACCCCTAAATTGTAGTGGTTTCTTTCGTTTTCAAGCAAGATGTGACAGCATTTTTTAGATAACATTTTCATAATTCTCAAGTTCTATTCCCGGGGTAAAAAGTGTGGATCTACCCAGATATTAATAGAACCTCTAAATTGTGGATCAATAGTTTAAAAACAACAATCAGGAGCTGTAAGTATGTAATTTGTTACAGTGTGTCCTTGAAGTGTTTTGTGCGACAAATGTAGAAGTTTTATTTTGTATGTTAATATGAGGGGTACAGATAGAAGTAGAGGTAGGTTATAGAAATGGTCAGGAACCACTTCACAGGTCATGGACCTGATGGGCCGCCGCAGGAGCGGACCGCTGGGTGCGATGGACCTCTGGTCTGACCCAGTGGAGGCAACTTCTTATGTTCTTAGATGAAATAGTTTTTGCTGTGATGACCCTCACCCAGTGCATAAAGCCATAAAGTCTTGTGATAAGTGGAACATCATAAGGTGATGCTATTTTAACATATTGGCCAGGATTCACTATGCAAACCGATTGTGTACCGATTGGTTTGCGAGCCCTTTGCAACCAAATTTCCCTCCTGCACTATTCACTAAGGCCTATAGCGATCCGACCCCAATCCTCCATGCAAATTAGTAAAACCCCATGCAAAATAGCCAAGCAATTGATTCACTAACAATTGCTTGGCTATTTTGAGTCGGGTTTTACTACTGACAAACCCAACTGCTGCAGACCTGTCGGTAACTGAGTTACCAACAGATCTGTAGGTTTTTTGACAGTGCTATCATCAAGTTTGCAGATGACACAAAACTATGCCGAGCAATCAGGTCACAAAAAGACAGCGAAGAACTCTAGAGAGATTTGAAGCAACTTGAGAGATGGGCTGAAAATTGGCAGTTGAGTTTTAATGTAGAAAAATGCAAAGTGATGCACCTGGGCAGTAGAAACAAGGAGCATGGGTACAAACTGTTAGGTATAACATTGGGGAAGAGCGATCAAGAAAAAGACCTGGGAGTACTGATAGATAGAACCCTGAAGCCATCGGCTCAATGTGCAGCGGCTGGCAAAGAAAGCTAACAGGATGTTAGGCATGATAAAGACAGGAATCACGAGTAGATCAAGGGAGGTCATAATGCCAGCTTTATAGAGCAATGGTCAGACCACACCTGGAATACTGTGTCCAACACTGGTCTCCATACCTGAAGAAGGATATAACACTAGCTGGAGAGGGTGCAGAGGAGAGCGACGAAGCTAGTAAAAGGTATGGAGAACTTGAGCTACAAAGATCGCCTCAGAAAACTGGGACTATTCACCCTTGAGAAGAGAAGACTGAGAGGGGATCTGATAGAGACTTTTAAATTGCTAAAAGGAATTGACATAATGGAGCAAGCTCACTCACCAACAGGGGGAAAGGATGGTGAGCAAGAAACAGCGTTATTCACATTGGCAAATGTAACCCAGTCTCGGACCAGAGGTCATGGCCTGAAGCTGAGAGGGGACATGGCCAAGACAAACGTCAGAAAGTTCTGCTTCACACAGCGAGTGGTGAACGCCTGGAACTCTCTCCCGAAAGAGCTGGTGGAGGAAACCACCGTTCTAGGATTTAAGGGAAAATTGGACGCACATCTTCTTGCAGAAGACATTGAGAGATACGAGTGACATTGTATTCGCCAGGGTGTGCCTGGCTGGGCCTCCGCGTGTGCGGAACGCCGGACTAGATGGACCCCGGGTCTGATCCGGTGCAGGCATTTCTTATGTTCTAACTGTCTTTTTTATTCATTTTTTTCCATGCTTTTCCATTTTTTTCCATGTTACACACGCAAAATATCTGCCCCATAAAAAAAATTAATAAAAGACAGGCAGGTCTGTCAAAAAATGTGCCCCCACACAAACGTGTGTCCCCCCCCGAGAAAAAAATGCAGGAGGGATGCTAACTCCTTCCTGCCATCAGCGTTAAAAAAAAAAAAAAAAGAAGAAGCAGCACGGCACTCCCCCCCGACCGGCACGGCCCTCTCCCTCCTCCCCCTCCTGCTCCTAGGCCTACCACCCCCGGCCCACCCCTGGTCAGCCCAGGTGGTCGGGCATGGCCCACCCACCCTGGTACATTTTAAAAAAGTTGTGAGCAGGAGGGGTGCCCAGTCCCTCCTGCTCCTTGCGATAAGGCTCCACCATCTTCGGGAGCAGGAGGGGTGCCCAGACCCTCCTGCTCCTACGCCACGTCAATTATCTTCGGGAGCAAGAGGAAAGTCCTCCTGCTCCTGCTGCTCCGGCTGGCCGCCACCCAATAATAGTCTTAGGCCCTGCCCTGCACATTATCTGATGCACGGGGAGAGGCCTATGGCACTGATTGGCTGAGGCACATCAGGCTCCTCCCAGGATCCTCCCAGGGAGGACCCTGAGGCGCTTCAGCCAATCAGTGCCTTAGGCTCTTCCCCATGCATCAGATGATGCACCGGGGTGGGGCCTAAGGCCGCTATTGGGCGGCGGGTGGCTGGAGCAGTAGAAGCAGGAGAACTTTCCTCCTGCTCCTGAAGGTAATTGACATGGCATAGGAGCAGGAGGGTCTGGGCACCCCTCCTGCTCCCAAAGATGGTGGAGCCTTATCGCAAGGAGCAGGAGGGACAGGGCACCCCTCCTGCTCCCAACTTTTTTAAAGGGTGGGTGGGCCAGGCCCGACTGCCTGGGCCGACCAGGGGTGGGCTGGGGGTGGGAGGCTTAGGAGCAGGAGGGACTGAGTACTCTTCCTGCTCCTAACTTTTTGGTGCTGGGCGAGGGCCATGCCGGTCGGGGGGTGGGAGGGGAGTACCGTCCTGCTCTTTTCCCTCCTGCTTTTTTCTCCTGGGGGGGGCGCATTTGTATGTGGGAGGGCCGTGCCGGGAGGGCGTGAGGGAGAGATCGGAGCAGAGCAGGGCAGGCAGGAGAAATCGGGGCCTGGGGGGGGGGGGGGTCGGGCAGGGCCATTGTGTCGGACCAGTGCCCGTTCTCTCTTCCCTGCTCGACGGACTCTCCTGCTCTCTGCTTTGTTCCCCGTAGTGTAGGCCGACTTTAAAACCACGGGCTTGAACTGCAGGGAACGGCGGCAGAGAGCAAGAGAGTCCAGGAGCAGCCAAGAGAAATCTGGGCAGAGCAGAGCAGGCAGGAGAGATCGGGGCTGAGCCCTGATAGCTTCTTCTGTCACTACTGTCAGGGTGGGCACATGAGTGGGGATCGCTTTGGCCGTGGGTAGGGGGGCGTGTTTATGATCGTCCCCATTTGCATGCAGACCTTTACTGAATTCGTCGGCCGGCATGCAAACGGAAACGGATTGTGCACAGTTTGGAGGTTTAGTGAATCTAGGCCACTGTTCTGATTCTTTGAAGGCTTCTTAAGTGCCACAATTTGCACACCTAAATTCCCAAGATGCACATGCAAATTGATTAACAAGTACTTAACTAATAATAATTGGGTGTTAACCAATTGTTGCAGCAATTGGCATTAATCAGGACTTGTGCACACATCTAGGTGCATGTTATTCTATAAGGCACAGTACCTAAATCTTATAGCGCTTACATGAAAAGGCAGCGTGCACAATTACAGAATATTGCCTGAGCCCATCTAACTTGTTTACACCTGTTCAGCAGAATTGTTCCCTCTAAGCTGAGCAGGAGTCCTCAAACTGCATTGATACCAAAGGGGTGGGGGGTGCCTCGATACTGTGTTTTCAATCATTAGGGAAAAGCAGGTTCCCTGGAGTCCTGCACAGCTTACCTGTCCCTCACTACTGAAAATGTGATAGTGAAACAGCACCCCCCACTGGTAGGACTGTAGGTGGAGGATTTCCAATCAACTTAGGGGGAACAGCGTCACCAGGTGTAAGTCTGGCATTCAAAGTTAGGTATGAGATTGGCATTTAAGTATGATTTTATAAAGAGTGTATGCCCTTTATAGAATCATGCTAGCGCCATTCATTTCCTGTGCCCATTTTTGAGTGCCATTTACTGACTCAAATGGAGTGGGAGGAGGAGAAATTCTGACAAATTATATCATTGTATTCTGAAGTAGATCTATGTATATGCATGCTCAGTACCTTAAATGCTTCCAGGTTTCTAGGAATAAAAATAACTTATCAGGAACAACTCTTTTTTAAATTAGTTTATACTTTTTGCAGCATAAGATCATTCACGGCATCCTCCCCCCCTCCCCTTATCCCACTATCTTTCAACTCCTCCAGTCCTGACTCCTCCAGAACTGCCCAAAGGTATAAACTAGCCTTCCCCTCTCTACGCGGCATCCACTATGCAGGCAAACTGGGAAAATCCCTTCTCTTCAAAATCACAGGTTTTTGGAACGACCTCACCATCCCTTTGCGGAACCTGGGCTCCCTTCAACTATTCCGCAACAACTGAAAACTTGGCTTTTCACCAAATTGTAACTCTATCCTCCCCCCCTTTTTCTCCTCCGTTCTACACATAAGTTCATGTAAACCTTTTTCTTATTCTCTACCTATTATTTAAGTTCTTGTAAACCGTGTCGAGCTCCATACTCATGGAGATGATGCGGTATATAAACTTAAGGTTTAGATTAGATTAGATTAGATAGCAGTAAAAGTATTTGCAATAGTTATTCTAATCCCCCCCACCCCATTTACTAGGCTGTGGTAGAGGCTTCAACTGCAGCCCGCAGTGCTAAATGCTTCGATGCTCACAGAATTCCTATGAGCGTCGGTACATTTAGCGCTCTGGGCCTCAGTAGAAACCTCTACCATGGCTTAGTAAAAGGGGGAGATAGTTATTTAAACCTGAGTTACCTCTATTGATAAGAAAAGGAACTATTTTTACCCTCTAGCACCAGATGGCTATATTCTTTTGATAGCATAATGATTGCATGAAGCTATTTATTTTAAGGTATGAAGCTCAGGAATGATGGTACAGTCTCCAACCATCTGGCATCTGTGGCCAATGACTTTGCTGCAATATTCTCAGTGAATGCTGACAGTTTGACAAATGCTACAACAGGTACAGCTTTTCGTAGTATAGATTCTGTTTGGATATATGCACAGAGGCTCACAGGACTGGATCAGGTGGCAAAGGCGATAATAGGAATTCCTGATAGGACATTTATCAAGACATTAATAAACAAAGAGGACAGAGAGAAAAGAGGGAAATGAAATCTTGTCTAGAGAAAAGCTGACTTTTTAAACATAAAAAAATCAGTATAGCTTGCCGGGCCTATGCTTCCAGACAGATTTGCTGGGGCATCAGGCAGCCAAGTGGTATAAATTAATATCTGGCTATATGAATAAGAAACCAAAAACAAGTCAGAGATATTTGGAGCACTGAGATTAAACAGCAGATTTCTGCTACTCAATGGCCATGGATTTGGTCTTGGAGGATGAGGTGTACAGCGTCAGCATCTATGAGACAAACTTGGTTTTCTTTGTTGCATAGAAGTTTTTGGACCCCTGTTTATTTGCAGAAATTAGATAGTTTAAAATCTAATAGATGCTGGCACTGTCATCTTGATTTAGGGACACTGGATCATTTATTATTCTATTGCCCTTTGATACTCAGTTTTTGGAGATCTATATAGGGACATATTACTCTGATTCTGGAGACTGTGGTTCCGCTGTCATATGAAGCGGTAATATCAAGTTTCAAGTTTAAGTTTCAAGTTTATTAGGATTTTATATACCGCCTATCAAGGTTATCTAAGCGGTTTTTACAATCAGGTACTCAAGCATTTTCCCTCTCTGTCCCGGTGGGCTCACAATCTATCTAACGTACCTGGGGCTATGGAGGATTAAGTGACTTGCCCAGGGTCACAAGGAGCAGCGTGGGGTTTGAACCCACAACCCCAGGGTGCTGAGGCTTTAGATCCAACCACTGCGCCACACACTCCTCATGTGGGATGTTGTTATCTCCTACATCTCCAGTAGACAGACATAAAAACAGGTTATTGGGTATAATGACTTGGGTAGCCATCCAAATGATTATGAAAAATTGGAAGAATTGTGACCGATTAAATTTCACTTTTTGGTGGAATTCGTTATGCTTGTGTTATAGATACAAAAAAATGGTTTCTGAGCAAGGGGGTAACAAATGGTTTAAACTGACGTGGGGTCCATTGACCAATTTCATTGATTCTAATTGAATGGGTTTTCCCTTTACTTCTGGTTATAATTTGCACATCCAGGGGGGTGGGAGGGAGAAGGATAGTGTACAGGGACTGGTTTATTAATGATTTTTAAATACTATTGTATGGTTATCTTGAATACATTGAAATCAGGGAGGGAGGGGATGAAAATTATTCTTATGTATTTTATTGATGGATGTAAGTGTTTTTTCAAATAACTAGTATGAATTCTTGAATACACTGTTTTTAGATTGAAAATGAATAAAGATATATATATATATAAAAAATAATAATAAACATATGAAAAGGCATCTATAATACTACAAATTTTGCTGTTGGATTTCCTTAAAGACATTAGTATAGTTCTCCTTAGTGCAGACATAATTTAAACTTCCAAATCTATCTGTAAAAAATGAATAACAGGAATTAACTTCCAAAACAAGGTAACATACATTAACTAAAGATGTGCCATGCTGGATGAGATCAAGGCTTCATCCTGTTTCTAACAGTGGCCAAACTAGATCACTAAGGGCTAGGTTCAATTAATGGCATCCAAAGTGAAGTGCTGGGATGATCCATGCTAAGCTAGTATTCTTTAAAGAGCCCACTGCACAGAGCATCCTTTAGGGTTAGTGTTTTGCAAACTTTTTTTGAGCTCCAGCACACTAACGGAGCAAATGTTTTTCAAGGCACACAAAAAATAGGACACACGGCCCTGCTCCATTCTGCCCATAACCTTGCCCGTTTCACCCCAGTTCTACCCTAGCCCCAACCCCACACAAACCTTGTCTCATCTTTCTTGAGCGTGGGGCCGCATCTAGAAGGCCTCTGAGCATGCGCAGATGTCGATGCAATGACATTGCACACATGCACACATGCAGGTGACATCCGCGAATGCTCAGAGGCTCTCGAGATGTGACCCTGAGCTCTCATACTGGCAAACATTTACAAAGGTATGCCAGGGGGTGGAGAGGAGGAGTGCTGCCGGCGTCATCAGTGATAGACTTGCATTCTTGAATCCCTGGTGGTACACCCAGAATCTCTTTGCGGCACATGCAATACACTAGCTTAGTGCACATTTCGACCCTGATTTTATTGGCTGATCTGGGTGCCTAACAATTATTTAAAAAGCTTGATCAGCACTGATAACAAGGAATTAGCAATTCATAGTTGGCTTAAATTAAAATTAATTTGGTGGTAGGTGCGTCACTTGGTAGGCGCCTAGCCCAAGGCACCTACCAGAAAATAGGCATGGGTAGGGGCAGACTGTGGGCACCTAAGTGGACTTAGGCACTTAACTTAAGCATAAATAGAATGTGCCTAAGATTCAGGCGCCTACCATTGCCTAAGTCCATTTTAGGCGCCACTACACGCAATTCTATAAGCGCCACCTAACTTGAGATTGACATTTGGTAGGCGCTGGCTTCATAGGCGCCTATGATTTAGGTGCTGTTTCAAAAATCGAGGCCTTCATGCCTAACTTTGGGAGCAGGTCCAATCAAAAAATTGAATAGGGTAAATACCAAAAAGTAACATAAGGAATAAAGAGATCAAAAGGACTTGAACATCAAAAAATAAAGATCTCTAATGCTATTTCTACTGTAATCACTAGAACATAAGAACATAAGAAATTCCTCTGCTGGGTAAGACTAGAGGTCCATTGTGCCCAACAGTCCACTCACGCGGCGGCCCATCAGGTCCAGGACCTATACAGTAGTTCTCTATCTACACCCTTCAATCCCCTTTTCCTTCAGGAAATCATCTAATCCCTTCTTGAAACCCAATAGCGTACTTTGTTCTATCACACCCTCTGAAAGCGCATTCCAGGTGTCCACCACCCTTTGGGTGAAGAAGAACTTCCTAGCATCGGTTCTGAATCTGTCCCCTCTTAATTTTTCTGAATGCCCTCTCGCTCTTGTAGTTTTCGAGAGTTTGAAGAATCTGTCCCTATCCACTTTCTCTACGCCCTTTATGATCTTGTACATCTCTATCATGTCCCCTCTAAGCCTCCGCTTCTCCAGGGAAAACATAAGAACATAAGCAATGCCTCTGCTGGGTCAGACCTGAGGTCCATCGTGCCCAGCAGTCCGCTCACGCGGTGCCCAACAGGTCCAGGACCTGTGCAGTAATCCTCTATTTATACCCTTCTATCCCCTTTTCCAGCAGGAAATTGTCCAATCCTTTCTTAAACCCCAGTACTGTACTCTGCCCTATTACGCCCTCTGGAAGTGCATTCCAGGTGTTGTGACAAATCTAGCGCTATCCCTAGCTTTGACACAGTGGTGAAGAAGGTAGGTAGTCCCCGAGGCAGGAGAGCTGGTCAGGTTGGCCCTGCAGAATATGAAAAGCTGACTTCACTTGGACTATCCCAGGTGCTAAGAAACTACAGCTCCCAGAAGGCCAGTCTCAGCACAGGAAGCTGTGACTGAGACAGGCACAGCTGCAGAGAGTTTTCTCTCCCTTCTCACTCTGCAGCAGGGAGGGGCGAATTAGAGGGGGTTAAAACAGAGCAGCTGAGAGAGAGTCGGGGAGGAGGAGGAGCCGAGAAGGCATCAGGGTGTGCTCGGTGGAGAACCCTCTCCTCCTCAATGGAATGCTGAGGAGGCTGGAGACTGGCAAATGTTGGACACAGAAGAGCTTACTGCTGACCCAGGGAGTGAGGAAGGAACCCCAGGGGAACCCATGGAAATCCAGGAGAGTCTGATAGGACCGGAGGAGGTGTCCATGGACATTGATAAGCAGTAAGGGTATTGACTGTGTCCACAGTAGTGAAGCTACCAGTTATGCCAGTGATAGTTTGAAGGAGAGTGGTATGTCTCTCCCTGCTGATAAGGAACTGTGAATTGCTGCTTGAAAGCTTTAGTTGTAAAGCTAGCAAATGTGTTGGCATTTTTTTTGTTCTCTCTGCTAGCAGCCAAGCTGAGCCGAGAGCGTTCTTCCTCACAGCTGTGCATAATTAATTACCTGAAAGGCACAGCAGGGAGCTGTGCTGAGAGCCGGCAGGGACCTTTTGAATTCTGTGCTAAAGAAGAGAATACGTTTTACAGAGCTACAGTATGTGATAAGCCACGTTAGGCTGTGAAAACCAGGTGACATGCTGGCCAGGTTTCTTGTTGCCCAGTTGTGGTTTAAAGTGTGTTTCTGTTCTGAATTTTTTCATGCCTGTGAAATGACCCAGCTGCTTGAGCTGAAGCAGCTTAGTGAAAGTTACTAAATTCAAACTACTCTGGTGAACAGGACTGTTTATAGATGTGCTAACAAAGTCCAGAGGCTGTGGAACGAGAGGTTAAGATGAGACATACCCAAAAACCTGGACACTGGATTTCTTTGAAAGTTTTGCTTTGTTTGAACAGCTTGTGTTTTGCCTCATAGTTTTGAGTGCTTGTTTTGAGGTCTGCTAAGCTGAAGCATTTTTCCTTTTGTTCAACCAGTGAACATAATAAAACCTTTGTTTGATTATTCTACTATACTGGATTTTGAGGTGTGTGAGTTTCTTTTCCCTTGCCTGTTTTTCTTTTGGTAATGTCAGGGAATCTGATATTATACCTTAGGCAGACGCCTAAGAAGGCCTGAAGGGTACCCTGGTTAAAGGGTACACGTATGGACAGGAACAGTCACAGTGTTACAGCTCACTGCCGTGAACAGGAGCTGAGCAGGTGTGACAGTGTCCACCACTCGTTGGGTAAAGAAGAACTTCCTAGCATTCGTTTTGAATCTGTCCCCTTTCAACTTTTCCGAATGCCCTCTTGTTCTTTTATTTTTCGAAAGTTTGAAGAATCTGTCCCTGTCTACTCTCTCTATGTCCTTCATGATCTTAAAAGTCTCTATCATATCCCCTCTAAGTTTCCTCTTCTCCAGGGAAAAGAGACCCAGTTTCTCCAATCTCTCAGCTTATGAGAGGTCTTCCATCCCTTTTATGAGACGTGTCGCTCTCCTCTGAACCCTCTCAAGTAACGCCATATCCTTCTTAAGGTACGGCGACCAATATTGGATGCAGTATTCCAAATGCGGGCACACCATCGCCCGATACAACGGCAGGATAACTTCTTTCATCCTGGTTGTAATACACTTCTTGATTATACCTAGCATTCTATTTGCTTTCTTAGCGGCCGCTGCACACTGTACCGTCGGCTTCATTGTCATGTCCACCATTACCCCCAAGTCCCTTTCTTGGATACTCTCATTCAATAACATCCCTCGCATTGTATAGTTGTACCTCGGGTTTCTGCTTCCCACATGCAATACTTTACATTTCTCAACGTTGAACTTCATCTGCCCTTTCACCGCCCATTCCGCTAGTTTGTTCAAGTCCCTTTGCAATTCTTCGCATTCCTCTTTAGTCCCAGCTCCACTAAATAGTTTTGTATCGTCCGCAAATTTTATCTCACACTTCGTCCCTGTTTCTAGATCATTTATGAATATATTAAATAGCAGCGGCCTGAGCACTGAGCCCTGCGGAACACCACTTGTGACTCTCATCCAGTCTGAGTAGTGGCCCTTCACCCCTAACCTCTGTTTCCCGTCTCCGTCCACCCCATGGTTCTTCAGTTTCTGGAGTAGACGCTCGCGAGGCACCTTGTCATAGGTGTTTTGGAAATCAAGGTATATGATGTCTATGGGGGTCTCCTCTGTCCATCCGTTTGTTAATTCCTTCGAAGTGCAATAAGTTAGTTAGGCACGATCTCCCCCTGCAGAAACCATGTTGGCTTGTTATCAGAAGTTCGTTTCTTTCCAAATGTTCATCGATGTTTTCTTTTATCAGTGCTTCCCCCATTTTCCCCGGAACCGAGGTCAGACTCACCGGTCTGTAGTTTCCCAGGTCACCTCTTGATCCCTTTTTAAAGATGGGCATGACATTGGCTATCTTCCAATCTTCCGGGATCACGCCTGTTTTCAGGGATAGGTTGCAAAGTTGCTGCAGTAGTTCCGCTATCTCCTCCTTTAATTCCTTCAAAACCCTTGGATGGATTCCGTCCAGACCCGGGGATTTGTCAGTTTTAAGTTTTTCTATCTGCCTGTGTACATCATCAAGGCTCACTTCCATGGATGTTAATTTTTCTGCTTGATTTCCATTGAAGAATTGCTCAGGTTCTGGTATGTTGGTTGTGTCTTCGTTTGTAAATACAGACAAAAAGAACATGTTAAGTCTTTCCGCGACTTCTTTCTCCTCCTTCACCGCTCCCTTCCTGTCTCCTTCGTCCAGCGGTCCCACCTCCTCCCTAGCTGGCTGTTTCCCTTTAACATATCTGAAGAACGGTTTGAAATTTCATGCCTCCCTGGCTAGCCTCTCTTCATACTCTCTTTTGGCTTTTCGAACTACAAGATGACATTCTTTTTGATACTTCCTGTGCTCCTTCCGGTTCCCTTCAGTTTTGTCCTTTTTCCATTTCCTGAATGAATTTTTCTTATTGCCTATCGCTTCCTTCACTACTTTAGTCATCCATACCGGGTCTTTGGTTTGACTCTTTTTGCACCCCTTTCTGAATCTGGTGATGTGCAGATTTTGCGCCTCGCTCACCATGTCCTTGAAAAAAGACCAGGCATGTTCTACTGTTTGCCATTTCTTGGAAGTGTTCCTAAGTTTTTTCCTTACCATTTCCCTCATTGCTTCATAGTTTCCTTTCCTGAAGTTGAAAGTTGTCGCTTTGGTTCTCTTTCTGTTCGGTATTCCTATTTCAACCTTGAACTTGATCATATTATGATCGCTGTTTCCCAACAGTCCAACTACTTCCACTTCCTTTCGGGTCCCATTAGCCCATTTAGGATTAGATTCAGAATGGCATTTCCTCTCATCGGTTCTCTAACAAGCTGCTCCATGAAGCAATCTTGTATAGCCTCCAGGAATTCTGTCTCCCTAGCGCATCTTGAGCTCCCAAGACTCCAGTCTATCCCGGGGTAGTTGAAGTCTCCCATAATAACCGTGTAACCGCTTTTGCATTCTCGCTTCAACTCGGCATCCATTTCTTTATCGATATCTCCGGTTTGCCCGGGTGGACGATAGTATAGGCCCATCTTTATTTCATGCCTTTTCCTACCTCGTATTTTAACCCATAGCGATTCCAGTTTGTTGGTCGTCTCCGCTGTGTCCATTCTTGTCGATTGTATTCTTTCTTTTGCGTATAGGGCTATTCCTCCTCCTTTCTGTCCTGACCTGTCCTGGTGATAGAGCTTGTAGCCCGGCAGTGCTGTATCCCATTTGTTTTCCTCATTCCACCACATTTCAGAGATTCCAATGATGTCTATGTCCTCTGCATTGGCCACGGCTTCTAGTTCCCCCATTTTGTTTCTTAGGCTCCTTGCATTAGTATATATGCAATTTAGATCCTGGCATTTTGTCGTCTTCATTTCCTTTCCCTGTGCTTCGGTTTTTAGTGTCTTCTCTTTTGTTACAATCTTTCTAACCTCCACTTCTGGTTAGTTGTCTCCTGTAATTTGTCCCTTGTTTCTTCCCAGCCTTTTTTTCCCTTGGTATCTTCATGGGACACCTTCTTCTGAATCGTCAACGCTTGGTCGACTGTCGGCTTTCCCCTTCTTCTTAGTTTAAAGCCTGTTCTATTCCTCTCTTGACGTTGTTTGCTAGAAGTCTTGTTCCCGCCGCACTCAGGTGCAGTCCATCTCTCCTGTAGAGCTTGCTCTTGCCCCAGAATGTTGTCCAGTTCCTCACGAAGTTGAACCCTTCTTCCTCACACCATCTCCTCATCCACGCATTTATTGATTGTAGTTCCTCCTGCCTTTTCACATCTGCCCTCGGTACCGGCAGGATCTCTGAGAATGCTATCTTCTGGGTCCTCATCTTCAGCTTCCTTCCCAGAATCTTGAACTGTTCTATCAGCGTGCCTCTTCTGTAGTCTCTCCTGCTGACATCATTCGTCCCGATGTGGATCATTACTGCGGTCTCTTCCGTCTCTGCTCCTTCCAGGATCTTCCCAATTTTGTCCATGATGTCCTTGATTCTCACTCCTGGGAGGCAGGTCACCAGTCAATCCTCTCTTCCTCCTGCTATGTGGCTGTCCACATGCCTCAGTATCGAGTCTCCCACCAGGATCGCTGACTTTCCCTTCTTCAATTTTAGTTTCGGTCTCAGGTCAATGTCCTCGGTGTGCTTCGCTCTCTCTTCTTCTGGGCATCGACTAGCCAATTCTTCCCCCTCGTGCGGTATTCCTCTGTGGGTGTCTTCTTTGAGGTCACCTGCTTCTTGCTCCCCCTTCCATGTTGGTGTTGATATAACTTCATCTCTCATCTGGAGTTCGTTCTCTTCCACCCTCCTCCTGTATGCTTCTTCAATGAATTCCTCGAGTTCCCTGACTTCCTTCTCAATGTGTCTCTCACTCCTGAAGTCTTCAAATGCCCTGGTAGGGTCCTCCGTGATGCAAAGTCCTTCTAGCTCCTGTATCTTGTCCTCAAGTCGCTTGACTTCTTTCTTCAAGCTTTTCAGCTTCTGACACCGACTGCATACGTATGACTGTCTCCCCGAGGGGAGGTAGTCATACATATGACAGTCTGTGCAGAACACTGGAAAGCTCATCTTCTGGTTACCTTCTGCTTCCATCGGGGTTACTACTTTAAGAGAGCAGTTAAGTTTACGTGTTCCTTCTGTGCCTGCTTCCTTCTACACCTGCTTCTTGCCTTGCTGCCTTCTTCTTTTGTGTGGGCTGCATATGCTCTACCTTTCCTTACTTTTGCTTGTGTGTTTGTTCCTTCTGTGCCTGCTGCCTTTGCACAACCTTGCCTAACTTGCTTGTGTGTGGTTGTTCCTTCTGTATCTGCTTCTTGCCTTGCTGCCTTCTTGTGTGTGCTGTCTTTTCTCTTCCTTACCTTACTGCTGCTTGTGTGTGTTCGTCCCTTCTGCGCCTGCTTCTTTCTTACCTTCTGTGCTTGCCGCTTCCTTACCTTTCAGTCCTTCCCTGTGTTCTTGGGTGTAGTGACGGCCCTTCTTGAGACCCTTCGCAAAGGCGCTCTCGTTAAGGCGAGCGCCTTTGCCGCTCGCCTTCGCCGTGCGCCTAATGGCTGCGTGCTGTTGGCTCCGCCCCCCTTTTAGGGGGGAGTTCGGTTGCTGACTCTTCCGACGCAGTGGGGGTGGGCAGAGCTAACTCTCGCCCTGCCTCTAGCCTCCTGCTCTTCTCTGTCTCCTTCCTCTGCTCGTTTCTGCTTTTAAAAGTGCTTTTCTCCCTTGCTCCTGCTTTCCTCCTTGCTTCTGCTACTCCTCTTGCCTGATGCCAGTTTCTCTAATCTTTCAGCAAATGAGAGGTTTTCCATACCTTTTATCAATCGCGTCACTCTTTTCTGAACCCTCTCGAGTATTGCCATATCCTTCATAAGGTACAGCGACCAATACTGGACGCAGTACTCCAGATGCGGGCGCACCATCGCCCGATATAACGGCAGGATAATCTCTTTCATTCTGGTTGTAATACCTTTCTTGATAATACCTAGCATTCTGTTCGCCTTCTTTGAGGCCGCTGCGCACTGTGCCGACGGCTTCATCGTCTTATCCACCAGTACCCCTAAGTCCTTCTCTAGGCTACTTTAACCCATTACCAGCCCTTACATCGTATAGCTGTACATCGGATTTCTGTTTCCTATATGCAAGACTTTACATTTCTCTACATTAAAGTTCATCTGCCATTTATTCGCCCACTCTCTCAGTTTGTTCAGGTCCCTTTGTAAATCTTCACAGTCCTCTTTAGTCTTAACCCCACTAAAAAGTTTTGTGTCATCTGCGAATTTTATAACCTCGCACTTTGTCCCTGTTTCTAGGTCATTAATAAATACATTGAACAACAGTGGTCCAAGTACCGACCCCTGCGGCACACCACTCGTGACTCTTCTCCAGTCTGAGTAGTGGCCCTTCACTCCTACCCTTTGCTTCCTACCCGCCAGCCAATATAAGGACTTAAATCTATATGCAGTTAATTGTACCAACAGAATGGAGAAAAGACCTCAGTGTCATTGGGGATACGGAATGTAGCTAATATCTAAAGGACTATCCTGCTTCAAATTAAATATTGAAGCAGGAAACATCGCCTAGATCAGAAAAACTCCATTCATATATATAGTTCAAAAACCAGTCATAATTTACAGATTGAAATAATAGAAACACTTACCTTTACATAAGAATAGCCCTACTGGGACAGACCAATGGTCCATCTAGCCCAGTAGCCCGTTCTCAATGTGGCCAATCCAGGCCACTAGTACCTGGCCTAAACCCAAGGTGTAGCAATATTCCATGCTACCAATGCAGGGCAAGCAGTAGCTTTCTCCATGTCTGTCTCAATAAAAGACTATAGACTTTTCCTCCAGGAAATTGTTCAAACCCTTCTTAAAACCAGTTACGCTATCCGCTCTTACTACAACCTCTGGCATTGCATTCCAGAGCTTAACTATTCTCAGAGTGAAAAAAATAAAAGTATTTCCCTGTAACTTCATCGAGTGTCCCCCTAGTTTTTGTAATATTTGACGAAGTGAAAAATCAATCCACTTGAACCCATTCTACTCCATTCAGGATTTTGTAGGTTTCAATCACTACAATCTCAATTGAAATTTCATATCCTCAGAATTGTGTAATCTTGCCAAGGGCCGAGGCTCCTGTAGCCTGACCAACCACCCGATCATTGTATATGAATTACTAATAACTTATTATTCAAACTGGTGAAATTGTCAGACTCAAAGCATTTCAATTGAAGCAAAAATAATAATAATTCACACTTAACTTTTGGGGTTACACAGGTCCTGACTTGGACCACGTTTCATAGATCTTTTTCAAGGAACCCAAAAGGAAAAATAATTGTATTTAACTGTCAAACAATTGGGGCGCTATGCACTCTGTCATATAAATGAAGGCTTTCATTACTGCTTCACTTAACCCTAGCCGCTGGCACCCGTCCTCCCCACCGCACCGGCTTGCACAGTGCCTGCATAGGCCGGCCACAAGTGCCTCGCGTCTGGAGCAAAATGAGCACTTTTTCCCTTGTATAATACTCACTGCTCCATATACGACCTAACTACAGAAAAGTGCCGGTTAGTTGAAAAATACAGTAAAATATATTAAATATAAAGGGAAAGTAACCCTTCAGACTGACACTGCCTCAGGATTTTTTTTTCTTTACAGAACAGACTCCAGTGGCTCTCAAAGAAGTATGCCTTACCTGAACTGGGGGGCAAGGCTTACTGCTGAGGCAAATCTTAAAAAAAAAAAATGTTGGGGAGATGGAGGAAAGGGGGGGGGGGGGAGGAGGGACCCAGCACAAGACCCACCAGATTTGACACCCCTGAGGTCAGATGGCCCCCAAATAGGGCCCACCCAAGCTCAATCCAGCACCAAAATAAGGACTAGGAGCCCTAAACAAATTCCAACAGCTTTCACTCACACCTGCTGTCGAGACTGAAAAAAGACTGATGGAATTAGGGAGAATCACCTATTATGCACTATTCCAAAGTTTTGTCTCAGTCTGCAAGAGAGACTATGAAGAAAAAATATCCAAGGAAGCCAAAAACTTTAAGCCGTTCTTTCGATATATTAACATAAGAACATAAGAAATGCCTTCACCGGATCAGACCGAGGTCCATCAAGTCCGGCGCTCTGCTCACGCGGCGGCCCATTTAGGTTCTCTATTATGAAAACCTGAAATTACCGTATCCCTCAATATGATTTGCAAGAAGGTGTATATCCAACTTGTGCTTGAAACCCCGAAGAGTAGTCTCCTCCACAACATCCACAGGAAGAGAATTCCAAGCGCCCACCACTCGTTGTGAGAAACTGAACTTCCTGGCATTCATCCTGAACCTGCTGCCACCCAGTTTCAGGCTGTGACCTCTTGTCCGTGTCACATCTGAAAATGTTAGTAATGCTGCTTCTTGATCTATTTCATCCAATCCTTTTAATATTTTAAAAGTCTCTATCAAATCGCCTCTCAGTCTTCTCCTCTCGAGTGTGAACAGTCCCAGTTTCCTGAGGCGTTCTTCATAGCTCAAATTTTTCATTCCTTTGACTAGTTTCGTGGCTCACCTTTGCACCTTCTCCAACATAGTTATATCCTTCTTGAGGTAAGGAGACCAGTGTTGGACACAGTATTCTAAGTGTGGCCTGACCATTGCTCTATAAAGTGGTATTATGACTTCTTCCGATCTACTCGTGATCCCGTTCTTAATCATGCCCAACATCCTGTTTGCTCTCTTCGCCGCCGCCGCACATTGCGCTGATGGCTTCAGGTTTCTGTTAATCAGTTCCCCCAAATCCCTTTCCTGTTTGCATTTTGCTAATGTTACTCCAAACATTCTATATTCGTGTTCTTTATTTTTATTTCCTAGATGCATCACCTTGCATTTATTTATGTTAAAATTCATCTGCCACTTTGTCGCCCATGTTTCCAGCTGTCTCAGATCCTTCTGAAGCTCCTCACAGTCCCTTTGAGAGCCAACCGACCGACTTAATTTTGTATCATCGGCGAACTTTATTATATTGCAAGTTGTTTCCTCCTCAAGATCGTTTATAAAAATATTGAACAAAATAGGCCCAAGAACCGAGCCCTGGGGCACTCCACTAGTCACTTTTACCCAGTCTGAGAATTTCCCTTTTATGCTAACCCTCTGCATTCTATTCTCTAGCCATTTACCGATCCATCTATGCACTTCTCCTCCTATTCCGTGGCTTAGTAATTTCTTCATAAGCCTTGCATGTGGGACTTTGTCAAATGCTTTCTGGAAGTCCAAGTAAACTATGTCTACTGGATCTCCAGTATCAATATGTTTGCTCACTATCTCAAAGAATTGTAGCAAATTTGTCAAACAAGACTTCCCTTTCCTCAATCCGTGTTGAGTAGCCCTTATTAGTTTGTGATCCTCCAAGTGTTGCACAATGCTATCTTTAATAAGTGTTTCAATTATCTTCCCAGGAACCGATGTGAGGCTCACAGGTCGGTAGTTTCCTGGCTCACCTCTTGATCCTTTTTTGAAAATCGGGATGACATTTGCTGTCCTCCAGTCTTCTGGTATTTGCCCTGTTCTAATTGACATGTTAGCTACGGTTTGTAATAGTTCACCAATTTCCACCTTAAGTTCCTTTAATACTCTCGGGTGAATTCCGTCTGGTCCAGGGGATTTGTCGTTTTTTAGTTTGTCAATCTGAACGTATATCATGTCCAACATCACATTTACTGTTGAGAGGTTGTCCTCTATGTCTCCGGTTAATATCCTCCCTATGTCTGGCACTGATGAAATGTTCTCATTTTGTGAAGACCGAGGCAAAGAATGAATTTTAACCTATCGGCAACCTGTTTGTCCTCTTTAATTGACCCCTTCATTCCTTGGTCGTCTAGAGGCCCCACTGTCTCTCTTGCTGGTTCCTTTTTTTTTATATATCTAAAAAAGGGCTTGAAGTTTTTGGTTTCTTGTGCTATCTTCTCTTCATAGACTTTTTTGGCATTTCTTACCACTCTGTGACACTTTTTCTGGTCGATTTTGTGACAGTTCCAGGCCTCCGTTGTTTTTTCCCTTTTCCATTTTTTAAACTACTTTCGCTTCTCCTTCACTGCCTTGGATAACCAAGCTGGTTCACTTTTGTTCTTTTTCGCTTTCCTTTGGATATCCTCGGAATGTGTAGATACTGTGCTTCTGTGATGGTGTTTTTCAGTAGAGACCATGCTTGATCGACTGTTTGGTATTCCGCTTTTCCCTTCTTGAGCCGTTTTCTAACCATGGTTCTCATGCTGTCATAATTCCCCTTTTTGAAGTTAAAGGCTGTGGATTTAGGAGAAATGACCCACGAAGGAAGCGGTGGGGCTGTTAGATGACTAGGGAATAAAGGGAGTACTAAAGGAGGACAAAGCCATCACTGATAAACTGAACACATTTTTTGCATCTGTATTTACCGAAGAGGATATATCCAATATATCGGAAGCTGACAGGCTATACACAGGAAATGAAGATGTAAAACTGACAGGGATGACGGTCAGTCTAGAAGAGGTATGCAGACAGATTGATAGCTTAAAAATGATAAATCCCTGGGACCGGACGGCATCCATCCGAGGGTAATCAAGGAACTGATATGGGTTATAGCTGAACTGCTCCAACTAATAGCCAATCTGTTGATCAAATTAGGAAAGATTCCGGAAGACTGGAAAGTGGCAAATGTTATGCTGATCTTCAAGAAAGGTTCAAAGGGAGATCCGTGAAACTACAGACCAGTAAATCTGACTTTGGTACCGGGAAAGATGGTAAAGGCGCTGATAAAGGACCGCATCATCGATCACCTTGACAGACACAAACTGATGAAGACCAACCAACAAGGCTTCAGCAAAGGAAGATCTTGCTTGACAAATTTACTGCACTTCTTTGGAATAAATGGGCAGATAGACAAGGGTGACACAGTCGACATTGTATATCTAGATTTTCAGAAGGCGTTTGACAAGGTTCCGCATGAACATCTACTTCAAAAAATTGCGAGCCATGGAATCGAGGCTGATATATTCACATGGATTAAAAACTGGTTGTCGGACAGGAAACAGAGTGGGGGTGAATGGACAATACTCAGACTGAGTGGAGTGCTGCAGGGTTCGGTGCTCGGGCCTTTGCTCTTCAACATATTTATAAACGACCTAGAAACTGGCATGACGAGTGAGATGATTAAATTTGCAGATGATACAAAGTTATTCAGAGTAGTGAGGACACAGGATTGCGAAGACCTACAAAGAGACTTAAATATGCACAAGGAATGGGCCACAAAATGGCAAATGAGGTTCAACATGGATAAGTGCAAGGTGATGCATATCGGTAACAAAAATCATATGCACGAATACAGGATGTCCGGTGCTATACTTAGAGAGAGCCCCCAGGAAAGAGACTTGGGAGTACTTGTAGACAAGTCAATGAAACCATCCACAATGCGCTGCAGTGACAAAAAGGGCAAACAGAATGCTAGGAATGATTAAGAAGGGGATCACAAACAGATCTGAAAAGGTTATCATGCCGTTATACCGGGCCATGGTACGCCCCCACCTGGAATACTGTTAGAGAAACTGGGCCTTTTCTCCCTTGAAAAGAGAAGACTGAGAGGGGAGATGATTGAAACATTCAAGATATTGAAGGGAATTGACTTAGTAGAGAAAGAGAGATTGTTCACTCTCTCCAAGGTGAAGAGAACAAGAGGGCAATCGCTAAAGTTAAAGGGAAAAGATTCCGTAAAAACGTAAGGAAGTTCTTCTTCACCCAGAGAGTGGTAGAAATCTGGAACGCTCTTCCGGAGGCTGTTATAGGGGAAAGCACCCTTCAGGAATTCAAGACAAGGTTGGATAAGTTTCTACTGGAACAGAACATTCGGAAGTAAGGCTAGACTAAAATTATGCACTGGTCTTTGACCTAAGGGTCGCCGCATGAGCAGATTGCTGGGCATGATGGACCACTGGTCTGACCCATTAGCAGCAAATCTTATGTTCTTATGTTGATCATGATGAGATATTACCCATCTGTCTGGAGAGTTTGCTAAAGGAGAATACATTTGATATTTCACTAGACTTGCTCAGAGTTGGTTTACTGCTGTAATACTTGTCCTGGGGATTTTATATGTGCTGAAAATATACAAATAATCCCACCATTCAATGTTCAAAGTGCGAATAAGAGAGGAAAAGGATCTCGGAAGCCTGCTTGGTAATCAGGAATAAATCTTAGCCAAGTCTGACATGGTTCCACGTTTCATTCATTGATCCTGAAAACCTCTCATTCTCATTTATTAATTTTTTTAAAATTAAAAATCAATTAATTCTTTTTCTAAAATCTTTTATATTTCACTTATCTTAATAGATGTAGGCAGCCAAAGCCTTCTCTTATTCACACTTTATACTTTGAATGGTGCGATTATTTGTATATTTTGAGTGTTTCCTTTTTTGATCCCCCTTACCAACTTTTTTGGATATCAGTGTGTTACTGGGTTTTATGTATTCCCCAGAAAAGGATCATTGCAGCAATTGAGGTTTAGATAATTTATGATGCTATAAGTGAAAAAGGCAATGTATTTGGAAGAACTAATGACATTTTAGAATATATGGCTCATTCAAGTCCCTGTTAGAGATGCATTGGTAGGTTGTATATCTATCTTCAAAGTCTCATTACCTTGACGAAAGGTTCTTGCTTTGTTGAACAAACATAATAGTCTAATTGGGAAGATCTTTCTGCATGGTTCTATTTTTGTTTAAAACTTAAGTAACCTTTTGGCAGGTACTGAAGCAGGGATTAACCCAAGAAGTGATAAGACAATATCTGGCCTCAAAGAGAAAGTTTATAAATCAAAGATAACGCTTCTCTCAAGAGATCCAGTTTTAGATCCTCAAATCCCGCTAAATGTGTTGGGATTAGATATGAATCTCTCCAGAGAAGTCCATTATCTGGTTGTGATTTTGGACCCGCAGTTGACATGTTCAAGCTGTGATAAGAAAAACCTACTTTAAATTATGGATGTTAAGTAATCTTAGAAAATATCTTTCAGTTAATGACTATAAATAGGTTCTTTAAGCTGTGGTATTATTTTATTTAAATGTATTTATTTATTCAATTTTCTATACTGTTCTCCCAGGTACTCAAGCATTTTCCCCTGCCTATCCTGGTGGGCTCATGATCTATCTAATGTACCTACCTGGGGCAATGGGGGGATTAGGTGACTTGCCCAGGGTCACAAGGAGCAGTGTGGGTTTGAACCCACAACCTCAGGGCGCTTAGGCTGTAGTTTTTAACCAGTGTGCCAGTATGGCTTATTGTAATATTGTCTTCTTAGGAATATATGCATTGCAGGTTACTCAAAATTCTATTAGTCATGATTTGTTTGGAGTGAGTAAAAATGATCATGTCTCCTCATTTTATGTTACCTTAAAGTGGTTGAAGATGGAGTATAGAGTTCAAATGTAAGTTGTTTTTGTCAGTTTATTTGAGTATGTTCGGCACCAAGATATCTGCAGGATTGTGTGTTACCATATTTGCCCTCTCATGTACTATGCTCTGCAGGGCATTTTGATTTGGTTATCCCAACTCAAAAGAAACTGCACTTGGAAACAGTGAGAACTAGTGTGTTTTCTTGTGCAGGTCCAACTGAATGGAATAAGCTTCCAGTTCATATTAAACAGCAAAAGGACTTCTGTAATTTTAAGAAAATGTTGAAATGTCATTTATTTTGTAAGAAGAAATATGGTTATTGATGTTGCATTTTGATAGAGGACTGTCTGAGGCTTTTTTGTGTTGTAAAATTTTATGTACTATTGTATATCTTTTATGTATGTAAGGTTGTAAGCCGCCTTGTTAAAGGCAGACAATAAATAATAAACTATAAATAAAGAGTGTGTACATTTGCCAGAGATCTGAGAAACACAGAGACTAAGGGCTCCTTTTACTAAGCTGCATTAGGGCATTAAACGCACAGAATAGCGCGCGCTAAAATGCCGCACGCTCTAGACGCTAATGTCAGCATTGAGCTGGCGTTAGTTCTAGCCACGTAGCACGGAGTTAGCGCTAAAAACGCTAGCGCACCTTAGTAAAAGGAGCCCTAAGAGCGAGGAGAAATTTCTACCACCCTAAATCCCACTAGTTTGAAGTTCAAAGAGGGAAACCTACTCAGCATAAGGCCCTATGTAAAACATTTTTTCCATTTTATAAAGGATGATTCATGCATTAATATGTTCTATGAGCATTGAAGGCCTATTTTAAAATTACCTCAGGTCAAAGTACATGATATGCAGCATACTTTTATGTTAGTCAATGCATAGTGCCATATATTTTGAGATGTCATTAGTTCTTCCAAATACACTGGTCTGTTTTAGCCTAAAATGAAACCAGCGGCACAATGTGCAGCGGCCTCAAAAAAGGCAAACAGAATGTTGGGCATTATCAAAAAAGGAATCACTACCAGAACCAAGGAGGTTATCCTCCCGCTCTATAGGGCAATGGTGGAACCTCATCTGGAGTACTGCGTTCAATACTGGTCGCCATACCTTAAGAAGGATATGGTGATACTCGAGAGGGTCCAGAGAAGAGCAACAAAAATGATAAAGGGTATGGAGAACCTTCCATATGCGGAGAGGCTGGAGAAGCTGGGGCTCTTTTCCCTGGAAAAGAGGAGATTTAGAGGGGATATGATAGAAACTTACAAGATTATGAAGGGTATAAAGAAGGTAGAGAGGGACAGATTCTTCAGACTGGCGGGGGCAACAAAAACTAGAGGGCACTCAAAAAAATTGGAGGGAGACAGATTCAGAACAAATGCTAGGAAGTTCTTCTTCACTCAGAGGGTGGTGGACACCTGGAATGCGCTTCCAGAAGAGGTGGTAGAGCAGAGTACGATTTTGGGTTTCAAAATGGGATTGGATGAGTTCCTGAAGGAAAAGGGGATTGAAGGGTACAATTAAGAGTTACTATACAGTACAAAATGCTTTAGAGTAATAGATCACTGGGGGTCCGCCGCGGGAGCTGATTGCTGGGCATGATGGACCTATGGTTGACTCGGCAGAGGCGATGCTTATGTTCTTAATGGGAACTTTAAGAATAAAAATTATCTTTTTCCAGATAGACTTCCAAAGGGCCAATATTAAGGGACAGTGAAATAAAAGATGATCTAAAGTTCCCACTTCTAAACGGCAATGCCAGCATCTATTAGACTGTGTCTTATCTATTTTCTGCATTCTCACTCGGGTCCAAGCAACTCTATACATCAAAAAATATAGGGCTCCTTTTACAAATGTGTGTTAGGGTCTTAATGTGCAGAATAGCGCATGCTAAAATGCCACGCGCTAGCTGCTACTGCCTCCTCTTGAGCAGGCAGTAGTTTTTCGGGTAGCGCACACTATAGCGCGCGCTAATCCGGTGCATGCGCTAAAAACACTAGCGCACCTTTGTAAAAGGAGCCAATAAAGTTTGACTCATAGGTGCTGAGGCCAACATTGTACTCTGCGCTTCCAAAGTTGGGGCCACTGACCTACTGAGATATTAAATTATATCTCTAAGCTCCAAATGTCACGTAAACCTGTTTTGGGCTTTTTGGGTGAATGTTCACAAATTAGTTTATACCATGTGGAAGCATGATGACCTTGAAAATCTACTTGGAAACATAAAAATGACAAGCTATGCTGATATTTTAGTGTTCGCCTTTCTGAGATATCTTTCTGAATCACTTGCTTTAATTGTAACCATTTGAAAGCTTGGGTATTTAATAAGAACATAAGAATAGTCTTACTGGGTCAGACTAATGGTCCATCAAGCCCAGTAGCCCGTTCTCACAGTGGCCAATCCAGGTCACCAGTACCTGGCCAAAACCCAAGGTTTTGATTTTCAGGGTTGATATATATTTAAGGCCTTATTATATATTATCTTTACGGTAAATTAGTTATTATAAAACAAAACCCAAGGTGTTGCAATATTCCATGCTACCAATACAGGGCAAGCAATGGCTTCCCCCATGTCTTTCTCAATAACAGACTATGGGCTTTTCTTCCAGGAACTTGTCCAAACCTTTCTTAAAACCAGCTATGCTATCTGCTCTTACCACAACCTTTGGCAAAAAACCTTTGAGTGAAAAAATATTTCCTCCTATTGGTTTTATAAGTATTTATCTGTAACTTCGAGTGTCCTCTAGTCTGTAATTTTTGACAGAGTGAAAAATCGATCCATTTGTACCCGTTCTACTCCACTCAGGATTTTGTAGACTTCAATCATATCTCCCCTCAGTTATCTCTTTTCTAAGCGTTTTAGTCTTTCCTCATACGAGAGGAGTTACATCCTCTTTACCATCTTGGTCGCTCTTCTTTGAACCTTTTCTAGTGCCACTATATCTGTCTTGAGATCAGGAGACCAGAATTGAACGCAATACTCCAAATGAGGTCGCATCATGAAGCGATACAGGGGCATTATGATATTCTTAGTCTAGTTAACCATCCCTTTTTTAATAACTCCCAGCATCCTGTTTGCTTTTTTGGCTGCTGCCACACATAGGGCAGAAGATTTCATCTTATTGTCTACAATGATACCCAGATCCTTTTCTTGGGTGCTAACCCCCAAGGTAGACCCTAGCATCCGGTAACTGTGATTCAGGTTATTCTTCCCAATGTGCATCTCTTTGCATTTATCCACATTAAATGAGCATTGTAAATGGAAAAAGGATGCCAGATTTCCTTGGGAACATACATCTTCTAATGTTCTGATACCTGCCTTAACCCATTCTTTCCAGAAAATATTTGAATTTGCTACATAAATTTTGAATTTAACCATAAAGACTGACCTTTTGTCCTATTAACTGGTATTGGTACCTTAGCATCCAAAGCTCTTAGGGTTTTCCATGTCGAATGAAAAATTCTATTGCCTCTATAAATTTTGGGGAGTTTAATACTCAATACATGTTTTCAGTTAAGTGAGGCCAAGAGTTGAGACTCAAGAGTGAGCCATTCTGGGAAATCTTCAATGAGCTCTGGAAGAATCCAATACATTCCTTGCCGTAAAATATAAGCTTGATGGTATACATAAAAATCTGGAAATTAATTCTTCCCATAGATTGAGTTTTTTGCAAGGATGATAAGGTAATTCTAGGTGTCTTACCAGACCATAAAAATTTCAAAATAATTCTATTAATTTTTTTATAGAACAATGTCTGAAAAAAAAAATTGGAATCATGTTCATCTGATAACATATTACCGGAGCTATCATCATTTTGACCGTTTGTATTCTCCCCCACCATGAAAGATGTAATGGGTTCCATCGCTCACACATCTCCCTAACCATTCCCAATAGACACCTTTCATTAGTAAGCATTGTTTCCTCTAGAGTTCGTTGGATTATTATTCCTAAGCATTTTATTCCATCTTCCAAAGGAATGGAAATGAGTCCATTATACCTTTAACACAATGAACATTAAGTGGGAGAACTTCAGACTTACTCCAATTGATTTTATATCCTGACATTTCCCGAAGTCTTCAATCAATTGAAGCAAAACTGGGATTGATAGTTTAGGATTGGTTAAGTGCAATAAGATGTCATTTGCATATACTGAAATTTTATAACTCTGATTAGCATAAGAAATTCCCTGTATCTCCTTTGTTTGGTGAATTGCCAGAAGTGCAGGGCAGGGAAGAACAATGAATCACATGTCCATCCCTATGCACAGCCAAGCTTCACTTCTGTATTTTGTATTTCTTATCTTTTCATTATGTTTTATTCTTTTATTTGGTAACCATAATTAATTGTGCAATTAAAGGAATGCTATTTTTTCCTCACTGAAGCTCCTAGTAACTCTGGGCAATGGAGGGTTAAGTGACTTATCCAGAGTCATAAGGAATAAATAGATAGCATACCATTAATTGCATTAAAATTTCAATCGAAATACAGCTCTAATATATAGCTGTATATGCATCCACATACACGAAAATTACATTATTCTAAACATCTACACATGTACAGGACATGTAAATATTAGTACCTAGAATTGCCCCCTACATATTTTAAGTTGCCTCCAATGGGTATAAAAAGTATATATATTTTGTAAATATGCATTCATAGTTCACAACCAAGTTAAAATTTTCCCATTAACTCCTCTTACAGTAAAAGTATGGATGTACTTTTAGCCATCAGACAAACCAGAGAAAATTGACCCCAGGGAATCCACAGAGAAGAAAGTCCAAGAAAAACAAAAAGACACTGTGGGGTGATGATGATCCTGAGATGGACTTTAATGAAAGAATCAAAGTTCTGGGGGGTGGGGAGGTGGGGGGGGGCGTGGCTTGGTTGTAGCCAAAGATGGTCGGCTGATTCCAGAGCTCCTCCTCTTTCTGCTCCATTAAGCTATTAAGTGGCTGAATAAAAGAAAATTTTTCCTTTAAAAATATATTTTTTTACTCATAAATATACTTCCTTCAAGAATGGCTACGGGAAGACAAGCGAAAATTGATGCAGTGTTTGCAGCAAGTGGAAATGCGAAGTGTCTCAAGCCAGATCCAGTTACTCCATCCAAAGTGCTATTGCAAAAAGAACCAACTGAATTTGAATTAATGATGGCAGAGTTCAAGTGCCTTGAGGACGTGCTAACTGAAAATACTTCAGAGTTGAAATTAGTTAAGGGGGAGGTCCATACCTTATCCAACCAATTAAGGGCATGTGAGGAAAAAACAACTGTGATGGAAAAAAGGATTGAGGAGCTGGAAGGCCGTTTGAACAAGGTTCAAATTGACTGCAAAGAGTTAGCTCATATTTCTAGGGAGCTTGAGGATGTGAGTAACTGAAATCGTAGATGTAATATACGAATTTTGGGACTGCCAGAGAACTTGGAAGTAACAAACCCCATCTCTTATCTAGAAAATTTGATACCAAAGTTATTTCCTCTGAAGCTCCATTTTCCTCTTGAAATAGAAAGAGCTCACAGAGTTCCAGGGAAAATTACCAACGGATAAAACGGCCCCAGGCCACTGATTTTTAAATTACTCTGATTTCAGCAAGCACTAGAAATACTAAATATGGCTAAATACACAAAAGATCTGAAATGGCAGGAGCACAAAATACACTTTGTACCTGATTTTTCAAAGGAAACTGCAAACCAGAGAATTTTTTTCTTTTAAGATCTCAGCTGCGTCAGCTAGGAGTCCGGTATGGGCGGACTAGGTCCTTTAGGATTTTATGTGGATTATTTTAATTTCATGTGGATTGTTATATTGTACATTTGGAACTTTGATTCTTTCATTAAAGTCCATCTCAGGATCATCGTCACTCCACAGTGTACTTTTAGCCAGTCATTCTACGGTACTTGCGTAACCTCAGATTTTGCCCTTGTGGCTCCTAAGGGGTCCAGTTACAAAACCTTAGGATTTGCTAATGGAATTAGTACTTGTTAAATGCTAACAAGCCTATTCTGTTCCTATAAGCTTCTTAGCATTTAACATGCACTAATTCAATTACCCCCAAATCTCGATATAATGCCCAAAAAATTGGTGCCAACTAGAACAGTGCTTACCACAATTCTATAAGATGCACGTAACTTTTATAGAATTGGGCTAAAACCAGGCCTAAATGCCCATGCCAAAGTTGTGTGCGGCTTGATCATATTTTATAACAGTGCACATACCTTTTAGGAATGCCCATGATCTGTCCATGTCTCTTCCCTGACCATACTCCCTTTTCAAATTCACACCCTAGAGCTGGTGCATACTTTTTATAGAATTGCACTTTCCAGGTTGTATGCCTAACTTTTAATTGGTGCCAAATAGCATCAATATCGGCACCAATTAGGCCAAATAATTAAGTTGTGTACATAAATTGTCTGTGCACACCTATTTGCATGGACAACTTAAAAGCGTCATAAGCAGAATTTGGGGATTGGGGCACAAAGGGTTCCTTTTACAAAGATGCAGTAATTGCTCCGACGCCCATAAGGATTTAATGGGCTGTGTGGCAGCCAATCCTGCAGCTTTCTAAAGAGGGTGTATGTGGTGGGGGGGGGGGGTAAGTTATTTGTAAAAGGGCCCATAAGTCATTGCAAATTTACCCTCAAGTGGCTAAAATTCTGTCTTGTTGTGCATTCCTAGATTACTTGTCCATAATTTTTTTACAAACATTTTCTTGTTAAATTTCATTTTAGTTATATGGAAAGCTGCTAAGGTTGAATCAGACAACACACAACAAACAGATCCAACAAAGTCTGCAGTACAGTAGGCAAGAGCAAAAAACATGAAAAACTGCAGATCAAAATGTACAATATGCAGGCTATGTTTATTTGTACCAAATATTAATGCAGTTACTGATATCACCTTACTACAAACCAAGGGACCCAACGGTCCATGTTTCAGAGATCACACCTTCTTCAGGGGTCCTAATAAATATGTATGAAAATTATGAGTCCAAATAGTACATTATAATTGCAAATAATGTGATGTTTAAATAAATACAAGTGATCTAAAAAAAAACAACTCACAGAATACAGGTAAATAGAAATATAATATATAAATTATGATATATAGATTAAAAAATCAGAAGTGAATTTGAGTGATCTGAAAGTACAAAATGAGAGGATAGGGCAACGGGAAGGGAGAAAAAGGAGGATGATATGTGAGACTATGAAAGTGCTGATGTGCTAATGTCTATTTGAGTGTTCATAAAGTGCTACATGCGAAAAGTGAAGCATTTGGGTAAGTGAAACAAACATAAAAGGACCTACCATGGTTGTTAAGGTTTGAGATAAACCGCAATGAGAATGATATAAAACTTAAATATGAAAATTCAAAAAGGATGTTCATAATGAGTCATATAAGAAAATGTGATAAAATTGAATAAAATATGTATACTAATAATGTGTCTTTATTTTAAACGAAGGTTTTCATTAAAAGTTAGAGTTAAAAAGAGTTAATATTTGGAAAGCCCATGTTAAAAACTTTTTATTAAAAAAAGTTAAAAAGGGGGAAGGGAGAATTCATTTAATGAAAGCTACCAAATTATCCATAAGAAACTACTTAAAACCTGTATTTTATATAATGAGATGCATGAAAAGATGTTAACAAATATAAAGCAAGGTATGTCTAAGCAAGGAGGAAAAGACGGTTTTAAAAGTAAGAGAGCCATATGTAAGGGAAGAGGCCAGCAGTGATACTCAACGATTTCATGATCTGTGCAAAAAGATAATTTATATGTGTTTAAAGTGAGCGAAATAAAGATTAAAGTAAATAAAGACAACACTTACCAAAAGCCTGTGTGAATGAAATGCAATGCCAAAAGTGAAGGTAAAAAGCAGAACACTCCAGAGAGTGGGGATATAAAGGGGCAGTACTAAAATGTGGACAGCTACGATTGGCTAAGGGGCGTGTCTAAGAGTGAATGTCTTATCAAATGCATTGTGATCTAGAAAAAAGAGGAAGAAGAGTGTGACAACATGAGAAAATATGTGTATATTAAAGAAAGTGAAAAGAAAAAAGTAAAGAGGGAAGTGATAAGAGAGCTTATTTCATGTAAAAGTGAAAGCTTATTTCATGTAAAACTAGAGCAAGGCTAGTTGGCATAATACCCCTTATACAAATACATATATGAAGAGACCATAATAAGAACATAAATAACAAAATGTATATATACAAATGTATGATAGCCTCATGATATATAGCAACATATATCTAATAGACTAATTCATAGATATTAAGGGCTCCTTAGATGGCAAAGCCTGAAAGAACCAAATAAGACTACATATAAAGTAAATTGATGAGTAATAGAAATTTAAGAGAATTATTAATTAAAATTGGAATTAAAATGTAATAGGTTTATAAAGTGCTACACACTACTATCACATATAATAAAATTCACTTCTGATTTTTTAATCTATATATTATAATTTATATATTATATTTCTATTTAACTGTATTCTGTGAGGTTTTTTTTAGATCACTTGTACTTATTTAAACATCACATTGTTTGCACACCATTTTGCACTTATGATGTACTATTGGGACTCAAAATAATTTTCATTCATATTTATTAGGAACCCTGAAGAAGGTGTGTTCTCCGAAACACGGACCGTGTTGGGTCCCTTGGTTTGTAGTAAGGTGATATCAGTAACTCCATTAATATTTGGTACAAATAAACATAGCCTGCATCTTGTACATTTTGATCTGCAGTTTTTTCTTGTTTTTAAGCTGCTACGGTTGGACGTTTGGAAACCAGTTACTTTCTGGAAATTCAGACTTAACTTTTACCTTTGCAGATTTTTTTAAAGTTGCGGTTTTCGTGGGGGTATCCTGGAAGGCGACACTGGAATCGATGCTGCCAAAACTCTGAAAACCAGGGATTCCTGGCATTGGTGTCCAAGCGTAGTTTTAAGAAATAGTTATTGAAGGACATGACTTCTGCAGACTGCAGCTTGATGGTAATTCCCCCATTGGCCTCAGCTTCAAAACCTTCAATTACTTCATCTCTGTCTGCCCAGCCATCACTGAAAAGAGACAAGGGAAAACAGAATCAGAGTTTCACATCAAAGAGTACAGTTAACTATTTTGAGACCAATTTGTTTAGTAGCTGCTTGGCGTTTCATATCCTGAAGGCACATTGATCACTCCATTTGAAGAAAGAGAAACATTTGAAATCAATCTCCTGTTTGTCACCTTTTTATATGATTCAATTCAACCTGAAAGGGCTGAAATGATGAGATGTTCAACTCTTTTGTTACTAAGAACAAAATCAGTTGTAATATAACATGAACACAATAATGCATCATTCTCACAAAAATAAATGAATTAGGTTTGTTTGCGATGTGCATTCTGTGTTTTAGCAAAATAAAAGCTGGTTTTGTAAACTTCACCCTCAGATTTACAGAGGTTTGTAAGATATCAGTATATTATTTCTTGTGTAGATAGCTCTGGTTTAATGGCAAAGAGAAGCAGAACACATTCGTATATAAAAATTTGTATTATACAAAATGGGCCAACTTGAAAGCTCTTCTAGGAACATTATAGAATTGTGCATAGGCCTATGCAGACATAAATCCAGATTACCGCCAATTAACATCAATAATTATTAACAGCTCGTTAACTAGTTAATTTACATGCACACTGGCCCAACATGACCCTTTTTGGATGACTTCAATATAAATACATGTTAATTGTGATTCGGGTCTATAATAATTCATGGGAAGACAATTTGTAGGAATTCATAGGAAAATAAGACAATTCGTAGGAAGACAGGTAAAGTGAATTTAATGAAGCATTTGCATAATTTATAATTTACATAGCAAGACAGTTTTTTGGTTTTTTTAAAATCATCCTAGCATTGTTAGCGGAACCACCGTTTTTGCCCCCATCTCAGCATCTCTTTCACTCCTTCCCTCCAGGGCAGATTATTCCAAGTTTGTGCCCTCTTTCCCTCCCCCCCCCCCACTCTCTCCTTTCCTTCCAAAGCTGTTTTTAAAAATAATCTTTGGAATCATAGGTAGCAGAACCACTGTTCTTGCCCCAACCTCAGCATCTTTCACTCACTCCCTCTAACTTGCTAGTGGAAACACCATTCATGCCCCACCTCAGCATCGTTTTCACTATGTCCCTCTAGGACAGATGATTCCAAGTTCATGCCCCCTCCCTAACTTCTTCCCTTCCTTCTGTAATTCAAGTTCTTGCTCCCACCTCAGCAGCTCTTTCACTCCCTCCCTCCATCTATGTCCCAAGTTCATTTCCCTCCCTCCCTTCTGTGTCCCAATACCACCTCCCTTCCTCCCTCCCCTCTGTGCCCCAAGTTCATGATCCTTTTCTTCCTCTGTGTCCCAACATTCCCCTCTCCCACCTGTATCCCACATTCATGTTCCCCCTCCCATCCTTCCTGGCTGGGCCTCCGTGTGTGCGGATCACCAGACTTGATGGACCGAAGGTCTGATCTGGAGATGGCAGTTCTTATATTCCTCCCCCCCCCCCTCACAGGCTCACAGTACCTCTCGGTGTCTTCCTCTCCATGCCATGGCTGCCGGGACATTTTATTGTAAACCGTTTAGATACCTGTATATCAAAAATAAAGAAACTTGATACTTTAGGTACTTCCTGTAGTACCGCAAAAAGTCACAGTAGTACAGGATGTACCTTGAGAATACCAAGACCCCAATTGGACTACGAGATAGTTTAATATAGGTATTGGGGAGCGGGGTACATATCGGGTCAGGTTCCCGGGGGTGTAACATCAGAGGTAATTGGTACATAACAATTGAAAATGACAATTGGTAGGAAGATCCAATGAATTGTTGCCCTACGAATTGGTGCATCCTATGAATTGTCAGCCTACCAATTGTTGGGATCCCTTGTAATTCATATGTTGCTTTTTATGACTGTATAAGAATGAAAAGATGACATTTCAACATTTTCGTGTTTTAAATAAATTTGACTGTCCTGGTCGCAAAAGCAAAGTTTTATGGAAATAGCCATTTTCTATACTTTTTAGGCATGAGCAATTAAAAAATTACTCTTACTGCCCAGTAACAAAAATCATGTAATATTTTCAATGGGAATACATGTTTATGAGGGTAAAATTTCCATGTCATCATTTACAACTGCTCAAAGGCATGTTTAGGCTTTTGTAAAGTGCATGTTTTAGTCATGGTTTTACAAGAGGGATTAAAGAACTCAATTTTATTGATCTCATTCAGTTCATGCCTATCTCCAAAATGAAACTACACTAAAAATTCAGCCTTACCACTTAATTGGCAGCACATATTGTACACATGTAGGCTTCTAAAAGGTAGCTACATTTGAAAGTGGTATCATTTACATGTGGAAGCTAAGAAACAGCCACTTCCATATGTAAGAGTCAACACTTCCAGGTGGAAGCTGCAAGGTCCATGCTATTTAAGTTTTCAATATGTATCTTTGTAAAATCCACTTGTTTTAAGTGCTGAAAAATACATGTGCACTTCTGCAGGTGTTTTAGAGCAGTGGTTCCCAACCCTGTCCTAGAGGACTACCAGGCCAGTCAGGTTTTCAGGATAGCTCTAATAAATATGCATGAGAGCGATCTGCATATAATGGAGGTGCCAGGCATGCAAATCTGCTCCATGCATATTCATTAGGGCTACCCTGAAAACCCGACCGGCCTGGTGGTCCTCCAGGACAGGGTTGGGAACCACTGTTTTAGAAAACACTCTTGTCGGCATCGGAACTGAGCAGCTGATTTGTGTACAACTTCATTGTTTAACAAGACCAATTGGATATGCTAATTGACAATATCTTATAATTGGCACTAATTAGAAGTTATGTGCAGAACTTGATAAGCACATTCTATAAAGTGCTGAATGTCAGTTCTAAAGCATGAATCTGAAAAGGGGGCATGGCCAGGGGAGGAGCATGGGTGGAATGTGGACATTTCAAAAAGTTATGCAAATCGATATAGAATACACCTGATCCACACTGCACATTTTAGGTGCATTTATTTAGGCATGGTTTTCCTTGGCCTAAATGGGTACACTTAAAAGTTATGACATGCACTGGCTCTATATGTGATTCTATAAGGTATGTGCACCTTTTATAGAATGGTGCTAAGCGCCATTCTAGTGGGCATCAATTTTTTTGGCGCTATATATTGAATCAGGCCCACAGTCCATGGGGTAATTTTATAAAAGCCTTTTTACATGCATAAAACAAATCTTTTATAAAATTACCACCTACAACATATGCAAAGCCCAAATTGATGCTATTTTTTTTTCTTAACATTTATAAAATGGCTTCTTCTGATTCAGGAGCATATTTTTTCAGCTGAAAATTAATCTTAATTTAGTATTTGAAAAGCTATGTTCATAAATTCAGGCCTGCCATTGGTTTGTCTAGATTTATGAGCCTAATGCTGAAAATCAGTGCTAAGTTTCTAACTTCTTTTCACCACCCTACATCTGTCTCTGTTAAAACCCACTTTATATACTACTAAATTTAAGAGTTTAAGGTGTAATATTTAGCTTGAGATGGTAAGCAGCTTGGAAGCTGCTTCTAACAGTAGGCTGACCAAACCCTGGATATTCAATGCTGGAACATGCATGGCTCCTAACACTGAATATATCTGCTGACCTGGAAGTTAACTGGACATCAACTGATATTCAGGCCAGCACCCAGTTAAATCGGTGCATAAAGTTAGGATAGCTGTGAAAAGGTTCAGATCCCAATACTGCCTCACACACATACTCTGTCGTCTCTGGTACCGATGCATCGGGGGGAGGGGAGGGGCATCTCATTAGAAAAAAAAGAACACACATGCAGTTGTATGGCCAAATAAATGTCCCATTTATTCAGAGTACTGCATACATATTTATAGCATTTAAAATGGGTCAGTTTTGTCAGCATATGACTGTAGGAAAGACCATATTTGGTAACAGGATACATAAAAGCAACTAGAAAGAGGTAGCAAACATAAGGGGGGAATAGTGGGAAGTTTCCATTATAGCATATACTACTGTCTTGTCTAAGGTTTAGCAATGTTTCTTTTTTAACAAATGTTTCTTATCAAAACAAGTCAACTACAGAACAAAAGGGGGACACAGAGCTCAGAACACAAAAAGAAAAGACCTGGTTTCTTGGCAAAATGATAACTGTTTCAGCAGTTCCTTTTACACAAGCAGGAATAGAAAAACTTACAAAGAATATATGTGCCCCTTCAATCCCCTCTTACGTCATGAAAATGACATCATAAGTGCACAGCATGAGCTTGGAGGGAGAGATATTCCAGATATGTCCTACGATATATATATTTCAAAAAGAAGGTGTTTAACCCATCCTTGCATCCAGCTAAAGTATTGGTCCCAAGGATTAAATAACCCAGAATTACGTTTGAGCTCAGCAGAGAGGTCCTCCAATTTAAGATGGGAGACAACACATGAACAGGTGAAAAACAACATAAGCAATGAGAATACAAATAATGAGAGAAATATAAGTAATCCAAGCAACATTGGCTTGTACCTAATCCCTGGCCTTGTACCCATCGGGGACCCCTCTTGGGACACCAAGAGCAGCAATATAGACATGGGGGTCAAAACTTCTGGGAAGATCGGGGCCTGTGGTTGGGACCGGTAGGTGTCAACCAGGGCTGCAGTAGAGCGATGAACAGCAGAGTTGATTGTACCATTTAATCACAGGGACCAGGCAGGGCAGGCAGCCAAGAGCTAGAGAGTCAGTCAGCAGGGAGGTCACGCCAGGTTCGGAGAGAAACATGAGCCAGTTTGGTGATGCGGTCCACATCTTCCATGAGCACGGTACCATCATCATCAAGGTCAAGGCAGCAGTTAGAAAGGTGGAACTTGCCACAGACGCCACCTTCCGCAGCCAGCAAGTAATCTAGGGCTAGGCGATTCTGGTACATGGCAGTGCAAAAGTTCAAGAACAGCCTGCAAGCGAAGTATGCAGTTGAGCAGGTAGATTGGGGTCCGACAACCCCAGGAGCCATCTTTGGCCCACGTAGCAGGTCCATAAGTAGCAATGATCCATTCAGCTGGCCAGCTGTCACCACATTTTCCAATCTGTATGGTGTAGAGAGTGCTAACCGCTCTTTGGCGACCCCTAGTGTCAAACATAAGGGCTCACAGGCGTTTGCCGTTGGCCAGCAGTAGCAGGAAGGAGCTGGGACGGATCATGCCAAGTATACATGTACCAGTCCGGTGAGCAGGCAGCCAAGGATAAGCAAACAGGCCACAGAACCAATATCAACCATCAGGAGTTAGCCATCGGGCGTAGAAAGTTCCATGGAGCAGGTGCTGAAGAGGAGGTCCTGGTAAATTGAAGATGCAATAATGGAAGTCCACAAGGCCCACAGTGGAAGTCGTGGGGCTGACGTGAAAGAGAGGTTCTGTGAAGGCAGGTCTAGCATATCCAACTCTGTTCATGGACACTGTTCTACCATACCGGACCCACCACAGACAAAACAATTGCCGACATTAAGAGTCTGGCCTATAGATTCAGCAAACTGTATAAACAGATGCCTAGTTGTGACAGGAAAAACAAAATCTACCTTCATATGTGCATAAAAACGGGGGAAACAACAGAAAATAGCACATGATACACATTCCCATAAAGGACAGGTTCCACCATGAGTGAAGGTTTCCTCATAGGGGCATTGCTTGAAAGGCATGAAGCTATAGAACACATTTGATATAATAATGCTGCCAATAGAGGAACAGTATGAGGGGCAGTACCATGACCGTAAGCAACATCAAATAACATGCATGCATCACAATACAAAGGCACTGGGCGAGGAGGGTAATGAGGGGGCCCTCAGCATCTGTTAAAGGCACTGGGTGGGGGTTGCGATAAACCACAAGCTGCCAGTTACACTCAAACACTTGTAAACAATTCCGGTCCAAGAAATTAAAAGATCAGGATGTGGCGTTGCAGGTGGATCAGTCTCTTTAAACTGGTAGGGTGCATACTCAGAGAGAAAGGTGTCTGCACAGACAGGGGGAGGGACACACCAGCTTGAAAGGAGTTCATGTATCATCATCCAGCAGCTGAAGCCCAGGGAGGTGAGTAAAAGGAGGACATTGACTTGGTATAAATACGGAAATGAGACACAATATGCAGATACACAATGTTCATAAGAGGACAGGGTGATAAGTTTGTGTGGGTTGCACACAACTAGTGAGGCATTCAAGAGAGACCATAAGGATATACTCAGTGTAGGGCACAATGTGTGAATTGATCATATCCAGTGAGCACCATGGAATAAACACTTTGGAATACAAGAACTAAAAAAGAGATTGTGCAATTTAGATAGGATAAAACAAAAATGCAAAAATGGGGATAAAAAAACACCAAAAATGGCCAATGGTATGTCTTCCGGGGTACCCCACAAACCAAACAGACAACACAGAGAGTACATGGCACAAACAAACAGAGAGCTCCAGCAGGCCTTAAACTGTCTTTCATCTGTCAAGGAGTCAGGGCAGAATTTAAATCTGCAAATAAACACAGTTATACAAAAAGAAGAAGGAAAACAACATCATAGAACCAGACATATATGTGTGCACACATTAGCAAAGTAAATTTCATGAGAGCACATGGCACAACAATCAATAGAGGCATAATCAACTGGTCTAGAGTCTAACGTCTGTAAGAGAAAACAAAAAATGGAGTCAACGGGCTCCATTGTCAGGCATAGGGCATGTCGTCAGTCAAGGCACACAGTCAGAGGAGAGAATGCAATCAGGGACACAACTGGCAAGTCTGTGCTTCAATCTACAGAAAGAAGCAGATCTGACTAGGTAAAGCAAGATACAGTGTACAGGGTGAGGTACAGAGGTAGTTTGAAGTATAACAGTGTCAATGCTAAGAGGCAAAAGAAACATTGTAAATCTTAAAGTGCAAGGGCATTTCAAGGACACTTGAGGCACAACTTTTTCTTCCTTGTTATTTTGTTTCGGTTCAGCAAAAAATTATTTGTGCCAAAACTGGTCCAAGATAGCTATGCATGTATACCAACTGACTGCTAAGAGAGAGAAGAAACATTTCAAATCATCATCATAAGGAAACGCAGACTCATTGGAAAGAAAAAAGATACCGGTGGTAAATCAGTTGACAACAAGCTGCATCTTCCAGACCTGTAAAAGAGACTTGTACAGTGTACTGTAAAACAAAACAAAAAATGAAACACTACAACAATGCTAATGCAGATCCACTGGTCTTAACAGATTAAAGTAGTAAATTGCACTTTCCACTAGAACATATGAATTAGTGTCAATTCATAGTTGCTTTATACAGTTCCTACCCCAAAGAGCTTACCTAAACAAAAATAACTTGGAACTTTACTCACACCTGCCTATTCCAACTAGAATGTCCCTTATAATAAAGACATAATACATGCACATACTTTCAAACACATGACACATACCTTGTTTATCAACGTACGCTATCCTATCTGTAACGTTTTGCAACAATCGTGCTTCCTTGCTTCACCAAATCCATATTAACCACAAAGCAAACCTGAATCTGCAACCTTTCCCATGTTTCCAAACCAAATTATTTTTCCATCTCCCCTGGTATTTTCTCAACATCACCAATTTCTCTTTCTCTGTATCTTGTCTTGTTTCCCCAGTGCTTTCTTGTACCAAGTTTCCAAATTTGTTAAAAAGTTGATGAACTTCCAAATACTAGATTCACTCGTGAAACAGAAATATGAATTAAAAAAAAAAACATTCAGGAAACTTCTATCTAGCTAAATTATCACACATATTGTTGGTTCTTTTTTCTTTCTATTCAAACTCATTTAACATTGATATTCCATAATTACCCAAATAAAGATTGCATTGTATTGTATTGTCTTCTGCAAGCCTGCCATAACTGGCAGGGCTAAGAGGTTTCATAACATGATTAAAATCAGCACGATGTACGATATATATCCCCCCTCCCCCACCTCTTGTAAGCATACCAGTTAGAATAAAGGAACATAAGAACAGTTCCTCTAAATATAAAATTGTTAAGAGAAGAGCCTGACACGGGATAAGCATTGTGCCACTGCATCAGAGCAGTATGTTCTAATAATTCTCTGTGCCTTTCTGCCAAGCACAACACAAACAAAATAATTGACAGTCTCCTTTCAAATATGCAAAAGGGGTCCTAACCACTGGTAAAAAGTATTGAATTCCAAAGCAAACACTACCTTCCTTGCTTTTGGAAATTCTGTTCGTATTAGCTCAACTACTAAGCTTTCTGTCTTCCTGAATCTTATGTATTTCAGCTTACTATTTACCATTCCTATTCTGAATTTGAGAAAGTGTAATAAGTTTCAATTCTAGTCAGAACAGAAATGCAGTGAGTGAATGGTTTCTCCCCCTTGGTTCTTGCCGAGAAGAAGCCATTCAGCTCCTCCCATCTCTGTTTAAGGCATTGTCTCAAAGTATTGTCCTATGTAACTAGACACACTGTCATTATCACTGCAGGATCCTCTCTAAGGGGATTTTCCAGAGGATTGCTGTCCGGGGCCACCTCCCTCATCACTTCTGTTAGCTTTTTACTCCCCATTCTGTCCCCTGCTCCATCCCCCCTCCCTCCTAAAAAAAAAAACCTCTATGGAGAAAAAGGGAGGCGGCCAAAAAACTGCCTTCTGGAAAAAGAGGAGGGGGATGAAAACTCTCACTGCCGCCCAGAGGCACAGTGTGGGGAACTTGTTGCAAGTGAACAAAAGAAAACCCAGATTACATTTTTTACAGCGAGCACAGAGTTAAAAGATAGCAAAGCTGCAGTTTTTGATGGGTTTTTGTCCTGTTTCTTTTTACAAGGCTCGTCTTTCTTAGGAAGGGGAGGATCCTTAGTGCCTGTCTGACCCAGAACAAAGCACAAATCTCACTTACCATACCTTATAAGCAAGACACAGGAATATACAATACAAAACAAAGCTTATACTTCAAACCTTATCTTCTAAGCGATAGACAGATTAAGCACATGCAAAGCTTTTACCCCACAGACGACAGAGCAGGTAGGCATGTCTATTAATATCGTTCTTCCCAAAAGAGCGTGTGGCCACATACTACAGGAGTTCCCTAAACTCCCTGAGGCTTGCCAAAAGCCTTAATCATGGAACAGGAGTTGCCAAAACTCCAGGAGAGACTTGCCAAAAGCCTCAATAATCATATAAAGGCTTGGAAGAGGATAGAGACATCAGTGAGATTCAGAAATACTCACTGGGGTCCCGGCACTGTCTCCATCCCAAGAATATATGTGCCCCTTCAAGCTGTTTTGTTCTTCTAATTTAATGTGGTCACTTAGCTAGTTAGTGGATTGACTATCACCATTAACTGGTTAAATTGTCGCTCTGCCTAATTCTGTCCCCAGCTGATCCCTAAGGGAATGGCCAGTTAGCAGAAATATTCAGTGGGATTAACTGTTTAAATGTTGCTAATTATCAGTGGCCAGTTCACTCAGAAGTTCTTTAATGAAACTGCAGTAAGTACTAGCATGCGCTTACCACATGTTAAAAAGGCTTACCAGGGAGAACGAGAGAGACGTACTTTCCCTGAGCTCCGCGGTTTCTCTCCTGTCTGGCCTCCCTGCGCTAAACTCTGCATCTATATTTCAGCCCGGATTCACCCTCGGAGTCGCTGCCGGCGTATGGACAAGTTTGTCCAAAAAGGCAGCACGGAGATGGCCTCAAAATCGGGGAAGAAGGAGCGAGGCATGCTGAAAACTGGGCCCACGAGCGAGGGAAAGATGGCGGGTGCGGCTGACGCGGCGGACTCTGTGAGCGAGGAGACGCTCACGCGGCTAACAGAGGCGGTGGTGGCTGCGCTGGGCACCCGCCTCGACAAGGTACATGATACCCTGGAAACTCTCACCACGACTGTGGCAGAGTTTAATGGAAGGGTACAAGAAGTGGAGCATCGTGTTAGCACTGCAGAGGATACCCTGGCATCGGTTCAGGAGGAGCTTAAACGCCTGCAAAATAAAATGGTCCACTGTGAGGAAAAGTTGGATGACCTGGAGAATCGCTCCAGGCGGAATAACCTCCGTTTAGTGGGCATTCCAGAATCGGTGATGGATGTGGACTTACTGGCTACCTTGGAAAAATGGCTGGCGGCAGAACTGCTCGTGGCACATGGTCTGGGCCCTTTGCGTATTGAGCGCGCACATCGTCTTGGCAGGAAGCAGGATGGAGTGACCAGGCCGCGGGTGGTGATCATCAGGATTCTTAATTTCGCTCTGAAAGACCTTCTGCTGAAAAACTATAGACACAAACAGGATCTTAGGTTTCAAAACCAGCGAATCTTATTGTTCCAGGACTATTCGGCTCCAGTAGCTTCCTTACGTAGGAGTTTCTCCACTGTCTGCAAGCTTCTATCGGAGAAAAAGATGAGATTCACGCTTCAGTTTCCAGCTAAGCTTCGGGTGCTGCATAATGGCCAACCTTTCCTGTTTGATACCTGTGAGGCAGCACGGGCGCAAGTATATCTTTGGTTTCCTGATCTGGCACCCAGCACTTGAAGAGTGCTGACATCTCTTGGAGGTTGCCCTTCTGCTTGTGCGAGGGTCTCTGTGGCGGGTGGACTATCTGCGTGAAGAGACGCCTCGGACTGTTATTCCTGGTTATTCTTATTGTGCTGGAGTAGGTCCCTCTTTGAGGGGCCTCTTCAGCCATAAGTGTTTCTTGATATTTTGTTCCATATGCAGTGCTCCGTTTGCTCTCCTGATGGGGGGTGATGGATCTGCTGCAAGTGGTTCTGTTCTTTGATAATATTTCTGCTGGGGGATGTGATAGCGGGCCCATGTTTATGTTTATGTATCTGTTCCCGACTACGCATAATATCCCCAGCATTTTTGCTTAGATTGCTGTTCTTGTTGTACTTACTGCTATTGTGGTTATTCTCTCGCTATTATCTTCTTCCTACTTATTCTTCTAGGAACGGGTGTGGGCTTGCTATGTGGGAGGTTGGGGAGGGGGGGACTTGGGTCTTTTGGGTCCCTTTCCTGGAGAGGTGGTATTTGAAGTATGGGGGGGTCAGGGTAGGGGGGGGGGGGCTGGGGGGGAGGTGCGGGGAGGGGGAGGGGGGAGGGGGGATCTGTATGGTGGCGGAATGGAAGTGGGAATTAGAGGGTTGGCTGAGTGGTTGCTGGAGGGTGGGCTGGGACTCCAGGCAACGGTTTACTCTACTCTTGTTCAGAAGATCTACATGATCACTGTTTGGGATGCCACCTAAACGGGGTATGCGCTGTGTGACATGGAATGTGTCGGGCATTAACTCCCCTATTAAGAGGACTAAGATTTTACAACACCTAGCACGACATCAGGCGGACATTGTGGGGCTGCAGGAGACCAAACTTAATGAAAAGGAGCATGGTAAACTGAAACGGTCCTGGGTTGGCCAGTGTTTTTCTGCTTCTTCTCCTAAGGCGAAGGCCGGGGTGGCCTTGTTGATTCATAAATCGGTCCCCTTTGTACATACACGAGTCACTTCTGACCCGGAGGGTCATTATATAATTGTTCAGGGTATGTTGTTTCAAAGTCCAATTATTTTGATATCAGTGTATGCTCCCAATACTGCTCAAAGGGCTTTTTACAAGAAGCTTTTGGGGGTTATAATGTCTTTACCACAGAAACTGGGGGTTCCTTTGATACTTCTGGGAGATTTCAATTCAATTCTGGATCCTGTCTTGGATTCTACTAGGGGGGAACTATGTTCGTCGGGAAGATCAGATAATGGGCTACATGCGTGGATGAATGCTTTAGATTTGGTTGATGTCTGGAGAACTCTACATCCGGATGAAAAAGATTTCACGCATACTTCTAGAGCACATGATTCTTCATCTAGAATTGATTTTATTTTTCTCTCCCGTTCCTCTTTTTCGGAGGTTCACAACTCCGAGATCGGTGCACTGGTCATTTCTGATCACACTCCGGTATGGATGGATGTGAACCTGGCGGGGGGCACGCGGGGTGGGGGGGGACGGTGGCGGTTTCCGGTGTCCTTGTATTCGGACCCTGATTTTAAAGTATACCTTGAGAAGCAGTGGCAGTAGTACGTAGAGTTTAATGGTGGGCATGTAGAGGAGGGGTGTCTATTCTGGGAGACAGCAAAGGCGGTGCTCCGAGGGGCAGTACTGGCCTATTGTGCTCGCCGAAAAAAACTAATGGCAGCCAAGATTCTGGCCCTTGAGCGTAGGGTTCGGGAGAGTAGGCATATGGCCCTTACTTCCCCCACGGGGTCCAATAAGCGGGACTTTCAGATGGCTCAGTCAGCGCTCCATGCCCTTTTACATGAACGAGCTCAAAAATCTCTTTTTTACTACAAGTATAGATTGCACCGTTTTGGCAACAAGCCGGGAAGAATGTTGGCTCAGTTGACGAGGGCGCGGAGGGGATCCTCCTCCATCACCTCCCTTAAAGATTCAGGGGGGCGACTGGTCACAGATCAATCTCATTTGGAAAAGCTTTTTGTCTCCTTTTACAGTTCTCTCTACTCGGCGGAGGTGGTGGATAGGGATGTCTCGATTCAGGACTACCTAGACTCTCTCCCCTTACCTCGACTCTCAGAGATGGACAGCGAGACCTTGGCCTCCCCTATCACCCGGGAGGAGGTTTTGGGGGTAATTAAGACTCTCCCTCTTTGTAAATCCCCGGGTCCGGACGGTTATAGCGGAGAGTTCTATCGTCTTTTGCAGGGTTATGTGGCTGAGCCGCTGAGAAGGTATTTTCAGCAGTCTGTGGAGGGCGGACATTTTCCTGATGGATCCAATCGGGCTTTGATTACGGTTCTGCCCAAACCGGGTAAAGACCCTCTTATGGTGGAGTCGTATCGCCCTATCTCGCTCATCAATGTAGACTTGAAGATATTAGCACGGATTTTGGCAACCCGATTGGCACCGTTCCTTCTTTGGTAGGGATAGATCAAGCGGGCTTTGTGAAGGGGCGACAGGCGGGCCATAATGTTCGCAAGCTCTTAATTGCTTTGGCCCATTGCGATTCTAGGAAGAAGCCGGCCCTGGCTATTAGTTTTGACTCCGAAAAGGCCTTTGATCGGGTGGAGTGGGCTTTTCTTTTCCCGTTGTTACATAGATATGGGGTGGATGGGTTCTTTATGGGGGCTATTCGTACCTTGTACTCCAGTCCCGAGGCGGCCGTGTTGGTTAATGGGCGGACTTCTCCGGTTTTTCCCTTACGGCGGGGCACCAGGCAGGGTTGCCCCTTGTCCCCCCTGCTTTATATTTTATTTCTGGAACCCCTACTGTTGGGTATTCGTACTCATCCTTTGCTTATGGGTGTGGAGGTCGGGGGTTCTTCCCTGCGATGCATGGCCTTCGCGGATGATATCATGGTTCTTCTTGCGGATCCGGTCTCGCATCTTTCTCTCTTGTTGGACTTGTTTAGTAAATTTGGGGAGCTCTCGGGCCTTAAACTTAATGTATCTAAATCTGAAGCATTGCCTATCCACCTAAGTATTTCCCATCTTTGGTCGGACTTCCCCTTAAAAGAGGCCTCCTTACAGGTGAAGTATTTGGGTGTCCTCATACCCTTTTCTTTATCGCGCCTTTATGAGATAAATGTCAGGCCTATGTTACGGCGGTCCATTGAGAGCCTCCGCCTGTGGGGTGACCTCCCTGTTTCGTTGGCTGGTCGAATCTTTTTATATAATATGATGGTGGTACCACGGTGGCTCTATCTGTTGCAGACATTACCAATCTGGCTACGCAGGGCGGACCTGGAGGAATTATATAGGGCCCTGAGGCTGTTTTTGTGGCGAGGGCGACGGCCTCGACTACCCTTGCGTGTCTTGATGCTACCAGAGGCGCAGGGGGGGTTTGGTCTGCTAGACCTCAGAGCATACAATCTGGCGTGTGGTATGAGATTAATTAGAGATTGGTGTTTGGAGAGCTCCTCTTTTTTGACGTATTCAGTGGAAAGGGATTTTCTGTATCCGGTTTCGGGATTGTTTTTGTTGCACGCCCCCTCGGCCCAGTTGGATCTTTCTCAGCGGGAACATGTTGTCTGGGCATATATGAGACTCATTTGGAAAGTGCTTTGTAAACATCTAGGGATTAATTATGGGGCTTCTCCTATGTTGCCCTTAATGGGGAATCTTCATTTTAGCCCGGGTAATGATAACCGAATCTTTCGGCTTTGGCATGCCCGGGGAATGCGCAGGGTGGGGGACGTTCTTGACGATCATGGGGCCCCTCTTTCCTCTACAGGATTGGCATCGCTGTATGGGCTAGACCGAGTGGATGCCTTTAGCTATATGCAACTTCGCCATTATGTGCTTAGTCTTGGGGGAACTGTGCGGCGTGCCTCGGTGGCGAAGAGCCTGGGGCAAAGCCTGGCCTTGTGGGAGGATCCGGCTCCGCGCCTGAGATACTATGTCACTGAGCTGCAGATGCCGCTGTCGACTGAGCGGGCTGATCTACTGGCTGGGGCATGGAGTGCTGACTTGGGGTGCGCTATTCCGTCACTTTTACTTTCTCATTGTTTTACTCTCTTGCGTACTCTCTCCTGTAATATGCTACACAGGGAACAGGATTATAAATTTCTTCAGAGAATGTTTATCTCTCCTCAGAGGGCTTATCGTGCAGGCTTTGCGGAGAGTGCGCGCTGCCCCAAATGCCTTGCGAGCCCGGCTACCCTGGGACATATGTTCTGGCATTGCCCTCTAATACAGGCTTTTTGGAGGCGAGTGTGGACTTCCCTGTCCTCACTGTCTCTCCTCCTGCCCGCGTGTACCCCGGATATTGCTCTTTTCTATGCTGGAGAGGCTCTCTCCGGATGTACTGGTGGGCAGAAGCTGTTGGTGTTCAAGTCCCTGCTCTTGGCCAAGAAGGCCATTTTGATATTCTGGCGGGCCCCCCATGCACCCTCTTTTTCTCAGTGGCAAATGTCTCTTTACGAGTTAGCGCTTGTGGAGCTTAGGATGGTGGGGACGCGTGATGAGAGTAGGTGGAACAAATTTCAGGAGGTATGGGAGGGCTATTGGTTGTCCCTTTCACATAAGGAGCGGAGTATGCTGTTGAATAGCTGATCATCTGGGCTGTGCTGACACGGAATGGGGGACCGTATGCTGCTCTCCTTGCATAGGGGGTGCCTGGTCTCTTGTAGCAGAGTCTTTCCTATTATATCTTGCTTCTTTTCTTTTGTCTTTGTCTCTCTCTTTTTCTTTTGTCTTTGTCTCTCTCTTTTTCTCCTTATATATTTTTTCTTATATCTCCTTGGGAAGGTTTACACACCATACGGATTGGGGTAGGGAAGGGGGAGCTGGGGGGGCTGGGTGAGGGGACGGGTTGGATGGGGGGTTCAACATAGGGGGATGATGGGGATTATTGAAAAACATTGTATTGGGCATAGTAGACTTCAATTCCTCAGCATGTGTGGGTACCTCAGTTGTACTTGCTTTTTGGTATTACGGACTTGTACTTGTTATGTATTGTACTACTTTGGTTGCCTTTGCCCAATAAAGAAACATTATATTAAAAAAAAAAAAAAGGCTTACCACAGGACATGTGCTGGGGTCCCAAGGAAAATTTGCAATTTGCATGTGCGGCGGCCAAAAAAGCAAACAGGATGCAAGGAATTATTTTAAAAAGGGAAGGTTAACAAGCCTAAGAATGTTATAATGCCACTGTATCACTCCATGGTGCGAACTCATATGGAGTATTGCGTTCAATTCTGGTCTCCATATCTCAAGAAAGATATAGTGGTACTAGAAAAGGTTCAAAGAAGAGCGACCAAGATGATAAAGGGGATGGAACTCCTCTTGAATGTGGAAAGACTAAAAAGGTTAGGGCTCTTCAGCTTGCAAAAGGGACGACTGAGGGGAGATATGATTGAAGTCTACAAAATCCTGAGTAGAGTAGAACGGGTACAAGTGGATCAATTTTTCACTCTGTCAAAAATTACAGACTAGAGGACACTCGAAGTTACAGGTAAATACTTTTAAAATCAATAGGAGGAAATATTTTTTCACTCAGAGAATAGTTAAGCTCTGGAACACATAGCCAAAGGTTGTGGTAAGAGCGGATAGAAAGGTTTGGACAATTTCCTGGAGGGAAAGTCCATAGTCTGTTATTGAGAAAGACATGGGGGAACAACGGCTTGCCCTGGATCGGTAGCATGGAATGTTGCTACTCCTTGGGTTTTGGCCAGATACTAGGGACCTGGATTGGCCACTATGAGGATGGGCTACTGGACTATTGGTCTAACTCAGTAAGGCTATTCTTATGCATTCCATGTACTAAAAAATATTTTTACTTTCTGGGAAGAGGCATGTTTTGGGGTGGAGATTGAGTGTGATAGTGCTAATCACTTAGTGCATAAGGCATTGCTACACACTAATTGATTAGCTTGAAGTTAGTGTGGGGGGTCCTTACCAACTACAAAATAGATGATGGTAGGAACTGATGCAGTAAGATTTTATTTAATGAGGTTACGCTAATGGCAAACTTAGTGCGTGGCCATTAATTCAGAAAATGGGAAAATCAGGCGTTTTCTAGCCAAGGCAAAAGAGACCCTCAGTAGGGCTTAACCAGACAGAAGCCTCTCCTGTCCAGTTAAACCGTTTTAAATAACTGACCCCTTAGTGAAATTTTGAGTAAAAATGTATGCACCCGGCCCTAGTAAATGTCTGAAGAGACCAATTTATGAGCTTGCCTCTCAAAGTTAGGAGCATTCATTCGTTGAATATTGGGCCCTCTGTGTTCAGCAAACATTCATATAATACCACTTGGCAGTGGTGAGCGATTTTTTTTAGCCAATGGCAGCTTTATGCCCAGATAGTCAATGCAGGGTTATGTCTGAATATCCAGGTATGTAGAGCCAGATAGTATTCAGTCCTTATCCAGATAAGTGAAACAGGACTGTGTTTTATGCGGGCCAATTCACGGCAGGATTAATTCTTTGAGGGCCCCTAGGCACACAAGTACACTGGGCCCCCTAGCCCTATTTCTGGTGTTTCCGATTTAGGAGGGGGGCCGGTGTTGCCAATCGAGGGGGGGGGCTGTTGTTGTCGATCGAGGGGGGGGGCCCGGTGTTGCCAGTCGCTGCGGGGGGAAGGGGGGGCGTTGCCATCTGAAAAAAAATTTTTAAGTGGCCTCCTTCAGTGGGCCCCCCCGACCATTTTGAGCCCTAGGCACGTACCTACCGGGTCTATCCTTTTATTCCACCCTAGGCCGATTTTCCAGATCCTTTATCCAGCATAGTGCTGAATATCAGCACTTTACTGTATAAATGCCAATTCTACCCCCAGATTGTTTGGTTATGTGCCATTGAATATTTCTGGATGGTCCTACATGAGTGATTTAACTAGGCAGGAGCCTGTTCTGCCCAGATAAACCACTTTCCACCTGATATTCAGCAGTAAGTAGCTGGCCAGGAATGTTTCCCAGCCAGTTAAGTACTACTATGCCAGCTAACTGCTGATATTCAGTGGGAAATAGCTATCTCCCGCTAGATATCCCAGTCATAGGATTCACTGCACAACATAGCCGTTCACTTCCAATATTCAGCAGCCAGATAGACTCCCCTAAAAAGTAGGTCTATCTTTGCCCACTATGCCTTAGCCAGCCAGCCAATGGCTAAGTCTTTGATGGCTATATGTAACCTGAAAATTCAATGCTGGTGGCTGGATATGGCCCTGGCCTTGAATATGAGTTCACCACTGACCACAGGAAGTAGCCAGGCTACTTCTGCAGTCTGAATATCGGCCCCTTTGAGTTGACCTCTAGGAGGGAGTTGGATTACATGGACTTAAATATCCATTTCCCCACTTAGAGGTCCTATACAAAATGTTTCCTCCATATGTACCTAGAGGTTTTTGTAACAGAATCAAGTCTATTCATTAACATAGCTGAATTAAGTAGAGCATCTGCATTTCTAACAATGGTATTTGGTATTGTATGCGCTCTGATTTGGCAATAAATTTTTAATAAGAAGGAACTGTTTCATAGATAGATGACACAGAAGTATGCAACTTTATACAGATATGGAAATTTGGCTATATAGTCCACCGGAGTGAAATGATTTCCCAGGCACTGTGACGAAACTAATAAAATAATGCAAATTAAATCTAAGCAGTCCAAGTCATCATGGAGTCATTAGGGAGAGGGAATAGCAATATGTGTGAAGACTGTATCAATGTAGAATATTAAACACTGCTTCTTCTCTCACCCAAAACCAGAAAAATAATATTCATCTTCTATACTAGAGTGATTCTAGAGTGGTTGTTAAAATTGCATCTTTAATTCAGTAATATAAGGCTCCTGAAATGTAATATTATAGTATACATTTCAGGAGCCTTATATTACTGAATTAAAGATGCAATTTTAACAACCACTCTAGAACCATACTAGTATAGAAGATGAGTGCTCTTATTTATTTGATTAAGAGATAGTTCCCTACCTTTGGACTGACCATCTAGGCTTGGCTTCCTTGTTTTCATTGGATTCAGTTTATATTTTCCATATTCAGCTTCATGTTTTGATTGCCTTCCAAGTCCCAGAAACTCAGTACTGCTTGTATTTAATTGCAAATGTAATTCGAACCATATTTAAATTTAGCACGCTTTCTCACCTCTGTAGATAATCACATTTTTTTCAACATCAAACAAGCTGTCTTGATCTGGAGAAATCACTAGGTATATACATACATATTGCATGTTAATGTAAAGATGACTATATGGTTTATGGTTTACTGGATTTGATAAACGTCTTTTCCTTTAAACAACAGCTAAAATCAATATCAAAACATAAAAAGAATGCCATGCCAAGATAGGAAAGCAGGATTAAGAGAATGTCGTTGGATCTGCATCTGGGCAGTTAGGATTGACACAGAACTATTGTGGAGTGATGTGTGTGTTTGTTCTGAGAGTGAACTGTGGAAGTATGTGTGTGTTAGGATACAAGGGGAATTTCACAAAGAGAGCTGGGCTGTATGGGCCTGATTCTATAAATGTCACCTAACTTAATAGTCACTGCTCCATGTGGTTGTCAATCAATTGCTAGGTGTCCTTTATAGAATCATTCCTAGTGGCACCTAAGCAGAATTAGACATCACTAGGCATCCTAGAGGTAGGTGCCAGTATATTTCCCGGCACACACTTCAGATGCTTAGGGCTGCCTTTCTACTGTGGCCCAGGGCACTAAATGCTCCATCGCTCATAAGAATCCTATGAGCATCACAGCAGCGTTGGAGCATTTAGTGCTCCAGGCTGTGGTAGAAACCTCTACCGCAGGTTAGTAAAGGAGGGGAGTAAGTTAGGCATCATTAGGTGTCCATGTTTAGGGTGCCAATTATAGAATCAGGCCCACTGTGCACACTGGGGATAGGATGTGTGGAAAAAGAGCTCTGGGTATCTCTACAGCAGGGATCTCAAAGTCCCTCCTCGAGGGCCGCAATCCAGTCAGATTTTCAGGATTTCCCCAATTAATATGCATGAGTTCTACGTGCATGCACTGCTTTCAATGCATATTCATTGAGGAAATCCTGAAAACCCGAATGGATTGTGGCCTTCAAGGAGGGACTTTGAGATCCCTGAATAATGCTATCCCTCCTTTCCTCTAGGGCAGGGGTGTCAAAGTCTCTCCTCAAGGGCCGCAATCCAGTTGGGTTTTCAGGATTTCCCCAATGAATATGCATGAGATCTATGCGCATGCACTGTTTTCAATGCATATTCATTGGGGAAATACTGAAAACCCGACTGGATTGCGGCCCTCGAGGAGGGACTTTGAGATCCCTGCTCTACAGGGAGGAAGAGGTTTGAGAGAGAGCAATAGGATGTGTGAACCCAGGCGAGGGATAAGAAAGAAAAGGAAAAAGGAAATTGGTGGGGAAGGGGGGGGGGGCTGTCAAGTTTACCAAGTTGGAGATTTGAATATCACCACTATCTAGATATCATTGCCATTTGTCACTCTCTGGTTATAACACTGGTCACAATCTAGATTTCTATTTCCGATATTTCTGGATCGTCTCTTGATACCATATTCTCCATTTAGGGCACAACATTTATTAACTATTCCTTCTTTAAAAATAATAGGGAACAGGAGATCTACCATTTTCTCAGTTTTAGCACCCCAGCTTTGGAACAATTTACCACTATAATTACGGAATGCACCTTCCTTAGAAAAATTCAAGCGCTCCTTAAAAAGTTTTCTGTATAAGGACGCATTTGAAACATAGACAGCATAACCTACCAATCGCTAAACCTTTTAGAACTTAATCAATCCTACGAGTAGGTCACAAAATTATCCTTAATTTTTTCTTCTTTTCTTTTTCTTATGTGTTCCCACCATATGTGTTCTTCCCTAAATGTTTCTTCTCTATATTTAAAGATTATAGTTCATCCCCCCTGCCTTTTGTGCCTGTTTGTATTAGAATGTATATAATTTGTATATAATGTTTTGTTATGTCCTCCTCTTTTTTAAAAAATTGTAATACGCATAGAAATATATGATAAATCTTAATAAAACTTGAAACTTGAAAACTTGATATTGGTGTTGAATATAAGGAACTGACCTTGTTACATAGGGAGGTCAGCACACAAATGAATGACAGCCTAGCACTTGGCCGGGAAAAAGGTTTGGGGACAATGAGGAAGGGGGAAGAGTGTCAGTTAGGAAAGAAGGGACTGGGGGAGGGATCAAAGGTAGGACTAAGCAGGTTACAACAGGGATAAGGGAAGAGGAAGAGGGAAGAGGGGGTTACACGATGCAGCTTTTAGCGCCAATGTTTTATCAGGTAATTATTAGCATCAGTTTGTAATAAGGAGAGTGCAGAGATTGCAGCTGTGATGATTTGGTTTTGTTGAAACCCGGTATGCCCATCAAAACACAGATGGTTCCTAAAGTATCTCCAGTTAAGATGGCGGAGGAGACCGCTTCTTTCACTATACTAGTGGAAGAGTGAATAAAGGAGATAACATATTCTGTTTCAGCTGCGCTGGTGGATAGTCTGAACAACTTACAGTCCGCTGTTAATGAACTGAATGAAAATTTGATTCTTATAGCTGGAGATTGTTGGAAGTACAGCCGTGATTTTCCATGCAGGAGAATACCTGTGCTAGTATGACAACTCAGATTGCAGCGCTGTGGAAGGAATCCAGTGAGGTAGATGAAAAGATCAAGGAGCAGGAGAATAGAAATCAACACAGTAATTTGCATCTCAAGGCTCTACCTGAACACGTTAAGGACAGAAAGAGTTGTACAAGATCTTCAATAACTGGGTTCCAGATAAATTGGGCCTGCAGCTGAATATGGCTGCAAGAGGGCACATCATGTAGCCCCTAGAATGCAAGAGGAGCATTGACCCCCACACAGCTATTGCCCAATATTGCAACTGGAGGGAGAAGGAGCAAATTCTAAAGGTACAATGAAGGATGGCCCCATGGAATATGAAGGGGCAAAACTATTAAACTATCTTTTTAATGATTATTACTCAGTGTGAGTACAAAGGAGTTATGTCACCATTTTGCATGGAGCTGCACAAAAGAAGCATACAGTTTGCTTTAGTAGTCCCTGTTAAATTATGGATTGTTTCGTGGGGTGGGAAAATGGGCAAACTTATGGCCAACCCCCCCCTCCAAAGAAAAGCAAATTATAACCTCAATCAGAAATGTCATAGGGAACAAATTTGAACAAGAAGAGCACATTTGGGATCTGTTTATCCTTTTTTATAAGCACTTATATGAGAAAAGGAATTTAAATATGGAAGAAGTATCCAGCTCTTATAGGTCCATATCTCTCCTGAACCAGGATGCAAAGCTCATGGCTGTCAAGCTAGCCCGCAGACTGAACTAATTCCTACCTCAAATTATTCATCCGGATTAGGTGGGATTTGTATCAGGACGATATGCATCTATGAATTTGATGAAGGTGTTGGGAGCAATTCATGATCATAGAGGAAAAAGGGGTACAACAGCAATAGTGGGTTTGGATATGGAAAAAGCCTTTGATAGTATCTCCTGGGAGTACCTATTTTGGGTTTTAAAGCAGTGTGGCATTGATGGGATGTTTTGGGGATGGTTGAAAGTTCTGTATACTAACCCCCCGGTACGATTATTGGTGAATGGGAATTTGATAGGTAGTTTTGTGTTACAAAGAGATACTAGGTACTAGGGAATCCCTTTGGGTAAATTTGGCCAGAGGGAAGGACAAATGCCTGTATCTTGGTGTAGTATACAGACCCACAAAACATCAAGATGACCTAGATATGGAACTAATTGGAAATATAGAGAATATCACCTTGCGGGGGGACACAGTATTGGAAGGTGACTTCAACATGCCTGATGTGGATTGGGTCACACTTTCCTCTGCTTCCGGCAGCAGCAGGAAGCTATTAAACTCTTTGAATGAAGCAAGACTCAGGCAACTGGTATTTGAACCAACAAGGAATCAGGCAATTCTGGACCTGGTACTTACCAATGGAGAAAGTATCACAGAGGTCTCGGTGGGTGAAACTTTGGCCTCCAGTGACCACAATATGATATGGTTCAATCTCAGGAAAGGTTTCACGAAATCTACCACACTGACCAAGGTCCTCAAATTCAAGGACACAAACTTCCAAGACATGGGAAACTTCATTCACCGGGCACTACAAAGCCAAGCAGACACCGAGAGCGTGGAAGAAATGTGGTCAACTTTGAAAGCCATCATACAGGAAGCAACAAACCGCTATGTTAAATCAGTAAGCAAAGGGAGTAGGAACAACAAGCCACAGTGGTTCTCTACGGAGATCTCGGACCTCATCAAAGAGAAGAAAAAAGCATTTATCTCTTACAAACAATCAGGGACACAGGACTCTAGAGTAGAATATCTGGCCAAGTCAAGAGCCATCAAAGCAGCAGTTAGGGAGGCCAAATTCTGCATGGAGGAGTCTCTAGCAAAGAACATCCAGAAAGGAGATAAATCTTTCTTCAGGTATATCAGTGTCAGAAATAAGAACTCGGGCGGGATAGTACGTCTCAGAAAACCAGACAGAGACTATGTGGAGACGGACTCGGAAAAAGCACAACTGTTAAATAAATACTTCTGCTCAGTCTTCACCCGCGAGGCGCCGGGAATCGGCCCTCAGCCACAGACAAGGGTTAAATCAGTTGACCCGTTTAGTAATTTTAAGTTTACACCCAGCAGCGTCTACTGCGAGCTGTCAAAAATCAAGATCAACAAGGCAATGGGGCCTGACAACCTACACCCTAGGATGCTCAGGGAGTTGGGTGATGTCTTGGCGGAACCGCTATCCGCGCTCTTCAATCTCTCCCTTAGTACAAGTAACATCCCGATGGACTGGAAGACGGCTAACGTCATTCCACTCCACAAGAAAGGCTCCAGGATGGAGATGGCAAATTGAAGACCAGTGAGTCTCACATCAATAGTGAGCAAACTAATGGAAACCCTAATCAAACGCCAATTGGATAAGATCATGGACGAGGAGAATCTACAGGATCCCCGCCAACATGGATTTACTAAAGGGAGATCGTGCCAATCCAACCTGATCAGCTTCTTTGACTGGGTGACGAGGAAGCTGGATGCTGGTGAGTCCCTGGACATCGTCTACCTAGATTTCAGCAAAGCATTTGATAGCATACCATACCGCAGGTTGCTGAGCAAGATGAGTTCTTTAGGCTTGGGCGACACATTGACCAAATGGGTTGGGAACTGGCTTGGAGGTAGGCTTCAGAGGGTAGTGGTGAATGGCACCCCCTCCGAAATGTCAGAGGTGATAAGTGAAGTGCCACAGGGCTGCGTCCTGGGCCTGATCTTGTTCAACATCTATATAAGAGTCTTGACAGAAGGGCTCCGAGGTAGAATAACATTATTCGCCGATGATGCCAAACTAAGCAATGTAGTGAGCAAAAGCACAACAGACAAAAATTCAATGGCAGACGATATGATGCATGACCTACTTCTACTGGAGCGCTGGTCTAGGTCCTGGCAACTCAGTTTCAATGCCAAAAAATTCAAAGTCATGCACCTGGGAAGCCGAAATCCATGCAAGGTTTACACCCTAAATGGGGAGATCCTGACAAGAACTGAAGCAGAAAGAGACTTAGGGGTGATTGTCAGGGAAGACATGAAGTCTGCAAACCAAGTGGAGCAAGCTTCATCCAAAGCAAGGCAAATCATAGGTTGCATACGCAGGAGTTTCGTCAGCCGTAAACCTGAAGTCATTATGCCACTGTATAGATCCATGGTGAGACCGCACCTGGAGTACTGTGTGCAATTCTGGAGGCCGCAATACCGCAAGGATGTGCTGAGACTGGAATCGGTCCAGAGAATGGCCACTAGGATGGTCTCAGGACTCAAGGAGCTCCCATACGAGGAGCGGTTAGGGAAGTTGCAGCTCTACTCACTCGAGGAACGTAGAGAGAGGGGAGATATGATCGAGACATTCAAGTATCTCATGGGCCGCATCGAGGTGGAGGAAGATATCTTCTTTTTCAAGGGTCCCGGGGCAACAAGGGGGCATCCGTGGAAAATCAGGGGCGGGAAACTGCACGGTGACACTAGGAAGTTCTTCTTCACTGAAAGGGTGGTTGATCGCTGGAATAGTCTTCCACTTCAGGTTATTGAGGCCAGCAGCGTGCCAGATTTTAAGGCCAGATGGGATAGACATGTGGGATCTATCCGCAAAGATAGATAGTGAGGTCATTAGAGTGGGCAGACTTGATGGGCCGTGGCCCTTATCTGCCATCTACTTCTATGTTTCTATGTTAGGTAGGGTATCCCTTCTACCCACTTTTGTTTCTGGCTGCCATCGAGCACTTAGTGATTAAAATCAGGCAAGCAGACTCTGTGAAGGGGATAGTTGTAGGGGGAGAGAGTGTAAAATTAACCTTTTTGCTGATGACATTCTGTTATATCTGGAACAGACCCCCAACTCATTCAAGCACAGCGCTGCATATAGTGAAAGAGTATGGGAAGATCTTGGGCTTGCAGGTAATTTGTGGAAAGTTGAACTATTACTATTGGCAGGGGGACCCACAGAGCCCTGACATTAAACTTTGACCATTCCACCCTTGAGCAAACCCATATGTTATCTGGAAATTTATGGACAGGAAACAAAAAGGAACTGCAGAGTCGATGTACCTGATTCAGGTTCTTTATTCGGTAGAATAGAATGTCATTTAAAACCGATAACAATTCAAATCCACATATGTTTGAATAGTTCTGCTTCACATGTATTGTGAACAATTCAGATCTGTATTTCTAGTGTTGGGTGAAGACCCGACATGGTCCGTGTTTCAATTAACAAATCTTCCTTAGAGGTCCTAAGGATTCCAAAAGTGGATGCACACGAAATGTGTGGATGAACCAAATACCCGTAATGGAAGCTAGTTTAACGCTGTGATAAACACTGTCTCAATGCAAAAGCTGTGGACCAAGTGAAAAGTGGGAATTTATCTCAGTACTGACCCTTCTGTGGTTTATATCACCAATATTACAAGGAATTTGGAAATCATAGGAAAACCTGGCAAGACCTTTCGTTGAGCCTGCTTGGCAGAGTGGCAATTGTTAAGATGATAATGGCCCCCCAAATACTATATTCTCTGCAAATGATCCCTATATGACTGAGTCTGAGAGATGAGATTAAATTTAGATCAATAATCTCCAGAGTTATATGGCTAAGGTCTGAAGTATCTCACTACCTAATACTGGAAAGTAATTCTAACTTTTTACCAGGTTGGGGTGACTCTGTGTTTAGGATGGGCAACTAGGGAATGCACATCATTGGAACATTTATTAGCATTGTCCCCAGGAGTTTTCCCATTTTTTTCTCAGAAGCAGAACAAGTAGGGGGGTCTACTAAACCATCACATGTTTTCATACTTCCAGGTTCGTCACTACTGGGAAACCACAGGCAGATAATATGAGGGTGCCTGGGAACTAGACTGTCTTTACCAGGATATCTGTCCCTTCAAACACTATGGGCTTCTTTTACGAAGGTGCGCTAGCGGTTTTAGCGCACGTACCAGACTGTCGCGTGCTATAGTGTGCGCTAGCTGAAAATCTACTGCCTGCTCAAAAGGAGGCGGTAGCGGCTGGCATGCGTGGCAATTTAGCACGCGCTATTCTGCGCGTTAAGGCCCTAGCGCGCCTTTGTAAAAGGAGCCCTATGTTTTAATAGTATAAAACTTTTAAACTATCATCTGACTTATCTGGGATTACCAAACTGAGGGAACTTTGGCAGAAGGACATAGGTCAACCCATATCAAAACATCAATTCCTGGAGCTCTTTAGCATATTATATGAGTTCTCAAAGTCTGCTGAACTACAGAAGTCTCAATTTAAAATCTTGCATAGGTATTATCTAACTAGACAGAGGGGGGCACAAATGGGTGTGTGGGATAATGATCTTTTTGTTAAATGCATACATACTTTCCTAGAATGCCACAAACTGTTTGGAGGGATGCATTACCTACGATCGAACATTCATTAAGTCATTCAGTAGAATGGGACTATAGCATCCTGCTTTTAGGATCTTAGGCTCAACTGATGGCCCAAGGACTATCTGTTCCTCAATGTAGGCTTATTGATAATGCATTAATAATGGTTATGAAAATGATACTGACCTACTTGGTGGTGGAAGATGCTCCGTCAACACAACAATGTGCATGGAGGAACTGGCAACATTTGAAGCACAAAGTATATCATCACATCCGGATAAGAAATATTATGTAGTGTTATAGAGAATATTATTAGAATTGTGCACTATACATCATTGATAATTGGTACTGTTTAGCATGTTTGTCACTCTGGGACTCAGAGGAGAGGGGGAGATGGGGTAAGGTGGGGCAATATAAGAGAGAGTGTTGAGCGGATATGGTGAAACTGCGCAGGGATATAAGGGGGAGATGACATTATTGTAAGTGTTGGTATACGTGGTAAAAAAAAAAAAAAGGTAAATTGTGAGGGACAGTGGGAGAGTCCATATGCACTACTTTTTGTATAGAAGGGTGGCGATATCCCCCTGTTGTATATCTACACTACAAAGCAGGGTACAATTAACCAAATTACCTATCTCAAAAAGTATTTAATACATATAATATAACTAGACAGGTTTTTTTAATTTAAATATACTGTATTTTTATAAAATAACACAAATCTTAACACTATATTATACATTAAACATAGTAACATACATAGTAGATGACGGCAGATAAAGACCCGAATGGTCCATCCAGTCTGCCCAATCTGATTCAATTTAAATTATTTTTATTTTTATTTTTATTTTTTTTCTTCTTAGCTATTTCTGGGCGAGAATCCAAAGCTTTACCCGGTACTGTGCTTGGGTTCCAACTGCCGAAATCTCTGTTAAGACTTACTCTAGCCCATCTACACCCTCCCAGCCATTGAAGCCCTCCCCTGCCCATCCTCCTCCAAACGGCCATGCACAGACACAGACCGTACAAGTCTGCCCAGTAACTGGCCTAGTTCAATCTTTAATATTATTTTCTGATTCTAAATCTTCTGTGTTCATCCCACGCTTCTTTGAACTCACATAAATGAATCCATATTACACTTTCAGTTACTTAAAATCTGCATTATCCCACAATTCAGAGGAAGAAAACCTGGAGCTTTCTGATGAAAATAAAGCTGTTCCACATCATAGTCTGTGTGTATCCTCCAATGTCCAGTATCCTCCAATGTTACAACAAGCATATATTGATTCTTAGACAAAGCTGTTATAATGCCTTTTCAACCTGTTTGGCCACCGATCATCACATACAATCACACCCAAGTCCCGCTGTTCCGTCGTGCACATAAGTTCTTTACCCCCTAAACTGTACCGTTCCTTCTGGAACAATCAGTGATAACGGTGCTAACTAAAGTCGAAGAAGATAGCAGTTTTCCATGGAAAAAATGCAGCTGAAGGTATTTACCACCTTTTCCATCAATGGCAATGAACCGTGGACAACCTGGGAGACTACTTTAAAGGATGTTAAAAAGTAGCCCTTTATTTGGCATTGTTGCTCAGAAGCAACATGTGTTTCTATGGCTCTTATGGGAGATCTGCATCTCCAAATGCCTGTTACTTGGCACTGTTGCTGTCATTCAACATCAAGTTATGTAAAGCAGCTGTTTTCACATCTGCCAATTAAAGGGTTAAACAGTTTGTACACTGCATGCCATAATAAAACAATGATTTCAAATATCATGTTCTAGGCTTCTTCCCTACCAGAGACTCCTGCACTCATCTGTTATCTTGTGGCAGCATCAAGAAGTACACGTCACACACTTTCAAAATGTATATACAGTATTAGATTTCCAGTGTTGGCACATTTTTGAGAGAACAAAAATAGTTGCCATGACTTATGAATCAACCCATGTATAATTTCCATGAATCTTTGCTGCTAAATGCTGTTCTGAAGAAATCCTGTGTATTATACTGCAGCAGCAATAAGAAAAGATAATGAGCTGGTAAATCTAACTTATTTAAAATTGTATTTTAGTAATGCAATTGACCTTTGTAAAGAGAGTATTCTAATAGTTTCAAGTTTATTCATGGCTTGATATACTGACCATCACATGTATCTGGGTGATTAACAATATCACAAATTAAAAGGTTTAATATAAATAGGTAAAATAGATGGTGCTCTAGGGGGAGTGGTCAAAATTCAATAGCCTGGCAACCACACGAACAACCAGAAAGAAAAACATCTTTGCCTACCCAAAGATCTCAGGCTGCAGATACAAATCCTTCCTGGATAGAACCTTCATGTTCCAAGCGAATAGACAACAAGTCTGGTTGCGAAACTGCATAAATGAACTCAAACTGACTTACAATGCATTCCGAAAAGCAATAAAAACCGCCCTATTCGACAAATTCATTGACTAAAACAGACCACCCCTAAACGAAAACAACCCCCCCCCCCCCCGTAATCACTATTCAATCTCTCAGGAAGCTCCATTTTTTCATGTATTCTTTACCCATGGAACTTAAATTAGTATGTAACTTGTTTATGTAACCTTTCTATTTTAGGCTCCTTATCATTCGCTGACTGTCCAGCCTTCTTCCAATGTGAACCGCCTAGAAGTCGCCTGACTATGGCGGTATAGAAAAATAAAATTATTATTATTAATGTATCTTATTACTTACTTATAATTTTTATCTCATTTTAAATTGTTTGTATCTTCACACTGTAAGCTTTTAACTTTGCCAAAATTTTAGATGATCTCAATTTTAAATATCTATTTGCACTGTATATATAATGATTGATTGATGTGAACCACCTAGAACTCCCAGGTATGGCGGTATATAAAAATAAACTATTATTATTATTATTATTATTAAAATGGCGGCGGTGTGAGTAGCTGCTAGAGAGATGGAGGAAAATCGTGCTTGCTGGTGCCTTCCGTTTGAACATGATTTTTACCTTATTGCCATCGGCTGATTCTTCTAGTGGGAATTCCTCATTCAAAGCGGAAGGGGGTGATTAGTGCTGATCCCTCGCAGGCCCTTGTTTCTACACCCGTCCAGCATACTGTAGACCGCTTCTTTGCAGCTCTGCCTTTAGTTGCTAAAGAATCCGGAGGAAGTGACCCGGCACTGGGGAGAGATATTGGAGAGCCTCTCCACCTTTCGGAGTTTGAGACATCGTTATCCCCTCCGGCTCCTTCCAACCCTTCGTGTCCAGCTACGACCGTGGCTTTGCTGCAGGACACTCGCAATCCCGGAAGTGGATCTGTGGGGCCTCCTGGCGAGGGCGCAGAGCCAGCACAGGTAGAGCAGCTGAAAAATCAACTGGAGAGGAAGGGATTTTCTCCCGCTCCCAAGGAGGCCTCCTTAGGAGACATTTGGACACTCCTTCAACGTCTGGAGACTAAACTGACTCAAACTACTGAGGAGGTAACCAATATTATTGCTAAACTTGATAAATAGGTAAAATAAAATAATATGGGGTAAACCTAAAACTATGACAATTGAGACTGATTAGAAACGAGAGGATTTTGGGGGATAGGAAAGTAATTAATTACAATGATAAATAAAAATAAAAGGGGGGTGGGTAGAGGGAAAGGAAGTAACATAGGGAAGATAGGAATATCCCTTTTTGAAAGCAGGTTTTGTTTTGTTTTTTTTTGTTTTCTCACTCACTTATTGTTTTGGACTGTTTATTTTATGGATGGCTTTTTAGCTGTTGTTAAAGTCCCCTTTATTTACATCTGACCTTTTAGTTTTTTGAATGTTAGCATTAATCACACTTATAAGCTGTTCTCTTATCTTGTCATTGTACTGAGCCACCTGGTAAAGAGTGAGCGGGCCGGTGAAGTAAATGCTCTGACGCTCATAGGAACTGAATGAGTGTCGAAGCATTTACCTCCCCAGCCCATGGTAAAAAGCTCTACTGCAGTTTAGTGAAAGGAGCCCTCTACCACTAAAAGTCCAGTTATTCATTTAACTAGTCTTTAAGCCCGTTACATTAATGGGTGCTAGAATAGATGTGTCTGTCTGTCTGTGTTTCTTTATCTCTCTCTCCTTGGCCGCTGTCTGTATCCTTCTGTCTCCCCCCCCCCCCCCCCCCCCCCCGAGCAAAGCTGTCTGCCCCCAGCACCCACCTCCTCCCCAAATGTCTCTCCACACCCCCTTCTGTCTCCCCCCAGCACACCCCTCCCCCCAAAGCAGCCCCCTATCCCTCTCCCTGTCTCTCCATGGCCCCTTCTGTCTTCTCCCCCAGAGCAAAGCTGTTTGCCCCAAGCACACCCCTCCCCCCAAAGCAGCCCCCTTTCCCTCTCCCGCTGACTCTCTCTCTTGCCCCCTTTCTCTGTCTGTCTTTCTGTCCCTCTCCCTGGCCCTGTGTCTTTCTTTCTTTCTGTCTCCCTCCCTCCCGCTGTCTGTCTGTAATTTTTCCCCATTTCCCTGTGCAGCAGCATTTCCATCCCACTTCCCTATGCAGCAGCAACAGCATTTCCCTCCTATCCCCCCCCTTTCCTGTATAGAAGCAGTAGCAGCATTTTCCCCCACTCCCCCTTTCCCTTTTCTTACCTTATCTTCCCTGCTCTGTTTGGCCCCTCCTACTTCATTTACTGGCGTTGTAGATCCGGCCTGCTCCTGACCCTCCCACCGCCGACAAACCTGGGGACTCCAGCCGCGTAGGCAGCACTTTAAACACGCTGCTTCGCGGCCTTCTACTGGCGATTTCCTCTGTCTCCGATGATGTCATCAGAGACGCGGCAGAGGAAATCAGCAGAGAAGGGCGCGAAGCAGCGTGTTTATAGTGCTGCCTATGCCGCTGGAGCCGGGAGGCGACGGAGAGGGCAGGGGGTGCTAGCAGCCAGCAGCGGTGGAGAGCATGGAAGGGCGCGCATGCCACTTGTCTTGCCTCGCGTGAGGCCAGACCGTAAGCCGCGCATGCGCACTTCCTATTTGTGCTACAGCTCATGGAAAACGGACGCATGCATAGGAAGTGCGCATGCGCGGCTTACCGTTTTATTATATTAGATAATTGGCCCATTTAGAGGCAGGGCAGATTTGGCACTAAATATTATCTATTTAGTGGTGATAATCAGCAACTAAATTGATGTTATCTGTTTACTTTAGGCCTGCTAAATAAACAGACTTAAACTACATAGATAGTGCCAGTGTGGGTAACCATTTGCTATATATATATTCAGTGCCTCTGGCTATAAGAATGACAGCATTGAGTACAAGTGTTAGGTTAAGCACCAGCACTGGTATTTAAAACGGTGATTGCACTGGATAAATATTGACGCCTAGATATCCTAATTAGTTGTTTAGGTTATTTGACCATTAGCCAAACTTCTCAAATTCCAGAAAAATAATGGCCATCTTCTCTCTTTCTCTCTCTCTCTTTCTCTTGTTGAGCTAGTCATTTTTCCCAGGATTATGTAACATGGTAACTATGACAACCATGTTATTAAAACAGTACCAGAACATGAAATCGAAGAACATTCTGAGGGACTAAAAAAAATATGTAATCAGAACCAATGAAACGTTAGAGCCAGAGCAATGTGAGGTCAGTTTTAGCCTGCTGAAAAATGAGCAACTTTAACATTATAAAATAAGAGAGCAGACAGTCAACTGAGGGTGGTAAGCATTTTCTTTAAATTCTGGCTGCTGTTGGCTGAATTAGATTTAGATATTTGTACTGGCCCCTATTCAGGCACCGACAGTGAAAATCTGGGCACCCAGTGGTCTGCCAGGAGGCAGCTGGACAGTAGCGTACAAAGTAGGAGGGGGGGGGGGGCGGTCTGCTCCAGGTGTAGACCATAAGGGGATGCTCCTGATGTTGGTGTCATGGTCCAGGAACTTCACTGCTCTGTCAGCATTGGGTCTTCCTCTCTGCCAGGTCCTGCCTTCGCAGAAGCAGGAGGAAGGACCAACACCAGCAAAGCAGCAAATTAAGGCTGCCGACAATGAGAGAATGCTCTAAATAGGCCTCTTACAGCCCACTGGGGCCTTCCCTCTGCCACATCGCTGATAATGCGGCAGAGAGAAGCCCTGGCAGAGAAGGCCACAAAAAATCTCATTGGGGGGAGGGGGTGTTGGTTGGGCTGGATGTGCTGCACAATGGGATGGGAGGGAGGGATGAAAAACACTGCTACATAGGGGAATAGGAGGGAGGAATGGAAAACTGCTGCACCTACCTCTCTTTCTACTTTGAATTTCATAATCCAAAAAAGAATACACGAAGAATTAGTTGGTTTATGTTTCCATCAGAAAAGCATGTTGAAGCAAGAGATTCTTGGGAAAACCCCTTGCATTTCAGGCTGGCATAATGAATTCATGTTGGAATGCTCTAATCCCCAAAGCTCAGACTTACTATTCATTTTGAAAAATTCTTAAAACTTATCTGTTTGATATTTGACTTAATTGTAATTCTATTTTCTGAGGAACATTGTTAATGCTTATGTTTACAATTTATTGTTTGTTCATCTTTATTTGCTGTGAACCGCCTTAAACTGAAGGTCTGGCGGTATATAAGAATAAATTATTATTATTAATTGTTGGACATGGGCTGGAGAAGAGGAAGAGAGATGCAATAAAGAGGTAAAAAGGGATGAGGGAGAAATCCTGCATATGGTGGAGGGGAGGGAGACATGCATGGAGAAATGTTGTACATAGGGTAGAGGGCAGAGAGAGATAGTGCATGGGGAGAGAAAGAAATGTTGTACATGATAATGGAGGGGAGGAAGAGAGAGATGCCTCATGGAGGGGAAGAGAGATTTAACCCAGGGCACTAGGCAGAAAGAGAGAGAGAGAGATGGTAGACAGTGGGAAAGAAACAGAAATGTTGATATGGTAGTGGAAGGGAAGGTACAGAGATGGAAGATGGATGGTGAACATGGAGAAAGAAGAAAACATCAAATGGGCAGGAGACCCTGATGAGTGAGTTAACAGAAGACAAATAGAAACTAGAGCATCAGGGTACATATTGAATCCTTCCAGAACTCATGGAGAATCTACCGGATTGGCTGTCCATAGAATAATTCTTTTATTTCTGCCAATCCATAGGTGTACAAAGGTTGAAAAACACTGAGCTAGAGTTGTACGGGGATAGAAATCCCGTCCGTCCCCACCCATCTCTGCGAAGAATCCCCTCTGTCCCCATAAAAAGCAGCAATTACTTCTGACAGTTTTGATTTTTTTTTTAAAGTCTTAGGGCTCCTTTTACTAAGCTGCGCTAGCGGTTTTAGCGCGTGCTAAGCGCTAACGCCTCCATTGAGCTGGCATTAGTTTCTCCGTGTAGCGCAGGGGTTAACGCGTGCTAAAAATGCTACTGCAGCTTAGTAAAAGGAGCCCTTAGTTTATTTAAACCAACAATAAAATACAATATAAACAAATAACAATGAACAGAAATAAAAGATGCATATATCACCGGAAAGAATTAGAATAGGCATTAGGTCATGTGACTGTAGGGTCGACCATTTCTTGTTAAAAGAAATAAGAGAGTTGGATTTTGGGGCAATATAAAGCTCATTTCTGTAGAGCAAACAAATCTGGTTCCACCATCTGGCATAGGCAACTTGTGAGAGGTCCTTCCAAGATCCACAAATGGTTTTTAATGCAGCAATGAGTAAACAATCGAACAATACAGCATCAAAATTATTTAAAGCAGAATTGAGAGAGGCACTTTTCAGGACAATGGTTGCATAAGAAAAATATGCCAAAACTGAACTGGAAACCCCATAACAAACTCAGCAAGTACTTCATTTTGTATTAAACAATTGGCGGCATAACCATGAGAGGGGGCTGGGCCACCCACTTTGAGCTTAGCCTCCATTAAAATGAACATCTCCCTTGCTGTAGCTGGTGGGATATTTTCCCCCTCTTCTACAAAACTGCACTAGCAGTTTTTAGTGCAGTGAGCCGCGCTGAATGGCCTACGCTCCTCCCGACATTCATAGAGTTCCTATGAGCGCCGGGAGCAGCGCGAGCCATTCAGTGTGGCTCTCTGCATTACAAACTGCTAGCGCAGTTTAATAGAAGAGGGGATTTGTTTTTCCATCATCTTGGTCCCAGTTTCTTCTTTTGTCTATCTTCTACTAATTCTCTTTCCAGGCCTTGGGAACCCCGGTTCCATCTCCGTGGGAGTCCCGTGAGCCTGGGGAGGGGGGAACCCTACGGGAGTCCTGAAGACCTGGGGGGCATCCCTGTGGGAGTCCCGTGGGACCTGCAGGAGTCCCGCAATGCCCATTCCCATGCAGTTCTCTGGTATGAGCCAGTCGTACCTGGTTAACTAGCACTGAATATGGACATCTATGTATTTAAAGTTATATCTGCTATTTAGCTGGTCCAAGATGGACGTATTAGTTCAGGCAGAAACTCAGAGCAAACCAAGGATATCAAGAGGACTGCAATTTATTAGTCAAACCAAACCCTATGTGGCCACGTTTTGTCCTCAAGCTGCTTCAGGAGAAATTTGCTAAAATTCAATTAAAAACAAAATATATAAACATACATAATGTATAATTCATAAAATTCCATACCAAACAATAAATAAATAGTATCATTCAGAATAAAATTAAATAAAATGAAGGAGCATGCACAAATAAAACAGAACATAAAAGTGTGTTTGTGACAAAATCTGTCTTTAAATGCCTTAATAGTGTTACATCAATAAACCAGTTGTGATCTTGGGATAGAGCTAACCAAAGGTGTTCATCATGCTTCAAAAGTGCTTGCATTACAAATTATTCAGAATCTTACCTAGAAGGGGATAAAAAGAAATCACCCTCTCACATTCACCTAGGTCTCCAAAAAACAGATTGAGACAGCACATTCAGTAAATAAAAAACTAAAAAGTCAAAACCAGCACAAAATTTATAATTAGTGTAAAACTAGCTAAAGTACTCAGAAAAACAAGCAGGCTCAAAAATCTAAGGAGGCACTTCCTTTCTTTCTTTTTTTAAACAAACTTTTTCACGTTCACCTATGTGTCCAATAAAACAAGGAAACACATTCAATGAATGGTACTTCAAAGTGAAAGCCAATATGAGATTTCTAGTCGGTTTAAAAACAGTCAAAGTCCTCACAAAATCAAACAGATTTCAAAAAACTGAGGTAGCACATTTTCCCTTACTGTATGAGTTGGTAAAGGAAGCTATGGTCACTGCAGGAAGTTTAAAAACTAGTTCTGGGGTTATATAGTTTATGTAGTAAGAGAAAAGGTGCCACCTTGGCATTTTTAAATTCTGCTTGATTTGGTGAATACTTCGGCTATTTGAAAACTGCAGTGACCAATTGGCTGGTCCAAGATGGAAGTATAAGTTCAAGGCCTGCTTCAGAGTATGTGGCATCATGGGCTTGGGTGTCAGTGGTATCCCCTGGAGGGAGGGTTGTTGATTGTATCACCAGAGAAAAGAGGCAGGTGGAGAGCTGCACCACTGCATGGCGCTTCTGGTTTCCCAATGAGTTGGGTTAGTGCTCCTATTTTACACATGCGGTTGGGGCCCCCAGGGGCACCCCTTGTTTGTGGTGCTCAGGTTCATCATACCTGAGGCTTTTATGGAAGGGGTACATAGAGGTACTAAGTACCAGCACCTTTTCCATTACTTGATAAAAATGACCCATGTTCCCAAAGTAGTAATAAAAGAGCTCAGGTTCTGCACCCTCAGTGCTGCCTTTTCATTGATTCTGTGGCTGGTTGCAGGGGTGCTGAGGGGTGGATCCCTCAATGAGCACCCCACTCCTGAAGAATGGCCTGGTATTTGAGTACCGACATCGTTTTTGCTAGAACAAATGCACTGATCATGCCCTAAGATCTGCCTTTGGAATTTTGATGCGCTCCATGTAACTCTAAAGCAGGGGGTAGGGAACTCAGGGACTCGAGAGCCGTATTCCAGTTGGGTTTTCAGGATTTCCCCAATGAATATGCATGAGATCTATTTGCATGCACTGCTTTCAATGCATTGGCAACGCCTAACAGTGCTTAGCCGATTTACACATGGAACCTAAAAATTTTTAATTGACTTAAATTGTGTGATAACTGGAAATTCCATTAAAAGCCAATTTAAAAAACAAAAACAATTAAGTTCTGCATAGAAATTGACGTGACGTGAAAAGCAGGCGTGATTAGGGGGTGGAGTTTACATTACATTACATTAGGGACTTCTATTCCGCCTTTACCTTGCAGTTCAAGGCGGATTACAAAAGAGCTAACTGGACATTTCCAGTGAAGTTACAACAGTTTTGGGTTTTTTTTTTTTGTTACAAGGGAGGAGAGGTACCTGGACTAATTCTGGAAGAACTTGCAAATTGGATATTAAATTGACTGTTTAGGTGTGCTTTTCTTTAAACAAGTGTTTACTTGTGGATATATTTGCCTAATTATAAATAAATTTTAAAAACTATTCCCCCCTTGTAGAAAACCACGATAGTGGTTTTTAGCGCAGGCCGGCACACGGAATGCTCTGTGCTGCTCTCGATGCTCATAAGAACTCTATGTGTGTTGGGAGCAGCACAAGAGCATTCAGCACGTTGGCCAGCACTAAAAAACGCTATTGCAGATTTGTCCTATAGTTCATGGAAATGTCACACTGATGATACAATATGGTTTGGCAAGGGTCCATTTCTGAGGTATAATCTTTTTTCAATATGTTAATTCTGTCGATCCTTGTATATCTTTTGAAAGTAAATGGCATCAAGCACAAATTCTAATTTTAGATTTACTGATAAATTTTAGATTTACTGATAAAGATTTACTGATAAATGTCTTTTTCACAAATTTGTTTAGAAAAAGGAATGATTGCAATACCCTTTTACATGGTGATGGGATAATCGCGTGCCAGACACCAGCGCGCAGACAATTGAGCGCAGACAATTGAGCGCAAGAAAGAAGCGCGCCACAGGAAAACTTAGTTATAAAGAGCTCCGATGGGGGGTGTGGGGGGTAACCCCCCCCGCTTTACTGCCGTTGGGGAGGAGGGGTGGGGTGGGGGGTGCAACCCCCCACATTATAGAGAAAACGGAACTTTTCCTGAAAAAAATCGGAAAAATTTCAATTTTCTCTATAATGGAGGGTTCCAATCCCCCAAACCCCCCCAACAGCAGCGCGAACACTATACAGTAAAGTGTGTGTGTGTGGGGGGGGGGGTTTCCCCACTCACACCCCGCTTCAGAGCTCTTTAAAATTAAGTTTTTCCATGGCGTGCTTCTTTCTTGCACCGAATTGTCAGCGCTCGATTGTCGGCGCGCTGGTGTCTCACACGCGACTGACTATGAACCCTTTTACATTACACCAGTTATCATTCTAAGGCCTTGAGAAACAATATCCCTATGAGACAATTTATTTGCATAAAAAGGGTTTGCTCAGATTTACGTGATAATAAACATGTCCACGGCCTTGCAACATGATTCTCCCAGAGGGGCCATCCAGATCAGGTGATTAAACAAAAGCATCCAAAAGAGCTCTGAATACACATTATGATTGGCTGATATGACACAAAACTGTGAGTCACCAAAGTACTACTAATGCTTTAGGGCTCCTTTCACTAAGCTGCGGTAGCGTTTTTAGCATGTGCTGCCCCCCACACTATGCGCCAAGAACTAACGCCAGCTCAATAGTGGCGTTAGCGTCTAGCACGTGCTAAACTGCTAGCACAGTTTAGTAAAAGGAGTCCTTAGTATGTGTATTGCCTTATTCTTCTCATTTACATCACATATACGCATTGACTATGAAATGTTGGAATATTTTAAGTGTCCATGAGACATTATAAGATTCTCCAAAATCTGCATTTACGTGGGGTAGAAATCTGGGAGAGTTGTTAATGGCTCCTAAATATTTGAGTGATCCTGTTCCTGGACATTTTAAATGTGGGCATTGAAGTTTTTGTGAACTTGCCATACCGTCTATTAACAAACCAGTGATCAGCACTTTCAGTTTCGACAACATACAGATTGTACAACATCAGGAGTGGAGTATTGTCTGCCCTCATGGTTTATAATACATTGCCAAAAAAGAAAACCTAATGTTTGCCAAAAATATATACTGTATATCAAAATAGCAAAACGATTGGCAAAAATTTTTTTCAATTCCTACTCTCAGAACAGGCACCTGTGTCTATATTCATCAACAAATAATAATACCTCAGTACTGGAGGAACTGCAGTTGTCATTCTGCAGTCTTACCCCTGGTATATCTGGCATGTGCTAGACAATTATTATTATTAACAACAGTAATAACAAAGTTGGGTACCTGCCTCATGGGTCAAGTCCTGCCTTCCAATTGCCTTGCAGGGCAAGACCCATTTACAGTCTGCCAACCCCTCCTAAATCAGGTCTCTTTAGTCTTCTCTGACATCAAACTTTGGGCAGGATTCACTAAACCTCCAAACTGTGCACGATCTGTTTCCTATTGCATGCCGGCCGACTGTTTCAGTAAAGGCCTGCATGCAAATGGAGACGATCATTAGCACGCCCCCTACCCATGGCCACAGTGATCCCCGCTCATGCGCACATCCTGACAGTAGTGACAGGAGAAGGAGCTTCCTGTCTCTGCTGTTAGGGCCCAGCCCAGATCTTTCTTGCCTGCTCCCGGACTCTCCTGCTCTCTGCCGCCGTTCCCTGCAGTGCAAGGCCATGGTTTTAAAGCGGGCCTGCACTGCAGGGAACGGCGGCAGAGAGCAGGAGAGTCCGGGAGCAGGCAAGAGAGATCTGCCCGACACCCCCCCAGGCCGCGATCTCTCCTGCCTGCCCTGCTCTGGTCTGCTGTCCCCGGAGAAAAAAGCAGGAGGGATGCCAACTCCCTCCTGCCATCGGTGTTAAAACGGAAAAAAAAAAAGCAGCGCAGCATTCCCCCCCTCCCTGACCAGCATGGCCCCCCCCAGCCCCCGACACGGCACGGCCCATCCCAACACAGAATGGCCCACCCCCGACACCAAAGTTGGGAGCAAGAGGGGTGCTCGGTCGCTCCTGCTCCTAGGCCTCCCACCCTCCGGCCCACCCCTAATCGGCCCAGGTGGTTTTGCCCGGTCCACCCACCCCGGTACCTTTACAATTGTTGGGAGCAACAGGGGTGCCCGGTCCCTCCTGCTCCTTTGAGACAGGCTCCCTGCAGGCTCCCATCTTCGGGAACAGGAGGGGTGCCCGGACCCTCCTCCTGCTCCTACGCCGCTGAAAATCTTCGGGAGGAGGAGGAAAGTCCTCCTCCTCCTGCTCTCCGGCCAGCCGCCGCCCCAATAGCGGCCTTAGGCCCTGCCCCGGTGCATCATCTGATGCACGGGGAGAGGCCTAAGGCACTGATTGGCTGAGGCGCCTCAGGATCCTCCCTTTGGAGGGGCCGGGGCACCTCAGCCAATCAGGGACTTCCTTAGGGAGGAGTCTAGGGAAGTCCCTGATTGCCTTACTTCAGACGCACTCCACCTCTGTGGAAACAGGAAGTTGCATCAGAAGGAAGATTGTGGGGCCGGTGTGAGCAGCGTGTATCAATCACGCTGCAAGGAAAGATCAGCTGTTCAAAAGTTAGGCAGTGGCAGCGGGGAGAGCAGATTGTTTCGCCTGGCTGGGTGGGTGAGAGAGAGATGGGATCTTTTGGCCATCCAACTGGGGTCCGGACCCGCCCCAAATTGGGTACTGTCTAAGCCACTGGACATAGTGGAAAAAAATAAAAACCCACCTGCATTTAGCGGGAGGAGGTGATCCTGGGGACAGGGTAGGGGAGTAAGGTCCAAACTGACAATAAGTAAAATGAAGGTGTAAGTATATGTGGATATTTTATTCCTCAGGAAATTCTCAAAGTAAAATATACACACATTTTTTTGCTTTGAAGATTAGTGTGATGTGTTGATACATAAGTGTTGTCTTGGTTTCTCAGTAATAGATCAAGCACTTCAATCCCATTTAGGAGCTTCCCAGACATTAAACAACGGGAGTAATCATTTTATACAGACTTTCTACTTGTAGCAAAGAATTTTGCAACCATATTACAAATGCAACAATGCTACAAAAACAAACAAACAAACAAAAAAAAACACAACTCCAACCCAACAAGAGCAACAAATCGAGCACTGTGGAGATAGTTAAACCAGTATGCTCAATAAAGTCTGGAAATAGTTAGCATAAATTACTGAGTCATGAATCTAGGCCAGCAGTGATTGAAGTTTTCAGAGAGAACTGAATAGATTTTGTGTAATTAAGGCTGCTGAGTGAGCTCTGCTCAATGGCACTACTGTAACGTGCTTAGAATCAATCACTATTAAATATGGCCCTGATGAGATGTCAAAATTACCAATACCATTTCCATTTCTTCTTGTGCTATCATTATATCATCATTCTCACACCTCATATTGTAGTTAAAATGTTTTTTTTCCTGTCATTGTTATTTCTGTAGCTGCCTGGCTTGTTGTTTCCTCTGAGCAGTAAGGGGCTGACTATAAAAGGTACCTATCTTAATTGGCAAAATACCATTAACAGCCTCAATAATTTTTTTTTTTTAATAAATCTTTATTAATTTTAAAACATTAACAGTGCAATACAATGAATTTGAACATAAACATTTCACAAAGCTCACTTTAAATACACAAATAATTCGAAAACAAAGCCCTTCTAGTGGCTGCTGGAGCTCAAATTTTCAACCATAGCTTCCTCCAGTGTCATTTCTAGTTCTACAGCTCTCTCCCCTCCCACAACTTGGGGTTCAGTATCTCCCTCCCAGCCCCCTTCCACCACTATACCTTAAACGTAGTCTTCTGTTGGCCTCTGGCAGCAGCAACATTGCACATATTCTGCCTGCAGCCTTCTCTGAAGCTTTCCCTCTGGCTTGTCAAACCTCCTTTGACGATATTTTCTTTTCTGCATGGGTGTAAAGGATCAGAGGGGAAACTTCAGAGCAGGCCACAGACAGGGTATGTGCAACGCTGCTGCTACTGGGGACCAACAGAGGACTACCATTAAGGCAGACCAGCAGGGATGTTGACGTTGAATCATGGGTAAGGTGGAAATATACCCGATTGCACCAAGGACAGGAGTTGGGAGCAGAAGAGATGTTTAGGGGAGATACTGCAACATGATTAATTTTTTTAATCACAATGAATAATTAATGAATTAATCACAGTGATTAACTTGCAGTCCTAGTTTTATATAATAGCTAATTTACATGTGTAAAACATGCTTTATATGCAGAATAAGCTATATCAAATGCTCCCCTCCCCCAATATACTTATATTAGCTTCATTTGTATTCCATTAGTTGTATCTGTTCACTTCGGTTTACTGTGTGATTATTACTTGAATAAAAAAATTGTTTCAGAAGCAGCACTACCTCATCCACTTTATAATAGATTCAATTGTAAATCACTGTCTTTCTTTTTCTATTGTTATTTCTGTAGCAGTCCAAAGTACAGAGGTATGGTTATTTTGACTCCAGTTTTTAACTGCTCAATTAGGACTAAATAAATGGTAGAGCCTTCTTGTAATCATTTTTCATAAGTGTCAAGAAAGAATTGGAATTTGGTTTATTGTAATAGGCAGAAACCAGACTTTACAGACTACCATAGTAAATGACGACAGATAAGTTTTAATGATGGTTCACCAGACTTTGTATGATCAGACATCAGAGTATCTGAAAAAAAGCATTAGCAGTTTCTGTGCCAAGAAGATCATGAAGATTGGAAAGAGCAATGAAATTGATGGTGGACTCAGTACATTATATGTCAACAAGCCTGGCATCTTTTTCAATATCTGCCTTAATTTTTCTCGTTTTCTGTGAAGAATGTGGAACAATTTAGGCGACTGCTCAAGACTCATTTGTTCGTGAAGGAGTTTTGTTGCTGAGCTAGGCCTAGGTGTTAGGCGGGTAAGAAATTTTTAAATAAATAAATAAAGACCAGCATGGCCTATCCATTCTGCCTAGAAAGAGTTCTGTGCAACTCTGTGTTATCCCCCTTTAATAGTGAGCTTAGAAATCCTATTATGGGGTAGTTATTAAAGTGCATTAGGGCCCTAATATGAATTATTTGCCCCTTAATGCATGTTAAATGGCAATAATGGATTATATTACTGTACTAGCTGATGCCCCGGCGTTGCACGGGTATTTAATTATAGCAATAACACTGTAAATGGATTCAAATAAAGATACTTTATAGTGGTGAATGAAATTATTTTTTTACAGCTTTATAAAAAGTACAATATTCAAATTATAATGTGAAATATTTGACAAAATGAATACAATACAACAAACACAAAACTTGATTATAAACAACATTTTTAGTTTCACCTCCAGGAGCAAGAACATATAAATTCTTGGGTGAAGAGACCCCCAGGACATATCACCCCAGGTAGTGAGGGATCTGCATACCAAGATTCGTTCAAATTGGTCAAGCCGTTTTTGATTTACTGTGAGAATGGCAGCTGTTTACATTTTTTCCATTGACATGAATGGGTGAAATCTGATTTTCTGTTTGTAGCTCCGCCCACGTGTGCAGGTGGGCCGCGAGACCCCCAGAACATATCACCCCAGGTAGTGAGGGATCTGCATACCAAGGTTCGTTCAAATCGGTCAAGCCATTTTTGAATTACTGTGAGAATGGCAGCTTTTTACATTTTTTCCATTGACATGAATGGGTGAAATCTGATGTTCTGTTTGTAGCTCCGCCCATGTGTGCAGGTGGGCCGCGAGACCCCCAGAACATATCACCCCAGGTAGTGAGGGATCTGCATACCAAGGTTCATTCACATCGGTCAAGCCGTTTTTGAATTACAGTGAGAATGGCAGCTTTTTACATTTTTTCCATTGACATGAATAGGTGAAATCTGATGTTCTGTTTCTAGCTCCGCCCATGTGTGCAGGTGGGCCGCGAGACCCCCAAGAACATATCACCCCAGGTAGTGAGGGATCTGCATACCAAGTTTCGTTCAAATCGGTCAGGCCGTTTTTGAAGTACGGTGAGAATGGCAGCTTTTTACTTTTTTTCCATTGACATGAATGGGTGAAATCTGATGTTCTGTTTGTAGCTCCGCCCACGTGTGCAGGTGGGCCGCGAGACTCCCAGAACATATCACCCCAGGTAGTTGGAATTACTGTGAGAATGGCAGCTTTTTACATTTTTTCCATTGACATGAATGGGTGAAATCTGATTTTCTGTTTGTAGCTCCGCCCACGTGTGCAGGTGGGCCGCGAGACCCCCAGAACATATCACCCCAGGTAGTGAGGGATCTGCATACCAAGGTTCATTCACATCGGTCAAGCCGTTTTTGAATTACAGTGAGAATGGCAGCTTTTTACATTTTTTCCATTGACATGAATGGGTGAAATCTGATGTTCTGTTTGTAGCTCCGCCCACGTGTGCAGGTGGGCCGCGAGACCCCCAAGAACATATCACCCCAGGTAGTGAGGGATCTGCATACCAAGTTTCGTTCAAATCGGTCAAGCCGTTTTTGAAGTACGGTGAGAATGGCAGCTTTTTACTTTTTTTCCATTGACATGAATGGGTGAAATCTGATGTTCTGTTTGTAGCTCCGCCCACGTGTGCAGGTGGGCCGAGAGACCCCCAGAACATATCACCCCAGGTAGTTGGAATTACTGTGAGAATGGCAGCGTTTTACTTTTTTTCCATTGACATGAATGGGTTAAATATGATTTTCTGTTTGTAGCTCCGCCCACGTGTGCAGGTGGGCCGCGAGACCCCCAAAACATATCACCCCAGGTAGTGAGGGATCTGCATACCAAGGTTCGTTCAAATCGGTCAAGCCGTTTTTGAATTACTGTGAGAATGGCAACTTTTTACATTTTTTCCATTGACATGAATGGGTGAAATCTGATGTTCTGTTTGTAGTTCCGCCCACGTGTGCAGGTGGGCCGCGAGACCCCCATAACATATCACCCCAGGTAGCGAGGGATCTGCATACCAAGTTTCGTTTAAATCGGGCAAGCCGTTTTTGCATTGGCAGCTTTTTACATTTTAGCCATTGACATATCACCCCAGGTAGTGAGGGATCTGCATACCAAGTTTCGTTCAAATCGGTCAAGCTGTTTTTGCGTGATCGCGGCACATACACACACACATACATACATACATACCTCCGATTTTATATATATAGATTGTTATAAGTAGGTACTATGGGTTATGACATGCAAAACAGCTCAGTACTATGTAAATTGAATAACCTGGCTTATGGTTAATAGATGGCATAAATATGAATATTGAGAAGTAACAGCTATTAAAGGAGCGAAATTTAAGATAAGTAAAACTATCAATTTTCTCAAAGTTAAAGAGAAGTGCATCTCAAATTGTGCTTGCTTGATTGATTGGGAATTAATTGAATAATAACTTAGAAGAGAGAGTAATATTGAAGCAATAATTTTAAATAAAAGGTATAAAAATAACAAAAAGAATTATACATATGAAAGAATTTTGAATAAAAATATATTCAGGTTTTTCTGGCCTATGACTGGAGTGTGGAGCAATAAAAAAGCTACGCAGAATATTCTGGTCTATGATAAGACGGTGCGTAGGCTCCTTTTCTGAGGCCTTTTCCTGAATTAGTGTAAAAAATCTCTAAAATAACTTTTGAAAAAAGAGATATGCACTGATCTTATTAAGTGAGTTCAATATTGTGTTGGTATATTATATACATTAACCACTTGGGTTGAGATTTTTTTGTATTTTCTTTTGTATTTTTTTGTATTATGGTTAATACCAACAGCTTTTTTTCCATACAAGGGATATCATGTCACAAAGCTGTGCCTTGAAGCTACCTGAGCTGCCCTATTCTTCTACTGCTCCTGCAAATGGCCCTTTCAATGACACACTCCTATCCTGAAGCCTCCCATCAAGATCTCTCTCCCGAAAGTCACCCCAAGTCAACACTGCTCTCCTGAAGTTCCCCAGTCATCAAAAGGTTTCCCCATCCCCTATAGGCCCCGAAGTGCTACCTGCATAATCCGTCACTTCTAATGGGGAAGGCACGTGAACGATCCCAAGGCACTCTTGCCCATTGCTAACACCGATTTCAAAATAGCGCCAGCAGCCCCCTAGCTGTAGTTTCATACTACTACTGCCAGGTGTGAGGCTGCTGGATAAAAGGCACATTTTGAACCGAATGCTAGCAAGGGGCAGAAGGGACTTGGGATTACTTCTGTCATGGTACCACTCAGAGGCCTTTTTATTAAACCACATTATGTCCTTCACATCATATTTCTACCCATTTAAATTGCTTGTGCCTGCTTAGCTGCTGATTCAGCAGCACTTAATCGGATGGTGCCTCTGATTATTACCACCATGTCCCAAGTGGAGAAGTCAGGGGAGTTATAGGAAGCAGAGTTGAGAAGGAGTTAGAAATTATGCAGATGTGGTCACCCAGTGATGTAGTAAGGGGGGGGGGGGTGGTAGACTGCCCTAAGAGGAAAACGGTGACGGAGTTCAAAAAAGTGTGGGATGAACACAGAGGATCTAGAATCAGAAAATAATAGTAAATATTGAAGGACTAAGGCCAGTACTGAGCAGACTTGCACGTTCTGTGTCTGTATATGGCCATAGGGGGAGGATGGGCTGGGGAGGGCTTCAATGGCTGGGAGGGTGTAGATCAGGGGTCTCAAAGTCCCTCCTTGAAGGCCGCAATCTAGTCGGGTTTTCAGGATTTCCCCAATAAATATGCATGAGATCTATGTGCATGCACTGCTTTCAATGCATATTCATTGGGGAAATCCTGAAAACCCGACTGGATTGCAGCCCTCAAGGAGGGACTTTGAGATCCCTGGACTGGAGGGAGCTTTGACGGAGACTTCAGTAGCTGGAACCTAAGATCAGTACCAGGCAGAGCTTTAGATTCTTGCCCAGAAATAGCTAAGGAGAAGAAGAAACCCCCTCCCCCAATAAATTTTTAGATTGAATCAGGTTGGGCAGACTAGATGGACATTCGGGTCTTTATCTGCTATCATCTACTATGTTACTATCTTGGTGGGTGCACCTTTCCTCCTCTCCACCCCCCTGCTCCTTCCTGAGTGCGCACCTTCACTTCTAGCTCTTTGCCAGCACAAGCAGCAGCTCCAAACTGCTGCTCGCGCTGGCCTCGGTGCTCCTCTGTGACGTTACTTCCAGGTCCCATGATTAGGAAGTGACGTTAGAGGGAGAGCCGATGCTGGCAGCAAGTTGGAGATGCTGCTCACACCAGGAAAGCTAAACTGGTATGGGGGGAAGAGAAAGGGCGAGCATGCGGCAGGGAGTGGGGGGGGGGGAGGCAGGGAAGGAGCAGGAGGCAGAGAAGAGGATGATGGGGTGCCACCACCCCAGGCGCCCCCACTCTTGCTACGTCATTGCTGGCTCCCACAGTGCTAACTAGGCTGATATTCAGCTGGGACCCATATAATGTATCTTATGAGGGTCAGGGCTCACATAAATTCTGTTGGCCAGCAACAGTCTGAAAGACCCAGATACTGAATGCCAGTGGCTGGCACTGTCCAGGGCTAATTTAGCCAGAGACAGTCAGCATTTACAAAAATACTGTTTGTGGCCAGCTGAATACTGAATGGAAAGTTTGCAGCACTGTAACTGCTAGTGAAAACCGCATTAGGGGTTTTTTACAATGTTTTTGCAGTTACGGCACTGTAAACTGCATGCTACTTGCTTTTTGTGTTAGGGGGCATGGTGTGAGTGGAGAACGGGTGTGGGAGACATTTTGTTAGATGCAAATACCGCATGCTAATTGGCACTTTTGCAGTTTGCACGGGACCACCTTTCTAAATAGGAAGATCTAAATGTTTCTGCACCAGCTCCAAGAAAATTATTGCATGGCAGTTGCAAATTCATTGCAGTGAAGTCCCATGGTAAGTTATGGCAACTGCAAATTTTACTACAGTTTAGTAAAAGGGCCCCTAAGATATTCAGGTTTTATTCCGAAGGGAATCTTTTAAATAATCAGGGCCAGTACAGATGTGTGTATTACTCTTTTACTTCTAGACAAGCTTAAAGGCAAATTTAAAGAAAACGTGAAGCTTCAGGGCTGTTCCAGACCCTCAGGAAGATAAGTCTTCAGCATTTCATAAGACAAAATAAATTTGTCCCTTGAAAAATTAAGGAATAATAAAAGCTTTTAACTCATGGTGCTCTCCATCTTCTCTAACTTGCTGGGTTAGATCCAGAACTTTCTTTTTACGATCAGATTAGTTCAGTAGTTAAAAACTGTTTCTATAAGTTGCATCTTATTAGATCTTTATCTAAAGTTTTAAAACCAGAAGCTCTTAACATTCTCACTCATTATTTGGTCATTTCTATGCTAGATTATTGCAACACATTGTATCATGGTATAACCCAGAAAGAAATAAGAAGACTACAAATTATACAAAAGACAGCAATAAAAATTATTACTAACTCAAAAAAATACGATCATGTCACACCTCTTCTACAAAAAGCACACTGGTTACCAATCTCACATAAAATAATTAATAAAATTGCACTGTTAACCTTTTAAATCCAACAAACCAATGCACCAATATTTCTGGATCGTTTCCTGATACCATATTCTCCAGCTAGGACACTTAGATCAACAGAACATTTGCTCACTATCCCTTCTTTAAAAGTAATAGGTACTAGAAGATCTACCATTTTTTCGGTTATAGCACCCCAGCTTTGGAACAATTTACCAATTTATTTACGTGGTTAATCCTCATTAGATAAATTTAAAAGTCCATTAAAATGTCACTTGTTATAAAGACGCATTTGAGACATAGATAGGATAATTCATCTATTATCAATCCTTATGCTCAAATATCTAATCTTAATCAGACCTTACGTATAGGTCACAATCTCCCCTACCCTCTACTTTAGGTTTAGCCATATTTTTAAAATTATTCTTCATTACCTTCCGGATATGTCTTCCTTAAATGTATCTTTATCTTCTTTAAAGATTGTAGTTCACCCCTCTTTCCTTTTGTATCGATAATTATTTGTATGTATACATTGTACGTTTATTTGTATAAAATTGTCTTATTTTTGTCTCCCAATTTTAAATTGTCATACGCATTGAAGTACCTGACATTGCGTGTACAACAAACTTTTAACAAACTTGAAACTTGTAGCATACATATGTCTTTAATTAAAGTCAGACTGGTTCCCTCTATATGTTCCATTTTTCTCTTCAGATGCCCTGGATTCAAGTTCTTCATTATAGTTGTCTTTTGTCGTTAATTTTTGTTTATTTCCACACACATCCAGGAAAGGGTGAGAGGGTGGGAGGAGGGGGGCTATTTCTACCTTAATCTTAGCCCTTTGAGTATATACATCCAGGGTGGGTTTACATTACTATTTTAAATAGGGAAAGGTTATTGAAAGAATCTATGTATTTGTGTTTTTATTGATTAGTATATGGGTGGGTGGGTGGGATAAAATGGTTGCTAATGCATGTCTGTAAGATGAATGTGCTTTTCTTGATTTATTATATGTTTATATACTTTTGTATTGCACTGTTAATATTTGGAAAATCAATAAAGAATTTAAAAAAAAAAAAAAACCCCAAAAGAAAAGAAATGAGCCTGAGAGAAGTGAAAGAGGCAGTGGGAGAATCTAAGGGAGGACTGAGTTGGGCCAATATGAAAGAAGCCAGCAGGAGAATAATGAGGGGAGGGGAGAAGGAGACAGGTATAATGGGAAGAGAATGAGATTGCTGAGAGAAGAGGGAGTGTAGATAGAGTTAAAAATCTGATGGAGAAGGGGATGCAAGCAAAAGAGAAGATGGTGAGGCAGACAATAAAAAGAGGAAAAGAGGAGGAATGAAGATGTAGGACAGGGAAATAGGTTATGAGGGTAATGGGTAGGAAAATACAAGAATGAAGATAAAGAATAACTATTAAACAAGTTTGAATTCTTTTATTGATAGAATGAAGGAAATGCAACTGGGTTCCAAAGTTCCTATTTATACCTTTTATACTTTATTTCAAATTAGTTAGTTTGGAAATTAAGTGAACCTACATAGTAATGTAGAGGGGCATTTTCAATACAATGCCCAAATCTGAGTTTGGCCATTTTACGGAACATGCACAAAAATCCAGTAATGAACACGAGCATTTTCAAAACAGAAAAATGTCTATCTTTTTCTTTTGGAAATAGCATTTTTCAGATGTGTTTACCCTCAGTGTGTCAGTCTTTTAGATCACTCTCCAAACTGAGCCAAGATGTATGAAACAGGTCGTGTAGATATCATTCAACCAAATGAGTGATGAACCTCAAACACCCAAACATCCTTAATATACTGGTGTCTTTACTGGGGTAAAGGACATCATCATCAGGTCATATTCACTCTCTAAAGCTGCAACGGGAGCTCGGTCATTTCACTTCGTTCAATTTCATCAGAGGTTAATATCAATCTAAAGTCTCCTCCAGTATTACTTTGTAGCTTCCAAGTGGCAAAGAACTTTGCATTAAATCATCAAACTTTTAGACTTTCACTGATGCAATTTCACTTAGTGCTGTATGGGAGTGTGTCTGTGTGTGTGTGTGTGTGTGTGTGTGTGTGTGTGTGTGTGTGTGTATGTGTGTGTGTGTGTGTGTGTGTGTGTGTTTGATCCTTCCAACTGGTCCAACTGATCCAACTGGTCAGTTTGGGCACCTTTTTGGCACTTATTTGTTGTTAAAACAAGTCTAGCCCCAAACATTCAAATTGTGCCCTGGATGTTTTCTAAAATGTTTGATTATTGCAGATATGTATCAAAAAAAGGAAGTGGGTTTCCTGAATGGAAAATTTTTTTAAATTATTACAGCTTGCAGATCCTTTGTTACCAGGCAGATTTAGTAGGACATCAGGCTGCCCAGTGGTATAAATTAATCTCTAAATTTTTGAATAAAAAGCCAAAAAATAGTCAGAGACATTTGGAGCATCGAGATAAAACAGTATATTTCTGTATCTCGTTGACCACGAATTTGGTCTTGGAAGTTGAAGTGTACAAGGTCAGCATCTATGAGACAAACTTGGTTATTTTTATTGCATAGGATTTTTTGGACCCCAGTTCGTTTACAAAAGTTAGATAATTCCAGGTCTAATAGATGTTGGCATTGTCATAATGATATAGGGACTTTGGATCATCTGTTATATTATTGTCCTTTGATACTTTGGAGACAAATTAATCTTATTCTTGATTCAGCAATTCCCCTAACATATGAAGCCATAATCTGTGGTACGCTTTTACATGTCAAGCCTTCTTTGGATAAATATAAAAGTCAACTTTTTATGATAATGATGGGAATAGCTATTGGAAGAGGTATGACAGACTAAATTACATGTTTTGGTGGACAAATGTTTGTACCACATATAAATATGAAAACATGAATGCAGAGTGTTTGGGGTTTAGCAGTACATTTAATAGAGTGTGGAGTCCATTGACTATATTTGTTACATCATAATAATTGTAATGTATTTATTCTTTTTTTTTTTTTAGGTTGGTAGAATTCCTTACACATCCAGGGGAGGGAGGGGGTAGGGAAATATATTTTGTTTATTAAAATACATAATTATTATATTATAATTACATAATTGGTCTTATTGTAGTAATTTGGTAAGGGGGGGGGGAGAAAATGATTGTTCTAAGTATAAATTGTATGTTTAATAATGCGTTTTATGAAATATTTATGTTTAGATATTTGTATTGCATTGTCAAAGTTTAAAAATCAATAAAGATTTATTAAAAAAAAAAAGAAGCAGACCAGTCCAGGTCTTCAAACACAAGGGAATTTTAATATCAAGGACATTCAATGTCATGGCTTGACAGGGGCTGTGTTTCGGCTAAACAACCTGTATCAGGAGTACTAAATCTGATTAATGAATTAACTCACATAAGATGTTAGAACATATGCAATTCCGCAGCAAAAATACAATCAATCAAATGCATAAAACGGCCCTTGTCGAGTCATGACATTATCTTATCCTTGATATTAAAATTCCCTTGTGTTTGAAGGCCTAGACTGCTCTACTTCCTTTTTTTATATATACGTTTGCGATTGTGCAGGAGTTGACATTCCCCATTCTTTAGCTGATTACTGCAGAAAACCATTCAAATAATAAGCCTATCCTAGTCTTGCCGAAATCACACCTTTAACACCCCCCCTTGAGATTTAGACGCACTGCAGATAAGCACATAGAAATCCGTCTACAAAATATGTTTTGGAAATAGCAAATTGGAAGGGCTTGGTGAGAAAAACATCCATCTGCCTCTTTATGCCACATTTTGGATGTTTTTCTTTTTTGAAAATGAGCCCCATAGTAACATTGTAAATGATGGCAGATGAACACCTGAACAGTCCGTTCTGTCTGCCCAACAGCAACACTCATTATCAATTCATGATTAAACCAACAATGAATGTAAAATAAAATGCTTGATCATGGTCTTACTTTGGCATTTCTGGGACATAAACCATAGAAGTCCTCCCGGAACTGCCCTTATGTTCCAAATACTGGAGTTGTCATCAAAGCCCACTCCAGCCTATCTGAATCTGTCTTGTCATTTCTTGGACACATACCATAAAAGTCTGCCTGGCATTGTTCTCACAGACCCGATCCTGCCAGGATTGTGAACTCCTCCCCCTGCAGTCCATTGGAGAGATCAATCTGCCTGCTTTTAAATATCAGCAGCAGTGGAGATCAACTGCTTTTACACCTAAGCAGCAACGAGACCAGCCACAACCACCGAGAGAACACAGACCCGATTCTACCAAGAGTGTGAACTCTTCCCCCCCTGCAATCCGCTATGAAGATCGACTGTCGGCTCCGGGCGGCTTTCCCGCAGAGGAGAGAATCCTGCATTCACCGTGGGCCTCATCTGGGGCAGCCTCCTTGGAGCGGCTGGGGCACGGGCAGTGTGTCTGGGAGGGAATGCATGGATGGGAGAACATCGCAGGGGAGGAGACATAGACATCCTGGGACTGTCGGCCAAGTCTCTTCCCTGAAGAAGCCCTTTTTCTGGAAACATCATCGCTCCTCCTAAACTTACTTGCTCCACTTCATCACTGACGCTGAAACCGTGGATTGAAGACAAAGTTTTATTTTATTTTTCTTTCCAGCTTATGATTTATCTTTAATCTTATCTATTGTTTTGCATTTTGTCTTTGTTTTGTTCTATTTCTATCATTTAAATTTCTCCAGAATTCTACTGTTCAACGTCTCCCCCTTCTGCTTCTATTCCTTTCTCTCCTCTCTTCTACCTCCCAAAGTATTTAGATCAATGTTGTCTTGTTAAAATGTTTATTTTATTTTTATTTTTCCTCTAACTCTACTTTTCACTTCTCTATTACCCTCCAGGTACTTTAGTTAGATTGTGAGCCTTCGGGACAGTAAGGGAATTTTTCAAGTACCTTTCCTATTTCTAATCTTAATGTTTATTTTCTGTAAACCGCTTAGAACCTAACGGATGTAGCGGTATATAAGAAATAAATTACATTACATTACATTACATTCCAGCTGTTGAAGTTACTACCAAAGCCCTCTCCAGCCCACCTTAAACCAGACTACCATATATAGGACACAGACTGTACTAGTTCACTTGACACTGGCCTTAGTTCATCACACCAAACAAATGGACCCAGATGTATGTCAAAAAACTATTAATTGAATTACTGTCTATGCTGTAAGAGTTGTTGGGCTCTCATACAAACACACAAAAGACTGAAAACAAAATCACTAATAATAAAACCCTAAGTGCGCATGCGCACTTCTACCTGCATGATCCGTGCTCTGTAGATCTGTGGCTTCACATGCGCAGTAGGAGTCAGCGGTGGTTTCTTTTGCATAAGTGGAGGCACCTTAAGCAGGGACGCATGGAGGCGACCCCCCCCCCCCTCTCACCCTCACTCCGTCTAACACAGCGCGGCCCGCGGTCTGGCCAGCTCCCTTACAGTCCCTTGCCGAAGTTATTTTTAAGTTCAAAGCCGCCGCCGCAGCTCCTCTACACCTCCGCAGCACCTGTGTCGGAAGTCTTTCTGACGTCACGTGAGAGGAGCCGCCGTGGCAGCTTTAAATTCAAAAATAACTTTGGCAAGGGACTGTAAGGGAGCCGACCAGAAACAAACAGAAATGCTGCTGCATAGGGAAGTAGAGGGGGAGGGAATGCTACTGCACAGGGAAGTGGAGGGGGAGGGAATGCTGCTGGTGAGAATAGGGGGCTGGGGCTGAAAGCTGAAAGGGAAAATATGGGAGAAGGGGGCTGGGGGGAGGGTAAAAATGGGTTTGGAGCTGGGGCTGAAAATAGGGGACTTGCGAGGGAAGGAGGCTTTACTAGCACCCGTTAATTTAATGGGCTTAACACTAGTAAATAATAAAGTAAAATGTGGAGAAAAATAGACTTCAATAAATAGCTCTTGAACTAATGCAGCATTCACTAGAGCTCAAATCATCATGGATCTGAAAAAAACTCCAACAAAATCATTCATCCGTAACTTCAGTCCTTGTTTCTTAGTGAAAGTCCACAGGCAACTAACTTGCAAATGTACTGGCAACAGTTATGAATGCCAATCTCAATGGGTGAAAATTACAAAAGCTGTAGTATAGTCTTTCAGCAGCATTATATCAAACCAACAAAAGCAGCATACCATCCTGATCTACCGGGCCGATCAGCCTTCATCTCCAGTGTTCTCTCTAGGGCCTTTTAGCTGGGCGGTCCGCCCAGCTGTCATCTGCTGCTGCCGCCGCTGCTGAACATTAAAAAAAAAAAACAAAAAAAACCGGCTTGGAGATTTCAGCCCGTAGCGAACTTATGCTCCGTGGCTCTAACGTGTGCGTGCCGTCTTCCCTCCAAAACCGGAAGTTATGCCCGGGGGGTGGGGGGGGAGAAGGGAAGCCGGCACGCACATGTTGAGAGCCCTGAAGCAAGCATTCGCTATGGGCTAAGGCAGGAGACAGGATAGTGAAGCATTTGCTCTTCTTGCTGCCGGGTCCTGCCTACTTTCTGTTTCCGCGAAGGCAGGACCCGGCAGCATTTCCCCCAATAGGTCGATCGCGATCTTGGGCCATTCAGCCTTCCTCTCCCCGACGACAGAATTGACGTCGGGGAGAGGAATGCTGGTCGGCCGAAGCAGGGAGAGCTTGGGGCGTCGTCGGCTTTCGGGCCTGTTATTGGTGGTGGTTTGGGTCCTGGTTCCCGATGGCAGTGGCTTGGGGGAGGGCAGGGAGAAAGAAAGAAAAAGGGCAGGCAGGGAGACAGAAGGAAAGAAGAGAAACAGAAAAAAAAGAAAGGGAGGCAGAGAGAAAGAAAGGGCAGGGAGAGAGGAAGGAAAAGTTGGGGGAGGGAATGAGGTGTGGAGGAGAGGAAGCATACAGGCTAAAAGAAGGGAAGAAAGATTGGATGCACAGTCAGAAGAAGAAAGTGCAACCAGAGACTCATGAAATCACCAGACAAGGTAGGAAAAATGATTTTATTTTAAATTTAGTGATCAAAATGTGTCTGAATTTATATCTGCTGTCTATATTTTACACTAAGGTCCCCTTTTACTAAACCGCAATAGAGGTTTTTAGCGCAGGGAGCCTATGAGCGTCGAAAGCAGCGCTGGGCATTCAGCGCAGCTCCCTGCGCTCTAAAAACTGCTATCGTGGTTTAGTAAAAAGGGACGGGGGTATATTTGTCTATTTTTGTATGGTTGTTACTGAGGTGATAGTGCATAGAGTCATCTGCTTTGACCTCTTTGAAAAACCTTGGAATAGGAATGATAATTAACATTTTCTATGCGTACAGTGTGCGTTGTGTTTTTTTAAATTTTATTGTTGGTAGGTCATTTTGACTTGGTCATTTTAAAAGTAGCTCGCAAGCCCAAAAAGTGTGGGCACCCCTGCTGTAAACCGCTTAGTTATAGGTGGTTAAGAAATTTTAGAAATAAATAAATAAATTACTCCTATCAGGAGATCACCTGTTTTCACCTCTTAGTTCTTCACAGCCAAGTTCACCGTCTAAGCACCACTTTCCACATCCACAGACATGCAGCCATTTAAGGTTTAGGTTTGTCATACCATTCATTTTCTAACTAGAGATCATCCCATGCCTTTTTGAATTCTGTCACTGTTTGTGTCTCTACCACCTCCCTTAAGAGAGCAATCACGGCATCAGCCACCCTCATTCTAAAAAAAAAAAAAAAATTCCTGACATGACTCCTAAGTTTACCACCCCTTAGCCTCAATTTATGTCCTCTAATTATACTGTTTTCCCTTCTCTGGAAAAATATGTATTTCTATATTAAAACCATTCATGTAGTAAAGGCTCCTTTTACAAAGCTGCTGTAGCAATGCTGCCACATTAAATGCACCGAATCCCATTCAGTTCCTATGGGCTTCAGTGCATTTACCATGGTAGCATCGCCTTTGCAAAAAGGGACTGACATGTCTTATCATATCTTTCCTTTCATACATATATGTAAAGAAGAGATTTTACAACTGAGTTCTAAATATACGCCTGCCACGCTATGTTTTACCATGCTTTGTTATGTATGTAAACTTGTAACCTGTTCTGAGCTCTGCTGGTAGGATGGGATATAAAACTGAATAAATAATTAAATAAAATTTAAGCATCCTCGTTTCCCTTTAACACCCTTGTTTTACATTATCTGACAGTGATACACCGGCAACTGCTTCTTGTACATTTTTAATACTCACACAATTATATTCAATGGCTTGAACTTTACTGTTCTGATGACAGATTTCTTTTACAATTGCAAATCTCTGGCACTTATCAAATACATTCCTAAAAATGTTCTTCTAATAGCAAACCCTGCAAGTCGAGTGCTATGACGGCATTGTGTATGATTCACCCCATTTGATGAACTAAATTAACCAGGATGAAATTTAAGAGAGATTTCTGTGAGTAACCCTTCGAAGGAATTTGATTATGAGCACTGAAGCATGCATAATAGTGTCACAGTATGTTATTTTAAAAATATTTTTTATAAACAATCAAAACAATGTGCTTGATGGGTGTGTATAAAAACAAGTTTCTTTCATCTTCAGAACATAATCTAACAAATTTTGGAAGCAATTGGAAAGCAGAAAAGTCTACTCCAGAGGAAGGTATATTGTTATGTGATGTGCCAGCATGCTACACAAGGAAGGTTTAAATCTTTGTATTTAACATATGTGAGCTCTGAGCTCTTTAATAAATGCTGATTGGCTATTAATAGTGACATGTACAGATGTAGGTATGTAATATGTCAGGCATAACGCATGTAGATTGTGAAATACCAACTTGCGTGTGTGAGTTACACATGTTTACATTAGTAAATTACACATGTAAATAAATGTTTCCCAAACTAAGGAATTTCATATATCCCAAAATAAATATCACAATTATTTATATAATATATTTCTAGTACGACAGACACTCTTATTCCTGAACCTGTGGATAGTCATCCTCTTTTCACAAGAACTCTTGCAGGGAGCTTCATTTGCATTCTTTTTTGCTCCTCTTCCCTTACCTCTGGTCTGTCCTTCATCTCCTCAGTTGTCTTCCTACAAGCGAGACAGTAGGAGCTCGTCTTTTCTGCTCGTGTTTATTTTCATTTCATTTTTTTTTTTTGCTAGCTAAGTTTGTAAAGTTGCTGCAGAGAATCCCCTTTGTGGGACAGCTCTGGCTGAGAGAGAGCACAGACTCCGAGGTCAAGGTTCTGCTTCCAAGGGGCAGACTGCTTTGCAGTGCACCCACTTGGACAACCTGCAGTAACAGTCCAGGGGCTCAGGGACTGCTCCCTTGGGAGCAAGGCTTGCCCCAGGTTTGTCAGCAAGTGGACTTGAGTGCAGGCTGCATGGCTCTGCGGCAGAATTTTCCAAGATCGGGACCAACTGAATTCCTCTCCTCATTTGTGTGCACTTGATCCAATGGGGGTTGAGGTCTCTAGTTAGTTCATTGGGCTTGAGAGGCAGTCAGAAGACAAAGTCTGTACTTCAGGCTTGTTGAGGCAGAGGTTTTCCTGTAAGCTTTTTGCAGCTTCCATTCTTGCAGCCCCCCAGCATACAGCATTGCACAGTAACAGGCTGACAGCCTGACAAACCAAATTTGGGGTCTTAAAATCAATTTTTTTAGGTTCTGGGGTTAGAGATAAGTACCACCTCTAAAATCCCCAAATCGCTATTTTTTATTTTTCAATGTAGCTCCCCTGGGCCATTTTTTGGCACTAAAATTGTTGCTGTGGCAGCCATCTTAGATTTCCCAATTTGAATTTAAAAGCCTCTATCTGCCTTAAAACAACTCAATTTTGTTTAAAAACAGGTGGGAAGAACTCCTTGGGGTAGGATACTTTTAATTCATGCTCCATTTGTGATGGATGGCAGTCCGAGGAGCATCCATGTTTTATATGCCGAGGGCAAGATTAGCCCCTCTGGTCCCTTGGGGGGTATTGGTACCCAGTCAGTCCAGGGACAAGGAAAAAACTCCAAATTTGACATGGGGAGTACTGTAAGTGCATCTCCAGTGAAGCGTAGTTGCGATACGGTAGGAAACCCCCCAAAAAAGGAGCTAAACAGCATCCGCAGGGGGCGTCTGGATGTCAGGAGCAGGGGTTTCTCCCTGAATATATTAATATGATGTTTGAGGCTTATATGATTAACAAGGGCTGCATGGAACCCTCTGGAATCACAGCCCTGCTAGTGCTGGGGGGTCCCCCCCCTCAAGAGTGCAGTTCTCCAGCAACAGTGCTATGTGCAGGTTGAGGATACTCAGTCAGATGATGAATTGGACAATACTGATTCTGTTTTAATGCCTTTACTCTCCCAGTCAAGATCCTCTATAGCAGGTGATGCTGCTGCATCCCTGGGAGGGCAGGATCCAGATTTGGGGGAGGCTGCAGACCTTGGCAAGGACCCAACTGTGTGCAGACTCTTTAAATCTTCAGCGCTGATGGGGATGATCACAGAATCCCTCCAAGACTTGAAGCTAGAGGTTTCTCAGTCCTCTGCCATGTAGTGTTCGCTTATGAGCAGCACCAAGACATAGACCTCTTGCTTTCCATTTGCATCAAGACATAACAAAAATGCTGATGGATCATTGGGAGGTTTTGGAGGGGCTCCTTCGAGTGGCCTAAGCCATGTCATAGCTCTATCCTTTAGATGCTGCATTTAATCAACTTTTTGTTCCACCAAAGGTAGATTCACTGGTAGCTCAGGTTACAAAACGTACCTTCTTTCCCAGTGAAGGCAGCGTGATATTGAAGGATGTCCAGGACCGCAGATTAGATTTTGTGCACAAAAGGCTCTTTGAGGCCTAGCCTCAGGATTGAAAGCAGCTGCGGCAGCATCTTTTGTTGTCTGAGCTTGCCACTCTAAGTTGAGACACTATCATGGACAAAGATCTCCAGTTTTTAATGACTGGGGTGGACTATGTGGTGTATGACCTTTTCATAATTGTGATCAAGATATCAGCTTACTCCATTTCTGCCCGCAGGATGCTATGGATCAGACAGTGGGTGGGGGATTCCTCATCAAAGGCAAACCTGAGTAAACTGCCATTCTAGGGACAGTTATTTTTGGGAAAGGCCTGGATGATCTTATGGTCAGTGTGCAGGACCATAAGCCAAAATACTTGCCAGACAACAGACCTCAAGCCCCTACGGAGTCTGGTCAGGGTAATTTTCAGACCTTCAGGTGCTACTGCCAATTCTTGGGAGGGCCTTTGGGCCAGTGATCATTTCAGACCTCTAGACAAAGATTTGGAGAGGCCATGCACTCTTAGTCTTCAGGATCCTGCTCTGCCACAGCTCCTAAGAAGCAGTTATGACGCCAAGTCATCAGTTGAGCCTCCACGCGTAGGAGGGAGGTTACCGGTGTATTTGGGAGTGTGGACAGAGATCACCACAGATCGCTGGGTGTTGGAAATAATACGGGAAGGGTACATGCTCGAGTTCTTTCATCCCCTTTTGGACATTTTTGTAGACTCCCTGGCAAGGAAGCCAGAAAAAGTGGCCGATCAGAGTGATAGGTGATGATGGTGGTTGCGGCTCATCTACGCAGGATAGGCATACAGGTCCATATGTACCTGGAGAATTGGCTCATCAGAGCCCAGTCCAAATCCAAGAGCAGACAAGTGGTTCACTGAGTGATCTACTTGCTGCAGAAGATCGGCTGGGTGGTCAACTTCAAGAAAAGCCACCTAGAACAGATGAAGAGCCTGGAATACCTGGGAGTTTGATTTGAGATGGGGAAAACAAAGTATTCCTACCAGAAGCCTGCAAGGAAAATCTTCTGTATCAGATATAGGAGTTTCAGAGCAAGCTCATTCCGACGGCCTGGCAGTACTTGCAGTTTCTGAGGTAGATGGTTGTAACCATGGACTTGGTCCCCTGGGCAAGGGCGTACTTATGTCCACTTCAAGAGGCGCTCCTCTCCCGATGGTACCCACAGAGGGATCCACTGCACCAGCAGCTTCCTTGGACAGTGGAAGCCTGTTGCAGTCTGGTCTGGTGGTTGAATCCTCTCTCTTACCACAGGGGTATCCCTCCATAGTAACATAGTAGATGACGCAGATAAAGACCCGAATGGTCCATCTAGTCTGCCCAACCTGATTCAATCTAAAAATTTGTTGGTTTATTTTTTTTTCCTTCTTCTTCTTAGCTATATCTGGGCAAGAATCCAAAGCTCTGCCTGGTACTGTTCTTAGGTTCCAACTATTGAAGTCTCTGTCAAAGCTCACTCCAGTCCATCTACACCCTTCCAGCCATTGAAGCCCTCCTCAGCTCATCCTCCACCAAATGGCCAAATACAGACACAGACCGTGCAAGTCTGCCCAGTACTGGCCTTAGTTCTTCAATATTTACTATTATTTTCTGATTCTAGATCCTCTGTTTTCATCCCATGATTTTTTGAACTCCGTCACCGTTTTCATCTCCACCATCTCTCTCGGGAGCTCATTCCAGGCATCCACCACCCTCTCAGTAAAGAAGAATTTCCTTACATTGCTCTTGAGTCTACCACCCCTCAACCTCAAATTATATCCTCTGGTTTTACCATTTTCCTTTCTCCGTAAAAGATTTTGTTCTACGTTAATATCTTACAAGTATTTGAACGTCTGAATCATATCTCCCCTGTCCCTCCTTTCCTGTAAGGTATACATATTCAGGGCTTCCAGTCTCTCCTGTTACATCTTTTGGCACAAACCTCCTATCATTTTTGTTGCCCTCCTCTGGACCGCTTCAAGCCTTTTTGTGTCCTTCGCCAGATACAGTTTCCAAAACTGAACACAATACTCCAAGTGGGGCTTCACTAATGACCTGTACAGGGGCATCAACATCTTCGTTGTTCTACTGGTTATGCCTCTCTTTATACAGCCCAGCATCCTTCTGGCAGCAGCCACGGCCTTGTCACACTGTTTTTTCGCATTTAGATCTTTGGACACTATCATTCCAAGGTCCCTCTCCCTATCCGTGCATATCAGTCTCTCCCATCCTGGCATATAAGGCTCATTCCAATTATTAATCCCCAAATGGATTACTCTTCATTTCTTTGCATTGAATTTTAGTTGCCAGATATTAGACCATTTCTCTAACTTTTGTAGATCCTTTTTCATGTTTTCCATACCCTCCTCAGTGTCTGCTCTGTTACAAATCTCTTCATGTAGCCAACCTGTCGATCAAATCGGGAAAGATTCCAGAAGACTGGAAGGTGACGAATGTTATGCCAATCTTCAAAAAGGGTTCGAGGGGAGATCCGGGAAACTACAGACTGGTAAGTCTAACCTGGGTACCAGGAAAGATGATAGAGGCGCTGATAAAGGACCGCATCATTGATCACCTTGATGGACACGGTCTGATGAGGACCAGCCAGCATGGTTTCAGCAAAGGAAGATCTTGTCTGACGAACTTGCTGCACTTTTTTGAGGGAGTAAACAGGCAGATAGACAAGGGCGACCCAGTCGACATTGTATATCTGGATTTTCAGAAGGTGATTGACAAGGTTCTGCATGAACGACTACTTCGGCAAATTGCGAGTCATGGAATTGAGGGTGAAATAATCATGTGGATCAAAAACTGGCTGGAGCATAGGAAACAGAGAGTGGGGGTAAATGGACAATACTCTGATTGGAAGAGCATCACCAGTGGAGTGCCACAGGGCTCGTGCTTGGACCCGAGCTCTTCAACATCTTTATAAACGATCTGGACATTGGTACGACGAGTGAGGTGATTAAATTTGCGGATGATAGAAGTTATTCAGAGTACTGACGACACAGGGGGATTGTGAAGACCTGCAATGTGACATAATCAAGCTTGAGAAATGAGCATCGACATGGCTAATGAGGTTCAACGTGGATAAGTGTAAAGTGATGCATGTCGGGAACAAAAATCTCATGAACGAATACAGGATGTCCGGGGCGGTACTTGGAGAGTCCTCCCAGGAAAGAGACTTGGGAGTTCTGATCGACAAGTCGATGAAGCCGTCTGCACAATGCGTGGCGGCAGCAAAAAGGGCAAATAGAATGCTAGGAATGATTAAGAAGGGGATCACGAACAGATCAGAGAGGGTTATCATGCTGCTGTACTGGGCCATGGTACGCCCTCACCTGGAATACTGTGTCCAGCACTGGTCACCGTACATGAAGAAGGACATGGTACTACTCGAAAGGGACCAGAGAAGAGCGACTAAAATGGTTAAGGGGCTGGAGGAGTTGCCGTACAGTGAGAGATTGAAGAAACTGGGCTACTTTTCCCTTGAAAAGAGGAGACTGAGAGGGGACTTGATCGAAACGTTCAAAATACTGAAGGGAATAGACTTAGTAGGAAAGACAGACTGTTCACCCTTTTCAAGGTAGGGAGAACGAGAGGGCATGCTCTAAAGTTGAAAGGGGATAGATTCCGTACAAATGTAATGAGATTCTTCTTCACCCGGAGAGTGGTGGAGAGCTAGAATGCTCTTCCGGAGTCTGTTATAGGGGAAAACATCCTCCAGGGTTTCAAGACAAAGTTGGACAAGTTCCTGCTAAACTGGAACGTACGCAGGTGAGGCTGGACTCATTTAGATCACTGGTCTTTGACCTGAGGGCTGCCGCATGAGAGGACTGCTGGGCAGGATGGACTACTGGTCTGACCCAGTAGCAGCATTTCTTATGTTCTTATGGGTGATTCTAATAACGGACACCAGCCTCTATGGCTGGGAGGCAGATTGTGAAGGATGCTGGTCACCTTCCCAGAGGAAGTGATCGATCAACCACTTGGAACTTCGAGCCATCTGTCTGATGCTCCTGGAGTTCAGAAGCACCTTACAGAACAAAGCAGTTAGAGTTTTCTAGGACAATGCAATGATGGTGGTCTATGTCAATTGCCAAGGGGGCACTAAGCTTGGAAACCTCTATGCTTGGAAACCAAAATGCTGTTTTAATGGGCTGAGGCCCATCTTTTAGCGCTCTCAGCGGTGCATGTAGCAAGAGTAGACAATGTACAAGCGGATTTCCTCAGCCGGAAGACTCTGGATCCCAGGGAATGGTCAATGTCCCAGGAAGCCTTCTCCTGCATAGTGAATTGGTGGGAGCATCCGACATTCCACCTGACAGTCAAAGATGAGAGACGGGAAGTGAAAGTCTGGATGCCCTGGTTCAACACTAGCCAAAGGCTTCCCATGATAGGCCAACTTCTACACAGGTTATGCCAAGTTCTGCACAGGATCATAGTGCACCGGGGAAGGTGATTCTAGTAGTGCCAAACTGTCCGAGATGCCTGTGGTATGCAGTCCTGATGCATCTACAGCAGGATCAAAGCCTCAAATGTCCCTGTCATTCCTGGCTTCTCATGCAGGGCCCAATTGACCTTCAGGATCCAGAATGCTTTGGTCTTATGACATGGCTCACGAGCGTGTAGTGCTAGCATGCAAAGGCTACTTGGATAGCATGGTCTCCACCATTCCGAGGTGTAGGAAAGTCAGCTGTAGCAGCGTACACAAAGGTCAGGAAGTGTTTCCAAACTTGGTGCGCTCAGAGAATTGAAGAACTGAGCTCTGCTTTGATGATTATGTTTATTAAAATTCTTGCCATAGCGCTTAAACTATAAACAAGAACAAAGTGGTTAATAAAATTATATAATCTAATATAATAAAATGGTAGGACGCGCATGCGCACTAAAAAAAAAACGTGTTCCCTGATCCGTCGGGTTTTTTTTAGTGCGCATGCGCAGGTTTACGTCACCAAACTCGGCAACTTGGACAACAATCGCGCTTATGCTCAAGCCGCCGCCACGAATCCTCTCTCGAACCGCACCAGGATCGAGAGAGGAGCTGCGGCGGGGGCTTGAGCATAAGCGCCATTGTTGTCCCCCTACCTAGCTGCGAGGCTGCGGCGGCCTTCCTCACGGTTTCACGGTGCTTGGTCCGCCAAACAATTCCTGCCGTTGACCAAATTTGCCCCACCGTTCCTTCCCTTCCTCCATCAGGTACAGTTCAGCTCCGCCTATGTTAAAAGCAGCTGCTTTGAAATTGGAGCCCTGCCGCCACCGTAACACGTTCCCTCTGCCGCGGTCCCAAATGTCAGAGAAGGGGCGGGACAAAGGCAGAGGGGAAAGTGCTACGGCAGTGGCAGGGCTCCGATTTCGACGCGGCTGCTTTTAACATTGGTGGAGCTGCACAGCACCTGATGGAGGGAGGGAAGGAAAGGTGGTTGTGCGCTGTTGAGCCCCTCTGCACGGGCCCAAACCAAAAAAGGAGCCAGGACTCTTCCCAACCCGGCGCCGCCAGACCCGACAAAACGGCCCTACACTCACAGACCCGCGAGCAGGGTTTCCATGGAAACCTAACCGGAATTACATGCAGTCGCGCAAGGGTCAGTGAGAGGGGATCAGGAGCTAAAGAGAGATTGAAAAAAACAAACAAACAACAGTGCACAAGTAGAGAGAGACACACAGACAGTCACAGAAGGACAGGGGGCTAAAGACACAGATTGAAAAAATAACAAAACACAGAGGACAAGGAGAGAGAGTGACACAGACACTCACAGAAGGACAGGGGGCTAAAGAGACAGATTGAAAAAAATAACAAAACACAGAGGACAAGGAGAGAGAGACACAGGAAAAAAAATGACAAACAGACATACAGCAGCCAAGGAGACAGACATACTTACATACAGCGTCCAAGTAGACAGACAGAGAGACAGCAAAAAAATACAAACAGCCAAGGAGACAAACAGAAAAAAATAAAAATTACAATGCCCAAGGATAAATTCAGGAAAAAAAAACCTTCCAGACATACAGTGGCCAAGGAGTTAGACTGAAAAAAAAGGCATACAGACATACAGCAGCCAATGAGACAGACAGACTGACAGCGACCAAGTAGACAATCAGCAAAAAAACACAAACAAACACAAAGCAAAAAATTAGAAACATACAGCGGCCAAGGAGACAGGCATGCAACAAATAGGAAAAATAAAAAAACTTTTAATAAATCAACCATACATGAAGAAGGAATAAAAAAAAAAAAAAAAAAGGGAAAAGACACCTACAGGGAAACACAGGATCAAGAGCATACAGAGAAAACAGAAGTTTGCAGGAATCAGGAACATATAGAGAAAGGAGAGCAGAGACCCCTGCAAGAAGAGAAAAATAGCAAAGAGACTGGGGATGAGAAAGAGAGCAGAGATGCTTGCAGGGAGAAAAAGCTAAGCAGTAATGTTACAGCTTGAGAGTGCAGACTGAGGAAGAAAGCAGAGACAGCGCTACACAGGGAAATGGAGGGAGGAAAGAGACAGAAAGAAAAATACAGACAGACACAAATTCTAGCACCTGTTAATGTAACGGGCTTAACGACTAGTATAATAATAAAGTAATAAAAGATTTCCATTTAGATAGGAAAGCTCAATCATACATAGCAGAAACATTCATATGCAGACAATACCTAGGAATTCAGTCCAAAATGAAGGCTAGCTTAAAATAATGTGATTTTAAACTCCTTTTAAACCTTGTCAAAGATTCTTCTTTTCTCAGTTCTATCAGCAAGCTATTCCACAAGACTGGCACTAGACAGAAAAAAACACTGCTTCTAGTAGATGCCAAATGTACTTTAGATATGTGAGGTAAAGCTACTCTATTATCATCTAAAGATCATAATAATCGCCGTGGGGCATAGAACCTCACCAAGGAGGAAAGATATAGAAGTTGAAGTTCAAACAAAGCTTTGTGTGCCAACATCAGAATCTTAAATTTAATTCTAAATTCCTTAGGTAACCAACGGTATTTTATATATAATGATGTAACATGATCCCTCATCCTTGCTTTACCCAATAAACGAATTGCTGTATTCTGTAATGTCTGTAACCTCTTTAATTGTGCTGACACTTACCCTGCATATACTAGGTTACCATAATCCAATTTTGACAGCACAAAAGCATGTATAAGTGTGTGTAAACATTCTTCATCTAAATAATTTCTAATAGATCTAAGTTGTCTCAAAGCTCCAAATCCTCTTGCCACTACTGAAGAAACCTGCTTCTCAAAGTTCAAATGATTTATTATTCCCAAATATCGAAAACTATTTACCATCTCCAAAGTTTTTTGATCTCATACTGAATTTAGATGTGGAGGCTCCCTATCTCCCGTAATTCAGCAAGCAACCGTTTTATCCAAATTCAGTACCAATCCATTATCCCTCAGCCACTCACTAATCATCTTCAAACTATTTTGTATAAGATTCATATCTCTTGTAATTGGTGAAAGTTTATAAACTAATAAAATATCGTTAGCAAAGATTATAGGTACCTATCCCAGCCTCTTGAATTATATTAGCTAATTGACTCATAAATAGATTAAACAAAAGGTATAGAAAAGGGCCTAGTGGTTGGCTTCCTGAGAGTTCAGATAGCTGGGATCTATTGTTTTGGACCCAGGATCAATAAGAGCACCCTTGCTGCTCTTCCTGATGAAGCCAGATCTTTGCTAGGCTCCTCCCTCCAGTGCAATGGCCTTCTCTGATGTGGAATCTTAAATTGATTCTCAGGGCGTTAGCGAGTCCTCCCTATGAGCCTCTGGACTAAGCTTCCTTGATGGACCTTACCATCAAGACAGTGTTTTTGGTGGCTTTGTCCTGCAGAGATCCTTTTCTTAGGATTATGGATTTAGGCATGACCTTTTGCACAGTCTCATCTTTCTTGCCAAAAATGATTTCCAGCTTCCACATCAATCAGGAATTACATTTGCTTGCTTACACACCCTCTGGTTCGAGAAAACATGATAGGGAGTTAAAATCATTGGATGTGCACAGACTCTTATTGCGGTACCTAGAAGTTACAAATGAATTTTAATTGTCAGATTATCTGTGCTGGCTGGAGCAGCTTGTAGAGGTCAGCCAGCATTGAAAGCAATGATTTCAAGGTAGATCCATATGGCCAATTCTTTTACCTATATCGGAAGTGGAAAGTGTCCATCTATATCTGTGAAGGCACATTCCATGTGAGGCTGGTTTTAAGAAAGATTTGGACAAGTTCCTGGAGGGAAATTCCATAGTCTGTTATTTTGGCCAAGTACTAGTGACCTGGATTGGCCACCATGAGAACGGGCTACTGGGCTTGATGGACCATGTGTCTGACCCAGTAAGGCTATTCTTATGTTGTTATGTTCTTATCCTCTGCTGTTTCCCCATAAGAGATCAGTAGAGTTGCCACTTGGTCTTCTCTACATATGTTCACGAAGTTTTACAGAGTAGACGTGGTGGCCAAGCAGGGCTCCACATTTGGATTTTTGATTCTGAAGGCAGGCTCATCTGTTCCACCCTAAGCTTGAGGGACTGCTCTGTTACTTCCCACAGATTCAGGAATGGAGTGTCTGTCATACTTGAAGGAAAGATTAGGTTCTTATGCTTATGAATAATTGTTGGGTATAAGGGAGGGTGGATATTTGATGCGAGTTAGAATTTGATGATATATTAAGTGATGTTAAAGTATAAAATGATTGTATTTTATGTTACATTTATTGTGAGTTTTAAAAATGAATAAAGATTAAAATAATAATAATAATAATCTTCTTTCTAGTAAACATATACTCTATTCCTGAAGCCTGCCCTGCCAGCTATGAATTTGCCTGCTTCCTACCTCAATAAGACTTGACAATTCAGACATCTTGTTTCCTCGGTCCAGCCTTGACAAGAACAGAGGCAGTGGTTAACCTGTTATACTTCCCAGGGGGAATCTATACAAATCTCCCACACTCTTAGTACAAGTTGTGCTCAAGCTGGTGACTTGTTTTCACCTTGAAATGTATTGCAGATGTATGAATTTGGTTATCTGTTATATGTTTGCCTGAATGTTTCCTCTCCAGAATTGATAGTCTGCTTTGTTATGCACTGAGGAAATGAAGGACAGTCCAGAGGTAAGGGAGGAGAAGCAAAAAAAGAATGCAAATGAAGCTCCCTGTAAGAGTTCTCGCAAGAAGAGGTTGACTACCCACAGGTTCAGCAATAGAATGTATGTCTGCTAGAAAGAAGATTATCGAGGTATGAACCTAATCTTTCCATATTACATATGAACCATTATATTTAAAGCAGGCACTCAGCTATCAATTACTTTGGTCTTCTTTATAAAATAGCTAAAAACTAGGCACCTGTTTGAACTTTTCACATAGGCATCCTGGGCCTGATACTTAAAGAGATTTAATCGATGAGCAACAGCCGCTGATTGGTTAAATTGCCTATAACTGGATGTCCATGAATATTCAGCAGAAGATAGCTGGTTATCCCTTCTGAATATTCACAGATAGTGCATAACCAGGACCTGGCTAACTCAAGGGCGTTCCAGGGACATTTCAGGGCAGGTCACACTTAGGACCCATTATTCAACGCTAAGCAGACAAGTTAGCACATAAATAGAACTATATAAATAGCTGTACTATCTTTATGCACTAGCCGAAGGCCAGTTAGCACTGAATATTGACTTGTTTGTTGACTGAAAATAAAAATGGATATTCAATGCCAGTTGCCAGAAATGACCTGACATTGAATATCCAGGTATAGAGTCATATAGGTGCATACAATATAGGTATAATATACAATATGTGCCTGTGTCCTTTGACTGCATCAGAGTACCCTTTTGTAAAATTAGCCCATGTTCTTTCTTCGGGCAATGGTCTCTAACCCTGTCATGGGAGATCCCCATTCTTTCAAGGTTTCAGGCCTTCCAAAATGAATATGCAGCTTGAAGTATAGGAACCAACATTACAAAATGATTGGGAGGGGTGCTAAACCCAACAGAAATTAGACATTCCCTGGATACTCTCAAGAAGTTTGCTCAATATTGGGGGGTGTTCATAAGCTTGAAGTATTTCAATATGTTCCAGAAGCAATTGTTTTCCAACAGATTTTTGTTCCGCCCATGGGTTGCTTTGTATTCTGACAGCATGTGCTGGTAAGTACTGTATAAATCCTCTCTGACAGGCTCTCTGTGCTTTGGAGGATAACATTTTTTCACCTTGTATCTGAGGCTTTCACATTCCCTATTTAGTAAAGCTTCTTTGGATATACAGTATTTTCTTCCTTTGAATTTCTTATTCCTAGACTAGCAGTTAATAAGTCCCCTGCTGCTCAGTGGAAAACTGCACTTAAATTTGTTACTGCTTTGCTGCTGTCACGTTGAGTCAACTGTACTATTTTATGAAGGAAAAGGTTGATCTATTTTGTATCGTTGGGGCTTTTAGGTTTCATTGATATTTTTCCTTATTTTGGGGCCTGTGTACTGTACTGTTAGAATTAATATAATTGTTAGAGTGAGATAAACACCTGTGTTACCACATGGGGGAAACTTCATAACAGGGCCCCTATATCTAAATTCCCAAAAGGTGCCTATTTTATGCCTATGTGCCTTTTTGAGGGGACCCTTTTACTAAGCTGCAGTAAGAACTAAAGCATGCTTACCTTAGCAAAGGGGTGCTTATTACACAATGTGCTGAGGAATCCCACAGTAATTTTTGCATACACGTGCTCTACCCACGTGCTAAAATTTATATTTTTAGTGCTGGGAGTGAGTTAGGGCAGGAGAGAAGGCATGTACTGCGTTAATCGCTTAGCATAGCAACATCACCATGTGCTAACCAAATAATGTGTGGTTAATGTGTGAGCCCTTACCACCTACAAAATAGGTGTAGTTACCGTATATACTCGAATATAGGATGAAATTTTTGGGGTCCCAAAAAAAGCCCCAAAATGGGAGTCTCGTTCTATAGTCGGGTCACCAATCCAATCTCCTCCTGGACGATACGGTAGGCCGGGACAGGAGGGATGCTTCCTGTCTCCCGTCCCGGCCGACTAACTTTTTTTTTAACCCCCCCTGCGGCACGCGCTTACCTGCATTTTTAATCCCTGGTAGTCCATTGGTGTACGGGGCAGGAGCGATCTTTCCACACCATGCCCCTTGCTGAGCCTCTCTCCCCATTCCCTTTTCGCGGCCAGTGGCACACCCAACAAGGCCGAGCTCTTCGTGCTTCCTGCTCCGCGCTGCTCTCTGAATGGCCACCACCAGTTCTTGCGACCATTCAGAGAGCAGCATGGGGCTGAGCAGGAAGAGCTTGGCCTTATCAGGTGCGCCGCTGGCCCTGAAAATGGAATGGGGAAGAAGAGGCTCAGCACGGGGCAGGGTGCAGAAAGATCACTCCTGTCCCGTACACCAATGGACCACCAAGGATTACAAATGGCAGATACGTGCACACCGGGGTGGGGTAGGTTAATAAAAAGTTAGTAGGCTAGGATGGGAGACAGGAGGCATCCCTCTTGTCCTGGCCTATACTAGACCACCAGAGGTAGGAAGGTGAGCCAGGGTGCAAAGCCTGGCATGGAGTGAGGGGGGCTGGGTATAGAGCCTGGCAAGGAGTGAGGGGTGCTAGGTACAGAACCTGGTAGGGCAGGGAGGGAAGAGGGCTGGGTGCAGAGCCTGGCAGGGTGTGAGGGGTTCTGGGTACAGGGTAAGGAAGGGAAGATGTCTGGGTGCAGAGCCTGGCAGGGAGGAGAGCTGGGTGCAGAACCTCGCAAGGAGGGGGCTGGATTCAAAGCCTGGCAGGGGAGGGAATCAGAGAGAGGACATTGGGCGCAGATCCTAGCAGGATATGGCACTTGAATATTAAGCCCACATCTTATATTCAAGTCAACCATTTTTCCTCCTTTTTGGGGGGAAAAATGGGGGTCTCGACTTATATTCGAGTATATACAGTAAGTACTCAAATGCTAATGACCATGCACTAATGGGAAAATTAGCTTGTGGTCATTAATGCTGGAAATACAGAACTTGACCATTTCATTCACATGGTAAAACGTGGCACAGGATCATGGTGGCATGTTCTTGTCGGAGTTTGAATAGAGTTTTTCCTATTAGAGGAATCAGAGGGAATGCATACAGAAATCTGTTTGTCCAGTTGAGAAAAAAGTGTCCATCTCCCGACAGATTATAATTGTGAGAGGAAGCAAAGAGATCAATCTTTGGAGTCCCCCAATCTACAAAGATTTGACACAAAACTGTTGAGTTGAGTAACCACTCATGAGGTTGAAGAAATCTGCTCTGCTTTTCTGCCCAAAGGTTTTGTTTTCTGGCTAGTTAAACCAATTTGAGGAATATGGTGTGAGGAATCATTCAGGACCAGATCCATATTGCTTACTGGCAAAGGAAGTGAGAATCTGTTCCTCCTTGTTTGTTCAAGTAGAACAGGGCCACTTGGTTGTCTGTTCGGACCAGTATGACCTGATTGAGAAGATGATCCTGGAAAGTATGGCGAACACTGCGAATTGCTCGCAGTTCAAGGAGATTTATGTAGAAGGCTCCAACTGCCCTGTGTATGGAGTCTGTTGAGATGGACTCCCCATCCACACCTGGATGCATCTGTTATCAAGACTTTCTGATGGGGCAGAGTATAGGAGAGAAGGCACCTGGTCAGATTCATGGGCGTTAACCACCACTGAAGGGCTTGATGAAGCATTGAGGTGACTTGTATCTTCTGAGATAGGACTCTGTGGCCTGTGACCATTGTAAGGAGAGTACTCATTGAGGTTCTCTGATATGCAGATGGGCAAATGGAGTGACCTAAACTGTTGATGCCATGTGTCCAAAAAGACGCACTATTTGGCGGGTAGTGATACGTTGGAAAGTGGATACTTTCTTGCAAATTTGAAGTAAAATGTGGAGTCTATGCTGTGGTAAGAAGGCACGGGCTTGGGTCATGTCTAGAAGGGCTCCAATAAACTCCAAAGTTTGAGTGACTGGAGGTGTGATTTTTGGTAATTGACTGCAAAATGCAGAGACTCCAGAAGACAGACTGCGGAATTGATGGCTAGATGGACCTCCTGAGGTGCAGCTTTGATCAGTCAGTTGTCCAGATAAGGGAACATATAAAAGCCACAAGAGCAGAGTGTTGCAGCCACTATAACACTTTGTGAAGATTCTGGGTGCTGAAGCACCTTGAATTAGTAGTGAGGCGTGTAGGTATTTTCTTTGGGCTGGGAAAATGGGAATATGTGTGTAGGCCTCCATGAGAGCTAAAGAGCAAAGCCAATCACAGTAACATAGTAAATGATGGCATATAAAGACCCAAATAGTCCATCCAGCCTGCCCAACCATACATGCTCCATAAATTAATCAATTAATTTAAATTGTCCTTTTTCTTACATATTTCTGGGCCAGAAACCCAGAGCCCTGCCAGGTAGTGTGCTTAGGTTCTACTACTGGAGTCTCCGTCAAAGCTCACTCCAGCCTATCTTAACCATCCTAGCCATTGAAGCCCATCTTCAACTAAATGTCCATATACGGGACACAGACCGTATAAGTCTGCCCAGTACTGGTCTTAGTTCCTTCTATATATATCCATTATTTTCTGATTAGAGATCTTCTGTGTTCATCCCATGCTTGTTTGAACTCTGTCACCATTTTCCTCTCCACCACCTCCCTCGTGAACGCATTCTTATCTAATAGTGGTAGGAGAATTCTCAGAGAAACCATGTGAAACTTCTCCTTTTATTAAGTATTTGTTAAGAGCACGGAGGTCTAAAATTAGATGTAGTCCTCTGGTCTTCTTCGGTATGAGAAAACTGTTGTTGTAGAACCCTTGGTCCTTCTCCTATAATGGAACTGGCTTGATGCCATTGAGTTGGAGGAGGGCTGAGAGCTCTTGGACAAGAAAGGAGGTCTGCTGGGTATTGAAACAGACTCTTTTGGAGGATGTCTGGAGATGTTCTTTGTAGGTGTAGGGTGTAACCATGCCACACTACATTGAAGACTTATTGGTCTGATGTGATGAGGGTTCAGCATTGTTGGAAATGACAGGAGCTCATGGCAGCCATTTTCCATGAGTGATCTGCACGGGCAGGAGTGTAGGAAGATTGCTCCTGCCCCGAAAACCCACTAGACCACCAGGTAAGGCTGAAGGGATGCTGGGGGAAAGCGAGGGGTGAGTCAGAGCTGGCCCAAATATTATTCGCAGTTTTTTAATATTTGCAGGCCGGCTCTGCCCCTAACCCCCATGGATTCGGAGGAAGAAGTGTACTGCTTTTCAGACATTGTCCCCTTTTCCCATCCATGTAGAGATGTTCTGCTCATTTTCATTTGGTTTAAATATGCAGTGACACAAGATACATCACTGATATCACTATCTCATTGCAAATGACAGCCCACCATAGTATCCAATGACCAACAAATTATTCAGAAACACTTTACTGGTGAGTATTTTGAATCTGGAGGAAAAGATTCTCATCATATTTGCAGCATAAGTGGCAAAAACAAAGTAGCCCTTTTTACATCTCTACTATTAACTGATTTCAATTACCCAGAAAGCAAGTTTTTTTTTTTATTTCAGTAAACAAAACAATTGGATCCACAACAAAGGTCCTATTAACTGAATATTGACTTTATTTCAAAGCATTCCTTCTCTCTCTATAAATGAATATACTACAAGGAAAGGTTGTTTTAGAATAATTTATTGATCTTTATAATAAAGTATCACTGTAAAAAAATGCGGTATTTGCACACGTCTAACCTGCAAGTTGTGCACTGGATCTGACATGCAACTTGAGAAGAGAATGGATGGGTCTCCAGTGCATGCCATTACTGTCTGCTCATGAATAAGAAAATTGCTTTGGCGTGGACTCGACTCAATTCAGTGCTTGTCAAGTTTGGCCTAATTCCTAAGCTACACACTATTGTCATTTATTATGAACAGGATCACTGAAAAATGATAAAGGGAATGGAACTTCTTTTGTATGATGAAAGACTAAAGAGGTTGGGGCTCTTCAGTTTGGAAAAGAGATGGTTGAGGGGCAATATGATAGAGGTTTACAAAATCCTGAGTAATGTAGAACAGGTAAGAGTTAAATTTTTCTCCCTTTCAAAAAGTACAAAAATCAGGGGACATTCAATGACATTACATGGGAATACTTTTAAAACAAATAGGAGAACATACTTTTTCTGCTTAAAGAATAGTTAAATTCTGTAACTCATTGCAAGAGGATATAGTTACAGCAGTTAATGTAGCTGGGTGTGGACAAGTTCCTGGAGGAAAAGTCCATAGCTTGCTATTGATATAAACTTGGGGGAAGCCACTACTTCCCCTGGATCAGTAGCATGGAATGTTTCTACTGTTTGGGTTTCTACCAGGTACAGTGACTTGAACTAGTCACTGTTGGAAATATTTCCTTTGTATTTTGTTTTATTTCTATTGGAAATAGGAAACTGGGCTAGATGGCTGTTCTTATGGAAAATTATACCATTTTTTTCACCATTCAAGCACAATAGTCAGTGTTTCTTTTAAACTCCAACTGTAGCATTTATTTAAATTATTTTTATTGAATATAAGGAAATACAATAAAAAGCAGAAATAAAAGAAAATCATTTATACAAACATCAAAGATCAGATTTAAACAATTGCAATTTCAACTACCAATCTCTACCCTACCATCCCATGGCCCATCCCTACCCACCCAATTTCCAAAGTAATAAATATGTAAATATAATAATTAAAAAATAAATATCCAAATAAGTAAATAAATAAATAAATCTATCTATATCCCCTTCCAGAACTGCATAATAATAATAATAAACCAAATTAAGGTTTTCCTACAAAAACACGACTACAAGCAGCTGGAGTCAATGTTTCTAATAATGGCTTCCAAATATTAAGCAAAATCCTACTTTTCTTCGTATCCCAGTCGGAAACAAACAGCCTCTATTAGCACTAAAAATTACATTCGTGCTCTCCAATGACCATAATTTGGTCCCATAGAAAGAATTGCTTTCAACCCCAATAAAATCACCCTTTTCAAAAAATCTTTAAACCCTTTAGGCACTGGATGTTGTATATCAAAAAGCCAAAATAGGCTATAATTATTATAATGCCATTTAACATGCCACATATTACTAACCTTATAGAAAATCTCTGTCCAAAAATTACAAATCAAAGGGCATTCCCAAAATATATGCAATAATGTCACTTTAGGATGAACGTACAGAGACAATTGTCACTCTATAGGCTCTCCAAGGAGCCATATACATATGACAAAGAAATTTATAACCCATCTCAAAATTAAAAATGTCAGGTATAAGTCCATGTAATAAAAATAAAAATCTTTTGAGATGAGCACCTTGTAAATTGATCTTCATTTCAGCATTCCAATCTTGAGCCACTCTGTCATAATCCATACTTGGAGAAAATTCTAGGTCTGAAATATTTTAAAGGTACTATTAATTGGGCTTCTAACCAAAGGCACCTCTGACAGTTTCAAAAATTTTTGAATTTAAAAATTAAGAATTTAAAGAGGACACATAAAATCTTAATTGAAGATAGGAATAAATATCTATATGAGGCCATCCATAATCAGTACATAATTGGGAACAAGTTAGTAAAGTTCCATCTTCTCTGAGGATTTGATATAAATAAATTAGAGTCCCCCTCTTAACTTTCCTAAAACCAGATGATACCATTCCAGGTTTAAAAGATCCATTACCACTGATTGGTAACAAAGGGGTAATTTGAAAATTAGTAGATAATTTTTTACAAATTTGACGCCAAGTCATTCTTAAAAGGGCAAGTAAAAAAATAATAAGGATTCTTCAGGACAGCAGACTGCACTCTAGAAGAATGAAGAAGATAACTAAAATGATAAGGTTTCCAAAAACAAAGTACTACAGAAGTCCGTGAAAAATAAGACATGGATAGAAACCAGTCATGAATATCTCTCATGATTCCACAAATTGACGCAAAGAAAGAAGACCAAGACCACCTCTATCAATCCTTATAGTCAACTTATACAATGGAAGATGAGGTTTATTCCCTTTCCAAATAAATCCCCTAAGAAGTTTATCTAATTGAAACCGATAAAGAATAAGTGGAAGCATCTGGTAAATATACAATCATTGAGGTAAAATAATCATATTATAAAGTGCAATACGCCCCCATCAAAGAGACTGGAATATGGCGCCATGTCAATAAATGAGACATAGCATTGTTTAACAAAGACTGTATATTAATATCATGAAGTTGACTAAGATCTTGTGGAATTGATATACCAAGATATACTATTTTTTCAGACACCCAGATCAAAGGAAAAGTACCATTCCAATTAGAAGGCAATGATAAATGGAATGGAAGAGCCATTGATTTCTGATAATTTAATTGACAGCCAGAATGGAAGCCAAATTCTGCCAATGCATCAGCTAGATGTCTCATAGATTTCTTAGGATTAGTCAGTATTATCATAAGATCATCTGCAAAAGCCAAAACTTTCATATTTTGACCCGCAATAGAAATCCTGTGATATGAACATCACTTTCGAGAGTACGTAATAAAGGTTCCAAATACAAAATAAAAAGAAAAGGAGACAATGGACAACCTTGACGAGAAATATTGAAAAAATAAGAACGAACTCCATTGATTAAAATAGACGCACAAGGATTATTATATAGAACATATAAACATTCAAGAAACCAACCAGAAAAACCAATAAACAAAAGTGTTTGAAAAAGGAAAGACCACTCCACTCTATCAAAGGCTTTCTGTGCATCTAGACTAGCTAAGATTCCAGGTAACCCCTGCGCCTGCCCTGCCACCAACGCCATCAAAGCCTTGCAAACATGTAAAACAGATAAGCTAAATCCAGATTTTCTGTATCAGCTGCTAAATCCATTGCTGGTACCCAGATAACCATCTTGTTAACTTAGAAAAGCTGTTTGCTGTCCTGAGTTAATCAGATAGCTATATTGGTACCAACGCTGAATATCACCAACTAGTATTTAAGCCCGTTACATTAACGGGTGCTAGTATAGATGTGTGTCTCTCTTTTTTTCTTTCTCTTTCTCTCTGCTTGGCCGCTTTCTGTCTGTCTGTCTTTCTTTCTGTCTCTCTCTTTCCTCGGCTATCCACCACCACCCCTTGCCTGCTCCCCCTGTTCAGCAGTAGCCCTTCTCCCTACCTTTTACCTCCCCCATGTCCAGCAGCACCCCTTCCTTGCTCTCCCTGTCCAGCAGCAGCCCTTCTCCCTTCATTTTACCTCCCCCCCTGTCTAGCAGCACCTCTTCCCTGTTCCCCCTGTCCAGTGGTAGGCCTTCTCCCTTCCTTTTACCTCCTCCCCTGTCTAGCATCACCTCTTCTCTGTTCCCCCTATCCAGCAATGTTCCCTTCCTTTTACTCCCCCCCTAACAGCACCTCTTCCCTGCTCCCCCTGTCCAGCAGTAGGCCTGCCTTCCTGTTATCTCCCACCCCTGTCCAGTAGCACCTCTTCCCTGCTCCCCCTGTCCAGCATTTGGCTTCCTGGTCGTTTGTGTCTGCCCTCCTCTTTAAAAAAGCCTACTGAGGATAGTGGCCGGCAGTAGCGAACTTCGCAGGCGCTATGCACCTTGGTAGCAGGTTCCCTCTGATGCAATCCGGTGTGTCAGAGGGAACGTGCTACTAAGGTGCAGAGCGGCCTGCAAGGTTCGCTACTGCCGGCCTCTATCCTCAGTTGGCTTTTTTGAAGAGGAGGGCAGACAGAAGAGCCGCTTCGGTGGACTGGATGGAGGACTGCTGCTCGATGCCTGGAGGAGCTGGAGAGCAGGGAGGTCCGTGCTTTACAATTTCTCTGCCAGTAGCGCGCATGCGCACTCCTGCCTGCCACAGGCATACAGATCACGAATCACGCAGGTAGGAGTGCGCATGCGAGCTTAGCGTTTTATTATTATAGATACCCAGATAAAATTCAGCTCTGCCCAGGCTCCGCCCTTGATCACCCCAGTGTTTTATTGATAGTGCCACAATGATCTGTCTGGATTTGCAGTGGCATTTTTTGGGTGTGGCCGTAAGCGAGTAGCACTTATCCAGTTAAAAGTTGCTCCCACCCAGATAAATGTTGTTGAATATCAAGCCGAGTATGTTTTGCTGATATATACTTCTCAAAATGCTTTAGTGAACAGGCATCCTTGTTTTGCCAGCACACCAGTTTCAACACAGCAAACTTTAGAAGTATTCTACCTCTAAATACATAAAAGAACTTCCTCTCATATAAGTGCAATGTGATGAAATGCATCTTCTGAAATATAATAAGAACATAAGAACATAAGCAGTGCCTCTGCTGGGTCAGACCAGAGGTCCATCATGCCCAGCTGTCCGCTCACGCAGCATCCCATCAGGTCCAGACCTGTACATAACCCTCTATCTATACCCTTCTATCCCCTTTTCCTTCAGAAAGTTGTCCAATCCCTTCTTGAACTCCAATACCATACCCTGTCCTATCATACCCTCTGGAAGCGCATTCCAGGTGTCCACCACTCGTTGGGTGAAGAAGAACTTCCTAGCATTGGTTCTGAATCTGTCCCCTTTTAATTTTTCCGAATGCTCTCTCGTTCTTGTAGTTTTCGAAAGATTGAAGAATCTGTCCCTCTCCACTTTCTCTATGCCCTTCATGATCTTATAAGTCTCAATCATATCCCCTCTAAGTATCCACTTCTCCAGGGAAAAGAGCCCCAGTTTTTCCAGTCTTTCAGCGTATGAAAGGTTTTCCATACCTTTAATCAAACGTGTTGCTCTCTTCTGAACCCTTTTGAGTATCGCCATATCCTTCTAGGTGTCGTCTGCGAATTTTATTATTTTGCACTTCGTCCCTGTTTCTAGATCATTTATGAATACATTGAACAGCAGCGGTCCAAGCACCGACCCCTGCGGAACACCACTCGTGACCCTCCTCCAGTCCAAGTAGTGGCCCTTCACTCCTACCCTCTGCTTCCTACCCGCCAACCAATTCCTGATCCATCTGTGTACATCTCCTTCCACCCCATGGTTCTTCAGTTTCCGAAGTAGGCGTTAATGGGGTACCTTGTCAAAGGCTTTTTGGAAGTCTAAGTATACAATGTCTATGGGATCCCCTTTGTCCATCCGTTTGTTAATTCCTTCGAAGAAGTGCAATAAGTTCGTCAGGCACGATCTTCCCCTGCAGAAGCCATGTTGGCTTGTTATCCTACTAAAGGTTCATTTAGCCCAACATCCTATTTCTAACAGTTGCCAATCCAGGTCACAGGTATATGGCAGGATCCCAAAAATTAGTTTACATGCTATTTGCCCTCAGGGATAAGCACTGGAACTGGCAGAAAAAAAGATTCATGAGACAGTTGTCTTTTACAATAAGACTAAATCAGAGGTAAGCACATTGGATCAAATTGCTCAAAAAATTCTACAAAACTGGGACATTGCAGATGGACACTTTAAGTTTTCCACAGTTTTGTATAGTACTGTTACCAACAAAAAGATAAGTTAACGCAAGATTATCCTTCAGTTAGCTTTGGAAATTCAATAGCATTACATCTCCTCAAGAATAGGTTTTAGGCACCTGTTGACCAAGAAGATTTGGGGTGGTGGTGGTGGGGGGGGGGGGACCCACAACAATGCAAGTGCCAGATTGTGATATGAAATGGAAACAAAAATGCGGGAGGTATACAAAAAAAAAAAGCTGGTAAATGCTGCGTCAATGTAGCATAAATTCCAGGATAATAGATATTTATAGAATGACTTGTTTTAGAAGCACTTTTCATTTTTACTTCTATTGCTCAAATAGTCATATTTTGTTTTCCTCACTTTCCATAATTATTTATAAAATAAATTAACAATAAGCTATAATGAGTAAACATTGATTTGTTTTATTTTTAAAATACTGTGGGTTCCTTTAATCAAACCACAGTAGAGCTTTTTAATGTGGGCAAACGAGGTAAATACACCGATGCTCACAGGAATTGAATGAGAATCAGAGCATTTACCTTACCGGTCCGTGGTAAAAAAAACTCTTCTGCAGTCTGTTAAAAGGAGCCCTATATTTGTTTATAATTATGTTACTCCCCTTCTTTACAAAGCCACGTTAGCGTTTTTAGCACCTGCCGAGGTGGTAACAGTTCGGGCGCTCATAGGAATGCTATGAGCACTGGAGCTGTTACCGCAGCAGCCGGTGCTAAAAACGCTAACCTGGCTTTGTAAAGGAGGGGGTTAATTAGCTGTAAATTTATTCACAAGAAGGGCAGTACTATAAAGTAGGTGATTACACCACTGGGTGATGTCAACCAACTGTTGTAAAGTTCTGAGCATGCGTGGCCTTTCCCAAGCACAGCAGTCTCTTCAGCTCCAAATGTATGACATCATCCGCGCATGATCAGAGGCCCTCCAGATGAGGAGCTCGTCGGGGCTTTCCAAAACCCAGACAAATGTCGGGTTTTGGAAAGTCTGTCTGGGGTCCTCTAAAAAGAAGACATATCTGGAGTTTCCCGGATGTCTGGTAACCCTATGCTTAGCCCACATAAATGATTGAGAGAGTTATTAGTTCACAGGGACGATTGGTGAGAACCACTTGTCCAAATGCTATATAATGTAGTACAGTTTAGTTGAAACAATATGCAGCAAAGGTGTTTGGTGAGGACCATGTAGCTGCTATGCAGTTGGTAGCTAACATGGCAGGATTTCAGAGTAACATTGTCTCTATAGTGGGTCTAATTAAATAAGACGATCACGGAGCTGAAAGTGACATCTGTTTGGACATCTCAGAAAAGTATACAGGAGACCAAGCTTAGGACGATCCTTGCCTGTAAATTAATATCCTGTCGGGGTCTTACCAAATACATTGAGTATGGCAGCTATTAAACTGAGGCTACCATACTTGGTTTGAGGCTCTGAAGCAGAAGTAGCCGGTGTTATTAATGTGGAAAAAGCACACCAACTAGTAACTTGGAAATGTGTGATCAGCATTGCAAAAGAGGTGTAGTTGAGGAGGAAAAGAGGGTTAAAGGAAAGACTAGAAGCACTGCCCTTTGAATTTTATGGAGTAATACATTCACTTTATTATTAATTAGGTAATGGAAAAGACAAACAGCTGCTGTGTGGTGCCTAGGATTTGAAAGTACGTCCTGTCCTGACATTGAGTGCTAAGTGAATTGCAGTTAGCTGCAGCATGAAAGCCTACACAGTGAAACAAAAAGATTAGGATTGGAAAGGTCTTAAGACCATTGATAGAAATGAATAGTGTTATATGAATGTGGAACAGACTTTTAAAATTGCCAAGAAAGGGGGGAGTGTGTGGTGCAGTGGCACCCTGGGGTTGTGGGTACAAACCCATGCTGCTCCTTGTGACCCTGGGCAAGCCACTTAGGCCTAAATTCTGTAACCAGCACCTAAAGTTAGGCACCTATTTCGGAGGTGCCCAACTAGATAGGCACCTATCTAAATTGAATAACAAGCTCAATTAAGCTTTTTAATCGGCACTGATTGAAACACAGGCGCCTATCAAGAAAGCGCGATTCTGTAACAAGGCGCCTCTAAACATTTAGGTGGCCTTCAAAAAAATAGGCACTATGCATTTAAGGCGTGGGCATGGCTACATGTTAGGCGCCTTGTTGCAGAATCACTGCTCTTAACCGTGCTTCAGCGCTCAGCTAGGCGCCTTTTAGTTGTGCCTAGAGCTGGCCTATTTCTTGGGCACCTCCAAAATAGGTTCCGCTCAGCGTGATTCATTAAACAGCACCCAATTTTACTTGAATCGCACTGAACAGTGCCTAATTAGGCGCTTAACTTTTGGGCGCTTCTTATAGAATTTGCGCTTTAATCCCCCCAATGCCTCAGGTACCTTAGATAGATTGCGAACCCATTGGGACAGACAGGGAAAAATGCTTGAGTACCTGAATAAATTCATGTAAACCATTCTGAGCTCCCTTGGGAGAACAGTATAGAAAATTGAATAAATAAAGTGCAAAGACTGAGGAAGAGTGATTGTGATAGCAGTGATAGTTGCATTCCCAGCAGATCAAATAAACTGTCTAGCAGTTTTTCAGTCAGAGTAATGATGATTATTATTATTTTGTGATCTGACACAAGGGATTGTGCAGCAAGCAAGTTGGCGTTGTTAATGTTCAAAAAAAGAAGAGATCATAATCAGGGGAAAAAGCCCTTACTGAGATTATTGTGGTGGAAATTCTCCTGTGTTAATCCACAATGAGTGGAATACTCATCAACATTTAATTGAATGACAAATTATACAGGCTGTTTCTCCAAAAAATGAACATATTTGGGATTCTTCCAGTCAACTATCTAAAATGTTGAAGGTACCTTTTCTGGAGATGAGGTAGAGACATTACTGCCATTTTATTGTTTTCTTTTTTGTTATGACAACATAGCTTGTGGTTACGTCTTGAATGAAAAAGAAGAGTAAGGGAAATCTACTTGGTACAGCCCTGCTGAGCTTTGACCAGGGCATGGCCATAAAGAAAAAGGTGATCTCAAGAATCAGATCGTGATTCCTCTTCCCTCTCCACAAACACACACTGTTTTATTTTGTTTGTTTGTACGAGGGGCCACTGAAATGTTCTGAGCTCAACCAGCAAAGTTGGGGTAGTCTCGATCATGGGCTGTACACTTAGGGACTGTTCTATCATATTGCGCTAGCAGTTTTTAGCGCAGAGAGCCACGCTGAATGGCCCGCACTGCTCCCGACGCTCATAGGAACTCTCTGTGCTAAAAACTGCTAGCGCAGTTTAATAGAAGAGGCCTTAAGTCCAGTGATTTTCTACTTTTTTTCATTCCTTTGGAAAAAAGTAGAACATCGCTGGACTAAGTGTAAACTGTGCCAAGCTCTATCTTTATGGAGAGGATGCGGTATATAAACAGGTTTAGTTTAGTATAGCCCTCGATGGAGCCTGCCCCAACTTTATTGGTTGGGCTGAGAACTTTTCAGAGGCCCCTCGTATGTATAAAAATAGGATAACTGTATTAGCAAACATATGGATGGAAATCTTGTTAAAAAAGGAAAAGTTGAACATAAAGCTCTAAAAGAGGAGCGGAAGTCAATCTTTTAAGAGAGAATTGAGAATTGCACTTAGGGAGGCAATGGCTAATGCGCAAAAGGGCTTTTTTGCTAAGCTGTGGCAAAAATTAGCCTTAGCATGTCCTTATGGTTTTTTTTCATGTGCTTAGGCATGGCTGTTTTTTCATTTTTTGTATTAATGACCATAAGGACCCAAAAGTCTATGAAAGTTTTATCAGTACAAGATACTGGGAGAGTAGCTGCTGTGTAGATATTTGCATATCAAAAATCATACAGATAAGAACATAAGAAATGTCTCTGCTGGGTCAGACCAGAGGTCCATCATGCCCAGCAGCCCGCTCAAGCGGCGACCCATCAGGTCCAGGACCTGTACAGTAATTCTATCTATACCCTTCAATCCCCTTTTCCTTCAGGAAATCATCTAATCCCTTCTTGAAATACAATAGCTTGCTTTGTCCTATCACACCCTCTGGAAGCGCATTCCAGGTGTCCACCACCCTTTGGGTGAAGAAGAACTTCCTAGCATTGGTTCTGAATCTGTCCCCTTTTAATTTTTCCGAATGCCCTCTCGTTCTTGTAGTTTTCAAGAGTTTGAAGAATCTGTCCCTATCCACTTTCTCTGTGCCCTTCATGATCTTGTACGTCTCTATCATGTTCCCTCTAAGTCTCCGCTTCTACAGGGAAAAGAGCCCCAGTTTCTCTAATCTTTCAGCATATGAAAGGATTTCCATACCTTTTCTGAACCCTCTCGAGTATTGCCATATCCTTCTTAAGGTACGGCGACCAATACTGGATGCAGTACTCCAGATGCGGTGCACCATCACCCGATATAACAGCAGGATAACATCCTTCGTTTTGGTTGTAATACCTTTATTGATAATACCTAGCATTCTGTTCGCCTTCTTTGAGGCCGGAGATTTGTCAGTTTTTAATCTATCTATCTGCTTGAGTACGTCTTCGAGGCTTAACTCTATGGATGTTAATTTTTCTGCTTGATCTCCTTTGAAGATTTTTTCAGGTTCTGGCACATTGGATGTGTCCTCTCTTGTAAATACTGATGAAAAGAACATGTTTAGTCTATCCGCCACTTCTTTTTCCTCCTTCACAACTCCCTTCCTATCTCCTTCATCCAGCGGTTCCACCAGCTGGATGAAGGAGATGGTCTGACCATGGAACCCCCCATCTCCAGCAGCAGTTTGTCTATGTTGCAGGAGTTGAGGATTGCACTCCAGGAGGGGAGGTTGGATGTAAAATCCACAGAGGTGACTTTGGATAAAGTGTGGGATGCAATCAAGGGCCTGGAGTCTTCCTTTTTGGCATTTTGTAAGTTTAGATGTAACTAATAAGGCAACTAGTATTGCAGATCAGACTACCGGTTTTGTAGCTCATGCTAGTAAAACAGTCTTCTTAGAAGGAAGCCTGGAAAAAACAAGCTATTGCACTATATAACAAGATTTTTGTTCCTGGGCAGTAAGAGTAATTTCCTGTTATTTCCATAAAACTTTGCTTTTGTGACCAAGATAGTCAAATTTTTCAATTTACCTATTTAAAATGTGAAAATGACAAAATTTTAATCTTTTCATTCTTATAAATTCACTAGCTGGTCACCCGACGTTGCCCAGATATTTATTTATCCCAATTTTCCCAAATAGTAAGTCCTATGTATACCAAGTTTGGTTGAAATTTCTCCATGCGTTTATGGATTAGACACTAATGTCTGTCATTTTCAATAATTTTTACTTAACCCCTTCCCACCCCCACAGTATTTTACCCAGATAGTAAGTCATATGTGTACCAAATTTGGTTGAAATCTCTCCGTGTGTTTCAGAGTTATGCTGAGTATTCATCTCAGCGAGCCCGAAAACTATCTGTCATTTTCGATAATTTTTACGTCACCCCTTCCCACCCCCATAGTATTTTTCCTCAGATAGTAAGTCATATGTATACCCTGTCCATTCATTTCAGAGTTATGCTGGAACACACATACATATATATACACGGTGACCCGTCAAATGCGCGCAGGACATTGGCGCGCTGACAATCCCGCCCTGACATTTGCATGCAGGACAAATACCCGCTGCTGTATTGCCTTCCCTATTGCCTTCTTGTTTTCGCTTTGAGGGGGGATTTTGGGGGGAACACCCAATACACTTGCGCTCTCGTTGAGTGGGATATGGGGGAACCCCTCTCTATACTTACAACTGGAGCGCTCCTCACGTGAACTTGAACCTTTCCCTTTTCCGCTCTAAGGGGTGGTGTGGGTGGAAGCCCCCCCCCCACTACAATCAGGGGGATGCCGACACGCTTTCAGAGCAACACAGATTTCTAGTTTGGGGAGTTTTCTCATACTCCTCCTTTTTATGTATTTCTATTTAGGGCTATCATCTGTTTTGGTACAAACTGAAAAGGGCAGCAGAGTCCTCTGGAGAAGGAGTAGAGCTGAAAACCTGGAGTGGATTCCTTTTGCACAGCTCGCGGGCATGGGGTGTCTACTAGAAAAGATATTAGCAAGGTAATGGATAAAAAGAGATTAAGTTCTTACCTTGCTAATATATATATTTAAAAGGTCAATATATGGATCAGTTTAAACAATGTTTTTACTTGATAACATGGGATGTATTTTGAAGGCACATATAAGAGGTAATTAAAATTGATTGTAAGGAAGAACTATTATGCCACAGAATATTTTGTCTGTATTGCACATTTTATGAGAAAATTGGATGAGTTCATGATGCAATTCAGCAGCTGTTCAGATGGCAAGTAGAATATTGAATTTTATGGGTAGAAAGTTTTTTTTAAAGCTATTCTCATATCTGCTGTATAAAAGAGGAATAAGCTTGGAATATTAATTCATTTCATTCTAATTAGTTTTCTACTGCCCAGAACTAGGTTTCCAGTCTTTCTGGGTGCTATGAGCCTTCATTCATAAGCCACCAGTATTTTTAACACTAAAAGAAGATTTACCAAATCTAGCTTGGGAGAGCTAAGGTCAGTGCTAGACAGAGTTCTACAATCTGTATCCTACAAATAGCAAAAAGACTGAGGCCCCAATGTTCAGAACTTACCACGCTGTAAAGTTTGATGCTAAACTTGTTCTAACGGGTTTAACATACAAGCATTTTAGCTTCAGATGCACAAAATGGCTCAGCGTGGTCTTTTCTGTGCCTTGTGGCAGCCTCCGAGAATACTATGGAAATGTATTGCAATGAGCTTATTAATATTAAAATGAGCACTCCAGGTGATGGCCAGATTGCCAGATAATGCACAAAATGAAGTGCCGACCTTTAATGCTCCAAAACTACAAGCAGGCCTGGAGGTGTCAGATGCTTTCTTGGAAGTGAGGTGTCAGAGAAAGGCTCTGGTGGGGCTGACTGCAAGGAACCTGTTTATAGCATTGCCTCTGCTGGGCAACCAACACTGCTGTTTTGGGAGGGCCACATGGGGAGAGGTCAGATCACAGGCTGGACCCATGCAGGGGAAGGGGAGAAGAGGTTGTTGGGTCAGGAGCAGGACCAGGAGTGTGAGAGAACATAAGAATATAAGAATAGCCTTACTGGGTCAGACCAGTGGTCCATCAAGCCCAGTAGCCCGTTCTCATGGTGGCCAATCCAGGACAAAACCCAAGGTGTAGCAATATTTCATGCTACCAATACAAGGCAAGCAATGGCTTCCCCCATATCTTTCTCAATAACAGACTATGGACTTTTCCTCCAGGAACTTGTCCAAACCTTTCTTAAAACCAGCTATGCTATCCGCTCTTACCACATCCTCTGGCAACGCGTTCCAGAGCTTAACTATTCTATGAGTGAAAAAAATTTCCTCCTATTGGTTTTAAAAGTATTTCCGTGTAACTTCATCGAGTGTCCCCTAGTCTTTGTAATTTTTGATGGAGTGAAAAATCAATCGACTTGTACCCGTTCTACTCCACTCAGGATTTTGTAGACTTCAATCATATCTCCCCTCAGCCATCTCTTTTCCAAGCTGAAGAGCCCTAACCATTTTAGGCTTTCCTTATACAAGGAGTTCCATCCCCTTTACCATCTTGGTTGCTCTTCTTTGACCCTTTTCTAGCACCACTATATCTTTCTTGAGATCAGGAGACCAGAATTGAACGCAATACTCCAAATGAGGTCACACCATGGAGCGATACAGGGGCATTATGAGAGATGATAGGTCTGCATAGAATTCTGCACAGCTTCTGGGATATTGGTCAGATATTCTAGGAATAAGCAGTGGGTCCCCAAAATTAGATAGAGTGGGAGCCCAACGGGACAGATACGGAAAAATGCTTGAGTACCTGAATAATCTGCATAAAATTGTAGGATATGCAAAATATAAACTATTATTAACAATAAGCAGCATAAAATATGTTTGACTCTTTGGGATCTTGCAAGGTACTTGCAACCTGGGTTGGCCACTGCTGGAAATGGGATACTAGTCTTGATGGACCTGCAGTGTGTCCTAGTATGGCAGCTCTTATATTCTTATATCATCTTTCACTTCTCACTCTAGGTGCCAGCTCTGTGGTGTTAGCATTGCCCAGACATCAGAGCTAAAATCTTCTGAATATAGAATGGAAGGGGAAAGCAATCTCTCCTCAGCTACAGCTCCCATCTCCTGTAGGAATGAGGCTTCACACAGGACTCAGGATAGGATGAGGCAACGCTAATGGATGGTCTCTCACCCTTTTATTGAGTATCTTAACTCCCTTAATTACTTAGCTAATTCTCTTCAAGGTTACAATTTCATCATGCATTTACAGTGTGGATTATAACAAGGTAACTCGTTTGTTTACATATCTAATGTGATTCTCAAAGCTACTATCTCACGTGACATATGAATACATCATAACGGTTACAATAAAGTGATTCCCTTGTGTACACTTTTAATATGTCTATAATCTTACTACAGCATGTGACAGTCCAAAGGTTATAATGCATGCTCCTTAAGCACCTCGTGATTAGCCTTAAACTCAGGGCCTGTTTTTGTATGTAGGCAAAGTCTGATTGTTGCCCATATAAGGAATACTTAAACAAGATAAAGAATAAGATAAGGGTAAACTTGGGTCAGGCTAATATGTGACAAGGATCTTGTGACAAGAGAGGGGAATGCCTCAGTATTCTGTCACAAGGTGCTAACATTTTTCCTTGCTTTAGAATGACTGAGTGGCAAGAGGGGAGAAGGAATAATGAAGGATTCATACTTCTTTCACAAGGCCTCAGATCCTTACACAGGACTTTAGATAAGTGTGCTGACCTCGCCTGTGTGCTGACCTTGCCCTGGTTCAGAACTGCATCTCTTCAATCTCCCCCTGCAATTTTCAGACAGGTCAAAATGGATTTGAAAATTTCATCCAAATCTAATTAACTGCACCTTATTGTTAGACATCTAGCAGTCATTTCAAGTTTAGGCACATATCATGACTATCTTTAGTACTGCATAATAATTCTGAAATTGGCATCACAAATTTTACAAGGAACAAGCTGGGTATTCTTTCTTCTCATCTTTGAGTACTGTTAAAAATACTAGAAATGGGTAGAAAAGTAGAAACCAGACTGCTTCTTTTCAGTGCTTTCAAACTCTGTAGCAATGATGCAGGCTGGCATTTTATTTTTGGCAGGTCTGTGGTTCACACACACTTCATTTTAACAAGCTCTGCTTTCTCTCGTACCTCCAGCTAGCCTTGCTTCATCGTTATTTGTTCACTAATTAACTGCACTGTAAAGCAAAAAAGGTTGATGCCTGCCTGTATTAAATCTAACATCATACTCCGCATGTTTCAGTGCTGCATACTAGTACACAGTACAAGCTGCGAGTTTGTAACCCTGGAAACAAGGCAAATACTAGTACAGTAATCCTACCTCCCCCATCCTAACAGCCCTGCGAACCTGGGAGACCTGCACTGTGCTGCTTTTTCATTTTCACTATTCAGATCTGAATATGAACATGGCAGCCCACCCAGCTGTAAATGCAGGTTGCCTGGCAACTGCTTTAAAGAGTGTTATTTGCTCTGACTGAGACAAGCTGTTATTTCATTCCTTTTTTTTTTTTTTTTTTTTACAAAAAAAGAGATAGAGAGCGTGAGAAGCAAAATGAAATGCTGTAATTATACCAAATAGCAGTGTACATGGCCCATACTTAGGAAAATGTTTCCGTCCTGAAGGATCCCCATTAGGACTTTTTTTTTTTCAAAGTGCAGATTTCCTCTGCTTCCTGTAAGATTACTCCTGAGCTCCCACTAGTCTGTTTTCACAAAGATTCAATGCATACTGTAGGGTGCTTTCTATGCTTTATAAAACACTAGTTTTTTAGCCCATTACATTAATGGGTGCTAGAATAGATGTGTAGACTTAGGTATTTCTTTCTATCTTTCTTTCTTTCCGTATGTCTGTCTTTCTCTCTCCCTGCCTCCTGTCTTTCTTTCTTTCTGTCTCTCTCCCTGGCCCAATGTTTGTCTTTCTTTCTTTCTGTCTCTCTCCCTGGCCCAATGTTTGTCTTTCTTTCTTTCTGTCTCTCTCCCTGCCCACTGTATGTCTGTCTTTCTTTTTTTCTTTTCTGTCTCTCTCCCCTGTCCAGCAGCACCCCTTCCCTGCTTCCCTTGTCCAGCAGTAGCCCTTCTCCCTTCCTTTTACCTCCCCCCTATACAGCAGCACCCTTTTCCTGCTCCCCCTGTCCAGCAGTAGCCCTTTTTCCCTTCCTTTAACCTCCCCCTTGTCCAGCAGCACCCCTCACAACGTCGAAGAGCCACGGTCATGTTCTCACATGCTGTCTGTGCGCCCTGATAGAGAAACCACATTTTTTTACCTTTCGTCACCTCATCTTCCATGTCGGTGCGAGTAAGAAGGAGGACACCACACCCGCTATAACGTGGCAGCCAGACTGGAAGAGTAGAAACCCCCTATCCCCTCCCCCCCATACCTGCTCCACATGCACGCATGCCCCCTACAGCCTATAGCACATCAACCCCAGTGGCCAACTGCTGGCGCTCGGCAGTGTACTGCGCTTACACAGGCACTGTGCCATGGACCGACAGAGTTTGAAGTATGCATGCGCACTCAGGGTTTTATTATAGCGGATGCCATTGGGGTGGTTACCCTTGGAGTCTGCTTATTTAGATATACAGATTTCTCTTAAGAGTATAAGAACATAAGAATAGCCATACTGGGTCAGACCAATGGTCCATCTAGCCTAGTATCCTGCTTCCAACAATGGCCAATCCAGGTTACAGTACCTGGCAGCAGTGGAATCAGTGGCATCAGTGGCATAGTAAGTGGGTGGAGGCACCCCAGTGTCCTCCTCTCTGCCCCCCTCCCCCAGATCCTTCTGTGTAACTCCCATACCTCTTTAAATCTTCACCAGCATGAGCAGTTTCTCTGGCCTGCTTCTTGCACTGGCATTGGCTTTACCTCTGGACGCCACTTCCTGACCCCGCGACCTGGAACTGATTTAAGAGGGAACCAGGTGTGCACGAGCAGCAGGCCAGAGTAGCTGCTTGTGCTGGTGAAGATTTAAAGAGGTGTGGGGGTGGGCAGGGAAGGGAGGGTGCGAGAGTGGCATGGAGGGGGGTGGAGAGGTGGCAACCCCTCCACCATGATGGCACCCAGGGCAGTCTGCCCCTTGCTCTCCCACTGCCTGGCAGAAATCCAGATACAAGCAACATTCCATTCTACCGATCCCACGGCAAGCAGTGGCTTCCCCCATGTCTATCTCAATAGCAAACTATGGACTGTCCCTCCAGAAACTTCTCCAAACCCTTTTTTAAAACCCAGACACACTCATTGCTGTTACCACATCCTCTGGCAATGAGTTCCAGAGAGTTTTGGACCATGTTTACGATCCATAGGGGGTCTTTTACTAAGGTGCACTAAATATATGCACTTAATGCATTTGAATAGCAAACATTAAAGTACGCTAAATGCAAAGGCTAAGAGGTAATTATTGGAGTGTGCCCAGCATGTCCTCTGTGATTGCCACTTTGAGACATTCGTTAAAGTGTGTAAACTTGGCTGCACTGAGTGCTTCCTAATGAGGTGCTAAATAAACCCATGCTAACAGCAAACATGACAGTACAGGTACATATTATGCACTAACGGTAATATGCAATCGCTACCCATTTTCTGTCTAGTTCTACTACTACTACTACTACTACTAATTATTTCTATAGCACTACCAGACATATGCAGTGCTGTACAGAGTCACAAAGAAGACAGTCCCTGCTCAAAAGAGATTACAATCTAAACCAGGGATGTCAAAGTCCCTCCTCGAGGGCCGCAATCCAGTCAGGTTTTCATGATTTCCCCAATGAATATGCAAGAGATCTATTTGCATGCGCTGCTTTCATTTTATGCTAATATATCTCATGCATATTCATTGGGGAAATCTTGAAAACCCGACTGGATTGCAGCCCTCAAGGAGGGACTTTGACACCCCAGATCTAAGAAGATAAGATAGACAAACAGGATGTCATGGATACAGTTTAGGGAACGGGGAATAGTTCCTGACCATAACTGCAACATGCAGTTAATGCATCAATTTGCATGTGGTAACCGACATGAAACTGCCCTAACAGTTGGCCTGCTTGTGCGATAGCAGTTAACCCCTGCTAATTTGTGCATTAACTGCATCACACACCTTGAGGAAAGGGCTCCTTAATCTGGCCCTTGTTTTGGTTTTAAGTGAATGATTCCTCTGCACATTTAAATTTAAAAATAAGACCACCTAGCAAGTAGGAATTGCAATGTCACAAGTAAAAAGAGGGGTGAATCAATTTTACTAACTTAGGGCCTTTTTATTTAACTGTGTTGAGTACTAATGTGCAATTAATGTGAGAAAAAAAGGATTTCTGCAAATCACATTAAAGCGTTTTGCAGTAATTTAACCATCAACATGTGCTAAATGTGCATTATTTATTTGGGGGGGGGGTAATTTTTTAGGGATGGGGCATGCCATGGTTGTGGACACATTATCCCTTTCTTCTTTCACGTATGTGAATTGTCCAATTATATCTTTTATAGACTGAATAGAGGGAGAGCGCTAGATATGGTATATTTAGATTTTAGAAAATCCTTTCACATAGTTCCACACAGGCATCTAATAAATAAGCTGAGAGCCCTCGGTATGGGCCCCAATGTGATGGGCTGGGTCAGGAACTGGTTGAGTGGAAGGTGACCACGAGTAATGGTCAACGGAGATTGCTCAGAGGAAAGGGAAGTTATCAGTGGTGTGCCCCATGGTTCTTGGACCTGCTCTTTTTAACACTTTTGTAAACTATATTGTTGAAGGGCTGTCTGGTAAGATTTGCCTCTTTGCAGATGACACCAAAATCTGCAGTCGAGTAGACAACCAGGATGGTTTGGATAACTTGAGGAAGGACCTAGTAAAGCTTTTTTTTTTTAAATTCTTTATTGATTTTCAAGTCTTCAACAGTGCAACACAACAAATGCAATGTATAATGATACAATAAAAGCACATTCAACTTTCACATGTTCATAATCAACCATTTTATCCCACCCACCCATCCAATAAACATTCAATATAACACAAAAACATATATTACCATAAAAACCTTACCCTTTTCTAAATAATGATATCTTCCCAATCTGGGGTTCAAGAAAGGATTGGACAATTTCCTGCTGGAAAAGGGGATAGAGGGGTATAGATAGAGGATTACTGCACAGGTCCTGGGCCTGTTGGGCCGCCGCGTGAGCGGACTGCTGGGCACGATGGACCTCAGGTCTGACCCAGCGGAGGCATTGCTTATGTTCTTATCCCAAGTGTGAATATTCAAACAATCAATTTATGACCTAAATAACCCCCTCCCACCCTTCCTTGGATATGTACCAAAATAAACAAAACTGACTCACAGTCAACACTCAATTAATATCAATTATAATGAGGTAACATAAGATGCCAATGGGCCCCATATCAATTTAGATATATTACCTTGCCCCAAATTCTCAGCATTTATTCTTTCAAGTCTATAACTAGAGGAAAGACTTGCCCACCAGAACAAAAAATTTAAACGATCACAGTTCTTCCAATTTCGAGTGATCATCTGGATGGATATTCCAGTCATTATAAGGAAAAGACCTTTATATTGATCTATAAGGGGCTTAACATGTAATATTGTACCACAAATGACTGCCTCATACGTTAGAGGAATTGATGATTCCAAAATGCTATTAATTCTTCCCCATATTGACCTCCAAAAGCTAAGTATCAAAGGACAATAGAACAACAGATGATCCAGTGTCCCAATGTCTAAATGACAGTGCCAGCATCTATTAGATAGTGAAGCTTGAAGATGGCGTGAAATTTGGCAGCTAAGATTTAATGCTAAGAAATGCAAAGTCAAGCATTTCGGCTGCAAAGTCCCAAGGAGGTGAAGAACTTTTGGGCATGAAAGAGGAACAGGACTTGGGTGTGATAAGGTGGCCAAACAGGTTAAAAAGGCAACAGCAAAAGCTAGAAGAATGTTTGGATGCATAGGAAGACAGATGACAAGTAGGAAAAAGAAGGTTTTGATGCCCCTGAATAAGACGCTGGTGAGATCTCATTTAGAATATTGTGAACAATTCTGGAAATCACACCTTCAAAAGATATAAACAGGATGGAGTCAATTCAGAGGAAGGCTACTAAAATGGTCAGTGGTTTTTATCATAAGGTGTACAGGGACAAATTTAAAGGTCTCAATATGTAAACCCACCTGGAGACCCCACCCAGCATCCCCCCTAACAGGCAGACCCCTCCCCCACTCCCCCGTACCTTTTAAAATGAAGGTCTGGCTGGAGGAAGGTATACACTCTCCAGCCAGCAGGCCTGCCACTGCACAATGATGGGCTTCCTTCTTCCTGGTGCATTCTGGGATGCACCAGGGAAGAGCCTATGACTCTGATTGACTCAGATGCCTAAGGCCAGGCCCCTCCCATAAGGAGGAGTGTTTGGCCTCCTTCCCAGTGCATCCCGGGATGCACTGGGAGTGGCCTAAGACTCTGATTGGACAGATACTTAAAACCACTCCCATATGTTCTTATTGGGACCCCTCCAGTTCAGGTATCATCCACGGCCCAACAGTCCTCTGGATCCCAGAATCTACCTGGCTGAGGTCCCTCCACATAACTGCCACCACTGGCAGCTTTCTCTGGCTCTCACTCACCTACTTTAGCCCCACCCCACCAGGCTTTGCCATGCTCCCATGCCTGGTTAGGCCTCTTCTTCAGCCCTCTCTCTCATCTTGTGCATGTGCAAAAAAACATGCATGTGCCGCTGACTCCTCATATCTCTCCCCAGTGGCCAGCAAAATAATTGATTACTGCGCTGCCTGGAACTGGGTCTGCCTGTTGCAGCAGGCACCAAATCATGCCTCGCCCTTCTCATTGGGCCTGAATCACCCTGGGATCGTGGCAGAACCACAATCAAGACTTCTGGCTCTCCTCTGCTCTTACTAGTCCCTAAGCCAGGACCACAAAACCAGGGCTTACACTGTAGCCTGCAACCCCCCTCCCTCTCATGTGGGTTAAAATATATATATTTTTATTCTGGTTACACATGCATTGCCAGGTTTTGTATCTCATTACTAAGTACTGTGAGGTAACTTATTTAGTGCTGTGTTAGGGCAAGAAACCCAGCATTAGAGCCCGTAAATCATGTTAAGTGGTTAATAATGTAGATGATTGCATTAACACAGCTCAATAACTTTCCCCCTTTGTTGAGTAGATCTGAGGGAATGGGATGGGATACATGGAATAAGTACAGTATAAAGAAGACCAAAGTATAGCACTAAGTGTGTTAGAATTAGGCTAGGCAGCCATAGGAGGAGCTTGACTTCAGTATTCTAAATTATCTGAAGACGTTTGATATATGTGAGTTAAGACGTCACTACAGTCAGCTTTTTAGCCTCGCTTTGGGGACGATTTTCCCGAGGAGTCTTTTTCGACCAAGAGTGTCGGAGCCAGAGGACTCAGGTACCAGCCTGCCAGCTATGCTAATGTGAATTTATTTGCACATGTATTTAGAGCCTTTATTAAAAGATTTTTTGGATTTAGTATTTTTAGTTTGAATATAATCTTCACAGCAAGTTTGATCCTTCACAAGCACCACGCTAAAGAAAAGAAAAAAATAAAGGAGACTTCTTATATGACTTCCTGATGTAGCTCTAGCGAAACATGGAGCATGTTGAAGCCAAGACATACCAGCTCAGATAAGTGATTTATCTTTGTCTATGGAGGGCTATATGAATATTCTAATGTCAAACAGCAGCCTTAGTGCTCAATACAATGTGCTGTGATTAAGAATCCATGCACCACTAGCGACCTCGTATCGCTGCACCACGCCTTGTTAAAGTATCTATGAGCACATCAAAATTTAAGAAACACTTTTTGGGATACTTGTAATATTTTCCAACTCTGATGGTACAAGAATCCTTGACGGGTGAGGGATATTGTTTGTGTAACTATTTGTCTCCTATCCCGTCCCAAACAATTGTTTGGACTTAAATCCCCTGTGTTTATTGTGATAGTATTACGGCAGCTTGTCACAATGTTAGTGAAATGTGCTGCATATTGTTTTTGAGGCTTTTTCTCCACTGTTGCTGAAAATACCACACATTCCTCAGTGTTCTCCCACTTTTGGCATAGTAACTTTCAGAATAATTTGTTTCCCCTCCCATCCCTTCCATTCTTCCCTTTCTTTCTTTTCTATTCTGTTCTTTTCCCTTTTGTTCTTGTTCTAGTCTGTGTGATTCATGTTTATTCGTAATGCGTATGTTTGTTTATTTTAATATTTTAATATTTTATGTATCCCCCTTTGTTTTAATATGTAAACCGCCTTGAAGCACGATATCAAATTTTTAATAAACTTGTAAATAGAATTATAGTTACTATACAGTGATTATTATAGGGATAGGGTTACCATATGGCTCCAGGAAAAGGAGAACAGATTGAGATATCCGGGTTTTACTTCCATTACTGTCCTCCTTACTTCCGTCCTCCTTTTTCTGCAGCCACATGGTAACCCTAGATAGGAGGTAACTGGTTGAGAGAAAATAGAGAGTAGGTTTGTGCTCCCAGTCTGTGCTGGGAGTGCTACTTTTGAACATACGAGTATTTATCAATGATTTAGAGATGGGAATAACTAGTGAGATAATTAAATTTGCTGATGACACAAAGTTGTTCAAAGTTGTTAAATCACAAGAGGATTGTGAAAAATTGCAAGAGGACCTTGTGAGACTGGGAGACTTGGCGTCAAAATGGAAGATGACGTTTAATGTGAGGAAGTGCAAAGTGATGCATGTGGGAGGGAGGAACCTGAACTATAGCTACATAATACTGGGTTCTATGTTAGAAGTCACTGCCCAGGAGAAGGATCTAGGTGTCATTGTTGAGGATACGGTGAAACCCTCAGCTCAATGTGCTGCGGCGGCTAAAAAAACAAATAGAATTAGGAATTATAAGAAAAGAAATGGAAAACAAAGATGAAAATGTTACAATGCCTTTGTATCGCTCTATGGTACGGCTGAATCTTGAATACTATGTGCAATTCTGGTTGCTTTATCTCAAAAAAGATATAGCAGAATTAGGATAGGTACAGAGAAAAGAGACAAAAATTATAAAAGGGATGGAATGACTTCCCTATGAGGAATAGCTAGAGCTCTTCAGCTTGGAGAAGAGATGGCTCAGGGGTGAGTGGAGTGGAAAGGGCAGATGTGAATCACTTTTCAAAAATACTAGAACTAGGGGGGCATACGATGAAGCTACTAAGTAGCAGATTTAAAACAAACCAGAGAAACTATTTCTTCAAAGAACATGTAGTTAAACTCTGGAATTCATTTCCAGAGAATATGGTGAAATCAGTTAGCTTAGCAGGTTTTAAAAAAAGGTTTGGATAATTTCCTAAAAGAGAAGTCCATAGGCTATTATTGAGATGGTTTGGGGGAATCCACTGCTTATTCCTAGGATAAGCAACTAAAAATATATTTTACTACTTGGAATCTAATCATCTAGGTAGGTACTTGGGACCTGGGACCTGGGATGCTGGGCTTGATGTCCCAGTATGGCAATTCTTATGTTCTTGAAGATGCCATATGATGAAATCTTTCTGGTAAGGAACCTACAAGAGCAGGTGGCCAGGTTGAGGAGCACCTGGGAAGGATTTTATTTGTTTTGTTGTGAAATCAAAGCATGATCGTTTTTGGATTTTGTTTTCTCATCTTGTTGATAAACACCTTATTTCGGTGGAAAAAAATAAAAATGACGATGTGGAGAGATGAAGGTGTACTGGGAGGGAATACTTGAATTATTCCAGTGGATATCTGTTTATGTGTAAGTTACTTGTAGAATTATGTATTCCTTTTCCCACCGCACTATGAGGGTAATTTTCAGCTAGTTCAGAACAGTGCAGTTCAGGACTGTGGGTATTTTGAACCCATGGACTTTACAAGGTGATTTTTGAAAGGGAACTCCATGAGGTGCTTCCCTTTAAAAACAGGCTATTGGTACAATGTCCTGCATGAAACAGTCTTGTAGTCATTAATTAGCAGACTGGATATGTTTGGCTAAACTACCCATATGCTAAAAGTAAATACAAATTTGACTGCCAGAAGCAAGAGGGAAGAATTAGAGAGACATTGGTGGAGAAGTACCTGCCTGTGGAGAGATATTTGTAGAAGCTAAAATTATCTTTTGTTAAAATGCATTTAACTAAACAATTATTTAACTGAAATCAAACTCCTTTACATCTAAGGAGATCATTTGGCATTGATTTGGAGCACATTGCTCATGACAGATAACTACTATTATTCTCATGCAGAGAAGTGAAGGCTGCTAATTCAGAGCCACAAAATGTGTGGATATGTTTGCTTCAAGCAGTGAGAAATAGCAGGACCTTTTCAGCTCTGGTTACACACGATACTTGGAAATGCATATGTAACAACAGATCTGTTCTCAAGTTAAAGGCAATCTGCTGGAACACAATGACAAGGGGAAAATCTGTTAATTGCTGTTAGATTTACAAAACCTAGACCCTGGGGGTTTCAGCTAACAGTGTTTTTATTGCTGTAATCTAAAAAAGCTGCATATAGTACAGTATAACTGTGCATTTTGATTTTCAGTAAAAAAAAAAATTATGCCAGAAAGGATACATATCATTAGAGTAACCAATGGCAGGTATCACAATACCTGTGTAATATCATAAAAAACAATAGATGTGATGAAGCAAAATTGATCATAAACCTTTTACTGTATTTGCCTTTCCAAATACCACTGTATGCTGTAAAGCATGGAAACTATTCCCTCAGCATGGCAAGATGTTTCTTAAGGTTAGTGACAGGGAAGTGCATGAATTTTGAAAGAAACTGAAAAAAGCAACTCAATAGGTGAGTTTCATAATTGTTTCAGCTTAAAACGAAATGAAAAAAATTGCAAGGAAATTCAGGGTTTTATTTTTTCATTTCATGAACTTAATAATAGAGAATGACACAAGGATGGATACCTGTGGTTACAGTGAGATGAGGACGGAGACAGAGCCTGTGGGGACAGGGCGAGGATGGAGACAGAGCCCGTGGGGATGGGGACCCAGACAAACTTTGTCTTTGTGTCATTCTCTACAAACTTGAGACTAGTATCAATATGTAAAAACTTACATCTTAGACAACTGGCAACTGAATTCAATGATTAAAAAACAACGGCAGAAGCTGCTTTTGGATTTACCGTATTTTCGCGGATATAACGCGCACCATTGTAAAACGCGCACAGGGGTATAGCGCGCAGAAATCACGATGATATGTACAAAAACTTTTCTATACCGCGCTCAGGCATATAACGCGCATGCTGCCCGACTCTCCTCTGGCCACCCCGACTCTCCTTTCGCTCTCCCCGACTCTCCTCTGGCCACCCCGACTCTCCTTTCGCCCTCCCCGACTCTCATCTGGTTGCCCCGACTCACCCTGACTTTCGGTGCACTGCCCCGACTCTCCTCTGGTTGCCCCGACTCACCCTGACTTTCGGTGCACTGCCCCGACTCTCCTCTGGTTGCCCCGACTCACCGTTCACCCGCCCTGACTTTCGGTGCACTGCCCCGCCTCTCTGTGCTTGTCCCCCTTGAAGTCCTGTCCCCCCTTGAAGGTCTGCCTGTCCCCCCTTGAAGGTCTGCCTGTCCCCCCTTGAAGTCCTGTCCCCCTTGAAGGTCTGCCTGTCCCCCTTGAAGATCTGCCTGTCCCCCCTTGAAGTCCTGTCCCCATCCTGAAAGCCTGATGCCCCCCCCTCTACGTCCGATTCTTCTCCCCCCTCGGCAGGACCACTCGCACCCCCACCCCGAAGGACCGCCGACTCCCCGACAATATTGGGCCAGGAGGGAGCCCAAATCCTCCTGGCCACGGCGAACCCCCTAACCCCACCCCGCACTACATTACGGGCAGGAGGGATCCCAGGCCCTCCTGCCCTCGACGCAAACCCCCCTCCCCCCCAGCCGACCCGCGACCCCCCTGGCCGACCCCCACGACCCCCCCACCCCCCTTCCCCGTACCTTTGGAAGTTGGCCGGACAGACGGGAGCCAAACCCGCCTGTCCGGCAGGCAGCCAACGAAGGAATGAGGCCGGATTGGCCCATCCGTCCTAAAGCTCCGCCTACTGGTGGGGCCTAAGGCGCGTGGGCCAATCAGAATAGGCCCTGGAGCCTTAGGTCCCACCTGGGGGCGCGGCCTGAGACACATGGTCGGGTTTGGCCCATGTGCCTCAGGCCGCGCCCCCAGGTGGGACCTAAGGCTCCAGGGCCTATTCTGATTGGCCCACGCGCCTTAGGCCCCACCAGTAGGCGGAGCTTTAGGACGGATGGGCCAATCCGGCCTCATTCCTTCGTTGGCTGCCTGCCGGACAGGCGGGTTTGGCTCCCGTCTGTCCGGCCAACTTCCAAAGGTACGGGGAAGGGGGGTGGGGGGGTCGTGGGGGTCGGCCAGGGGGGTCGCGGGTCGGCTGGGGGGGAGGGGGGTTTGCGTCGAGGGCAGGAGGGCCTGGGATCCCTCCTGCCCGTAATGTAGTGCGGGGTGGGGTTAGGGGGTCGCCGTGGCCAGGAGGGTTTGGGCTCCCTTCTGGCCCAACTACACAAAGTACGGGGAAGGCGGGTGGGGGTGTCGTGGGGGTCGGCCAGGGGGGTCGCGGGTCGGCTGGGGGACGGGCGGAGGTTCTTGGGGGGGGGCGGGGGGTGGGGGGGGGGGGTTTGCGTCGAGGGCAGGAGGGCCTGGGATCCCTCCTGCCCATAATGTAGTGCGGGGTGGGGTTAGGGGGTCGCCGTGGCCAGGAGGGTTTGGGCTCCCTCCTGGCCCGATATTGTTGGGGAGTCGGCGGTCCTTCGGGGTGAGGGTGCGAGTGGTCCTGCCGGGGGGGGATGTATCGGACGTCGGGGAGTCGGCCGGGCAAGAGGGCTTGGGCTCCCTCTTGCTCCGATCGTGGATGCGGGTGCGGGTGGGAGCGCGTGCGAGGGGGGGTGAATCGGGCGTTGGGCGGGGTGGGAACTATGTTTAAAAACTTTTGTATACCGCGCTCAGGCATATAACGCGCGAGGGGTATGCGGGGTATGCGCGGTACGTAAAATCACGTATAACGCGCGCGTTATATTCGCGAAAATACGGTAAATGAATTACTGTTCAATGGTATCATTTGTGTCTTGTCTGCTGATTAGACTCCTACCATCTGCAATGTCCTTCCATCATGTGCCCAGTTGCTCAAGCATCTTACTGTTACTGCAACAAATTCATCCATCATTGCCAACATCAAACAACATGTCCAATATTTAGTAAACTCTTGGGCCCAGATGCTCTAAAATCACCGTTAAAATCCTGTGGGTTGCTGTGGTGCCAGTAAATTGTCCGATTTGAAAACAATGATCGATGTATAAACAATTTCAAATGTAAATGAGGCCCGTGGAAATCCCATCTGATCAGTCGTCGGAGAAAGTGACTGACACATGCGCAGAATAGTCCACGGAACAAGGCATGAATATGCACATGCACATAAGCGTCAATCATAGGCGTGCCTTATAGGAGTGCTTCGTAGGTGCACATCATAAAGGGAGGGAAGGAGAGGGGCAAAACGTGAAAACATTTTTTTATACTGCTTTGGCAGGACAAGTGCTCCCCTCATGCAATCAGCAGCCCCTCCCCTCCCCAAACATGATGAAATTCTACCTTGCATGCAATGGGCAATCTAAACTTTGATGCACACAGCTCAGACGCGCCTTCAACACAAGTGCCTGAACTGTATTTTTAACACTACCAGCACCCCTGGACCAGCCGGTAATTTTGGAGTGTTAAAAGTTGGTGCTTCTTTTTGTATATCAACAGACGATGTCAAAGCATCGCTCAGAGTGCCAGTTTTAATATTAATGACTTTGTTGTACTACATTTATATAGTAGAATCGGAGGCTTGCAAGGGGTTACTCCAAGACCAACTTGAGAAATACTGGATCAAATCATAGATGTTTTAATTGTCATGATGAGAAAAAAAAACAATAGGTGACCAATAAAGAAGTTGATATACTACTCGGAACTCAATAAGATGTCAAATTTATTCAATAAAAAGATGTTGACTTGACACAGACCGTGTTTCAGCGTAAAAAGCCTGCATCAATCATCATCAACTACATAAAATACATACAAGCATATAAAAATAATTTAGTATGCTTTAAAAAACTGTATACAGTACATAAATAAAAATGGACAATAAAAAACATAGAATAATAAATATTACATTACATTACATTAGTGATTTATATTCCGCTTGTGCCTTGCGGTTCTAAGCGGATTACAGATTAGAGGTCTGGACAATTCCAGGAGCATTACAGTACAAAGTGGCTAGTTACAATTGTTAGTCTGGACATTTCCAGGAGAAATTGAAAGTAAAGAGAAAGTATATACAAGGTTACTGTGATGAGTAATAGTACAATCGTGATGCTGTAGAGAGTTATACAATGTTGAAGGTGTTGCTGTGGTGGTGGTGGTGGTGTTCATAAGAATATTTTCTTGTGCTATGGTGAGGATGAGATGATGGGAAATGTTTTTTTGAAAAGATGAGTTTTGATTTCTTTTCGGAATACTTTAATGTCTGTTATTTTAATCAGTAGATTGGAGATGGTAGTGTCAATCTTCGCTGCCTGTGTCGCCAGAAGTCTGTCGTATGTTTTCTTGCGTCGGGTGCCATTGAGTGGGGGGTAGTTGAATAGGCTCTGGGTTCTCCTTGTTCTGGGTTTGAGGTTACGGAATAGTCGGTTGTTTAGGTAGCAGGGTGCTGTTCCATGGGTTACTTTATATAGTAGACAGTAGAATTTGAACTGGGATCTTGCTTTTATCGGAAGCCAGTGTGAATCTAGGTATGCGTTGGTGATGTGTTCATATTTTCCGAGGGAGTAGATGAGTCTGAGGGCCGTGTTTTGAACGGTCTGTAGTTGTTTTATCATATAGTTTGGGCATGATAGGTAGAGGCTGTTGCAGTAGTCTACAATACTTAGTACAAGGGATTGTACTAAAATCTTGAATTGATCTTTATTGAAGAATTTTCTTATTTTTCTTAGATTTCGCATTGTAAAGAATGCTTTTTGGATGGTTTTGTGGATTTGAGTCTGCATTGTGGATATACCACCTTTAAGTAATAATATATGAATGAATAAACAAAAGCATGGAAAAGAACACGGTGAGCCATTATGTGCATCAGTAGGTAAAATATTTTGACATTAAACCAGTAAGATCTGGTTTAGTGTCAATCGTTAAACGCATGATGAGTTTAGAGCATATGGGCCTTATTTTTCTGTTCATTCACCACACAGTTTAGGTTCTCTTCTACACCCATGTCTGAAAGACAAACCAATTACCTTCCCAGATGATGTGAAAACATAGGCAATTGAATCTTTGGGAAGGTTGTACCCAAACTGGATTGAAATGGAAGGTACTATTTGTGTTCGAGGTTGGAGCAAATGAGCACACAGTCCTTGGGATGGGGCGTGGTAACAGGGCCTGCAGGGATGGGATGGGGATGGGGTTAGAACCTGTGGGGATGGGACAGGGATGGGAACAAACTTTGTCGCTGTGTCATGCTCTACTGACTAACACATACTAAGATGAAACAAAGCATGAAAAAACATTAAATGAAATTAAAAAGTCACACACCTTCAAACGAAATGAAAGACAACTGGTGTGTACACCACTAGCTAGCTACCTGTAAGAAAGACATAAAAAATAAATATCATATGGTAATATGTTATATAAGACTCGGCCATTTTTGCAAACAGAGTTGACCCTAGGCTAACTGTCACCTTGTGTGAAAACAGAAATTGGCTCCCCCACTTTTGGTGGAAGCAAATTTAGTACAGTATGAGAGCAATAGCCTAATGTAGTGTGTCTTGCAAACTATTTCCAGCCACGGCACACTAAACAGGTAGTGGCAGCTCGAGCAAGTGCATGGACGTTGATGTGATGATGTCACATACATGAATGACTTCATCACGTCAATGTCTGTACATGTGCAAAAACCCTGCAATCTTGAGCCGGCATTGGTGGGGGGTGGGGGGGGGGGGGAGGGAGGGGAGAGGAGGTGTCAACAGGAGAGGCACGGAGAGGTGTAGATGTGCCGAGGAGGAGAGGTGCCGACTGGCTGTTTACAAGATGTGCCTCTCTCTGTGAAAGGCACATCCTTTAGGCAGTCAGCTGGCACCAGTGACTCTCCTCCTTGCCGGCATCTCGCGGCACACTTTGAATCTCCCCGCAGCATACAGTTTGCTATTCACTGGCCTAATGGTCAGAGCTGTAGGCTAAGAACCAAGAAAGTCTGGTTCAAATCCTACAGCAGCTCCTTCTGACCTTAGGCAATCATAAATCACTTAATTCTCCATTGTCTAAGGTAGATTGTGAGCTTTCCAGGGACAGAAAAAATGGCTCTCATCAAGACAAATATCAGGCTGAACCGTATGCTGGATGTTTCGACTCTGCGGTCCATGGGGGGCTTAACATACTGTAATGTACCACATATGACTGCCTCATAGGTCAATGGAATTGTAGATTCCAGTATGAGAAAGGATGTTAAAGTGATCCAGGAGGAAAAAGAGGGAATTTTATTATGAAGCTGGACATACTTTTTGATATCGGTGCTCCAGATACTACTGAAACTACAGTGTTCTCCCGGTCGTTTGCGGTCGGCGGTTTGCGGTCCCAGTCATTCGCGGTATTTTCCGACCGCGAACCGCCAACAAGGAGAGGGCAGCGGGAGCACCGGCGAGTGCAGGAAATCACTCGCTCTATGCTCCGACTACTTCTTCTTGCACTAAGTCAGGCCTTATCCAATCAGGAGCTGCTTTGACACGCAGCTCCTGATTGGTAAGGCCCAACTTAGTGCAGGAAGAGGCTGGTTGGAGCATACAGCGAGTGATTTCCTGCACTCTCCAGTGCACCGGCTGCTCACTCCTGCCTCCCCCGCTGCTCTCTCCAGTCTCCCCCATGAAAAACCGTATTCACGGTTTTTCAAGATTCACGGGGTTTCCTGGAATGGAACCCCTGCGAATATCGGGGGAGTACTGTATAATGGAATCTCGATTACTGTTAAGTGAAAACAAGAAAACTGATGTGAACTTCTACTTTGACCAAAGAGGTAAAAGACAGGCAACCATGTCTGGATATGACAAGATATTTCCAACCAAAGCAGTGATGCAAATGTTTAGACAGGAAGATGAAAAGCAAAAGATTGAAAAACAAAAGACAAGTTTGCTTAACATTAATAATAACTTTATTTTTATATACCGCCATACCATAAACAATTCTAAGCGGTTTACAAGGGAAGAGACTGTATACAGAAAGCGACATTACAGTGAACTTACAAATTTACATTGGCATGTTAAGTTGAGTCAGGTTTATCTGGAAGTGTATTGAAAGAACATCAGGTTGAGGTGGGGGTCAGAGAAATTTGTCAAAGAGGTAGGCTTTTATTGACTTTCTAAACGTTTGGTACGAAGGTGCGTTTGAGATGAAGTTGGTTAACCATTTGTTCCATTTGCCTGCTTGGAATGATAGTGTTCTGTTCACGTATCTCTGGAAGGTTCAGCCCTTTAGGGATGGAAAGGAAAACAAGTAGGTGCTGGGGGTATTAGTGGTGAGATGAATACTGAAGCAGGAAGTACTGAAGAAAGTGACATGGAGGTTGATGACTTCATACCTAGAGAAAAGACCAAGGCAGCCAACTTCATAACAATTCAATTTCCATGAAAATAATTCAGTGTGATGAAATAACTGCTGCAGCTGACAGACTGAAACTATCAATCAGACAACTTTCATTGTCTCAGCAGTCATTAAGTCTGGCAATGGTGACCTCAGCAACTCTGACATCTCGCAAACAACTATGCACTGCAGCAGAATGGCTAACAGACAAAAAATTGCTGAAGGTTTTATTGTCACTGTATGAGAGAATCTTCCACACTATGTTGCTCTTCACTGGACCGGTAAAGTGATTAAAGATCAGCTCAGAGAGTCTCATGAATGACTTGCTGTGCTTGTATCTGGTGCTATAGAATACACAGAATGTAGAATCCTGGGTTTGGCAAACGTATCTGATGCTGCAGGCATGTAACAAGCAGATGCATCTTACGAGTTACTTGAACTATGGCAGCTGGTTGACAATATAGTGGCATTGGTCTTCGATACTACTACTAGCAACAGTGGCGTTAAGAAAAATGCTGCAATACCATAGGCAGCGGAATGCGTTTTTGTTTGGGGGGCCCTGCAAGCTCCGCCCCATAATAGTACTAATAGTAATACAATTTTTTCCATTCATTTTTCATATATACACACAATACGATCTTATAATAGTTAACCACAAAATTAAACTATGCAAAGCACACTGCACTGTATGTTTCTCAACATTCATTCCTACCAGAACACATGCAGAACATAGATAACCCCTATGCAAATACAGGACCATAAACTAAAAGTATTAATATATACAAACAAAACTCTAAGATGCAAGATTCTGCATGCAGTACAACCCCCAGAGAAATAGAAACAAATGCATTTCATCCTGAACAGTGCAAAATATAGACAGCAGATGTAATTTCTCAAAACTGACACAATTCAATCACTAAATTGAAAATAAAATCATTTCCCCTACCTTTGTTGCCTGGTGATTTTGGTTTTCAAACCATCTTTCCCAGTCTCTGGCCACACGTCCTTCTGTCTGTGCTCTTAACTATGTATCCAGGGTCACCTTATCCATTTGCTGTTTTTCTCTCCTTCACTTTCTGCCCTGCATCCGTCTTTAGCATTAACTTTTACTATTCAACTTTCTTCCATTCTTCTGCTTTCTTCTCAAAATCTACTTTTCCATGCCTTTCCTTCCCATCTATCCATGTGTACCATCTCCTCCCACTCCCATCTATCCATAAGAAGCATTTCTTCTTATCTCTTCCCTGTCGCACCCATCGCTGTGCCCCATCTCCTCCCTCTGTCTCCCCTTCCCCTCCATCCCTATGCACCATCTCATCCTGCACCCATGGTCATACATCTCTGTCTTCCCCCTTCCCCCTCATATAGTCTGGCATCATTCTCCTCTCCTTCCCATAGCCTGGAATCTCTCTCCTCTCCATGATCTGGCATCTCTCTTTCCTTCCCTCCCTCTTCCCAAGGTCTAACATCTCTCTCTTCTCCTTTCTGCGGTCTGGCATCTCTCTCTCCCCTCCTTCCCTTCCATTCTGTGGTCTGGCATCTCTCTCCTTCCCATTCCAGTGGTCTGACATCTCTCTCTTCTTTGGGTCATCTCTCCTCCTTCCCAGTGTAACATTTCTCCCTCCCTCCTCTCCACAACTACCATGTCAAACAATTCTCCCTCTTTCTTCCTTTCCCATATACATAATCTCTCTTTCTTTCTCATGCCACACACCTATGTCCAACAATTCTCCGTTCCTTTTCCCTCCCCCACCGGCAGCATTTTGTTCTCTCCCTTCCCACTACTCCACCTATGCAGCATCTCTCTTTTCCTCCTTTCCTAACCCCACCCCAGCATTTGTTCTTCCCAACCATCTCCCATTACATGCAGTATCTGTCTTTCCCAATCCCTTGATCATCTGTCCTCCCTGCCTTCCAACTCCCTACTCCCTGCACCCAGCCTCTCCCTGCCAGGCTCTGCATCCAGGCCCCTCCACCTCCCCTGTCAGGCTCTGCACCCAGCCCCTTCCCTCGCACTCTCCCCTGTCAGACTCTGAACCCAGCCCCTCCCCTCCTCTTCAGACTCTGCACCCTCCCTCCCCCCCGCCAGAATCTGCACCCAGCCCCCTTCCCTCAATCCCTCCCTCGCTTGCTCTGCACCCTGCCCCATCATCCTACCTCCTCTGGCCTGGTGGTCCAGAGGTGCAGCGGTCAGGAGTGAGCTTTCTGCGCTCCTGCTCCACTGCTATGCTGGTTGGCCGCAGCTGGTATCTTCTGTCGTTGAGTGGCAATGAGCAGGAGCGCGCTTTGGCGCTCCTGCTCAGCGGCTTCTTTGGCTCCCGCAAATTTTTGCAATGTACTATGTATTCACTGAATACAAAGTCTAGGGCTACTCTTAAGTTTCTGCTGTTCTCTTTACCACATTATCACCTTTTCAGAGACACAAAGAGAAAAAGTATGAAAGGCAAGGAGGGAGGAGGGGGGAGCATGTAAATTACCAGGATGAACACAGACAGTCTCTGTTAGTAAATGTATCTTTTCTGAAGATAAAGATGCATACTACAGTAGAAACCTGAGAGGGACTGTTACTGCTCTCAGTTTCCTTGCTGCTTTACTGTACCAGTATAAAGCAACAAAGCTGCATGATAAGCTTAGAGCTCAAAATACATAACAAGAAACAACAAAAAAATGACAGGAATTTTTCTCTCAATTTGTTTTATTTTGTTTTCAAGTTTCACTGTTCTTGAGCTTCAGAAATGGCAAACTGGGCAACAATATAATGGGTGATTTCAAATACCCCAACATTGACTGGATAAGTGTTACAGAAGGGAGTGCTAGGTGAACGGACACGTATCAGAACTTTAGTAAGTGTCCTTAGGCATATGTTGTTTAAAGATGCAAAGGTAGGCCCTGTTTATCTTTCCCTTCTTTGAAGATGGTATAAGGACATCTATGTTTGTCTTTCTTTCTTTGACATGAATGTTTAAACAGAGTTGTAGTGAAGTGAATTCAATTGTTTTGTTAAGCCGTATTTACAGACAGCTTTAGTTAAGAAGCTCTGCTGGTCAAGGCTTTTTCTGACCCTCAGTGGACTTCAATCTCTAGCTAGGAAAAATGCTGATGTGTTTAAAGTTTCATGTGACCTTACGTCACATGCTGACACATGCTGGCAAACCTGATTCGTATAAATATGTGAAACTCATAATAAAAGACGGACATATTTGAAAGATGGTTTCTGGTCTTTAAGATGTGTCCCCAGGTACCTGACTTACATATGACAGAGACAGAGAAAGTATGGGGCAGGAATTGGGACCTGAATCCTTTTCAGTTGGGGGCACGTCCGCGATGGGCAGATGATATCACCAATATTTTGTGAGTATTTCTGAATTTTTTCTGTTCTTTAATACTCACTGGGTAGTGGTGACCTGTACCCAACCCTTTATTTTAAGTTCAAGCTTTGGGTTCTATTATGGAGTTTTTTTGGGAAAAATCTCGGGGTACTTTCGGTAAGCGCCCCTCATGAATATATAAGCAGCTGCCATTCTTTCGGGAAGAATGAAATTATTTATAGAACCCCCCTGCCCACTCTGTCATTTGTAAGGTTAAAACTTTTATAGAGTATAAGATTTTATTGTCTCTTATTACTGTACCTCGCTTATAAGGTAAGATAAGCGAATATTTTTGCATTGTTATATTGCTTTTGTAATGAGTCATAAAGGCACTTACTCCTAGACAAATGAGACTTGTACGGCTGTGTGTGTGTATGACATTTTTCCTTCAGTTCCCATCTTTCTGTGTCACCAATGTTTAATACTGAGGTAGGACAGGCTGTTATGTGGAATGAATTGAATGCGCTGTTTGAACCAGTCTAAGATCTTTCCCTTGTAGTTAAAAAAAGAAACAAGAAAAAGAAAAAATTCCGTTTTAGAGGTTTTCTTTCTTGTGCAGAGCAAAGCTAATCTGTTCTTTGCTTTCATTATCAGGGTCTGTGCATGAATGTTTTTGTCCCTTCCCCCAGACTTCTCTGTTTGGGCTTCCACTGACCCCCTATAGTGCTTCTTTGAAGTTACTCATTCTTGGTTTTATTAAGCAGTAAGGTGAGATTCCACTGCTTGTCTCTTGACTTTTCTCCGGCATTATCAAAACCACCATCTCTTCTTATAATACGCCCGTCGCTCTTGTTGCCAAAGCTGATGGCATTATTAGGGCTGTTAGAGTTTTGGTAATTCTCATTGCACTTATGTTTCTTCCACCATTCCACCGGCAGCCAATGATTTTTTTTTTCTGTCATTTTCCTAAAGAATGTTTTATTTTTAGTCCCTTTGGTGAGGCTTTTCAGCTCTTTTTTTGCCTTCACCTTTAAGCAACAGTATACCTAGTGTGGAATGTCCTTCGGGCTATTCTACAAGTCATGCACTGCCCCTCATGGTCCTATTCTCATTTTGTACAACTTTTTGTGTTCCATAATTCAGGAGACCTGTCCGATTGATCGTTTGCATCTTTTATAATGGTTGTCTGTGTGTGGTCACAAGGTGTCATGAAATAAACTGCACTGGTGTACATCTAAAGTGAAATACCTGGGTTTTGTCCTGTCTCATGGTCAGAGGAAAATCTGCACTTTCTGCATTGCTGCTGTTCTGGGTCTGCCCCCGCCCAGCTAACAAGAAAGACATGCTTACTTTTCTTGCTATGATTGGTCACTGCCGCCAATGGATCTCTGCTTGTTCCTTCTATGACCAGATTTTGAGACAGACCCTGGTTTCTGAAATGACTGCTCTTATCAGATGGACTTATGAAATGTTGGACATTTAAGATGTGCTTTGGTTTCTAGCTCAAGTTTGGGTTTTCCTGCTTATGCCCACATGTTTTATCTCTTTGTTTGGGACTATTGTAACACCATGAAGGGAGAACATGGCGGTAAGTTACGCTCTGTTGCCTTTTTTTATATAGTCACTCCTGTTCAAGTTCCCTGGCTGCTTGTGCTATGGTGGTAGAGATGGTTACTTTTCTGATCCTAGGTCACCCCATTACCCTTCATACTTTTCACGATGTCCAAGCCCTTCTTTTAAATAGGCTTCTGGGTCTCAAGGGTGAACAGGATTCTCTTCCTCTCTTTTTTCACAGCTTCCTCTGAATTTGTTGCCTGGCGTTTGGCAGGTGCCCAAAGCCGCCCTTTTGGACGGACTTTGGTGCAAAGAGGGGAAACCCTGGATACCAGCTGCTAGCTCTCCCTTATTCATTGCCCAATATCATGGTATTGGTTATCGTAGTGCTCGCTCGACATTTTAACTTCTTGCTAGTGATATTTTCATTCTTGACCTTTTGCTCCTTGATACAGATATATAGCTCAATAATTACAGCTGGCACGGTTGTGAATTGAAAATAAATTGGAAAATACAATTCCTTTCTATTGTTTTAGCTGAAATTAGGATGTTGCTAATTTAAAATGGGTTTTTCCGGATTTATACATAGCCATCCCAGATCATTTTGGCACAGATATTTCTAATGTTTTCCACGGGTCCTCTTTATCACTGCAGAGATAGAGACGCTCCAAAGAGACATTAGCTTTATGCCTTTTTCCAAATATGAGATGGTTATGATATACATTATTTGTTGTTTTGGTTTTTTTTATATCAATGTGTTTATTTGCAGAGTTAAATTCAGCCCTGCACACTTGACAGATGGAGTAATAGCTCCACGTTTAAAAACTTTATGTTTTGTCTGTGTCATGTCTACTTGTTTTAGTTTAGTGGGTACTCCAGGATACATAATATTGGCCATTTTTAGAGCTCTTTTTCCACTTCTTACTAGCCTAACTGCGCAATGTTCTTTTACTTTTAGCTTTTATATTCTGAATATAGTTTAGTTAGGGGTTATAAGAAAAAGTTTTACTTTATGCAGCGTTTATTTCGTGGTGTTCCCTACATATGATCCATTCAATATACATTTCTGAATACATTCAGTACATCAGTATGGTCTCTCTGAGGTGTATAATAGTTATATGCAGCACACAAAAACATATCTTTTTGGATTGTTCAATTAAGAACCTTAAGTAACTGAGTATTGTCTCTCTTTTGCCATGGCTATGCTAAGTGAATGAATTGGTATTGTTGCATGTTGCCACGTTCAGTACAGGCAACATGGCTTCTCTTGTTTTCTATCTCTTATTTGGATCACATTGGAGTACAGCTGCTGAATGATATTTGGAATGCTTTTCAAGCATTTCTTTTCAAGTATCTCTTTCTGTATGCACAGACATCTGGCTGTTCTCCCTTTGAGATTCTCACGGGATGACCTTTCCCTGCCCCATGGGTAGATTTTCCCTTGATAAATATTAGGGCTTGTTCAAAGAAACGTGTCTTGCACTTCTCCTTTCTCTCCACAGATTCCTACCCATTTTTTCCAGCCTGGTGATTATCCAGCAGCTTTCCAAGGATCGGAAGCAGACGAATTTCCCCTTTGGCCTTCCCACTACTGTGATCGCTGTGACCAGGCCCGCTGCACTCACTGAGGAGTTTCCTGTTTGGATCCACGCAAGTCGCTTGAAGAGGGTTAACCTAAAACCCCAGAAGCAAGTCTTCCCTGCGCAGATTTCACCTCCTCCAGTGGAACAACATAATGATCTCATTGCAGCATTCTACCAACTTTATCATTCTCTTACTGGCACCGCTGCTGCTAGTTTTTCTCCCTGTATGGATCATTTCTAACTGGGTCTACAGGGATGATGTGTTCTGGGTTCACGACACTTTCTGCCCATACCCATCTGTAAATGACACTCCTGCTGTAAACAGCACCCCCGACACCTCTTTGCGAACACGACGTCAAGCTGGACTACTCCCTCGCAAAGGCTGTCCTTCAATTGGAATCCAGAAAAGACCGATGCTACCCTTTGGTATAATTCCAGCAGTGTGCAAGTTGCCACCTTCTCCTTTGAGTATTGTGACATTGTGGACTGTTCATCAATTGATATCCCAAGGCTGTGCCATTGGTCCTCAGAGATTCCTAAAACTAAGGACATATATGTATATGTTACTGACTTACGTTGGGGGGATAAGTGTGCATTCTGGGGAGTGGTAGGGTGGAATATTAATACTGACTGGGCTTATAAACTAGAAAATACCCTGAAAAACAGTGGACCAAAATGGTAAATCACTGCTTACTTGTATGACCCTTCATAAGATTGGACACTGTTATAGGAAAAGTGTTCCTGCACAAATTATTAAGCTTTCTCTTACTATTGACAACCCTAGACCTACTGATGAAGGTATGTACATTATGGACATGAGGTTTAAGGGTGGGTCTAGCTATCATCAGTTTTCTTACGGGATCTATCTACCTCCACTCATCCTCTCCCGCCATCTTGTGGGGGCCCCAAAAAATACTAACCCACTGGCCCCTACATTCAATAAACTTACTGACATGATGGCTATTGCCAATCCCACTTTTGAAGATATTGTGGCTGTTAAGGTAGGGTTTTCAGAACGTAACCTTTGGTTAGAATGGATGAAATTCACTGCTGATCAACATAATAAGAGTAATTGTTACATATGTGCTCAAGCTAGACCCCATCTAGGAACCGTACATCTGGACCTCCCTCCTGGTATCCAACCATGCCTTTTTGGGTTATTTACCAGTATCTCCTCTAATTTTACCTATCCTCTTTGTGCACTGTAGTGTTCTAAATACCCTTTGTTGCCAGGACAGCAAAAGCTTGATATTGCCGTTACCATCTATAAGGGCAATTACACATGTCATGTTTCTAATCTGACACAGAGTAGTTTTGTAGGTAATTTACCCCCAGGTTATTGTTCTGTCTTGGCTCATAGGTATGCCCCATTGTTGCTGCATCAGATTTGATATTTACTGGCTTTATGGAGACTTTTGGCTCCCTGTTAAGCTACCCAGCCAGTGGATAGGCCAGTGCACTTTAGTTAAGGTTACTATGCTCCTGCATATTTTTCTGAAAGGCATCCTTCCTATTCACATGGTTTTTCCTCTTTTTTGTCTTGATATAAATCTGATCACATGTATACATAGATGCTATAGGGGTCCCAAGAGGGGTCCCAGATGAATTTAAGGCCCGAGCTCAGGTTAAGGCTGGGTTTGAGTTCCTTATTCCCTTTATTACTATTAATAAGAATGTTGATCGGATTAGTTAAAATTATTATAATCAGCAACGCTTTGTGAACTATTCTAGGGACGCCTTGCAAGGTATTACTGATCAATTAGGCTCCACTTCTCAGATGGTTCTCAAAATCATATGGCCCTAGATATGATTCTAGCTGAGAATTCTGTTAAATTCTTCTCAGTATTTTATGCTGTTGTACTTTTCTTTCTGACAATATAGGTCCTACTATGGACATTCAGAAATTAGCAGACCTCTTTGCTGAGTTCAAATGTAACTCTGATTTATCTAATTCTTGGGATCAGCACTTTAGTTGAATGCATAATCTCTTATTATTTGCACTCTTGTCTTGACTGCTCATGTACTGTGTTATTCGTATTACAGCTCCTAAAAGACCCCTCCTTGAGAGACATACCTAGAGTATCACTCCCTTCCAGCTCATGCTGTGTATTTGTGACGTCATTTACATGACGTAAGAGGGGAATTGAACGGACACGTATCAGAACTTTAGTAAGTGTCCTTAGGCATATGTTGTTTAAAGATGCAAAGGTAGGCCCTGTTTATCTTTCCCTTCTTTGAAGATGGTATAAGGACATCTATGTTTGTCTTTCTTTCTTTGACATGAATGTTTAAACAGAGTTGTAGTGAAGTGAATTCAATTGTTTTGTTAAGCCGTATTTACAGACAGCTTTAGTTAAGAAGCTCTGCTGGTCAAGGCTTTTTCTGACCCTCAGTGGACTTCAATCTCTAGCTAGGAAAAATGCTGATGTGTTTAAAGTTTCATGTGACCTTACGTCACATGCTGACACATGCTGGCAAACCTGATTCGTATAAATATGTGAAACTCATAATAAAAGACGGACATATTTGAAAGATGGTTTCTGGTCTTTAAGATGTGTCCCCAGGTACCTGACTTACATATGACAGAGACAGAGAAAGTATGGGGCAGGAATTGGGACCTGAATCCTTTTGATTTCAAATACCCCAACATTGACTGGATAAGTGTTACAGAAGGGAGTGCTAGGGAGGTAAAATTCCTAGATGTCGGAAATGACTGCTTCTTGGAGCAACTGGTCCAGGAACTGACAAGAGGGGGAGCTATTTTAGCTTTGGTGCTTAGTGAAATGTAAGACATAGGGCTCCTTTTACTTAGCCGTGCTAGCGGGGTTAACGCGTACGACTTTTTATCACATGCTGGCCAAAACCTACCGCCTGCTCAAGAGGAGGCGGTAGCGGCTAGCGCATCGGCGGTTTAGCGCGCACTATTACGCGCATTAAACCGCTAGCGCGGCTTAGTAAAAGGAGCCCATAGTATGGGAGGCAACTATAGGAGGTTTTTGATCAATGAAAGACACCCACTTGCCACAGCAATATAGGGAGAAAACATATATGTTCCCTATGTGGTAAATATCTGAGATCTTTTCCTCCTGATAGGTAAAACTCCTTATATCAACTTGGTGCAGTACGCATTCTAAGTATTAACAGAAGTGGAAAGAAGAGAAAATGAGAGCCGGCATGGTTAAAAGGCGAAGTGAAAGAGGCTATTAGAGCAAAAAAAAAAAAATAAAAAACCCATCCTTTAAAGAATGGAAAAAGGATCCAAATGAAGAAAATAAGAAGAGACATAAACACTGGCATGTTAGATTCAAAGCATTGATACAGAAAGTTAAGAAAGAATGAAAAGAAACTTGCCAAAGAGGCAAAAACTGATAATTTTTTTTAGGTACATCAGAAGCAGAAAACCTGTGAGTCAATCTGTGGGACCATTGGATGATCAAGGATCAAAAGGGGCACTCAGGGAGGATAAGGCCATAGCAGAGAGACTGAATGAATTCTTTGCTTCTGACTTTACGGAAGAAGATGTAAGAGATCTACCTGAACTAGAAATGGTTTTCAAGGGTGATAATGGGATGAAGCTGAAAGAAATCTCGGTGAATCTGGAAGATGTACTAAGCCAAATTGTCAAATTAAAAAGTGATAAATCACCTGGACCAGATGGTATACATCCCAGGGTACTAAAATAACTCAAGTAATTAAATTGCTGACCTGCTGTTAGAGATCTGTCTGTAGTACTTGAAGATTGGAGTGTGGCCATGATATGCCAGTTTTTTAAAAAAAGTTGCGGGGAGATCTGGGAAATTGCATACCAGTAAACCTGACTTCAATGCCAGGCAAAATAATGGAAACAATTATAAAAATAAAATTGTGGAACACTTAGACAAACATGATTTAATGGGACAGAGTGAGCATGGGTTCAGCCAAGTGAGATCTTGCCTCACCAATTTGCTTGACTTCTTTGGAGGTATGAATAAATATGTGGATAAATATAAGCTGGTTGATGTAGTATATCTAGATTTTCAGGAAACTTTTGACAAAGTTCTTCATGAGAAGCTCCTGAGAAAATTAAAGAGTCATGGATGGGATAGGAGGCAGCGTTCAGTTGTGGATTAGAGGGAACAGAGGTTAGGGTTAAATGGCCATTTTTCTCAATGGAGGAGGGTAAATAGTAGAGTGCCACAGGTATATGCACTGGGACTGGTGCTATTTAATTTATTTATAAATAATCTTGAAATTGAAACTATGAGTGAGGTGATTAAATTTGCAGATGACATTAAACTGTTCAAGTTTGTTAAAACGAATGCAGATTGGGAAAAATTGCAAGCAGACCTTAGGAAATTGGAAGACCAGGTGTCCAAATGGCAGCTGAAAATTAATGTGGGCAAATGCAAAATGATGCACATTGGGAAGAATAACCCAAATCATAGTTATCAGATGCTAGGGTTCACCTTGGGGGTTAGCGCCCAAGAAAAAGATCTGGGTGTCATTGTAGACAATACAAATAAACCTTCTGCCCAATTTGCGGCAATGGCCAAAAAAGCAAACAAGTTGCTAGGAATTATTTTAAAAGGGATGGTTAACATGACTAAGAATGCTATAATGCCTCTGTATCGCTCTATGATGTGACCTCACCTTGAGTATTATCTTCAATCTGGTTGCCTTATCTCAAGAAAGATATATCAAAACTAGAAAAGGTTCAAAGAAGAGCAACCAAGATGATAAAGGGGATGGAATTTCTTTCATATGAGGAAAGGCTAAAAAGGTTAGGGCTCTTCAGCTTGGAAAAGAGACAGCTGAGGGGAGATATGATTGAAGTCTACAAAATCCTGAGTAGTGTAGAACAGGTACAAGTGGATCGATATTTTATTCTGTCAAAAATTACAAAGATTAGGGGACATTTGATGAAGTTACAGGGAAATAGGAAGTATTTTTTCACTCAGAGAAAAGTTAAGCTCTGGAATGCATTACCAGTGGTTGTGGTAAGAGCGATTAACACAGCTGGTTTTAAGAAAGGTTTGTCCTGGAAGAAAATTCCATAGTCTGTTATTGACATAGGGAAAGCCATAGAATGTTGTTAATTTAGGAGGTTTAGGAGGTACTAAAGACCTGGATTGGCCACCATGAGGATGGACTACTGGGCTAGATGAACCCTTTCAACCTCCCCGAGTCTACTACAAGGGGAGGATGAAAGGGAACAAGAGGAAAGGAAGGAACAAAAGGAGGAAAATAAGATCGTACCACAAGGGGATGACCAGAGAAACAATAAACATGAATCTGCAGGACAGGAAAAGGATGGAAAGAAAAATGAACCGCAAGGGAGAACAACAAGAAAAAAAATTATCAAGACTTAAATTGTATGTTCACTAATGCAAGGAGCCTGAAGATCAAAATGGGGGAACTAGAAATCATGGCCAAAGACGATCATGGAAACATGGTGGAACGAGGAAAACAAGTGGGACATAGTACTGCCAGGGTACAAGCTCTACCGAAGAGACAGGACACATCAGAAAGGAGGAGGAGTAGCACTTTACATAAAGGATACCATTCTCTCGACTGGAGTGGACGAAACAGTGATAAATGACCAGCTGGAATCAATATGGGTTAAAATACCAGGTAGGAAGGGAACCGAGATAAAGATGCGACTGTACTATCGCCCACCCGGGCAAACAGAAGCAAAGGATGAAGAACTGAGAGCCGAGTTGAGGCGAGATTGTAAAAACGCAAACACCATAGTTATGGGAGATTTCAACTATCCTGGGATAGACAGAAGCCATGGAGCTTCAAAACCTTCAAAGGAAACGGAGTTCCTGGAGGCTATACGGGACTGCTTCTTGGAGCAGCTTGTCAGGGAACCAACGAGAGGCACAACTATTCTGGATTTAATCCTCAGCGGGCTGGAAGGACCTGCCCTAGGAGTGGAAGTAGTGGGATCATTAGGAAACAGTGATCACAACATGATCAAATTCAAAGTGAGATTAGAAATACCAAAGGGGAAGAGAACCATAGTGACAAAGTTTAACTTCAAGAAAGGGAACTATGATGCCATGAGACAAATGGTATAGAGAAAACTCAGGAACGGCTCCAGGAAAACACAGACGGTGGAGCAAGCCTGGACCTTATTCAAGGACACTATAAATGAAGTGCAAAACCTGTATATACCCATATTCAGAAAAGGGGCCAAAAAGAATCAAACAAAAGACTCAGCATGGATATCCAATGAAGTTAGGACGGTTATAGGTGACAAGAAAAAATCATTCAGGAAGTGGAAAAAGGATAAAACCGAGGAAAATTGGAAGGAGCACAAGAAGCATCAAAAAGAATGTCACCGAGTGGTCAGAACAGCAAAAAAAAGAGTATGAAGAGAGACTGGCCAAGGAGGCATGGAATTTTAAACCATTCTTTCGATATGTGAAAGGAAAACAACCGGTGAGGAAGGAGGTGGGACCCCTAGATGAGGGTGACAGAAAGGGAGTGGTAAAGGAGGAAAAGGAGGTGGAAGACAGGGGTTAAACACGTTCTTCTCGCCAGTCTTCACAAAAGAGGACACATCCAATGTGCCGAAACCAGAAAAAATTTTCAAGGGGGATAAAGAGGAGAAGTTATCGTCAGTGGAGGTAACCCTCAGAGACGTACTCAAACAGATAGATAGATTAAAATCTGACAAGTCTCCGGGCCCAGACGGAATCCACTCAAGAATACTGAAAGAGCTCAGAGACAAAATAGCGGAGTTCCTACAGCAGATATGCAACCTATCCTTGCAAACAGGGGTAGTCTCGGAGGACTGGAGAATAGCGAATGTTACACCCATCTTCTAAAAAGGATCCAAAGGCAACCCGAGGAACTACAGACCGGTCAGCTTAACCTCAGTTCCGGGGAAGATGGCCGAATCACTAATCAAGGACAGTATCAATGAGCATATAGAGAGAAATAATCTGTTGAGAACCAGCCAGCATGGTTTCTGTAAGGGAAGATCATGCCAAACGAACCTACTGCACTTCTTTGAAGGGATAAACGAACAATTGGACAAAGGTGACCCCATAGACATCATATATCTGGACTTCCAAAAAGCTTCGACAAGGTTCCCCATGAGCGCCTACTAAGGAAACTGTGGAACCACAGGGTGGAAGGGGACGTGCACAGATGGATCAGAAATTGGCTAGCGGACAGGAAGCAGAGGGTAGGAGTAAAGGGTTACTACTCGGACTGGAAAGGGGTTATGAGTGGTGTCCCACAGGGGTCAGTGCTGGGACCGCTGCTGTTCAATATTTTTATTAATGATCTGGAAACAGGGACGAAGTGCGAAGTTATAAAATTCATGGATGACACAAAACTCTCCAGTAGGGTTAGAACTATCGAGGAATGTAAAGAACTACAAAGGAATCTGAACAAGCTGAGCGATTGGGCAAATAAATGGCAGATGAGCTTCAATGTAGAGAAATGTAAAGTCTTGTACATAGGAAAAGGAAACCCGATGTACAACTACACGATGGGGGGTTGATATTGGGGGAAGGCAACCTAGAGAAGGACTTGGGGGTCTTGGTGGATAGAACATTGAAGCCGGCGGCACAATGCGCAGCGGCCTCCAAGAAGGCGAACAGAATGTTGGGCATTATCAAAAAAGGTACCACCACCAGAACCAAGGAAGTTATCCTGCCGCTGTATCGGGCGATGGTGCGCTCGCATCTGGAGTACTGCGTTCAATACTGGTCGCCTTACCTTAAGAAGGATATGGTGGTACTTGAGAGGGTTCAGAGAAGAGCAACAAAAATGATAAAGGACATGTAAAACCTTTTATATTCTGAGAGGCTGGGGCTCTTTTCCCTGGAAAAGCGGAGACTTAGAGGGGATATGATAGAAACTTACAAGATCATGAAGAGTATAGAGAAGGCAGAGAGGGACAGATTCTTTAGACTGGTGGGGGCAACAATAACAAGAGGGCACTCAAAGAAACTGAAGGGAGACAGATTCAGAACAAATGCTAGGAAGTTATTCTTCACTCAGAGGGTGGTGGACACCTGGAACGTGCTTGCAGAGGAAGTGGTTGAGCAGAGTACGATTTTGGGCTTCAAAATGAGACTGGACGAGTTCCTGAAGGAAAGGGGGATTGAGGGGTATGGTTAGAGGGATACTATACAAGGCCAAATGTCTTATGAAAAAGATCATTAACAGGTCCCAATCTGGGGGGCTGCCGTGGGAGTGGACTGCTGGGCACGATGGACCTATGGTCTGACTCGGCAGAGGCGATGCTTATGTTCTTATGACCCAGTAAGGCTATTCTTTATATTTCTCTCTGTCTAAAATCTCACTATGCCAGTATTGCTACATTTCACTTTGACTCAAGTTGAGGTTATCTGGTTGGAGAACTGCTTGCAAAGGGTTTGTCCTACTCTTTTCCTCATCCCTATCTGCCACCAGGATGTCTGGGTTGAAAAGGACACATGAGATAATGTTATAAAGTATGGGAGGTTTTGCACATGGCTTAGAATGGCTTGTGTGCATAATATTTTGTGGTCACATGAAGGACCCACCTTTTTATTTGTCTTTGCTGAATGGGATGAGTCAAAAGGATGAATTATGGACTTTCCTTTCAACAGATATAAGTCTAATGTTTTGGACAGTCTTTGTTTTTATGTGTTGAACATTTAAACAAATATTATTTCACTGCGCTCATGGGTATATGAACAGTATGTGCAGCTAACTGAAAATTGAAGACTCTCCCGTGAGAAAGGGGGGGGTTAATGATACATGTTTATATATATATATATATATATATATATATATATATAAACTTTTTTCACTGTTTTATTTAGAGTTGGAGTTTGATTTTTTGCTTCACATCACCATTAAAAGGTAGAGACATTATGATGTATGGGGCAAACTCATTCGGGCTGCAGTGATAGTCCTCATATGATTTGTCAGCCCGGGGGATACTGTTGCAAACTTGATTCATTCATTTCAGTTCCCCAGTACTGAGGCCTCTTCCAGAGAAATTTATGTTATGTGAAATATAGTTACAAAGTCACTCCCTCCCCTCCTCGGGGTATATGGTGAGAGGTGTCTCTCTCCCCATATAATTTGCCAATTTTTTGGAATTTTATGAGTCAAAAAAGACAGTCTACTGAAGTCCACTGGGGCTGTGTAGACAGAGCTCCAGAAGATAGATGCTCACAAGAATTTCTTCCCTTTGTATAAGAATCACAAAATAGAAACCCAAAAAACCCCTGCAATCATGGCCATCAAGTTTAAGATCTCATCCCATCAAAGAATCTTAGAAAATAGCTGGCCCAGCTCTTCCACTAGGAGTTATGTCACCTCTTCCACCAGGTATTTTTTGGGGGCAGTACCACTTGCTTTGGCAGCAACAGGGTAGTTTTCTCTAGCTTCTTGTCCCTGGTCCTTTAAGCCAAGTCTTCAGCCATGTACAGTAGCTCAGAAATCTGCCCCCAGCCAGGCTGCATGACTCCATGAATTTTTCTCTGGCCTTTTCTCTTTGAGTTCATAGCCAACAAGAAAGACTAACTAGAAGGCTGCGATACAAAAACTGAATGACTAGTCTGCCAATATTATTGATAAAGTTCACTTCATAGAGCAATAGAACAAGATCTTACAGGCTGAGCTGGAGCATTAGAAGGGCAAAGGCACATCCAGAACGCACATCCAGAATCAGCGACCTTTACAAGGAAGAAATGAAAGCTTCACAGGCAGGTGGACTAGCTTAATGAGAAAGCCAGGGTGGAGATGGACAGGGGCAATTAGCAGATGACATCCAGAGACTTAGGGAAAAACTGCAAGCGGGAGAGATGCCCAATGTCTCCTGCCGCCAACCAACACCCACTCCCCAATTTCCCTTGACCGTTGGAAAGATGCCCAATCTCTCCCGCCCAACTGACACATCCCGTCACAAACAAACACCCCCCAATTCCCCTCAGCAGTGGAAAAGTTGTCCACACTCTCCCGCCGCCATGCAGCTCCTCCCCATGTCTCCAATGAACCCCACCCTCTCCCCCTCACCGTATTTTCAGATGGCTGGCCGGAGGGATACCTACTACCTCTGGCCAGCTGTCCTGCCTCTTCAAAATGGCAGGCCTTCCCCTCCCCGGTACATCCTGGGATGCACAAGCATGCCAAAATATGCCTTGTAGGTATCACACACCTTAGCAGATGCTTCTATGGAGTACTCTTTCTGTCTTGTCTTGATAAATTGGCTGCATACATAATAATAATATAATAACTTTATTTTTGTATACCTTAATACCACAAGCAGTTCAGAGCGATTTACAGAGGAAGAGACTATATATAGCCAGCGATGTTACAAAAAAGACTTTTAAATTATATTAGCATGTCAAGATTAGTCAAAATTTATCTGGAAGCATTTCAAAGATACAAGAAGACCAGAGAGGGGTCAGAGAAATTTATCAAAAAGGTTTTAATTGACTTCCTGAAAGTTTGGTAGTAAGGTGCATTTGAAATTAAATTGGTTAAATATTTGTTCCAGTTGCCTGCTTGGAATGATAATGATCTATCAAGGAATCTTTTGTAGATACAGCTCTTCATGGATGGAAAAGCAAACAGGTAGGCACTACATGTGCAAGTGGTGCCTGGAAATTCAAAATGGTGAGACAGGTAGATAGGGGATGAACCTGTTATGATTTTGAAGCAGAGGTAGGCAAACTTGAAAATGACCCTTGCTTCCACTGACAGCTAGTGTAAATTTTTGTAATACGGGCTTACATGATCCGATTTTTTGAGAAAATAAATGAGACGGATGGCAGCATTCTGAATGATTCTCAATCGTTTGACGGTTTTCATAAAGGATCCCAAGTATATAATATTGCAGTAATCTAAGATACTTAAGATCAGAGATTGAACCAGCAATCGAAAAGCGAGGAAGTCAAAATAGTGTTTAATGGTACGAAGTTTCCATAGGGTGAAAAAACATTTTTTAACCTGAGCATTAGTATGATCTTCCAAAGTCAAGCATCGGTCCAGGATGACTCCAAGAATTTTGATAGTAGGATTAATTGGGTAATCTAACCTGTTTAATCTCAAAGAGGTATTCATGATCTTGTAATTAGGACTTGCCAAAACTGCATCTGCTGGATGTTTGCAGCCTCTTGATGCCATCTAAAACCGTACAGATATGTTACCATTTAGGCAGCTGGAACTGAACTGGTTTGCTTAAGATCTCTAAAGCTATAATTAGGGTTACAAGATTTTCCTAGCCCTGTCCCCAGCCCGCCTAGTTCCAGCCATCTCCGCCCTAATCCTAACCCCAAGCCCGCCCTAGCCCCGCCCCCGCTGCCTGCTCGTTGGGCAGGGAGGACATCCGCGCATGTGTGGACGCTATGGGATGACATCATGAGCGCGTGATGCCATCGCATGACAGCCGCGCATGTGTGGACATCTTCCCTGCCTGACACAGCTTTTCAAAACCCGGACAAAGTGCTGAGTTTTGATAAGCCGTCCGGACCCCTGGACATGTCCTCAAAAGGAGGACATGTCCAGTGAAATCCGGACACCTGGTAACCCTAGTTATAATGTACTACTATTTATATTGATGGAAAGTTCTAGAAAGTTCTTGAAGTTACTCTAAGGGGCCCATAGCAACAGAGGCAAGCAGGCAGCAGGTAAAACCAATGGATAGACATGCCCTAGTGGTTAGTGCAATGGCGGGGGAACTGCAGCTCCTTGTGACTCTGGGCAAGTTACTTAACCCTCTATTGCCCCAGGTACAAAATAAATACCTGTATATAATATGTAAACTTCTTTGATTGTAACCACAGAAAGGCAGTGCATCAAATCCCAGTACCATTCACTTTTCTCTTCACCTACACAACCAAAACCCTTAATAGGCCAACAGTTTCCTGAGCTACAGTATTTAGGTTTCTGTCAATCTTATGCTGCTTCTTCTGCCAGTTCTGAGATGGGGGAGAAGTGCTATGATGTGATAGTGATCATGATGGGTAGAAATATTACTTTGGCTTAACTATCTCCTCGTATATCTGTCTGGAGATACCATTGCTGCATGAAAAGCTGCAGAAGTTCTTTTGAATATGAAGCCTTAAACCTTTGCTTTGCATACCTTGCAGGAAACTCCTGCTTAGCTGAAGCCTCAGAAAACGTTTAGAAATTATATTTCAGTGATTCCAACATGAATAGTACAAATCAGCCATTTCTCTGTAAGTCATATCTCTGCCACCCACTCTCCTCCCACAGCTGCACATACTCCTACATTCACTCCAAAACACCAGACAAACACATTTTGCTTTTTCTACCACTGTTACTCCCTGCTGTAAAACAGAAAATGTATCATTTTTGATAGAGAAAGAGAGACCCATTTTACACGAAACATAGAGATCAGAATCCAAACATCCATGTCTGCATTTGCTCAGTTCCAGGGGTATTCTAGAAAAAATCTCTGAAGATGCAAAGCCTTTTCTAATGCAGCGGTTCTCAAGCTGTAACTCAGGACACACCCAGCCAGTCATGTTTTCACGATAACCAAAATGAATATCCATGAGCTAGATTTGTATTCAGTGCCTTCTTGTTATGCAAATCTATCTCATGCATATACATTGTGGATAGTCTCAAAACCTGACTGGCTGGGTGTACCCCAAAAACTGGAATGATAAGCACTGGGGGGATCAATGCTAGGGGTCAGTAAGCTGGAAAGAGACCTGGGAGTGATGGTAGACATGACATTGAAGGCGTCGGCACAGTGCGCCACAGCCTCGAGGAAAGCAAACCAAATGTTAGGTATCATTAAGAAGGGTATCTCGACCAGAACGAAGGAAGTCATCCTGCCACTGTACCGGGCTATGGTGCGCCCGCATCTGGAATACTGTGTATAGTACTGGTCACCATACCTCAAAAAGGACATGGCAATGCTTGAGGGAGTCCAGAGAAGAGCAACTAAACTGATTAAGGGTATGGAAAACCTTACATACACTGACAGACTGAAGAAGCTGGGGCTGTTCTCCCTGGAAAAGCGGAGACTCAGAGGAGATATGATAGAGACCTTCAAGATCCTGAGGGGCATCGAAAAGGTTGACAAGGACAGATTTTTCAATTTAAAAGAAACCACAAGAACAAGGGGACACTCGATGAAATTGAAGGGGGACAGGTTTAGAACAAACGCAAGGAAATTCTTTTTCACACAGAGGGTGGTGGACACATGGAACACCCTTCCGGAGGCCGTGATAGGAAATAGCACAGTAAAGGGTTTCAAGGAAGACCTGGATAGGTTCCTGGAGGACAAAGGGATTGAGGGGTACAGATAAGAGCAGTGGAAGGTTTAGAGATAAGTGTAGAGGTAGGTATAAAATTAGTCAGGGACCGCTGCTCAGGCAATATGCCTGATGGGCCGCCGCGTGAGCGGACCGCTGGGCGGGATGGACCTCTGGTCTGCCCCGGCGGAGGCGACTACTTATGTTCTTATGTTCTGTTCTAAATGTATTTGCAGGGCTGCATATGTATTTTCTGGCACCTGTAGATGCTGTGAACCAGGAAGCATGTCTTTGATTTGGGGAAAGTTTCCAGAACAGTGCTTCTCAATCCAGTCCTCAGGGCACACCCAGGCTATCAGGTTTTCAGGATCTCCATAATGAATACGCATGAGATTGATTTGCACACTGACAGACAGTACTTGCAAACCTCTCAGGCATATTCATTGTGGAGATCCTGATAACCTGACTGGCTGTTTTGGGGCATTTAGGTCCAGATTCTCTAAACGGTCGCCGATCGCATGTCAATCATGCAACAGCGCCGTTTAGAGAATCATGCCTCCGGGAAAGATAGGCATCGGAAAAGTAAGCCAGGATTTCAGTTTCTACATTTCCAGCATCTATCTGTGCCGTGAATTACGCAATTCCGGCACCTTTTGTTTAGGCACCAGTAGGCACTTTAAATTTGATGTTCATTGCAGTTTCAAACGGCGTTGCACAATTAACTTAGGCGCTGGTAGAATTTCCCTCTTAATAATTAGGAGTAGTGGGGGAGGAACTGACACCCTAACAACCACTATTACTATTACTATCCTGTTTCCCCGAAAATAAGCCCTAGCATGATTTTTAAAGATGCTCCTAAAATAAGCTCTACCCCCCAAAAAAAGCCCTATTTAAGACTGATCCACGAAGCCCACACCCCCTGAAAGTCCCCGACACTCCCCGACTCCATCCCTGACACCAGTGCTGCCCGATTCAGTGAAAAAAATCAGACTCGTTAATTCAGCAACCCCCAACCTGGTGAGACCTGACATACCTCCACTCCGAGGCCTCCTAAATCAGCAGTGGTGGAAGCACTCTGAACGGGCTGCTTTGCAGCCTTCCCCGCTCTGCCACATAACTGATGACATCAACAGTGATGCAGCAGAGAGAAGGCTCTAGAGGGGAAGGCCACCAAACAGCCCGTTCAGAGCGCTGCCGCTGTTTTGGAGTCTTCGGAGCGGAGGTTTATCAGTCTCATGGTGGGAGGGTCGGTGGGATTCTGCTGCTCAAGGGGATGGGTGAGCGGGGAGGAAAGATGCTGCACTTGGAGGGGGGGAGAAAGGAAAGAGGAAGAATTGGGGTGGAGGAGAGGAAGGGAGACATAATTGTTGTACATGAAGAAAAATAAGACATTCCCCGAAAATAGCCCTAATGTGTTTTTTGGATCCCAAATTAATATGATACTGTCTTATTTTTGGGGAAACATAGTATAGTGCTACTATACGTATGCAGGGCTGAACATGTGGAGGGGCATAATCAAAACATATGTCTAAGTCCAATTGGGGCAAAGGGCGCTAGTCGCCCAAAGTCAGCAGGGCACAAATGCCCGTCCTCGAAAAATACATCTAAAGTATACTTTTTTAAAAAAATTGTCCATTTGTACGTTCTGGTGTTTGATCATCCAGACCACCGATACGTCTATCTTTATACCACATCCTCATCCAAATATTCGTCCAAGTCCCAAATGCCCAGAACAAGACCTTTTGGATGTGGGAGGGGCCAGCAATGTGATGGACTGGCCAACCCAGACATGGCAACAGAGCAGTGGGGCACTGCTATGAACTTCACAAAAAGGGTGCCACATAAACATCTCACCAGAACTCCCACAGAACACCATTTATAGAATCGGGGCTACAATGCGTATGTGACAGTTCCTTCTTAACAGAGATAGACAAATAGGACAAATCAGAGATGAGGGAGAGGAAAGGGGAGGCAGATGTCCTTGAACTAAATGGTTCTTTCAATGTTGGTGAGTGTTGTTTGCTGGGATTTTTTTGTTTTGTATTGCTTTGTTTTTGATATCTGACCCAGTGGTGTAGTGAGGGTAAGTGGTGCCCGGGGAAGTAGCATAGCTCCCCCGCCCTCTTCTCTGCCCCCTGCCCCTTCCTGGTCCCCCTGCCGTGCATGCCCCCTCCCTTTTTGTCTATGTGAGAGCAACAGCACGAACTTGCTGCCTGCGTCGTATTGGCTATCCCTCTTACATCACTTCCTAGGTGCACGGTCTGGAAGTGGCATAATATAACATCGTACTTATAAACCCCATAACCGTAAGTTCAATGCGGTGAACAAAAGATTAAAAATAACATAACCTAAGGATGATTTAAATTAGTTCGCTAAATATTTTGAAAATAGATGAGTTTTCAATTGAGTTCTAAAGTGCTTGTAAGAGCAAGCACTACGCAACAGTGGCCTAAATTCCCTGTCATAGAAAGCAGCCTGAAATGCTAGTGTATGTTCCAAGGATTTCTTGCTCTTACAATGTTGAGCAGATGGAAAATTAAACAATGCATGTGGTTCTCTCTTATGTTTATGGAATGCTATGAGAAATCTATCGGTCATATAGCTTGGAGCAATACCATACGCACCTCCACTGGAAGTCAATGCAACTCACAGTAGAAAGGAGTCACATGATCATATTTCTTTAGCTGCATGATGATGTTTTCTATATTATTTTTGAATTTCTGATTGATAGGATTCTAGTTCATTTGTTTGGCTTTCTTTCAATGTGGGCCATTTAGCACATGAAAAGCTTTGATAGGCAATGCTTAGTAGCATTACTATAGCTTCATTGTCCTCCATATGGCCATTGCAACACTGCCATGTTCTGCACATCATTAGGTTTGCACACTGGGCACTAAATCACAGTTTAGCACCAGTACGAATGGCAGATAACTTGCGCTACCATAAGGGTTTTAATGGTGATTAGCAAAGTGATGCTGGGGAAAGTAAATGACACAAGTCAAGTTAAGATGTGAAACAGAAGAGGGATATAAGATATCAACAGGGTAGATAGGATCCAGTGAAGGTTTCTTGAGAATTGCTATGATGACAGCACTAGCGTAGCTAGATGGGCAATGTAGGGTGCATATGAGACCAAAGTGGGCGGGCCCAAAATTTCATTTATGTCCCCTCCCAGCACCCCTAAACTAAAAGAAATATCCAAATTTCATCTCTGCCTCCTCATGACACCGCAGACTAAAATAAATAGCTAAATTTAATTTCTACCCCCTCAAACTAAAAGAAATACCCAAATTTTATCGTTGACCTCCTTCTTAAGCCCTCAAATACAAAAAAGAAATGCCTAAAAAGTTGGCAGGAATCCCCAAGCCCTACCAGCCAAATACCTTCTCCTCGCCGAATAAACTAACATCTTGGGAGGCCAAGCTTCTACCACTGATCCACATGCATGTTCAGTTTCTGCATGTGTGAAAATTGAGCATGCATAGGGAGGGGGCACAGAGGTCATGGACTAGTGACCAGTAGCCGTGGCATGGGGACATAGCTGCTGGCCAGCCGAGGTGTTAGTTTGCTTGATAGAGAGGAGGTTTTGGCTGTCAGAGCTTGGGGATTCCTGCCAGCCATACTAAGAAAGTACAAATTTTGAATAGACCTGAGCCTACAGTGGATGGACTTGGGCCCACCCATGGATATGCTTTTGAATTAGTGCATGTTTGAAGGCAACAGAAATGTCATTGCCTGTGCAAGCAGCCATTGTATAATACATTTGCTTAATATAAGCCAGCATAGTGTTCATTTTGCTAGAATTAATACTGCATGTCCTTGTATTATGCTAGAATAACAATCAAAAAGTCACATTTCATGCTAATAATGTCAATCATAAATACTAAAACATATTTCCAGCAAGAATGCTTTACTAAGTAAGTTGAAGTACTGGGCCTTTGTTACACAGAATCATATACAACCTGTTTTCTTCTAAAGTCCTACAATTGGATCTGGCTGAAAATAATATATAACAAGTAGTCTATTGTTAATTTTTATTACTGCTCTAATTGTTTTATAATGCAATCCCTTTAATATATACATCTCAGACAATTTTCCAAAATAGATTTGTTGGTGGAATGTGGAAACCTCTCAATGTAGGAAAGAGAGATGTGCATTTGTTAGCATCTGTTTGATTAATTTGACTCTCTTAAACTTGAAAGTCAAAGTAGGGGGGGGGGGAGAATTCATCAAAGAGCGTTAATGCACTTAGTGCCTTTTGATGAATTCCCCCTTAATGTGAATTAATTTATGAATCACACCCATACAGTTCATTTCCATTTATTTGAAATTTCTAATACGCGTTAACCTTTTTAAAAAAATAAAAAATATAGAAACATAAAAACAATGATGGCAGATAAAAGCCAAATTGCTCATCCAAAGAAATTGATCAGATTTGTCTGACAAGACCTGTCTCGAGTGAATTCATGTTGCCTCGGGCCCTGTAATCCATTGGATTCCAGAAATGTCATTATTCTCTGTTTTTAAAGTGTTTCCATTAATTTACTTACCACAGAAGTCAGACTTACTGGCCTGTAGTTCCCTACTTCTTCCTTACTTCCACTTTTGTGGAGAGAGACCACATCTGCCCTTCTCCAGTCCTCCGGTAACACTCCCGACTCGAAAAGGTCAGCCAGCGGAGCCGCCAGAACTTCCCTTTCCTAATAATTCCTAGTATCCTGTTTGCTTTTTTCACCGGGCTGCTGATACTTAACTGGTCAATGCAGCTGAATATCTTCACTTACCAGCCATCCCCTAGGGCAGGGGTAGGCAATTCCAGTCCTCGAGAGCCGGAGCCAGGTCAGATTTTCAGGATATCCACAATGAATATGTATGAGATGGATTTGCATGCACTGCCTCCTTGAGATGCAAATCTATCTCATTCATATTTATTGTGGATATCCTGAAAACCTGACCTGGCTCCGGCTCTTGAGGACGTGAATTGCCTACCCCTGCCCTAGGGGATGGGCGCCATTTCGAGACTCCAGCGTGAGTGGATCTAATGTTCAAAGTAGTGCATGAATCAAGCATATTCTATAAAAGTGTGTCGGGTGAAACAGGTCCTGTTGGGTGATGGGCAATATGAGTCAGGAGCCATATGAGTTAACTGCGTTTTTTTTCTTGCTGCAGTTTTTAACAGTGAAAATTGGTTCATGAGTTATGAGTACACGTATTTATAATTTTTCAATACGTGCAACAATATGAGTTTGTATGTATGTTAAACATGGGAGATTTTTTTTTGGATCAATGAAAGAAAGCATGAACCAGGTATTACAAGCATTGCAATCTATTTGGTGCTGTTTTATGGTTTTTGAGATCCTTTTTTCTCCCTTCTGCAAAGTGTGTAAGTGAGCCCACATTGTTATCTTCTAAAGGTTCTTTTTTTTATTGTTGCATTTACATGATTTTGACCTTTAGTATTTGTTCATTATGAGAATTTTAAATTTGCCAACTTCAACATAGTCAAACCAGCGGTGAAAAGGGTGAACAGAATGCGAGGAATGATAAAGAAGGGGATCATGAACAGATCAGAGAAGGTTATTATGCCGCTGTACCGGGCCATGGTGCGCCCTCACCTGGAGTACTGCATCCAGCACTGGTCGCCATACATGAAGAAGGACATGGTACTACTAGAAAGGGTCCAGAGAAGAGCGACTAAGATGGTTAAGGGGTTGTAGGAGCTGCCGTACAGCGAAAGATTAGAGAAACTGGGCCTCTTCTCCCTTGAAAAGAGGAGACTGAGAGGGGACATGATTGAAACATTCAAGGTACTGAAGGGAATTGACTTAGTAGATAAGGGCAGGTTGTTCACCCTCTCCAAGGTAGGGAGAATGAGAGGGCACTCTCTAAAGTTGAAAGGGGATAGATTCCGTACAAACGTAAGGAAGTTCTTCTTCATCCAGAGAGTGGTAGAAAACTGGAACGCTCTTCCGGAGGCTGTCATCGGGGAAAACACCCTATACAGATTCAAGACAAAGTTAAACAAGTTCCTGCTGAACCAGAACGTGCGCAGGTAGGGCTAGTCTCAGTTAGGGCACTGGTCTTTGACCAGAGGGCCACCGCATGAGCGGACAGCTGGGCACGATGGACCATTGGTCTGACCCAGCAGTGGCAATTCTTATGTTCTTAAGATAATCTCATTGTGCTGAGTTCAATGTTGCAATATGGAGTGAAATTTTAAATCATAAGGTACCCAGGAGCTCCAGCCCTAGGCACCATCTGGTATGCAGCTCTCTAGTGCAACCCTTCCCTTTTATGTTTGATTTTTTGTTGCTGTTATTTCGCAAATAGCATGCTAGTTCCAAAACAAAGCAAAATGAATTTTGCTTTATGTTTCTTGGCATTTTCATTTTGAAACAACAAAAACAAAACACGGTTGTTTCATTTAATATTTCATTTCATTTCCAAAAATATTATCAATCACACCTATTTTCACATGCATATGCTGCATCACTGAAAGCATTACTTGTGAATTCTTTATTATTCAGTCAGCTTCTATGATGCTCTTCTTGCTCTTTTCAATGCCACATAGCTGTAATCATGTGCGACTACTACTTCTGTCAAAAATAGCTCTTCTTGTGCAAAACCATGCCCTTTTGATTTACCCACTGTTAAAATGGCATCAGCAATTATAGGAAATGTTTCTTTTCAATGCAATAGGTTTGTGAAATGTTCACTACCTCTTTTTTTTTTTTATTTCCACTTATTCCTAGCATCGATGAATTTTTATACTGTCCTTTGAAAATCTTCCTCATTCTATTATACAGTCCTTCCTTCAAATTCAAAATTTCCATCAACATAATCTTTAGTCCTCTATTTCTCCCTTTCACCATCTTGTCTGCATAGTGTTCTGAGGAGGGTACATCCCAGTACTCTCAGCTCAGTAGGTCACCACAACCACCTGGGCTTGGGCTTCTGTTTGCCCATATTCCTTTCAGCAGGTCTTAGATGATTGTAGCTCATTTTCATGCTCCTCCCAGCTGCCTCTAGGCTTGGGCTGCTGCCAACCTGTGTTCCAGTAGCTGGAAAGGTGTTGAGTAGGTTAGAGCTCATCTGTATACTTCTCTGTGCTGCCTTGGTGGTTGACTGTGAGATCATCACCAAGCTTGCTTGTACTGCTACTAGTCTGTGCTCTACCTAGAAACTGGCTAGAAGGTGCACACCATAGTATAAGGGCTGCACATTGATTAAAATTTTTAATTGCATGATTAAAAATTTTAATCACACAGTTAATCGCATAAAATGCCCTCCTCACATTTCCTCCTGTACAGTGCAATATACAGTATACACAGCAGTTGTAAATTCTTAAATCTTACATATATCAATTACTAAATTAAAAATAAAATAAAATATCTTACCTTTGTTGTCTGTGATTTTGTCTTTCTAATCATCTGGTTCTGCTTCCTTGTGCTCTGAACTCTGTTTCCAGGGCCTGGTGTCTATTCAGTCTCTTCTTTTTTTTCCCCCCTCCTTTATTTCCTACCCAATATCCATCTTTGACATTCATCTTTCTTCCTGCTTCTCAAATCTATCTAATTTCCATCTCTTCCCTTTCTTTCCTCTCCATTCTTGGGTACCATCTCCTTCCTTCTCCTTTTCTTTCCCTCCCTTCCATAGGCACCATCTCCTCATATCTCTCCTATCTCTTCTTTTTCTCCTTCCCCTCTTCTCCACGAGCTCCATCTTCTCTTTCCCTCCTCTCCAGAGGCACATATCCTGCCATCTTCCCATCCCCTCCTCTCCATGGAACTCATCTCTCTGAGCACTATCTTCTCCCATCTCTCTTCCCCTCACCTCAATAGGCACCATTTCACTTGCCACATAAAAACCCACTTATGCTATGGTTCAAATTCCCCCCCTCCTTCCTCCTCTAAGGCGCTGGCATCTCTTTTCTCTTCTACCCCCACTGTTGCCCTCCCACTGCCATACTCTTCAACAGTCTTTCTCTCCTACCACCTGTGTTCAAGTTTAAGTTTAATTTTATTTGATGTATCGCTTATTACAAACTAAGCGATTAACAAAGTATAACAATCATCGTTGAATTATATATTATTGAACACTAAAGGGGTAAAATAACAGTTCTTCGGCACTGCAGCCCTACATAGTATTATTTCAGTTTGTCACCATGTTTCATATAAAAACTCTTCATTCTTTTCCTAGTACTGACCCTCCCCTATCTTAGTTCATACTGCAAATCAATACAAACATCCAGGGCAGGATTAACCAATAGATCAAGTAGGCATGTGCCTAGGGCCCAAAATGGTCAGGGGGGCCCAATGAAGGAGGGCATCATCGTTGTTTTTTCCAAACGGCGATGGGCCCCTCCAGCATCGAACGGCAACGCGGTCTCCCCCCCAATCGGCAATGAGGCCTCCTCCCCATCGACGGAAAGTAAGACAAGCAAGCAACGCAGGTAAGAAAGGCAACGGGAACTGTAATTGTGCAAGCGGTGCTACTTGCCCAAAGCTTCCCTCTGACGCAGCTTCCTGGGTGCATGGTGGGGTTGGGCGGGGCAGGGGACCCAGTGTACTTGTGTGCCTAGGGGCCCTCGACGAATTAATCCTGCCCTGCAAACATCAAGTCTACTATCTCCATTCTCCATGTTTTTCATCTCAACAGCCATTCTCTTTTCTATCTTGTCTGCTGCTATGGAGCTTCAAGGCTTCTACACTCCCCCTGTAGTTTCCAATTCCTTTATTCACCTCGCTCAGTTTCTTTCTTGGAGGTCCATTTCCTCTGCCTATTCACTGCACTACCTCTCCTGCTAACTTTCATTTATTTTCTCCTGATTATTTCTGATTCAGATTGAGGAAGCTTTGCTAGCTTGGCAATCTGCATATGAATTGCCAAAGTAATACACTTGAAAGGCAATTTTTAAATTATGAAGAGGTACTATAGTCCCTTACAAAAAGTCCCTTAAAAAATGTAAGACCAAATTATTTGATCCTCTTATGGGTTTAGCAGTTCAACATGTTTTACCAGAATGGAAAAAATAGCACAGCCTCTTTTTCTGCATGGTGGGCTGGAATTTGTCTCATACGCAAATATGAAGAAGTAGCTGCTTCTAGGTGATGTACAGTTCAACATTTTCAGAGGGTTTGGGTTCTTTAGGATTATTGTAGAATACATGCTATTTGATTTCCTTTTGCTTGTACTCCCAATTTGTCAATTGTTATACTTTTGTTAGGGGGGGGTGATTTAGATGTCATTGGGTAACTCTTGTATTATACTATTGTATTTAATAAAATTCAATAAAGACATTTTAAAAAGAAAAGGAACTGCCCAACGAGTAGCATGTCAGAGCAGTTTACAATATAAAACCATTTGACTTCTTTGATTGGAGGGTACGTGAATGGAGTGTGGGTTTTCCTATGTCTAGTTGATGTAGTTTGGATGAGATGGTTGTTCAGGTATATTGGGCTTTCACCGTTTATGGTTTTAAATAGTAGACAGTAGAATTTGAATAGTAGTCTTGCCGGAATTGGAAGCCAGTGTGAGTTGAGGTATGCCTCTGTGATGTGGTCATGTTTCTTCAATGAATAGATAAGTCTAAGTGCTGTGTTTTGGATTGTTTGTAGTTGCTTTATCATTGTTGCTGGGCAGGAGAGGTAGAGAATGTTGCAATAGTCTAAAAGACCTAGGACTAGTGATTGTACCAAGAGCCGTAATTGTGTTCTATCAAAGAATTTTCGAACTTGTCTTAAGTTTCTCATAACTGCGAATGATTTCTGTATTGTTTTATTGATTTGTGGTTGCATGGTGCAGCATCTATCTATCTTCTTTCCTAGTAGTTTTAGGGTGGGTTGAATGGGGTAATTGATTAAGTTAATTTCTATATTGGTTATGGTTGGGACTTTGTTATTTTCGAGGAGGAGATGTTACAAAATGATGGTACTACTAGGCAATTGTTTACAATGAACAAAGGGTTCTAGATGAAAAGTACGATATCAGAATCTGGGAAAGATATGGAGTGACATCAGATTTATAGGGGGATGGGACTTGATCATCAGGCTCATATTCCAAAAAGATAGATGTCCAGAAGACAGCATAAACCAGCACTTGGACGTCTTACTAGTCAAAATGTCCATGTGGACTTTCTAGATGTCTTTTTGGTTGTTTGGTCTCTAGTATGTCCAAATCTTAAGGGCTAATTACCAAAAGGAATGTCACTGCTGTATCATCAATTAAATCATATAATAGTTGTCTTGATATTACACCATCATACCAAAGGCTAGCTGTTTAATATCTCATCTATTTTCTACTGCATCTTCATTATTAATACTTTTTCTTTTGCAAGTAATTTTCTTTTGCAAATAATTTTTTGTATGGACCTTCAGGTAGCAATCAGGCAAACAGAGCTGGTTGCTTAAACTCTGCATCAGTCCAATCTTTATTCATATTTTGTTTTTATTTTTATTTGTACAATTTTTTCTTATTAATATAAAATCAAAGGAACCTCACTTAACTTATAGTGAAATGGTCCTGTACTCTCCTCTCCCAACATGCATGTTTCAGAATGAAACCTTTCTTCAGGGTTGAGGAATACTATAAAGCAAAGATAGAAATCACTAAGCCTTATTTTCTCTTCAAAACCTGACAACATATACAGCAGAAACTGCCTCAATTCACCTTATTTATTGAACAGAAACGCTTACAATATACGGGGGCTATCACAAGTTGTAGACATGGCCGCAGTTTGTAAACTTGGCTATTAAATACAGCTGGCCCGACGCACATAATGAAGCGTATGATGTCATCAACGCAAAAGTACGTGGCACAGCCTCAGCCGGGCGGCACTATCTCAGCCAAGCAGCATACAAAGCTTCATAGAATTGACAGCCATTCAATCTCCTCATTTAAACCTAAGGGGACTAGGGATTTAAGATTATATATCCATCTTTGTTCTTTAACAGCTAAAGCTTTTTGTATGTTACCACCCTCCCACCCTGCTGTCACAGAATCTATTATCCTCCATCTAATATCAGACCATTTATGTCCCATCAGCTGCCAGTGTCTAACAAGTGGGGTAGTGTCGCTTGGTACGAACCCGAGATTTATGTTCATTTAAGCGAACTTTAATAGAACGCATGGTGCGCCCCACATAGATTTTATCACAAGGGCATTGAATCAAGTATATCACACAGGTGGAATCACAGTTGGTAGAGGTATCAGTGTAATATTTAATGCCTGTATCAGGATGAACCCAGGCATGACCTGTCAACGCCAAACTACACCATTGGCATTTACCACAACCCATATGGGACCCCCCCCCCCCACGAGGACCTCTCGTGGGCGTGCATTTAACCAACTCACCGATATTTCTGGTATGTTTAAAAGAGAACATGGGTCTGTCAGAACATTCAGGAACAGCTAACCTGGCAACATACCAGTGTTTTAGAATTACCTTGTTGATTTTGGCGGAGAGGGGTGTAAACATCTGCACAAAGATTAAACCTATGTCCTCCTTATCCTCATGATAGGTCAGCAATAACTCACGTTGTGCAAATTTTGCCTTATTGTATGCTTGTTGTATGATACCCCGTGGGTACCCCCGTTGGTAAAATCTGACTTTCATTTCTTTAGCCTGAGTTTAGAAATCTTCCATTGACGAACAAATACGTCATAAACATAGGAATTGGCTAACTGGTAAACTATTTTTCAACCGTGCAGGGTGGAAGCTATGGTACCGTAGCAAACTATTCCTGTTGGACATTTTCCGATATAAAGAAGTTTTAAAACCTGTCCCTTCCTTCTGGATATGAATATCTAAGAACGCAATCTCCTTGCTGTTGATAGTAGCAGTGAATTTGATGTCATATTATAAACATATCCAGTTCCTGTATGGAAGCTGTCCAAATAAAGAAAATGTCATCAAGGAATCTTTTCCAAACAAATACATTTTTTAAACCCTCTGAGTTGTATTTGAGATTTTTTTCCATATCGGCCATATATAAACTCGTTATAGATGGAGCTACAGAAGTGCCCTTGGCAATGCCTTGGATCTGTTCAAAAAATTCATCGTTAAACCAAAAATAGCTTCTGGTCAAAACTAAATTAGCTAAAGTCAAAAGGAACTCTGCGGGAATCCTCGGACACAGAGTTTTATGGCTAAAGATTTTCTGCAGCATACTGAGTGCTTCATCAGCAGGGATCATTGTATATAATGATGCTACATCTAGAGTGACTAGTAGCAAATCTTCACTCACCATAGTTGTAGATGATAATATAGAAAACATGTGAGTGGTATCCTTTATATAAGAACGTATCTTGTTAACTTCCTCTCTCAAAAATATGTCAACAAATTTGGATAATGGTTCCAAAATAGAATTTCTCATAGAAACAATGGGGCGTCCCGGGGGACATTGCATATCCTTGTGGATCTTAGAGAGGAAATAAATTTGAGGATTCACAGGGGAGTTCTCTTTAAGAAAATCCATTTCTTTACGTGTAATGATGTTTTTTTTTATAACTCAGGGTTAGAATATGAGCAATCTCAGTTTTAATTTTTTCAATGGGATTCATAGGTAAATGCCTATAGTGAGGAGTATTATTCAGTTGCCTATAAGCTTCCTCATTATATTTTATTGTGGATTGAATTACCGTGGCACCACCTTTGTCTGCCCGGGAGATCCTGATGTCCATATTGTCTCTCAGTTGTTGGATCACAGAGAATTCCTCATAGGTCATATTGTTGTTTCTCCTGGACTTTATGAATTGTTCTTCGATTATATTCAAGTCATGAAATACCAAATCCCTAAATGTTAACAAGTTGGAGTGAAAAGGTCCAGGCGGGGACCAACCCGATTTAGGAGTTATAATAGACCCATCTGACCTTGCCTGGTGTTCAGAGAAAAAAATCTTCAACTGCAGAGAACGTAATAGACGATATATAGATAATCTTGTTTCAAAAGAGTCATACCTAGAGGTGGGTACAAGCCCCAAACCTAAGTTTAATTTCTGTATTTGCTGAACTGAGCAAGGGATCTCTGAAATATTGATGACCGAAGAGGTTTCAGTCTCTATAAGTACTGATTGTCATTCCTGTTGAGATCTTGTTTGAGGTCTGTAGGCAGTATAACTGTCATCTTGAAATCCAACCCTCCGTGTACCTCTTTGTCTGTTTCTACCACGCTGACGTCGTGTGGAGCTGTTGCCACGGCCTTTAGTTTGTCTAGTAGCACTATCATCTGTGCTAGAGCCTGTCTCTGGATCCTTGGTCATCTTCAAGCGGTTTCTTATTAAGAAATTTATTTTTCTTGTACCTCCATATATAAATTTGATTGTCAATATAATCTTTTTCATCCCTTTTCAGTTTTTTTAAATCTTGGTCTGTTTAATCGAATCTCTGAATGTATTCATACATTTGCCCAAATCATCATTTCTTTTATCAAACCCGTGCTGTTCACATTTTTCCTTCATCATGTTTGTCATGCTGTCTATATTTGCTTTCAGTTCTTGTTCAGTGAGCATGATTTGTTCAATTATTAGCAGCATAAGGTCCATGCTGTATTTGTTTAATATTGCACACCATTTATCAACAAACGTCTTATCAGCTGCAAATAATGTGGGCCCTTTTTGCATTCGGAGACCTCTAGGGATCATCTTCAACGATATATATTGCGCTAGCGTGTTACCATGTAGTTCTGCTCTGATTAACCGTTTGTGTAAATCTTCCAGGGCCAACCAACTCCCCAGACTGCCATCAGAAAGAACAGAAACGCTTACCACATACGGGGGCTATCACGAGTTGTAGACATGGCCGCGGTTTGTAACATAGGGATATAACATACAAAAAGCTTTAGCTGTTAAAGAACAAAGATGGATATATAATTTTAAATCCCTAGTCCCCTTAGGTTTAAATGAGGAGATTGAATGGCTGTCAATTCTCTGAAGCTTTGTATGCCGCTTGGCTGAGATAGTGCCGCCCGGCTGAGGCTGTGCCGCGTACTGTTACGTTGATGATGTCATACACTTCATTATGTGTGTCGGGCCAGCTGTATTTAATAGCCAAGTTTACAAACTGCGGCCATGTCTACAACTCGTGATAGCCCCCGTATATGGTAAGCGTTTCTGTTCTTCCTGTTCTTTCTGTTTAATAAATAAGGTGAATTGAGGCAGTTTCTGCTGTATATGTTGTCAGGTTTTGAAGAGAAAATAAGGCTCAGTGATCTCTAACTTTGTTTTATAGTATTCCTCGACCCTGAAGAAAGGTTTCATTCTGAAACATGCATGTTGGGAGACGACAGTACAGGACCATTTCACTATAAGTTAAGTGAGGTTCATTTGATTTTATATTAATAAGAAAAAATTGTACAAATAAAAATAAAAACAAAATATGAATAAATATTGGACTGATGCAGAGTTTAAGCAACCGGCTCTGTTTGCCTGATTGCTACCTGAAGGTCCATACAAAAAATTATTTGCAAATCTTAAGGGGACATGTTAGCGGGGTGTCTTAGGCAGGTGTAGGGCGAGATGATATCTTCTTTCTCAGGGGACCCTCTGCCACTAGAGGGCATCTGCTCAAACTCAGGAAATTTCATGGCGACATCAGGAAGTATTTCTTCACAGAAAGAGTGGTTGACTGTTGGAATGAGCTTCCAGCGCAGGTGATCAAGGCCAGCAGCGTGCTGGACTTTAAGAATAAATGGGATACCTATGTGGGATCCTTACGAGGGTCGAACTGGAATATCGGTCGCTAGGTATAGACTTAAGAGGATGGGTCAGTAGGGTGGGCAGACTTGATGGGCTACAGCCCTTTTCTGCCGTCATCTTCTATGTTTCTATGAGATTAGGACTTAGACGTTCATCAGGCATAATCAACCTTTAACAAAAGTATCTGGGTTTTTTTTTTTTTTTTAGATGTTTGGAACTAGACCTGTTTTAATAGCATCTAAATACTAAAAATGAGCCCAAAATGACCAGATGATCACTAAAGGGATTAAGGCATAACACCCCTCTTACTCCTCCAGTGGTCACCAGCCCCTTCCCATCCATCAGTGAATCTGGTTAGAGATTTTAGATTATCATCTTTAATATATCAAGCAACTTCAATATGGAACTCTCTCTCCCTCTCATCAGTTTGATCCTTATGAGATTCTTTAATATTTCATACCCAGTTTAAAACTTTCTTTTAAAAAAAAAAATATGTGGGTTGATAATTTTATTATAGTGGATGTGTTGTTTTCAGATTGCAGTTCCCAAATGTAGTGTTCTGGCTTTTTGTTAATGTAATCCTCATGAAATTGAGGTTTTGCAAAATATAAATTCAAAGTGTAATGTAATATAAGTAATGAAAGCATTTTAGGAGCTCTTTGAAAAATGTACCACTGTGGAAACAGGGCTTGAACATCAGCATGTACCTTTGCTCCTGCTATAAAGCAAATGTAAATATATCCATGGCTTTCAAAATACCATGATATGTGCTGTGACCGGGCCAGGGGTAAGCCTAGTGCTGGCAACCCAGCTACCGCTCCAGGCACAAGAATAGCGCTTTTTGGAGGCCCACTCTGGAATAAGCACAGCAGAGAAAAAAAGAAAAAAAAATCCTTCCACCAATAATTGCCAGTTCCAAGTTTTATTATCCAGTTCAATTACACTGGTTCTAATACAGCCACACCGGCTGATGATGCTTGGAAAAGATTAATCACAAACAAAAGTTCTCTTTTACAGCAAGTCTTTCCTTCAATGAGGAAAGAACCCCCTCCACACACCAAAATTTTTCCTTTAAAACAGGATTTCTTTCTCATAGTTCTGCTGCTATGCTTTGCACAGTTCTGGGCAGCATTCTGGTTTCAAGAACTTAAATACAAGAGTTTAGCTCCACTCTTTTTAGGCTTGGCACAATTATTGTATTGAGCCTTGTTTCTTCAGGAAGTTCTCCCTACCTGACTACCTGAATTATAAATACCCCCACTGACCCTTCTTATTTCTGGGCAGTGGGCTGGGAACCATCCACCCTTATTTTAATGGTCTAAGATTCCCCTCCCAAAAGTTCCCACTATCAGAGATGTGAAATGTCAGGTCACTGAATCCACTCCGGGCTTTATTTCTCCCTTTAAGGTTACTTAGCATTACCCATCCCCCCCACTCACTATGCTTTGCTTGCATACAGGGATTCTGGTTTAATTTCTACTGTTAGGCAATCCTCACATTCACACATCAAACTCTCATTCATTATACAGTCCCACATAAGGACAGAAATGTTTCTTTTAAGTACTTTAGACCATTGTTACAAACAAACTTTCTTTCCCTTCCCCCACACAGTACCCTACTGACTCATGCTGCATTCAGACTAGAGAGCTGCACGGGAACGGGGACGACGGGAATCCTGCGAGACCCGCGGGCATCCCGCGGGTTCCACCTTTGAGTCACGGGGATCCCATGGGGACGCCCCTAGGGTCGCGGGAATCCTGTGGGGACGCCCCCTAGGGTTGCGGGAATCCCGTGGGACGCCTCCGAGGGTCGCGGGGTTCCTGCGGGGCTGTATGTACTCAGTCGCGCGGCTCTGCTTCTCCTTAGCTGCTCTGCTTGCAGCACAGAGCCGAACGGAAATCTTCCTGACGTCAGCGCTGACATCGGAGGGGAGGGAGGGCTTAAACAAAGCCCTCCCTCTGACGTCAGCGCTGACGTCGGGAAAACTTCCGTTCCTCTGTGCTGCAGGCAGGGCAGGTAAAGAGAAGCAGAGTAGCCTCGCGGCTCGAGTGGCTACCAAGGGAGGGGGGCGGTCCGCCCCGGGTGCAGCACAGCCGGCCAGGTCCCCTTACTTTTGTGGCACTTCCCCGACCGACAACAGCCCCGGTCTGACAAACTTCCCTGCCCTTAACCGCGAATCTAAATTACCTTCTTACAGCAGCTGTAAGAAGGTAATTTAGATTCGCGGTTAAGGGCAGGGAGGTTTGTCGGACCGCGGCTGTTGTCGGTCGGTCGGTCGGTCGGTCGGGGAAGCACCACAAAAGTAAGGGGACCTGGCCGGCTGTGCTGCATCCGGGGTGGGAGAGAAGGAGGGGGGAGAAGGACGCTGAAAGCACTGGGGAAGACAAAGGGGTGGAGAAGGACGCTGAAAGGACATGGGGAAGACAGGGGGGGAGAGAAGGACGCTGAAAGCACTTGTGGAAGACAGAGGGGGAGAAGGACGCTGACAGGACATGAGGAAGACGGGGGAAGAAGGACGCTGAAAGGACATGGGGAAGACAGAGGGGGGGAGAAGGACACTGAAAGCACATGTGGAAGATGGAGGGGGGGGTGGAGAAGGACGCTGAAAGGACATGGGGAAGACAGAGGGAGGAGAAGGACACTGAAAGCACATGTGGAAGGCAGAGGGGGAAGAAGGACGCAGACAGGACATGGGGAAGATGGGGGGAGAAAGACGCTGAAAGGAAATGGGGAAGAGAGAATGGGGAGAAGACGCTGGCAGGGAAGAAGACAGATGCCAGACTATGGGGGGAGCGGAGGGAAGAAGATGGGTGCCAGACCAATTTGGAAGGGGGGAGAAAGGGAGAGGCACAGTAACAGAGCAAATGGAAGATGCAGAAGGAAGAGAGACAGTGGATGGAAGGAATTGAATGAGAACATGAGGAAAGCAGAAACCAAGCAAAAAAGGTAGGAAAAGAATTCTATTTCTTTCTTTTTTTTTTTTTTTTTTTGCTTCAGGATAAAGTAGTATATTAGTTGTGTTGATAAAAATTTATAAACATTAGAGGCTCTGGTAGAAACTCGTTTACAAAGTATGTATTCTTCCCAATTAATATTTCCAAATTAATAAAGTCTTTTTGCTTATTTGTAAATGGGTTTCTACCAGAGCCTTTAATTCAGTAGCATAATTAAATGAAATAACTATTTCTGAAGTTTATGGGGACGGAGGGGATTCCTCACGGGGACGGGTGGGGACGGAGGGGATTCCTCGTGGGGACGGGTGGGGACGGAGGGATTCCTCATGGGGACGGGTGGGGACGTGTGGGATTCCTCACGGGGACGGGTGGGGACGGGTGGGACTTTGGCGGGGATGGGTGGGGATAGGTGGGATTTCTGTCCCCACGCAACTCTCTAATTCAGACATATAGGCTAGGGCTTCTGGGCTGCAGTCCATTTCATCCCCCTCAGAGATATATCCCTCTACTTCCATAAGAAATTCCTCACTCTCTGAAGCTGGATAGAAGCTATCCTCTAGAGCAGCATTTGGACAGCCCTACTCATGGAGCTTTTTCCTTCCAATTAGCCTCTGCTTGGAAAGCAAAGTTTTTTCAGCATTGCAAGTGCTGTGGGACAGGAGGTTTCTTTGCAGAAGGCAGTAAGACAGAGTTCCTAGCCTTCAGTTCCCTGTTCTGTGAGGAACGTCCTACCCTCCAGGCAGTGACATACCATGGGCGGGGTGGGGGGTGTGGACCGCCCTGGGTGCCAGCCCTAGGGGGTGCATAGCCGGCCAAATCCAGAACCTCCCACACTGCTCTTGAATGGGACCTGCACCTCAGCGCGGCTGCCATACTTATTCCGAAGCAGGGTTGGCAGCAGCACTGAAGTGTAGGAAGGTCCCGTGATGACTGCTTCAGCTGCCTCTGCCTCCCAAAGACGTAAGTGATGTTGGAGGGGGTGGGCCGGCAGCCATAGTCATTGTTGGACCTTGCTACAATTCCTTGTGTATGCTGGCCCACCCCCTCCGACATCACTTACGTCTTCTGGAGGCAGAGGCAGCAGAAGCAGTCATCGCGGGACTTTGCTGGTTTGGAGGGAGAGAGGAGCATAGAAGGGTGGTGGAGAGAAAGAAAGGGGGTCAGGGTGGTATGGAAGGGTGGTGGAGGGAGATAAAGGGGGCAGATGCTGATGGAATTGGTGTGCAGGGAAAGGAAAGAGAGACATAAGGGGAAGGATACTGGATGGAATTGGGCTGAAGGGAAAGAAAGGGGGCAGATGCTCATGGAATTGGTGTGCAGGGAAAGAGGAGAGAGACATAAGGGGGAAGGATACTGGATGGAATTGGGCTGAAGGGAAAGAAAGGGGGCAGATGCTGATGGAAGTGGGGGAAGGGAGAGGAGAGAGTGAAATGCCAGACCATGAGGGTGGGGAAGAGGGAAGGGAAGAAGAGGAGATGAGAGAGATGCCAGACCATTGGAGGAGGGAAGGGAAGAATATGGATACCAGGCCAATGGGGATGAAAGGAGAGATGGAAGGGGGAGGCATAATGTTTCTGGAAGGGGAATAGAAGGAAAGAAGATGCCCTATAGAAGGGGCAGAGAGAGGGTAGATAGTGGATGAAAGGAAGAGAGTGACAAGAAGACGAGGAAAGCAGAAACCAGAGAAAAAAGGTAGAAAAAAAATTCTATTTATTTACTTTTTTGCTTTAGGAGAGATGAATCGCTGTTTCTGTGGTGTTGCATTGTATGCAGAGTCCAGCTTCTCTGTGGTTCAATTTAACCTTTGTCTACGTATTTCTATTTTATCCCTCCTTTTACAAAACTGTAGAGCGTTTTTTAGCGCCGGCCGTGGTGGTAACAGCTCTGATGCTCAGACTTCTATGAGAGTTTCAAGTTTCAAGTTTATTAGCTTTTTAATATACCGACCATCAACAAATATCTGGCCGGTTAACAATAAAATTTTAAAAGGATAAGAAAGAAGAAAAATAAAATAATAGATATTTAAAAATAAATAGAGTGAACATTAATGACATTAACTAGACAAACTTGAACGTGAGGGTGAAAGGGAAAGGAGGGGAAAAGTTACATATTTGAGAAGAAAAAGGAGAACGTGGGAATGGGATAAAACGTATAGGGTAGGGTCGCTTTGTTAAAGCAGTTGGTTGCTTAAAAGAGAAAGAGCCTCTAGCCTGGAACGCTTTGCCGATCTATTTGAGAGAAGAAAGAATTTTAGATAAATTTAAGAGTAATCTTAAAGGATTCCTTTTTAAAAATGCTTTTAGTGATTAATTGATTTTTATATTTTATATTCTAACTTCTTCAATCATTTTAAAATCCCCTACCTTTCCCCATTGTTTTTATCCTTAAATGTTTCTATTATATTGAAATGTATTTCTACTCCTCATCTTACCTATTGTTTTCAAGTTTGTCTAGTTATGTTATGTATACTTCGGATATTTTAATGTGTCTTAAATTGTTATAAATATATATAATTTTGTAATTGCTGATGTACATCGCCTAGAACCTGGAATAGGCGATTAATCAAATTTTATAATAAACTTGAAACTTGAATAATAAATTAAAAAAAAAAAAAAAAAATTAAGAAAGGGAAAACAGAAGGTAAGTCTAAACACAGCCGAATGCGTCACGAAATAAAAAAGTCTTTAGGCTTATCTTAAATTTGTCTAAATGTTGAGTCTGAGCTGTTACCACCATGGCTAAAAACCACACTACAGTTTTGTAAAAGGAGGCGTTAGTTTGTGATTACATATTCCATACTAGGTAAAGGTGTTTTCTGTGTTCTGTGTGTTTGAAAGACATGGTTTTCTGTTAGGATTGACTGTGCAGGATTGATCTGTACTAGCCTGGCTTGTTTAGTTTTACAATGGGTGTATTGATGTTGTACTGCTCACTGCAGTATGTAAGATGATGCCTTTTCCTAGGTACACTCTTTTGTGACATGTGGATTGTTACTAAAAATCATGTTTTTCATACAGATGGGGAGGGTTGTTAAAAAAATGATGGGCCCCGGGTGTCACATATACTAGGTACGTCACTGCCTCCAGGTTCCTGATTGCCAGTGTGTGTTCTCAGCTGGCCTTGATTTATCTTGCTGAGGAACTTTCACTGGTGCTCTAACCACATTCTGCCTCTCAGTTTCATCCCTTTCCTTAACCCTTGCTGTGTCAGATTGCCTGACTAGAGGTTTAAGCGGAGAATTAACAGATGGTTTATAAAAGGGATTATAGTGGTTTGGAACAGGAATTCTGTTCTTCTCTGCCATCCCTTCTCTGTTCTGCCCTGCCTGTCTGATCTTAGCACTGGGAACAGTTAATGGGCAGCTTCCTTGGTTTAGGACAGGGGTGTCAAAGTCCCTCCTCGAGGGCCGCAATCCAGTTGGGTTTTCAGGATTTCCCCCAATGAATATGCATGAGATCTATTAGCATACAATGAAAGCAGTGCATGCAAATAGATCTCATGCATATTCATTGGGGAAATCCTGAAAACCCGACTGGATTGTGGCCCTCGAGGAGGGACTGTGACATCCCTGGCTTAGGAATAGGCACATTTTCTTTAGTGGCAGGGTTTAAAGCAGATTTTGAACCCGTGACAGGAGTTTCCCTGTCACAGTGCACATAGTAAAAATGCTATAGATGGTCATAAAATACATTTTAAATGTTGTATCATAGACCCTTATTAGAATACATACTTCCCGTATTCTAATCTTGCCATAGCTTTTCCCTACACGTTTTCTTCCTTGGGTAAAGGTATGTTTAACTTGGATGGAGGGCAATTTGGCAATTAAACAGGTTCTGGTGCTGGTCTGTATTGTCCCTGATCCAGTTACCTGGTGGCAAGAAATTAATGCCGTATCTGATGTATGTTTATTAAAAAGTTTTAACTGCACTTCGATTTGTCAACAGCACGGTGTACAAATTATATAAAAACAAGAAATGAAAAGAACGCCATATAAAATAGGAAAGCATTTCAATCTATTCCCGGATCCTACAATTTTCCGGTTAAATAACTAACATGTAATTGGCCCTTGTTATTTGTTCCTAATCCTATAATTCATCTGGATATGTCCAGAACACCTCTTTTGTAATCTGCCTAGTACCGCAAGATAATGGCGGAATAAAAGTCACTAATGTAATGTAAGGTAAGATACAACATAATTTAGTGCTTTTATTCCTGTTTCTTTGAGGATTATATGGAATTTTTCCTGCTCACTCTCTTATGGTAAACCAATAAATAAGGGGACCACACGATCAATAATTACTATATGGTAGGTGATTAAAGATGCTGTGATATACCAAAAACAAAATCACTCCATAATCATAAAGAATAATATTTGAACTTTATAACAACTTATAGTGAAAAATGTGCTCAGAGACATGGAGGTGAAAACAAGGGGCAAACCCCTACACTATCACCTCACCATCCAATCATCGCATCTTCAATATATTGCCAGTTGATATTTAAAGGTCTTCATTAGGCTGTGTACCCACAGCTCAAGATTTTAACATATACTGTTCATTCAAAAATACTTCAAAAAACCAAGACTTATCTTGAATATCAGGTTCCGACGTGGCCCGTTTCGATCCTGCGTCAGGGAACTGAACAGTTTCACTCCCAATAATACTTTAAGGGTGGAACATGTCTCAAAAAAACTAAAGTCATTTAAAGCTGAAACTGATTCGATGTTTCATCCACTGATTTTGAACAGTATATGTTAAAACCTTGAGCTGTGGGTACACAACCTAATTAAGACCTTTAAATATCAACTGGCAATATATTGAAGATGCGACGATTGGGTGGTGAGGTGATAGTGTAGGGGTTCGCCCCTTGTTTTCACCTCCATGTCTCTGAGCACATTTTCATTATAAGTTGATATAAAGTTCAAATATTCTTTATGATTATGGAGTGATTTTGTTTTTGGTATATCGCTCTCTTATGGTAAGCAACGTTCTCTCTAAGACAGGGGTGGGCCACAGCAGTCCTCAAGGGCCACCATCCAATTGGGTATTTAAGATTTCCACAATAAATATACATGAGATCTACAAGATCTATGAAATTTCCATACAATGGAAGCAGTACATGAAAATCAATCTCATGCATATTCATTGCGGAAATCTTGGATATCCAACTGGGTTGTGGCCCTTGAGGACTGTGGCTCATTAATCAACTAGGTTACGTGTGCATTTCTGGATCATGCCCAAATATGGAGACCATTTATAGAATCCAGGGGTAAGTGCTCTCACATGATCTGTAAGTTTAACATGGCATCTATAATAAGAAATGCTGGGAATGGCCCCAGTGGTTTCTGTGTTCAATTTGCAGTTAGTGCACAATAAAGTCCCACGTTAAGCTGCAGTAATGCTACAGATGCCCAATGTTCCAGCTAAAAAAGCATCTAAATACGTGAGCTTAAAAGCTATAAAGGCGATCCTATAACTTGGCATTTGCAATTCTAGAAGACAGCATGTAACTTCAAGGGCATGTACAACTGAAAAAATGCTATAATTTATGCATGATGAATTATCATTTATGCCTGCTGTTTTACCTGGTCACAACTTAATTTAAATTTATTAGATAACCCAGTGGCATTATCCTATGATACTGTGATTTTTGGTATGGAAATGAGAGCAAAAAGTCAGATTTCTGCGAACAACAATAAATTATTACTAATAATGACTGGTGTTGCCATTCAGCAAATTACATATAATTGGAAGGATTGGAGGAGATTAAATTATAACTTCTGGTGGAATTCAGGCTGATTTTCGGGCTGAAGAAGTCCGATCATATAACCCCTTCCTACCGACTCCTGCACTGGCTACCAATGGAGGCACGCACGAAGTTCAAGCTGGGATGTCTATGCTTCAAAGTACTATCAGGTCTAGCCCCTAAATACATAACAGACCTCTTCTCATACCCAACCAACAGACATGAGAGAAGATTACACCTGAAATTCGTCTCCCCACCAGCCAAAGGATGCAAATATAAGAGATACCATCAACAACTTCTATCCTATCAAGCAGCCTTATGGGGCAAAGACCTAGATAAATTAATTACACACACAAACAACTATGGAGAATTCAGGAAACACCTGAAAACATACCTGTTCACAAAATACCTAGGCAACGAACAAGAACAATAACCCCCCTCGTAATCACTCCCCCAAATTGTTCTTGTAAACTGTTAACCCCAATCACTAACTTCCAACCCTGTGCAAACCGCAAGGTACTTCACGACCCTGCAATACATAACTGTTGTTATTATCATTAATGCTGTTACTATCAGATGTACATTGCAATATTCTTTGCTGTAAACCGCCTAGAAGTCGCAAGATTGTGGGCGGTATATAAGAATAAAGTTATTATTATTATTATTATTATTCTTTATGCCATATGTATAAAATGGAAAGATTTATTGCTTTACAACGGGGATATTTTAAGAAATTTCAGGATGTGTGGAAACCATTAACAAAATATTGTAAGGATTAAGTAAAATTGTTTCCCTTATATTTATCAGTTTATGGTGTATGGAGGGGGTATTTTATTATTACATATATTATATGATAATGGAATATATGGTGGGGAGGGATGGGAAAGGGGAGGGGATAAGAATTTATGTAATGTACCAATTGATTGTTTATAAGTGATGTATTTATTGTTACTGTGAATGAAAATATTTAACACTTAATGTAATTTTGAAAATGAATAAAGATTTAAAAAAAAAAAAAAAAATTTAATGTGTCAATGCAGAAATACACCATAAGAGCCAGTTTTGTGGGTGCCATTAGGTACTGAGCACCCTAGTATTGAGCCAGCTCCTTTATTGTGTCCAAGAATGGGCAATTTTGCACAGTGTTTGTCAGCCCCAGTCATTTTATTTACCGTATTTTCGCGGATATAACGCGCACCATTGTAAAACGCGCACAGGGGTATAGCGCGCAGAAATCACGATGATATGTACAAAAACTTTTCTATACCGCGCTCAGGCATATAACGCGCATGCTGCCCGACTCTCCTCTGGCCACCCCGACTCTCCTTTCGCCCTCCCCGACTCTCCTCTGGTTGCCCCGACTCACCCTGACTTTCGGTGCACTGCCCCGACTCTCCTCTGGTTGCCCCGACTCACCGTTCACCCGCCCTGACTTTCGGTGCACTGCCCCGCCTCTCCGTGCCTGTCCCCCTTGAAGATCTGCCTGTCCCCCCTTGAAGTCCTGTCCCCATCCTGAAAGCCTGATGCCCCCCCTCGACGTCCGATTCTTCTCCCCCCTCGGCAGGACCACTCGCACCCCCACCCCGAAGGACCGCCGACTCCCCGACAATATTGGGCCAGGAGGGAGCCCAAATCCTCCTGGCCACGGCGACCCCCTAACCCCACCCCGCACTACATTACGGGCAGGAGGGATCCCAGGCCCTCCTGCCCTCGACGCAAACCCCCTCCCCCCAACGACCGCCCCCCCCAAGAACCTCCGCCCGTCCCCCAGCCGACCCGCGACCCCCCTGGCCGACCCCCACGACACCCCCACCCGCCTTCCCCGTACTTTGTGTAGTTGGGCCAGAAGGGAGCCCAAACCCTCCTGGCCACGGCGACCCCCTAACCCCACCCCGCACTACATTACGGGCAGGAGGGATCCCAGGCCCTCCTGCCCTCGACGCAAACCCCCCTCCCCCCCAGCCGACCCGCGACCCCCCTGGCCGACCCCCCCACCCCCCTTCCCCGTACCTTTGGAAGTTGGCCGGACAGACGGGAGCCAAACCCGCCTGTCCGGCAGGCAGCCAACGAAGGAATGAGGCCGGATTGGCCCATCCGTCCTAAAGCTCCGCCTACTGGTGGGGCCTAAGGCGCGTGGGCCAATCAGAATAGGCCCTGGAGCCTTAGGTCCCACCTGGGGGCGCGGCCTGAGACACATGGTCGGGTTTGGCCCATGTGCCTCAGGCCGCGCCCCCAGGTGGGACCTAAGGCTCCAGGGCCTATTCTGATTGGCCCACGCGCCTTAGGCCCCACCAGTAGGCGGAGCTTTAGGACGGATGGGCCAATCCGGCCTCATTCCTTCGTTGGCTGCCTGCCGGACAGGCGGGTTTGGCTCCCGTCTGTCCGGCCAACTTCCAAAGGTACGGGGAAGGGGGGTGGGGGGGTCGTGGGGGTCGGCCAGGGGGGTCGCGGGTCGGCTGGGGGGGAGGGGGGTTTGCGTCGAGGGCAGGAGGGCCTGGGATCCCTCCTGCCCGTAATGTAGTGCGGGGTGGGGTTAGGGGGTTGCCGTGGCCAGGAGGGTTTGGGCTCCCTTCTGGCCCAACTACACAAAGTACGGGGAAGGCGGGTGGGGGTGTCGTGGGGGTCGGCCAGGGGGGTCGCGGGTCGGCTGGGGGACGGGCGGAGGTTCTTGGGGGGGGCGGTCGTTGGGGGGAGGGGGTTTGCGTCGAGGGCAGGAGGGCCTGGGATCCCTCCTGCCCGTAATGTAGTGCGGGGTGGGGTTAGGGGGTCGCCGTGGCCAGGAGGGTTTGGGCTCCCTCCTGGCCCGATATTGTTGGGGAGTCGGCGGTCCTTCGGGGTGAGGGTGCGAGTGGTCCTGCCGGGGGGGGGATGTATCGGACGTCGGGGAGTCGGCCGGGCAAGAGGGCTTGGGCTCCCTCTTGCTCCGATCGTGGATGCGGGTGCGGGTGGGAGCGCGTGCGAGCGGTCGTTCGGGGTGGGGGTGCGAGCGGTCCTGCTGGGGGGGTGAATCGGGCGTCGGGCGGGGTGGGAACTATGTTTAAAAACTTTTGTATACCGCGCTCAGGCATATAACGCGCGAGGGGTATGCGCGGTACGTAAAATCACGTATAACGCGCGCGTTATATCCGCGAAAATACGGTATATGCAGAATAACATACACAGATGTGCTGGCACCGTTGTTTTCTTTGGACATGCGCCCTTACCGCAGAATCTTTGTGTGCACGTGACCAGCAGGCTTTCACTGAGAGGTGCAAAAGTTCTTTGGGTTTTGAATTCGTATTTCATTTGCTCACTGCATCACCATGGACTATTTTTTCCACTGATCTCACAATAGATGCTGCACATGCAGCCCTACTGGGTGGCTTTCTGTATCAACCCAAAGTTAGGAATCTAACCCCTTTGAAAATCACCCCATAGTAATGGCAGATTTAAAAATTGCTATTTTACTTTTACATTATAAATGAACAAGCTGGTCAGAAATGTGATGATTTAGTTTTATTAAAAGATGTCAAACTGCCCTGTTCTCAATCAACCACTATATATAAAGACACATTGCAGACCTTACAGCAGTGTTCTTCAACCACCGGTCCGTGGACCGGTGCCGGTCCACAGAAATTTCTTGCCGGTCCACAGGGCCGGCACGTACATGAGGCCCAAAACAATGTTCTTCAACTACCAGTCCACAGTGCGGTGTTATCTTCGAGCCAGCTCCCTCATCCTCACTGATTCAATGCACAAAGCCACGGGCAGCGGCTCCTACATGCTTCCTGTGCCTGAACCAGAAGCCTTCTCTCTGACGTCTTGTCAGAGAACATAAGAATTGCCACTGCTGGGTCAGACCAATGGTCCATCCTGCTCAGCAGTCCGCTCATGCGGCGGCCCCAAGGTCAAGACCAGTGCTCCAAATGAGTCCAGTCTCACCAGTTTAGCATGAAATTGTCCAACTTTGTCATGAAACCCTGGAGGGTGTTTTCCCCTATAACAGACTCCGGAAGAGCGTTCCAGTTTTCTACCACTCTCTGGGTGAAGAAAGATTTCCTTACGTTTGTACGGAATCTATCCCCTTTCAACTTTAGAGAGTGTCCTCTCGTTCTCCCTAACTTGGAGAGGGTGAACAGTCTGTCTCTACTAAGTCTATTTCCTCCAGTATTTTGAATGTTTCGATCATGTCCCCTCGCAGTCTCCTCTTTTCAAGGGAGAAGAGACCCAGTTTCTCTAATCTCTCGCTGTACGGCAACTCCTCCAGCCCCTTAACCATTTTAGTCGCCCTTCTCTGGACCCTTTCGAGTAGTACCGTATCCTTCTTCATGTACGGTGACCAGTGCTGGACGCAGTACTCCAGGTGAGGGCGCACCATGGCCCAGTACAGTGGCATGATAACCTTCTCGGATCTGTTCGTGATCCCCTTCTTGATCATTCCTAGCATTCTGTTTGCCCTTTTCACTGCCGTAGCACATTGGGTGCGGGACGTGCAAGGAGCCGCTGCTCGCAGCTTTGTGCATTGCATCAGTGAGTTAGAGGGAGACGGCCTGAAGATAACACCGGGGGCGGCATAAAATGGCCAGGCGGGAGCAGGTCAGAAGGTAAGGCATAGCATAGAGGGAGGGAGACAACAAAGGTAGGGGGGAATGATTTTATTTTTGAATTTAGTGATTGAACTATATCAATTTTGAGAATTTACATCTGCTGTCAGTGTGCTTTGTGTAGTTTAATTTTATGGCTAACCATTATGTTAATAAGACTATATTGTGTGCATTATGAAAAATGAATGGAAAAAATCATGTTATAATTAGTACTATTATGGGGGCGGGGTATGGGGTGGAGATTGGGTAGAGATGGGTGGGGTCTGGCCTACGACTTAGCCCAGTATTCTTCAACTGCCAGTCCACGGACCGATGCCGATCCACAAAATAATTCTTTTATCTCTACCGGTCCATAAGTGTAAAAAGGTTGAAGAACACTGCCTTACAGCATACCCAGAAGAAAGCCACAGCATGATGGCTGGAACGTCGGTTCTTTCTACACAGACCCGGAAACCTGCTAGAATCATGACGCCAGCCGTGGAAGTCTAAGAGAACATGTCACCTACTGTTTGTTTTTTTTGTTGATATTTTTCTGCATATGCACATGGATTTTTCTGTATGTGCACTCCATTTTAGTTAGTTATTTTGGAAATCATAATCCTAACTGATTTACTAAGAAGTAATTTATTGACTATTACCTTTGCAAATAAATCCAGTCTGTTGAAACAGGCACTGTAATCCTTCTAATATCTCTTTAAGGGAAAAACAAAATGTTACAGACAGAACCATGGCATCTTCTGCTGTCAGTCAAACGCATCAAATCTTTTCTCAGTAGCTGGGAGAAATGTATCAATCCTCATCCTCCAACAAAGAGTCATTTTAAAACTGTTAATTAATTTAAGACTCAGAAACACTAAAATGTTCAATAATGCATTTGTTTATAAAAATGTAATCTCTTCCAATTAAACCTCTGAAAGTTAGAACATTTGATATATTATGCAGTAGGCTAAATTTTCAAATATTTAGTTTCTGCTGGCAAAAGTGAAATGAACAGATTGGTGCCTACAAGTACATGCGTACTATCACAATGCCGCATTAAAAAGAAGCATTCCAAGAAAAAGGGATGTGCATTACTTTGAGTCAACATGGGAAATTCCCATGCCATATTTTCTCTAAAACAAGAAGGAAAAAATACAATTTCAGATTTTTTCATATGTCAATAATAGTTCAAATCTTCCAAAAGGCTGCATACTATTTGTAAGGAGCGCATACTTTTTTGAAAAAGTGTACATTCTTTTTTGATAGTGCAAGCATGTATTAGGGTTACCATATGGCTCCAGAAAAAGGAGGACAGATTGAGATATCCAGGTTTTACTTCCATTGAAAGCAATGGAAGTAAAACCCAGATGTCTCAATCTATCCTCTTTTTTCTGGAGCTATATAGTAACTTTACATGTATGCACCATTGCACGTGTGTAAATAGTAAGCACATGTGCACATTATTAGGAAAGAGTGGATGGGCATAATCAAAAGAAATGTCTAAGTCCATTTTGGGCCTAAGTCGCAAGTCACCCAAAGTGGGACACGGGAAAAGGTCCATTTTCAAAAAATGCATCCAACATTTTTTTTTCCCCGAAAATGTCCAACTGTACGTCCAGCCGTATGATCGCCCAGACTGCTAAGTCATCCATCTTTATACCCCATTTTCATCCCAAAATTTGTCCAAGTCACAAATGCCTAGAAAAAGACCTTTTGGGCACGGGAGGATCCAGAAAAGTGATGGACTGGACACCCAGACATGGCACCAGAGTAGTGGGGTACCTTACAGGACACTGCTGTGAACTTCACAAAAAGGGTCCCACATAAACATCTCACTACAGCTCCCTTATAGGTCATGGTGAGTCCCCCAAAACACCCCCAGAATCTACTAGACCCACCTATCTACAACCCCAATAGCCCTTATGGCTGCAGGAGCCACATATATGGCAGTACAAAAGGGCTTTGGGGGGGGTGCACATTTTTCACCATGAATGCAGTGATTAGAGTGGTTTATGGACCTGGGTCCTCCTCTCCATGGTTTACTAACCCACCCCCAAGACCCCTTAAGCCACCTCTTTGCAGCTCTACTAGACTTTCCTATGCCAGGCTGCCAGGTGCTGATGTTCTGGAGGCAGATATGTAAAGCTGTTATTACAATTTATATGGGGAGGGGGGGGGGGTCAGTGATCACTGGGGCAGTGTGTGGGGGTCTGTACTTTGTGTCTGCAATACTTATCTGGTCACTTTGGATACCTTCTTTGGACTTAGACCTGGTTTTAGTTGGCCTAAGTCACAACATCCAAGTTCTGTCTTGGCAGTGTTGTAAAACTTTCGGTTATACATGCAGTACGACTAAGTGTAGGACGGCCCACATCCCGTCCTCGGCACTCCTCCTCAAACACCCCTTTTAACTGTGGTCATTCAGCTGTACTATGAGGGCCTAGGTCATTTTTAAATACATCTAAAACCCGGTTCGATTATCGGCATTTGGATGCCTTGTCTCACTGATCATCCAAGTGCTGATTTAGGCCGGTTTTTAGATGTTTTTCTGTTTGGATTATGAGCCCCATTTTCTATAGGTATAGGATGAATGGTGTAAGTATCAAGGAGGCTGCAATGTAACACCATTACAACAGCTTATATGAATTGCTCTGTATTGTTATATTTATTTATATTGTTAGATCTACTGTTCTATTTTTTCTTTTCTCCACAAAGTAAGCACATTAATTTATTCTTCTTGGATCTCTTGGGTCTTCTTCCCTTTTTCCTCCTTTCTATTTTATCTTTATTATAAAAATGTTGTTTTCTCTTAGGCACTTTTAGTTTAGATTGTGAACCCGTCTGGGACAATGTGCCTACTGTATTAATTTTGTAAACCGCTTAATACTCATGTTCAAGTGATATAATAAATACAAATACAATGCACTCTTCCAAAAAAGTAAACAATCTTCCAAAAGACTGCATACTATTTGCAAAGAGTGCACATTCTTTCATGATAGTGTAAGCATGTATGCACTATTGCAGTGGTTCCCAACCCTGTCCTGGAGGAACACCAGGCCAATTGGGTTTTCAGGCTAGCCCTAATGAATATGCATGAAGCAAATTTGCATGCCTATCACTTCCATCACATGCAAATCTCTCTCATGCATATTCATTAGGGCTAGCCTGAAAACCCGATTGGCCTGGTGTTCCTCCAGGACAGGGTTGGGAATCACTGCACTATTGCACTTGTGTGAATAGTAAGCATAGGCACACATTATTAGGAAAGAATATGCACTCTTCTGAAAGAGTGCACAATCTTTCAAAAGACTGCATATTGTTTGTAAAGAGTGCATTTTGAAAAATGTACACGCACAACTAATGTGTATATGTTATAGTGTAATTTGGTACAATTTAAAATGTGAATGTAATTCATATTTGCCTAACAATTCATTCTTCAATCACAAACTAGGGAGTACATGGTGTTCACATATCAAGTTGGCTTTTGCTGGCTGAAAGATATTTCTTGTTGGGTGCCATTTTGAAAATTTACCCTGGTATGTAAAAGATCAAGGCTCTGTTTTGTATAATTCTTGGTTGTCTACGTTGTTCATGAGATTTTGTTTTTCCTTTCCCTGCCTGCTCTGTTTTAATTTCTCATAATGCATCCCTTGGGGTCAGGTGCTGCCATTTGGAAAGATGGCAGTGCAGGACCTTGTTGAAAGATGGAAGGGGATGTCGAGCGAAACTGGTGGTATAAACCTAGGAACAGATTGATGGGGATGGATGTCACTGGCACATATTGGTTGGTATCATGGCCCCATATGAGAAAATATTAATTGTCTCTTCTTCAGCAGTTTTGGATCTAAAGTGGTCCTGACTCAAAAATTAACAAAGACAACTGTCATAGACCCTTTCCCATACATACAGACCACTTTTCTTGTTCTGTTCTATCTACAGTTTTTCTTATAGTCTTATCTTTATTCATTCTCTTTCATATACTTTTTCAGTCACATCTTGAATTCACAGTGCTACACATTGCATCCTTTCTAAATGCAAGTGAATTTTTTCCACACTTTCATCTTTTCAAAGGATAGCATTAAGGGAAAAAATTTTGAACCTTTTATCCACCTTCGTACAAAGTTATAAATCTAGATCAAAGTCTTTTAAACTGTGCAAAGACAGCTGCTAATGCTAGCTAAATGTATTCACTGGGCAATGGCAAGGATGGGGATAGATAGTGGGGTAAAATTCAACCAATATTAAATTTCATTGCTAGCTAGATAACCTAGTTAATCAAAGTCAGCACAACTGGCTTAAATATAGTTGACTATGCCAGCAGCCAAGCAGACTGAAAACTCACTTTTTTGATATAGCCTTCAATCCTTAACCCTACTCCTTTGCCCTCCAACCCAGCCAGCTGATTAACTGTTCCAAGTTTCCAAGTTTATTAACATTTTGATAAAACGCAAATCAAAACTTCTAAGTCAGGGGTAGGGAACTCCGGTCCTCGAGAGCCATATTCCTGTCGGGTTTTCAGGATTTCTGCAATGAATTTGCATGAGATCTATTTGCATGCACTGCTTTAAATGCATATTCATTGGGGAAATCCTGAAAACCCGACTGGAATACGGCTCTCGAGGACCGGAGTTCCTTACCCCTGTGAGTTCCCGTAGTCTCTCGAGACTACGTCGGGAACTCCCTACAGCCATTTCCTCATGGCGATCTGCACGGGGCAGAAGCGTAGGAAGATCGCTCCTGCCTCGAAAGCCCTCTGGACCACCAGGTAAGGCCGGGAAGGCGGCAGGGAGGTGGGGGTGGGTCAGAGCCGAATAATCACAGTTTTTCGGCATTCGCGGTCCAGCTCTGCCCGTATCCCCCGCGAATGACGAGGGAGAAAGTACATTATATTTGTTTATTAGCTGGGAGGGTGGGGGAAATTTCATTATGCAGTAGTATTTGTAAGTTTTGTTGCTCTTATTATGTAATGTGCAAATATGTGAATCATTTATTGTGCATTTGTAGTTTGAAAAATCAATAAAGAATAATAAAAAAGAATGTTTTCTACAATTAGATAAGAAGCTGGTGATATTAGACATACAGGGGTGGTGTTTCTGATTAGATTAGGTTTGTTGGCAAGATCATTTTCAGAAAAGAACACACCATTAAGGCCCCCTTTTATGAAGCTGCATTAGGGTTTTTATCACGAGTTGCTGTACTAAAAGCTCCGACGCTCAATGGAATTCTATGAGTATTGGAGCTTTTACAGCAATGACCTGCGATAAAAAAAACCCTAACGCAGCTTCATAAAAGGGGGCCTAAATAATATGGCTATAACAGAACTAGCTGAAGTAATTTAGATGAAATTTTAGCCACAACTTAGGGAGCCTGGTTGTGAGTGATGCTTCCCCTTGTCTATCCAGCCAAAATATACCCCGTCTTTTACGAACACATAACACGGGTTTTAGCGCCGGCAGCAGCGGTAACTGCTCCAACGCTCATAGGAATTCTATGAGCATCGGCGCAGTTACCGCCGCTGCCAGCGCTAAACCCCATGCTATGCGTTTGTAAAAGAGGGGGATAGTCAGTTAGAATTAAATCCTCTACTTTACAAAGCCGCGCTAGCGTTTTTAGCACCAGCCACGGCGGTAGCAGCTCAGATGCTCATAGAATTCCTATGAGCGTCCGAGCTGTTACCGTCGCAGCCGGCGCTAAAAACGCTAGCGCGACTTTGTAAAGAAGGGGGAAAATGAGCACACTACTAGAAATTCACCTCTAAGTAATTTGCACTGCAAGTATTGTTTCTGCATTACACTGGGTTCCTTTCTCATTGATCCTTATAGGAAAACATAAATAAATATATCTGTTTCCTTATCTGAGGCCAAAGTCCCTGCTATATTTTCTTGTCCAAAAAGCCTTTCCTGTTCATGGCTAAATCTGATCCCAGGGGGATGTTATACCCCTCAGCAGTAGCAAAAGCAGAAAGGTTGTCATTACTGTTCCCTCAAAGCTGCACAGGAATCTTCCACCTACAGTGCTGCCAGTGGGTGGTGCTGTTTCACTATCCATGTTCAATAATGAGGGACAGGCAAGCTCTGCAGGACACCAGGGAACCTACCTGTCTCTAGCCACTGAAAACACAATATTGCAGTGCATCTCAAACTGTGTACCTCCTGAGATTCCAAGTGTGCTGCGGCACACTGAGGAGGAAGAGAGGCGCCTGCCAGTTGACTTCCCTACGAAGTACAGCGCCAGCGCTGCCCGATTTGCTGAAGGCCTGCATGTTTCCCCCTTCTCTCTAGCATCCTCCGGCTTCCCCCCTGGCCTCCTGGTCTCACCTTTAAAGCTAATTACAGCAGCTTGCAGAGGATCGTTGGTATGTAAAATGATTTTATTTTCAATATAGTGATTGAAATGTGTCAGTTTTGAGAATTTATATCTGCTGTGTATATTGTGTGCATATGAAAAATGAATGGAAAATATTGCATTACAATTAGTAAAAGGGATGGGATCTGGGGCAGAGCTTGGGTGGGCCTAGGGAGGTCTATAGTTGGGGTACTCAGTTGATATTTGTTAGACTTAGGAGGTACTTAGCTTGAAGTAGTTGATAAACACTGCTGTAGGCAATCAGCTAGCGCCAGTGCCTCTCCTTCTCTCTGGCCCTCTTCTCTGCTGGTACCCCATACTGGCGTCTCAGGGCCCATCTGGAGGCTTCTGCATATGAGCGGACGTTGACGTGATGATGTCACGCATATGTGTGGTATCATCACAACGACACCCGCACACTTCTGGGTGCCTCAAGCTATGGCCACTACCTTTAGTGTGCCCCAACTTAAGAAAGTTTGAGACACACTGCAATATTGAAATACTATCACCCATTAGTAGCTATGTAGTTGAAGGACTTCTGCCCAGCTAAGAGAAAACAGTGGTTGCCAGAAATCCTGGTTTCTACCAGTAAAAGAAGATAATGACCATCCAGCCTAGTAACAAATTTGGCATACTTTAATAGACTCAAGAAAAAACTAATTTGCCACTCTAATGATCCACAGAAGAGCAAATTAATGAAGATAACTAGCTAAATGAAGGAGTATGTCTCAGAGCACCACTTTTAGGGATCACATAGGTTTTCATCCCAATTTTTAGTGGTAATGGTTATCTTTCATCGACCACTCCTTCCTCTACACTAACATAATAAGTTAAATGTGAAACGGGACTCGTCAGTGTTTTGCATATTTTGCTAACAACTAATATGCAGTTTGGGCCAGCAAAAGTCAAGCTAATGGCGAGATAAATAAAAATCTTTGTGCCTATTAATACCAATATTTGTGTAAAGCACTGTGCCTTGAAATTCAGTAATATGATTATGGCAATTTCCAACACACAATGTATGTTGGTCTCCCGACAAAAATTATTTTGGTAAAAATTTAATCTTAAAGACCTTATGGAAACCAATAATTAATTAATATTGGTACAAAACTTTATAGAAAAATATTAAAAATAATTTAAAAATATTTAGAATTAGATTATGAAAAGTTAGTTGATTTTGAAAAGTTCAAAAAAAGAAGTAAGATTTATTATGTTAGTGTAGAGGAAGAAGTGGTCGATGAAAGATAACCACTACCACTAAAAATTGAGGTGAAAACCTATGTGATCCTTAAAAGTGGTGCTCTGAGACATACTCCTTCATTTAGCTAGTTATCTTCATTAATTTGCTCTTCTTGAAACTCTAATAGACCCCGCCCCAAACACTCTTTCAGTAATTTGAAATATTCAACTTTGCTCTTCTCCTTAAAAAAATTGGGTGGGTCTTGATTTATATATACCAATGACTCGGAGTCTGATTTTATTTTTATCCAGCACATTTCAAAATGATAGATGGTCTATTGAAATTGGGAGGCATGAACTGATCTGTAATGAGCAGTCAGTATAGAAGCAAAACTTTAGCTTCCGAGGCAACAGTCTCTGCTTTCAGGTAGTTAATTTATTATTCTGTGTTTAGAATTCCACTGAATAGGGGCCAGAATTGATTTACCGAGGAAAGACAGGGACTAAAGGTGGTCATTGCCCTAGATGAGAAATTATTTCTGAGAAGAAATTTAGTGCAGACTGCTTGCTAGTAGGAAATGGAAGAAATTCACATTCTGTTTCTGTTTGCAAAAGCAAAAGCTAATCTGAGCTTTTCTCTAGGCCACTTATATGTGGATAAATGCTCAGGTCTCTGAAATACAGGCAGATGCAGATACCAATACAATTGTATGTTTAACAATAAGGGGCCCTTCACGAAAGTGTGTTAAGCACTTTGAGGGTAATTCTATAAAGAGGGCAACAACGTTTAGGACCCTTTTACTAAAGTATGGTAAATTTGGCATTTTCTACAAAGGCTATGTGATAAATATAGGGGATCAGTGGTGTAGCGAGGGTGAGAGGCGCCTGGGGCAGTGGTGCCCCTCCCCCACCCTCTTCTCTACCCTCCACACGCTCCTTCCTCGCCCCCTCCAGCCACACGCACACTGCTTCCCTTCCCCCATACCTCTGTAATGTTCCTGGCACGAACAGCAACCCCAAGCTGCTGTTGCGCCAGCGTCGGCTCTTCCTCTGATGTCACTTCCTAGGTGAGCATCCAGGAAATGATATCAGAGGAAGAAAATGATGTCAGAGGAAGAGCCGACACTGGTGCAACAGTGGCTTGGGGTTGCTGCCCGTGCAAGGAATGTTAAAGAGGTATGGGAGAAGGGAAGCGGTGTGTGTGCGGCTGGAGGGGGCAGGGAAGGAGCGTGTGGAGGTGGTGGGGGGCACAGCAGTTGTGGGGGGGGGGGGGCAGGGAAGGAGTGAGGAGACAGAAAGAAGGATGAGTGCCTGACAGCGCCCAGGGCGGACGCCCCCTCCCCCCCCTTACTACACCACTGTAGGGGATGCACTTTGCATTTACCACACAGGGAAAAAAAACTCCATATACAGGGCCAGAACTGCGCAGGAGCACTCATGCTATCAGATACAACATGTAACAGGGTGGGGGACGAGTCCAAATATATATATAAACAGTATAGGAAACACAAAATTGTAGTGGCGCACCCAAACCCTCACCACATTCCCTCCCCTCCCTCCCCATTTGATCCCTTCGCTGACTTCAGCTCTCTGCCATGTACTCTTCTGCAGCACCACATTTCCCTTTCATACCCCTCCCTGATTTCAACTCTGTCTCTCACACTGCTCCCTGACTTCAGCTTTCCCTTTCCCTCCCCTCTCCCTTCCTGGCAGATCATAACTCCATGTCCCCTACCATCCGATTTTCCCTCTCTGATCTTTCCCAGTCTGTCAAAGCTTACCCCCAACCCCTGCCCCATGCGTATGGTCCACCCAAACTCTGTCCATGTGTACATCCACCTTTAATCTATGTGCTATCACATTATGGCTTCATTTTATACAACAGCAAATAACTGGAATATTGGCATGTACTCATGTGTGCCCACATAAGAGGGTAAATCAAAATTAAAGGCAAATTACATTTACATGACAACCTAATGGCCACCAAAGCAGCTAAACTAGACAGAGAACTCACCAATCTGCTGTCTTCGACCATAGACTATAAAACCTTCAAAAAAGAAACAAAAACCCTACTCTTCAAAAAATACATAAAACCTATTTAACACGACCAGATCCCAAGCTTCACCTACTATACTATCTACTCCTTATAAAATCTAAAATTACCTAATTTCATGACAATTCTTATGTAATCTGCCTATATATGTCGTAACATCATGACAATTCTTATGTAATCTGCTTTGAACCTCAAGGTAATGGTGGAATAGAAATCACTAATGTAATGTAATGTAATTTAATAGAAGTAACTATGAGCAATTGAACATATCACTTTTCCACATAGTCCCCATGCAAGACGACACATTTGTTGTATCAGTCAACTAGCTTACTCCTGGCAGAATTCTATGCAAAAAAAAAAAATCAAATTCTGAGCACAAAATTTGAAAATTTTGCAAGTTTATTTGATATTTTACAATATTTTTGCTAATTATTCTCCAGAATTTCAGTACAATTCAGTATTTTCACTAAAATGTACTACAGCACACAAAGAATCAGCATCTCTCTCACCCCTCTGCCCCTCATCTAAAATCTCTCTCACCCCTGCCACCCCAGCTAACATCTCTCTCACCTCTGTCCCTCCAGCAAGCATCTCTCTCACCCCTGTCCCCCCAGCCAGCGATCAGAAGGCTGATATTGCAACTGATATTGCAAACGGCTGTGAATATAAAGTATATGGCTATACAATAAAAATATTCTCATTTATGGGTATGCCCCTATGGAATAAGCTACGGTAAGTGGTCAATTAAGATTATGTGTTAACCACTCACAGCTTTATGAGATTGCTTAAAACAAAGCTATTTGTTGATGTATATTTCTGAATTGCTCTTTCTGATACTGCTCTGATTTACTTGTAATGAAAGTGATGGATAATATTGAAGATTGTTCAAGTTGCAATTTATTATGTTGTATTGAATTATTGTATAATGGTATGTGTATGCTGTTATGTTTTTTTATGTATATTATCTTGGAATCCGCTGAGACTCCAGGTGGTACATAAATTTTTAAAATAAATAAATAAATAAAATCTCTCTTATCCCTGTCCCCCCCGCCAGCATCTCTCATCCATGTCCCTCTAGCTAGCATCTTTTACCCCTGTTCCCTCCACTAGCATCTCTCATTCTCTCACCCCTGTCCCCTCCCCCCATCCAGCATCTTTCACTCTCTCCCCATTGTCCTAAATCCAGCATTCCTGTCCTCTACCTCTGTGACACTGATTCCAGTTAATGGCAACATGCTGCCAGCTCTGCAAGCTTCTCTCTACCGCAATCATGCCGAAAAAGAGGACATGACATCATTGAGTGTGGAACCGCAGTAGAAGGAAGACTGCAGAGCCCATGCAGACTGCCTAAAGATGTTGCTGGTAGAGATTCGGGATGCAGTGAGGGATTGCCAAAATCTGTGCAGACTTCAGATAATCTGAAAATCCAATACCAAAATCTGTGCAGACCTCAGGTCCCTAGGAAATTCTGCACAAATTCTGCATTGCACAGAACAGAATTCCACCAGGAGTACTTGCTTCTGCATTCCTGCAGAGAAGAAGTTTTTCAGCTGTTCCTGAAGCTAGATAAGCACCGCTTCCTTTACTTCATCATGCTTTGGCTTTTGCTCTCCGAGTCTCAGTGATGCACCCATGTCTTGTCGCCAGTGACAGTTCTCTCCAGAAAACTTGGATCTTCTTCATACCATCTCAGGAATTAGGTTGCAAGCTCCACACGCTGTTGCTTCTGCAGATCAGTATGATGTTTGGGAGCCAATCGTGCACAGACTTTCCTGTATCCCAAGTCATCATGCTTTATGACAAATGCAGATCCATAGCTGATATCCAAATTTGCAGTCAATTGAGACAGTATTATCCAGCAGTCTTCTCTAATTAAGGCATCCGCCCTGTCAAAGTGTTCTTGTGCGCGAGATGTTGATGGGTGACTAGAATGACCTTCGTCGGTTATACTTGTTCTTCCTTTTTTAAACCCTTTTACACCCATTAGACACTAACAAAACATCTGATATTATAGCGATCAACGAGAAACTCGATCAAATCTATCATTGGCTAGACTTAAATAGATTAGCACTCAATATAAAAAAAAACTAATGTGATGCTTTTTCCCTGGAAAGACAACTTCTCCCTTACCGCTCCCATTTCTATAAAAAATGTTCCCCTACAATTAGTTAGTAATACCAAAATTTTAGGGGTGATCTTCGACCACAAACTGAATTTTCATGATCACATTAGTTACATTATTAAAACAACCTTTTACAGATTAAGACAAATTCGATCAATCTCAAAATTTCTATGTTCTACATCACTTAACATTCTAATTTATTCATTGGTGATCTCCAGGATCGACTATTGTAATGCCCTTTTTAAAGGAATCTCTTTAAGTGAAATAAAACGATTACAGATCATTCAAAACACTTCCATTAAACTTATAACCAAAACTAAGAAATTTGATCACGTAACACCCCTCTTAAAAGACGCGCACTGGCTCCCAGTCTCCCACCGGATAACATACAAGCTATGCATACTCACCTTCAAAACCCTTCTTAATAAAACCCCAGCGTTTATCTACAAATTATTGATACCATATTCTCCAATCAGAACCCTGAGATCTAGTGAACAGAATTTACTAACTATTCCATCCCTTAAGGTCATCAATACAAGACGACAATTTATTTTTTCTGTTACGGCACCTCAGTTATGGAACGCCCTTCCAATCTATTTAAGCGAAGAGCAGAATCTTGAGAAATTCAAAAGTAACTTAAAAACATTTCTCTTTAAAGATGCTTTTGATAATTAACGAAACTTATTGCAGCTCAGATTATTTTATTGTATTATATTACAGTTTTTTTGTTATTCATTTTGTATTTTTCCTTTTTTGTTCTACTTTCCTATAATGATTTGTATTTCATCTCCCTCCTTTCCTTGTGTTTTTAAGTTTGTAATCGTAATTTTTTTAATATTGTAAGTTAATATGTATTGTTCTGTTTTGTATTTTCCAGAAATTGTAATTTTAATTTGTTCATCGCTTTGAAATACGATTAAGCGATTAATCTAAACAATTATTAAACTTGAAACTTGATTTGAAACTTGAAACTTGAACTTAAAACTCATAAACCTTTCATTGATTCATGGTACTAAATCCATACTGAGTCAATATCCAACGGTGAATTTCCCCAGATTTCACTCCCTCTGCCCAAAGAAAGTGCACTACTGCATGTTATTCTTCAATGGTGCAATCTTTCAATGGAACATCCATGTTTCTGACCTCATGGCTGCCACATGACTAAAGGCCAAGTGCTGCACTGTGTGTGGACGAACTGTCCAACAGGCAATGTAAGAGTACATGTGTTGCATTTCGCTAGCTCTGTTCTGGTTATAGTGTAATTTAACAATTGCCTTTGGATTCTGGACATTATTTGGGAAGGGTACAACATAGTAACATTATAAATTACGGCAGATAAAAACCCGAGTGGTCCATCCAGTCTGCCCAACCATACATACTCCATAAATTAATTATTTAGTTTAAATGGTCCTTTTTACTTAGATATTTCTGGGCCAGAAACCCAAATCCCTGCCTAGTAGTTTGCTTAGGTTCCATCTACTGGTGTCTCCATCAAAGCTCGCTCCAGCCCATCTTAACCATCCCAGCCCGTCCTCAACTGAATGTTCATATATGGGACACAGGGCATGCAAGCCTTCCCAGTACTGGCCACGAGATAGAGTTTTCTCGCCCTTCTCCAGATCTGTTCATCAATTCTCCAGCAGGTCACCCAGAAAAGGCTGAGATCTGAGCGACGGGACATCTCTTCGACAATAGAACTGATCCCTGAAGAACTGGGCTTCGATAGATACTCCATATACTTCATGGTGTCCATGAAAGACAAAGAAGATTGGAGGTCTATTCTGGACCTAAAGGCAGTGAACAAAGCACTGAGAATTATCTACTTCCATATCCTTTCACCCCGCTTGCTCGGCAAAACAGAACAGGATTTTCCGGAGGCTGGATGTGCACAGAGTTCTCTTCCATTACCTGGAGAGGACTAATAATTCTCACATCTCCAACCACCTTTTTATGCTGAACAGTCAATTGAGACAGGGTAAGCCAGCTTCCAAGGCCAGATGGATTTGTACATTGCCTGTGGAAAACAACATCTAGCACATTCGATTAGAGATGTGTCTGCTTCCTGGGTGGAGTTCCAGGCTGTTTCACCTGATGAAATTTCAAGATCAGATACCTAGTCTACTCTCTATATCTTTATGTCGCAGTTTTGATATGTCAGCTATGGTACAGAATCCTATATCTTTGCAACAGAATGGAAGATTAGGTTCTTACCTAATTAATCTTCTTTCTGTTAAAACAGATAGGATTCTGTACAGCCTGCCCTGTGCAGACTTGATTTGCCTGATTTCTGCCTCAGCCATTGGCAGTGTCATGGGACTTCTCCTGTCTTTAAGAAGAGACAAAATTACTGGAGTATGGAGGCATCTATTCCTTTTATCTTTTGGGGGTTCCTATGAGTTCTCCTAATTACACTTAGTAGGTTGGTTCCTAGCTACTCATGTGTTTCAATTGTTATTCATTGTTAATTATTGTTAATCATTGTTATTTTGTCATAAGTTACAGAGCAGAACAGAAAATGGTTTGTTGCCGAGGAAGTTCCCCGTGCCTCTCCTTCTCCTTTTTTCTGTTTCAGTGGAATTTGATTGCTTTGGTACTAATTGAAGAGGGAACTGTTCTCCACTGCAGAAGGGGAGAAGTTGGAAGTTTGTAGTAACACCCTTCAGCAAAGTTCATGACTAAGGGGAAGCAACAGCTATGGCACAGAATCCTATGTCTTCTAACAGAAAGAAGATTAACATTCCTTTATACTGGAAAGAAGATTATCGAGGTAAAAAAAACTAATCTTCCCAAGTACCAAGCACAAAAATGTCTAGAAAATAGTGATTTTTAAAACAAAAACCAGACATTTTTCTGGTTCAATAATTGCTTTGTTCAGGATAAAAATTTAGACATTTTCAGCAAAATGTCTACAATTGGACTTGGACGTCATGGCGAAAATGCCCCTCTATGTGTCTTTATGAAATAGTCGTACAAAGTCAACAGAATCACATATATGTACCACTGTTCCGAAACTGGTGTATATTTATGTGGTTCAAGTACATGTATACATGAAGATATCATAACTCTGTATATACTTTATCCCTGCTTCTCCCCCAGAAAACCTCCACTCCAACTGCATATACTGTAGAAATGAACATTCTAAGCTCCTATTTTTTATATATGTATAACCCTGAGGTAATTTTGCAAAACACATTTTCACGTGTAAAATAGGATTTTACCCATTTAAAAAACCTCTATAAAATTACTCCATTGTGTCTATGATAAAACACTTTATAGAAACACAAGCAAATATTAAACAAATGTTACAGACAGCTTGGCAAATCCACTGAGAAAATCCTGCAGTACATACAGAACAGAAGCACGTGAGATTTGTAACAAATTTTCTGGCCCGTATCCAATAGTATATTATTAGAATATACTGTATGTGCATCCCAAAGGAACTAACATGCCTCTCTCTGTCTCAGCATGTTGCCAAGTTTACTCAAATGGGATTCAGAAAGCTTAAAGGCATGCTTTGATGATTTGGTTTATTGTTATCTTTTTAAAAACAAATGGTTAGTACTGAGGGACATTCACTGAGAAACAGTTTAGCTTCTCTTGTATTGCAGTGAGCTGATTTCTTACTGTATGCTTCTGCATAATAAAGTACAAGATTTGAAGTAATGTTAGTATGTTACTTTACCATCTACTGTGGCTACTGCGGGAAACTTTCTATGAAATGAAAACCAGCTCCTCATGTGAATATCCCTTTCCTATCCTGCATGGAAGGTTGGTCACTGATAAAAGATCATACAGGTTATCAAAAATCCAGAGAGATGATTAACCATTAACAAAGTCAAAATTATACCACAAGGCCTGAAAGTTTCACTAATATACATAGAGGGCCATTTTTGATATGGCATCTAAATCTGATTTAGGATGTTTTGCTGAACAGGTCCAGAAATTGAGTGCAAACAGCAATTTTCTTTTTGTTTTGAAAATCACTGTTTTCTAGATGATTTTGTGCTCAATGCATCTTTTGGTGCCAATTTCAGGAAGAAAAAAAGTTCTAGGGAAAAAGACACAAAAATATTCCATTGGGATGTCTGGGGAATCAGGATTCTGAGTAGACTGGCCACACAGACACCCCAGCAGAGCAGTGGGGCAACCTAGGATGCAGTGAATTTCATGTAAAAGGTCCAGGGTAAACATCTCACCATAACCCCCTTTTCTGTTACATCCCTACCGGATTCCATACTCTAGGTCAGTGTTTTTCAACCGCCGTTCCGCGGCACACTAGTGTGCCGCGAGATGTTGCCTGGTGTGCCGTACGGTCAGGGCCGCCATCAGGGCAGTACCACCAGTCTAGGGAGAGGGGCGGTCCGCCCCACGTGGACAGGAGAGAGCTGTGCCTTTGCCCAAAAAAGGTTGAAAAACACTGCTCTAGGTGTTCAATCACTGCCTGCAATCCAGGAGTTGTAGAAATCCAAATACTTTTCTGAGCATGTATTCCTCCTACCTTAGAAAGAGAGAGTTAGAGCCCCCTATAGTTTTCAATTTCTGCAAGCAATCCGTGCAGAAATCTTTTGATCTGCTCTGCATCTTTTTCTTATTTTTTCATTTATAGTTTGTTTTTTTCGGTGGCTTCAGTGCTGTGAAAAGACCCTGTGTGGTGTCCTCTGATGGAGGAAAGGTTGCAGTCCCGTAGAGCCACACTGTTGCTTCACAGAGAAACTTTGGTGGAACTGTGGCGTCAGCCTGCTGTGTGCCACCCTTCTCAAACTAAGGGTCCGTTCCCCTGGGAGTTTGCTTGCCCTCTGACCCTGTCAGGGGTTTAAGAGCAGGCTGTATGTGTCCTAAGTAAAAGTCCCTCCAGGTTTCAGGATGCAGACTGCATTTCCCACTCACGGTCACGTGGAGGTTACATTCGGAGTCCGTCTGACTTGCAGTCCAAAGATCTTTTTTTTTTTAAACTTTATTTAGTTTTTAATGGCAACAAAAAGTGCAATACAATTTACATACAAATAATAATAATCAAATAAGCACTTATAAACAATCAGAATCTATACAAAAGATAAAAATTCCCTCCCACATCCATCATTACCATCAGGAATAATACCAAAACAAAAGATATACCCCCCTCCCGCTCCCACACCCCCTGGATGTGTGGGTACAATACAATGGAAAATAAAGATAAAGATAAAGGGCAACTATAACAAATCTACAAAAGACTTCAATGGACCCCAAACCAATTTGAATATCTTATTATGCCCAAGCAAGTCAGCATTCATTTTCTCATACTTATAAGTTAAGCATAAGATCGCCTACCAGAAAGAAAACTAAGGCGATCCCAATTCTTCCAATTGCGAGTAATTATTTGCATGGCTATCCCGGTCATAATTAGGAAAAGCTGGCATTTATAGCGGTCCATGAGAGGCTTAATGTGCAATAACGTCAATGGAATTGATACCTCCAGTATGGTATTAATATAAACATAGAAAATGACGGCAGAAAAGGGCCTCGACCCATCTAGTCTGCCCACACTAGTGACCCACCCCCTAACTTCCTCCATGAAGAGATCCCACATGCCAATCCCATTTTTTCTTAAAATCTGGCATGCTGCTGGCCTCGATTACCTGTAGTGGAAGATTATTCCAGCGGTCAACCACCCTTTCAGTGAAGGAATATTTTCTGGTGTCGCCATGAAATTTCCCACCCCTGATTTTCAGTGGATGCCCTCTTGTTGCCAAAAGTTAAGTATCAAAGGACAATAGAACAGATGATCAGTGTCCCTACATCAAGATGACAGTGCCAGCATCTATTAGATTTATAACTGTCTAATTTTTGTAAATGAACAGGGGTCCAGAAACTTCTATGTAACACAAAAAAACATTTGTCTCATAGATGCTGATGCTGTACATCTCATCCTCCAAGTTCAAATTCGTAGCCACTGACATGCAGAAATATGCTGCTTTATCTCAATGCTCCAAATATCTCTAAGACAAGTTTTTTGCTTTTTATTCAAGAATTCAGATATTAATTTATACCACCGGGTGGCCTGATGTCCTAGCAAATCTGTCTGGAAGCATAGAGCCTGCAAGCTATAATAATTTTTTAAATTTCGCTATTCAGGGAACCCCTTCTGAATGGCTTGCTTCAACTGCAACCACTTAAAAATTTGAGACTTTGAAATACCAAAAGATTGTTGCAGTCGTGAAAAATCAAGCACTTTCCCATTTGATATAACATCATCTAGTGTATGTATGCCTGCCTGCATCCAGTGCTTCCAGGCGATCTTAGACTCACCAATTTGAATCTTGGAGTTTAGCCAAAGTCCAAAGATCTTCAAGTTTGCGTCTTGTTCTATTATTTGGAGAAGACTAATGACTTTCAGCTGTCTGATTTTCTCTTTGTCCTAAAACATCTCGGCAAGGTAGGCCAGCTTCTAAGTCCTCGATCGCCTGTTGGATTTGTATGGCAGCTTCAGGGACTTACATTGCCCATGATAAGCAGCCGCCGGTTTCTCTTATGGCCCACTCAGCTAGATGTGTTGCTACCTCGTGGGCGGAATCTCGAGTGGTTCATCAAGATGACATTTGTTGGGCGGCTACTTGATCCTCTCTTCATACTTTTACCCGGTCTTCCCGAGCGGATGTGATGGCTCGCTCAGATGCTGCTTTTGGGACCTCGGTGGTGTGGGTAGGCTTTTTTGTCCCTCCTTAGATGCTGCCATTGCTTTAGTACATCACCTAAAGCAGTGTTCTTCAACCGCTGATCCGTGGACTGGTGCCAGGTTCGCAAAAATTTCATGCCAGTCCGTGAAGGATTCGGGTCTTCACAAACTGCACACTAGGCAGGCTGCGGTGCTGGCGTCAGCTGACTTGCAACTTCCTGTTGCCATCGCGTATGCTGGGACTGCTGTCTCCTGCCTTCGCCAGATCTCCAGCCTCCTGCCGCTTATGTCTCCGCACCTCCAGACCAGCAGCTCTGTGGGCTTTTAACTTCGGCACACAGCTGCCCTTAAGCAGTAGTTTAACCGAGGTTTCATGAGGCAGCCTCGGGGCCTTTGCTAGGCCGGCCTGCTTCGATGATGCAATATGGGCCAGCCTACCAAAGGCCCTGAGGCTGCCTCATGAAACCACGACTAAACTACTGCTTAAGGGCAGCTGTGTGCCAAAGTTAAAAGCACACAGTGCTGCCGCAGGGCTAAAGAGAAGAAACATTTGCTGCAGAGGGAAGGAGAGGAGGGGAGGGAAGGGAGAAGGGGTACTCCTGGACAGGGGAGGAAGGAAAATAGGAAGGAAACAGCTGGCAGGGAGATTAGAGGAGGGTAAGGAATTAGGATGAAATGGAGAGATCAGATGAGGGAAAGGGGAGAAACAGAGGAATGAGAAAGTAGAGAGAGATTGATGTTGGGAAGGGGATCAGATGAGAAATAAGGAGAGAGGGACAAAGATGCTAGATCTGATGTAGGAGAGATAAAAATGAGAGCAGAATGAATCATGTTAAAAGGCGAAAGGGGGCACAGGCTGGATTGAAAGGAGAAAGGGGAGAGGGGCATAGAAAGAAGGCAGATACCATATGGAAGGGGGAGATGCTGGACTGAAGAGACAGAGGGCAGACACTGGATGGAAGAGAGTGAAAAGATGATAAAAGCAGAAATCAGAGACGACAAAAGGTAGAAAAAAATAATTTTATTTCTATCTTGTGATTAGAATATATCAGATTTGAAATATGTATCCTGCTAGAGCTGGTGTTTGACATAACTGGGGGCTCTCTCTGACCAGGGGGAAGTTGCCCTAGTTGCACTCCTCTAACACTATTCCTGTCATGTGTGACTGCGGTATTCTGTTAGCATGATATTTCTGTGTACCATTCTGTAATAATTTGGCTTATTCAGTTTTCTTGATAGTAGAGGGGATATATGTGAAGGGGAGGGAGACAGGGGTTTTGTTGATTCTTGCTCTGTATTATTTGTATTTATAAAATGACAATTTTACAGAATATTGTTTCTTTTTATACTTTAATAAAATACGTTCATTATAAAATCATAACTATTCGAGGCTTGTAAGGATGGGATCAGATGGTTTGTGGGACAGAGCTCATGGGGATGGGGCAGAGATGTTTTTTTTTAAATTTCAGTCTTAGTAGTTTGCCGGTCTACGAAATAATTTTTTTTATTTCTGCCGGTCCATAGGTGTAAAAAGGTTGGAATCCACAAGGGACGTAACAGAATGGAAGATTAGGATTTTACCTTCGATAATCTTCTTTCTGTTAGTCCCTGTAGGATTCTAGAACCACCAACCCTTTCTGTGTAAGCTCAGTTGTTTGGAATCGCCTGCTTTCTTTCTACCTCAGTTTTTCTCCTTAAAGGCTTCAGGATCTTCCAGCCAGTCAACAGATCCTGTGGGAAGTTCGCTCTTCTGTGATACATCTAGCCGATGGCTGTTTCATGTGGGTGCTTGTTGCACACAGCAGGTTAGTTCTACATTGTTCCTCAATGTCTTTTCTGTAATGCCTATTTATCACTTGTTTTTATATTTTGCGGAGCTGCCGGGGAGGTTCCTCCATGCCCCCTTATTTGTCATGTATTGGTTCCATTACGGTTATTTGGCTTTGTGACTGAATTGTAGGGGGCTCTAACTCTCTCTAAGGTAGGAGGAGCACATGCTCAGAAAAGTGTTTGGATTTCTGCAACTCCCAGATTGCAGGAAGGCATTGAACACCTAGAGTATGGAATCCTAAAGGTCCTAACAGAAAGATTATCAAAGGTAAAAACCGGGAAGGGGTAAAACGCAGACTTCACGCACCTTACGGACCTCACGGATCTAAAACCGCATGTCCTTAAAAATCTGAGGTCCGTGCCACTTGTAGTTTCTGGCTCTGACAGACCTCTATGACATTTTAGCTCTGACGGATCCTAATGCTTTTCCCTCCCTATGCTGAGACTAGCGGCAAAACTTTTGCCCTGAGGTCCATGCCACTTTTAGTCTCAGCATAGGGAGGCAAAAGCATTGGGATCTGTCAGCGCTAAAATGTCATAGCGTTACTTTCCCCTAGCGTTGAACACTTACATAAAGACTCCAAGCATTTTCATACCTTTGCCGACTCCTAGCGAAAGATACCGTACTGAAGGTGGGGAATTACTCCATTAAACTTGCACAAAATTTTGTGTTATCCTTGCTTAATATTGATGAGGGCCGTGCACAGCTACGGGTAGTTGATGTGTGAAGGACTATTAAATGTATATGGGGAGAGAGGCCATAAAAAAGAACAAAAAAAAAAATCCTTTAGCAAATCACAGGGAAGTTTTAAAACCCGCGACCCAGCGACTTCATTGCACGGATCTCAGATTTTTAAGGACCGTGTGGTTTTAGATCCGCGAGGTCCGCGTTTTACCCCTTCCCGTAAAAACCTAATCTTGCGAGCCCCTAGCAATAGCAAAAAAAGGTACTATACCTAATTGTACACCACTAAACTAACTCTTAACCCTGCAGGTGTCACTTATATGTTTGTACACTAGGTATTCTGTGGTTTATGGAGAGCTTACACTTTCCACCACAAGTGTACCAGTTAGGCTGGTATATGGGACTGGGTCCCCCTTCTCTACAATCCACTGCACTGACCTCTAGGCCATTCCAGAGACCTGGCCATTATATCTGCTGCTGTCATAGAGCCTGGTATGTACAGTCACTTTCTCATCTTAGGGGGCTGGAAGTCAATGATCACTGGAGGATCCCTCCAATGGTCATTTGGTCAGTTTGGACACCTTTATAGCACTTAGGCCCTGATTCTATATATGTTGCCTAAAAAAATTGGGGCTGACTAGTGCAGATCTAAGTGCAATTCTATAAAAGTTAGCCACACTGTATAGAATCGCGCTTATCACTGCCTAAGTGGCCTTTGGCATTGCTAGTTGTCCTTTTAGGTGCACCATATTTTTGCTAGTGTTTTCTTGCCCTTAAATGCCTAAGCCTACGTGAAAAACAGGCACTAAACTCAAAAACATGCCCCTGATCTGCCCTTAACTACACCCACTTTTAAATACACGCTTTGAACTAGGTGACTAACTTCCTATTAAGTCCAATTAATTAAAATTATGAGGTGTTACTTGACAATTAATTGACACTGATTTAGCCTATTAATCAATTAAGTTAGGCATTACATCGGCTTGCCTAGCCGATGTAGGTGCCTAACTTTAGGCAGACTTTATAGAATTTGGGGGTTAGTCATTATTGAAACAGGTCTAGACAAAAAATGTTCTATTCTTTGTTCTGGTTTTTCATAATATTGCATCTATTACTACTACTTATTTCTATAGCACTATTAGACTTATGCAGTGCTGTACATCAAAACATAGAAGGGACAGTTCCTGCTCAAAAGACAAACTAGACAAGAAGGTGCATCAATATACTGTACTCAGATGGGAGAACTACAGAGGGAACGATAAGACAGATATCGGTGCTTAGCAGGTAGGTTGAAGTTTGGAATTGCAAACATTAAAGCAAGCAAAATAAAAAAAATATTACAGATTATATATCCCTCAGTCTTATAACAAGCAATGAATCTATGGGGCAAATAAAAACAGGACAATAAAAGGCTTTAATTAAGTAGCGACATTTTATCAAGCTGGAGAACAAATTAGGTCGTCTTCCATTGGGAAGATGGAACGTAGCAGTGATTTGTCAGCATGAAATATATGGGTCCTTTTACAAAGTTGCACTACTGAGCAGCACACGCTAAATGCCAAGCTGCCCGCTCTAAGCTTAGTTTAAATTTTTTAGCATAGTTCTCTAATTTTCCAATCTTATTTATCAAACTCGGAATGCCCCCTACTGTCAGAACTCCGATCTTGCGAATTGATTGTTCACTCTTTCAAAAAGTACACTAATTGAAATTACATGGAATTACTTTTAAAACAAATAGGAGAGAATATTTTTTCACTTCAAAGGATAGTTAATCTGTGGAACTCATTGCCAGCAGTTAGTGTATCTACTTTAAAAAAAAGGTTTGGACATTCCTGGAGTAAAAGTTCATATCTGCTATTTAGAAATACATGGTGGAAGCCACTGCCTGCCCTGGGATCAGCAGCATGGAATGTTGCTACTATTTGGATTTTCGCCAGGCACTGACATAGTAAAGGGGATGCTGTTACTGGGAGGGGGTGGGCGGTCCGCCCAGATGCAGTCTTTGTAAAGGACATAGGCACCCATCCTCCTCTCTGCCCCCTCCTTCCTGCTCCCCCTGCCATGTATGTGCGCCTCTTCCCGTCCCTCGTACCTCTTTTATTTTTTCTGCGTGAGCAGCATTATGAACCTGCTGCCTGCATCGGTGTCACCTCTCTTTGACGTCACTTCCAGGCCCTGCACCTAGAACGTGACGTCAGAGGGATAGCAGACACAATGTGAGCAGCAAGTTTGTGCTGTTGCTCTCGCCTAGAAAATTAAACAGGTACGGGGGAAGGGGGCACACGCGCGACAGAGAGGATCAAGAAGGAATGGGGGGCGGGGCGGAAAAGAGGGCTGGGGAGAGGTGCCTTAGGCACCATGTACCCTCTCTACGCCACTGTTGCCAGATACTTCAATATAAATAGACAAAGTGCAGAAGCCCAGAAAAATAGACTGTGGGGAAGATAATATTTCAAAGATAAACATAAAGCATGATACAGATACGTGTATATAGATTATATTTAGTTGAATTGGCCAACCTCCTTAGGAGGTGTTTAAATATTGTATACTTGGCTACAATAGTAAATCTAATATTAAATGTGAATATACGTAGGATGATTGATTTGGTATACACATATACAGTACATATAAGCAGGATGATCAATGTGCCGGTAATATAAGTAGGATGATTGATTATGGCATAGTTATGCCAGTATTAATAACTCTGTATTGTAACACCTCGCAGGAGCTCTTTGTAACTCTGTATTGTAACTTTACAGAAGCTCATACAAACCACTCTGAATTGACTCTCCAGTCATTACCGTAGTAGTGATATAGAAGCCCACAATAAACAATTTATTTATTAAAAAATTTATATACTGCATACAACTATGCGGTTTTCATATGAGATACATAGAATCTTGTTTACCTCCGATTGTCACGTATAACATAGACATATCAAGACAACATCGTTAATCATCCCTATTATAATAGGGATAGAACACAAATTCGATCAGTTCAGAAGTGCACACAAGCTTTAAATCATATTTCGATGTCAGAAAAATTCTAGAAGGAGATTATCAACTGAAATACATCTTAGCATAAAAAGGCATTGAGTTTGCAGCATTTTCTTAAAATTCATCCTCCCCATACAAAACAGCATTCCATAGTTGTACGCCAGCCACTGATATCATTGATGCTCTGATCCTAGTATGCATAGTCGACATTCTACCCTCCAAACTTAATTTCATCCCATTTGCATCTCTAAGCTCTCTTCTCGGTTTATAGATCTGAAAAAATTCTTTTAAGATCTTTGGGGAAGCATGATATAATGTCTGATGTATAATCGCAACACTCTTTGTTGCATAGGTAACCAGTGTAGTTTCTTCAACAGAAGAGTTATATGGGTACTCCTTGGAACCCCTGTGATTAATCTTGCAGCGGAGTTGATAAGCATTTGAAAAGCCCTCAACTTCCTTTTCTCAACTCCTAGGTACAATAATCCACCCTACTCAGGATCAACGTCTGAACCAAAGCACGAAAATCGTGTGTTGGTAATATTGGCTTCAATCTATAAAGCATTTGAAGTTGCATGTATCCCACTCCGATTATTTTTAATATTTGGTTTTCCATTGTCACACAGCTATCTAAGCACACTCCCAGGACAGTCATCTCCTTTTTTACCCGAGTTTTCCCCCTCTAAGAATCACATTTTTTAACTCATAATTGTCTCTTTGATCTTTCACCACCATTACCTCTGTTTTGTTAACATTCAATTTCAAATCAGGTTCACTCATCCAACTTCCGATCATTTCCATATACTTGTGACCTGGACTGGCCACTGTGGAAACAGCATACTGAGCTAGATGGACCATTAGTTTCATCCAGTATGGCTATTCTTAAGTTCTTATGCACGTAATTTCTAATTACTGCCAAATAGTGCTTGTTAAGTTTAATTATTGGTAGTTATGGGTCTATTTAGCAGTAATTAGCTAACTAAATTACACACATAACTGACCCTATTCTATAACTGCACCCCAACTGAGTACCTAACTTTGGGCACCATTTATAGAATTTGGAAGTAAACTACTAAATTTAGGAGCATAAAAATAGGTGGCAACAAGGCTAGATTTAGGGCAGGGAAAAGAAGTTAGGTGCTTAGCACTGATTTTCAGTATTTGGCTCAAAAATCTAGGCACATGAATGGCAGGTCTCAGTTTATAAACATACTCCGTGATATTTAGCCAGAGGCAGACAACACTTTTTTTGTCCACCGCTAGCTCTAAAACTGACTTAATTCCAGCACGTTTCTAGGCTTCAGCACTGAATATCACTTTTTAAAGCCAGTTAGTGCATGACTGGTTAAGTTAATGTTCAGACTTAACCAGTCATGGGTTAGCGAATAAAGAAAGGACAGCTATTTATGTGGTCTTATATATACGCAAAACCTAGATGGTTATGTCTGAAAATTGGGAAGTAACCAGACTCCAGCCCCCAAATGCTCTCGACATAGCCGGCTTGAAGTTCAGTGGTAATTGATCATTTTCAGTGAAACAAACCAGTTAAGTGCTGCTAAAAATGACTGGATAGCTGCGAACGAGCAAGCTAAGTGGTCGAAAGCCATCCCCAGGTGGTTAAGTTGCTTTGAATATCAGTTGGATAATTTTTAAGCTCCTAAATTAAGACAAATTTTCAACTGAAGGACTCCTAAAATTGGCTAAAAATAGGGCACAAATTTTGAAGCACAGCATTGTTTGAAGCACTGTTTGAAAATCAACAAAATGCAAATATTCGCACAGGTGTTGTAAAACTCTAATCTTATAAAACACTATTCAATACATGTAAGAACGGAGTAAAATGAGAATCCAATCTGACACCTGAACTCAGACTTTAATGGAAACATGACAACTCCTAAATCAATGAATGATGGCTACAATCTGTAATACCAACCTCAGTTTTACCAGTCTCAGTTTTATTTAAATTAATTTTCAAGCCATGTTTCATCAACCAAGCGTTAACAGCTTGGAAACAGTCTGGCATGAATGTTGACTGTTACCCTTAATGAAATGCAAAAGGAAACATATACCATAACATCATTAACATAAATATGGATGAACGCTTGTTCAATTCACACAGTTGGGGGCCTAATTTTATATATGGTGCCTAAAATATCAGCGCCAACTAGTGTAGCTCTAAGCGAGATTCTATAAAAGTTACGCGCAATTTATAGAATCATACTTGGCACCGGTGATGCGACATAACTTTTAGGTGTATCCATTTAAGCCAGTGGTCTCAAACATGCGGCCCGGGGGCCACAAGCGGCTCGCCAGGTACTATTTTGAGGTCCTCAGTATGTTTATCATAATCACAAAAGTAAAATAAAACAGTATCTTCATCATATGTCTCTTTAGCTATAAATTACAATATTATTATTAAGACTTAGCCAAAAGAAATTACAATATTATTATTAAGACTTAGCCAAAAGGAAAGATTTATGAACTATAAAGAGTTTTACCTCATACAAAATTGTCATTTCTTTCGTAAGACATTAACTATTTTTTCTGCGGCCTTCCAAGTACCTACAAATCCAAAATGTGGCCCTGCAAAGGGTTTGAGCTTGAGACCACTGATTTAAGCCAAGGAAAACCTGGCCTAAATGCCTGTGCTTAAATTGTGAAAACATCGGTGCATATGCTAAAAACTTGCACTCAATCTGATACATAACATTTTGAGCAGTGCGTTTACCAAGTTATTCTAGCATCAGTTATGAGGTGTTAACTGTCATCGGTACCGATTAGGCTTATTAATTGCATTCTGTGAGTATATCAGCTATGTGCACTGATGTATGTGCACAACTTTAGGTGCCATAGATGGAATTTAGGGGTGGGTGTATATATACGTAAATTAAACAACAATGCTGACAGGGCTGAACCCAAGATAAGAATTTGGTCCCACCTTCACATGAGTTTATTCACCTAAATATGACTGCAACTATTTTTGTTCAAAACAGTTGAAGTAATTAAACAGAACACAAGCAACAAATGAGAATGTTATGATGTACAAAATTAAAGGCCGAAGATACACCAAAGAAGAGTATCAAATACGACCTGTCAGAGTTGTAATAGGTATCTTGGATAAATGGTTAAGAAGTTACACTCAAGTTAATTAACAGACATGATATGAATTATGGATGTATAATAGCATCAGTCCTTTACGTATTTATATATTAGAAAATTATTTATAAAATTAAAAAAATATTTATAAAATCAAAAAGAAAAATCTTTAGAAAAGTTTGTTAGAAATTTAACTAATAGACAATTGGACAGATGATAGTCTGTAATATGGTAATTCACCGAGACTAGTCCTGAAGGTGATACTAGCAGACACTTGAGTTCCATAGTCTATAATTTCAGTATATATTTTCCAATTTGGCAACAGCCTATGAATATTGGGAGAGATTATGTGTTTTTGTGTCATATAATGTGGCATGGGCAGAGTGTGAGCACGGATAGTGTTCGATTGTGAATGCATGGCACTAGTTGCATGCTAACGTAGAGTTAACGCAGCACCACTTCCTGCTAGATAGGAGGTGCTATGTGCTTCTGCATTAACTGGGATCACGTTCCTCGAGTTAATGTGAATGTTAACGCACAACCAGAAATAAGAAGTCCCCAATGTACATGACCTGCAGTAGGAAGTCTCCAATGCAATGGGAATGTCCCCAATAAGTGCCACATTAAATTTACCATGCGGTAAAGTCCTGAGTTAAGCTGTGGTAACTGCAAATTTTACTGCAATTTAGTAAAAGGGTCCCTGGGTGTGCCATTAGACCTGATTAGGTGTACAATGTAAAATTACCACTGCCTGATGCACAAGTTCAGACCAACTCAAAGGCTTCATTCTAAGTACCATGCAGAAAAATTCCAAATCCAAAAAGAGGCACCAGTCATGGCTCTCAGCAAGCAGGAGCTCCTTTCTTAAACACATATGTAATCATGCATGCCTTTCTTTTCTATCTAGAATATAAGACTTAGGCCCCAATCCCCTGGACCGGATGAAATTCACCCGAGAGTCTTGAAGGAATTGAAGGTCGAAATCGGAGAGTTACTGCAAAAACTTGCAAACCTGTCAATCAGAACTGGTCAGATACCAGACGACTGGAGGAAAGCGAACGTCACGCCAATTTTCAAAAAAGGATCGAGAGGAGAACCGGGCAACTATAGACCTGTGAGTCTTACATCTGTCCCCGGCAAGATGATTGAATCACTGATCAAGGATAGCATAGTTCAGCACTTGGACACACATGACTTGATGAAACCCAGTCAACATGGATTCAGGAAAGGGAAATCGTGTTTGACGAATTTACTCCAATTCTTTGAGACCGTGAACGAGCAAATTGATAGTGGAAAGCCGGTGGACATAATATACTTGGACTTCCAGAAAGCATTTGACAAAGTTCCACACAAAAGACTTCTTAGGAAACTACAAAGCCATGGCATAGAGGGAGATATACAAAGATGGATAGGCAAATGGCTGGAAAACAGGAAGCAGAGAGTGGGCATAAATGGGAAGTTCTCCGACTGGGAGAAAGTGACTAGTGGTGTACCCCAAGGCTCGGTACTTGGGCCGATCCTTTTTAATATTTATATCAATGACCTGGAAAACGGAACATCCAGTGAGATCATCAAGTTTGCAGACGACACAAAACTCTGCCGGGCAATCAGATCGCAGGAGGACAGTGAGGAACTCCAGAGCGACTTGTGTCGGTTAGAAAAATGGGCGGAGAAATGGCAGATGAAGTTCAACGTGGAGAAATGCAAGGTAATGCATTTAGGCAGTAAAAATAAGGAATACGAGTACAGAATGTCAGGTGCAACTCTGGGAAAAAGTGAACAAGAAAGGGATCTGGGTGTACTGATAGATAGGACCCTGAAGCCGTCGGCACAATGCGCGGCAGCGGCAAATAAGGCAAATAGAATGTTGGGCATGATAAAGAAAGGAATCTCGAGTAGATCGGAGAAAGTTATAATGCCGCTTTATAGGGCAATGGTCAGACCCCACTTGGAATACTGCGTCCAACATTGGTCTCCCTACTTAAAGAAGGATATAAAACTGCTGGAGAGGGTGCAGAGACGAGCAACTAAACTAGTGAAGGGTATGGAGAAACTGGAATATGAGGATCGACTTAAAACACTGGGATTGTTCTCCCTTGAGAAAAGGAGACTGCGTGGGGATATGATCGAAACCTTCAAAATACTGAAAGGAATCGACAAATTAGAGCAGAAAAAACTATTTACATTGTCCAATTTGACACGGACAAGAGGACATGAAATGAAGCTAAGGGGGGGCAAGTTCAGGACTAATATCAGGAAGTTCTGCTTCACACAGAGAGTGGTTGACATCTGGAATACTCTCCCAGGGGAGATTATTGCGGAATCGACAGTCCTAGGCTTCAAAAGCAAACTAGATGCATATCTCCTTGAGAGAGGCATATAAAGATATGGTTAGCTATAAAATAAGCCAGGTGTATACCTAGCAGGGCCTCCGCGTGTGCGGATCGCCGGACTTGATGGACCGAAGGTCTGATCCGGAGATGGCGCTTCTTATGTTCTTATGTTCTTATATGCTCAAAACTCACCATGCATTTAACAATTCATTAGCGTCAAAGTATTTAAACTATTGATACCCAAACTGGCTAATCATGGTCTTTTCCATGGTTTGTAGAAGCTTCTGACAATCGTATGTAAATGGACTACAGTGAGCTCATCAATATTAAAATGAGCACTCTGATCAATGCCCAGATAATGCACAAAATGAAGCGTCGGACTTAAACGATCCAAATTTAGCAATAGGTCAGGACGTGCTGGTAGCACTGAAACGTGTGTGTTAGAAGCGTATACCTGCAGGTCTGGGCTACTGATTGCATGTAGAAGTTCATAAAAATACTTTTTATGGAATTAGGGACCATATAATATACATGTGTGTAAAGAGCACATCTCATGCCTAAGTGTGAAGAAAATATTTCATATGTCTGTGTAAAGGTACGTTTCATGCGTGTGTGTTATAGGCATGTTTCATGCACTTCCGTTAAAAGTACATACCGGCTGGTCTGGGGCTGCCGATTGCTTATATCCCACTGAAGCAGTGTAGAAAAATGCATATATATCTTGCATTTTCACATTTGCATGGTTTGTTGTTAGTTCTCCGCCCCTCCTCTCTTATGATGTGCGCCAGTGAGGCGCTACAAAAAGGCACACCTATGATTGATGCTCATGCAACTAAGATTTAATGCTAAAAAATGCAGGGTCATGCACTTGGGTTGCAAAAATACAGGAGAATGATATAGTATACTCATAGGAGGCAAAGTACTCCTATGCATGGAAGAAGAGCAGGACGTGGGGGTGATTGTGTCTGATGATCTCAGGGTGGCAAAATAGGTAAAAAAAGTGACAGTCTGAGCCAAGAAGATGCTTGGGTACATAAGCAGAGGAATGGCCAGTAGGAAAAGGAAGGTGATAATGACATTGGTGAGGCCCCCATTTGGAATACTGTGTGCAACTTTGGAGACTGTACCTTCAAAAAGATATAAATAAGATGGATTTAGTCCAGAGGGCTACTACAAAATTGGTTAGTGGTCTTTGTCATAAATCATATGGGGACAGACTTAGAGACTTTAATATGTATACTCTGGAGGACAGACAGGAGAGAGAGGATATAGCTGTTTAAATATCTCCATGGCGTTAACGTACAGGAGGTGAGTCTTTTTCAAATGAAGGAAAACTCCGGCAAGAGAGGGCATAGGATGAAGTTAAGAGGTAAGGGGCTCAGGAGTAATGTAAGAAAATACTTCTTTACAGAAAGGGTGGCATATGTATGGAATAGTCTATTGATTGAGGCGGTAGAGATGAAGATTGTATCTGAAATCAAGAAAGCATAGGACGGACAAGCTGGATGTCTTAGGGAAAGGATGAGATAGCAGATATTGAGGATGTGCAGACTGGATGGATCATTTGGCCTTTATTTGCCTTCGTGATTCTATGTTTCTATTCTGCGCATGCGTCACTCACTTTCTCCTGAGACTGATGGGATAACAGCGGACCTCCACAAATCTCATTTGCATGCGAAATTGTTTGCACGTCAATCGCCGTTTTCAAGTCAGACAATTTACCGACCCACAAGATTTTAACAGCGATTTTAGAGCATCTGGCTCCTCGAGTATGGGAATTAAGAGAAGCATGCAGAGCACGGCATCGCACACCCCCCACATCCTCATCTTCCCCCTCCTTAGTGCTACAGGACATAGATTAAGGGCATGGCTAACACAGCTATAGGACTGCCACATATTCAAACGCTGCTTCACGTTTGCCATGAAAGTGCAGCTTAAACCTTTTAGCAAAATAAAGTTTGAATAGCAAGCTTCCACTCCTGTCACAAAAAATACTAGCACAGCACTGCCCAAAAAGCTCAGTGCAGACTAGTACAAGGACAGCCATCCTCTTGGCAAAGGAACAGAGTGAACTGCTGATGAAAAATCACTTGGACCCACTTTAGATTCTGTTACCTTGCTGAATATTGATAAGACATCGTTACTCTGCTGTACAGACAAAGAGGACACCACTGACCAAGTGGATTGATTTGTCCATTTCCTGGGAAATAGCTTTGATGCTACAGCAATATGCAACCACACACAAACCCTGAACTAAGCCATATGCCATGAGAGAGGAATTCTAATTCTGTATTCTAAACAGTTTTGGACACTGTTCCCTCCAAACTGAGCAAAAGTCCTTCATCCACAGAACTGTCAGTGAGTGCTGCTGTTTCACCATCATATTTGCAATAGTGAAGGACAGGCAAGATGTGCAGGACTCCAGCAACTGAAAACACAGTATTGAAGCACTACCCCTTACTGGCAGTAAGACAGATGGAGAACTCCAACTCTGTTGCAGGGATCTCAAAGTCCTTCCTTGAAAGCCACAATCCAGTCGGGTTTTCAGGATTTCCCCAATGAATATGCATTGAAAGCAGTGCATGCACATAGATCTCATGCATATTCATTGGGGAAATCCTGAAAACTCGACTGGATTGCGACCCTCAAGGAGGAACTTTGAGACCCCTGGATAGGGAACAGTAGTTTGGGGGTGACTTACCCCCATATAGTTTTGTAAACCTTTGCTTGTAAATGCAAAAAATACTCATAAAATAAAGTATAAAAATGCAACATGAAAGTCCTTGTTATCAATGACTTCCATAATTTTCAATCTTACATAAAGAAGAAATAATATTCTGTATATAAGAAAGGTGTTTTTTTAGCAGCAGTAATGATAGAATTAGTTCCAGTGTTACTTTAAATGTCTGTTAATCATTGTCTATTGTCTCATCTTTCCTTTTCAACTTAAAGTTCTTTTCATTTTCTGTATTATTTCTGTATTTTGTAAACTACTTTGATGTTTAAGTGAGGGGTGGTATATAAATCTTAAATAAACATAAACAATAGAATTAGAGCTTCTGATTTGAGTCTTTTTAACAAATAAAACATCAATATAAACACACTTGGAACAAAAAAAAGTAGCTAGCTGATATTCAGCTGGCAGCAGTCAGTATTTTTTAAATGCTTACCATCGCTGGCTAGATTAGCAATATATAGGGTTACCATTTTTGGGGCTGCAAAAATCCGGACACATGGCATCGCCCTGTTCTGCCTATGGCCCCACCCTGTTCAACCTTCAGCTCCGCCCCATTCTGACACAGACCCTCCCAGTGCAGCCTCCAGCCCTGCCCCCACAAACCTCCTCTCTTCTTCCCTGACATGCTCCGGCGATGTGTGTGACGTCATCCACACATGCTCAGATGCCCTCCAGATGTGGCCGGAGCTCGTCGGGGCTTTCCAAAACCCAAGCAAACTGTTGGGTTTTGGAAAGTCTGTCTGGGACCCTGGACAGTCCTCTTAAAAGAGGACATGTCCAGGTTTTCCCGGACATCTGGTATCCCTAGCAATATTCATTGCTGGGCCATGTCGTTCTTCCTTGCTCTGTAGTTCACCATGGTGTTTCAATGTTTTAAACCCCATCCTTCCAGCCAGACAAACTGCCTTGATTGGCCAGCTGGGGTGAACGGTGTCAGGTCAAAAGAGCGCCGGGACAAAGGCGCGCCCAGATAATTGAGCGCAGCACGGAGGCGCGCGCCGCAGAAAATTACTGTTTTTACGGCTCCGACGGGGGGGGGCATGGGGGGAACCCCCCCACTTTACTTAATAGAGATCGCGCCGCGTTGTGGGGGCGTTGTGGGTGAGGGGTGGGGGGTTGTAACCCCCCACATTTTACTGAAAACTTCACTTTTTCCCTGTTTTTAGGGAAAAAGTTAAGTTTACAGTAAAATGTGGAGGGTTACAACCCCCCAAACCCCCCCCAATGCTGGCACGATCTCTATTAAGTAAACTGGGTGGGCTCCCCAATAAAAAACCCCGTCGGAGCCCCTAAAAACTGTAATTTTCTTCGGCGCGCGCCTCCGTCTTGCGCTCAGTTGTCGGCGCGCGCCTTTGTCTTTCGCGGGGTTGTCTATGAACCAGGGTGAACAGCTTGGTCAATGGGAACAATAGCCAGCTGAAATAAAGCTGAAAAAAAACAAAGGAACTTCTTTATTTCAGCTGTTTGTTCCCATTGACCAAGCTGGCTGACTGGAAGGAAGAGGTTTAAAACGCTGAAACACCATGGTAAACTACAGAGCAAGGAAGAAGGAAGAACTTATATATCTGTGAGTACAACAACTTATCATATTCTCCTTTGAAAGCAGCTTAAAGAGCTTTCTTTTTAAAGATGCATTTAACTGAAAACACAATGCCTAACTAAAATATAATACTTATTAATTTTAGCTGTCTCCAAAACTAATAATTTTAGCAGTTTTCTAATTCGACTTTATCTTCGCCAGCAATCCTTTTCTTTTTACCCCCCTTATGTACATCCCTTCTATGTACTTTTTCTTTAAAATTGTAGTTCTCCCCCTCTTCCCTATTGTTTCCTGTGACTTTAAAAAGCAGTTACCCAAGTACGTCTTGTGATGAATTATGTACATTTGATTTCTTAAAATGTTATTTTTACTAATTGTACAACGCTTTGTACTTCTGGTTAAGCGTTTAATCAAACAATATGAATAAACTTGAAACTTGAAACTCCCTTATATTAATTTGTTTTTTACCAGATATAGTCACAAATACCCTGATGAAGTGGCCATAGACCATGAAACGCTGGCATCTGTAGGGGACTGTGATATGTATTTAAAAAAAAAAAAAAAAAATAGGGAGCTGTCGCTAGTGCTTGTTGCACTTTGTACCATCGGGACAGGCAGTCCCGCTGCTGCCCGACCCAGCCAGCTGAGAGGGTCCTTGGAGAAGGAGCCTTAAACACCGGAGAGCAGAGAGGGAGCCTGTCGCTAGTGCTTGCTGCACTTTGTACCATCGGGACAGGCAGTCCCGCTGCTGCCCGACCCAGCCAGCTGAGAGGGTCCTTGGAGAAGGAGCCTTAAACACCGGAGAGCAGAGAGGGAGCCTGTCGCTAGTGCTTGCTGCACTTTGTACCATCGGGACAGGCAGTCCCGCTGCTGCCCGACCCAGCCAGCTGAGAGGGTCCTTGGAGAAGGAGCCTTAAACACCGGAGAGCAGAGAGGGAGCCTGTCGCTAGTGCTTGCTGCACTTTGTACCATCGGGACAGGCAGTCCCGCTGCTGCCCGACCCAGCCAGCTGAGAGGGTCCTTGGAGAAGGAGCCTTAAACACCGGAGAGCAGAGAGGGAGCCTGTCGCTAGTGCTTGTTGCACTTTGTACCATCGGGACAGGCAGTCCCGCTGCTGCCCGACCCAGCCAGCTGAGAGGGTCCTTGGAGAAGGAGCCTTAAACACCGGAGAGCAGAGAGGGAGCCTGTCGCTAGTGCTTGCTGCACTTTGTACCATCGGGACAGGCAGTCCCGCTGCTGCCCGACCCAGCCAGCTGAGAGGGTCCTTGGAGAAGGAGCCTTAATCTTCAAACAGCCGCGGTACGCGGCCCGCGGTTGCGAGCCCCGGGTCGCGAGCTGAAGGGGCGTGGCTAAAGGGGCCTGCCCCTTTTGAGCCCCTTCGGAGCCTAAGAGGAGCAGGGAGCAGGACTACCGATTCTTCAGCATGGGTAAGAGGAAAGCTAAAGCAATACCATCTGCTACAACAACAGGCCCGATGGATCGCCATCTTGTGGTTCCTATCTTGCCTCCTGTTGAGGAACAGGTAACTTTTAATATTCAAGCTGTCTCCTTATCCTCTGGGGAACCAACACCACCTCCTCAACCATCATATTCCTTACGGTTAGAAGAATCTCCTTCCCCTTTTAAGGAAGGAATAATTTCTTCTTCCCCTCAATCATTGTCAGTATCTGGTCTGGAGGTTTCAGGACCGTCCCTGGGGCAGGCTAAAGAACTAACCCCAGTGCAGATGAGTACTGGGCAAAGCTCGGATGCTCTCCCCAGGGATAAAGTGATCACTCTAAATGATGTTTGGCTTAGTATTAACAGAATAGAGTCATCTTTACAAAAAACCGTTTTGAACTTATGTCAATTTTCATCTGATGTAACTGTGAAAATTAAAGAACAAAATAATAAAATTGGAGAAACAGCTGTAAAGGTTGAAAAGTTAGATCAGGCAGTAGGTAATTTACAAGCTAGTGCTGTTTCTAATATAAAGGATAGTATGATGTTACATGCTAAATTAGAAAAAATGGAAAATGCTATTAGAGTTAAGAACCTTCGTTTGTTAAATTTTCCTACCACACATTACCTTTCTTCAATGGAACTCTTGAAAATGTATTTGAGGGAGATATTACATTATAACAAAGTGGAGACCTTTGAGGTCGATAATTTATATTACATTTCAAGAGATTCCAAAGAAAAGGTAGAGGAAGGTGGAATGGATAGAATAGTATCACCAGAGAGTTTGAATGTATCACAGTTTTTGGAGTCATCTAAAGACATAATTGAGAAACGAGCAACTCTTCTCGTGACCTTCAAGACAGAACTTGAGAAACAAGATATTTTGAAATTATATTTCCTGAAAAAGCAAGAGATGTTTTGTGGTCAACGGGTGATAATTTTCCCAGATGTCTCTAGACAAACCCAGTTTAAGAGGAAACAGTTCCTTCAGCTAAAGCCTAAGGTTTTGGCAGTCGGAGCTACTTTCTTCTTAAAATTTCCATGTAAATGTCTGATATCATATGGAAATGATAAATATGTGTTTTTTGACCCAGCCCAGGTGGAAGATTTTATCAAAGAGAAACCTTTGTTGAAAGTTTAATTCCTTATATTCAGTTTATTTTTGGAGGATGATGTATAATATATATAATAGCCATTTGCCTGTTCCTAGATAGTAGATAGAAAGATTTGCTTTGATGTTTTATTTGTACTGGCGATCAGTTTTAATGTGGACTAGGACATGGTTGATTTAGTTTCCTTATATTATGTTAATTCCCGTTAGGGAATTTACATTTGTATTTTTTTTGTGTTCATTCATGCATGTTTGTTACAAAGATAATGTAATGAATAATCAAATAAATAAAGAAAAAAAAAAAAAAAAAAAAAAAAATAGGGAGGGGGGAGGTGTTACAAAAGCATATAGGTTAAGCACTGGGGGAGGGGGGAGGGCCGCGAGTTTGAGACCACTGTTCTAAACTAATAGATTGAAAATGATCAAGGAGTAAGGAAAAATCAACCAGATCAAATACTGTGGAGAGATCAAGATAAACAAGAAGCACAATTTTTCCAGAATCAAGGAAAGCATTTAATTCAGATTTAAATCAGAGCAATCATAGTGATCTCTGTGTTATGAGTAGCACAAAATCCAGTTTGACAAGGATGTAAGATATTGGGCCCGATATTCAGAGTGATTTAAGTGGGCCACTGAATATCAACTCCGACTGGCCCAAAATAAAGTAGGCCAGTAAGAGGCAGGCCAGAGGGCAGTACTGGGGAGGAGCTGCTACTTATGCTGGCTCCACTGATATTTAGCCAGGGCCCACATAACATGAACGGGTGAATTTTAGACAGCTCAAAAGCTGTTCTAAATTTGCCTGCTCATGCTGAATATCGGGCTGCAGCCTGCATAAATATTGTACTCTTTAACATTTTAAAAAAAAGACAAGACACTGAGCCTCTGATTACCCTTCTAACTTTTTCCCCAAGGATGCTCACTATCCCTATCTCCATCAGACCAGACTCCAGCCCCCACAGCCACCAGCCATGCTCTGGTGGTCCAGCTGGGTCTGTGGAGGCAGAAGTGCATCCCCCTCATTCCTGAACCCTTTCAAAATATAAATTGCTTTTCAGTAACATTACATGAGCCAACCCTGTGAATAACCTTTTTAAAATGTATAGCACATGTATAGCCATAGGGGGACCTTGGGGACCTGGACTCAGGACTCTAGTAGGCAATTATGCCTTGCCAGTGGAAGTGTTCCTCCATTTGCAACCACTACTGCCACACATCAGGCCACTCCTAGCCCCGCATGCTCTGTTTTTACTAATCTGAGCATGCACAGGGAGCAGGACTTTCCCACACATGCTTGGTTTCACAGAAATCATGCACACACTGGGAAGGGGGTGAAGATCTGACATGGAGGTAGCAGTGGTCACAGATGGGAAGAGTGCTTCTGCTGGTGGGATTGAGAACCATCACCAGCTCAAATATGCAGGGGTTGTGAGGAGACAAAGAGTGGTGGCAGAGGCAAGTGTGGATCTGCAGGAGAGCTTGGAGGTTAGGGCTCGTTCTCAAAGGGCCCCAATGGAGATATCTGGGGCAGATTCATCTCTGCGGGAGGGTGAAGCCCAGAAGACATGCTCCGAAGAAAATCTACAGAATGGTGAGCACTCTACATTGATGCAAGTTCCAATCCTATTAATTAAGCCCGCTGAAGTGACTTTAGATTCTTTATGGGACTTAATGGCTGACTTTGTAAAGACTACTACTCCTACTTTTCAACAAATTGAGGGGAAATTAAGGAACATAATAAAGAATTGAATGACTTGAGAAAGGAAATGACTACTTCAAACTCATCTATACAGAAAACTGAAAAAGAAATTACCACTTCTAAACAACTTCAAGAGACCTTAATTAAATATAACATTAATTTAAGGAGGAAAATTGAAATGCTTGAGAACAATTCATGTAGTAATAACTTAAGGTTAATTAATTTTCCTAGGCTTGAAATGGTAACACCTAGAGATATGCTTAAGAGATACTTGGTGGAAATTTTAGAGATATCTGAAGAAAAGTTACCACCATTCTCACGTGTCTATTATCTCCCTGATAAAGGACATAATCAACAACAACAAGAAAAACCCTCAGACCAAGAACCCTTAAATATCTCAGAAATACTAGAGACATCTGATAAGGATTTAGCATTGTCAGCCACTTTGATTATAACTCTAGCTTTACCAATTAATAAAACATGGTTGTTAAAACTTTACTTTAAAAACACAAAAAATTTTCCTTGGTCATAAAATACAAATGTTCCCAGATCTTTCACGGGAGGCGCAAAAGCGCCACTGTAAATTTCTTCTTTTGAAACCTGGGGTTATATCTTTGGAGGTGACTTTTTATTTGAGACACCCGTGCAAATGTATAGTGTGTTACTGTACTGTTAAATATGTATTCTTTCAACCATCTCAATTGACAACCTTTGTGGCAATGTCTCGCCTGGATGTAGGAAATCTTTGAGCCCTATAATTTGTTTAAGTAGGGGACCCCCATTTCAGTGCTATAGCTTCCAGCATCTTGTTAAATATTTTTATTTTATTCTATGTTTCGCTATTTTGTGTAGTCTTATATCCAAAGATGAGGACTTCAGCATAGTAACATAGTAATATAGTAGATGACGGCAGATAAAGACCGTCCATCCAGTCTGCCCAACATGATTCAATTTAAATTTTTTAATTTTTTCTTCTTAGCTATTTCTGGGCAAGAATCCAAAGCTCTATCCGGTACTGTGCTTGGGTTCCTACTGCCAAAATCTCTGTTAAAACCTACTCCAGCCCATCTACACCCTCCCAGCCATTGAAGCCCTCCCCAGCCCATCCTCCACCAAATGGTAATCTTGTTATCTTTGAACTATGAATTTGAATTTGAATTATAATTTCAAATGTATTTAATGTCCTTAGTATTATTGCTTTCTGTACAAGTTAATACTTGGATTTAAATTGAAAATCAATAAAGATTTAATTATTAAAAAAAAGAATTGCCACTGCTGGGTCAGACCAGTGGTCTATCGTGCCCAGCAGTCCGCTCACATGGCAGCCCTTCGGTCAAAGACCAATGCCCTATTTGAGTCTAGCCTTACCTGCATACGTTCTGGTTCAGCAGGAACTTATATAACCTTTTCTTGAATCCCTGCTTTCCCCTATAATAGCCTCTGGAAGAGCGTTCCATATTTCTGCCACTCTCTGGGTGAAGAAGAACTTCCTTACGTTTGTACGGAATCTATTCCCTTTTAACTTTAGAGAGCACCCTATCGTTCTCACCACCTCGGAGAGAGTGAACAATCTCTCTTTCTCTACTAAGTCTTGAATGTTTCGATCATGTCTCCTCTTTTCAAGGGAAAAGAGGCCTAGTTTCTCTAGCCTCACATTGTATGGCAACTCCTCCAGTCCCTTAACCATTTTTGTCACTCTTCTCTAGACCCTTTTGAGTAGAACTATGTCCTTTTTCATGTACGGCGACCAGTGTTGGACGCAGCGGACAGTACAGCAGCATGATAACCTTCTCCAATCTATTTGTGATCCCCTTCTTAATCATTCCTAGCATTCTGTTCGCCCTTTTCACCGCCGCCATGCTTGGGGGCTCTCTCTGAGTACAGTACCTGACATCCTGTATTTGTGCATATGATTTTCATTACCAACATGCATCACTTTGCACTTATCCACGTTGAACCTCATTTGCCATTAAGCAGCCCATTCCTCGAGTGCGTTTATATCTCATTGTAGGTCTTCACAATCCTTCTGTGTCCTCACTACTCTGAACAACTTTGTATCGACCGCAAATTTAATCACCTCACTCGTCATACCAATTTCCAGGTCATTTATAAATATGTTGAAGAACACAGGTCCAAGCACCAAACCCTGCGGCACTCCACTTATGACGCTTTTCCAGTCTGAGTATTGTCCATTTACCCCCACTCTCTGTTTCCTATCCGCCAGCCAGTTTTTAATGCATGTGAGTATTTCATCCTCAATTCCATGGCTCACAATTTTTCAAAGTAGTCGTTCATGTGGAACCTTGTCGAATGTCTTCTGAAAATCCAGATATACAATGTCAACCGGGTCGCCCATGTCTATCTGCCTGTTTACTCCCTCGAAGAAGTGCAGCAAGTTCATCAAGTAAGATCTTCCTTTGCTGAAGCTGTGCTGGCTGGTCCTCATCAGATCGTGTCCATCAAGGTGATCAATAATGCAATCCTTTATCAGCGCCTCAACCATCTTTCCAGTCTGTAGTTTCCTGTATCTCCCCTCGAACCTTTCTTGAAGATCGGTGTAACATTTGCCACTTTCCAATCTTCCGGAATCCTTCTTGATTTGATTGACAGATTGGCTATTAATTGAAGCAGTTCAGCTATAACCTCTTTCAGTTCCCTGATTACCCTTAGGTGGATGCCATCCAGTCCTGGGAATTTATTGTTTTTAAGCTATCAATCTGTCTGCATACCTCTTTTAGACTGACTGTCATCCCTGTCAGTTTCCCGTCTTCATTTCCCGTGTATAGTCTGTCGGCTGTGGGGGTGCGAGCGGTCCTTCGAGGTGGGGGTGCGGGTGTGAGTGCGAGCGGTCCTTCGGGGTGGGGATGCGAGTGGTCCTGCGGGGGGGGGGGGTGAATCGGACGTCGGGGGGGCATCAGACTTTCAGGGTGGGGACAGGACTTCAAGGGGGAGAGAAGAGTCGGGGCGGGCGAAAGGAGAGTCGGGGTGGCCAGAGGAGAGTTGGGGCGGGCGAAAAGAGAGTCGGGCGGCGACGGGAAAGTCGGGGCGGCATGCGCGGTATACGGGTGTGCGCGGTATATAACAATTTCTTTACATAAATTACAGTTTCCCGTGCGCTATACCCGTGTGCGCATTTTACACGGGTGCGCGGTATATGAGTGAAAATACGGTAATTTTCCTAATATCCCAGGTTAGGTGAGATGTAGAATCTCCCTGATTTGCACATCCTGTCCATCCCTCCCTTTTCACCCTCTCCTCTCCATGACTGTCAGTAAGATTGTTTCCTTCACTGCTGTACTCTAAACCAGTAACTAGGAAGTCTTAAAGAGTTGCATATCTTGTCCTCAATTGCTGGGAACTGTACATGTTCAGCTCTGCAGTAGGAAGGCAGCAGTTAACTATTAACAAAGAAATTCCTGACTTCCTGTACGATAAGGACGCATAGGGCTAATTGCTACTCGATTGCAATATTTCCTGATGTGGCTACTATAGTGCAAAGTTAATTGGCATGCTGTTGGTCGATGTAGTCTGTGGTTTAATAATAAAATATCACAAAATGCCTTTTTGTTCAACACACTAAATTGCACTTTTTTGGGGCTACAAGTATTTGACTTCTGCTGTATCTGTGCTCACTTTTGCATCTCAGCCAGACTAACACTAATCCCATCCCTAACATAATACCTCAAGTATTACAAAGCCTCATTATTCATTATAATAATTATATATAGAGAGATAGAGAAATAGAGATAGAGAGATTGCATTACATTACATTACATTAGGGATTTCTATTCCGTCATTACCTTGTGGTTCAAGGCAGATTACAAATGGATTGTTAGGACATTAGAAGTGTTTAGGGAGTAGTTTGTACATTTCTTTGAGTTGCTAAGGATTACATTTGAATTGTCAGTATTAGAAGTACATATGGAGTAGTTGTAGGTGATGCTTGGGACATTTCTGATTGAGTTAGTTCGGTTTTATGTATTTTTTTAATAGAAGGGTTTTTATTTCATTTTTGAAGGTTTTGTAGTCTGTGGTTGAGGTCAATAGGTTGTAGAGTTGGAGTTCGAGTGTTGCAGCTGGAGTGGCTAGGAGGTTGTCGTACAGTTTTTTCTTTTGACGTTTTTGGTTGGAGGGTGTGTGAATAGTGTGTGGGTTCTCCTATGTCTAGTTGAGGTGGATTGAATTAGTCAATTGTTCCAAAATCTGGGCTGTCTCCGTTTATTACTTTAAATAGTAGGCAGGAAAATTAGAAGTGTACTCTTGCTTGTATTGGGAGTCAATGTGAAAGATAGAGATAGACAGAGAGATAGAGATAGACAGAGATAGAGAGAGAAAGAGATCTGTCCTCTATCAGATATGTTATGTATCTATGTGTATCTCTGTTACTTGGCTTATGGGGATACCACGATTGTGATGATTTCTATGACAGACCCTAAGTGGAAAGGGGTTGTGAAGTGTCACTCCTGGCCTTCCCAAGACAATGGAGAGATAAGTGGCACTCCCCTGGCCACTTGGGATATGAATCTGGGCCCTATGATTCTCAGCCTGTTAATCTAGCCACGAGTCTGTTCCTTTGTCCCTACATATCTTTATGTGCTTGGACCCGTGCTCTTTAACATTTTTATAAACGATCTGGACATAGGTACGATGAGCGAGGTGATTAAATTTGCGGACGATATGAAGTTATTCAGAGTAGTGAAGACGCAGGGGGATTGCGAAGATCTGCAACGAGACATAATCAGGCTCGAGGAATGGGCATCGACATGGCAGATGAGGTTCAACGTGGATAAGTGTAAAGTGATGCATGTTGGTAACAAAAATCTCATGCACGAATACAGGATGTCTTGGAGAGACCTCCCAGGAAAGGGACTTGGGAGTTCTGATCGACAAGTCGATGAAGCCATCCATGCAATGTGTGGTGGCGGCAAAAAGGGCAAACAGAATGCTAGGAATGATAAAGAAGGTGATCACAAACAGATCAGAGAAGGTTATCATGCCGCTGTACCGGGCCATACAGTGAAAGATTAGAGAATCTGGACCTCTTCTCCCTCGAACAGAGGAGATTGAGAGGGGACATGATCGAAACATTCAAGGACTGAAGGGGATAGACTTAGTAGATAAGGACATGTAGGGATAACGAGAGGGCACTCTCTAAAGTTGAAAGGGGTAGATTCCGTACAAATGTAAGGAAGTTCTTCTTCACCCAGAGTGGTAGAAAGCTGGAACGCTCTTCCGGAGGCTGTTATAGGGGAAAACACCCTCCAGGGATTCAAGACAAAGTTAGACAAGTTCCTGCTGAACAAGAACGTGTGCTGGTAGAGCTAGTCTCGGTTAGGGTGCTGGTCTTTGACCAGAGGGCCGCCGCGTGAGAGGACTGCTGAGCATGATGGACCACTGGTCTGACTCAGCAGCGACAATTTTTTTTTTTTTTTAGGGGGGGGAGGTTCTATATATTGGTGTTAAATTTTAAGAACCACAATGTTTTGCACTTAGCACCAGTTATATAATGGCTTAAAGGTACACCTAAGCAATGATAGAATGTTAGCACCAATATGCGTTGGTGTAGCAAAATTTAGGTGCAGTCACTTATGTTTGTTTATTAAAATATTAATATACCACCCTCACCCTTTGCAATACCATCAAGGTGGTTTTTACATTCAGGTACTCTTAAGTATTTTTCCCTATCTGTCCCAGCAGGCTTACTATACCTGGAGCAATGGAATATTAACGCTGGGTTTTACTAAATTGTGGTAGAGGTTTCTTCCATGAGCCGGCGAGGTAAATACTCCAATGCTCATAGAGTTCATATGAGCATCAGAGCATTTATCTCGTAGGCTCACAGTAGAAACCTCTACCGCTGTTTAGTAAAAGAAGCCCTAAGTGAACTGTCCAGGATCACAGGGAGCAACACGGGGATCAAACCCGCAACCTCAGATTGCTGAGACAGTGGTTCTAACCACTAGGCCACTTCTCCTTAACAGCAGGAGCCATGCAACTGATAGCTGCCTATGACGCTAGACAGAATGCTATGACATGCCCAGCCCCAGACTCCGCCCATGTCAACACCCCCTTGCTGTTATTCAGACCGCAGAGGCAGCCCGCTTAAGTCAATAATCAGCGCTGTCCAGTTAAGTTAATAGTGGCCAAGGACAGACCTACTATTTACATGGCCCAATTTTGCCGCTAAACTTAGCCAGGCAGCGCTTAAATATTTGTGACTAGCTGGCTAAGCCATGTGATATAGGCGCCTAGATATAACCACTAACTGCAAATAGCTGAGATAGTCGGCTATTTCTCACTGAATGTTAGCATTTAGCCAGCCAAAAGCTATTTAATTGGCCAGGAGCCATTCCTAGCTTGTTAAATAGCGCTGAATATCAGATGGTATGTAATTTAGGGACATTCTTAATAGAATACTACTACTAATTTATATAGTGCTGAAAGGTGTACGCAGCACTGTATATTTTGACATTTATAGACGGTCCCTGCTCCTAGCTCTTAGTACTTATGTGCGTAACTGCTAATTATTGGTACCAATCATATGCATAATGCTAGACTTCTATAAATCTTTGTGCATTATAGGGGCCTAAATGTAGGCCCCCTTTATAGCCATGCCCTTCACATATATAGCTATAGATATATGGTAGATATCTACAACTTATGCTATCTGCTTACTGCAGTTCTTTGTCAGGTATTTCTTCAGCAGCCTAAACAGCAAATATGCAGCTTGACAAGGACATGAAGAAGATATTTATAAGATTATGGCATGTATGAACATTCACACTGTTGTCTTGGCAACCAGAAATACACACAGTACCTAAGGTAGGATAACAATGTGGGTTATCACAGAATTGAATGCGTTTTATAATCCTCCCTGCTCTTCTTTTCAAGTAAGCACACTAAGCAATTTTTTTCAACCAAAACTACCAATTAAACCATGCTAGCAAACAACTATGAACAGCATTGAACAAAATTAGTCTGCACAATGCAACCAAATGTATTGTGAGAATGCCCTATTGTCAAGGTGAGAGTTATGTGTGCTCTTTTCATATGTTCAGGCTCCTACAGAGATACTACTGTTTGACATTTTTTTTATGTGATCAAACAGAGCTGACACTGGTTTAAAAGATGAGGTGTAAGATTATAAGATGGATTCTCAAAAATGCTAATTCTGTCTCTTCTCAGCAGCAGTTCATTGTTGAAAGTATAATTTGTGAACCGCCTGGAAATCAGTCTTACAAACATTAATTATGACATTTCACTACCATTTAGCTCTTGCCAGATTGTCTCCAAGACCTGGCAGTTCATAGCAAAGCTGATACTTTAGGTAGAATATACAGTTGTTTGTAAAGGTTTAGGCATGGCTGGCCAAATTGTATGTTTCAATGAATCCCTAAGACTCCCTTTTATAAAGCTGCATAGCCGTGTGCTGCACGGCAAATGCTCTGGTGCACATTCATTTCCTAAGGGCGTCGGAGCATTTACTGCACTGGCTCGTACTGCTGAATTTAGTAAAAGAGGGGGTAAGTGAACAAAAGCTGACATAATGTCTACATGGTACAAAGTTAAATACAACAAATTCTGCAATTTTTAATACAAAATTATTATTTATTTGCTGAATATATGGCAGCTTCAGGTTTCAGGTTTATTTAAAATTTGATTGTATTGCTTATAATACAGTCAAACCTCGGCTTGCGAGTAACACAGTTTGCGAGTGTTTTGCAGGACAAGCACAAAACACTCTCGCAAATCTTGTCTCGCAAACTGAGCGTTGATTCGATATGCGAGCCCCCACCCCCGAAAACTGGCATTGCCCCCGAGAACCAACATGCCCCCCCCTGCCCGCCCAAACCCTTACTGTGTTCGGCCACCGGCACGCAGCACCAACCCACCGAACGTACCGGTGCTGGTACCGAAAGAGCCTGCCACTGATCTCTACTGGGCCTTGAGCATCTGCACATGCTCAAGGCCTTCTGGCTCTTGCTCTCTCCGAGATTCTAATGAGATTCTCGGTTTCTCATTAGAATCTCGGAGAGAGCAGGAGCCAGAAGGCCTTGAGCATGTGCAGATGCTTAAGGCCCAGCAGAGATCAACGGCAGGCGGCAGGCCATAACATGGTTTTATAAAGTTTTTATCATTTTATAATATGCTATAATGTGTTTCTATTAAGTTTTTTGTGATGTCGTTTTTTAATCAATCAGTGTTCAGTTCATAAATGATGTCCTCTGTCTTTTGAAAGTTAATGCATTTCGATGAGACCTACATAAGTTCATCTGTTTAGTCACGTATTTTTTACTTTTTAATTGATTAATTTTCAGATGACTCTATGATCAAGTTTCACATGATTTCATTATTACCGGTAACTCTCAAATCATTCTATGATCAATTTTAGGATGATTGCATAATTAATTTTTTAATGAATGTGGTTTGATCTGTTTTTCTAAACTTTTCTTTAACAAAACTTTTTTAGCTTACAATGTCATGCATTTTAAACATTCATTGACTATAACAGCTAAGTGAAAATGTGCTGATATATTATTTTTTAAGCTTTCCAAGCATTCACTCAATTAATTAATTAATTATAGTATTAATTCATCAGCACAATCTCAAAACTTTTTTGACTTATTAGGTAAATTGGTCTGGTTTATTGGCATTTCATTTATTGGATTAACAACCTGTTTTTTGTATTTAGATGTGAAGCTTTTTATCATAATGAGCAGTTTATATTGATCAAAAAGTATTTTAATGCACCACATTGGTCATTTGTTTCTATTACATTCTTTTATCTTTTTTGCAATACATACATCTTTGATTGTTTATGATATTAATTGATTGTTTTGATATTGATTGTTTTGATTGATTGTTTATGATATTAATTCATATGTATATTCTTTTGTGTACTCTTCAGTTTTATACTGTTCCCTGAAAAAGGCGATGTTGTCATTGAAACTTGGATCCTAGTCAGGACTTTGTTTGCTTTATACATTTTAATTGTTTATTATTGAATAAAAGACTCTTGATCATCAGTTGGCTGCAACATCTCCAGTGCCTCTGCTGTTTTCTTCATAGTAGTCCGAGGCTTTGTCTCTTCTTTTCTTTGGTTCTCTGCCTTAAAGGGACATGCAGCCTTTTAGATTCCAATGTTTTGGCTGGACTGCAAACAGGCTTAGAATATTGTGTTACAGCTTATCTGTGTTCTAACTGGCAGTCTCTCTCTGGTTCATCTTCACTAGTGCAAGGGAGGTCAGCGCTATCATAATCAGCAGAGCAAACCTGGTCAGCTCTCCTGCATAGGGGTTTACAGTTCCTATTACTAAATTCTGGGATTTAGTAAATCCTTGTATGAGAGCTAGGTTTGTCACATTCCGGAGAGTTGTATCTTGGCCTGGAAGCCTTTGAGTTGATTGTTCAGGCCCAAGGCCGGCCATTCATGGAGTGCCAACGTCAAAGCGACGAGGTTCTTCAGTCGCCACAGGGATTACCAGGCCGTGGGTCTGGGTGCTCTGATGCAATCTTGGCCAACAGAAGGCCTGCTATATGTCTTTCCTCCGTGGCCATTGGTGGGCAGAGTTCTTTTTCGCATTGCTCAGCATGCAAGCTGCATGATCCTGATGGTTCTGGATTGGCCCAGGCATCCGTGGTATGCAGATCTGGTTCATCTTCTCATGGCAGAACCGCTTCTGCTGCCCCTCTCGCCAGAACTTCTGACTCCCCTCTTGCCAGAACTTCTGACTCAGGGTCCCATTCCAATGTTCGATCCGGGTCCCTTTTGCCTTATGGCTTGGCTCTTGAAAGGGAACACCTAGGTAAGAAAGGCTATTTGGATAAGGTAATCTCCACCCTCTTAGGTTCTCAGAGACTTTCAACCTCTCAGGCTTATGTATAAGTTTGGCATCTCTTTGAGGAGTGGTGTTCCGCAAGTGGTGTGGTTCCTCTTCATGCATCTTTGCTTCACATCTTGGACTTCTTGCAGGATGGCCTGGACCGGGGTTTCAGATTGCGGCTTTGTCTTCTTTTCGCGGTCTGTTGCATGGTCAGCGTTTGGTTTCTTCTCCAGATGTGATTCGATTCATGAAAGCGGCAAAATTGCTCTGGCCTCCAGTTCATCCTTCAGTTCTGGCCTGAGATCTCAATCTAGTTCTTTACGTGCTGGTTTGTCCTCCTTTTGAGCCTCTCAGATCCTGCATGTTGAAGGATCTTACTCTCAAAGTGGTGCTTCTGGTGGCCATTACGTCAGTGAGGCACGTTTCCGAACTGCAGGCCTTTTCATGTAGACCTGCCTTCCTGGAGTTTTCTAGGGAGCGGGTCGTGCTACGGCTAGTTCCCTTGTTTCTGCTGAAGGTGGTTTCGCCTTTTCATGTCAATGGTACTAGAAAGTATTTCTATTCTTCTCTTGTTTTTCACTTTATTTGAAATTCAATCCTTTAACAGATATACGGATGCTACATTTCACTAGAGATATCATGTTCCACTTGCATTTTTTGATATTCTCCTTCTGGGAGTGACGGTGTTTATAGTTCACAGTTATTTCTATTCTTCTCTTGTTTTTCACTTTATTTGAAATTCAATCCTTTAACAGATATACGGATGCTACATTTCACTAGAGATATCATGTTCCACTTGCATTTTTTGATATTCTCCTTCTGGGAGTGACGGTGTTTATAGTTCACAGTTATTAAGTTCTTAGTTAGTTACTGCTTGGCTATTTGTCAGACTGTAGATGGGACTGCAAAGCCCACTTATACTACAGTCAAAAGTCAATGTCTCAGTCTCCACCTGCTGGTAAACCCATCCATTTCTCTGCCGGTCTGGAGGTACTAAAAGAAAGAAAATTAGAAGGTAAGAACCTAATTTCTCCTTTTAGATGGTTTTGTGTTCAGTGCATCTTTCTTTAAGGGCCATTTTCTAATAAAAACTGCCAATGGAAAATACACATAAACAAGCCATTGGCCACAAAGACATCTGAGCAGAACAGTTGGGAAGCCAAAGGGACACTGCAGTGAGCTTCACATAAAAGGTTTTGGGTACACCTCAAATCATAAACCCCCCTTCTAGTATCAGCAAAAATGTACTGTACCCAACTGTACACCACTATAATAGCCCTTATTCTTACAGGTTGGTCCAGTAAGTATTCTGTATGTTTTGGGGGCACTCACACTTTCTACCACAAGTATACCAATTCTTAGTTATATCTGCCCTGCTGTTACCATCTTGGAAAATTGTGCTGACTGACTCCTATCATTTAAAAAAACACTACAGAAATTTATACTTGCTTTTTTGAATTCCACTTTTTATATTTTAAATCCACAGTATAGATAGATAGTTCACAGTAAAACTGTTCTAGTATCAATCATATCCACACTGCTTTCACTTCTATATAAACACTGTTTCATTTTCTAGTTTATTTTAAGAGGCGGGCTAGCAATTAAGCCATAGGCATTTGATTTCTAAGACACAAACCCTCTAGAGAGTCACTGAATAATGTTCTTATTGAATCATATTTTTAACCTGAATATACCAGGATGAGGACATTTGGTTAACAACTAAGTAAATCTCGTTTTTAAGGGACAAGGTGAGACTTTACCCTTGAATGTAGACCATCTCTTTGCTGTAATGATTGACAGGGTCTGATATTCAGCTTCACAATTCTGTCTGCTTTATATGTGCAGCTGAGTTCAGGTTTCACACAGAGATCGTTAAATTTTAATAGTCCTATGGAGCAGAACTTATCACCTCTTATAAAGCCAAGAATCTAAAAATGTCCCAAATGAACTAAGGCAATATTAAAATACCAAATAGCATCTTGGTTTAATTTATTTGGAAGATCAAAATTATATGGTCATTATGAAGCTTTAAATCATCGCACGTGTCATACTGATGAGTTTGAATTTTTTTTAAATATATAAGATGTTTGCCTAAAGAAAGAACTTGGTGTCAGCCTGTACAATGTCTGTCAATCAGCTGCATGTATTAGGTCAAATATATTGTATGTATTCAGTATTCAACACATTTCAAGTCAAATCCCAGTTTCTTGACATATGCTAATGCAAAATCATAGTTGGTTTCTCTTTTGCTTGAATGGAGAAATGTGCTCTTTTGGAACAAAAGCTATACTGTCAAACGCAATGGTACTAGAAAGTGTTTCTATTCTTCTCTTTTTTTCACATTATTTGAAATTTAATCCTTTAACAGATATACGGATGCTACATTTCACTAGAGACATCATGTTCCGCTTGCATTTTTAAAACAGAATGAAGTTGGTGCACTGTCCTTCAATGCCCTTGATTTTTGAATCTGTGGACATTCTGGAAGGTACAACTGGGATAGACTAATCAAATCTTACTTTTACTTACATTTCAGTGATACAAAGGTTTGCAACTGAAAATGCCCAATAGTATTATAGATCAAAGATAAGTTATTCCTTACTGAGGGCCAGCTTCTCTATAATCCTTAGTAAAATCTGTTGGGTCTCTGTAGTGCTGGCAATTGTCCAATTTCAAAATTGCGATCGATGTTGAAACAATTTTGCATGCAAATGAGTTTCAAGGAGATCCGCCATAATCCCATCAAATCAGTCGCTGGAAAAGTGACTACCACATGCGCAGAGCCGGCGGGGAAAGCCTGAACAGCAGTAGCTCAGCTGTTCAGGGCAGGAAGACTTTCTGTTTTTTTAATGGGCACAGATGTGCATGTGTAATACCAGTGGTCTCAAACTCAAACCCTTTACAGGGCCACATTTTGGATTTGTAATAATAATAATAATAATAACTTTATTCTTCTATACCGCCACAATCTTGTGACTTCTAGGCAGTTTACAATCAAGAGTGCTGGACATTCAGCGAAATACAATAAGTAGATATTCAGAGGAAATACAGAGATCAGAGACCTCAGAAGGCAATAGGTACTTGGATGGCCTCAGAAAAAAATAGTTAATGTTTTATTAAAGAAATGACAGTTTTGCATGAGGTAAAACTCTTTATAGTTTATAAATCTTTCCTTTTGCCTAAGGGCTCCTTTTACTAAGGTATGCTAGCGTTTTTAGCGCACACAGGATTTTAGCGTGTGCTAAACCCACGCTATGCTTCTAGAACTAACACCAGCTCAATGCTGGCGTTAAGGTCTAGCATGCGCGGAAATTCAGCACGCGCTATTCTACGCGTTCAAGCCCTAACGCACCTTTGTAAAAGGAGCCCCAAGTCTTAATAATAATATTGTAATTTATAGCTAAAGAGACATATGATCAAGAAACTGTTTATTTTACTTTTGTGAGTATGATAAACATACCGAGGGCCTCAAAATAGTACCTGGCAGGCGGCATGTGGCCTCCGGGCTGCAAGTTTGAGACCACTCTGTTATATACACACAATATATCTGTCCCCATTTTTTAAAAAAAGGTCATGCTGCCCCCCTCCCCCCAACAATGGCCTCCTCCCAGTGATGGTCCCCGAACAATATATCAGCAGGCCACCCGGATCCCCCCATGAATATTGGCAGGAAGGTTGCCCACTGCCTCCTGCTTTGGTGGCCACCCAAAGCCCCCCCACATGCACACAAACCCAACCTCCCCTGTGAAAATTAGCAGGAGGGATGCTCACTCACTCCTGTCGGCAGGCCTGCCTCTTCAAAATAGCAGACATTTTCCTTCCCGGTTCACTTCATTTTCTCCTAAAATCTGAACAGTATGGGGAAAATTCTTCAAATTGACACTCGGCATTGTTGCCTCCCATATCTTGCAAGTATTACACAGACACGCTGTTCTTCAACAATATGTGGATTTATTAATGGTCATAGTCATAAATGCCCTACTACAACATCATCTACAAACAGCAAATACCAACATACAAAACTTTCACCAAGCACAATTTAGATACCAATGTATATCATAAGAACATAAGAAGTTGCCTCCACTGGGTCAGACCAGAGGTCCATCGCGCCCAGCAGTCCGCTCCCGCGGCGTCCCATCGGGTCTATGACCTGTGAAGTAGTTCCTGACCATTTTTATAACCTACCTCTACTCCTATCTGTACCCCTCAATCCCCTTAACCTTTAGGAACCTATCTAAACCTTCCTTGAACCCCTGTACTGTGTTCTGGCCTATCACAACCTCCGGAAGGGCGTTCCATGTGTCCACCACCCTCTGGGTAAAAAAGAACTTCCTAGCATTTGTTTTAAACTTGTCCCCTTTCAGTTTCTCTGAGTGACCCCTAGTACCTATGGTTCCCCACAGTCTGAAGAATCTGTCCCTGTCTACCTTCTCTATGCCCTTCAGGATCTTGAAGGTTTCTATCATGTCTCCTCTAAGTCTCCGCTTTTCCAGGGAGAACAGCCCCAGCATTTTCAATCTGTCAGTGTATGAAAAGTTTTCCATACCTTTTATCAGTTTAGTCGCTCTTCTCTGGACCCCCTCAAGTACTGCCATGTCCTTCTTGAGGTGCAGCGACCAGTACTGGACACAGTATTCCAGATGTGGGCGCACCATTGCACGATACAGCGGCATGATGACTTCCTTCGTCCTGGTTGTGATACCCTTTTTAATGATACCCAACATTCTATTCGCTTTTTTTGATGCTGTCGCACACTGTGCCAATGCTTTCAATGTTGAGTCCACCATCACCCCCAGATCTCTTTCAAGGTTGCTCACCCCTAGCAATGATCCCCCCATTTTGTAGCTGAACATCGGGTTCTTTTTCCCTACATGCATGACCTTGCATTTCTCTATGTTAAAACTCATTTGCCACTTTTTTGCCCATTCTTCCAGTCTCGTTAGGTCCCTTTGCAGGTCTTCACAGTCTTCCGTGTTTCTAACCCTGCTGCAGAGTTTGGTGTCATCAGCATATTCATTCACCTGAACATTTTATATATATATATATATACATATATACCATAGGCACAACATCATATTGCTGCATCTCAGTCCTTACACCCATCAACTGATCTGTGTCCTGCCCAGCATCTCTGGCTGGGCCACCGTTGTTCTCGTGGGAGAGCCGTTCAAGCTGCCCCGCCTTCTCCCCATCCCATTCAAGAAGGGCCCTCCACCTGTCAGTTGTTGAAATCATGTCACCCTGCCTTCCTCCCTGCCATCCAAGCCGGGAAACAAGCAAGCCTTTGAGTGCTTACTTCACTTGCTTCTGCAACGGTATATGTCGCCACATCTTTTGCTATCAACAACTGTAACTCAGTGTTCTTCCTTATCTGTATGCTGTGACTATGACCCCACTAGGATTCTTTTCGCCACAACCTGCGATAGCGAAACCTCGCTTATCTTGGATCCCCACCAGGCATACGGCTGCGGCCCCCCACCACACAGTTTGGCAGACAAGTACTATAGCTCTACCCTTTGTCCCTACACTACGTCCATATGAGTAATGGCCTCAACCTCTTACCTTTTTGTGGGCTCCTATCGGTGAAACAGTTTGGCAGATAAGTACTATAGCTCTACCCTACATCCATATGAGTAATGGACGCTCCCATGGCGAGTGCCGAAGTGCGGCCTCCGCTACAGTTCGGGTCGCCTCCCTCTGGTCACCCCGCCCCCCCATGCTTACGTCCCTGACCCTGATTGGCTTTCCCTTCCTGACCCTATTTCTCCCTACCCCGATTTCCCCCCTCCCCTTCCCTACCTCCTTTTCTTTCCCCCCCCTAGGCAACGGCTTCGGCCATTTTGTTGCCGCTGCCCCCTATACGGTGGGGCGCTTGTCCTTAAACAGCATCCTGATTGTAGGCAGAGGTAGGCGTCCTACTGCTGTCTAACCAGTCAATTGGGACGTATGTTTAAAAAACAAATCACCCCAAGGCAGGGACTTTAGGGATCCCCATAGGAGGGACTTTAGGGATCTGGCCAATCGTAGTCTTAGACCACTCCCACTGCATCCCAGAATGCACTGGAAAGAGGAAGGCCCGCCATTTGGAAGAGGCGGGTCTGCTAGCAGCAGGGAGTGGGCATCCCTCTTGCTGGCCATCAGATTAATGTACAGGGGCATTCGGGGGTGGCAGGGAGGATCTTGGGATATTGGGGAAATTTGGGGAGTATCAGAGAGATCTTGGGGTGTCAAGCGCCTGTGAATCAGGGTGGTTGGGGGGGTTAGGGCGATTCTATATAGGACGCCTGTGTGCAATTCTCTAAAGCCACTTAGGCATCTAATGAGACTGGGCGTCCTATACAGAATCCGGTAAATGGTATCAGATAGCTAATTTGGTAAGAGATCTTTCTGAATTCCTGACTGTACTCCCAGACCACTTCAACAGGCCATTTTTAAAACATACAATCACTTAAATTCCTCTAAATGTAAAATTATCCAATTCACAGTCCAATGTGATACCAGCTTTCTCATAAGAACATAAGAATAGCAATTCTGGGTTAGACCATGGGTCCATCTAGCCCAGGATCCTGCTTCCTAGAGTGGCCAATCCAGATCACAAGTACCTAGCAGAAACCCAAATAAAGTAGTAAAAAAAAAACAAAAAAAACAAAAAACAAAGAAGGTCAAAATGTACCACACTCTGTATGTGATCACATTCCCCCCAAAATAACACAGCAATAAAGGAAAACACAAATGTGTATCAGGGCCTCATGAGATGAGAAACAATACAAATATATGTACCAAAATACAATAATATTCTCTAGTAGCAACATAAGAACATAAGAATAGCCTTACTGGGCCAGACCAATGGTCCATCAAGCCCAGTAGCCCGTTCTCACGGTGGCCAATCTAGGTCACCAGTACCTGGCCAAAACCCAAAATGTAGCAATATTCCATGCTACCAATACAGGGCAAGCAGTGACTTCCCCCATGTCTTTCTCAACAACAGACTATGGACTTTTCCTCCAGGAACTTGTCCAAACCTTTCTTAAAACCAGCCACACTATCCACTCTTACCACATCCTCTGGCAATGTGTTCCAGAGCTTAACTATTCTCAGAGTGAAAAAAAATTTCCTCCTATTGGTTTTAAAAGTATTTCCCTGTAACTTCATCGAGTGTCCCCTAGTCTTTGTAATTTTTGACAGAGTGAAAAATCGATCCACTTGCACCCGTTCTACTCCACTCAGGATTTTGTAGACTTCAATCATATCTCCCCTCAGCCATCTCTTTTCCAAACTGAAGAACCCTAACGTTTTAGACTTTCCTCATACGAGAGGAATTCCATCCCCTTTACCATCTTGGTCACTCTTCTTTGAACCTTTTCTAGCACCACTATATCTTTCTTGAAATAAGAAGACCAGAATTTAACGCAATACTCCAGGTGAAGTCACACCATGGAGCGATACAGGGTCATTATGGCTTTCTTAGTCTTGCTTTTCATCCCTTTTTAAAAAAATTCCTAACATCCTGTTTGCTTTTTTGGCTACCGCTGCACATTGAGCGGAAGGTTTCATCGTATTGTCTACAATGATACCCAGATCCTTTTCTTGGGGGCTAACCCCCAAGGTGGACACTAGCATCCGGTAACTATGATTCAGGTTATTCTTCCCAATGTGCATTACTTTGCATTTGTCCACATTAAATTTCATCTGCCATTTGGACGTCAAGTCTTCCAATTTCCTAAGGACACTAAACTTTGAACAGTTTAGTGTCATCTGCACATTTAATCACCTTACTTGTTCCAAATTCTAGATCATTTATAAATAAGTTAAATAGCACCGGTCCCAGTACAGACCCCTGTGGCACTCCACTGTTTACTCTCCTCCATTGAGAAAAATTACCATTTAACCCTACTCTCTGTTTTCTATCCGATAACCAATTCCTAATCCACAACTGAACTTTGCCATCTATCCCATGACACTTCTTTTCTCAGGAGCCTCTCGTGAGGAACTTTATCAAAAGCTTTCTGAAAATCTAGATACACTATATCAATCAGCTCATCTTTATCCTCATGTTTATTCACACCTTCAAAGAAGTCAAGCAAATTTGTAAGGCAAGATCTCCCTCGGCTGAACCCATGCTGACTCCGTCTCATTAAATCATGTTTGTCTACGTGTACCACAATTTTATTTTTTATAATCATTTCTACCATTTTGCCCGGCACCAAAGTGAGGCTTACCGGTCTGTAATTTCCCAGATCTCCCCTGGAGCCCTTTTTAAAAATTGGTGTAACATTGGCCATCCTTCAATATTCATGCTATTGATCTCAGGTCAAGCAGTGGCTTCTCCCATGTCTGTCTCAATAGTAGACTATGGACTTTTCCTCCAGAAACTTGTTCATACCTTTTTTAAACTTAAGACATGCTAACAGCTATTACCACATCCTATGGCAATGAATTTCAGAGCTTAACTGTTATTTCACTGAAAAAAAATCACTCTGGTATTTGCTCTGGGACTCAAGAAAGAGCCAGTTTCCTTTAGCATGCCCCTTCATTGACCTATCTATGGGTGGCTCTCATAAACCTCCTCCCTTACAAAGCCATGCTAGCGTTTTTAGCACCAGCTGCCGCGGTAACAGCTCCAATACTCATAGAATTCCTATGAGTGTCCGAGCTGTTACCGCTGCAGCCGGCGTTAAAAATGCTAACACAGCTTTGTAAAGGAGGGGGTTTATGAGAGCCACCCATACTAGCTGCTGTAACTGATCAGGGTTATACAGAGAAAGGGCAGCGAAGTGAAAACCGCATTGTTTATTGAAGAATAGGCAATTAAAACCTGCCTGACATGGCCATAGGCTGCGTGAGAGGCTAACAACTTGTCAAGGAACATAAATATGAGGGTCATTTCATAAATAATGCACAGGTTAGCAACATTGGGGAGTGGATGATGCAATTGCAGTAAACTTTGTTTCACTTTCACTTCAGTGCTTGAAGCTGCAAGACGTGTGCTTAGGAGCTCTGTAGTGTACACAGTGTGGCTGTGACAAGTGTAGGTAATGGAGGCTGCAGGTGTCTCGGGTACTGTATCTGTTGATGATCAGAGGTCGTACATTAAGATTGAAACTCTACGTGGCAAAAACCCGACAGAAATCCATAGTGTGTTACGTGAAGTTTGTGGTGAGTTAACAGTGGACCGTAGTACAGTTTCTTGGTGGGCAACTTATTTTCGGAGTGGTCATGTGAGCATAGATGATGATGCAAGACTAGGAAGGCCGAAATCAACAACCGATGAACGATGTGTGAAACTCGTGGCTGATGCTCTTGAACAAGATCGTCGTGCGACATGCAAGGAACTTTCTGAAACCACAGGGATTCCACCGACATCAGTATATCGCAGAAAAATGCACAAAAAACAATTGCGGAGGGTGGGGTAAATTTCCCAAACTTTTATACGTACCATCAAGCCTATATAATGCGCCAATATATGTATTGGATTCTCCCCGAGCTTATGGAAAATCTTCCGGATAGGCTGTATTTAGAGTGGCAAATTATGTCCCCATTACGATTGTTTCATGTGCTGAGTATCAAGTTTCCTAGATATGCTAAGGACAATAGTATTTTATTTGATACATGGAAAACATTGAAATATATTAATAAATTAACAGATGTTCCAGTAGAGAAATCTACTTATCAATCCTTATGGTTAAACTCCAAGGTTCAAATAGGCGGGTCTGGGATATTCTGGAAGCACTGGATGCAGGCAAGCATTCGAACATTAGATGATGTTATATCTAATAGGAAACTGCTGGATTTTTCACGACTGCAACAATCATTCGGTATTTTAAAATCTCAAAATTATAGGTGGTTGCAGTTGAAGCAGGCCATTCAGAGTGGGTTCCTTGACTGGCAGAGTCTTAAAAATCATTATAGTTTGCAGGTCCTATGCTTCCAGACAGATTTGTTGGAGCATCAGGCCGCCCGGTGGTATAAATTAATTTCTGAATTCTTGAATAAAAAAACAAAAATTAGTCTTAGGGACATTTGGAGCATCGAGATAAAGCAATATATTTCTGCGTTTCGATGGCCACGAATTTGGACTTGGAGGATGAGATGTACAGTGTCAGCACCTATGAGACAAACATGTTTTTTTCTGATACATAGATCATTTTGGACTCCTGTTAGATTACACAAATTAGATAGTTCTAAATCTAATAAATGCTGGCACTGTCATATAGACATAGAGACATTGGATCATCTGTTGTTCTATTGTCCTTTGATACTCAGTTTTTGGAGGTCAATATGGGGACAGATTAACCTTATACTTGAATCAGCAATTCCTTTGATGTATGAGGCAGTTATATGTGAAACTTTGCTGCATGTCAAGCCTCCTATGGATCGCTACAAAGGCAGGCTCTTCTTGATTATGACAGGGATAGGTATGCAGTTGATAACCCGCAATTGGAAGAATTGTGATTGGCTCAACTTTCTGTTTTGGTGGGCCAGTTTATGTTTAGGGTACAAATACGAAAAGATGAATGCAGATATACTAGGGCATAATAAAGTATTTAATTTGATCTGGGGCCCGTTGACATCCTTTGGATGGGAGAGGAGGGATATTTATTATCTTCTTTGTTATTGATGGAATTGAAGTGCTTATTTTGTAACGACTGTATGTATAGTTTATGGCACTTTGTATTAGTTTTGTTTTTGTTTTTTTAATTCTTTATTCATTTTGAAAACTTACAGCAAGCGTACAGGAATATATCATTAGTAACAACAATAACACTTGTAATTCTCATATAATTCTAAAAACATAAAAATTATATCCCGTCCCACCCACCTTCTTTCAAATATTATAATCAATTATATCATAAATATAATATAAACATATAATTTAGTGAAATTTCCAGAAAAACTCTCCCCATCCCCCTATGTGTACATATATTCATCCAAGGAAAATGATGTTTACTCATTACAATATCGTTCCAATGGCCCTCAGATCTTTATAAAATTATTATAGTTCCCTTTCTGTATTGCAATTGCTCTTTCCATCTTAAAAATATGGGAAACTTTGTATTAGTTTTGAAAATTAATAAAGAGCTATAAAAAAAAAAAAAAGAAAGAAAAATGCACAAAACCTGACCTCAGTTGCTCTTGGCTGGGCCACTTATTCTTCATGACAATGCTCGCTCGCACATAGGAAATGTTGTCACTGAAAAACTACACAAATACGGCTGGGAGGTGTTACCTCATGCTCCCTACAGTCCAGACATGAGTCCACCACACTTCGACCTTTTTCCAAAGTTGAAACAACCTATGTGTGGATATCGTTTTGCATCTCTGGAAGAGCTTTCTTCCGCTGTTACCCGAGCCATTCGGCAAATGAACAAAAGCGGTGTCTTGGATGGAATAATAGAAACATAGAAACATAGAAAGATGACGGCAGAAAAGGGCCACAGCCCATCAAGTCTGCCCACTCTATTGACCCACCCCATTGAGTGCTAGTGACCCTGTTCCTTAACTTGGCCCTTGTAGGGATCTCACGTGTATGTCCCATTTATTCTTAAAATCAAGCACGCTGGTGGCCTTGATCACCTGCACCGGAAGTTTGTTCCAGTGATCTACCACCCTTTCCGTGAAGAAATACTTCCTTGTGTCACCACTAAATTTCCCCCCTCTGAGTTTGAGGGGGTGCCCCCTTGTGACCGAGGGTCCCTTGGGAAAGAATATATCGTTTTCCATCTCGACGCGACCAGTGACGTACTTAAATGTCTCAATCATGTCGCCCCGTTCTCTGCGCTCCTCCAGGGTATAGAGCTGCAGTTTGCCCAGTCTTTCTTCGTATGAGAGACCCTTGAGTCCGGCGACCATCCTGGTGGCCATCCGCTGGACCGATTCAGCTCGAAGCACGTCTTTCCGGTAATGTGGCCTCCAGAATTGCACACAGTATTCCAGATGAGGTCTCACCATGGTTCTGTAGAGTGGCATTATGACTTCAGGTTTGCGGCTGACAAAGCTTCGATTGATACATCCAATCATTTGCCTTGCCTTAGATGAGGCCTTCTCTACTTGTTTAGCAGCTTTCATGTCTGCACTGATGATTACCCCCAAGTCCCGTTCCTCTGACGTTCTAGCTAGCGTTTCTCCATTCAAGGAGTATGTTCTACATGGATTTCCGCTGCCGAGATGCATGACCTTACATTTATTAGCGTTGAAGCCCAGCTGCCATGTCGAGGACCAGTTTTCCAGCGTGATCAGATCCTGCGTCATACTGTCCTTGAGGTTGCTTTCACTTACTATGTTACACAGTTTGGCATCATCGGCAAACAGTGATACTTTACCCTGAAGCCCCCGGGTTAGGTCTCTTATGAATATGTTAAAAAGGGATGGTCCCAGGACTGAGCCCTGCGGCACTCCGCTAGTCACCTCCGAAGTCTCAGAGAGGGTGCCGTTGACCACCACCCTCTGAAGTCTTCCACTCAGCCAATCATTGACCCATGCAGTTAGTTTCTCACCCAACCCCATTGATTTCATCTTGTTTAATAGTCTACGGTGTGGGACACTGTCGAAAGCTTTACTGAAATCCAAGTATACTATGTCCAGAGCCTCTCCTGAGTCTAGTTTTCCTGTCACCCAATCAAAGAAGCTTATAAGATTAGATTGGCATGACCTGCCTCTTGTGAATCCATGTTGACAGGGATCCCTTAGATTCCCTTCATCCAATATCGAGTCTAATTTACCTTTGAGTAGAGTTTCCATGAGTTTACACACTATTGATGTGAGACTCACAGGTCTGTAGTTCGCTGCCTCTGCTCTGCAACCCTTTTTGTGCAGAGGAACGACGTTTGCTGTTTTCCAGTCCAGGGGTACTCTCCCTGTACTTAGGGAGAGATTGAAGAGCATGGCTAACGGTTTTGCCAGAACATCGCCTAGTTCCCTGAGCACTCTTGGATGCAACTCGTCCGGTCCCATGGCTTTGTTCACCTTGAGTCCTGACAGTTCTCTGTAAACATCAGCTGGTGTGAACTCAAAATTCTGAAATGGGTCTTCCTTGTTTTGCATTGCTTCCAGCTGTGGCCCGTGTCCTGGTGCCTCGCAGGTAAAGACCGAGCAGAAGTAATCATTCAGTAGTTTGGCTTTTTCAGAATCTGTTTCCACATAATTCCCGTCTGACGTTCTAAGGCGTACTATCCCGTTTGCGTTCTTTTTCCTGTCACTAATGTACCTGAAGAATGATTTGTCCCCTTTCTTGATGTTCTTCGCTAGAGTTTCTTCCCTTCGAAGTTTGGCCTCCCTAACTGCCGTTTTGACTGCTGCAGACTTTGTCCTGTATTCAATGTTTGCTTCTTTTTCCCCGGTGCGTTTGTATGAGAGAAATGCTCTTTTCTTCTCCTTGACGAGGCGCGAGACCCTATCAGTGAACCATTGGGGTTTCTTTCTTCTTTGTTGTTTAGTTACTGATTTTATGTAGCGGATAGTTGCCTCCTGAAGGGTCGATTTCAAGGTTGACCACATAACCTCCACATTATCCGTTCTTTCTTGAACCTGAAGCGTCTGATGGACGAAGTCTGCCATTTGTGCGAAGTCAGCACCCCGGAAGTTGAGTACCCTTGTTTTTGTTTGTGATCTAGGAAAGCCTTTCCTAAGGTTAATCCAAACCATGTTATGGTCACTGGTGGCTAGCGGTTCTCCCACCGAGATCTCTGAGACACTTTCCCCGTTCGTAAGTACCAGGTCCAGGATGGCCTGGGCTCTAGTGGGCTCTAGTACCAATTGTTTGAGCCGTACTCCCCTTATGGACGTCAATATCCTCCTGCTATCACAAGTTGTCGCTGAGAGTGTGTTCCAGTCTACATCAGGCATGTTGAAGTCCCCCAATAGAACAACGTCCCCCCGTAAGGTGATATTTTCAATGTCATCAATTAAATCAGCGTCCTTGAGCTCCGATTGTCTTGGAGGTCTGTACACTACACCAAGGTACAGGCATTTTTCTCCGCCTCTGGCCAGGTTTACCCAGATGGATTCCCCAGTATACTTGACATCCGTGATCCTGGTTGTTTTGATATTTTCTTTGAGGTAAATTTGCTGAAGCTTCCCGGACTTTGGGACTTGGTCATTGCAAAGCAGGGAGATTATATTGAAGGATTGTAAAGAAATACTTGAAAAAAACAAACATGTAAATTAACTAAAATAGTGTGCATTACTTATGAAATGACTCGTATATCTGAAAAACATCATAAAACAATTCCATTTTAACAGTTAAAAATAGTTTCAAGTTTATTATTCAAGTTTCAAGTTTATTAATATTTTGATATACCGACCATCACAAGTATCTGGTCGGTTTACAATAGTAAGAAATACAAATTATATAAATTTTTTTTTTAAGTTATATATATTTAAAGCAAAAAATTAAAATTAGGGAGTAAGATCGATACAAAGACTTAGGGCTCCTTTTACGAAGCCGCATTATCACATGTATATTTTTAGCACGCGCTAACCCCCGTGCTAACTGAAAAACTACCGCCTGCTCAAGAGGAGGCAGTAGCGGCTAGCGTGGCCAGCAAATTAGCATGTGCTATTATGCGCATTAAACCACTAACACGGCTTCGTAAAAGGAGCCCTTAATTACAAAGGGTATGAGACATAGGGGATGAAGAGGGAAAGGCAGTTTTTAAATTACATTGTATAAATAAAAATAAAATAAGGAGAGGAGGGAAGGATAAAATGAGAGGAAAAAAAATGAGGTATCACTTCCTGGAAGCGTTTTTGTTGTCCCGTTTTTATTTATGAACTTAATTGGAATTTTGATAAGCATCTTTAAAGAGGAATGTCTTAAGAAGAGTTTTGAATTTGTTTAAGGAATTTTCAGAAAAAAGATTCGTTGGCATGGCATTCCAAAGGGATGGTGCGGCAACAGAGAAAATGGTGTTTCTGGTATAATATAAATCTTTGATTGGAGGGACTGTTAATAAGTTCTGATTGGGGGACCTGAGGGCCCTGGAAGGGGTGTGTGAAATTAGATGCTTGTCAAAGAAGTCAGGCTGATGAGAAATCTTGATCTTAAAGGCTAAGAGAAGAATTTTATAAGTTGTTCTATGAGAGACTGGTAACCAGTGAGATTCTCGTAGTAGGTGGGTGACATGGTCATATTTTTTTAGTTTTATGAATGAGTTTGATCACTGTATTTTGAATTAGTTGTATTCAACGGGTTTCTTGTTGGGTTATTCCATGATAGAGTGAGTTACAGTAATCTATTTGTGAAATGATCAGAGAGTGTATTAGGATTTGAATAGAGGGGTATTCTAAAACTGAGGTTATGGACCGAATTAGGCGGAGTTTATAAAAACAGTTTTTGGTCATGGACCTAATTTGATTATGATAAGTGAGATATTTATCAAAGGTGATTCATAGGAGTTTGAGTTTGGACTCGATTTGTAAAGGAACAGAATGGATAGATATTTGTCCAACTAGGGAATCATTGTTTTTGATTGGAAATAAAATCCCTCTAGATTTTGCTACATTTAGTGAGAGTCTATTATTTCTGAGCCATGTGCTTATTTTATCTAATTTGAGATTAATTTCTAGAATGTCGTTGGGATTTGAAGGATTAATAGGGTAAAGAAGCTGAATATCATCAGCATAGGCAAAGGGAGTGAAACCAACGGATTGTGCAAGAGTCAAGAGGGGCTATAGGTATAGATTAAATCGTGAGTAAAAATAATATTTAACAAACATTAAAAAGATTACTCAGTACTGTTTTATTCAATAATAAATTCCAGGCAAGAGTCACGCGTCGAAGGCAGGAGTCCTGGAAGACACACGTAAAGAAGTGAGTCCCAGTAGAAGTCAGCTGACACAGGCGCCGGAGTCACGGCACACTTAAAATCTCAGAAGGCATAGTAGTGTGCCATGGCACACAGTTTGTGATACACTGGCAACTAAAATTCAATGCGAAGAAATGCAAAGTAATGCATTTGGGGATTAATAATCGGAAAGAACCGTATATGCTGGGAGGTGAGAGGCTGATATGCACGGAGGGGGAGAGGGACCTTGGGGTGACAATGCGGTGGCTGCTGCAAGAAGTATGCTGGACTGTATAAAGAGAGGCATAACCAGTAGAAGAAAGAAGGTGTTGATGTCCCTATACAGGTCATTGGTGAGGCCCCACTTGGGAGTATTGTGTTCAGTTTTTGAGACCATATCTGGCGAAGGCCATAAGAAGAATTGAAGCGGTCCAGAAAAAGGCGACAAAAATGATAGGAGGTTTGCGCCAAAAGACGTATGAGGAAATACTGGAAGCCCTGAATATGCATACCCAAGAGGAAAGGAGGGACAGGGGAGATATGATTCACATGTTCAAATACTTGAAAGGTATTAATGTAGAAAAAAATCTTTTCCAGAGAAAGGAAAATGGTAAAACCAGAGGACATAATTTGAGGTTGAGGGGGGTAGACTCTAAGAGCAATGTATGGAAATTCTTCTTTACGGAGAGGGTGGTGGATGCCTGGAATACGCTCCCGAGAGAGGTGGTGGAGATAAAAACGGTGACAGAGTTCAAAAAAGCGTGGGATGAACACAGAGGATCTAGAATCAGAAAATATTGAAGAACTAGTATTTTAGCCCGTTACATTAATGGGTGCTAGAATATATGTCTGTCTGTCTTTATTTCTGTGTCTCTCTCTGTCCCGCTGTCTTTCTTTCTGTCTGTCTCTCTCCCTGGCCCCCTTTGTCTGCCTGTCTTTCTGTGTCTCTCCCTGTCCCTGTGTCTTTCTTCTTTTCTTTCTGTCTCCCTTCCTCCCGCTGGTGCTAGAATATATGTCTGTCTTTCTTTCTGTCTCTCTCCCTCCCTGGCCTCCTTCGTCTGTCTGTCTTTCTGTCTCTCTCCCTGCCCCTGTCCCTGTGTCTTTCTTCCTATCTTCTTCCTACTTTTACTGACTGGCTATCCATTAAAACTCCCCATAGGCGTCTTTTCGCCCCGGCCTGTAGGTCAGGGGTTTCTCGGGCTGACCGCTACCCGCTGCTGGTGGCTCTGTGCTCGCCCGCCGCGGCCTGCAGTCGCTGGCAGCCGACAGCCGCCATGGTCTGCAGCCGCCGACAGCCGCCGCAGTCTGCAGCTGCCGATAGCCGCCGCGGACGACATTCGCCTCGGGGGAAGAGAGAAAGAGAGAGAGATTCGCGTGCATGCGCACTCCTACCTGCGGTGCCCTACAGCACACGGAAAACGGGAGCACGCAGGTGGGAGTGCTTTATTATATTAGATAGTGTAGCTACTTTGCTCTTCTGTTTTGTTTTTTGTTTTTTTGCAGTTGTAACATAAATTTATGGTATTATTACGGGTCTAACACTAAGCTGAATGATGTTTCCCTTACTCTGCAGTGTTGCTTAGGGTAGGTGGCTGTTTTTCTGCGCAGTATGCACTCCTCTAGTACTTCATTTTCACCAGTAGATGTCGCTATGATTACTGGTCCAAGCCAAAAAAAAAAAAAAGCCAAATGAGCAGGCAAAACAATAAAAAAAATGCAGCAAGAAAAAAGACGGAAGCCAATTCTAGCAATGTGTGGTTCCTTTTCATTGTTCTGGTACAGTGTGATCAGACCCTCTATGGGTGTTTTTCCCCTCCCCACTTTCTGCCGACGCTGCTATTACAGGCTGAGAATGCCTTGGCTGCTGTGCGCGGGACAGTCAGCGTAGCTCATGCTTTGACGGCCTGTAGGTCAGGGGTTTTTCGGGCTGACCGCCATCCGCTGCTGGTGGCTCCGTGCTCGCCCGCCGCGGCCTGCAGCCGCCAACAACCTGCAGCTGCCGACAGCTGCCACAGTCTGCAGCTGCCGACATCCGCGGCGGCCGACATCCGCCTCGGGGGAAGAGAGAAAGAGAGAGAGATTCGTGAGCATGCGCACTCCTACCTGCGGTGCCCTACAGCTCACAGAAAACGGGTTTTATTATATTAGATTAAGGCCAGTATGGACAGACTTGCACGGTCTGTGTCTGTATATGGCCGTTTGGTTGAGGATGGGCTGGGGAGGGCTTCAATGGCTGGGATGGTATAGATGGGCTGTAGTGAGCTTTTACAGAGACTTTAGTAGTTGAGACCTAAGCACAATACCGGGCAGAGCTTTGGATTCTTGCCCAGAAATAGCTACAAAGAAAATTTTTTTTTTTTAGATTGAATCAGGTTGGGCAGACTGGATGGACCATTCGGGTCTTTATCTGCCGTCATCTACAATGTTACCTATTCTTCAATAAATAACATGGATTTCACATTGTTTGGTGTGTATGGTATGTTCCTTGTCTGTACAGCTGTAGGCTGTTTTCAGTTTTATACATGTCTTTATTCACAAGATTGCAGAAAATCCACTAGAGTTAAAAATCCATTTGAATAAAATACACACCATATTACATGATAATTTTATAGGCACTTAGAATAATTTGACATTTTCCAAAGAACACTTTGTTCTTCTCCAAGAAAGAATAAATTAGAATGAAGTAGTAAAAATTTTATTCTTCCTAGACTTCCTAGTATTTCAAAGGATAAAACAAACAGAAAACGAAATCATTACGGAATTGATTCACTGACCTTGAGGCCAAAGATAAGATGATAGTGAATAGCTATTTGGGAAGGACTGTCACAAAATTCACAAGAGAAAGCAAGAGCCGAAGTAGGCAGAGAGGTGGAAGAGCAGGGAAATGAGTGTCAATGGCTATATAATGAAGCTTTCAGGGTCTGCCCAGCACCAGCCTCATTACAACCTGTATGATCTTCATTATCCCTTTTCAGACATGTAAAATTACTCAGGAAAATACAGAAAAAAAGGAACAACAAGGAAAAAGAGGGAAAAAAATGAGCTAAGGGATAGAATGAAAGAGAAACAATAAAAAAAAGAATAAACCATATGTAGGCATAAAAGAAAAGTTGAAAAGTGTCTTTATTTGGATAGAATAAAATACTCCTGTATATTGAACTTGCTAATATTATGCAAATTTATGTAATGTGAAAGAATAGTTGCAGAATTTAAAGTTCTTGACCTCCTAATTTTCTAACTCTAATCTGCTGCAATAAATTGGTGTTTGTGGCCTAAGATATATTTCCTTTGAACAGTTTCAAAGCTACCAGATAAAGCTATTATACGTAACATAACTAACATAGACCCCCCTTTTAGTAAGCATTTTAGAGTGGGCTGGCATAGTAAATCCTCAGATGCTCATAGGAATTGAATGAGCATTGGAACATGTACCGCAGCAGCAGTGCTACTGTGGCTTGAAAAAGGGAAGAAAAACTAAATTTTATAGAACAGAGATGGATTTACTGTTTAAATATGGTGATTCCTACAGGGTTAAACCTTGAGTTAGAATGGACCACTCTGTGGTTGGGGAGCCCACCTAGGATCTGGAAACTGTCAAAAGTGCATTATACGGCTATTTCACTTTAAGGGAAACTAAGCCCAGGCGTGACTGCTGACGGTGGGGGAGATGACCGCCAGCTGTATGTCGGGGACGGGTGTTTAAGAAGGAAGGAGAAAGATGCTGCAGCCATGTTAATACATATTGTGGTCCGGTGGAGTGGCGCTAAGCTTTGTGAAGGTATAAAGTAGTAGGCTGATAACAGGTTACAAGTGGTTGTTTCTGCTTTCAGAATAGGTTTCAAACCTTAGCGGAAATGTTTAATGATAAAAGATAACATGAACGCTTTTTCCAATTGTCGATAGGGATGAGTGGCTTTGATAAAACTTCCAAGTGAAACAAGTTGGCACCGCTATCCCTGAAAGGAAGACCACATATAAGCTAACTGAAATTAATAAGAAAGTAAAAACGCCAAGTGCTATTTATTTAAGAAACTTTGTTAGCATGAATAGGATCCTACGAGGAAGCGGCCCTTAAAGCCTAGGACAATGAAGTAGTGGAGTCCGAGGTAGTGCTTTTGAGGATTATATAGATGAATTGCCATATGAGATCATTTATAGCAGGGATGTCCAACCTGGGGCCCCGTGATGTATTTTGTTCGGCCCCGGTCGAAGGCAATGCAATGTTTTCCTCTGCTGCCCCCAAGTGTTTACCATCTTGCCGGCTCCATACTCTATCTTTCTGCAGTGTTTCCGAGTTTGTGCGGCCCCAGAAACATTTTTTTCGGCCAAAGCGGCCCAGGGAATCCAAAAGGTTGGACACCCCTGATTATAGAGTAAAAAGTTATTGCTCTATATGTTTCACCTATTGAAAAAAGGATGTCATAGTAAATGACAGCAGATAAAGGCCAGTATGGTCCATGCTACCTGCCGAGATAAATGCTCATCAGCTTGCCCTCTACCCCTCCCCCCACATTGTCTTTACAGTTGTAACTCCTACTGCTTGCAGATTATATGCAGGTTATCCCCCAACACCCTTTTAAACTGTGAAAGTCATTTATGTTTTGCTTTGAGTGAAAATATGGCGTAATTCTGTAACTGGATACCACAAATTTTGCACCTAGATGCAGTATACTGAGCGCTAAATCTAAAATGGTATCTGGGTGCCCAGATTTCATTATAGAATACTAACCTAATAATAATAATAATAACTTTATTTTTCTATAACGCCATAGTCAGACGACTTCTAGGCGGTTCACATCGAAAGAAGGCTGGACATTCAGCGAATTACAAATGCATGAGGGGGAATGTTACAGAAGAAAAGGGTAGTAAGGGGAGGAAAAGTAAGAGGGGTTGTAAGGGGAGGGAAGTGAGGGGGTTTGCCTGAGAGATTGCTTCGGATTTGTAGGGGGAAAAGCATGGTGAGCGAAGGTCGGTCTGTTTAGGTGATAAATTTGTCAAACAGAGTGGTTTTGATTGATTTTCGGAATGCGTTGTAGGTCTGTCTGGTTTTATTTATGTAGTTTCCTAGCCAGGATTGTTGTTTGTTAACTTGGAACATGAAGGTTCTGTCAAAGAACATAAGAGTTGCCATAATGGGACAGACCAAAAGTCCATCAAACCCATTATTCTGTTTCCAACAGTGGCCAATCCAGGTCACAAGTACCTGGCAAGATCCCAAAAGAGTAAAACAGATTTTATGCTGCTTATCCTAAAAATAAACAGTGGATTTTCCCAAGTCTATCTTAATGGCTTATGGACTTTTCGCTTAGAAAATTATCCTAACCTTTTCTAAACCGTGCTAAACTAACTGCTTTCACTACATTCTCTGACAACAAATTCCAGAGTTTAGTTACACAAGTGAAGAAATATTTTCTCTGGTTTGTTTTAAATGCACTATTTAGTAGCTTCATCGCACACTCCCTAGTCCTAGCATTTTTGGAAAGCGTAAACCAGCTATTCATGTCTAACCCTCCACTCCACTCAGTATTTTATAGACTTCTATCATATCTCCCCTGAGCTGTCTCTTCTCCAAATTGAAGAGCCCTAGCTCCTTTAGTATTTCCTCTTAGGGAAGTCATTTCATGCCTTTTATCATTTTTGTCACCCTTCTCTGTACCTTTTCTAATTCTGCTATATCTTTTTTGAGATATGGTGACCAAAACTGCACACAGTATTTGAGGTGCAACCGTATTATAAATCGATTTAAGGCCATTATAACATTTTCATCTTTGTTTCCCATTCCTTTCCTGATAATTCCTAACATTCTATTTACTTTTTTAGCTGCTGCTGCACATTGAGCTGAGGGTTTTAATTTATCCTCAACAATGACACCTAGATCCTTTTCAAGGGCAATGACTCCAAACACAGAACCCATCACATAACTATAGTTTGTGTTCTTCTTTCCCACATGCATCACTTTGCACTTGCTCACATTAAACGTCATCTGCCATTTTGACGCCCAGTCTTCCAGTCTCACAAGGTCCTCTTGCAATTTTTCACAATCCTCCTACGATTTAACAACTTTGAACAACTTTGTGTCATCAGCAAATTGAATTATTTCAGTAGTTATTCCCATCTCTAGATCATTTCTGTGGTACAGGTTACATATTACTGTATATTATATGCAAGCAATAGCTCTTTCCCTAGTGGGCTAACAATTTAAGCTTCGCACCTGGGACGACGGAGGATGACTTTCCCAGGGTCACAAGGAGCCACAGTGGGAACTGAATCTGGTTCCGCTGGTTCTCAGTCCACTGTGATATTGGACTATGCTTCCCTTCATGAGCCTCTTATGAGGAACAGTATCAAAGGGCTTGCTATGTAATATATAGAAATAAAGCAAAAACAAAGGGAATAAAGTAATACCTTTTTTATTTGCCTAACCTAATACAGTTTATGATTAGCTTTCAAAGGTAAACCTCTCTTCTTCAGATCAAAAATAAGCAAATATTGACAAATATCAGTATAAATAAGGGAAACATGATAGCATTCCAGTGATAGTTTCACAGGAAGAGGGCCGGGTGGGTAGGTAAGTAGGAGACAGAGGTGACAAAGCAGTTTAAATTTCTTTGTAGTGTGAAAGGAAGCCAAGGTCTTTGTTAGAACATAAGAACATAAGAAGTGCCATCTCCGGAACAGACCCTAGGTCCATCAAGTCCGGCGATCCGCACACACGGAGGCCCCGCCAGGTGTACCCTGGCTTAGTATTAGTCCCCATATCACTCTAAGCTTCTCATAAGAGATGCACATCTAGCTTACCCTTACCCATGTCACTTTATGTCTCTCATAAGGAGATGTTCATCTAACTTACTCTTAAACCCTAGAATGGTGGATTCCGCAGTTACCTCATCTGGGAGAGCATTCCAGGTTTCCACCACTCGTTGCGTGAAGCAGAACTTCCTGATATTGGTCCTGAACCAAATAGTTTTTTATCCTGCTCTATTTGGTCGACTCCTCCCAGTATTTTGAAAGTCTGAAAGGAATCGACCAAATAGAGCAGGATAAAAAACTATTTACAATGTCTAATGTGACAAGGACAAGAGGACATGGACTAAAGCTAAGGGGGGACAGGTTCAGGACCAATATCAGGAAGTTAGGTATCACAACATTTCATCAATTTAATTTCAAAGGTCTTATGTTCTTAGATTGTCTCAAAATTTCCTTTTTACCATTCTCACCATAAAATCATTGGCGCAGTGGTCAGTTTTTCCAAAGTGTTGTCTGACAGAGGTGACTTCCTGGTTGGTATTGCCATTTTTAATATGATATCTGTGCACATTGATCTTAGGGCTCCTTTTGCAGAGGTGCGTTAGGGCCTTAACGTGCGGAATAGCGCGCGTTAAATTGCCGCGTGCGCTAGCCGCTACCGCCTCCTTTTGAGCAGGCGGTAATTTTTCGGCTAGCGCACGCTATAGCGCGCACTAACCTTGTACGTGCGCTGAAACCACTAGCGCACCTTAGTCTTTACCATCTGGACTGTTTCACCAGTGTAGCAGCCTTCTTTGCACTTTTTGCATTGAATGATATATACCACATTAGAGGATGAGCATGTGGAGGATCCCAGATATTTTTCCTTTATGAGTGACAGTGGGATCCTTTAAGAAAGCTCGCACAGTTGCTTCTTGCCACACCGCAAGGATGTGCCATTCTCTTCTTGTAGATTGTATAGGGAGTTTGCTTTCTACCAGTTTCTGTTTCAGATTAGGTGGCTGACAGAAGGCCAGCACAGGTGGAGTTGGGAATATTTCTTTTAGTAATTCATCTCTTGGAATAGTGGTTGTAGATCTTTTATCATGTTTCTTTTTCAAGCTCTGGAATGTATGCAGGGCAGAATTAACCAATAGGCCAAGTAGGCACGTGCCTAGGGCCCGAAATGGTCAAGGGGCCCGATGAAGGAGGGCATCAACATTGTTTTTTACAAACAGCGATGGGCCCCTTCAGCATTAATCAGCAATGCAGCCCCCCCCCCCGATTGACAACACAGCCCCCCCCCCCATCGACGGAAAGTAAGACAAGCAATGCGGGTAAGAAAGGCAACGGGAACTGTAATTGTGCAAGCGGTGCTGCTTGCCCAAAGTTTCCCTCTGACGCAGCTTCCTTTTACCGCCTGGGCGCATGGTGGGGTGGGGCAGGAGACCCAGTGTACTTGTGTGCCTAGGGGCCCTCGACAAATTAATCCTGCCCTGATTGTATGTCACTACAAAGGGGGTCATATGTGTGGTTTTCTTGTCCTTGCAGTGTAGTAAGTTTTCTCTGGGTGTTTTAAGGAATGAGGCAATATTATTGAAGACTATTTTAGGGTTGTATCCTTTTTGTTTTGAAGAATTCAGGCAGGGTCTTTAGGTGTTTATCTCTGTCTTTTGGGGCAGAGCAGATGCGGCGGTATCGTGTGGCTTGGCTGTGTATAATGAATTTGTTTTATATGTGAAAGGTGAAAGCTGGGATTGTGAAAGTAGCTGTGTCTGTAGGTTTCTTGTATATAGATGTTTGTATGTAATCATTGTTGATAGAGACTGTGGTGTCTAGAAAACTGAATTTTTCTGGGGAATAGTCAATTTTGAATTTGATTGTAGGATGGTATGCATTGAAAGAATTGTAAAATTGTTTGAGTCTCTTCTCCCTCATCCATATACTAGTGGTATTTCAGAGGTTTTGTCTGATATGTATTTAGAAATGGCTCTTCTAGTTCTGCCATTAAGAGGCTTCCATATTGTGGTGCTATCTTCGTACCCATAGTAGTGCCCATGATTTGCAGATAGACATTGTTAAATTGGAAATAGTTGTGAATTAGAATGAATTTGATTAATGCTGTAATAGTTTCTGGTAAGTGTTGGTAGTCCAGGATAGATGTTTTTAGAATTTTTTTACATGCAGCAATGCTATCTGCACGGGGGATGTTGCTTATAGTGATTCATTTAAAAACTCATCCAGTACAACATGCCAGGCATTAAATAATGCTGAAACAGCACTCATACGTGTCCACTCCTTGCATAACAATGAGCAATCAAAGTGCATAAATGTATATACAGTATATATATGTGTGTGTGTGTGTGTGCATATATTCTGAAAGGCACAGGCCATTAAAGAACTAATAAGGAGGCAAAATCTTCAGATCCCATCCTTTGCCATCCAGTGACCAGGCTAAAGGTAAAAAGGGTAACCAACCTAATTGGCAAAAGAACTAGCTCTGTGCGATGCAGATATTCACAACAAAGTAAGGTCAAAAGTGTTTATCTTAAATAGATACAGAGGGAGTGGCCTAAGACTCTGATTGGCTAGATACCTAAGGCTCCTCCCATGGGGTAGCTGGACAATCAGAGTCTTAGGCCACTCCCACTGCATTCCAGGATGCACTGGGAAGGAGGCCTAAGATTCCGATTGGCCCAGGTGCCTAAGGCCTCTCTCTAGTGCACCCTAGAATGTGCCAGGAAGGGGAAGGCCCACAATTTTGGAGTTGCAGGCCTGCTGGCCAGAAGGTATATGCATCCCTCTGGTCAAACTGTCTTCAGGAAAGTTACAGGGGATGTGTGTGTGTGTGGGGGGGGGGGCTTAGGGGCGCCAGAGGGGTTACAGGTGTGGTGGGGTCTGCAGGGGGATGGTGAAGAATGGATATAAGTTGATTGATTTTTTACTCCATCAAAAATTACAAAGACTAGGGGGAACTCAAAGTTACAGGGAAATACTTTTAAAACCAATAGGAGGAAATATTTTTTCATTTAGAGAATAGTTAAGCACGTGAAAATGTTGCCAGAGGTTGAGGTAAGAGTGGTTAACATAGCTGGTTTAAAAAAAAAATTTGGACAGGTTCTTGGAGGAAAAGTCCAGTCTGTTATTGAGGTACACATGGGGGAAGCTACTGTTTACCCTAGCATCTGGGTTTTTGCCAGGTACTTGCAACCTGGATTGGCCACCTTGAATATAGCAAGATGGACCACTGGTCTGACCCAGTATGACTATTCTTATATCATCTGTTCACAGACTCACATCATTATACTAATAAGAATGATCTAGCAAACAAGTGCATCTTCAAAAATTTCTTGAAGATAGCTTTCACAGTACATAGTCATAATACTCCAGAAAGATTATTCCGTAATACTGGACTTGCGCATGAAAAAGTCACTTTTCTTGTGCTTTGATAATGTGCTGAATAACAACAGTCCATAACCAATTTCATAGCTGATTCTGATCTTAATGTAGTTCTTGGTTAGTATATCTATAATAGCCCCCTTCGGAGATTACTACTAACTGCCTGGTGAGATCTAGGGATTGATTTCCTGCTCTGTGGGGACACAGCATTTGGGAAAAATTACCTGCTGTTGACTCTTGGAGCCGACCCCCGTGCAAGCACCTGCGGGGACATTGGGACCGCGTCATCAGGGTCCTGCCCTTTCTTGTTAAGAGATGCTGCGGCATGGCTACAGGGCATGGTCAAAGGGGCACGCCAGGCCCATTGGGAGCCACGCGGAGCTACGTGGAGTGACTGGAGTAAATTAGGTATACAATTATTTTATTTCCTTTTTACTTTGAGATCTAAACTACTGTCTTTTCTGAGTTAATTTAAAATGCCAGTGTGATTTTGAGAATTTAAAATATCTGTAGTATTACTTAGATTTTATTAGATGGAATCTCTTAATTTTCAGAGTAATTTTCTTTTGAATTAAAGTTATAACCTCTCTAAATGTGGGCTTGATGGAAATAATGTTCTTGTAATATTCTACAGATATATTTTCTTTTCTGTTGTTTTTTGGAAAATCCATTCTTTACTCTGTATAGAGATTAAATTTTGAAAATGATAATAAATAATAAAAAAAGAAAAGTATATCCATAATAGCTATTTGAGACCCTAAGGTGCTTCTAAATACAAGAGCTGATATACTAAACATAAGACCTTGAATTCCACTCTAAAGCATACTGGCAACCAATATAAGCTGTTCAACACTAGGCTCGCATGTTCATTTTTCATTATCCCAACTATCATTCTTGCTGCTGCATTCTGTACAACCTGCAGTGCCCTGCACAGTGAGGACATAATCCTATGGTACAGGGCACTACAGTAATCCAATCTGGAAATAACCACAGCTACAATTACACAATGAGGGCCATTTTCAAAAAGGACATCTAAGTCCAACTTGGATGTTTCCCGCATGACATCCAAAGTCTGAAGCACAGAAACATTATTTTTGAAAGCTGAACCACTAGATGTCCAAAAATATTTTTTTTTTCTTCAAAAATTACATATTGAACATCTTGGCCAACGGGATGTCTATACCTTAGGAAGCCTAACTTTATACCCCATTTTAGACCACAAAAACATCCAAGCTGAAAATGTCCAAATCCAGACCATTTGGATTTGGGAGTGACCAGATGGACTGGCCACATAGACATGCCAACAGAGCAGTGAGACACCTTAGAGGGCACTGCTGTAAACTTCACATAAAGGGTGCCAAATGTACATCTCATCATTTAGAGCAGGCTATGGACCTTTGGTTGCAACTACCAACTGATTTCTTCCCATTTCTAAACCCAACTCCCAAATCAGCCCAGCCACTAGAATGACCATATTGGTCAGAGGTGACATTTGGCGGTTCTTTTCACAACCTAACCCGGATTCAGGTTTAATAACCATTGTCGGATGAACGTGACTAACCTCCTGCCTCCCCCACCCCCCAAACTGTAAATGTAACGTGTGCCGTATCCTTAGCTAACCTAAGGAGCAGAAACCTGGCCTGGGAATCAAATCTTTTATATAGCAGTATACTCATAGTTTCAAGTTTCAAGTTTATTCAATCTTTTGATGGATCGCCTATAACAATTTCTAAGCGATGTACATAATATAATAAAAAGAGATGAGAAACTTAACATAATAATTATATTGACATAACATAAAATAAAAACATTTAAAACATACTTGAGGGGCAAGGGAAAATTAAAAAGTTACAATTTCGGGTTTTGTAAGAAAAAAGGGAAAGTACAAAAGGTAGGGTAAAGAAGATAGAACAAAATGGCTTAAGCGTACTTCATTAACAATAATACCAGAGCATAAGTAATTTAAAGGAACTATTAAATGTCAAAAGCATCTTTAAATAAATATGTTTTTAAAAGTTTTTTAAATGTTGTGATATTTTTTTCAATTCTAATAAATTGAGGGAGTTTATTCCACCTTTGTGGACCGGCGACAGTAAAAATATCTGCTCTTCTGGTGCCTATGATTTTTAAAGATGGAACTGCTAATAAGCATTGATCAGTAGAGCGAAGAGATCGATGAGGTTTATATGGAATTAGAGTTTTGGAGATAAATTGAGGTTCATTGGATGTTAAAGTTTTGAAAATTAGGAGCATTAGTTTAAAACAGATCCTATGATTTACTGGTAACCAGTGTGCATCTATTAGTAATGGAGATACGTGGTCAAATTTTTTAGAATTATAAATTAATTTTATTGCTGTATTTTGAATTATTTGTATTCTTCTTATTTCTTTTTGTGTAATGTTTAAGAATAGGGCATTACAGTAGTCTATTTTCGCTATTATAAATGAATGGATTAGAATATTTAAAGAAGAAGGAGTGAGAAATTTAGCAATAGATCTTATCTGCCGCAATTTAAAAAAACAATTTTTAACCATATAAGATATATGTTCATGGTAGGATAGTTTTTCATCTATGTAAACGCCAAGAATTTTTGTTGAAGATACCATGTTAATGGGGATGTTATTGAGGAGAAAAGGTTTAGTAAGAGAAATATCTTTTTTCCAATTAAATAGAATGGATTGAGTCTTATTGATATTTAATGCCAATTTATTTGTGTTTAACCAATTTTGCACGTGCTCTAGCTTTTGATTTATTGAGGAAATATCTGTAGTGTTTTCAGGATCTAAAGGGTGTATGAGTTGGATATCGTCTGCGTAAGAATAGGGGATGAAGCCTATGGCCTGACAAAGTTCTAATAGAGGAGCAAGGAAGATATTAAACAATAGAGGTGACAAAATAGATCCTTGTGGAATTCCAAAGGTTGAAGTGTAAGGGGCGGATTCCTCATTATTAAATCTAACGGTGGAGGTTCGGTTAGTGAAGTAAGATTTAAACCAGTCTAAGACTACTTAATACCGAGCCATCGGGTTGGTTATTATAATATCATTTATAAAGAATGTACAGATTTTTATGTTACAATGGGGGTGACAAATCATTGTAGAATTGCGGTAACAAATATTGTACAAAGTGGACACATTTCAAATGTTCTGATTATATCTAAATTAAAAATAAAAGAGTTCGGTTTCATTTGCAAAATAGAGGAACATTTTCAACATAATCAAGTTTATTCAAGTTTTAAGTTTCAAGTTTATTTAAGATATTTGATTTGATCGCAAAATCCAAATCCAATGCGATTTACATTTAGTTAAAAATTAAGTTAAAATAAAAAACAAGACAAGTAGTACTATTTTAATAAAATAATACTTTGAAAAAGGGAGGAGAAAAAAAAAAGGATTAAATACAATTCATAAACAAAAAAAAAAGGGATAGATAATTAAACAAGAGGTTGGGGAAGGTTACCCACTTAATTTTCACTTAGCAGTCTAAGGACTCCTTTTACAAAGCTGCGGTAGAGATTTCTACTGTGGGACGGTGAGGTAAATGCTCTAACTTTCATATTCTACCTTTTGCAGCTTTGTAAAAAAGCCTGAGTAAATCTGAGTTTAGACATTTGGGGGGGAAAACATTTTTAAAAATCCAGTAGAGAAATGACTATTTTTAAAAAAAAATATTGTTATTCATTTTAAAGCCAAAAATAAGTGCTACATATTATAAAGACATTTTACACTATTTTTAAATAGCATATAAAACTGTCTAAAAATGTGTTTTGAAAATGGCAATTTTTACATTTTAGAAAACAAAACATCCAAATGCCACTTTATGCCATTTTGGGGATGTTTTTCCCTTTTGAAAATGAGCCTGAAAGTAATGCACTTATGGTTTTTTTTTGCTATAATCTGACTCAACTGTGGTGATGTCCAAAATGAAAAGATGATTACATTTAATGGAAGACTTTTATGCTCAAAATTCAAGGCTATTCATTGTTCAGACAAAGTGCCAGACAAAAGGTGTAAGGGCAAAGAGGTTCTTAGCGCATTGAAAAGATTCTATGCCAATATGATTTGTACTGAGACAACAAAGCTCTTATGCTACCATTTTCCACCTTGTTGAGAGAAATGAATAGGGTGAAGAGTCAGAACATATATGTATGGAAGGAAATGCCTTTTCTGTGAGTTCCAGTCTCCAAGGAATCAGAACAGGGACTGCTTGATCTAGAGCTCCAGTTTGTAACCCATTAGTTGCTATTTTATTTTTTTATTTATCACTCAATCCAGAACGTGCTTGGCGGTGTACAAATCACATACGTATATAATAACAATAAAAATACCAAAAAGTAAGACTGCAATAAAAGTATAATGTGGGGCCAGTTTAATAACAGGTCCCTTCTGTGAATAATAATAATAATAATAATTTATTTTTGTATACCGCCATACCCAGGGAGTTCTAGGCGGTTCACAACAAATAGATGAGTTACATACAGTGCAGTTGAAAAAGAAGAACATAACAAGACAATCAAAGGGTCAAACTAGTTTACATTGACAATTTAAGTAAGGAAGGACTAATACAGAGCATAAACGGTATTTACCGTAAAAGAGTACAATTGAATTTGAGAGAAGGGGGAGCAAAGCATATTGTATGAGAGGAGGGGGCAGGGATCATTGGGAGGGGGGAGGAGGAGGGGGAAAAAGTAAAGAAAGGTTGGCTGTGTTGGGGGGGAGAGAAGGAATTGGTCTGATGCAGAGAAGAGAGTTCGATCTGTTTACTAATGAGGAGAGGGGGAGCGTTAAGGCGGAAGAGGGGAGCATTAAGGATTTGGTTCATTGAAAAGTAGAGTTTTGAGCTTTTTTCTAAAGTGGAGGTATAAAGAGGCGTCAAGTATAATTTGGGCGAGCCATGAGTTTAGTTTGGCCGCTTTCAGTGAGGGGAAAGCGAACATAGTTATTCTGCGGGAGCTCTTATTATTATAGTTCAGGTTGAAGTGGGGGTAGAGATAGTCAGGTGACATACCCAATACGGTTTTGTAGCAGATGCAAGAGAACTTAAATAGGATCCTGGATTCGAATGGCAGCCAGTGCAACTTGTGGTAGAAGGGGGATATGTGTTCCTATTTCTTCAGGCCAAAGATAAGGCGGATGGCGGTGTTTTGGACCAGTCTCAGCTTCTTGGTGACTTTCTTGAAGGCGCCTAGATAAATGATGTTACAGTAGTCCAGGACACTAAGAATAGAAGCTTGGACCAGCAGACTAAAGGAGGTTTCGTTAAAGTATTTTTTAATGGTGCGGAGTTTCCAGAGTATTGAGATGCATTTTTTAAACACTAGGTCAGTATGTTTCTCTAGTGAGAGATGTTTGTCTAAGGTGACTCCTAGAATTTTTAAGGATTGCTCGATACAGTAGTCTAGGCCATTGATATAAGAACATAAGAACATAAGCAGTGCCTCCGCCGGGTCAGACCACAGGTCCATCCTGCCCAGCAGTCCGCTCCCGCGGCGGCCCAAACAGGTCACGACCTGTCAGAATCATCAGAAGGGGCTCCATTGCCACCTTGGCTTCCCATTTAAGTCCTGCCTTCCTATCGAAGCCCTAGCCCTCCGGTCTTTCACATGCACGACCTGGTTGGTTTTTACTCATTACCTGGTTAACTTTCTATACTTGTGTTACATCCCAGCTCCTCCTTCAGTATCCCATGATCCCTTTATCCCTCAGGAATCCGTCCAATCCCTGTTTGAATCCCTGGACCGTACTCTGCCTGATCACTTCCTCCGGTAATGCATTCCAAGTGTCCACGACCCTCTGGGTGAAAAAAAACTTCCTTGCGTTTGTTTTGAACCTATCTCCCTTCAGTTTCTCAGAATGCCCCCTCGTATTAGCTGTCCCCTTCAGTCTGAAGAATCTGTCCCTATCCACCCTCTCTATGCCCCTCATGATCTTGAAGGTTTCTATCATATCTCCCCTGAGCCTCCTTTTCTCCAGAGAGAAGAGCCCCAGCCTATCCAGCCTCTCGGCGTATGGGCAGTGTTCCAGCCCTCTTACCATTCTCGTTGCTCTCCTTTGGACTCTTTCAAGTACCGCCATGTCCTTCTTGAGGTGCGGCGACCAATACTGAACGCAGTATTCCAGATGTGGGCGCACCATCGCTCGATACAGTGGCATGATGACTTCCTGTGTTCTGGTTGTTATGCCCTTCTTTATGATGCCCAGCATCCTGTTGGCTTTTTTCGAGGCTGCCGCGCACTGTGCAGATGGCTTCAGTGATGCATCCACCAGCACACCCAAGTCTCTCTCGAGTCTGCTGTCTCCCAACAATACCCCCCCCAATTTATAGCTGAACAGCGGGTTCTTTTTCCCTATATGCATGACCTTGCATTTGTCCACGTTGAAGCGCATTTGCCATTTGTTTGCCCAGTCTTCCAGCTTGTCCAGGTCCCTTTGCAGGTCTTCACACTCCTCCCTGGTCTTAACTCTGCCGCACAGTTTGGTATCGTCTGCGAATTTTATAACCTCACACTTTACCTCCCTTTCCAGGTCATTGATGAATATATTAAAGAGTATCGGCCCCAGCACCGATCCCTGTGGCACACCGCTCGTGACTCCCCGCCAGTCAGAATATTGACCCTTTACTCCGACCCTCTGCAGTCTACCCGACAACCAGTGCTTGATCCATCTGTGCACATCCCCTCCCACCCCGTGGCTCCACAGCTTCTTAAGTAGCCTTTCATGTGGCACCTTGTCGAAAGCCTTTTGAAAATCGAGGTAAATGATGTCTATGGGCTCCCCATTGTCCACCCGACTGCTTATTTCCTCAAAGAAGTACAGAAGGTTCGTTAGGCATGATCTTCCCTTGCAGAATCCGTGCTGGCTTGTTCTCAGTAGGCCATTCCTCTCGATGTGCTCGCAAATGCCGTCCTTGATCATAGCTTCCACCATCTTCCCTATAATTGAAGTCAGGCTCACCGGCCTGTAGTTCCCGGGGTCACCCCTCGATCCCTTCTTGAAGATAGGTGTGACATTTGCCACTTTCCAGTCCTCTGGTACCTCACCAGTTTTCAAGGATAGGTTGCAAACATGTTGGATTGTGCCCGCTATTTCCTGTCTTAGTTCCTTCAGAACCCTTGGGTGGATCCCGTCCGGGCCCGGTGATTTGCCACATTTTAATCTGTCTATCTGTTTGAGGACATCCTCCTTACTTACCTCTATGTGCTCTAATTTTTCAGCCTGTTCCCCACTCATGAGCTCCTCTGAGTCCGGTATATTAGTTGTGTCTTCGCTCGTGAAAACCGACGAGAAGAACGTGTTCAACCTCTCAGCTACCTCTTTATCATCCTTAATCACTCCCTTCCTGTCCCCATCGTCCAACGGCCCCACCTCCTCTCTCGCTGGTCGCTTTCCCTTAACGTAACTGAAGAATGCCTTGAAGTTTTTCGTCTCCCTGGCCAGCCCCTCTTCGTATTTCCCCTTTGCTTTTTTTTACCTCTCGGTGGCATTCCTTTTGGCATTTCCTATGCGTCTGGTGATTTTCCTCTGTTGGGTCCTTTTTCCACCTCCGGAAAGATACTTTTTTGTCCTTTATCGCCCTTTTTACTTCTGTTGACATCCAAACCGGGTCCTTTGATCGTTTGTTCTTGCAGCCTTTCCTGAAATTGGGGACGTACATTCTCTGCGCTTTCTGCAGGGTGTCCCTGAATAGGGTCCAGGCGCTTCCCACAGTCTCCATCCTAAAGATGTTTCTGAGCTTCCTCCCCACCATTTCCCTCATAGCAGCATAGTTCCCTTTCTTGAAGTTCAGCGCAGTTGTTGCAGTCCTCCTAACCACGGGTGTCCCTCTTTCTAGTGTGAATCTAATCATGTTGTGATCACTGTTGCCTAGTGGTCCTCCCACTTCTACCCCTCTCGCTGGCCCCCCTAATCCGTTTAGGATGAGGTCAAGAGTAGCACCCCCTCGCGTCGGTTCTTTGACTAGTTGCTCCATGAAGCAGTCTTTCACCGCTTCTACAAATCCTGTCTCCCTAGTGCAGTTGGAGTGACCCGTACTCCAATCTATCCCCGGGTAGTTGAAGTCCCCCATCACTGTTACACTTCCAGTCCTGCACTCCTGTCTCAATTCCGCTTCCAAGTCATGTCCGACTCCCTCTGGCATGCCAGGTGGTCGATAGTACAGCCCCAGTTTTATGGCCGCACCCTTGTTTCTCGGTAATTTGACCCATAGTGATTCCAGCCCTTCTGTCTTCGTTGCCATATCCATCCCGATCGAGTGGATAGAGTCCTTTATATATAGTGCTATGCCTCCCCCCTTCTTGTGGGTCCTGTCCCTCCTATAGAGCTTGTACCCCGGCAGCGCTACATCCCATTGGTTTTCCTCTGTCCACCAGGTTTCTACAATTCCAATTATATCCAGGTCCTCCTCCCTGGCCACGACTTCTAGTTCACCCATCTTGGCCGTGAGGCTTCTTGCATTTGCGTATAAGCACCGCAGGTCCCGTCGTTTTTCTTCCACCTCTGCATTTATCTGGGCCACTTGCCCTTGGATTTCTGGCAGTTTTCCCGCTCTCTGCGCTTCTGCTTTGCCCTCAGCCTTTACCCTCTTAGCTTTCAGTTTCCCCACATTCAGTTTCCCCACATTCCTGCCACCCCACTTCCCTGCTTTTCCTCTGGGATTTCTAGCCCTTCCGGCCCCCTCCTGGGCTATCACCCCTTGAGCCTCTGTTTGATCCCCCTCGCCTTGTGGTACCTCTATATTACTCTCGTCTTTCGCCCTCTTGCCACCCAGTCCCCCTGTGTCCCCATGCCCCTTAGTCTTCTCCCAGCAAGCTCCCTTTACCTGATGTTTCCCTCGCTGTCTGATTTTGAGATCTTCCGGTCCCTCTGCTTCCTCCCTGCAGTCAGCCCGTTCAGCATCTGTTCTGGATACTGTTGTCCGAAGCGTCAACATCAGATCAGCTGTCGGCTTTCCCCCTCTCCTCAGTTTAAAGCTCTCTCGATCTCCTTCCTCACATTGGCTGCCAGTAGTCTGGTTCCCGCTGTGCTCAGGTGCAGGCCGTCCCGCCGGTAGAGCTTGCTCTTTCCCCAGAAGGACGTCCAGTTCCTCACAAAGCGAAAGCCCTCCTCCTGGCACCATCTCCTCAACCATGCATTTACAGCTTGGAGGTCTGCCTGCCTCTTCGCATCTGCTCTCGGTACAGGCAGGATCTCCGAGAATGCTATCCTCCGTGTGCCCCGCTTCAGCTTTCGTCCCAGGACCCTGAACTGGTCAGTCAGTGCGTCCATGCTGAAGTTCCTCCGGCTCACATCGTTTGTTCCGACATGGATTATTACCGCAGTCTCCTCTGCCTCTGCTCCGTCCAGGATCCTCTCGATCCTATCAGTGATGTCTCGTGTCTTGGCCCCTGGGAGACAAGTCACTAGCCGGTCCTCCCTTCCTCCTGCTACGTGACTGTCTACCTCTCTCAAGATCGAGTCTCCCACCACAATAGCAGACTTTCCTTTCCTCAGCAACCTCCTCTGCCTCAGGTCGGTGTCCTCGGTGTAGTGTGGTGTCTCTCCCTCGGGGTCCTGGTGAGTCACGGTCTCCTCCTCTTGCGTGGTCCCTCCGCTAGGTCCTTCCCCGGTGTCGCCTTGTGGATCCTGGGTCTCGTCTGCCGACATCCGTCTGCGCTGCTGCTGATCCCGTTCCTCCACCGTCCTATAGGCCTCCTCGATGAATCTCTCGAGGTCCCTCACCTGGTCCACAGTATCGCAGTTTCCTTGATTTTGTCGTTTGGGGATGCTAAGAAGACTTTAGTTTTTTCTGGGTTTAGCTTTAGCCTAAACGCTGTCATCCAAAGTTCGATCTGATTTAGGGTGAGAGATAGCGAGTTGAGTAGCTCTGAGGTAAGGTAGGAGAGCGGAATGATTATGGTGATGTCATCTGCATATATGAAGAATTTGAGTTTCAAACTCTGCAGAAGGTTTCCTAGGGAGGCAAGGTAGATGTTAAATAGGGTGGGGGACAAGGGGGAGCCTTGTGGGACCCCACAGGGGTTGACCCAGCTGTAAGAGGTAGTGTCGTCCTTGAACACCTTGTAGGTTCTTGTTGTCAGGAATTCGCGGAACCAGTTGAGAACATGGCCTGAGATTCCAATAGATGTTAGACAGTCTAGTAGAGTGGCGTGGTCAACCAAGTCAAATGCGCTACTCAGATCGAGTTGCAATATAAGAGCGCTTGAGCCTTGGCTGAATAATTGATGAAGGTAATCAAGCAGAGAGGCTAAAATTGTTTCAGTACTGTGGCCTGACCGGAAACCGGATTGATTGTCATGTAAGATATTGTGTTTTTCTAAGTATGTGGTGAGTTTGGTGTTTACTATCCCTTCTGCTATTTTGGTGATCAGGGGGATATTGGTGATTGGTCTAAAGTTGGATGCCTTGTTAGATGGCTCTTTAGTATTTTTCTTAATTGGCAAAATCATAATGTGCCCTTGTTCAGCTGGGAACTTCCCAGAGGTTAGTAGAGAGTTGATCCAAGTCAGCATTTTGGCCTTAAAAAAGACTGGGGCCGATTTCATGACATTAGGGGGGCAGGTATCTAGTCTGCAGTAGGAATTGGCATACTTATTGTAGTATTTACTGAAAGTTTGCCAATCTATGGGTGAGAATGTGTTCCAGAATAGATCGGCTCTTGAATCGTCTGAATCTAGAAGAATGGGGAAACACCAGTGGGGTTTTGTTGGGTCAGTGAGGGAGGACCTTAGTTTTTGTATTTTGGAGGTGAAGAAGTCCGCCATGCTGTTTGCAGTTAGGGAGGGCTCTTCGGGTGTGTCGATAAATGTTTCTATATTGTATAGATCATTTACCAGCTTAAAAAGGTTGCTACTGTTGGTTGAGATGTCGCCGATTTTGAGGGCATAGAAGTTTTTACGTTTTTCTTTGGTCTGCGTTTTGTAGATTTTTAATTTTTGTCTCCAAGCGATTCTGTGCTCTTGTGACCCTGATTTTAGCCAAAGTCTTTCCGATTTTCTTAGGTCTCTCTTTAACAATAGCAGTTCCATGTCAAACCAGCCCTCTAGGTTTTTAAGTCTCTTTCTGCGGGTTTTAATGGGAGCCATTTTATTTAGGATATTGGTGCTATCATTAATCCAGGAGTTCATGAATTGATCGGTTTGTGTGTTTTGTTCTGATATGATCTCATAGTGAGACCAGAATTCTACGGGTTTTATTTTACCTCTGCTAGTATGGAATTTTTTATTTCTCGTTTTTGGGTTATTATTATTTGTTGGGCTTGTGGTTTTTAGTTGGCATGTTTAGTAAAGCATGTTTATGTGGTAAGTCCTGGGTTAGTGCATGTATACTACACGCTAAAAAATTATTTCTCTTTTTTACCATGGAGAGGGTAGAGTGCAAAAGTGTCTGTGGTAATCAGTGCAGCTAAATTGTTGTGGGTAACTGATTAGCATATGATTAGGATGTGAGCCCTTAAGCCCTGAGATGGAAATTCTGTATAGGACACCGGTTTCTGCAGCTGCCAAAGAAGTGGCTGAGAATCGCACACTGGCATCCTATAAAGAATTGTGTCAGCCCTATAGGACAGATGCCCATCCCCGCCTAACCGGGCGCCCATGTCACAGGCACCAGTTAGAGAATTGCGCATGATCCCTTTCCATCAGCTGATCATGGCAAGGGAATCCCCCTACTGTGATCAGCTGAGCGGCTGTGGCAGATAACTCCCAAACCCCTACTACGAACTTGGCCTTTGGTATCTGGCCAGCTGGAGTCTAAGACCACTCCCAGTGCATTGCTGGTCTAAGACTCCAGTTGGCCCAGGTGCCCAAGACCCCTCCTATGGGAGGGGCCTTAGGTGCATGTGCCAATCAGGACCTTTGGCCCCTCCCTAGTGTATCTCAGGATGCACTGGGAAGGGAAAGGCCCACCATTGTGAAGAGGCAGGCCTGCCGGCTGGAGGGAATAGGCATCCCTCCAGCTGGCTGAACTACAGAAGGTACTGGGGAAGTATTGGGTTGGGTTTTTTGGGTGCCAGGGTGAGTGGTTCCGGGGTCTGGTGGGAGGCGGGGTGGGGATTCTGGTCTGGGGGGGGGGCAGCGTCATTTCAGGCATCTGTCACAGCCCTAAGGAGATGCCTACAGCTGTTTAAGCTCACTCAATGCCACTTCCAGGCAAAACCACACACAAACTTGGGCGAGCTTAAGTGTCCCTAGGTGCCTCCCTACACCTGAAACAAACATCTGACGCTGTCATATAGGCCAGTATATATTGTTTCTTTTACATCTTTGGGGGTTGGGAGGGGATCAGTGACCACTTGGGAAGTAAGGTCGGGTCATGCCTTAATCCCTCCAGTGATCATCTGCTCAGTTTGGCCACTTTGTTGGCATTTATTCATTTTTAAAACAGGTTTAGCCTCAAATGTCCAATTTTTGTCCTGAATGTTTTCTATGATGTTCCATATTGCAGAAAAACATTGAAATCATGTGCCTGCCCTTGTCTGCTCATAACATGCCTTCAACGTGCCCCCTTGAGATTTAGATGCACTGTATATGAACTGCTATTCTTATGTTCTATTTTAAAAGTGGAGGTTGGGCTCAAAAAAGTCCATCTGCTACTTTATGCCACTTTTTGGATGTTTTCTTGTTTTGAAAATGAGCCTCAAAATATGGGAAATTTCATTAATATTTCCAATCTAATTTCAAGTGCACATCCGTACTGCTTTACCTGTGGAAAACCTTAAAAGATGCCCTCCCTTGTAAGTTTTCAGAACTATTAACCCACATAGAATATCTTTTATCAAACTAACCCCTCCTTTTACAAAGATGCGTTAGGCTTTTTTATCGCTGGCTGCGGCAGTATTAGCTCCGACGCTCATAGGAATTCTATAAGCGTCGGAGCTAACACCGTTGCAGCTGGCGAAAGAAAGCCTGACGCAGCTTTGTAAAAGGAGCCCTAATATAGCTCTCTGAAATCTCAAAAAGAGGCAGAAACCAACTGCAAAATAAAAAGAGCTGTAAGGCAGCCAATAGGCTCAAGCTAATTTTATTAAAATAAATGTTTGTTTATTTAAGAACATAAGAACAAAGGAGTAAATAGCGGAACTACTACAGCAGATTTGTAATATATCCCTGAAAACAGGCGTGATCCCGGAAGATTGGAAGATAGCTAATGTTACGCCATCTTTAAAAAAGGGTCGAGAGGCGACCCGAGGAACTACAGACTGGTGAATTTGACTTCGGTTCCGGGGAAGATGACGGAAGCGCTGATAAAAGACAGCATCGATGAGCATCTAGAAAGGAATAAACTGATGAAACCAAGCCAACATGGCTTCTGCAAGGGAAGATCGTGCCTAACAAACTTATTGCACTTCTTCGAAGGAATAAACAGATGGATGGACAAAGGGGACCCCATAGACATCATATACTTAGATTTCCAAAAAGCCTTTGACAAGGTACCCCATGAACGCCAACTACGGAAACTGAAGAACCATGGGGTGAAGGAGACGTACACAAAAACTGGTTGGCAGGTAGAAAGCAAAGGGTAGGAGTGAAGGGCCACTACTCGGACTGGAGGAAGGTCACGAGTGGTGTTCCACAGGGGTCAGTACTGGGACCGCTGCTGTTCAATGTATTTATAAATGATCTAGAACCAGGGACAAACTGCGAAATAATAAAATTCACACATGACACCAAACTATTTAGTGGAGCTAGGACTAAAGAGGACTGCGAAGATTTACAAAGGGACCTGAACAAACTAGGAGAATGGGCGATGAGATGGCAGATGAAGTTTAATGTAGAGAAATGTAAAGTCTTGCATGTAGGAAACAGAAACCCGAGGTACAGCTATCTGATGGGAGGGCTGGTAATGGGTGAAAGCACCCAAGAAAAGAGCTTGGGGGTAATAGTAGACAAGACAATGAAGCCATCGACACAGTGCCCAGAGGCCTCTAAGAAAGCTAATAGAATGCTAGGTACTATCAAGAAAGGCATTACAACCAGAACGAAAGAAGTTATCCTGCCATTGTATTAGGCAATGGTGCGCCCGCATCTGGAGTACTGCGTCCAATATTGGTCGCCGTACTTTAAGAAGGATATGGCGATACTCGAGAGGGTTCAGAATAGAGCGACACGATTGATAAAAGGTATGAAAAACCTTTCATATGCTGAAAGATTAGACAAACTGGGACTTTATTCCCTAGAAAAGCGGAGACTTAGAGGGGACATGATAGAGATTTACAAGATCATGAAGGGCATAGAGAAAGTGAGAGGGACAGATTCTTCAAACTTTCGAAAACTACAAGAACGAGAGGGCATTCAGAAAAGTTAAGAGGGGACAGATTCAGAACCAATGCTAGGAAGTTCTTCTTTACCCAGAGGGTGGTAGACACTTGGAATGCGCTTCCAGAGGGTGTGATAGGACTGAGTACGGTATTGATGTTCAAGAAGGGACTAGACAATTTCCTGAAGGAAAAGGGGAGAGAAGGGTTTAGATAGAGGATTACTATACAGGTCCTAGACCTGATGGGCCACTGCGAAAGTTGGCTGCTGGGCATGATAGACCTCTGGTCTGACCCAGCAGAGGCACTGCTTATGTTCTTATGTTCTGCCACTGCTAGGTCAGACCAGCGGTCCATCATGCCCAGCAGTCTGCTCTTGTGGCAGCCTCTAGGTCAAAGACCAGTGTCCTAACTGAGACCAGCCCTACCTGCGTACGTTCCAGTTCAGCAGGAACTTGTCTAACTTTGTCTTGAATCCCTGGAGGGTGTTTCCCCCTATAACAGCTTCAGGAAGAACATTCCAGCTTTCCACCATGTTCGTACGGAATCTATCCCCTTCTAACTTTAGAGAGTGCCCTCTTGTTCTCCCTACCTTGGAGAGGGTGAACAACCTGTCTTTATCTACTAAGTCTATTCCCTTCATTATTTTGAATGTTTCGATCATGTCCCCTCTCAGTTTCCTCTTTTCAAGGGAGAAGAGGCCTAGTTTCTCTAACCTCTCGCAGTACAGCAACTTCTCCAGCCCCTTAACCATGTATATACTGCTATAACCCCCTTTTACTAAACTGCAATAGTGGTTATTAGCACAGGGAGCCATGCTGAATGCTCTGCGCTGCTCCTGACGCTCACTTAATTTCATAATGAGTTGATCATTGGTGTTAACCTGCAATTATGGGCTATAATTGTACTTTATTGTTGCTAATTGAATCCAGTTAGCAGTTACACACATAACTGCCCTTAGTCACTATTGTATAAGTTGCACACTCAAATTTTAGAGCATGCAACTTCAAGGAGGGCATGGATCAGGGAAGAGCCTGTGTGAGTCAGGGGTATGTAAGGCACCTTTAGGTATGCAGGTTATAGAAAACTCATCAATATAAAATCCTTGCTTCAAAGCAATTAATGTTTCTTCATATGTATATCTTTCTTCATCCAATCAAATATTCTTCATCAAATCTTCATACATTCTTAGCGATCTAATCAATCTTATTATATAGTTTATAGATACAGTACATATAAATATACGTAGTGGAGGAACCTCAGCGGCTACACCTGAACTTATTATTTCATTCTAGTTCAGGCTTAATGTAGCTAGCCTCCTCATTGGTTGACCTCCACCATCCATGTAATTATTTAGACTTTATCGTTTTTTCTAAAAAAAATTTAAAATTATTTTATATTTTTTTTTAGTAGAATAAGATTATAACTTATCTTCCATAATTTGTATGTATAAGCTGAAATAGGGGCTCTGTCATGAATTCATGTTTCGCTAATAGGCTTTTCAAGGAGCAATCCCTTTAAGAAAGACCCGCTTCCAGCCTTGTATCATTATAGAAAACTAGAATTTACACACCTAACTGTAAGCAGTTAGGCACAAGCATTTATGGCAGCCATTGAGCTGGTGTGCATGTTCACGCCTAAAATTAAATGTGAAAAGCAGACTTACATTAATATGTTATAGTAATCAGGTTTTCTATTCTGCCTTTAACTATTCAGTTCAAGGTCAGATTACATTACAAGAGGTTGGGTCAGTTACCCAGGAGTTACAATGGATAGATTGACACGGACATTCCATAGGGCTGCTAGTACAGGTAGATCAGTACAACTATTAATTCAGTTAAGTTACAGTTAGAAATACATAGTTATAAGTTTAACTAAGTCATCTTTGGCTCATTCTTATGTCCAGGAGTTGCCTTGGACAGTATTTCAATACTGTATTTTAATGACAGTTACATTTACAACTGCCATTCTAGATGTCACACTTAGAACGCCATCATCTCAGCATCTAAATTTCAGTGACCTTTTGAGAATTTATCCCTATCATTTGAGAATTTATCCCTATCATTCTACAATTAAATTGTGAGCCTGCTGGGACAGATAGGAAAAATATTTTAAGAGCACCTGATTATTATTCAAAGTATTGTAAACTGCTTTGGGCGAATCTCTTCATGAAAAAGGTGGTCGATAAATCCCAATAAATAAATACTGATGCCCCCCCCCCTACACCCATGATTCACCTCTTTCCTTTTTATGATTTTCTTTTCAAACAATATGGCATCTCCTTATTGTCTATCCTTACTATCAGTTTTTGAACTTCCTAAATTTTCCTCTCTTATTTTACCATCTCCACCCTCTCAGCATACAGATTCATAGAGTTCCAATGATCTGCCCTGCTGGGCATGATGGACCACTGGTCTGGCCCAGCAGTGTCAATTCTTATGTTCATTGTTGAAACATACCCCTTCTTCTACAAAGCTGTACTAGCGGCTGCCGTGTGGCAACAGTCCCGAAGCCCTTTAAATCTCTATGGGCTTCGGGCTAGTGCAGCTTTGTAGAAGAGGACAGTTTTCTGGAACTCCCATTACATAGGCCAACAACAAATAAAATAATTTTCTTGGTGCCTTGAGTTTTTTTGACCTATTTCTGGAATTATTTGGGGCACTGATTCAGAAAATTGCATTGGATAGACTACATCAGCTCTAGTTTCTTAGATATGGTTGAAGTTATTAATTTTTTACCACTATTTAAAAGATAGCTTCTGCAGAATCAGGATGTTATAACAAGCTTTCTTTTTTGAATGGGACGAGTCTGAGGCCTTATCAGTGTATCATGTGAAGCACGGGGCGGGGCTTAAGGCCCTGATTGGCTCAGATACCTCGGGCTCCTCCCTTGGGAGGGGCCTGAGGCGCCTCAGCCATCAGTGACTCCCTTAGTGAGCACTTACTAAGGAAATCCCTGATTGGCCAATCAGGGACTTCCTGATATACTCATTAAGGAAGGGATGGGCACTGCCCTCTGTATCACATGATGTACCAAAGCAGGGCCTAAGGCTTCAGACTCATCGCGGGAGGCATTGGAGCAGGAGGGATTGAGCACCCCTCCTGTTCCGTTAAAGGTACAGAGAGGGGGGTGGGGAGGGGACCAGGAAAGGGGAGGGGGGCTTCCGGGGGGGTGGCAGGAGGGAGTTGGAAACCCTCCTGCCATTAGTTTTTGGGTGGGTGGGACCGATGGCAGGAGGGAGTGGGAACCCTCCTAATTTTAAACAGCGGTAGCAGCTGCGGGGGCAAATTTTTGGGGGGGTTCGGGGCACTTGGGAGGGGGGGTTTAATTTTTTTTTTTTTTTTTAATCAGACAGATATTTTGTGTGTGTAAAACCCGCAAAATATCTGCTCGATTTAAAAAAAAATTAAAAAGCCGGCAGAAGCCCTGACAGCGGTGACAGGAGGCTGTTTCTCCTGTCACTACTGTCAGGGCTTTAGCGATCTGTGCAGTTAGCTGGGAGCATGCCAACAATCGTCTCCATTTGCATGCAGGCCTTTAGTAAATTAATCAGCCTGCATGCAAACGGACACAGATTGGAGGTTAGTGAATCTAGCCCTTAGATCACTTTCAAGAGAACCTTAGTGACTTAAGCAAAGAGCAAGGTGAAAGATTTCACCAAGACATTAAAAAAAATGGAAGCCAGGTACCAAGGAAGATGGGATGCACACATGATGGTAGACTATTGTTGGAATCTTACTCTCGGAAGTCTTACAAAAGGAACTTCTAGTGTGTCAAATGACTGGAAAGTTTGTATCATAAACTTGTGCTTTTGGTATGAAATAAGTAGGTTTTCATGTTGTACACTTTTAATTTTTTAATATGTTTCCTTCATGTTTAAAATATATTAATTTAAACACTACATTAAAATATCCTGATTTTTAAATGGGTGAGCAGAGTGAAGAGTGGTATATGGCACATGTTCTGTATCTCAAAAACTGGAATCAGGAGGTCAAACATACCCAGAAACAGATCTAACATTTAAGGTACCAAAATGAGGGTTGGCCAGTGAAGAAGTTTTAAATACTTTCATCTGCACTTTTTGGCTTCTTTAATTGCTGCATATATTTCTTTTAAGTACGCTGCATGTGCTAACCCACTCAATAAATTAACACACATACACACAGTCATGGAACGGGGCTATTCTCACTCTAACACTAGCTTGATATCACCTTTACTGAGACGGCACGCTATTAGCACCCAATGAGAACATCATATTCATATCACACATCATCTTCATGTGTTAATGATCAGAGAGCTTTCATTTCTCCAGTGCTAGAAACTGGTCTGTGTGTGTTGCAGGATTAAAAAAGTACATACTGAATTTCAAATCACACCAAGAAGTTGTTTGCCTGCAGACAGAGAGGGTAAAAATGTCATTTCAGTTGTTGAAACATATGCTCATGAGGAACTAGAAATCATTGTCTGCTACAGCTGCAAAATGGTTTGAAAATCTTTGCCTGAATATATATCTTCTGCTTAGTTATTTCAACCTCAAACTTCTTGCTTTTGTACTGAGTGGAAGAGGCGGCATCCTTCCCTGGAATGAAAAGAACTACACAGTCAATATTCAGCTGCCATGGTCAGCAATTTTTTTTAAAAAATGCTGGCCAGAGTTCAAAATGGTGCTGATGACTCTTAACGGTAGTCTTGTGATACTGCCACTAGGAGTCAAAGTGTTGTATATGGGTCCCTTTAGGGGAGGAGGGTATTTGAAGCAACTCTGTTTCTCTTTGGCTGGCAACTAGAGAGCTGCACGGGAACGGGGACGACGGGAATCCCGCGGGACCCGCGGGCATCCCGCGAGTTCCCCCTTCAGGTCACGGGGATCCCGTGGGGACGCCCACTAGGGTCGCGGGAATCCCGTGGGGACGCCCACTAGGGTCGCAGGGATCCCATGGGGACGCCTCCGAGGGTCGCGGGGTTCCTGCGGGGCTGGATGTACTCAGTCGCGCGGCTCTTCTTCTCCCTACCTGCTCTGCTTGCAGCACAGAGCCGAACGGAAGTCTTCCCGACGTCAGCGCTGACATCAGAGGGGAGGGAGGGCTTAAACATCCACTATCTCCTTCTTTCCCTAAGAGATCCCATGGACTTGTCCCATGCTTTCATGAATTCAGACACAGTCTTCGTCTCCACCACCTCTACTGGGAGATTATTCCATGCATCTACTCTTTCTGTAAAAAAGCATTTCCTTAGTTTACTCCTGTCACCTCTTAGTCTCATTCTATGCCTTCTCACTCTGGAGTTTCCATTCAACTGAAAGAGACTCACCTCATACGTATTTATGCCACATAGGTATTTAAATGTCTCTCTCATATTTCCCATCTCCTCCAAAGTATATATATTAAGATCTTTAAGTCTGTCCCCATATGCCATATGACCCAGACCATCAACCATTTTAGTTGCCTTCCTCTGGACCGACTCCATCCTTTTTATATCTTTTTGAAAGTGCGGTCTCCAGAAATGTACTACTACTTATCATTTCTATAGTGCTACAAAACATATGTAGCACTGTACATCAAAACATAGAAGAGACAACCCCTGCTAAAAAGAGCTTACAATCTAGTCAGATAGACAAACTGGACAAGAATGGATATCAGTACACAGTGTTCAGGTGGGGGAATTACAGATATTGTCACATGGTCACATGCTTAGAAGGTGGGTTGTAGTTGGAATTGAAAGCAGCTTCCAAGAAGTGGGCTTTGAATCTGGATTTGAATACTGTCAAAGACAGAGCTTGATGTACTGAGTCAGGCAGTTTGTTCCAGGTATACAGTGCAGCAAAGTAGAAGGGACAGAGTCTGGAGTTGTACACAATATTCTAAATGAGGTCTCACCAGAGTCTTACACAAGGTCATCAATACCTCCTTTTTCCTACTGGCTATACCACTTCCTATGCACCCTAGCAGCCTTCTAGCTTTCTCCGTTGTCTTTTCAACTTGTTTGGCTACCTTAAGATCGTCACATACTATCACACGCAAGTCCTGCTCCTCTTTCGTGCACAAAAGTTCTTCACTCCCTAAACTGTACCATGCCGTCAGGTTTCTACAGCCCAAATGCATGAATTAAAGGAGGAGATAGCGGAACTACTGCAACAAATTTGTAACTTATCCCTGAAAACAGGCGAGATCCCGGAAGATTGGAAGATAGCCAACGTTACGCCCATCTTTAAAAAGGGATCAAGAGGTGACCCGGGAAACTACAGGCCGGTGAGCCTGACTTCGGTTCCAGGGAAAATGGCAGAAGCACTGATAAAGGAAAACATCGATCAACATTTTGAAAAAAATGAACTTCTGATAACCAGCCAGCATGGTTTCTGCAAGGGAAGATCGTGCCTAACGAACTTATTGCACTTCTTCGAAGGGATCAACAAACGGATGGACAAAGGAGACCCCATAGACATCATATATCTAGATTTCCAAAAAGCCTTTGACAAGGTGCCCCATGAACGTCTACTCCGGAAACTGAAGAACCATGGGGTGGAAGGAGACGTACATAGATGGATCAGAAACTGGTTGGAGGGTAGAAAACAAAGGGTAGGAGTGAAGGGTCACTACTCCGACTGGAGGAGGGTCACGAGTGGTGTCCCGCAGGGCTCGGTGCTCGGGCCGCTGCTATTTAATATCTTCATAAATGATCTAGAAACAGGAACGAAGTGCGAGATAATAAAATTTGCGGACGACACCAAACTATTTAATGGAGCTCGGACTACAGAGGACTGCGAAAAGTTGCAAAGGGACTTGAACAAATTAGAAGAATGGGCGGCGAAATGGCAGATGAAGTTCAACATTGAAAAATGTAAAGTATTACATGTGGGGAGCAGAAACTCGAGGTACAATTATACAATGGGAGGGATGTTATTGAATAAGAGTACCCAGGAAAGGGACTTGGGGGTAATGGTGGACATGACAATGAAGCCGTCGGTACAGTGTGCAGCGGCCGCTAAGAGAGCGAATAGAATGCTTGGTATAATCAAAAAGGGTATTACAGCCAGAACGAAAGAAGTTATCCTGCCGTTGTATCGGGCGATGGTGCGCCCGCATTTGGAGTACTGCGTCCAATATTGGTCGCCGTATCTTAAGAAGGATATGGCATTAGTCGAGAGGGTTCAAAGGAGAGCAACACGTCTGATAATAGGTATGGAAAACCTGTCATATTCTGAGAGATTGGAGAAGCTGGGTCTCTTTTCCCTGGAGAAGAGGAGACTTAGAGGGGATATGATAGAGACTTACAAGATCATGAAGGGCATAGAGAGAGTAGAGAGGGACAGATTCTTCGAACTTTCGAAAAATAAGAGAACAAGAGGGCATTCGGAAAAGTTGAAAGGGGACAGATTCAAAACAAATGCTAGGAAGTTCTTCTTTACCCAACGTGTGGTGGACACCTGGAATGCGCTTCCAGAGGACGTTATAAGGCAGAGTACGGTACTGGGGTTCAAGAAAGGATTGGACAAATTCCTACTGGAAATGGGGATAGAGGGGTATAGATAGAAGATTACTGCACAGGTCCTGGACCTGTTGGGCCGCCGCGTGAGCGGACTGCTGGGCACGATGGACCTCGGGTCTGACCCAGCAGAGGCATTTCTTATGTTCTTATGTTCTTATGTTCTTAGCTGCCAAATTTCAGACCATTCCTCAAGCTTCACTAGGTCCTTCCTCATGTTATCCACACTATCAGGGGTATCTACTTTATTGCAGATTTTGGTATTATCTGCAAAAAGGTGAATTTATGCTTAAAGTTCAGAAATGTACGAGTATGAGAGTAAACTAACCATAAAAATTAATGTGCGCTGAAGGGCAGGTATAAATATACATGTCTGTATAAATGTCCCGGTATAATTTTCAAAATAGAAGAATGCAATGCAGTCAATGTATTAAAATCTTTTTGCTGTGTATTTTCTAGAAACAACCCCAACCCCCCCCCCAAAACACACACACAATAGTGACTATGTGTTAATTCTGTCAGTTAACTAAGGATGTTTATTCATTAGTTCACATATGAATATGGGAATGGGAATGGGAAAGGATTTAGCTCTTGCTTTTTCAGAAGTAGGTCAAAGAGAGTTACATTTAGATACAGGCAGTTTTTCTCCACTCCTTAAAATTTTTTTTTGCATTCAAAATACTTTTGACACATATTAGCCTAAAAATTAGCACATACACAATCAAATTGCAAGAATTAAAAACTTCAAACATATGCTAAAAGAGTTCTTAAAACAGATGTGTGAAACACACCAACAAAACACCCCAAACCTGGTATTAAAAGAGCCAAGCAAAATGAAAAAGGAATTGGGGAAAAAAACAAAATGTCACCTGTGCACATTCCTATAATTAATGCACAGTGAATGACTGCAAACCTTTGCCATGCTTAAAGTGTTTACTACTGAATTTTTTAGCCTTAATTTAATCCCCTACTATTCTTCAGTTCTTTTCAGTGCAACCTTAACTAAATGGGATTACTGCTTCATTCTGGTTATAATACTAGTTGCACTAGATCAGTGGTCTCAAACTCGCAGCCCGGGGGCCACATGTGGCCCGCCAGGTACTATTTTGAGGCCCTCAGTATGTTTATCATAATCACAAAATTAAAATAAAACAGTTCCTTAGTATTATTATTATTAAGACTTAGCCAAAAGGAAAGATTTATAAACTATAAAGAGTTTTACCTCATGCAAAATTGTCATTTCTTTAATAAGACATTGACTATTTTTTTTCTGAGGCCCTCCAAGTACCTACAAATCCAAAATGTGGCCCTGCAGTGGGTTTGACTTTGAGACCACTGCACTAGATCATCTCAAAACCTTCCTCTTATAAAAATAATTCTTAATCTATATGTGATTTCTCACAGCTGAAAATGAAGTTGTAGAACATGAAGCTCAAAGAAGTGTAGCAATATGGAAATGTTTTGCAGTGTAGGTATGTGTGCATAGATTTCATATGACTGTTTATAAGCTGTTCAATGCATTATCAATGCTTTGGTTTTCCTGCAGCCTTGACTGTTTGCAGCCCTAGTAATTAGTAGAGCTGTTTGATTTAGGAAAAAGGTTTTTGGATTCGATTTTGCCAATTGAATCAATTTTTCAATGTGATTCAATTCACGTTCTCTGATATAGTTTTAGAAGTAGTTGGCGGGTTTATTTTGTAACCTCTTTATCCACCCCACCCCTCCCTTTGCCCTCTCCAACCCCAAACACTGCTAAGCCCTATCTCATGCTCGCTGTCTAATACCAGCTCTGGCAGGATACACATTTAAATCTGATATATTGTAATCACAAAATAGAAAATAAAATTATTTTTCTACCTATTGTTGTCTGGTCATTGTATTATTCAAATCATGATGATCCCAAGCTCTGGTTTATGCTTGTCTTCTGTTAGCTCGCTCACCAGGGTCTCCTGCCCATTTGGACATTTTCTTCTTTCTCTGTGCTCACCATCCATCTTCCATATCAGTACCTTCCCTTCTCTCTCCTCCTCCCTGCAAGTCCAGCACCCCTCAAGGGTCAGCATCCTTTCTCCTTTCTCCTCTAGCTCCAGTCTCCAATTCACTGTTTCTCTCCCTTCCCTCCAGCACTCCCTCCACCCCATGTGGCCAGCACCCTCTCTTTCTTCCCTTCTCTCCAGCTTCAGCCTCAGACAGTCAAATCACTCCCCCTGTGGGTCCAGCATCCTCTGTCCCTTCCCTCCAACTTCCAGCTTCCCCATCCCCGGGTTCCATCAGCGTCAGCAGGGGTGGAAAGCAGCAACCCCGCCTGCATAGATCCAAGGCGTGGCAGTGCCCCCGTGTGGGTCCAACAATGGCAGCAGAAGAAGCAGTGCAGTACAGCACCCCACCCCACTACCTTCTCAGCCTTTTTAGCCCTCACCACCGATCCTCACAGGCCTGTTCGTGGCTTTCCCTTGCAAAACAGGAAGTTACATCAAAAGGAAGGACTCCAGCAGAGGGAAAGCCTAAGAGCAGGCCTGAATTGGTGAGTCCAATTTTTTTTTTTTCAAAACAAATAGATTTGAATCGATTCAGCCTAACTGAATCAGTGAATTGATTTGAATCATGAATCGGGCAGCACTAGTAATTAGAGGTATTCTTGTCTGTGTATGCTTGGAGCTCTCTGCACCTGCTTGAGCTAGAGAGTTTCAAAAGGGAATCGATACACTTTGTGGACCTGCTGGCTCCAGCAACTGTCAGAACCCAAGTCAAGTGTTCTGGTATTTTCTGGAAGTAGATTCTATTAGAAACCAAGGCAGTTCTTGAATTTTCTAAAAGGGTGGGCTAATGACAGTAGCTACACCCCTAAAGAAGATTTAAACTCTGCTTTTGATGCCAAAATTGTCTTTTGGATCCTCGCCTGCCATCTGCTCTGAAGGAGACTCCTTTCAATTTGCCTATTGCCTGAAGCTGAGCACCTGAGAGAAAAAGATTCAAGCCAGTCTTTACTACCCTTTAAAGTTTGCAGCACAAGCAGCAACCCCAACCTGCTCTTCGCATACGCAGTGTGGGGTGGAGGATGGGTGCTGGCACACCAACCAAGAGGGCGCTACGGGCGGACCGTCCCCCCACCCACCACCCCTTACTGTGCCACTAGGTTTCATTCTACATGTGTGGGATCTACAAAGGTACTATTTTTTGAACAGCTTTTACCATCTGATAAGAAATGTGCAGTTAACATCTTGGTTTTATTGAAAGGAGCAAGGAGAATGTACACTAACAGTAAATATGTTGGAACTGGTAGTGCTATATCCACTGGAAGAGTAAAGTTTAAGAGTCTGGAGTTTAACATAGAATGGTCTACCTTTTTTGGAGTGAGTGGACAGTCTGATGTGTGCTTACAATGGCCACATGATCCCGCCCACACTCCATCCACAGCCCCGCCCACACGTTACCCAATGCCAAAATAAACCCCCAGAAACATCGATCAGATGTTTGAATCACATGGCTCAGGAAGTTCATTGATCACCCCCCTCATTTCATTTCTTGTACAAAAACAGTGAACAGTGGTTCTTACAGGTTCAGAAGAGTAGATGAATCAGTTATAGCTTTTCTGCTTCTGATTTAATACTTTTGTAGCATTTCTCAATATGAAAAAGTAAAAAAAGGTTGAGTTAGGAGCTGAAAAAGCAGGACTGAGTAATACTTTTAAAACCAATTGGAGGAAATATCTTTTCATTCAGAGAATAATTAAGTTCTGGAATGTGTTGCCAGAGGATGTGGAAAGAGCGGTTAATCTAGCTGGTTTAAAAAAAAGTTTGGACAAGTTCCTGGAGGAAAAGTCCTTAAACTGCTCTTGAGACAGATATGGGAGAAGCCATTGCTTGCCCTGGATCGGTGGCATGGAATGCTGCTACTATTTGGGTTTTGCCAGGTACTTGTGACTTGGATTGGCCTCCATGAAGATGGGATACTGGGCTAGATGAACCATTGGTCTGATCCAGTAAGGCTATTCTTATGTTCTTATATTACATGTAATTACAGTTTTCTTTTTGGACAGATGTCTGCGCATTTTTCTGTGGCCAAATTTCCTCCATGTCGTGACAATTTAGTGCAAAGGCAAGCTCAGAATGCACCACGATAAGAGCCAAAAAAGAAACACTCCAGGACTACATTGAAACTTCATTATGACACAGAATTATCCTAGGCTGTCTAAAAAAATGCCCAATCTAGCTTTCAGTTTATGGCTTTCTCCTCACTTATTTTGCCAGTTTAAATCAAAAGCAAACAATTCAAACAAGCCTGCTTCAAAAGAGCCCAGGATGGGGTGTATTTTTTTTTGTCTATGGCGCTTTTTTATGAGAGGATTAACAGATAATTAAATTGCTTCCCATTTTACTTGTACAACTGATGTTCATAATCAGTTACTAGGGCAGCGGCAGTACAATGATCTATCACTGGAATTATTTCTACAAGAAAATGTCCAGCCTTCCCCCTCTCCAAAATTTTTTTTTTTTAAAAGACACAAAACAAAACAGGGCTTTGATGGAATTCCTCTTTCAGAAGGCTAATCTGAGCCACTTTACCAGCATCAAAGTTACTACATTCTTTCTTTCCTTATTACTTTCTCCTTATTCCCTTACTGATTCAGTATATACTTATGCTGATGCCTTCGTTAGATGATAATAGTTATCTGCCTTAATACCATATGGCAGTCTTTCATCTGTTTTTATTATCTCGGCGAGGGAGAATTAGAAGTCCTTGAGCATGCGCAGATGCATGCTCAAGGCAGGCAGAAGCCGGAAGATCTTCTAGGCACCGCACGATCTGTGCCTGCGTGCCAGTGCCAGACGGGGGGGTGAGGAGGGGGGGTAAGTTTAAGTTGTTCGGGGGGGTGCCGGTTGTAGTGAGGGGGCCTTTGCGAGCGGGGGGGGGGAGAGTGATGCCGGTTATCGGGGGGAGGGGGGTGCTCGCAAATCGAGTCAACACTCGGTTTGCGAGTCAAAAGTTTGCTGAGTGTTTTGCTCTTCTTGCAAAACACTCGCAAACCGGGTTACTCGCAAACTGAGATTTGACTGTATCTGGATTTATGAATAAAAAAACAAAGACTGGTCTTCGGGACATTTGGAGCATTGAGATCAAGCATCAAATTATTGCATCTCAATGGCCACGTATTTGGGCTTGGAGGATGAGATGTACAGTGTCTGCATCTATGAGACAAACTTGTTTTTTTTCTGTTACATAGCTCTAAATCTAATAGATGCTGGCACTGTCATCTTGAAGCTGGGACATTAGATCATTTGTTATTCTACTGTCCATTCATACTTGCTTTTTGGAAATCAATATGGGGTCAAATAAATAGTTTGCTAGATAATCCGGTGGCATTATCCTATGACACCGTATTGTTTTGCATGTCAATGAAGGCTAAGAGCCAAATATCCTCTAGTAATAATAAGCTTCTACTCATTATGACAGGGGTTGCCATACAACAGATAATGAATAATTGGAAAAATTGGGATAGGCTGAATTATAGTGGAACTCTTTGTGCCACATATTTAAAATGGAAAGGGTAATTGCCACGCAGCAGGGAAATTTTAAGAAATTTCAGGGTATTTGGGAGCCATTAACAAGATACTATAAAGATTGAAATCACTGTATAGAATAAATTTATTTATTTTTTTCTTTTGTTCATACACGTCCAGGGTGGGGTGGGGGATGGGTGGGAATATTTTATGATTTCTTTCGCTTATGAATAATCGTTGGGTATAAGGGAGGGGGATAATTGATGCGAGTTAGGATCTGAAGATATATTAAGTGATGTTAAAGTATAAAATGTATGTATTTTATGTTACACTTATTGTGAGTTTAAAAATGAATAGAGATTTTAATAAAATAAAATAAAACAGTACAATACAACAGTTTTACAATACAAATTCTTCTACTAAATCAATCCACTGTCAGCTGCAGAAAAAAAGAACATCACCACAAATGCATTAAAATATTTTTGGCCAGACAAATAAAATCCTTCTAAAAAGCTTGATGGAACAAATATGTCTTCAATAATTTGCAAAACTGTAAATAATTATGTACACATCAAGGGCTCCTTTTACGAAGCCGTGTTAGTGGCTTTAACGTGCACAACTTTTTATCATGCGCTAACCCCCGCACTAGCCGAAAAACTACCGCCTGCTCAAGAGGAGGCAGTAGCGGCTAGCGCGGCTGGCAGTTTAGCGCGCGCTATAACGCATCAGGAAGGGAATTCCACCATTGCACCCCTTCCACATAGAACATCTTGGTTCTAGACTCTTTTAATCTAAAATGTTTATAAGAGGACACATTAAAAAGTAACTTATCTACTGAATGTAATGCTCATAGAGAACAATTGATTCTCAAAAGTGTTGATAAGTGTAAAGGTGCATCTTCATATAAACACTTCAAAATCAATGTTAGCACTTTAAATTGAACCCTCCATCTGACCAGTAACCGATATGAAGAAAAACTGGCATAATATATTCAAATTTAGACATGGCAGAAATAATTTTTTAACCTATGTAGCACCCTTAATTTAAAAAAATATATATTTTTAACCAAATTTCATAGATGCGACTTAAAAGTCAGAATATAACAGAAATATAACACCAAGATATTTAAGCTCATTTAATAAAGGAAGGACCATGTCACTCATCTTAAACTCCAAAGGAAAGTCTTCATCTGTACATTAAAAAAAGATGAGAATTTGAGTGTTAGACAAATTCAATTTCAACCGATTAGCTGATACCCAACTATTAATATCAGTAAGACAAATTCTCAATAATTCAAAAGGACTTGATAGGGGGGGAAAAAACCCTGTGTATTGTCACCATATAATTTATATGACACTCCCAACCCTTTTAACACTCACTGCTCACTGCTCTCTGTGAATTTGGGTTTGTACGAGTGATTGAAGGGACAATTGTCCTTATCTCTGATGTTTAAAACCAGTCCGAAATTATAGAAATTAGTCCCCTGATTCTGAGCCTACTAAGACCAACATTTTTTTAAAGCACCAGCTACCATGGACTAACAATCCTGAAATTCAGTTGCCATGACCAGATAACAGTGATATTTAACCATTATCTGGATAGCTTATCCAGATAGCACTTGGGGCAACATTTTTGTTATCTTTGTTTATGCGTAGTCATTTGAATAGTAGCACTGAAATTCACTACTATCTGGATAACAGTGTCATGTTTCATGTTTATTAAAATTTGATGCAAACGCTTATAACATAATTTGAAAGCGAATTACAAATGTAATAAAAATTGGGGCGACAAAAAAACATTTAGGGCTCCTTTTACAAAGGTGCATTAGGGCCTTAACGTACGGAATAGCGCTCGCTAAATTGCCATGCGCGCTAGCCGCTACCACCTCCTTTTAAGCAGGCGGTAATTTTTCAGCTGGCGCGCTCTATAGCACGCGCTAATCTTGTGCGTGTGCTAAAAACGCTAATGCACCTTAGTAAAAGGAGCTCTTAGTTGTACATACATTGACAAAATTATAGACAGACTTACACCCTGCTTCCCCCCCAAAAAAACCCTCCCCTATACAATCCAGACAATATTGAGAAGGTCTAAAAGGATATTCTGTGGACTATGCAACTGAATATCTGTCTCAGCAGCATTTATCCCAGGTAGCAGGTGTTGTTACTTACATAAAAGATGAGTCTCGGCCTCAGAGTATTCAGCTCAGCTACTGAACTGGCCTTTTCTGAACATCCCATTTTGTAAAATCCAGCACACTTCTCTGAATGTGTTTCTTTGGAAAATGACTGTTCCCACTTTATATGCTGCAAACTAACCCTCTAAGTCAGGGGTAGGGAACTCTGGTCCTCAAGAGCCATATTCCAGTCGGGTTTTCAGGATTTCCCCAATGAATATGCATGAGATCTATTTGCATACGGCTCTCGAGGACCGGAGTTCCCTGCCCCCGCTCTAAGTCAATGAAAAAATTGGCACACAACTTAGGCACCAATAAGCAATTTTAGTGACATAAAGAGGGAAATGTGCTAAGTGTAATTCTATAAAGACGCAAGTCGGGTGCGTAGCTTGCCCACTGTTCCTATTTTTCCTTGCTGGAAAAAGAAGCAGGGATGGGGTAGAGAGTGGGTGGACCAGAAGTATTTCATGGAAATCAGCGTGGAAAGTGTATTTTGCAAACGGTGCAGATCCTGATGATGCCAAAAATTCATGCTGATTTCTGCACCTTCTATAAATAGCTCTCAAGTCTGGCGGCCAATTACATTACTCCCTTCAGTGCGTATGTTCTGCTTTGATTATGTCATGTGTCTTTCAGATATACGGTACTCAGAATAGCACTGCTCCTCATATGCATTTCAAACCACTGCATAATGAATCATATTAATTCCTCCTATTATAGTATGGGCCATTCATAGTACCCTCATACATTATAAACAAAATTAATTGAGATCACATAGAATTAGGTGCATTCAAAGCTCTGGCAACATGTAGCTTTTACGATAGACATTTTTGTTCACTTTTACAGATCAACATTAGAAATGTTCAAGCAAGAAAATCTGTAAATAAATACTTTTGCCTCTAGGAAGATGAGATGAAACAAATATCAAGCTAGCTATAGACCCAACAAAACACATGTACTGAACAAGGAACTGATTTTGCAAATCACCACTGTAAACATTTTCAAATCAGCATTGGTTTTCCTTTGACATCATAAGCTAATGTTGAGTGAAACAGCATAAAGAGCTTACACATCAAGGATCCTAATTATTCCCTTACAAGCGGCCATCCTTTTGCCACCACTGTATTGTCTCCTTTGTAAGCCAATGATGTGGCATTCTCTGCCCTGCAGCAGCAAGATTGGCTTAGCTAATATACATTTTACAGAATTATTCTGGGAAAGGCTGTGTTGGGGTCGGGATAATCAATATTTACTGAATTTTATTATCTGACTCTCGAGGGAGGTGCAGAGCCTGTGGTGAGAAAGTTAATTCAGAGGAGCAAAAGACTGAAGACTCTCCATGAGTTCCTAATACCCTTGCATCAGCCCTGTGCAACAGTCTTTGCTGGGAGATAAAAGGCATCAACAGTAGCCTGGGGTGAATAAGACAATAGAAGCAGAGGCAGCAACAGAAGGAGGATGAGTAAGGGTCATGTTGAGTACAGTATATGGAAAGAGAGACTGTGATATTGGGGGGGGGGGGGAATCTGAGGATAAGAAAGAAGAGAGAGGAAGCACAGTCTTGGGAAAGGCAAGAAGGGATTGGAAATGGAAGGCACTGAAAGAAGGGATAAGAGACAGGGAGGGAAGGATAACAGATTGAAGGAAAGAGAAGATCAGATAGACTGAGGAGAAGAAGAAATGAAATGACGGGATGGGAGGGAGATTGGAATATAGAAAAAGAACCTATAGGAGGGGTGGAGACAAAAGTGGGAAAGAAGAAAGAAGAGGAATGGAATAAAAAATGAATGATAAATGAAAGAAAACAAGAGAAAGTAAGAAATACTGCACAAAACAAAATGAATTATATGAATGGTAACATTAATGAAAATAATAGAAAAAAGGCTTTTTTTTAATGGTCATGGTAAAATTAGCTTTAGCGCCTGGGAAAGTTATTTCTTATCGCAGCTTAGTAAAAGGACCTCAAAAAGAGATAAGACTTTTTTCAGGTATGTTGGGGAAAGAAGAAAGCCTAGAAATGGAATTGTGAGACTGAAGGCTGCTGAGAACCAATATGTGGAGAGTGATGAGAAAAAAGGTGAACATACTAACAAATACTTCTGTTTTGTGTTCACATAAGAAAATCCTGGAGGAGGACCTCTGTCAACTGACAAAGGCATATAGGCTAGTGGAGTACATATTGCACTATTCACAGAAGAATGGAAAAACTGGACTGAAAGCGGACAAAGCCACGGGGCTGGATAAGATACACCACAGATATTGAAGGAGCTCAAATATGTTCTGACAGACCTTCTTAAAGATTTGTATAATAGATCCTTAGAGATGGGAGAGGTTTCATGGGACAGGAGAAAAGCATATATAATCCCTTTTCACAAAAATTGTGATAGAGAAGAAATGGAAAACTACAAGCCAGTGAACCTCGATTTTGGTGGTTGAAAAAATAATGGAGGCACTGCTGAAGGTAAGGATATGAAAATCCCTGGAATCAAATGGCTTACAATTTCCAAGGCAATGTGGTTAGGACCTCAGCCTTTTAACTGTATTGATACTTTTATATTAATAAATATCACTGTTGGTTGGATTCAACATCTCACTTGTCTTTCTTGCTTGTTGTTACACTTCGAGGTATGTTCTCTTCTTTCTTCTGTTTGTTTGCCAAAAGAAAATCATGTTAAATGAATCTGATTGATTTCTCTGATATGGTGACCAGAGAACTGGATAGAGGACATATGCTAAATGTGGTTTATTTGAATTTCAGAAAAGCCTTTGTTATGGTTCCTTTCAGGAGCCTTGTGAGCAAATTAAACAGGGTGAAATTATGACCCAGAGAGACAAACTGGATTGGGACTGGTTGACTGACAAGACAACAGAAAGTGATGATGAATGGAAGCTACTTGGAGGAAAGAAATGTATGTACTGGAATACCTCAAGGATCAGTATTGGGGCCAATTCTATTCAATATATTTGTGAGCAACATTGTTGATGGATTTAAAAAGGTTTTCCTTTTTGCAGATGACAGGAAGATTTGCAACAGAATGGAAATGCTAGAGGGAATGGAAAACATGAGAAGTGATTTAAAAAACACGAGAAGAATGGTCTAATATTTAGCAGTTCAAATCTAATGCAAAGAAGTGCAGAGTGATAAGCACAGAGAGAGATCATGGGGTGATAGTGTCATAGACTCTAAGGCAATAAAACAATTCAACAAGGCAGTGGCTATACCCAGAAGGTACTAGACTGCAAAAAGAAGGGCATTTTCAGCAGAAGAAAGGAAGAGATAATGCCCCTGTACAAATCATTGTTGAGGCCCCGTTTGAAGTACTGTGTTCAATTTTGGAGGCCATATCTTATTAAAGGCATCAAATAATTAGAGGTGGTTCAGAGGAAGATGACAAAAATTATTTGAGACTTGAACCAAAAAATGTAGGAGAACAGACTTGAAGACCTGTATATGCATACTGTGACCAGTCAGGCTCCGTGCGTGCCAAGGTCCCTGTGGGTGCTGGGAGGAAAGGGGATAGGAAACCCAGAAAGGAGATGTCCAAGGCCCGGCCCCATCATTATGTGGATTTCCCGGAGCCTACTAACCATCCAGAGGCAGGGGCTGGGAAAATTCCTCACAGACCTCGGGAACACAGCAGAGCTAGGACCCATGAGAGCCAGAGAAAAGCAGGAGCTGAAAGCAAACCAAGGTCCTATTATCTAGGCCACCACCGGGGGAGCCAAAGAGAAGAACAGATCCCTGCTGACTCAGGTAGATAAGGGCGTGTCGCTTCGCTAGAAAATCCAGCAGTCTGGAACAAACTCTTAGGCAGGATAGGGAGGAAGTTGAGGTCTCTCTCTCATGAGGACCTCCCTGGCTCAAGCAGGCGTAATGGCTGTACACCCATGGAGGTAGAGGAAGCTGGAACCCCTCCAGAAGTACCTCTAGCTGATAAAGAAACTCCCATGGAAGTACAAGGAGAGCTGCCTGCTGAGGAGCTATGTATGTTTCCTGAACCGATGGTTGTGGGAGTGGTAATCAGCTCAGAATGAGCGAAGACTGTGAGTGTTTGTGACTATTTTTGTGGCTGGGTTCTTTTTACTGCTCCCAGTCATTTTGCAAAGACTGTTTGAACTGTGTAATTTTGAGTAGAGCTAAGAGTGAGTGGGGGGAGAAGTTTGCTGACAACCAGGCGGGAATTTTGAAAGCTGTTTGTGTGCTTTTGATAAGGCAAACTTATACCACTCCTCTGTACCCAACCTGGATATTTTGTTAGGCTGGAGGTTTCTTTTGGTTTATGGTTTGGGACCAAGAAGACTGAAAGCTGGAAAAGCATAATATTTGCAGAAACTGTTTGGAGTGTTGTGAACTGCCCTTACTTGAACTCTGCTTGGGAGCAGACTTGGGTGAAAACAAACTTTGGGTAAAAGTAGGAAATCCTGAGGGCTGCCAGAGTTTCCCTCTGGCCATTTTTGTTTTGGACAATTATTTATTTTGTTCAGCTTGGAGACATTTTGATTTGTGGATCAGTCTGACTTTATTTTGTATAATAAATTTTTCATATTGCCATGCGACAGCCATGTTTGATTCCAGTTCCTTGATAAAACCTGCAGGGTGACTCTAGTCCGGGTGAAACTTATGTGAAATAGCTTTCATTGAAAAGTCGAGTAAATGGCAGAGGGATCGTTAGTGCTTATTTTTTGTTTGGTTTTTTTCAGGCATCAGCTTGAATTTTGAGGCTAAGTTCAGACTACCTTCCATTGATTTTGTGCAGATTTGACATTGATGTGCCATTATCAATTACATTTGAGGACTGACAGTGAAAAATGATGTTTAAATTGAGATTTTGCACCATCAATACACAATCAACTTAGCGGACAAGCAAACATTTAGGGCTGACAGCTGGTGGCAAAGTTGAGGTAATTGCTATTTGCAGTGATTTGGATTTCCATTTAGTTAGTTGTTTGGTTCTATTCCTACAGTAAGTTTTTTATCTGAAAACATTATCTTTCTTCAGTAAAGGAATAAGCAAGGAAAAAGGGCAATACAGTTTTTAAAAAGGGAGCACACCAATAGTTTCTATGGAACATGCAGAATGCTTGCAAGTAATCTGAACTCTCTTGAATAATTAATTATTTTTTGTAAATTGCTCTGGTTATTATGGTTTGCTGTAGTTACCATTAATTCCATTCATAGAACAGCTAAACATTCTTTAGTTATTCTTTACCAAATATATTTTCTGAATGTATTTTTAGTTTTTAGGATTTTTTTTTTCTTTTTCTCTGCCAATGAAAACACAGAAATATACCTTCATAAGAACATAAGCTGTGGGGATAACTGTTTAATTTTCCTCTTTCTTATTTCACCAGTTGAAATCTGTAAGACTATGATGAGCGGTCACGGCCACCATATTGGATGTGGCCATGACCATGAGCAGGAGGAGATAGACATCACTTCTACTCCATCAGTGCTTAAGATAGGCCTGAGGAGGAGGGGTGTCTGCCACAGGGAAGAGGGAAAGAGGTCTGGTATGTGTGACGGATGAAAGAGGCTCAGACAAGTACAGAGAGCAGACCTAGAAATTGTGCATTTATATTGTCTCCCAGGATGAAACAAGGGAAAGGGGAACCCCCAAACAAAATGGAAATCCTCCCAAATGGCACATGAAATGACAACATGAATATTTCTGGGCACCCATTGATATTATTCAGCATCATTATTCAGATAATGAGCAACAATGAACCTTCGGACAGAGCAGTTTCTGCCTATGTTATCCAGGTAATGATGATAAAAGGCTGTCCTAAATTATATGGATAAGTTATCCAGTTACCATATAGAATTTCTCCACTATCCGGATAAATCTTGTTGCCACTCATGCTCTGCCCTGAGACTATATGTATAGTGCCAGGGCAGTCAGTAATGATTTTCAGTGGCACTAACCAGACAGTGCTCCTGAAAATCACTGGATACAGCCAGCCAGCAGTATAGATCTAGAAAGATGCTGTTGTGGCTATCCAGATACCTGCTTTTAAAAACTGAGCTCGTAAGTAACATTTGACGCAATCTATCATAATAAATGTGTTCAATTGTTTTTTTGTATTAAAATGCCGAATTCCATAAACAGTGCAAATACAAAAATTCAAAATTTTGATAACTCGCTGTACACTCAACTGCTAATCCCAATTTAGACCCTCCCCCCCCCCCCACACACACACACACTAACAGATGGCAACACATCTAGAACCTCATTATTACACATACAAACAGTGCAAACTTTTTCCATGAGCAAGAATTGTTTCATGTTTATTTTAATGCCCTGGATGTTGAACTCACATTGATTACCTATTATTTCCAATGGTGTTTGATAGTAAATTAGAATGAGTTAACCAAAATAGAGAATTAATGTTACCTTTTATTTTACATAAGTGACCATTAACTGATGAGAAATTACTTTGAAACCACCACAGACATGTAAGTGCAATTAATAAGAATATGAATCGACTATTTGTTATAATCAGCAGTATTAGAACCATGAACATTAAGAAAACAAAATGCGAGGAGTTACATGATGCAGCTGGCTTGATCAGACGTGAGGAGCAAAGCTCTAGATCAGGGGTGTCCAACCTTATGGCTTCCCTGGGCTGCATTGGCCGAAAAAAAATGTTTCTGGGGCCGCACAAATGCGCAAACGCTGCAGCAAGACAAAGGAGGGAGCCGGCAAGATGGTAAACACCCGTGAGCAGCAGAGGAAAACACTACATCACCCTCAACCGGGACCGCACAAGATACTTCATGGGGCCGCAAGTTGGACACCCCTGCTCTAGATAAACCCAGAGAAAATCTGATATCGGGTCTTTAACTTTGCCAATTCCACTGCTGGACACTAGTTCAAGGAGCTTGAACTTTCGGAGCAGCAATATAAGTGCACATCAGACTTCTGAGAGTGAGGTATGCCCATAAAGATGCCACGAGCAACGTAAGAAAAAATTAAGCCTCCACCAGCAAAAATGTTGGATGAGACACCATCCTTTACCATCTTGGCAGGGGAGTAGATTCAAGAATTTACAAAGTCAGTGTCTGCAGCGTGGCAGATAAACTAAATAAACTGCAATCGACAGCCAACAAGCTAAATGAAAAGTTTGATTCACATAATCAACGTCTCGTGGAAATCAAGCAAAAACTATTTGATCAGGAGGATCACGTCAGGAAAAATTAGAGAAGCAGGCAAAGTAATTTGCGCCTAATGGGTCTGACAGAATAAATAAAAGGTATCAAACTATACAACTTCTTCAGTATAAGGCTTCCTGATAAATTGGGCCTATCACATGCCCAAGCAAAGCACAGTTGTGAGAGAGCATACCGCATTGGGCCCAAAGTAATATCAGAAAAGTGACCATGCACAAAGATAGCCAGATATAATTCCTGGTGAGAAAAAGAGCAAATCCTGCAGGCTTACCGAAAAACGGGACCCTTGGAGTATGACGGGGCCAAGCTTCTTCTATTCAATGATTACTCTGCATGTGTTGCATTACAAAGAAAATCAATGGCACCATACTGCACAAGCCTGCACAACAAAGGCATTCTATTCACGCTACAGTTTCCAGCAAAGATTTAGGTCTGGCATGCAGGAAAAATGATAACTCCTCAAACGGTGGAGGAGGCGAAGAATTATGTAGACAAACTGAATTCTTCAGATTAGACTAATTGTTACAAGCGAGTCTACTACAATCCATGGGTCCCCTGGTATTATTTTTATTTTTTGTGGTTATTTCATCAGCCTCTGAATGACTTGCACTAGATGTCTTCCTCTTGTCACAATCTTTGATAGAATTCTGGTCTATTTGTGTATGGGTTTGATTAGAGTTCCAAGTGTAGCAGTGATTATAATTTAATAGCTGTCAACTAGACTGGAATGACATGCTGTGAGATTCACTGCATAGCAGGGGAAAGATGCTTTACTCTCGATGCAGCAGTGATGGTCAACTGAGTGACCGTCTGACTACACAGCCCTTTCTTTCATTAGTGTACATTTTCGGATCCAGTATGGGGCATTGGAATGAAATACTTATTCTATGTGGGAACTGATGGAAAATTCTTGGGGAGGGGTGTGTGTGTGAGCAACAGTTGCATGCTACCATACCCCTGTCGGTAGAGTGTTAAAGAATCTCATGGGGGGGAGTTAGGAGCAGGGGTGGGTGAGGAGGATTAGTGCATGTAAAGATGAGAATGAATAGGTACTGTGGAATGTTAGAAAAGGGATGGTGGTATTGCTTGGGATTATGTGGTCCACTCACCATCACTTGGAGCCGGAGAGTCTGGCTGGGGGACTCCAGCTCAGCTCCAGAGTATATCAAGTTTGTTGGGATTGTCCATTTAAAACAAAGAATATGGCTGATTTGAAAATAGTATCACCTAATGTAGCAGGAATAAGGGCCTCGATTAAAAAAACAAGGGTGCTTACCTGCTTGAAGAAGCTAAAATATTATATAGTCTTAATATAAGAAACACATATGACCCAGATTGAACATGCAAAACTTAAGAGAAATTGGGTAGGCAAAGTTTATACCTCTACATTCTGTGAATGCCAGAAAGGAGTGGTGATTTTAGTGCATAAACAACTGCCATTTCACTTACACAGACAGGTACAGGATAAGGAGGGCCATTTCATCATTCTCTTAGGGGAAATTTGGGGAATGAAAATCTTGTTATGCAATATTTATGCTCCTAATGTCTGCAGACCCCAATATTAGGTCTGTTCAAAAAGTTCCAGGACTGATTTTATAAAAATTTATTAAACAATCTTACAACTTATTCCATTGGGTCCCATTCAAAGTACTCCCCTTCCTTACATATACACTTTTCCAAACATTGTTTCCACTTCTGGAAACAGTCCTTAAATGCATCTTCAGGAATCGCCAAAAGTTGCTGCATCAATTTTGCGTTATATCTTCAATGGTGTCGAATCGCTTTCCTTTCAGTGTGGATTTAAGTTTAAGTTTGTTTAAGCAATATCCTGGTGGTTTCACTGTGGATGCGATGTGCTTGATCTTCAGGTGATCCTGTGAGAGCACTTTCTATTGCAGGTATGATATGTTGTGTTGTGAACCTCACTGGGCGTTATTGTAAAATTCAGGCCTCTAGACAAGAGGGAAGTTGTGGCTTCATCCAATGCTTTGGAGGTTAGGTTGATGATATTGGTTAGGGTTGCAGGCTTCAATTGTGGTTTCTGTTGGGCAGTTTTGTAAAGTTTCTGTTCTTGTGCTCCCTTAGGCTTCCATGGCTGGCATCATGATTGTTCAGTTTTCCAGGTCTTTCCACATCTGAGTAGGTTTTAAAGATGTTCTCCTCGTAAAGCTGAGTTATTTACTCTCTTAGGCATCCACAGCTGGTGTCATGATTGTTGCACATTTCTGGGTCTCACCGCATCTAGGTAAGTAGAATCAACATTTCAACCATCATGCTGTGGATTTCTTCAGAGTATGATGTGAGGTCTGCAGTTTGTCTTTATATATATAGTGGGTCCTCAAACCTGATTGGCTGGGGCTTGAGATGATTGAGACATATAACCCATCTTTACAGGGATAACATCTTTAAAATTCAAAATTTTCACCAACAAACTTTCCCGCCAAGATTCAAATTTGTGACCAATGGACTCTCACGCCTTAGTCACATCAAGCCCCAGCCAATCAGGTTTGAGGACCCACTATATATAAAGACAAACTATAGACCTCACATCATGATGGATGAAATGTCAGTTCTACCTACCCAGATGTGGCAAGACCTGAAAAACTGCAACAATCAAAATTTCTGCTCTGTTTGGATCTGCACTGTTCAGAGGGCCAGTCTGCCTGAATTGTCATAGTAACATAGTAAATGACAGCAGGGGCGAAGTCTAAAATGGCTGGAGAATAACTGTCATCTCATTTTTTGCGCAAAATTTGTGATTGTTATTAATAATAACTTTATTCTTGTATACCGCATTACCATGGAAGTTCTATGCGGTTAACAGATGAAGAGACTGTACATTTACAGCGAAGTTACAATTTTGTTGATGTTATATTTACAATTTTAGACGATACATATTCGGTCAAGTTACCTTACATTCTAGACAATAAATATACGGTGAAGTTATTTTGGCAGCTAGGTTATATGTTCGGAATGGTTACATTTGCTATAAGCTCGATATTGCAGCGTTATAGATGTCGGTGTTACATGAAGTGGTAAGGGTCTAGGGGAGAGGGGTCAGAAGAGGAGGGAGGGGGGAGGAGGAGGGAGGATAAATCAGAGGAATTTGTCAAAAAGGTAGGTTTTAGTTAACTTCCTGAATGTTTGATAGTGGGGGGAATTGGAGATGAGAGTAGAGAGGCATTTGTTCCATTTGCCCGCTTGGAATGCTAGTGATCGGTCAAGGAATTTTTTTGTAGAGGCAGCCCTTCAGGGAGGGGAAGGAGAACAGATAGGTATTTCGAGTACGAGAGGGGCCAGTAATTTCAAGGTGCTCAGATAGGTAGATTGGTGAAGAGCCTGCTAAGGTTTTGAAGCAGAGGCAAGCGAATTTAAAGGTGATTCTTGCCTCTACCGGCAACCAGTGGAGTTTGGCGTAATAGGGGCTAACGTGGTCGTATTTTTTGAGGCCGAAGATGAGGCGGACGGCGGCATTTTGTACTATTCTTAGACGTTTGATGGTGTTTTTATAGGCTCCTAGCTATATGATATTACAGTAGTCCAATATGCTTAAGATTAATGATTGGACCAGTAAGCGGAAGGAGAGGTGGTCAAAGTGGTGTTTGATGGTGCGAAGTTTCCAGAGGGTGCAGAAGCATTTTTTGACCTGGGCACTGGTATGGTCTTCGAAGGTTAAGCATCTATCTAGGATGACTCCGAGTATTTTTATGGAGGGGTTAATAGGATAATCAAGGCCGTTCAGTTTCATGGAGGTGTTTGTTATTTTATGGTTAGGACTAGCCAGGAAGATTTTGGTTTTTTCAGAGTTCAATTTTAATTAAATTGTGAGGTCCATAGTTCTAACTTGGTGAGGATGGAGGATGTGAGTTGTTCCGTTTGTTGGTTGAGTGAAGTTAGGGGGATGATGATGGTGATGTCATCGGCGTAAATGAATGATTTAAGGTTTAAGTCGGCTAGTGTCCGTGCAAGAGGTGCCAAGTAGATGTTAAAGAGGGAGGGGGATAGTGGGGAGCCTTGTGGGACTCCGCAGGAATTACGCCATTGATGGGAGAAGGTTCCATTGCTGTGGACCTGATAGGTACGGCTAGTTAGGAAGCATGAGAACCAGTGTAGCACTTGGCCGGAAATGCCGATGGAGTCCAGGCAGCGGAGCATGATATCGTGGTTGACCAGATCGAAAGCGCTGCTTAGGTCGAATTGGAGTACTAGGGCGCTTTTGCCCAGTGAGAATAATTGGAGGAGGTAATTGGTTAGGGCAGCTAAGACCGTTTCCGTGCTGTGGTTTGAGCGGAAGCCGGATTGGGAATCGTGAAGGATGTTGAACTTTTCTAGGTAGTTCATGAGGTCATGGTTAATGAGGCCTTCCATGAGTTTTTGGAAGAGTGGTATGTTGGCAATGGGTCTATAGTTGGTGGCTGAGGAGATGGGTTCTTTGTTGTTTTTGAGGCGGGGGGATACAAGAATGTGGCCAAGTTCAGTCAGGAAGAGACCTGTGGACAGGCATAGTGAGACCCAATTGAAGAGTTCGGTTTTGAATTGGGGGGGGCGGATTTAATAATGGTGGGTGGGCAGTTGTCTAATAGGTAATTGGAGTTGGCGTATTTTGAGAAGAGTTTGAGGAAAAGGTTCCAGTCTGGGTTTTCGAATGAGCTCCAGGTCATGTTGGCCCTTGAACCTGTTGTGTCTGCTGCTGGAAGGTTAAATATTGTCTCAGTGTTGGGAGTAGTAAGTGACGATTTTAAGGTCTGGATTTTGTTGGCAAAGTGGTCAGCTAGGATTGTTGCGGGGGGCGGGAGTTCTGAGCTAGAGCGTTTGTGAGAATCGGTGTCTAGAAGGGAGTTGACTAATCTAAAAAGTGCTTTACTGTTTAGAGAGGGGGTGTTGATGAGTTGGGAGTAATATTTACTGCATTTTTCAACTATCAGTTTTTTGTATTCGCTGACTTTATTTCGCCAGTTTAATCTGTCATTGTCGTTCCCTGATTTGCGCCATGTTCGTTCTAGTTTCCTTACTTCGCGTTTTATGGCTAAGAGATCCGCATCAAACCATTTGTTTGAGGGCCGAGGGTTTTTTTTTGCGGAGTCTTGGGGGGGCGATGGTATTAAGGACTTGGTCACTGAAGTGTTTCCAGTCTAGGTGGAAGTTCCAGCATGGAACAACCATGGAATAAACTTTTCCGCAACATAAGACATCCAAAACTTCTCTGTTAGAATGTTGTGACATGAACCAATGGAGATGTTGCATTCCTCTGCCAAATCTAACAGTTAATTGCCGATTAGCGCACTCAGTAACCCTCATCAGTTGATGTTGATGGTTTTCCAGTTCGCGAATCATTTTCCACTGATTCACGACCACTTTTGAAACATGAATACCATTCAAAATGCCTTCCATGACTCATGACATGTTCCCCATAAGCCACTTTCAACATTTCATAAGTTTCTGTAGCAGTCTTACCCAGCTTAAAACAGAACTTCATGCTGTAGTGCTACTCATTGAGGTCGCACATAATGAAAAATAGCCAATCATGAAAACACACTTTCACAAAAGTTGCTGTAGCTCAGAGACGAAAACAGATATCCACAAATGGAAAAAAGGAGGTTACTTGTGAGATGCACTGGTACTCAACACCACCTAGTGCATCTCAAAAGAACTTCTCATTGGTGCGCAATTTAAACTGCCCTAGAACTTTTTGAATAGACCTCGTATAGACTGTAAAGCACCTAGAAAGAGAATGAAGGATCACAATATGAAAGGGGTGAATTTTCTATCCCAGTAGTTAGAATTAATTGATTATGAATAATTGTTGGGTATAAGGGAGGGGGGATATTTGCTACAAGTTAAAATATGATGATATATTAAGTGATGTTAAAGTATAAAATGATTGTATTTTATGTTACACTTATTGTGAGTTTTAAAAATGAATAAAGATTTATTAAAAAAAAAAATTGATGCATGGAGAACACTTCACCCATATGAATACGATTACACTTTTTACTCTAGTCCCCATAGCACCAATGCAAGGTTGAACTACATCTTAAAAGATAAGAGGCTTTTTTCTATGTTGCAGAGGACTGACATCAATACAGTAACAGTGTTGGACCCTGCCCTGGTGGGAATATCTTTAGCAGAACACATCTTGGTGTTTTCTAATATGGTACTACAATGATCCAGACTTTAAAGTTTTTATTTGAACCAAATGGCTTGAGTGCTGTGAAACCAATGAGATACCAGATATAGGACCTTTAAGGTTCTAGGATGCCTTTTAGATGGATTTAGAGGACATATAATTGCCTATGTAGCTTACCAGAAAAAGAAAAGGGAGCAATAATTACTTTGGCTTACTAAACAGCTTCAGGTACTCAAAAATGTACATATCAAAGCATGTGATGAGGCAGCTAAGGCTAATTATCAGGACCTTAGAAGGACAATAGAAAACATCCTTAATGTGCAAGAAAAACCTCCATTTATTTCCATTGATATAGACTTTAATGCTGGGGGGAGGGAGGGGGTGGGCAGGCAGGAAAACTGCTGGCCAACTTAATGTGGCCATTAAAAAAGAAACAGGTCATTATAGCCATCAAAGATATCAAGGGGGCAAAATTCAAAACAAAGAAGCAAATATCTAAACAATTTGTACTATATTATAAGACCCTTTCTGAGAAAAGACTTTTAAATACAGATATTGTTTCACAAGTCTTCCAGGGCTTGCCAATACCAAAGCTCAGGACCCAATTAAAAAGTTTGAAATGTTATTAAATGTTATTAAAAAGTTTGAAATGTTAACTAGTATCAAGTCTCTTAAACTGGCAAAAGCTCCAGCCCCTGATGGCTTCAGACATTATAGAATTTTTCATGACCTTGTAGCCAAGTCTGTTAGTGCTATGTGTAATACACTGGTGGGGGAGGTGGGAACAGTGCGGGAAAATGTGGCAAATGTAGTCGTGCTACTGAAGCCTGAAAAGAATCCAGAGAAAGTGAGTTTGTACAGACCCATATCCCTTGAATCAGGACGTAAAATTGATGGCTGCCACTATGGCTTGCAGACTTAATTCCATTTTGCTGGAATTTATTCTTGAGTGCTATGCCTCTATGAACCTGATGAAGGTGATTGGAACCATAGACAAACATAGAGGAAAAGGGGACATATCAGCCATGGAAGGACTAAATATAGAAAAAGCTTTTGATAGCATTTCCTGGGACTATCTATTTTGGGTTTTGGGGTTATATGGTATGGAGGGTAGATTTCTTGGTTGGGTGAAGATATTGCAAGTCAAAATACCATAAGCAAAAAGTCTGGTAGGAGTATTCCTTGCTCTCACTCGATCCTGCTTGCCATTGAGCCTTTGGCCATTAATATCAGAGAAATAAACTCTAGTCAGGGACAAGTGGGGGGGGGGGGGGAGAGGGGAGGGAATGCAAAATCAGTCTTTTTGCTTATGATATTTTGTTGTACTTGGATCACGCCGCAGTTCATTTGAACATAGCACTAGGCATAGTGCAGGATTTTGGAAAAATATCAGGCCTTCAGGTGAACAGCAGCAAATCAGAATTGCTATTATTAGCAGGCACACATGTTGAACCTTGGCATTCAAATTTGGCTATACCAACCACAAAAAAGTCAATGAGATATTTAGGCATTTAATTAAATACCAACCCTTCTGTTATGTACTCAGTTAGTATAGGGAGAGATTTGGAAACAATAGAAAAGCTCTGTCAAAAATGGTGTGATTTCCCTTTGTCACTGTTTGGAAGGATAGTTTTGGTGAAGATGATCATGGTCCCTACGTTATTGTATTCTCTGCAAGCAGTCCCTTTGGTTGACAAGAAAAGATGAACATAAATTTCACTCTATAATATCACAATTTATCTGGCGGGTGAAAGCACCCAGAATCAGTATGGTCAAAGTAACTTTGGATAAATCTCAATGGGGTTTAAATATTCCAGTCATTTGCCTCCATAATGTGGTGGCAAATATGCACTGGTTTCATGAAGGATATATTGGGAGAGAAAAAGTTTTCCCTCCGGAATGGGTAACTAGTTGGAGTCATCCGTTTAGATTCTTAAATTTATGGGACATGCACTTTAGCACAGGGATAAATTTCAGTTTCTGACACCCCTTATAAAAACTTGGAGTTGGTGGAGAAGAAGGCAGAGTTTGCTTAACGTGACCATTTATTTTTTTCCTTAAAACGGGACATCCCCCGCCCCTTCTCCCCGTGCACCTCCCCCCCCCCACTGACTCTTCCATCTCTTCCCCGCCACCCTTGATACCGAAATACCTTGTAACAAACGGCAACATCGGCAGCAATCAAGACAGACTGCTTCACTTCTTCCACCTGGGCATTCCTCTGCTGCATCACAGATGATGTCATCAGCAATGCGGCACACGGCCCTGCGGCAACGGCAAGAGAACACAGCATGCCGGTCTAGATTGCTGCCTACGTTGCCGTTTGTTACAAGGTATTTCAGTCTCATGGTTGGCAGGGGAGAGATGGAAGGGGAGAAATGGAAGGGTCAGGGGGAAGGTGTGGGGGGGGGACACAGTGGGGGGAGGTACACAGGTAGGGGCGGAGGAAGCACTGCTGATGGCGACTAAGGTTTATTTTCGGGGGTAGGGCTGATATTAAGACCTACCCCAAAAATCATGCTAGGGCTTATTTTTGGGGTAGGTCTTATTTTTGGGGAAACACGGTAGGTGGGTTGTTCTTTTTCTGAAAACGGGACATTTGAGCGTCCTGAAGCAGTGCTTGTGGACAACAGGACAGGATACCAAAAAACGGGTCCCATTCAAAACAGGATGTATGGTCACATTAGGTTTGCCCCCTGAGGTATCCCCATACATACTGTTGAAAGGCAATGCTAATTTCTTACCAGACTGGGGCCATTCAGTTTTCAGAGAATGGGCAATCTAGAGTTTCACATCCATGGAGGAGCTATTGACTTGGAGCAGGGTTCCTTTCCCTCTTTTTTACAAGTTCAGCAAAACTGGGGCAATCCTCAACATCAACTATTCTCATACTTGCAGCTTAGGTATTACTGGAAACAAGTGGGCAAACAATACACAGATGCCTGGGTCAGGGGGAAATTGGATATGGTGTTCTCTAAGATGCCCATTCCCCTAAACAAATTGTCTTACTGGTATAGATTATTAAAATTTTCCTTGGATGTACCGTGGATGGTGAAATTAAAAGAAGTTTGGCAGAAGGATCTACATATAACTCTCACTGATCAGCACTTCCTGGAACTCTTCACTGTGCTCTATGACTATAAAATCGGCAGAGTTACAGGAAACACATTTTAAATTATTGCATAGGCATTATTTTACAACAAAAAGGGGCCATTGATGTCTGTGTAAAATGTAAGCATGTTATGGGAACATATGTGCACTCATTTCTTTGGTGTCTATAACACAAAGTACGCCAGAATGGGATTATGAAGCAATTCTAGGTATACAGCATACAACACAGGGCATTTCAGCTCCCTCAGCAAAGGTTTATTTACAATGTAATCCTGCTTATCAAGAAGATGATATTAGTCTAATGGTTTTCAGAGGATGTTCCACCTGTGTCACAATGGTTGGCTCACATGTGAGAGCAAGTTAAATGTGAAATACCTATAAAAGCATGCAGCACCCAGATAGAAAACAGTATTTTACCATCAGTATTTTACACTATGGGAAAACTTTCTGGAATCTCAGGCAAAAGATGGAATTAAATGCTTAGACCATTGGGGGGGGGGGGGGTTTGAGGGGATGTGGGGGATGGATGTAGAATAAATGTGATTGAGGGTGTAATGGAAGTTGGGGTCATGATGATGAGTATGAGTGTTGATGAGTATGACACATAGAAAATGTAGTGCCGGTGTCAGAGGAAAAATATGTCTCCTGACCTGACAAAGATGGAGGAAAAAGCAGCAGAGCATGGTTCCATGTTGAAATAAATCCTTTCATCCATAGTGTCCAATTACTGTTATTCTGAAGGTTTAGTTTGAATGATTGCTGTTTTCCTGCTGATCAGATATTTGTACCATACTGTATTCTGTTGTATTCAGTTCATAAGAACTGGCTTGTATATTTCTATTCACTGCCAATAAAATAAACCTAAAAAATTAAAACAAAATGCCTGCAAACTGGTGAAACACAATCAAACAGAGAACCGACCAGAAATGTTTAAGTCATGTAAAGTACATTTGAAAATCTCATTTTTGACTATCAGAAGCAAACGACTGAACAGAAAATGTTGATGACTTGCAAGGTCATCACTATATTGCAGACCACTCTGTTTATTCACTTCACTACTACAAGGAAAAATCATATATCAGAACTAATATGGCCAGTTTTAGATGGGCTGGCCTTGGTTCTTTTTAAACAAAGAAAAAACAAGATGCAGGTAGCCACTGTTCCCTTTAAGCTGAGCAGGAGTCCACCACCTACAATCCTGCCAGTGGGGGTGCTATTTCACTATCACATTTTCAATAGTGAGGGACAGGCAAGTTTTGCAGGAACCTGCTTGTCCTAGTGATTAAAAATACAATATTAAAACATCACCCCCTATTGGTAGCAATGCAGTTGGAGGACTGTCCCTTAACTTAGAGGGAACAATGACTGTTGCACTGTAGATGAATAAGATGAGAGAAAACAAGTCCAAGCCGAGAATAAAAGGTGAGACCAGTTTTGCAGAATCTGATTTATTAGAAGCTATTTTCATGGTGTTATCTTCTGTTGTTAGCTTGGACTTCTTTCCTCTCATCTTGGCTCTATTTATTTATTTGTGGTTTATTATTGTCATCCTTGCTCTCTGTTGCAGTGATTCTCAACTTTTCTTCTGTTGTGACACACCTGACAGACTATGTTAGAAATGCGTGCAGGGATGGATACAACAGAAAACCTGTGGAAAGTGACAAAAATCTGTGGGAATGGGGACAAAACAGGGATCAAAAGTGAATGGGAATGGGTGGGGATGGATTGTTAATGAATGGGGTTGGGAGGGGACCATATTATGTCCCTGTACACCTCTTGAATCAGAAACTTGACACCAACATCTCAGCTTAATAAAAAAAAGAAAAATTTTGAAAGCGCTCACCTTGATGAAAATTGATGCATGTTATAAATCCCCCTAGTGGTAATGTGATGCAGTTACATTACAATTTAATTATTACAATTAAATGTAATAGGTGTTATATTTATGGTCAGATGTTTTGATAGGTTCCCTTTAAATTCATACCAACATAGAGGTTAAACATTTAAATAATTTGGGTTTTTTTGTTGTAACTTAAAAAAAAAATCAACAATTGAGTGTGAAAGAAAACTAAATAAGTATGTCCAAGAATTGTTGTTATTAGATGTTTAAACAAGATAAATTAAATGTAAATATAAATGAATTGCAAGGCTAATTTACCATTCATGTTGATCAAATTTACATTGATTACACCATTATAATTAGTGATAATATTCAAACATGCCACGCTTTTCAGCTTAATATCAACTTTTTTCTAGGATATCCAAAACCACAGAAAAGTATTTGACTAGGTGAAATCTGTGTGCACACAAAATCAAAGTGTTCAAAAACCTGTTTTCACTGGTATCACCTCATTCTTATGCTGGAAACCGTTGGAACCTGTCTGGAACCAGCAACTCCTCTGAAGATCCAGATGTTTGCTACTATTCTATCTGTAAATAAATGAAAGGAAGCAAAATCCTAACCTCCCTGGATGAATGCAGGCTACAGTCAGTGTCTTCTTAGGCTATGCCATGTATTTCTAACTACATATGCAAAAGAACAGATAATTATTTTATCCCTAAGCTATCCCTCCCAGGAAAACCCAAAAAGATGCTTCTGATATGAAATCAGCTCACACAGTTTCAACACACACATTCACACAATATCTGAGCAACATAGCTTTATCTGAATAGCCAAGTATCTTTAATTCAGAAATAAACTCCTCAGTAATTACCTTAAAGTCTCATAGCTTCCTCAAACAGAGCCTGACTAGCAGGAATACTGACTGGAAAGAGCTCTGCACCACAGAACTTCCTAGAATCCCAAGACAATAGATCACTCCCAAGACTCCAGACCCTCATTTCTCAACAGAACATTTAGCTTTTAAAAAATAGTTTCAGATTCTCCAGACTTCACACAGTTGTGAACACTGTTCAAGGATTCAGCAGATTACAGTCTACAGGATGCACTCCAATACTGCAGCAGAAAATAGCTGAATACCAAATTAAATATAAAACATTTGCTTTAAATACCAGTAATATTAGGCAACCTGAGTTGAATCAATGGTCTTACATAGGGATTATAAGTCTTTATTTCCCAGTACTTAATACTTCCGTTTAGCAACAGAAGTCACAAAAATCCACTTTAAATTCTGAAACACACACTAAGGGCTCCTTTTACTAAGGTGCACTAGTGTTTTTAGCGCATGCAGCAGATTAGTGCGCATTAACCCTGCGCTATGTGGCTAGAACTAATGCCAGCTCAATGCTAGCGTTAGCGTCTAGCGTGCACTATTCTGCGCGTTAATGCCCTAACGCAGCTTAGTAAAAGGAGCCCTAAAAGTTCTTATCAATTTTCCTTTGAAATATAATTCCAAATTTAATTTAGAAATCTCCTTCACAGCCATCTCATTGCACACTTCAGCTCAACAGCCCATAAGCAGGTTTAATTTGCAGCATTTCTCATGAAATCCAACATTTATAGGAAAATTTATTTAACAAATATGCACTCCTTCCACACATACACAAACTCCAGAGCTGACATAGAATCCCTCACCCAGCAAATACAAATCATTTCCTCACCAATAACTTGTGCGGGTACACATTAAACTCTCTGCTTTCCTGTAACTCACAGTAATGGTTTTGGGACTCTTATTGATAGAGTTACTATATTGTGCAGCTTCCTCTAAGCTTCCTGTTGCAGACTCTCTGAACCTTATCTCTCTGATCTCCCTGCGTGGACCCATCCCCAGAGCAGCCCTCAGCACTTCCTCACCAATGTCTCTGCTTTAAATTTATTATTTCTTTTTCTTCCTGTTACAATGTGTTCCATAACTTTGGCAATGAGGGAGACCACTGATATACTGGTGAGAATATTTATCAATTTGTGTTTTGGCAGAGTATAATCTCCACTGAGCTAGACTCATTTATGTGGCTGATAACACAGAAAATATGATTTTCTAAATTTCAAGAGGAGTGATATTCAGCCATTGGTGTTCAGCATTTTTATAAATGCTGACTGTGGCTGGCTAAATTATCCTAGGACCAGTACTGAACATCCAGAGCTAAATGTTCTAGCACTGGCTGCTACAGTGTATGTGGCTCTTGGCTAATATTCAGATGGGGCCCACATAAGACAGTTATGTGGGACCGGGTTGAAAATAAGCCTGGAGCCGCATAACCCAAAATGTTTTTAGAGGCCCCAATCCCCCCTGACATGAGAGCCTCCCTGATCTGAGTCCCTGACACAGAAGCTTCCTGCTACCTTCCCTTAACCATGTTACTCCGCTATCCCCCTCCCACCTGTCTAACATGCAGGATAGGCCCCCCCAGGTCTACCCTTAGTACTCCAGCAGGGATGGTGGGGGAAGAAACAAAGCCTATGCACTCCTGCTGCGGCTGCTTTTCCAAAATGGTTGTCCTGACTTCTCATGGCAGTCTCATAGTATTACCGAAGTATTGTGAGGCTGCCACTAGAAGTTGCCATTTTAGAAGCCATTTTAGAAAGTCAGCCACTATGGGCAGGAGTGAGTGGTCTTCACTCCTGCCCTCACTGGACAATGAAGGACTGCAGATAGGCCCAGGAGGGGCTTTTCCTTCATGTTAGAACAGGAATGGGCAATTACGGTCCTCGAGGGTCACAACATAGTTGGGTTTTCAAGATTTTCACAATCAATATGCATGAGATTTGATTTGCATACAATGGAAGCAATCCATGCAAATTAATCTCATGCATATTCATTTTCTGACTGCCCATCAATTATAGCCATCTGAGGCTCCAAGCAAGGACCCCAAAAGTGTTCAATTTAATCAACCTATTTTCTACCTCAAATACAGTATTTTTTTTTAATGGATTGTTTAGAAAATTCATTGAAGTCCTTGCCATAATTCCCTATAGGTTTATTAAGGTAACTTCCCTATTAGAATCCTTAGAAGAAATATCCCCTAGTGCAGGACAAGACAGGGCACGGCTTTGCAAACAAGAAACCCCCCAAAACCGAGAGCTTGGAGACTGCAGTAGACCAGAATGAGCTTGTGGCTCAGGGGAGAAGGGGGTAGAACCTTCTAGGAATATCCAGGTAGAAAAACAACAGAATAGGCAGATGTGCTGATTGGCAGTGGGGAACAGACTTGAAACATTTTAGATTGGACTGGGCTTAGGAAGCAGCAGATATAGAGAGCAGTTACAGCAATTTCAAGTGATCTCTCCAACCTGCAGGTGCACATTAAGGAAAGCATGGCCACATTTTTGGTGACACACCTCCCAGCACTTGGTGAATATTTGGTTGATGGCTACCCCTCTATTGAGTATTGTATTTTATATGATTGCATTGTTCTCTACTTTGCCTTTTTTCTTATTGAATATTGTCCAAGTAAATCCTTGTATACTGGTTAATCAATTAAAAAAAAATATACATAAGCAAAAAGATAAAACTAAAGTGATAAGAAATGTATGCAAGAGCCAGCTAGAGAAGTTACTGAAATAATTTTCCAGTACATCACAGAATTATCCATAGCAGTCTAGTCATTTTGGCCTCTCTAGGAAAATATACTGATAAGATATATTTGTAACATACAGTATATGGCAAGAACCCCCCATCCCTCCCCCCAGCATGACCTAAAAAATAATATTCAGTATGTGAAGGAAGTACAGCTGTAACAATTCGTTAACACCCTCGATGCCGCCCATAGCCTTGCTCACAAACAGCTGCTCATCCAAACAGATATAAACTTGTTTTATCTGCCTTCTAGATCCCGTAAACATCAATATATTTACTCCTGCTCCAGACTGACATAAATCCATGTCTAAATGCTATCACAGTCTCACAGAACCCATTACTTCTAATAGGGATAACATTGACACTTCTATAAATTTTTATGCATGATTTAAAATAAGAAACCTTACTAAATGGATCTCTGGGGAAGTGTTCCAAGAAAGAGAGAACATCTTCAGTATGTATTTGCTACCCAATTCCAGATACTGAAAATACTACAAGAATGATTTTGCATATCAAAGATCTACTAAAACTAACCATCTGTACCGTAATGTAATCTGGATAACACAGCAGGTTTTTATGTAGGACTGACTATTTGTATTTATGTATGATTGGTCACCTGTATGAAAGCAGACTTTACTATAATGTTATGGCGTTCCTTTCCTCTGTTCTTTGTTTTTGAATTGTAAGCCGCCTAGACCTTTTGCTTTGGCGGGATATCAAATAAACATAAACATAATATGGTTAATACTGTATATTACAGTATGTGAGTCAGAGTGACTCATAAGCATAATTCTCTCCTACTCAAGGTCTGTGGTGGAACTGCATTTCAGGATGTTCCTCCAAAAAATTAAACCCTGCCCACTGGACGGGTTATGGTCAGAGGGCATCCCAAATGGGGGGGGTGTAAAACTTCAATAGGCAGTTCATGGCTCCTTCTACAGAGCCCTGATGATACAGGCTCCTAAGGTGCCTAACGGGCCCAAGAGCCACAGTATTGAGGTCTGTTTTTCTCCATATGTTATTTATGATTTATACGTCTCAGTTTTGTTTGAATGAATGGTGTTCCATCCAATACTTACCAACAGTATGTTTCAATTTTCTTGATATAGTTTACAATCCTTCTAGCAATGGCCATTGTGGACCTCAAAGACTAGCTGTGCTTTCTTTCTAGCTCTACTTTCTGCTTGCAGCCATGTTATTTCCTGTCCAGATATCCTGGATACTTGTTGCCCCATCTTGATGTCTTCCTGTGTCACATATGTACATTGGGATTCTGTTTCCAAGAATCACTTTGCTGCTCAAATCCAGCCTTCTTGCTTTTCACCACTTTCTCAGATCTGCCTTCTTTGGCTTCATCTTTTCCTGCCTAGCTCCAGTTAGTTTCTCCTGCCAAAGTCCTGCTATCACCAGTGGGCTCTATCAAAGGCGAAGGCGATTTGTGCAGGCAGAATATGAGCACCTGCTCCATCTGGAGCCTCCTAGACTCCTCATGGCCTCCACATGCTTGTTCTGGCTTCTGGCTGCTTTCACCTTCAGTTGACAAAATGTAATTACATTACCGTTAATCTAATCTGTTCAGTTATTTGTCTTTGCCAAAAGCTTTTGAAGATCTTGAATAGTACAACTTAGTGGTAATGACTCAAATTAATTTAAAAAAAACACTGCCAGCACAATTTTAAAGCTTACAAAATGTTTATTTCTTCTTTGCATGGTTACTGTACGATCAGCCAACCACTGTTAAACAGCACGATACATCTTATGAATGAATCTGCTGTTTCCTAAAGTAGAAGTGCTTTCAACTTAGACTGCAATTACAATCATTGTGGGAGATATTACAGAGGTAACTATGCAATCAAACTACTATCTCATTTTGAAGACTGTATAAAATGCTTTTTGAAAAAAGGAGGTGATATTGTCTCTCTATAACTCTCTAGTGAGACTTCAATCTGTGTATCATGTACAGTTCTGTAGACTAAACTTTCAAAAAGATATGCACAGGATGGAGTATGTCTAGAACGTTGTTACTAAAATGATCAGTGGTCTTTGTGATCAAATTGATGGGAACAGACTTAAAGATTTTGAAGCTGATGTTATTTTCCTGCCTGAGAGTATTATGCCACTAACATATGGCCTAATGCCCCTTATCACCATCTTAAGGGGATAGGAGCTATATAACTATCCACAACACCTCAATCAGACATAGGAAAATTCATACCCCCCAATTAAGGAGGTCACACGGAAAAAACTATATGATGGCCTCCTAGCCACTCAAGCAGCCAAACTAAACAACCAAATCGCCAATCTACTGACGGCATCCCTAGACTACAAAACTTTTAGAAAAGAAATAACACAGCAAGTTTCAAACACCAACTCTCACTAAAGCCAACTACCCCAAACAAATACCCATACTCATTTTCTACTCTCTTTGAAAATGACCACATTTTTTTTTTTTTTGTAAGTTCTTGTTGTAATACTTCCTTGATAATTCTTTTGAAATCCGCCTTAAACTGCAAGGTAATGGTGGAATAGAAATCCCTAATGTAATGTAATGTAATAACTAGAGTGGATTTTATTTCCATTGAAAACAATGGAAGTAAAATTTGAATGTCTCAATCTATCCTCTTTTCTGGAGCCATATGGTAACCCTGAAGTAGGCTTTTCCTCCAAGCAAAGACCTCCCTGAATTGAACTCCCATCCCTTTCAAGCATCTTTCTAAACCCTAGTCCAAAATCTTCCCCATCTTCTAAAGAACCCTTATAGGCCTTCCTGGTGGCCTGGTGAAAAGGGGTAACTGCAAACCATAGTTACTCTTACATTTTGCTGCTCTGAGTTCAAAATTGCAGTCATGGATATTACTAAAAGTTAGTCACCCGATCCACATGCAACTTAGAGCAGGCATTTAGGTCTGGTTTTCACTGGCCTAAATGGGAACGCCTAAATGCTAGTCATGCATATAGGCACTAAGGCTGTGATCTATTTTTAAAAAATGCCTAAAGTTAGGCACCTAGTTTGGTGCACCTAGCTGATCTAGATGCCTAACTTATTTAAAAAGCTTAATCAGCATCAGTAACAAGCAATTAGCACTTTATAATTGGCTAAATATTATAATTAATTAGATGGTAGGCCCTAACTAACAGTTAAGAATCGCTGTAATTTCACGGCTGACTGCGGCAAATCACTGTAATTTATCGTAATTCAGCCTGCAATTTGCTGTTAAAAATACTTCTAATTATGCTGTAAATCTGCTTCTAATTTTGTAAACCTACTTCTAATTTTGTTGTAAATCTGCTATTCAATGCAGATCATTTGCTAATTGATGTAAACCGCCTAGAACTCTCTGGGTATGGCGGTATATAAGAATAAAGAATAATAATAATAACTCAGTAAGCACCTACCACTTTAGTAAGTGCCTAGCCCAATGCGCCCACCAGAAAGTAGGCATGATCAGGAGTGGATCTTGGATGTGTTTTATGTATAGGTATCTAAAGGAACAACATTGACTACAAAGAGTCCAGAATGCCGCAGCCAGGCTATTGAAAAACCTCAGTCCTTTCGATCCTATTATTCCGGCTCTGAAGGAAGTACACTGGCTACCCATAGGAAAACGGGTCAGCTTTAAACAACTGACTATTGCCTTTGAGCGCTTCCACAACATGGCTCCCCAATATATAGCTGAAAAACTCTCCATCTATCACCACTCAGATCACAACTGGAACGCAGTCTATGCATCCCACCGGCTCATCAGCTCCAACTTGAAACCTCCTGGAAATGTTCCTTCCCCAGACATTCAAGCCATAGATAACCTACTATCCTTCCAGAAAGCGGTAAAAAACATATTGCTCACGAACCAATGCATACCCGCCTTGAAAGGTTAAAGGCCAGGCTATAACGGTATACAACTGAATCCACATTGTTCGTGAACTAGCGCATGCCTGCCTTGAAACCTTAAAGACCAGGCTCTACTGTTATGTAACTGAAATCAATCACTTAAAACTCATTGCTGATGACAGGGTACTGTCCACCTCGGATACCTTTCCAACACCTCAATGTCCCACCAACCCCCCTTCTCCAGTATAGCTGTGAATTAATCCTTGCCTCGAGTATATGGCAAATGTATCCCAACTATTGCCTCCAATTCAATGTGAATGTATCTCTATATGCCCTGACTTGAATATATGATGAATGTAAGCTAATTAAGAGCACCCAATCCTTGTAATTTCATCCCTTTATGCCTCTAGTACTCCCAATGATTCTTCTAAAGCCTCCTGCCTAGTGTGAATGTACCTCTGTAAACATCACTCCTCTTCCCCAGTGTACTGTGCATATACCCTGATGCTCTGACTCCAATTCAATGTGAATGCACCCTGATGCACTGCCTCCACATTTTGTGAACACACCCTTTCTCCCTTCTACACCCTTCAGTATAATGTGAATGTACCCTTCATCCTATGCCCCCAAATGTTTTGTGAATGTATTGTTGTTACCCATTCTGAGCTTCTGGGGAGGACGGGCTATAAAATGAAATAAATAAATAAAGTTGACTTAGCAGCCGGTAGGTGTCTTACTTAGGCAACAGTATGTAGGCCAAGAAAACCCTGGCATAAATAGGACTTTGAGCCTATAGAGCCCCAGTTGAGAATGCAATCCACCTGGGTACCACTGGGTCTACCAGATGTATGGGACCTGGATTGGCCATTACTATGCCAATGAAATAGGAAACAAAACTATAGACAACAAAAAACTATTCCATCTTGTATGGAGTTTAACGGCACCCCTAAAAAGGACACCACAGGCTGCCATAACCAAACAACTGCTCAAGATCTAGCTGACTACTTCCTCAATAAGATCATATAGTTCAAACAGAAGTTGCCAAAATGACCACCACCCAAAAGCTAACACGCCACACAAATGAGAATCCTGCGGAACCTAGCAATGCTGACCAAATATGAAACTCCTTTACCCTATCTATTGACCCTCGAGACAAAAACTATTAAACAAGCTTTCCACTCGTTGCATCCTAGAGAATGACACGGGGACAAATTTTTCCCCGTCCCCAAGGGAACTCATTTTCCCATCCCATCCCCGTGAGTTCTATTCCTGTCCCTGCCCTGTTCCTGCAAGCTCTGTCTTCATCTGCATAAGTTCAAACACTTTAAAATCATAAGTGTTCGAGGCTTGTGTGGTCGAGGCAGAGCTTACAGAAATGGGGCAGGGACAGGGACAGCAACAAAACTCATAGGGATGGGACAGGAAAATTGAGTTCCTGTGGGGTCGGGAACAAATTTGTCTCTGTGTCATTCTCTATTGCAGCCCCCTGGACAACTGTCCCTCCTACCTTCTCTCCTCCGCATCTTAAGTAATCTTCATCTGGATTACCAAGATCCTAAATAACATTCTAAACCAAGGTCAACTATCAGAAGAAATGGAAAAGATAATACTCATGCCAATACCAAAATCAACAAAAGTATATCTCTCCACCCTCTCAAACTACAGACCTATTGCTGGCATACCCATACTCATCAAACTCCTAGAAACCCACGTAAGCAAACAACTTGCAACATATATTGAACAACACTCCTCTTACATCCTTCTCAATTCAGATTCCAACCACAGCACAGAACTTCTCCTTCTTACCCTGATTACTAAAATCAAACAGCTACTAAGCACAGACAACAAGCAGTTCTTCTCCAATTCGACATCTCCGCTGCCTTCGATTCAGTTGATCACCACCTCCTCCTAACAAAGCTCTCTGAAATTAGGAATAACAGATATCATTCTAAACTGGTTTAAAGCTTTTCTCCAAAACAGAGAATACTTCATCAAAAAGATGGCATCCTCTCCAACAACTGGAAGGCCTTCTGTGGAGTGTCACAGGTCTCTCCCCCATACAGTATTATTTAACCTATTTATGAGTTCACTTGGAGATATTAAATTTAACAATGAGTGCATTATGTCATATGCAGATTTACATTCTTCTCCTTATCCCAACAACTATAATAACCAAACTGATACCACCCAAAAAATCTCAGACAACATAGACAAAATACAGACTTGGCAACAAACAACAAACTAAAGTTAAATGCTTCTAAAACTAAAGTACTTTACTTTCATACCCCACAACAGACACCTCTGACAATCATCACTCTCCAAACGGGTAGACAAATTCTCCAAAGTTCTGGGCTGTATTTTGGACTCCACGCTATCAATGGAACTGCAAATCTCCAGCCTTTGGAAGAAAGCCTTCTTCACTATGAGACAACTGAGACTCATCAGACCATACTTCCATCAACACCACTTTGCCATGCTCGAGCAGATGCTAATTCTGTCCCAGCTAGATTACTGCAACTCCATCTACTTGGGCATCAAGAACACCCTTATCCACAAAATGCAACTCATACAAAACACAGCGATAAGACTCATTTTCAAACTGAAAAAACATGACTCGATCTCTAACTACCTCAAACAACTTCACTGGCTCCCCGTCTCATTTCAAATAAAATTCAAAACTTCTTGCATTATACACCACATACTCTAAGGAAACACCACTGCACTACTAATTCACCTATTCTCCTTGGCAAGGTCCGCCTCATGCAGAAATCTTGACAGGTTACAATTAAACCTCCCCACTACAAAAAATTTCAAATACAAACGCGTATTCCATTCAATGTTCATATTCATGGGTGAGAAAACTTGGAACGATCTCACAAGAACCATCAGAACTGAACCTAACTACACCATGTTTCGTAAGGAAGTGTATAAAGCTCACTGAGCACATTTACTGGGATAAAAAAGGACCTCGAGGGATTTGGGTTTATTTTGCATTTTTGACAAATGCTTTAATTTGCTCTTTAAAATGGAGCTTTTTGAACTGTTCTGATGATAGAGGAACTATAGGCGGTTGCCTGGTTGGTTGTTTTTGCATCCTTTTGAAATGAGAAAATAAAAGCTGTTTCACCACAGGCCAACCTGAAGGGCACCCTCTATCTTGGGGAGCACACTGGATTCATTAAGGTCACCCACTACGACGCTGCAGCTACCAGAGCTAAGGCCTGGCGGGTGACAGTGTGCTGTTTTTCCCTGACATTAAGAGGAGCCAATGATAGCGATTAAAGCTCAATGAAGCTTTTGTGGGTAGCAGTGATTTCAATGATCTGCACCTAAGTCTGAGGCTCATATCTGAATTACTTTACTTTTTCGAGCATAGCACCAAATAAGAAACTGCTTTTTTTTGAGATTTAGTACTTTCAGTACAGTTTTCAGTAAGTTTGACCCATTGAATTTATTATAGTACAGTACTCCACCACGAATTCGCAGTTCAAGCCTTCGCAGCCTCAATCATTCATGGGTTTTTATCTTCTTCCTCCTGCTGCTCAGATGAAGAATTTGTGAGGAGAAGCAGCAGCTTGCGTCCGTGTGGAAGGTGACTCGGAGGACACGGTTCCCAGTGCCCGGTGCTGGTGCTCATCTGCACCCCCCACCACCACCCCTCGCGCCGTGGAATCTGCTGCAGCGGCACCTACTACTTCCAGCGCGGCCACTGTGAGGGAGACTGGGGAGGGGGAGAGAGAGAGAGGAAATCAGTGGCAGTTGCAGCAGTAGAGCGTGCACGCACAATAGAGTCTTCCAGCCAACCAATGGCAGCAGCCAAAAACGGAGCGGGGAGGGCATTTTTGTACCACATCCATTTTTGAAATTTTTCACTTTTCGTGGTCACTCTGAGAACCTAACCCCCTTGAATTTGACATGGCATGTTCACGCCTAAATTTAGGTGCTCAAATACTGAATACGCTATTATTCTGTAGTAGCTTCAGTGCCCAAATTTGCCATTATATAATACTTGCTTAGCTCTAAATTTTTTTGGTGCCCTTTCATGAATCTACCCAAGTACAAAGCCTGTGCTTTAAATGTTGGGGGAATTCCTGCCATATTACCCATACAGTCGTCACCCAGAAAAGTTTTTCACAATTAGCATAGTGGCAATACAGCCTTCCAGTTGGCTGATGCACTTAAAATTGCTATTCTTACCTTAAATGTTACTTTTTCTACAAAAGATTGTATTTCTTCCCCTCTTTTCTCTTGTGCCAGTCGGTCTGTCTCTGTATTCTCTTAATGACTATATTTTGTATTAAAATGTACCCTTTAAAAAAAAAAAAAAAAAAGTTGTACATCGCTTAGTAAACGAAGATAAGCGATCAAATCAAATTTTAATAAAACTTGAAACTTGAAAATGAGACTCTTCCAAAAATCTTGGCTAGGAGCCCAGCCAGTTCTCAACTCTGATCTCCATCTTCATGATTAGGAAGAGGAGATCCCACAAAACAACCTAACACACCTGGACCTAATGCCAACAGTATACCCAACTCTCAAAACACATACATACCTGAACAATCAAAAAACAGAACCATAACATTCATGTCAAACTGACCTCATTATGCTACCTTGTTTGAACAAATTGTGATACTCTTTACTCAGTCAGACTGTTGTGTACTATCATGACTGATCTACTGCCATTATAAGTGTAATAAATGCATAAATGTACGTATACCATGTTTGTTGTTAGCTGTACTAATGAATGTACTGTATACTAAGATTAATATTTTTTAATGCACCAATGTAACCCGCCTCAAACTTCACTTAGGAGGATTTGGCATGATATAAAACCACAAATAACATAACATTTGACTTCCTAGGAGATAGTAAATGCATTTGCTGTAACTGCAAAAACTAGACAAGAAAGTGGAGTCAAAGACAATAGTCTTACAGTATCAAACCAGGTTTATTCAATGAGACATATAAATGAATCGGCCCGGAGCCTTGTTTCGGTGGAAAAACCACTGTACCTCTGTGTTAAGTCAGTTACATGACTCATTGAATAAACCTGGTTTGACACTGTAAAACCATTGGTTTGACCCCACTTTCTTGTCTGGTTTTTGCAACTAACCATTGGGTCTCCCTTCCCCTGTTTTTTTTTAATCCTTTGCTGTAGCTGTAGCAGTGACAGTAAATGTTAAGTATTGTATGCTAACTTCAGTGTGTAGTCCATATTCATCCTTGCCCAAACCTATTCATTTCCCATCCCACAACTCAATAGGCAGATAGGGGTAAATCTATTACAATGTGCCCATATTTAATTTAATTCCAGGTTTTATGTTCCACCTTTCCCAACAAGTTCAGAGTGGATTATTAAATAAAAAAATTGCATAAATAGAAACCAAAAAACCACAATTGAAATTAGCATTATAAAATGTATATAGAAAAAGATAAAACAAAAACTGAATACAAATTACTCTGTAGACTTATCATGAAAGACAGATTGTTCACCCTCTCCAAGTTAGGGAGAATGAGAGGGCACTCTCTAAAGTTGAAAGGGGATAGATTCCGTACAAACGTAAGGAAGTTCTTCTTCACCCAAAGAGTGGTAGAAAACTGGAACGCTCTTCCGTCGTCTGTTAAACCCTCCAGGGATTCAAGACAAAGTTGGACAAGTTCCTGCTAAACTGGAACATACGCAGGTGAGGCTGGACTCATTTAGAGCACTGGTCTTTGACCTGGGGGCCACCGCGTGAGCGGACTGCTGTGCACGATGGACCACTGGTCTGACCCAGCAAGGGCAATTCTTATGTTCATTATTCATTGATGTTTTCTGCCCTAAAAAGTGCTCATTTTAAAAGAATGTTGGTCAAGCTTTTCTCTTATCAAGCTATTTCAGAGTAGAACAACCTACCATTTCATGTAAGGCAAAGAACTTACTATATACATTTCTGATGATTGTTGAAACTCTCTTATTTGAGAGATTTTTTTGCAGTTTAATTTTCAAATATGCTGTTCTGTTTTATCTGGCATCTCTTTTTTATCTGCTAAGTCTATTCCCTTCAGTATTTTGAATGTTTCGATCATGTCCCCTCGCAGTCTCCTCTTTTCAAGGGAGAAGAGGCCTAGTTTCTCTAACCTCTCACTGTACAGCAACTCCTCCAGCCCCTTAACCATTTTAGTTGCTCTTCTCTGAACCCTTTCGAGCACCTGGACATTGAGATCTGTTATAATCCAGCAAAATCGATAAATGTAGCATATATTCTGAAGCGAAGCTATTCAAGATCTTAAACATCAAACATAATCATTTGAAGATTGTCCTTGCTTTTACAGCCAGCAGTGTAAAGCATGTAACAGTGGGGAGGCTCTAGCATATTTGTGGTGTATAAATATGAGTTTGACTACAGTGTGTTGTAATACCTGTAATTTAGAACAGTGTTTCATAGAAACCCTAGGTAAAGAATGTTGTAGTAATCCAAATGTAACAGTATCAATGCATGCACTAAAACTTTAAATTGCTCCTCATGTAAACCAGACCTAAGCTGTCTAAACTTGGCAATTCGAAAAACATGCTCCTGATATAGCACTTGCCTATGGCCTGGCCACCCTCAGTAGGCTCACTCTTAATATCATAAGCTAAGCAGGGTCAGACCTAGCTTGTACCTGGATGGGAGACCACCTGGGAATACCAGGTGCTATAGGCTGAGAGGCCCGATGTTAGGCCACACACTGCAATGGAGAAAGCAATAGCAAACCACTCCTGCACTCTGCCATGAAATATCACAAGGTAGATTCCTCACTGTGCATGTTGCACAGTAGGAGGGGCCTTAGGCACATGGGCCAACTGGAATCTTTAGCCTCTCACAGTGCATTCTTGGATGCACTGGGAGTAGCCTAAGATTCTGATTGGCCAGATCCCTTAGGCCACCTCCCCATGAGCTAGGGGGGTCCAGGTGGGCTACTTTTTGGGGTGGGGGTTTATGGCAGGAAGGACTGAGCATCCCTCATGCCAATCTTTTAGGGGGGAGTGTTCCAGAAGGACGGACTGGGCATACCTCCTGCCAACAATGTTTGGCGGGGTCCAGCAGGAGGGACTTGGCATCTCTCCTGCCGATGATCTTTGCGGGAGGGGGGGAGGAGGGTCCGGCAAGAGGGATTAGGCATCCCTCGTGCCAGCGATCTTTGGGGGGGCATCCCTCCTGCCGGTAGCCTTCGTGGGGGGGGGACGAGTTGTTGCGGCCACTAAACTGATCGCAGCAGTGAGATTCTCTTTCCATGATCAGCTCAGCAGCAATGTTATTCTCTAACTGGTGTCTGTGACATGGACGCTGGTTAGAGAATCATGGTGTTAGGCAGGCTTACAGAAACGATTCTACATAGGACGCCCGTGTGCGATTCTCAAAAGCCATTTAGGCGGCTTCTGAGATTGGGCATCCTATACAGAATCTGGACCTGAGTGTGCAGAACCTGAGCTGTTTTATTAATATTTGGGGACAGTGCGTCATTTTTAACAAGCAATGAGAAAGATGCCAGTACTCAATACCCCTAAGTACCCCCTCAAAAAAAGCTCTGATCCAATCTGCTCAATAAAGTGGCCAGAGTTTGAATCTAGCACCCTGTACAGGTTCCACTTCTTCACAACTGAACACCAATATACTTAGAGGGCCATTTTTGAAAAAAAAATCAGTCAGAATTGGGACATCCCATACATAACATCCTCCCCCATCCAAAAAAAAAAAAAGTCCATCTCACAGCCATTTTTGAACAGGAAAAATGTTTAGATTTCCTATTTGAAAATGTGTGAGAACATCTAAAATGAACAGCTATTTTCCCAAATAAAGCATCCAAATTATGAATGCCAAAAAATCAAGGACAAGAACAACTGTCAGGCACCATTTGTACAAAAATGGCCACAGAGCACTGCCGAAGCCTAGTGGTCAACAGAGTAGACTTTAATTCAGGGCACCCAGGTCCAGTACATATTCCATTGCAACTATCTTTTCCGTTACAGCTTCAAAATTATGGAACATATTGACAGCCTTTATCAAAGAAAAAAAAACACTTATCAAGTTCAAAGGAATGCTAAAATGCTGGCTATACAAGGATACAAGGATGCTTTTGAGAACTAACCCACGCGAAACAATTAGATATTTATTTTTTAAAGAAAAACAACTAAACTTTTAACCTTCTACTGTTCTGACTTATACGAGTTAACTTCATGCATTTCTCTAAAACATAGATGCTCTTATCCCCCCCTTTATGTTTTGACATACTTTGTTCTTCTTTCTTATATTTATTGTAGTTCTTTCTGCTCTCCTCACGTGTAGGTTTGTAATGTCTTGATCTTCAATGTATTTAAAACAGTATGGACTCCTACTTTTATTTCTAAATCACTTAGAAATTATGATAATGCGATGGAATCAAAATTTTAATAAAACTTGAAATTTAAATGGTGAACCCTCAAGAAACAGGAAAATACCTACTGAAGCTAAATGTACACCACGTCCAAATGGCGTCCAAATGGCAGATGAAATTTAATGTGGACAAATGCAAAGTGATGCATATTGAGAAGAGTTATCTGAATCACAGTTACCGGATGCTAGGGTCTACCTTGGGGGTTAACGCCCAAGAAAAAGATCTGGGTATCATCGTAGACAATACGATGAACCCTTCTGCCCAATGTGCAGCGGCGGCCAAAAAAGCAAACAGGATGCTAGGAATTATTTAAACAAGACTAAGAATGTTAACAAGACTAAGAATGTTATAATGCCCATACATTCCTCCTTGGGGTGACCTCATCTGGAGTATTGCGTTCACTTCTGGTCTCCTTATCTCAAGAAGGATATAGTGGTGCTAGAAAAGGTTCATAGAAGATCAACCAAGATGTTAAAGGTGATGGAACTCCTCTAGTATGAAGAAAGGCTAAAACAGTTACGGCTCTTCAGCTTGGAAAAGAGATGGCTGAGGGGAGATATGATTGAAGTCTACAAAATCCTGAGTGGAGTAGAACGGGTACTAATGGATCGATATTTCACTCCGTCAAAAATTACAAAGACTAGGGGACACTCGATGAAGTTACAGGGAAATACTATTAATACCAATAGGATGAAATTATTTTTCACTCAGAGAATAGTTAAGCTCTGGAACACGTTGCCAGAGGATGTGATAAGAGCGGGTAGCTGATCTTAAGAAAAGTTTGGACGTTTCTGGAGGAAAAGTCCATAGTCTGTTATTGAGAAAGACATGGGGGAAGCCACTGCTTGCCCTGCATCGGTAGCATGGAATATGCTACTCCTTGGGTTTTGGCCTGGTACTAGTGACCTGGATTGGCCATCGTGAGAACAGGCTACTGGGCTTGATGGACCATTGGTCTGACTCAGTAAGGCTAAATAAGTTCTTATGCCTCAATAGCTCTCAGGCTTGAAAGTGTCTTTAATATTTAGGTATAATAAGCATATGTCTCAGGGCAGGTATAAAGATTATTGTCCAAATTTTTTGCCTTGCACATTTATTTCCTTTTTAAAATGGAAAATACACATTGATATTTTAGTCCTATCCAAACCATTCCCTATGCACATTCATACTATGCCCCTTTGAAAACTGGATGTGGTGTAGATCTCCAAGTGTATACAATGATTTTCCAAAATCACTGTTTGCATAAGTGGCCCATCTACATGTGCTAATGTCACTGTTTACAGGTGAATATGCTTCCATATTAAAGGCATATGCTAATATATTTTCAGACTGCTTCAGTGTATGTATTTATGATCCCGCATGAACATCTATTTTGAAAAATTGCGAACCATGGAATCGAGGGTGATATATTCACGTGGATTAAAAACTGGTTGGTGGATAGGAAACAAAGAGTGGGGGGTAAATGGACAATACTCGGACTGGAAAAGCGTCACAAGTGGAGTGCCGCATGGTTCGGTGCTTGGGTTCGGTGCTCTTCAACATATTTATAAATGACCTGGAAATTGGTACGACGAGCGAGGTGATTAAATTTGTGGATGATACAAAGTTATTCAGAGTACTGAGGACACAGAAGGATTGCGAAGACCTTCAACGAGACATAAACACACTCGAGGAATGGGCTGAGAAAAGGCAAATGAGGTTCAACGTGGATAAGTGCAAAGTGATGCAAGTCGTTAACAAAAATCATATGCACAAATACAGGATGTCCGGTGCTGTACTTGGAGAGAGCCCTCAGGAAAGGGACTTGGGAGTACTTGTAGACAAGTCAATGAAGCCGTCCGTGCAATGCATGGCAGCGGCGAAAAGGGCGAACAGAATGCTAAGAATGATTATGAAGGGGATCACAAACGGATCAGAGAAGGTTATCATGCCGCTGTACCAGGCCATGGTGTACCCCCACCTGGAATACTGTGTCCAACACTGGTCACCGTACATGAAAAAGGACATAGTACTACTCGAAAGGGTGCAGAGAAGAATGACAAAAATGGTTAAGGGAATGGAGGAGTTGCCATACAATGAGAGGCTAGAGAAACTGGGCCTCTTCTCCCTTGAAAAGAGGAGACTGAGAGGGGACATGATCAAAACATTCAAGATATTGAATGGAATTGACTTAGTAGAGAAATAGAGCTTGTTTACTCTCTCCAAGTCAGAGAGAACGAGAGGGCACTCTCTAAAGTTAAAAGGGGATAGATTTCATACAAACGTAAAGAAGTTCTTCTTCACCCAGAGAGTGGTAGAAAACTGGAACGCTCTTCCGTCGTCTGTTATAGGGGAAAGCACTTTCCAAGGATTCAAGAAAAGATTAGATAAGTTCCCGCTGAAGCAGAACGTACGCAGGTAAGGCTAGTCTCAAATAGGGCACTGATCTTTGACCTAAGGGCCGCCGCACGAGAGGACTACGGGGCACGATGGACCACTGGTCTGACCCAGCAGCGGCAATTCTTATGTTATTATTTATATAGCACTTTTAGTCTAAAGTCTACATGGTTTACATTCAGGTTTATATTTAGTCTAAAGTCTAAGTGGTTTACAATCAGGTATTTTTCCCTATCTGTCCCGGTGGGCTCACACTCTACCTAATGTACCTGGGGCAATGGGGGATTAAGTGACTTGCCCAGGGTCACAAGTAGCAGCATGGGATTTGTACCCACAATCTCAGAGTGCTGAGACTGTAGCTCTAACCACATACTCCCCACCATTATAGATTGCTATTTTTAGTACATGTTGAATGGACTTGGCATGCATGTTAACCTTTAAACCCAGTTGTATTTACTTATCTTTCAAATTTATGTCTCACACAATCTAACATTCTATGTGGGTTACAAAAACATGAACAGAAAGAGCACCAAGGGGAATTTAAATGAACAAGACAAATTAAAATGATAACCGTTTCTCAATCAAAACATCTTCCTGTAGCAGCAGTGCATTTATCATTTACAATTTCCAACTCAAAGAATCCACTTAAAACACCAGTATGTTATTCATTGACACCGTACAACTGTATAAACAAAACTGTTTTCAGCTCTTTTTCAAAATGTGTTTAAGCTAGACAGGGTAATATAGTAACATAGTAACATAGTAGATGATGGCAGATAAAGACCCGAATGGTCCATCCAGTCTGCCCAATCTGATTCAATTTAAATTATTATTTTTATTTTTATTTTTTTTCTTCTTAGCTATTTCTAGGCGAGAATCCAAAGCTTTACCCGGTACTGTGCTTGGGTTCCAACTGCCGAAATCTCTGTTAAGACTTACTCCAGCCCATCTACACCCTCCCAGCCATTGAAGCCCTCCCCTGCCCATCCTCCACCAAACGGCCATACACAGACACAGACCGTACAAGTCTGCCCAGTAACTGGCCTAGTTCAATCTTTAATATTATTTTCTGATTCTAAATCTTCTGTGTTCATACCACGCTTCTTTGAACTCAGTCACAGTTTTACTCTCCACCACCTCTCTCGGGAGCGCATTCCAGGCATCCACCACCCTCTCCGTAAAGTAGAATTTCCTAACATTGCCCCTGAATCTACCACCCCTCAACCTCAAATTATGTCCTCTGGTTTTACCATTTTCCTTTCTCTGGAAAAGATTTTGTTCTACGTTAATACCCTTTAAGTATTTGAACGTCTAAATCATATCTCCCCTGTCTCTCCTTTCCTCTAGGGTATACATATTCAGGGCTTCCAGTCTCTCCTCATACGTCTTCTGGCGCAAGCCTCCTATCATTTTCGTCGCCCTCCTCTGGACCGCCTCAAGTCTTCTTACGTCTTTCGCCAGATACGGTCTCCAAAACTGAACACAATACAATATAAGAATTGCCGCTGCTGGGTCAGACCAGTGGTCCATCCTGCCCTTACAATCCGCTCATGCGGCGGCCCTCAGGTCAAAGACCAATGAGTCCAGCCTCACATGCGTATGTTCCAGTTTAGCAGGAACTTGTCCAACTTTGTCTTGAATCCCTGCAGGGTGTTTTCCCCTATAACAGACCCGGAAGAGCGTTCCAGTTGTCTACCACTCTCTGGGTGAAGAAGAACTTCCTCACGTTTATACTAAATCTATCCCCTTTCAGCTTTAGAGCATGCCCTCTTGTTTCTCCCTACCTTGGAGAGGGTGAACAATCTGTCTTTATCTACTAAGTCTATTCCCTTCAATATCTTGAACATTTCGATCATGTCCCCTCTCAGTTTCCTCTTGTCAAGGGAGAAGAGGCCCAGTTTCTCCAATCTCTCACTGTACGGCAACTCCTCCAGCCCCTTAACCATTTCAGTTGCTATTCTCTGCACCCTTTCGAGTAGTACTGTGTCCTCCTTCAAGTACGGCGACCAGTGCTGGACGCAGTACTCCAGGTGAGGGCACACCATGGCTTGGTACAGAAGTATGATAACCTTCTCTGATCTGTTCGTGATCCCCCTCTTTATCATTCCTAGCATTCTGTTTGCCCTTTTCACTGCCACTGCGCATTGCGCGGACGGCTTCATCGACTTATCGATCAGAATTCCCAAGTCTCTTTCCTGGGAGGTCTGTCCAAGTACCGCCCCAGACATCCTGTATTCGTGCATGAGATTTTTGTTATCGACATGCATCACTTTACACTTATCCATGTTGAACCTCATTTGCCATGTCGATGCCCATTTCTCGAGATTGGTTATGTCACGTTGCAGATCTTCGCAATCCCCTCACATCCTCACTTCTATGTTTCTATATGGAATATCTATGTTTCTATATGGAATAAACTACCACGCCAAGTAGTCGAGGCTAGTAGCGTGCTCGACTTCAAAACTCGATGGGACAAACAGGTGGGGGCGCTACAGAATTATGCATAAAAGATGGGTACTCCAGGGAGGGAGGGTTCTTGAGTGGGCAGATTTGTTGGGCCGCTGGCCCTCTTCTGCCGTCTTACTCTATGTTTCTATGTTTCACTACTCTGAATAACTTCGTATTGTCCGCAAATTTAATCACCTCACTCATCGTACCAATGTCCAGATCATTTATAAAGATGTTGAAGAGCATGGGTCCAAGCACCGAGCCCTGCAGCACCCCACTGGTGATGCTCTTCCAGTCTCAATATTGTCCATTTACCCCCCACTCTCTGTTTCCTATGCTCCAGCCAATTTTTAATCCATGTGAGTATTTCACCCTCGATTCCATGGCTTGCAATTTTCCAAAGTAGTCGTTCATGTGGAACCTTGTCAAATGTCTTCTAAAAAAATCCAGATATACAATGTCGACTGAGTCGCCCTTGTCTATCTGCCTGGTTACTCCCTCAAAGAAGTGCAGCAAGTTCGCCAAACATGATCTGCCTTTGCTGAAACCGTACAAACATTCAAAGAACATAAGAACTTAAGAATTGCCATACTGGGACAGATCGAAGGTCCATCAAGCCTAGTATCCTGCTTCCAATAGTGGCTAACCCAGGTCCCAAGTACCTAGCTAGATCCCAAGTAGTAAAACATATTTTATGCTGCTTATCCTAAGAATAAGCAATGGATTTTTCCAAGCCATCTCAATAATGGCCTATGGACTTCACTTTTAGGAATTTATCCAAACCTTTTTTAAACCCCGCTAAGCTAACTGATTTCACCACATTATTTGACAATGAATTCAAGAGTTAATTGCAAATTGTGTGAAGAAATATTTTCTTCGGTTTGTTTTAAATCTACTACTTAGTAGCTTCATCGCATGTCCCCCTAGTCCTAGTATTTTTGGAAAGAGTAAACAAGCACTCATTTCATAATTTGGGACCTGCTACTTTAAACAAACACACTATTAATGGTCAGCTGCTATTTATGATATATTACCTCAGACTGTAGCATAATATGATAACATTTGATAAATTTATAATAGAATGTATAATCCTTTGTAGCATATTTATCTTTATAAAAATTATATGTAACAATATGTTGCCTGTAACCCACCTAGAACTCTAATAATGATTTGGCAGAATATAAGATTGCTCATAACAACATCCTACTCATAATATGAATGTTCTCTTGTAACCCTTTCTGGGCTCCTTTGGGAGGACGGGATAAATAAATGACTAAATAAATAAATAACAAGCCTCCAAATGGATCAACTGGAAAGAGGGAATCTCAAGCAGAAAATGATCTGCTGACTGCAAGGCTCTGGCTAGTTGATACAGCTTCAAAGTTGACGCAATTGTAGAAGAAACCATGCCATTTTAGGGCTTTGAAAATTAAACAAAGAATCTTGAAGTTGATTCTTTCTTCTATTGGAAGCCAATGAAGAGAATTTAAAAGAGGAGTAATATGAACATATCAGACAATACCAGTCAGAACTCTTGATAGTAGCATTCTGTGCTACCTGAAGTGCTCTTAGATAATTCTGTGGCAAGCCCAACAGTAAACTATTACGATAATCAAAACATGGAAAGATTAAGGATTAAACAATTAGCCAAAAACTAGAAGGATTCAAAAGATCCCTAACTACAAAACATCATGCTGATAATCTTAAAGGTCTGATGTTTCAGTTTTATTTAGGTCCCCCCCAAAAAACATGGTAGGAGACTATTCTAGAATGGATACTAGCAGGCTCATAATCAGAAAACATAGACATCCAAAAAACATCCTAAATCAGCACTCGGACATCCTAATCGCCAGAATGTCCAAGTGTAGATAATCAAAACCCTATTTCTGTACATCTAGTTAGGTGTTCCAGCCTCTGTGTGTCGAAAGCACAAAATGGGCATGGTGGAGGCGTGCTATGGGCGGGCTTTGGGAATTCCCAAGGGTGGATTAGACATGGACGTCTTGCAGAGATAATCAAACATTTTGCAAGACATCCTGGACAGAACTTGTACGTTTGGAACTAGATCTGTTTTAGAAGGGTCTAAGTGCCACACCAGATGACCACTGCGTGTATCAAGGTAACACATCCCTGCATTCCCTCAGTGCTCACTGACCCTCTTACACCACACAAAAATGAGAACAAAAAGGTACATACCTGTCTCTAAAACAGCAGCATCTGGTATGGGGAAGTCTAGTAGAGCTGCACACATGTGTCTTAAGTAGCCTGGTGGGTGGGCAAGTGAAGCTTAGAGAGGAGGACTTAGGCCCATAAGCCACTCTAACCACTACATTTATGGTAGAATGTCTAAGCCCATTCAAAACCTAATTTACTGCCATATAGTTGCACCCATAAATGCTATTGGGGTGGTACATAGGAGGATATAGTAGATTTGGGGAGGAGTGGTTGGGGGCCTCACCCTAAATTATAAAGGGGTTATTGTAAGATATACAGCTGGCACCCTTTATGTGAAGTTCACAGCAGTGTTCCATTGCTCTGTCGGGATGTCTTTGTGGCCAGTCCATTACTATGATGGCCCCACCCACATCCAAAGGGTCAGGATTAGGACATTTTCAACATGGATGGTTTTCTGATCAAAAATGGGGTATGAAGTTAAATATCCCAGTGGCCAAGACGTCTACGTAGATGATTTTATATATATATATATATATATATATATATATATATATAATATAATATATATATATATAGACGTCCAGCAGTTTGCCATTCGTAAATGTCCATTTTTGTTCCTCCAACTTTGGATGTTCAGCTGGAAATGTCCAAGCTGGACTTAAAATCCCCTCTAGATGCCTAGCTTTTAATATAGAATACTAATGTAACACAGTACAAGCACACTTAACCATTAAGCACCTGCTGTAAAGCCTACATGGAGCAGGACTCGGGTGTAACTTAAAATGTAAGTGGGAGCCACACCTGTGTCCTGCTCATGGTCTTCCCCTGTGTATGTCTTCTATGGCCCAGATTCTATATACGACACCATTGTCATCAGCCACCTTAAAAGCAACCGGCGATCACGTAAGAACATAAGAATTTGCCGCTGCTGGGTCAGACCAGTGGTCCATTGTGCCCAGCAGTTCGCACCTGCGGTGGCCCCCAGGTCAAATACTAGTGCCCTGAGACCAGCCCTACCTGCTTATGTTCCAGTTCAACAGGAACCCATCTAACTTTGTCTTAAATCCCTGGAGGGTGTTTTCCCCTATAACAGCCTCCGGAAGTCACACATGTCAATCACATGACAATGCCGTTTATATAATCGTGCCTTCGGGAGAGGTAGGCACCAGAAATGTAGGCCAGGGTTTTCAAGGTCTACATATCCAGTGCCTACCTTTCACGTGAATCATGCTTACGGAGGCACTTTAAGATGCCTAACACCACTTCCAGCATTAACCACACCTACAGTGGCAGAAGTTATCATAAAATGCCTCCATTGGCATGATTCCTGCGCCATTTTGTTAGGCATTGGTAAGTGCTTACTCTTTTAAAACTGCTTTTAATCAGTTTTAGATGGCGTTTTCAACTTAAGTTAGGTACTGGTAGGGCACCCACTGGCATCTAACTTAAGGTGTCGTTTATAGAATCTGGGCCTATGGGCCTGATTCTCTATGTAATGCCTACAAAATTGGCACCAATCATAATGGTGCTTAGTGTGATTCTATGAAAGTCACATGCTTAGTCGCTGTACATGTCACTAACATTTATAGCAAGAAAAAACAGGCCTAAATACTTATGCCTGAGTTGTGCGCATATCAGCTGTATTCTGTAACGGTGCATTTAACTTTTAGGAATGCTTGCGATCCGCCCATGCTCCTTCCCTGGCTATGCTCCCTTTTGAGAGTCACACCTAGAACTGATAAACACCACTTTATAAGAATGCAGCGAACAAGCTGCGCATGTAATGTCTAATTTGTACCAATTAGCATAAATTATGAGGTGTTAATTGCCAATTACTGGAGGCAATTGATCTTGTTAAGCAATTAGGTTGTGCACTTATGGCACTATATACAGAATTTGGGAGTACGAGTTAAGCAAGTTTTTGCAGTATAACGCTTAGGTGCCCCGCTTGCTATATGTGAATAAGTGCTAAAATTCTAAATTTACATTCTCAATTGGTGTATAAATATTAGTGTCCAGCCAATAAAACCGCCCTTCATGCGCATATGCTCCTAATTATATTGCTGGATAAAAGAAAGAAAATACAATTGCAGCATAGGGTTCAGTAAGACCTATATATTAATATTTAATGCTTGTTCAGATGTTTTTTTAAGACTTGGGGAAAAAACATTCTGTTGCACAGTAAAATATCTGCTGCCATTTCCCTCACAAATGTACAAAAGAAAATAAGAAGTTCTGGAACGAATCTGCAATTCAATAATTTAATAGGATAATGACTCTCAGAGCTTTAACAAAGCTATTTGATAGATTTGACTAGAAATAATGTCATTAAATGCCATTTAATTTTTAGCGAAGTATGAGGTTCTTTACAAAAGCAAACTGAACTCCTTAAGTTTATGAAGATGATAAGTATGTCAACATTTGTTCTACACTACAGTAGCAACTGAGATTAATTATATGTTTTGTGAAGAGACGATTGAGGCCTGGAATACAAGTAATAGCGGAACCTGGAACGGCCCGCTCTCGTATCAAACCTCCTACTACCCCCACCCATCCTGGGTCCCAATAACACACACCACGCTGTCATTGGTGAAACCTGGCCGCAGCCCTGTTTATTGAAATAAACATATAACTTCAATAAGTTATAACCAAGTTTAACAAACAGGCATTGTAAACAACATTGTAACCAAAAACAACTTGACCCCGAGCTACTATGGCCATTAAATGGCCCCCCGTCCCTGCCATGCTAGCAAGGGTCTGTAATATAATAATTAAATGGCCCCTGACCCCGCCGTGCTAGCAAGGGTCCGAGAGGTGGCATGTCTCCACATGCCCCATTGTCCATGGTCATCCGACCCACCAGGCACGGCTCCGCGCCAGCTTACCGCTCATTCCTTGATGAGCCCAGCAGCCAGTAGCTCGGGATAAATGGAAGACTTTCCCTAGTGACTTTTAAAGGGGCTGACTTAACATAGAAATGTGATGGCATATAAAGGCCAAATGGCCCATCCAGTCTGCCCATCCACAGTAACCATTATCTCTTCCTCTCTCTAAGAGATCCCATATGCCTATCCCAGGCTTTCTTAAAATCAGACACAGTCTCTGTCTTCACTACTTCTACCGGAAGACTGTTCTACGCATCTACTACCCTTTTTGTAAAAAAAAATATTTCCTTAGCATAAGTTTATAATAATAATAATAACTTTATTTTTCTATACCGCCATAGTCAGACGGCTTCTAGGCGGTTCACATCGAAAGAAGGCTGGACATTCAGCGAATTCCAAATGCATGAGGGGGAATGTTACAGAAGAAAAGGGTTGTAGTGGAGGGAAATGTAAGAGGGGTTGAAAGGGGGAGGGAAAGTGAGAGGAGTAGGAATTGCCTGAAGATTGCTTCGGGTTTGTAGGGGGAAAAAGCGTAGTGAGCGCGGATTGGTCTGTTTAGGTGATGAATTTGTCAAACAGAGTGGTTTTGATAGATTTTCGGAATGCATTGTAGGTCTGTATGGTTTTATTTATGTAGTTTCCCAGCCAGGATTGTTGTCTGTTAGCTTGGAACATGAAGGTTTACTGGCCTGTCCCTTCCTCCTGCCTAGGGATCTCCTTGCTTTAACTTCTGGAGCATTGGTAGGACTAAATGCTTCTTCTTGAGGTTCAAGGTTAGGTTTAGCAGGGTCCCTGTCACAGTGCGTAAGTTTAGGATGGGATCTGCACCTAAATTTCATGCACAGGTTAAAAAGGGTGGCAAGGGCAGGTCATGAGCAGATCAGGGGTGAGGAAATGGGCAGGTCATGAGCAGATCAGGGCGTTCCTTTAAGTTACATGCAAATTTAGGTGTGGGCATTTGCCCGTCTACAGTTAAGAGTGAGCGTTTATGCCTGCCATTCAGCTGGTGTAAGTGCTCATCCTATAGTTAGGTGTGTAAATGCAGACTTATAGAATACAAGCTTAGCACACATCATCCTAGCACCTGTAAATCCTGGCAACCTTTTGAGAATTTACCCCTTTAGGCACATTCATTCATGCATTTTTATAAAAGCCCTTTTCAGGTTTTATATGTAGGAACAGCTTCATAAAATAACTCCCCACAGGGTTAATTTTGTAACTGGACGCACACTGTGTGGGCTTCAAAATGTCACATATACTAATTTTAAATGCAAATAGTAATTATACCTAAAATAAACAAATTATAAATACATGGTTGACAGGTATGCATAAAACATGCAAAATGTATAGCTGTCAGGTATGTATAAATCATGCAACAAAAAATATATAAGTAGATAAACCATATTCAAAGGAATGATAAAAATTAACAGGGGTGTCTATAAAAAGATATTTATAAATAAAGCTATTAATGTGACAACTGTGACAAATGAGTTTGAACTTATTTTGAAAAAATGTGGTTATTTTGAAAGGTGTTATGCCAAATTGTCATAAAATAAATAAGTGAAATAATAAGCATGATAAAAGTGATATATATAATCATTTGTATTATATGAATATAAAAGTGATAGTACTATCAGCATTGGAATACTTACCTCACCAGCCTTTGCTAAAAACCTCTAGCACAGCTTGGTAAAGGGAGGTGGGATGTTTGTCTGAGAAAAAAATATTTCTCAGAGAAAAAATATGGATCTTAAATTAATATGACATTAAGCAATACTATAAATGTGGAAAGGCTGTAAAACTCCTAGTGACAAATCATGGTTGCATAAAGTCTCTTTCTTTCAGTCTTATACTGTAACACCAGAAAGATCCTTAAAGTCCCACTTAGAAACATAGTGGGAAGGAAGATGGTGAATGAGTTGGTACCATGAGGCTCTCTTGTATAAACATATAGGGCTCCTTTTACGAAGCCGCGGTAGCGGCTTTAACGCGTACGACTTTTAATCATGCGCTACCCCCGCGCTAGCTGAAAAACCACCGCCTACTCAAGAGGAGGCGGTAGCGGCAAGCACGTCCGGCAGTTTAGCACGTGCTATTACGCACGTTAAACCGCTACTGCGGCTTCGTAAAAGGAGCACATAGGCTAAAAAAATGCACCCATGTGAAGAAAGAGCCTTAAAATAATCATACTAACCCCATTGTACTAAGTCATGGTAGAAGGTTCTATCGTGGTTCGGAGTGCTAAATGCTCCAACAATGCTCCAATGTTGCATCTCTGTCTCCCCTTGCTCAACTGCTTACCTGCCCTCCACAGCTACAGTGTCAGAGACAGCACTAAAGGCTGCCTCTCTAGCTAGCGGGATCCATCTTCTGCCACATCCGACTGCACTGATGCAACTCCTATGGGAGGGCCACAGAAGAGGAAATGTCCTGCCAACTAGAGAGGCAGCCTTTTTGCGCTGTCTCTGATGCTGCAGCTGTGGAGGACCCAGCAGATGGGTAAGAAGCTGAGAGTGGAGGGAGGTGCTGGACCCAGGAAGGTGTATGTGCTCACAATGGGGGGGGGGGGGAGGACCATTTTGGTCCTCCCACCGAGGGCCCACTGAGTCCCAGCTACGCCTCTGGTGTAAATGTTAGTGCCTCGTTTATACAATGCTTTATTTTATGCAACTTCGAGTGCATTGAGCTGCTCAAAACATGGCCTCCACAATAAAAACATTTGTTTATACCGTTTATAGAAGTATGAACCTTGTTTTTTGCATGTCTTATGATTGACTTTAAGATTCATACTGTGAGAAAAAAGATGCAGTATTCAAGGATAGTGTAGCATGCCAACAAACGACAATGGTCTTGCAAACTTATTTTCATGCTTCCACATATAGTCAGGTTTCATATGGCTAATATAATTTTCCTAAATTGATGATGTGTGACTATCACAGAGGCTGGTCAAGCCTTCAGTATCATTCTGGGATGTGATCTACTGCAAAGCATTACATGCTGTAGGCTTTGGTGATGATTTATGTCACATCAGATTGTGAGTGAGACAGAATATAATGCTTGTGACAGGAAACTTTGCAATGTAACATGGCAGAACGTGAATCATTGTGTCAGATTTTACAAGACAAGATCAATTATTGTTACGCATGCGCCATCAGTTCTGACAAGTGACACCTTTTGTTTTAACCTATGTGGCATATTTTTAGCACATTAGATACCCTCTGAAAACGTTCTGAGAATTTAGCTCTACTGAAGACGAATGTTAACCCAAGGCTTGATGAGAATGGCAAAATGACTTTATGTTGTGCAGGAGTTAAAATATGGAACTCCCTTGTAGGCCAAAAACGAAAATGTAGTGAAAGGGCATGTTTAGAAAATTACTCAAGACGTAATTATTTGTAAATGCCTTTTTTAGCCAATAATTTTACTCTCTGCACAATTGATGAATTATTCATGATTCTTATTATATAAGCTACTAGTGTTTAAGCCCGTTACATTAACGGGTGCTAGAATATATGTATGTATGTCTTTCTTTCTGTCTGTGCTTCTCCCTGCCCCTGTCTCTTTCTTTTTTTATTTCTGTCTCTCTCCCTCTCACTGTCTGTCTTTCTTTCTGTCAGTCTCTCTCCCTCTGGCCCCCTGTTTGTCTGTCTTTCTTTCTTTCTGTCTCTCTTCCTGTCCGCTGTCTTTCTATCTCTCTGTGGCCCCTTGCCTGCCTGCCTTTCTTTGTCTTTCTCTATGGCCCCCTTCTTTATCCTCCCCAAAGCAATCCAAGATTGCTCCCTGACCCCCCAAGGCAAAGCACGTTTGCTCCCTGACCCCCTTTGTCTACCCCCCCACCCCCCATGCAGCAGCATCATGTCCTCCAACTCCACTTCCTTGTGAAGGAACATTTACCTACCCCCACCCCACTTCCCTGTGCAGCAGCATTCCCTCCCCCTTTATTAAAGGTATAGGCACACTCCTTCTTGCCTCATTCAACTTGTTCAGCCTCAGCACACTCGTTCTTGTCAGCAGTGTGCACAAAAGACCTAGCCTGCTCTCTATTCCCTCTGGGGCCGATTTTTTTTACATCGGGTGCCATGGGAGGTGATCGGGGCTATCGGAGGTGGAGCGGCATGCAGGGCTATTTTCGGGATCGGCCGTTTTTGCAGCGTCGGATCCTTTGCTTTGGCTGGCCGACTTAGGCCTGTGCGCGTCGTCGGCCTGGAGGAGTCGGTCGTGGCGGTCCACCCGTGCGCAGTGGGTGATCAGCCATTTTTGCAGCGTCGGATCCTTTGGTTTGGGTGGCTGACTTAGGCCCTTGCGCATCGTCGGCCTGGAGGAGGCGGTCAGGGCCTAGAGGAGGCGGTCGGGACGGGGCTCCCATGCACGACTCCATGATCGGCTGCGTGGGAATTTAGAGGCATTGGTGAGCAGCGAGCGTACAGCTTCAGGTGTGTAGGTTCTGGTCTCTGATCCGGCAGTAGTCGGGTCCTGTTTACTGTGAAGAGGTCTGCTGCTGCCTGGAGGAGCTGAAGAGTAGGGAGCAGTCACTGCTAGCGCATGCGCACTCCTGCCGAACACGGACATACGGAACAGGGAACACGCAGGTAGGAGTGCGCATGCGCGCTTAGCATTTTATTATAGTAGATGGTATTGTTCGCAGATATGATTTCTAATGATTGTTTGTGTGTGTGTTTTATCATGTTTTTACAAAATTATGTATGTAAATTATGTCAACCGTTTAGTTTTAAACAGTATAGAAATTTTTTAATAAAATAAATAAATAAATATCTATGGAAAATCATGAATTATTCATTGGATATTATTTAGGTCCCAGGAAAAAAAAATGACGTTTCGTTTTCACATTTCCTCTCATTTTCATTTTAAGTGAGTTGCAATGTCTACTACTTTAGTGGTGTAATTTTCACTCTTTCCCCTAAATAGGATGATATGCCCATTTACTTGTTGCATAGGTCATTTGCTGCATCAGAAACACAAAGAGAAAAGCTACTTACTATTCACACAAAGAATTAACCCATCATTACATCCCTGGCACAATGACAACCTTAGTAGCATTATTCATCATCTTAAGAAACATAGAAACATAGAAGAAGAAGATGACGGCAGAAAATGGCCATAGCCAACAAGTCTGCCCACTCTAATGACCTACCCCCCTTGATTTTATCTCCCTAGAGAACCCACGTGTGTATCCCATTTCCTTTTAAAATCTGGCACGCTGCTGGCCTCAATCACTTGAAGCAGAAGTTCATTCCAATGATCAACCACCCTTTCGGTGAAGAAATACTTCCTGGTGTCGCCATGAAAGACAGATATAAGGTCAATCATACCCAAAACTCAGGACATGACTGACCTAGGTTACCAGACGTCTGGATTTATCCGGACATGTCCTCTTTTTAAATGCAATGCAGCGATGTCACACACGTGCATGTGACATCATCGCATCACACCTGCACATGCGCAGATGCTCTCCTGACGTGGATCCGAGCAGGAGAACAGGATGAGGGGTTGGGAATGGGGCAGGGCTGGGTGGAGCTTGGCGAGCCTGGGGGGCATACCATGGTTCCAGATTATACAATAGTAAAATCTGGTAACCCTATCAAAACCACTGTGGCAAAAATTACAAGATTGACAAATTCTGTGGATTAATAAGTTTCTACCACCCCTGCTAGTTGAAAAAGGTTACTATTTCTATTTTGACTTGTTTTTCTAATTTCAAAGGACACCCAAAGCATCTTATAAATAGTCAAAAATCCAATGTAAAGTAACAAAGCATATAATATACATGGCAGGGTCAACGTCCAGCCTTCAGCAGTCACCATTACTAGAAATGCTGACCACTATGGGCAGATTTGGGATATTCAGTGCCGGGTTAAATCCAGATACTCAGTACTGAATATCCAGTACATGAGCTGTCACTGGTTGGTGACGAGTCAAAACCGCGTGAGACAATCACGCACGGACAATGCCAGGCAGACAATTGCGCACAGGACATCAGCGCACTGGATTGAAACACTATTTTAAAATGCTCCGAGGAGGTGGGGGGGAACCACCCCACTTTACTTAGAATTGTTGGCGCTCCCGTTCGGGGGTGGGGGAACCCCCCTCCCCCACCATTACAGAGCAAACTGTAATATTTTCCCTAAAAAACAGGGAAAAGGGCTGTTTCCTCTATAATGGGGGGTCCTCACCCACCCCCACAATGGGAGCACCAACAGTTCTAAGTAAAGTGGGGTGGTTCCCCCCACACACACACACCCCCTCGGAGCGTTTTAAAATAGTGTTTCAATCCAGCGCACTGACCTCTTGCGCGTGATTGTCTCATGCGGTTTCATCTATGTACCATCTGGGTTCAGCTGATGTTCAGTGTTGGTACCCAGATAATATCCGGTCAAGTTAAGACAGCCTTTTTTCAGACCAACTTGTCCAGATAGTTGTTCAGACACTGGCACTGAATATTGATGGTTCCCAGATAATTCCAAGCTTTACCTTAGCTCCTGCCCTGGACTGCCCCAACCCTAACTGAAAAGTGCCACCGTGATCGATGCTGATATTCTGTGGCATGTATGCACCAGTTAAGAGCTGCTAAATATCAACACCAAACCTAGTGAGTGTGATTTTTTTTTTTTTTTAATAAATCTTTTTATACCTTCTTTTTGCCAAAGCTATTCAAGAAGATTTACAATAATAAAATAAAAATCATGGTTTTAGAGCCTTTCATAGTATGGAACCAAATAAACACAGGTTGGAATGTTTATACTCAAAAGAGAACTTTTCTGAAATACCTCAGCCCCACCACTCCACCGCTATAATAGTTTTTTAAGCGGGAGATTTATGTGGTGCCTCATCATTGGTAGATCATTTTAAAGCGCCATGAGTGTATATTTTTTTACTTTTTCTATTCAAAAATTTTTTTGTTAGTTTTCGTATTAATTTCACAATAAATAGATAAATAAATAAGCAGATGTAAAAGTAGAATTTGTATACTTAGCTTCTACACACAGCTCAACCAGGGAGTAAGACCCGACATGTTTCGCACCATCGGTGCTGTCTCAAGGGTCTCCCTAGGTGGCCGTAGTCATCAGACCTCAATCTTGTGAGTCGGATGACTACGGCCACCTAGGGAGACCCTTGAGACAGCACCGATGGTGCGAAACATGTCGGGTCTTACTCCCTGGTTGAGCTGTGTGTAGAAGCTAAGTATACAAATTCTACTTTTACATCTGCTTATTTATTTATCTATTTATTGTGAAATTAATACGAAAACTAACAAAAAAATTTTTGAATAGAAAAAGTAAAAAAATATACACTCATGGCGCTTTAAAATGATCTACCAATGATGAGGCACCACATAAATCTCCCGCTTAAAAAACTATTATAGCGGTGGAGTGGTGGGGCTGAGGTATTTCAGAAAAGTTCTCTTTTGAGTATAAACATTCCAACCTGTGTTTATTTGGTTGCATATGATAGTGGGTTGGCTACATTTCTAATTGATACTGGTTCTGAGGGAATAGTTTCATAGTATGGAGACACTGTTTGAGATGGTTTCAGCTGTGTGGGAGCACTTAAGCTTGGGGCGACAGATACTGGTGCTGCAGTTTGATGTTTCTGCTGTGTTTGACGCAGTGGATCATCAGTTAATGCTATATAGGCTGAGTGAATTGGGTATTTATGGTAATGTTTTTCAATGGTCGAAAGAATGTTTGGAAGGAAGAACATATCAAGAAGCAAGAAGCACTGAATTATCTGAAATATGGAAAGCTAGATGTGATGTGCCTCAAGGTTTACTTTTATCATCTTCCTTACTTAGCATATATATGAGGGAATTAGGAAAAACCTTTTCAAATTTAGACTACACAGTATATACTTATACAGATGACATATTTCTACTTTGTCCACTTATGGAAGTGACTATGAATGTTCCTGAATATATTAGTCAAGTTATAGGCAAAGTTAGGAAAAACTTATTAAACTGAATACAGCTATGTCAAAACTTATTGGTATTGATCTTCACTATCACATGCATATATTTATCTGATGATATGTTGCTTTAGCTTGTCTTCTAACCATCCCCCCCCACCCGCTTTTGTAGTGGGGGCTTTGTTAACTAATTGTGATGTATGGTTTGTTTATTTGTATATGCTAAAATTTATAAAATAAAACATTTAAAAAAAACAAAGAAAAACTTATTGGTTTTGGAAATTGAGAGAATCTATATGAATGAAGTAAAGTTAATATCTGGTGAAGATTTGAGAATAGATAATGCATCTAGAATCTTAGGTGTAATCCTGGATTCTGATTTAGAATTAAATCATCATATGATAATACTCTAAATTCTTTTTCCATCTTTAACAACTGAGAGTTATAAGATTTATCTTGTTTTTGAGTACTTGGTCAATCAATATTACTGCCATATTTGGATTATTGCAAATTTTTTTTATTTACTATGGAGCATCTGAAAAGGTTCTTACTAGGTTTCAATTGTTTCAAAATACAGCTGCTAGACTAAACTTTTCGATTAGAAAATTTGAAAGGGCTTCACCTCTTTTGACTTCCGATTAGATACAGGATTAAGTTTTAAGGCATCGTGTCTAGTATATAAGGCATTATATGGTAATTAGTGTTTAAGCCCGTTACATTAACGGGTGTTAGAATATGTCTGTCTGTTTTTCTTTCTTTCTGTCTCTCTCCCTCCCGCTTTCTATCTTTCTTTCTATCTCTCTCTCTCTCCTGCTGTCTGTCTGCCTTTCTGTCTCTCTCCCTGCCTGCTGTCTGTCTTTCTTTCTGTCTGTCTCTCTCCCTGGCCCCCTGTCTGTCTGTCTTTCTTTCCATCTGTCTCTCTCCCTGCCCGCTATCTGTCTTTCTTTCTGTCTCTCTCCCTGGCCCCCTGTAAGTCTGTCTTTTTCCGTCTGTCTCTCTCCCTGGCCCACTTTGTCTGTCTTTCTTTCTGTCTGTCTCTCTCCCTGGCTCCCTGTCTGTTGGTCTTTCTTTCTTTCTGTCTCTCTCCCTGGCCCTCCTGTTTGTCAGTCTTTCTTTCTATCTCTCTCCCTGCCCCCCTGTTTGTCTGTCTTTCTTTCTGTCTGTTTCTCTCCCTGGTCACCTGTCTGTTTGTCTTTCTTTCTGTCTCTCTCCCTGGTCTCCTGTCTGTCTGTCTTTCTTTCTTTCTGTCTCTCTCCCTGCCCATTGTCTTTCTGTATGTCTGTCTTTTGTTGTCATGCGCTGAGATGCTTCAGCTCCAGCCCCCTTCTCCTACTTACTCTTAAATCACTCCTTTTGCCTCCTCCCCAGCCTTAACAACCGCCAACCACAGTCCGTATGCTGAGCGTTGGTATGCCTGCTTCCATTAATTTTGTGCTCTCCTTGGCCCTGTTAGATTGAGTGAGGGCAGGAGGGGGGAGTCGCCGCTGTGGTCGCCACCTCCGTGTGTCTGTGCTTAAGGTGCCTCTGCAAGCGCAGTAGAAGGAGCCAGCATTGCCAAAGGAGGGTGACGGGGAAACCGCCACTGACTCCTTCTACTATGCATGTGTGGCACGGAAGCACGGATCACAGACGCAGGGATCACGAAGATTGAAGTGTGCGCTAAGGGTTTTATTATAGTGGATGCATCTCTTTTATACTTTCCAGCTAATTTTATTACTACAAGGAGTAACTGTAGCTTTAAACTTCAGTTTTCAACTGTTTTTTGAGTAATTAGGAAGAGTCAACTGGTACGATCGTTTTCTTATCAGTTAGTTCATACATGGAACAGTCTTCCTTTAGAAATAAGAAGCCTGAATTCATATATTATTTTTTGTAAAGTTTTAAAGACATACTTTTTTTTTTTTTTTAAGTTCAAGTATTTTATTAGTTTTTTTTTTTTTTTTTCCTTTTTTACAACAACAACAATACAGCTGTACTATGCAGTACAAGGTGCCAAACATAGCATATGCCGACATTTACAACAGCAGACATTTGCATAACATAGGAATATTGATATGTTTACATGTGATAGTTGAAAATTTTCTGCAATCTGTGACGTCAGGAATTTAGTATATCTGTTTTGAAAATAAGATATAACACTAAGTGAAGAACAAAAACATAGAAAGGTCATGAATTGGCATAGTCATGTACATATTTCCAAATGGCATAATATTGGGGTAATGTATTCATCTTTTCTGCATAAACCTTTTCATATTTGTTTGTAATACATAATGAATTCCACCATGTGTGCCATTCTGCTTTGGAGAGATCTTTCCAATTATGAAGGGTGATTTGTATAGCTATGGATAACATTATCGTAAGGAGTCTTGTCTCAGCTTTGGATAGTACCCTAGACAGAGCTTGCTCTCTTATAATAATTACCCTAAATGAGAGTGTGTCAGTAATATTCAATATGTCACTAATAGTTTTCCATATTCTATCCCAATATATACGAACAAGTGGACAATCAAAAAGAAGATGTTCTAATGTGCCGACCTGTTTCATGCATGACCAGCACATTGTGGAGGATTGTTTATCTATCTTGTTGATCAGCACCGGTGTCCATGTAACTCTATGCATAATGAAAAACATAGATTGTAGCAATGATGCCGATTTGATAGATTTCAATAATGAGGTCCATACCTCGATCCAATCAATAGCATCAGAGGGCAGACTCAGTTGTTGTTGCCATCGAAGCTCTGTCTCCGTAGGGCCTTTGAAGATGAATCCCTGTATTAGTTTATACCAAAAGGAAGCTTTAAGATGGTTGTTTGGCATGTTACTTAAAGTAATTTGTAATCCTGGAGAATCAAAAATCACCATATCCATTGAAATAGAATTCTTAATACAATGACGTAATTGTATCCATCGGAATTGTTGTGTCAGAGGAAGTCCTGTTTTGGTTGTCAGTTCATTGAAAGGAATCCAATCCTTCTCTGTAATTATATCTTTTAGGGACCATATATTGCATTGTTGCCACAGTTTCCAATTAATAGTTTCGTTCTGGATCTTAAATTTATCATTATTCCATATGGAAACGGCAGAAGAATCAATCCATTTCACTTCATGGATAGAGTCGACCTCTTCTATAGCCTTTTTATATGATGTCAGAATGAGTTCGGACTTATCTCTTTTGGTCAGTATAGTCCCAGCCAAGTATTTTAGCTTGTAAATACCATATAATTCGCTTTCTAGAGTCAGCCAAGCCGGTGGGTCAAGATGTCTAAGACCAAAATATCCTTCAGCCCAATGTCTCATAATGAATGCATGATGGTAATGTATAAAGCTCGGGAAGTTCACTCCACCTTGGGATTTCGGAGCTTTCAATTTATGTAATGCTATTCTCGGCTGTTTGTTATGCCACAAAAATTTGGAAAGTACAGAGTCAATAGATTTATAAAAAGTTGACGATAAGTGAAAGGGTAACATACTTAAAACATAATTGATTTTGGGAGACAGCATCATTTTAATTGTTTCAAGCCGCCCCCACCAAGTAATTGTCAAAGGGGACCATCGACTTATAGTGCTCTTGATAGAATCTATGATGTATTCTTCATTTAAACGAATGGTGTCTCCTATCGTGGGGCCAAAAAGAACCCCCAAATATTTCATGGAAGAAGATATCCATTTTAGACCAAATGCAGTAACATCAAACTGCGCAGCAGGGCAATTAATGGGCATGGCTTCAGTTTTATTTGTGTTGAGTTTATACCCCGACACTTTGGCATATTCTTTTATCGTGGATAGTAAATGAGGAATTGACTTGGGCGTGGTGTAGAGCAAAATATCATCTGCGTAAGCTGAGATTTTTATTTCACTCTCTATGTTTTGAAATCCCTTTATATCCGAGTTGTGTTTTATCCGCAAGATCAATGGTTCCAGAGCTAAGTTGAATAGCAAGGGTGACAATGGACATCCCTGTCTGGTTCCTCTAGTAGGTTGGAATGGAGTGGATAGCGAGCCATTAATGAACACTCTAGTGGTGGGTTCAGAATATAATACTCGAATTTTATTTATGAATTCCTCCGATATACCAAACCATCTCATCGTTTGAAAAAGGAAAGGCCATTCTATTCTATCAAATGCCTTTTCCGCGTCAAGGCCTACCGCGATGATTTCTTGATCCTTTTGTTGTTGTACACAAGATATGATATTTGCAAATGTACGTGTATTGTCGTTGGAGTGACGACCTGTGATGAAACCACACTGAACAGATGATATCAGTTTAGTAATAATGGCTTGGAGTCTAGTTGAAAGTAATTTCGCGTATATCTTTGCGTCCACATTGATTAAGGACAATGGTCGATAGTTAGCCACTAATTTGCTATCTTTCCCAGGTTTCGGTAGTACAATTATAGTTGCTTCCGTGAAAGACCCTGTTGCTCCTCCATTAGCTATAAGATGATCTATATATTGTAGATATTATGGTGCAATGTCTACTTGAAACGCTCTGTAGAACTCCACAGTCAATCCATCCGGTCCAGGAGTTTTTTTTAAGGCCATTGAGTTAAGCGTTGTCTCAAATTCTGACAAGGTTATCGGAGTGTTCAGCATATCATTATCCAACGACTCTAGTTGTGGATGGGGAATGTCTTCCAGGAATTCCATTGTCTGTTGCATATCACAGGATTCAGAAGTGTATAATTTTTTATAAAAATCCATAAACGTCTGGGAGATTACCGAATCGTCCGTAACTTCCGTATCAGCATCCATCTGTATGGACGAAATATTTGATCTTTCTTTGCGGATCTTAAGGAAATTCGCCAATAAGTGTCCACATTTATTATTACCTGCATAATATGATGCCGACTGCTGGAAGACTGTGTGAGCTGCTTTCTGGCTTAAGGAGTTATTATATTTGAATTTTGCCTTATTCAAGCGAATCAGAATTGAGACATCAGAAGGGGTAGTTTGATGTTGCCTCTCTATGTCCCTAATTTCATCTTCCAGCAGTTTCTGTTCCTCTTTCAATTGTTTGGTTTTGTGGGACGAATAAGTAATTATCAGTCCTCTCACATAAGCTTTAAAAGCGTCCCAGCAGCAAGGCCATGACGTGTGTTCTGGTTTATTGAACTGGAAGTATTCCGCTATTTGTGTTTTCATTTGTGCGCAGAATGTTGGATCCAAAAGCAGAGCATTATTAAACCTCCATTGAGAGGTTGTTGTCTTTGGAAGTGTCTGTTTGATCTGTAGGGAGATGGCAGCATGGTCCGAGACTAGGATAGGAAAAATTTCCGCTTTCAATATTGTATTAGTCATAGCTTCACTTATCAGGAAAAAATCTATCCGTGAATATGATGAATGAGGAGGAGAAAAATAAGTGTATGAATTCACGTTCTTGTGTAGGTGACGCCAGATGTCTAATAAATTAATATCCTCCATCATATTACGTAAAGCATACCAAGCTTTGGTTTTTTTGTATACACATGAGGATTTCCTATCATTTGTGGGGTTCAAAATGAGATTAAAATCTCCTGCTATTATCAGTTGTGAGCCAACATCCTCCAATAATGATTCTTGTAATGAATGAAAGAACTCAGGAGAATCTACATTCGGCCCGTATACATTAAGGATACAATAATCTGTATCTAAGTGTTTAAAGTGAACCTTAACCCATCTGCCATTTAAATCTGTAGTTGTAGATATTATAGAGATCTCTCTTTTTTTCCTAATCAATGTGATTACTCCACCTTTTTTGTCAATAGCGGGTGAGTACATCGGGGGTAATGCCCATGACACATGAACTTTTGCAGAAGCAGTCGAATCTAAGTGGGTCTCCTGTAACAAGATAACATCTGGCTGTTGACCTTCTAAATATGTTATGATTTTTTTCAATTTAATTTGATTATTGAGACCTTTCGTGTTCAAAGAGACAATATTAAGTGTCATTAGACTTGGATATTAGTATGAGACATATATTCACAGCAGAAAGTTTGAAATGTATCAAAAGATGAGAAAGTAAACATAATAAGACAGTATATATGTTTGTTTTGTTAGCTGTCAGCATAGAAAATAAAACAATACAGATTGGCACAGCTGAAGTAAAGCACCTCGATACTGCTATGGCGAAAGCTACTTCGCCTGCAACAAACATTGTGGGTGTGTCTGAGTAACATCAAAACAGCAACCTGTACCCGGCTACCCCACACCCTCTTACAGAAGGAACCTATAAAATGAAAAGAATCATAGATTTCAACCCTCGCCAATACCCTCCCATCGCAAAGTTATTAACAGAGCCATAAACAATAGGACCTAACAGCTTTAGTAAAACACATTGAAATGTATGCAATGAGTTTAGTCACTCATACCAATGTATATATGAACTATACTTTATATGCTCAGTCATTCTCTTAGACCTGGTTAATCGGGGTGGGTGAATGCTGTTCTATGAAGGTAGCCAAATCCTCTGGGCTGGTGAAGTCTTTAGTGTTGTTATGTAAGGTGACTCTCATTCGAGCTGGATACATCAAACCAAATCTAGCATTTAGAGCTTTCAGCTGCGGTCTGTAAGCCAACAGGGACTTGCGTCGGTGTGCAGTGGTCTTGCTCAAATCTGGAACAAACAGCAAGGTGTTTCCTTCGTGCTGAATTGGAGATTTAATTTTTGCTTTCTGCATGACTTGTAGAACATGTTGATAGCGTAGCACTTTCATAACCACTGGCCTAGGTCTTCGGTCAGCGGGGAGGCGATTAGACGGCACACGATGGGCACGCTCTATCTCGAAGGCACGTGTGAAAGTGATATCCAGCACTTTGGGTATTAGGTCTTCTAGTACTGCAATAAGCTCAGAATCTCTACCATTTTCTGGCAGACCTAATAATCTTATATTACAGCGTCGAGATCTGTTACCTTGATCTTCCATTTCTTGCTCCAGCGTGGCAATTCGGGTGTGTTGACGGCGCAGCTCAGACAATTGCAACGTGGTCGCCTCCATTTTGTTTTCGAGGGTATCTACCCTTGACTGCATATGAGTAAATTCTTCAGTGAGGGTGGTGATTTTCTCATTTATTTCTTCAGTGCTTTGTTTGGTGTCTGTAACCAGCTCTTTTAATTCTCTGAGTTCAGCGAGAATTTCACGAGTGGAGTCGGCCGCCGAAACCGGAAGTGGCGTTTTCGAAGGGGAGGCCGGGTCGGGCTTGTGGCGCTTGTTTATTTTTTTGTCTGACATCTCGCCAGCCCCGATCGTTTTCCCCGACAGATACTGCAGCTCCTCTGAGTGATTAGCGATTTCGGGAGGGTTGTAGCAGTGCCGAAAAATAAAGGTGAAAAGATTATTTTAACTGATTCTGTCAGTCGGGTGTGGGAGCACAACGCTCAAGCCGCCATCTCGATCGGGCTCAAGCCACGCCCCCAAGACATACTTTTTTTGATAAATGTTATTCTTGATATTTTGCCTTTTTGTGCAATAATATTTAAATATATGTGTTCTCCTTAATGTAGGGTTCTTCTTAGGTAACCTAGGCAACGAATCTGGAGAATCGCTCCCATCACAATCTCTCCCTTAAATCTGATTCCTAAACTGTTAGCCACAATTCCTAACTATGTATGTTCCACTCAATTTGTAGCATCTTTTTAATCATTGTAAACCGCATAGAACTTCACGGTCCTGCAGTATATAAACTGTTATTATTATTATTATTATTGTTGTGATCTGCTCTGAATCTGAATTGAAAAATAGCAAAATATAAGACTACTGATTAGATTAGATTAGAACTAAAGAAGAGAGGAAAGGAGGGTTCTGACCTGATATTCTAGACCAGGGGTGTCAAAGTCCCTCCTCGAGGACCGCAATCCAGTCAGGTTTTCAGGATTTCCCCAATGAATATGCATGAGATCTATTTGCGACTGGATTGCGGCCCTCGAGGAGGGACTTTGACACCCCTGTTCTGGACTGTTTCCCACATGCTGCCTGGCTGGAGTAAGCTACTATTTTTGGAGCTGTGACTTTATTCTAGGAGCTGGCTATAACCAGACTTGGATGATAGACACAGGGCTGCAGACCCTGTGTTTGGGAATGGCAGTGGCTAGTCAAAAAAAGCATAGTTTGTTCCTGTAAACTAGAACCTTAGTCCCCCTTCTTTTTGTTGGTTTAAGTATAACCATTCCCGGTTCATAGACAACCCCGCGAAAGACAAAGGCATGCGCCGACAACTGAGCGCAAGACGGAGGCGCGCGCCGAAGAAAATTACAGTTTTTAGGGGCTCCGACGGGGTTTTTTCTTGGGGAGCTCCCCCAGTTTACTTAATAGAGATCGCGCTGGCGTTGGGGGGGGTTTGGGGGGTTGTAACCCTCCACATTTTACTGTAAACTTAACTTTTTCCCTAAAAACAGGGAAAAAGTGAAGTTTTCAGTAAAATGTGGGGGGTTACAACCCCCCACACCCCCCCTCAATGCCCCCACAATGCGGCGCAATCTCTATTAAGTAAAGTGGGGGGATTCCCCCCCATACCCCCCGTCGGAGCCGTAAAAAACTGTAATTTTCTGCGGCGCGCGCCTTTGTCCCGGCACGCTTTTGACCTGACACCACCATTCCCTGTACCTGTGAGGCAACAGGCACGGTTTGTATGCCAATGAACACTTTCTGTTCATTTGCAAAGTGTGTTCAGGTTTTATTTGCAGGACCCTCCCCTATAGCACTTGTTTTACCATGTCACAGGCATTTTGTCACCAAGATGTTATTTTAGAATTTGCACTAAGCACATAGCATAGGGACACCTAAACCTTGGCAAGAATTTATAGAATTGACGCCTTAGTGGATTAGACTCTTGGCAGCCAACAAGAGTGTAATTAGCTGTGCTGGCATTTGTTTTCTTTGCTTCCTAGCTGTGAAATTGAGCTTTACCTGTTAAACCAGGTTGTCCAACTATTTCCACGCGGACATGAAACAAGATTAATTTTCAGAATATCAACGGCACTTGTCAACTGTTCGTCCCCTCCCCCAAAGGAGTGAAATATAAAAATTATTTAATGCACTGTTCATTTACATAGCCACAAGAAGCTGGAACAGCCTCCCCACATCCATAAGGACAGAGATAAACTACGTCTTCTTTAGGAAGAACCCGAAAACACACTTCTTTGAGAAATTCCTTATTGCTCAGTAGCTTTCCCTGCTTACCTAGCTAAGAATCATCTTTATTCCTTCACCTCTATTTGACTTTATGGCTACGCCCCTCTCTCCCATCTGTGAGTCTGGAATTACTACCCTCTCTATGTAACTGTATACCCTACCCCCTTCTGCCCTCCGCTTGCAAGGAATTACCTTCTCTCAACGATGAGATGCAACTGGCGCAGTGGTCAAAGCTACAGCCTCAGCACCCTGAGGTTGTGGGTTCAAATCCACGCTGCTCCTTGTGACCCTGGGCAAGTCACTTAGGGCTCCTTTTACTAAGCCGCGTTAGGGCTTTAACGCGCGGAATACTGCGTGCAAAATTGCGGCGCGCACTAGACCTTAATGCCAGCATTGAGCTGGTGTTAGTTCTAGCTGCGTAGCGCGGGTTCAGCGCACGCTAAAATGCTGCGTGCACTAAAAACGCTAACGCGGCTTAGTAAAAGGAGCCCTTAATCCCTCAATTGTCCCAGGTACATTAGATAGATTGTGAGCCCACTGGGACAGACAGGGAAAATGCTTCAGCACCCAAATAAATTCATGTAAACTGTTCTGAGTTCCCCTGGGCGAACGGTATAGAAAATTGAATGAATAAATAAATACCTTTGGACCTCTTAACTTTTACTCGCCTTTAACCTGTACTGGATAAGTGCTATCTATCAGAACAACAGAGAAAAGGCAAGTGAGATAGCTTAATCAACCAATAATGTCTTTATTGACAAAAATACAGTGGTGCCTCACACAACGAACTTAATTGGTTCCAGGAGCAAGTTTGTTATGCGAAAAGTTCGTTATGTGAAACGCGTTTTCCCATAACAATACATGTTAAAAAAAATAATTCGTTCTGCAGCATAAAATATGCTAAGATGACATAAAAAAAGATAAATTTTTTGTTATTATTTTTATTTAGATACATCTAAAAACATAATTGTTTTTTAAAACAACACACATTTTTTAAATTTAAAGACAGACTAAGTAGAGTCTAATATTACAGTGAGAGAGGGCAGAGTCTCAGCGGCAAAAACTGGGACTTAACTGTTCATTTTTTTTTTTTTCTAACATCGGGGAAGCGGCGAGAGTAGCTCCGCCCCCCCCCCAACGCATCAGCAGTAGGCGCCGGGCCCCTGCGAGCCGACGGTCCGCCACTGCACAGGGAGCCAGGCGGAGAGAGGGCAGTTAAGCGCAGTGCCTGCGCGGAAGGATGCAGCGCGGGCGACTTCGTTGTGTGAAACGAAGTTCGTTGTAGGAAGCAAGACATGAAGTTCGTTGTGCGCAGCGTTCGCTGTGCGAGGCGTTCGTTATGCGAGGCACCACTGTAGTCTTATCAATGGTGTTAGAAAGCTAAGGTCCTAACTAGGATCCAAGTTTCAGCAGTGTGACCTGCTTTCCTCAGGGGATATACAGACAACAATAGCTCGGAGAACGTAAATCTAACAGCTGCAAGTCGTGTTGGCGCCTTCAAACTCATTGCATGCCAAAAAGAGTGCAATCTAGAAATTCAGATTAGATTATATTAGATCTACAAGGAATATCCATCAAGCATATTTGCATGCATTTTGCCTTAGAATGCTCTTATTTGGCATATTTTGTCTTCCCTGAAAACCAGGCCTGTTTGTGAATCAGGGATGGTTTTGACATTTCCCAAGGCTGATATTCAAATGTAGTGGAGTGGTTAGAGCTGTATTAGCCGTATAAGCCCCTAAAAAATCTACAGCCGTTCTACATATGTCTTTGGCTAATAATAGCCAATAGGAATAATAGCCAATGTCAAGTGTTTGAGAAATGGGATGTGTTTTGGGTCAGAATGAGGGTTGTGTAAGAGTATAAGCCCCCCCCCCCCCATTTATTTTCAGGTCCCCAATCCTTCAGTTTCCTCCTTAAAAATTTTGATAATTCAACTGTACAATCATGATCATAGTAACATAGTAGATGACGGCAGATAAAGACTCAAATGGTCATCCTTCAACAATTCTATAAAAATACAAAATTGTTAAAATTGGGTCAATATTCAAACTAATTTAACAGGCCAAAAATGGTTCCTGACCAATTAAATTGCCTGTTCAGGTCTAAACGGTCATTTTCAGCAGCACTTAACTGGTTAGTGCCAGTAAAAATGACGAATTAGTGCTTAAAGACAAACCAGTATTCAGAACTTCACCAGCCAAGGCCACCACATAAAAGTCAGTCCTATTTTTATTCAATGCCCCATAGCTGTTTAAGTGCTTAGGGTCCCTTTAACAAAGCTGCAGTAGCAATTCTCCCTCAGCAAATGCACCAAAGCCCATTGGAATCGAATGGGCTTTGGTGAATTTGTTGTGGGAGAATCATTACCACAGCTTTGTAAAAGGGGTCTTTAGTCAGCTATTCATTAGCTAGTTCTGCAAACCCAGAAATTCAACAACACTAGCAGCCAGCTGAATATATATAACTGGTGGCAGTTTAAAGTTGTATATAGATTTTCAATACTTGTAGTTACAGGGATAGTCCAGCTGAATACTGGGCAGTCCCAATTTAAACGTTTGCTCTTAACTCCTCTCTCATTTCAATATGCAACATACTAATTGCTGTTAGAGCGGCACAAAAAAAAAAAAAAAAATCACAGGACTCAAGAGCATGAATTTAAAAAATGGCAGCCCAATCAAAAAGAGCATGATGTGGAGCCATGAAACTTACAAGTTATTCCACACTTTTCTTGACACTTTTCGTTTCATTTAATATCATTGAAATGAAATGTCTCAAGAAATGTGTAGAATAACTTGTAAGTTTCATGGCCCCTCATATGAGGATACATTTGACAGAAGAAGATATGTTTTTGATCCAGTTAAAATTGCCTCACTTTTCTGTCTTTTCCTCCTTTCAAACTGCTTTATTTTTTTTTTTCTCATATCTGTGTTGAATTGTTATTTATTACAATACTAGTACATTTTAAAATATATTTAAAAGTGATAAAATGATGGTTTGTTGGTTTAAAATGGCAACATCGCAACCAGCTTTGCAAAACTCCATTCTTGTGACTTACCTTCCAATAAGCAGGAATTCCCCAGCCACTCCGAGACGCCTCATCGCCATGAGGATTCCCCTTACTGTCATCCCTTCACAGAAACAAATCACTACGCGAGCCTTCGGCAGCCTCTCCCGAAGCTTTCTGAGCAGCCTATCAAAGCTCTTCTCTCCCGCATTGCTGTAGATTTTATCAGTGTGAGCAATGCACAGGCCTGCTTGGGCAGCTAGTTCCTTGAAGGCTTCCATCCCACCTTCTCCATAATTTCCTAGTCCCAGAAAAAAATAAAGAAAAATATAAGCAAAGATGTAAACGCATGATGTGTCCTTTCTTCTAACAAAGTAGAAACACTACCAGACATATAGAAACAGAAAAAATGACAGCAGACAGGGTGGATAAAAATCAATTTTAAAAAGTTTTTTTTAAAAATCGGTTTTTAAAAAATCTCAGTTGGATTGTTTTAAATAATATGCTTTTATCTAAAGATAGATACATTATAAACCAAAAGTTATTCATCATGAAATAAGGACTAGTTTTTAATTATGTAGCATGAGGCTTTATTATATTCATGCAATGTTTACATTTTTGGGTAAATGAATCCATACATAATTTGGGGGCAATTTTTCTGTCTAGACTCTAGAAGATATTATCATAGATGCTTAATTTTGGATTTCTTAATGCTGTGAATTTGTATCTGTAGAAATTACATGCTTCTTCTTCACAGCAAAAATGTTATAAAATATACAGAGTTGAGAAAAAGATCTTAGCCCCATTGTTCCTTTGCAAATCGATGTACACAGAATCAACCCCTTACCTCTTAAGTGCCAAGTTTATATAATCTGCACAAGGAACTAAGGGGTCCTTTTACTAATACGCGCTAGCCATTTTAGCGTGTGCTAAATGCTAATGCGTCCATAGGATATAATGGACGCAATAGTATTTAGCATGTGCTAAAACAGCTAGTGCATCTTAGTAAAAGGACCCCTTAGTGTGATAAGGGAGGGGCAAGCAGTACAAATGAAAGTGAAACCTTTTCAGCAGAATACTCCACAAGTCTTGGGATCTTTGTGTGTATAGCCTGAGGTTTATCGTATTATTCTTTCCTTGGAGGAGAAAACCTATAATGGCAGGAGGCCATAAATGAGACCCAGTTTGGGAATATTTTAATGAAGTTCCTCTACCTATGGGTAAGGCATGCATGCATGCAAAATGCAAACACAAATGCAAGGCCTGGTGGCCCAATGAGACAATATCATGAGAAGTGCTTTGATGAAGATGACAACAGGAACATATTTGAACAGGCAAGATCTTCAGGTTGGTAAATGTTTTGATTTCATCATATTTCTTGAAGATTCTCTTGAGGAATTGCCATATTTGAGCAAAAATATATTTGTTATTACTGTATATTACCATTATTTTGATAGAGTTGTTATGAAGAAATAAAGAGTTGAAACAAGCAAATATTCATTTTTGGGGCAATACTGAGTGGCACTGAATACAAGGAGAAAACCATGATTTAAATCAATTCTTTCTGACTAGTGATTTAAATCATGATTTTAAATACTTTAATTTAAATCAAATCCACCCTGATAGAAGATAAAGGCTATACAGCTCATTCATATCATCCACTATCTCTTCCTCCCGCTAAGAGATCCCACATGCCTGTTCCACACTTTCTTGAACTCAGATACAGTCCTCATCTCCACCATCTCCACTGGGAGGTTGGTCCACACATCCACAACCCTTTCCAAAAAGAAGTATTTCCTTAAATTACTTCTGACTCTATCCCTTTTAAATTCATCTTATGCACTCTTATTCCAGGGCTTCCTTTCAGTTGAAAGAGACCTGCCTCCTTTCCCGCGTACAGTTAAACAATCAATATCTCCTCACACATCTTACCCCAACCTAATCGTTTGGCCCTACCCTTATCATACCCCTTTCTTCCCTCGAGGAAACAACAATTTGTAACTTTTACTCCCTAATGTTTTTTCCCTTATGTATCTTAGTACGTCTGTATTGTCAGTTTGTCGTAGCCCTTTGAAATTTTTTTTTTTTAATGTAAAATAACTTGTTTTATTGTCCTATGCTAATATTCTTTTATTATGTTATTCGCTTAGTCTTAATAGGCGAACCATCAAATTTTAATAAACTTGAAACTTGAACTTGAAACTATGCCAAGGGGATATTTAAATGTTTCAATCATATTCTTCATTAAGGGGGTAATACCACATTTCTGTGGAACAACCAAAGTGGTTTAACATATTATATGCAGGTACTTTCTCTGTCCCTACTGGGCTCACAATCTAAGTTTTTATACTTGGTATAATGGAAGGTTAAGAGACCTACGCAGGGTCAAAAGGAGCTGCAGTGGTAATCGGACCCAGTTCCACTGGTTTTTAGCCAACTGCATTATAGTTTTTAGCCAACTGCATTATAGTAGATGGTATTGTTCGCAGATATGATTTCTAATGATTGTTTGTGTGTGTGTTTTATCATGTTTTTACAAAATTATGTATGTAAATTATGTCAACCGTTTAGTTTTAAACAGTATAGAAATTTTTTAATAAAATAAATAAATAAATATCTATGGAAAATCATGAATTATTCATTGGATATTATTTAGGTCCCAGGAAAAAAAATGACGTTTCGTTTTCACATTTCCTCTCATTTTCATTTTAAGTGAGTTGCAATGTCTACTACTTTAGTGGTGTAATTTTCACTCTTTCCCCTAAATAGGATGATATGCCCATTTACTTGTTGCATAGGTCATTTGCTGCATCAGAAACACAAAGAGAAAAGCTACTTACTATTCACACAAAGAATTAACCCATCATTACATCCCTCGCACAATGACAACCTTAGTAGCATTATTCATCATCTTAAGAAACATAGAAGAAGAAGATGACGGCAGAAAATGGCCATAGCCAACAAGTCTGCCCACTCTAATGACCTACCCCCCTTGATTTTATCTCCCTAGAGAACCCACGTGTGTATCCCATTTCCTTTTAAAATCTGGCACGCTGCTGGCCTCAATCACCTGAAGCAGAAGTTCATTCCAATGATCAACCACCCTTTCGGTGAAGAAATACCTAAATAATATCCATCTGCGCATGCTCAAGGCCTGCGAGTTCACGTTCTCTCCGAGATTGTCAGAGATCTCGGAGAGAACGTGAACTCGCAGGCCTTGAGCATGCACAGATGCTCAAGGCCCAGCAAGAAGAGGAGGCCGATCTTCGGGCACCGGAACCAACGCACAGGACATGCCAGTGCCCAGGCCCAGATGACAGTAAGAAGCGGCGGGGGGGGGTGCCGAATCGCAGTGTGGGGGGGGTGCCGAATCACAGCGGGGGGTGCCGAATCACGGGGGGGGGGTGCCGTATCACAGGGGGGTGCCGGATGAGTGGGGGGGTGCAAGATCGCGGGGGGGTGCCAGATCGCGGGAGGGTGCCGGATGAGTGGGGGGGGGGGCCGGATCGCAGGGGGAGGGTGCCAGATCACAGGAGGGCCTTCGAGGGGAGTAATGCCGGTTCTCGTGGGGGGGGATAGAGCAGCGCCGCTGGCCTCGGGGGGTGTAAACGTATCAAAGCGAGTTTCCATTATTTCCTATGGGGAAACTCACTTTGATATAAGAGTATTTTGGTTTACGAGCATGCTTCTGGAACGAATTAAACCAAGGTACCACTGTATTTGAGTTGACAAAGGAATTTATGATGGTTACTCAGTTTTCTTACTATTAATGATTGTAAAATTTAAATGTGGCATTTACACCAGTGCCTGAAGTTATAATGCCATTGTACAGGGCCATGGTGAGACCTCATCTGGAGTACTGTGTGCAATTCTGGAGGCCACATTACAGTAAAAATGTGCGCAGAATTGAATCGGTTCAGCGGACGGCCACCAGGATGATCTCGGGGCTCAAGGGTCTTTCATACGAAGAGAGACTGAACAAATTGCAGCTCTACACTCTCGAGGAACGTATGGAGAGGGGAGACATGATCGAAACATTTAAGTACCTCACGGGACGTGTCGAAATGGAAGATGATATTTTCTTTCTCAAGGGACCCTCGGCCACAAGAGGGCACCTGCTCAAACTCAGGGGCGGAAAATTTCATGGCGACACCAGAAAGTATTTCTTCACAGAGAGAGTGGTTGATCATTGGAACAAGCTTCCAGTGCAGGTGATCGAGGCAGACAGCGTGCCAGACTTTAAAAATAAATGGGATACCCATGTGGGATCCCTACGAGGGTCAAGATAAGGAAATTGGGTCATTAGGGCATAGACAGGGGGTGGGTAAGCAGAGTGGGCAGACTTGATGGGCTGTAGCCCATTTCTGCCGTCATCTTCTATGTTTCTATGAATTGGGCGGATTGTCTAACAGTGTGCCTAACTATTAGGAATGCCCATGCCCCTCCCATGCCTGTCTCCTGGTCACATCCTCTTTTATAATCCATACACTAGAATTTATTACATTACATTAGTGATTTTTATTCCACCATTATCTTGCAGGTCAAGGCGGATTACAGAAGAGGATTTCTGGACATGTCCAGAGGTGTTACAGAGTAGAGCGGGTTGCTTCAGAGGATTGAAATGTTTCATACGGTGTTAGTTAGCCACCTAATTTGAAACAAAAATTGGTAAAAAGCAAGCTCCCCACACAAAGCCATGAAGAAGAGAATGGCACACATCCTTGTGGTGTGACAAACTGCAAACTGTGCAAGCACATCTCAAAGGATCCCACAGTCACTCATATAGGAAAACATTCAGCATAAAGGGAATCTTGCACACGTTCATCTTCTATGTGTTATACATCACTCAGTGCAAAAAGTGCAAAGAGGCATGTTACGTCGGTGATATAAGTCAAATTCTAAAGACCAGAATCAACCTAAATAGATATCATATTAAGAATTGCAATACCAACCAGGATGTCACTTCTGTCGGACAACACTTTGGATAAAGTGACCACTGGCACCAATGATTTTATGATAAGAATACTAAAAGGGAACTTTAAGACAATCCATGAACGTAAAATCTTTGAAATCAAAATGATAAAATATTTTGATACCTACCAGACAGGACTTAACAATGAGTTGGGCTTTCTTTCCCATGACAAAGACATTTAAAACTACTCTGTCACCACTCTGTCTCCTGCCCATCACCCCTCCCTCTTCCTATTCCCGAAATACTTTCATGTTTTCTTCATATATACTGATATTTGTCTGATCTGAAGAAAGGTTACCTTCAAAAGCTCATCATACAATGCATTGCGTTAGTCCAATAAAAAAGGTATTATCTTATTTCCTTTGTTGTTTTATTTCTTTATATTACCTTGTAAACTGGACTAACACAGCCACCACATCATTTCACTCATAGAATACACTGAAAGCTGTGTGCATAAATTCTAATTAGTTCCAATAATTGCTTGTTAGTTGGTATTTATTAGCATGGATTGGCTTATCATCTAAGTTGCATCTACAAATCAGAATATGCACTCATTTGCATACAGAACTTTAGTCACGGTATAGAGAATCTGGAGGTCTCTGTATAATAATGTGTTTTTTTTCCAAAATTCTCACACTGTTTACAAAACAGTGGGGGAAATTCTACAAATGGCGCCTTAACATAGGCACTGGTAGGTGCCCTACCGGTGCCTATGTTAATAGGGAAATGTCATTTGAAACGGCAAATAACATTAAATTTAAAGTGCTTCTGGACGTGCCTACTGGCGCCTAATGCCACTATAGGCATGGGTAACACTGGAAATGGCATTGGGTGCCGTAAATCACACATGTAGGCACAATTCGGGACAAAGACAGGTGCCGGAAATGTAAACCTGAAAAATCCTGGCATACATTTCTGGCACTTATCTTTCCCAGAGGCGTGATTCCTTTACACAACACAGACACATGATTGACACATGATTGGCGGCCACCAATATCGACACTATATAGAGAACCTGGACCAGTGTGCACGAGTATTGGCAGAAAACTTTGTTCCTCTAATAACAAAATGGGTCACCCAAAAATGAATTAAAATTTCCCAACAAATGACCTAAAACTACAGTTTTTTGGCTGCCCATTCCTAGCAGCCTCCTCTACTTGTCTTTTGTTACAAGCCCCCTCTTATACTCTTTGAATTGATCTTTATTTTCTTATTCTGCTAGTGACATATGATTGGTATCCCATAATCCTGTGCTAAGCAGGTTGCTAAGGCACTCTCTCTGTAGCTAAGAGCTTCTGAGGGAAGAGTTGATGCAAGCTGGGAGAGGCATGGAAAGAGATACAAAGATGACTGCAGCCCAGAAGCTTAGCCAGCCAATAGGCTGCAGGAAAAAAAAATAGCACTCAAGGTTGCTAAGGCTCTGTCTTTTTAGCTATGACTTCTGTCTCCCCTTCCCCTGCAGCCCAAGAAATTCTTAAAGAACCTTAGCCAACCAATAGGCTGCAGAGAAAAAGGCACTGTTACTGTAGCTATTGCTCCCACATCCCCCTCCCCTGCAGCCCATTGGTGAGACATTCCTAAAGAATTCAAATAGCAGGGGGCTGATAGAGAGTTCTCAGAACAGAGAATCAACTTGGAGGGACGAAATACTAAGGGGTCAGGAAAACGAAGTAAGTTGGAAGAGGAGAGACTATTTTCATTTTCAAATTTAGGACATCTCCTCACAACTGAGTGAGCCCAAGAATCGCACAAGATAACTTAAACAACAAATCCATCATAAGCATTCATCCACTATCTCGATCAAAGCTCGGTCTTCCAAGAATATACTATATAATACTATACTATATAAATCACTTTGATTGTAACTATAGAAAGAAGGTATATCATAACAGAAGAGTTCATTATCTGTGAATAAGCTATCTCAAAGTAAATTTGCTACTCTGAGATAGGAAATTCAAAATGTAAGATTGGTTAACTTCAGATAATCCTCAACATTATGTGGACAAATCGCTTTACTATTGGTCTCTCTATTTCAGTGGGAAACAAGCTTTGAAAATCAGGCCCTCTGACAATGCTGTGGTGGCAGGTGCCAGTGGATTTTACTGTATATTTATCTTTGAGACCTTGTATCCCATGGTCAGGCGTTCTTGTGTGCAGAGTGGAGTCCATAAAACCTTTGTGCATGTTTTGCAAAAGAAATAATAAATAGAGCTTGACTTGAATACTAAAGCAGGGAAATCAGCATCTTCTCCCTTTCATTATTCTGAGGACAGTGGCTAAACGCCCTTCATCACCTCAAAAGGTGATATGTTGCCCTTTTAGCAAATATTTTGAAGGAAGAAATCTTGGCAGAACTATTTCTGCAAATAAATGATTAAACTGACAATTTTTTTCCTTTCTTCCTTTGCTTTGAATCCTACTAGTCATGGTGCGGGATTCAAAATTCTTTTAAATTGTGCTTCAGCATAAGCCAGACCCATAAAACATGCTTGAAGTAACAGGAAAGAAGAATAGCAACTAATAGCAATTATGTGGGCCAGTATTCAACATTGGCTGTGACATTTATATCTGTTCAGTATAGTCAGATAGTGTGTGGAGCTGAATATATGTATTCAACAGTGACTACCATTAGTTGTAAGGTAGCAGCAGTGGTAAGTGTTAGAGACCTTCAAGCAGGGTATGCTGGGACCCAGGACAGAAATTAAGGACAGGGCCCCCCTCAATTCCTCTCCTCACTGCTCCCTTCCTCAGTTTCCTCACCTATCAAATATCCTCTCATCTAGCATCTCTTCCTTCCTCCCCACCAACCTGGGTCCACCATAAGAACATAAGAATAGGCTTACTGTGTCAGACCAATGGTCTGTCAAGCCCAGTAGCCTGTCCTCATGGTGGCCAATCCAGGTCCCTAGTACCTGGCCAAAACCCAAAGAGTAGCATGTCTTTCTCAATAACAGACTACGGACTTTTCCTCCAGGAAATTGTCCAAACCTTTCTTAAAACCAGCTATGCTAACCGCTAAATGAAGCAAAAGAGGGGAAAAAATCCACACAAAACCAGAAACAAAAAGTGGCAATAAAGCTACATAGTATCTGGATGAATCCTGGAAAAAAGTCCAAAGATACCCTAAAAGTATCTATCAAATATTTATTGAAATGTCAGAAAAACTCTAGTCAGAACTACACAATAACAAATAAGGTGCAATAGAATGCTGGGAATGCAAGAGTCGGTCAATGTTATGAGCATCCGTGTGCGTAAGGATACACTGCCCAGACAAGCATCATTCTTTGACGTGATTAGTCTTTGAGATCTAATGGCAAGTAATTTTAGTTTTGTTTTTATTGAGCAACAAAGCAAACCCAGTTGACTGCCTAAATCCCATTTATGCCAATCTGGGATCCTGTGACTGAGGGCTTTCTACACTTGCAATGTTTACTGCGTATTTTAATGGGTAGATATTTATCATCCACTACGGTACACATAAATATCAAGGTGAGGCTCACATATGACTTCCAATGGCCTGCACACACACAGATATGTGGGCTGCCCCACTGTGACAGAGGTCCTGTGACAACTGGGAGGGCTGGGCTTTAGGACATCTGTTTCTAGGATAGTTGGGGGCCATTTCTCTCTAAATGGTATGTGGCATAAATACATACATACAGTAAAATGTAGTTCCCATACATTTAGAATAATAATAAAAAGTTTATATACCGCAGGACCGTAAAGTTCTATGTGGTTTACAATAATTAAAAATGCTACAGATTGAATAAAACTTACAAAGCTAAAAGCTCATAACTAAAACCTTAAAGATCAATCATTGTATAAAATTTTGAAATCAGTTACCTAAATGCTTCAGGAACAAATATGTTTTTAGGTGTCTCCTAAATTCCTCATAAGTATTAGTAAGCAAGAGCAGTTTTTCCAAATCTTTACCCCATAATGCTGCCTGATACGAAAAAAGATGTTGATTATATTTTTTAAGTTTGCATCCTCTAACCAGTGGGGAGACAAAGTTCAAGTGTGAGCTTCTCTTATGTCTATTACCGTATTTTCACGCATATAATGCGCGCGTTATACATGTTTTTACAAACCGTGCATAACCTTGCGCGGTATACGCGTGAGCGCGGTATATAAAATTTTTTTTACATAGTTCCCACCTCGGCCGACGCCCGATTCATCATCCGGAAGGACCGCTCGCACCCCCACCGCTCGCACTCCCACCCCGATGGACCGCTCGCACTCCCACCCGAAGAACCACTCGCACCCCCACAGTCTCCCCCCCTCCCCCATGGAGAACCTTGTTTCTAGATGCCAGTGAGCCCAGCTGTTTCCTCTGCCGGCGGTCCTGCCCCTTCTCTGAGCCCTGCTGCGCTGCTTCCTCTTCCGGTGGTCCCGCCCTTTCTCTGACATCAGAGAAAGGGCGGGACCGCCGGAAGAGGAAGCAGCATAGCGCAGGGCTCAGAGAAGGGGCAGGACCGCCGGCAGAGGAAACAGCTGGGCTCACTGGCATCCGGAAACAAGATAGACAGCTTCTCCATGGGGGAGGGGGGGAGGCTGTGGAGGTGCGAGCGGTCCATCGGGGTGGGAGTGCACACGGTGGGGGTGCGAGTGGTCCTTCCGGATGATGAATCGGGCATCGGGGGGGGACATCAGGCTTTCAGGATGTGGACAGGACTTCAAGGGGGGACAGGACTTCAAGGGGGGACAGGCAGACCTTCAAGGGGGGACAGGACTTCAAGGGGGGACAGGCAGACTTTCAAGGGGGGACAGGATTTCAAGGGGGGACAGGACTTCAAGGGGGGACAGGCAGACCTTCAAGGGGGGACAGGACTTCAAGGGGGGACAGGACATCAAGGGGGGACAGGACTTCAAGGGGGGACAGGCAGGACTTCAAGGGGGGACAGGACTTCAAGGGGAGACAGGCAGGACTTCAAGGGGGGACAGGACTTCAAGGGGGGACAGGACTTCAAGGGGGGACAGGCAGGACTTCAAGGGGGGACAGGACTTCAAGGGGGGACAGGCAGACTGAAGGGAGTGAAAAAGCTATAAAATAAACCCGCCAGCGTGTCAATGTGTTGAGAGGAAGAGATGTTCTGGGAAATTCTGCTGAGAAAACTCCGGGTCCATTTCCACCCCCCAGTTACCATAGTCCACTCCACTGAACTGGTTCACACACTGAGTGGTGTTGTGCCTGCATAGTTGTTTTGGGATCTCTTCTAGTGGTTTGTCAGTATCTCCTTGTGGTCCAAGGAAGGAAACTTTGTTAACCTTAGCATTGACCTTCAGAATATATTTGTGTGGCATTAGGCTATGTAGTGATCGAAAGAAAAAAACAGACCTTTGCACATTTTTGCACTATATGGTGGGTTTATGAGGAGATTCACATTTCCTGCACAGCTAAGTCCTTGTGAAGTTACCTTGTTCTTTCTGTATTTGACATCTAGCAAGGTCTCTGTTTGGAAGGAAAGATTTAAGTTATGGTAAAAGCAGATAGCGTTGCTGGTTTTAAAAAGGTTTGGACAAATTCCTGGAGGAAAAGTCCATAGTCTGTTATTAAGACATGGGGGAAGCGTCTGCTTGCCCTGGATCCGTAGCATGGAATGTTTGCTATTCTTTGGGTTTTGACCAGGTATTAGTGACCTGGATTGGCTACCATGAGAATGGGCTACTGGGCATGATGGACCATTGGACTGACCCAGTTAGGCTATTCTTATGTTATGTTCTCATCTGTAGGGGCCTTTGTTTTCACTTCTTATTTTAATGTATTTTTTTCTGGAAACTTATCAGTGTTTTTTATAATGGGAACAAAAATGGAAGAGAATTACCGTAATGTGTGTGGAATGGGGGGGGGGGGGGTGTGTTTAACTACCATAATTTCTTCAGCTAAATACCGGTAATTCAATCCACCTCAACCAGACATAGGAGAACTCACGCACCATTCACACACCCTCCAACCAAACACGTGAAAAGAAAAAAACTGTTCATTCTTATAAACAACCGTATAACTTTTAATCTAGAGTTAGTGAGTGTGAATTCAGCAACAAGAACAGAAATCACATGTTCATTCTTATAAACTATAACATTAACCGGTAGATCAAACGAAGTATCGAGGACAAAATAATCTAAATACAGTTACCGTAATTACGGTAAAGTTGTAAATAAACAAAGTTTACAGGTTTATTCAGTCATCATCATCACAGTCATCTGAATCCTTGAATCCATCAAAATCCGAATTGTCATCATCGTCATTAAATAAAGTGAGCATGGCCTGCAGACGATCCTCGTTTATTTCCGAAGTGATATCGTCATCATCGTCATCATCATCGCTGTGTTGTTGCCTCCTTCCGCTGCACTGGTAGTACCCGTAGTGTCATTGGTTTCATAAACAATGCCTGCTTTTCTAAATCCGTTTCGAATGGTATCTGGTGTTATTTTGTCCCATGCTGAAGCCACCCACTTGCAGACTTCTGTGAAAGTTGCCCGCTTCAGCCGCCCCGCGGGTGTGTACTCGTGCGTGCCGCTCTGCATCCACTCCTCCCACTCCTTTCTAATAAAAGTCTTGAATGGATGATTCACTGCGATGTCAAGTGGCTGCAGCTTACACGTCAGGCCTCCAGGTATCACAGCGATGTGGGCACAAGTAGAATTAATGTAGGCCTGAACATTTTTTTCTTTGTGGGCAGCCATGGCATCAAAAATTAACAAGGATTTTTTTGCAAAGAATCCACCCTGTCTTGCCCTAAAGCATTTATCTACCCACAATCTCATTACATCGCAGTCCATCCATCCCTTCTTCTTGCAGTGCACAACCACACTGGTGGGCAGCTTTTCACGGGGCATAGTGACCCTTTTGAAAATGAGCATGGGCTTTAACTTAACCCCGCTAGCTGAGCAACCAAGAACGACTGTAAAACACGTTCTTTTATGCCCAGTTGTGGTGATGGCAACAGATTTAGTACCTGTGGGGGCTATGGTTCTTGTCGCTGGAATGTCGAATGCCATTGGAATTTCATCCATGTTGATGACGTCCTTTGCAGTGATGCCAAGTTCAGATATTTCTTTGGCGACAAAGTCATGGAAATCAATCAATTTTTGCTGCCAGTCATCTGGAAGTCGCTGGCCAACAGTTGTTCTCATTCTAACTGATAGTCCGTTCCTTTTCATAAATTTTGAGATCCATGTGAAGCCAGCTTTGAAGTCGGGTATTCCTCTTCCATTGGCAAGTAGTTTTGCCTTCATCTGAATCGCAACAGTAGAGACTGATTGATTTTGTTCCCTTCTTGCCAGAATCCACTGCTTCAAGTCATCCTCCAGCTGAGGCCATTTTGGTTTGGCCCCACGATGTGCCCGTTTTCGCGGATTGCATTTCTCCAGTTCCTTCTTATCTTTTCTCCATTCACGCACCGATGTTTCTCCAACATCGAACTCTCTCGCTGCGGCCCGGTTGCTTATTTCCTCAGCTTTCGCAACGACTTGAAGCTTAAAGTCCGCTGTATATGACTTTCGTCTCATTCCTGCCATTATGGCAGTAAATTTAAATTTAATTGATAAACTCTACTACCGGGTAGATATATGCAGAATACCAATCTGAAGAGATCAAATTAAAATGTGGGCTCTACATGCAGCATTAATCTTTTATAGGCTTACCCAAAGGCTGAGATGCTGTTGTATAGTCAAAATAGTATTCACTGGGCAAATTACAAGGCCAGATAGAGGGGGGCCACAGCCACGTGGTGAAAAGCACCAAGCCAGAAAAACCGCCTTGGTGACAGGTCAAAAGCGCGCCCCCACAACCCGGCGCAGAAAACTAAGCGGCAAGCATGCTCAGACCATTGCGCATGCTTACAGAGCTGGGAGCAGGGCAGGGCGGGTGAAAGGAGAGTCGGGGCAGTGCACGGAGAGTCGGGGCAGCGAATGGAAAGTCGGGGCAGCCAGAGGAGAGTCGGGGCAGCCAGAGGAGAGTCGGGGCAGTGAACGGAAAGTCAGGGCGGGTGAACGGAGAGTCGGGGCAACCAGAGGAGAGTCGGGGCAGCGAACGGAGAGTCGGGGCAGCGAACGGAAAGTCAGGGCAGCCAGAGGAGAGTCGGGGCAGCGAACGGAGAGTCGGGGCAGCGAACAGAGAGTCGGGGCAGTGAACGGAAAGTCAGGGCAGCCAGAGGAGAGTTGGGGCAGTGAACGGAAAGTCAGGGCGGGTGAACGGAGAGTCGGGGCAACCAGAGGAGAGTCGGGGCAGCGAACGGAGAGTCGGGGCAGCGAACGGAGAGTCGGGGCAGCGAACGGAAAGTCAGGGCAGCCAGAGGAGAGTCGGGGCAGCGAACGGAGAGTCGGGGCAGCAAACGGAAAGTCAGGGCAGCCAGAGGAGAGTCGGGGCGGCATGCGCGGTATACCCGTGGTTTACATAAATTTGTGTTTTCCGCGCGCTATACCCGTGTGCGCGTTTTACACGGGTGCGCTTTATCTACGTGAAAATACGGTAGTTGAAAAAGAAAAAAAGGTCAGTTATATATTTAGGAGCTAACCCAAATAAAACCTTAAAACAGAAACAGCCAAACTTAAATTTCACACGCGCCTCCATTGGCAGCCAATGCAGAAGTCGATAAGAAGGTGTGACATGATTGAACTTCTTCAGCCCAAGATCAGCCTGACTGCCGCATTTTACTTGTGGTATCCTTACAATCCCTCTCCTTAGAGCAGAGCATAAGAATTATGGAGGGTGTCATTTATGGTAGTAGCATAATAGGGGACTGGATAATATGAATTTGGCAGAAAGAAGCACGACAGACGGTTTATAATATACAATGGAGCTAAACTGATAGACTGAAAGTGGACAGTCATTCTGTGTTACCAAAACATTTTTTTATGGCAACTTTTGTATATTCATGTTTGTAATGAAAACTTTTAAAATCTTTGTAACTATTTGATATAGATATATTTTCCTGATTGCTTTGGGCTCCTTTTACAAAGCCACAGTAGAAGTTTCTACCAGGGGGTGGGGGGGGGGGGCTGATAAGATAAATGGTCAGATGCTCATGGGGTTCTATGAGTGTCGGAGCATTTATCCCTATCTGCCTTCACATACAGTTCAAGCTCCTATTGCTGACCTACATGTGTGTTCAATCTGTTGCCCCTCAATATCTCTTCTCTCTCCCAGAGATCTCTGTTCCTCAGATAAGCTGCTCTTAGCTGTACCCTTCTCCTCCACTGCTAATTCCAGACTTCGTTCTTTTCATCTAACTGCCCCCTATGTCTGGAATAAATTACCCAAGTTTGTCCGTTAAGCCCCTTCCGATGTTTAAAAGCAAACTGAAAACCCACCTTTTTTGATATAGCCTTCAATCCAAAACCCTACTTCCCACTGCTCACCAACCCAGCCAACAGATTAACTGTTCCCCTAAACTGTATCCATGACATCCTGTTTGTCTGTCTTGTTTGTTTAGAATGTAAGCTCTTTGGAGCAGGGACCGTCTTCTTCTTTGTGACTCTGTTCATCGCTGCGTACATCTGGTAATGCTATAGAAATAATTAATAGTAGTAGTAGTATCTTGCCAGCCCGCAGTAGAAATCTCTACCGTGACTATGTAAAAGCCAGCGTTTATTTTTTTTATATATTGTCTATCATTTGCGATTGGGTTCTCCCCCTGTTTGTATATTTCTATTCCAAATTATTCTACACTTTAGTATAAGGGCAATGGAGCGTTAAGTAGCTTGCCCAGTACAAGAAGGAGCTACCATATAATTGAAACTGAACCCAATTCTCGTTATTGTCAGCACTTTGCACTAACCATTAAACTATTCCTCTACTTTTACCCGCACTTTGCATCAATTCTCAAATTGCCTTTGAAAATTATCTAGGGCAACAATACCCCAGAGCTTTTGACTTGCTTTTTTCAGCAGATACTTTTACCTTCATATAATGCAGGTAGTTTTGAAAACTACATCTAAGCCTGCTTACTTTTTCCATGGGGAAATGTTTTGTGTTTATGTTTTATTAAGGAACTCGATCCATTCAAACAGGAGAGATGGTACACTAATACAAGACACAAAAATACTATAATATAAAATTACACCTAAAGTAAAATTGTATTCTGCAGAGCCACTAGTTTATCTCTTCTCTCCCCCTTCCACCCCACACCATCTAAACCAGTGTTCTTCAACCTTTTTACTCCTATGGACCGATGGAAATAAAAGAATTATTTTATGGACTGGCACCAGTCCGCGGACCAGCGGTTATAGAACACTGGTATATAGCATAACTCTTGTCATAGTCCTGCTTTGTAGACTTAAATTTGAAAGGAATTATGGAGTTTATTACAACAAAACCAACAAATCTCCTATTCTACAAAATCACTTTAAGTCTCCTTTAATCTCCCCCCTCAGACACTGTTCTGCTTACTGGCGTTTGCTTCTATATTGTACAGACATAGCTTTGGTAAGGTCTATTACAGGGGTGTCAAACTCAATCACATTAAGGAGCCGAAATCCAAAACATAGGCTAAGTTGCGGGCCAGACCCCACCCCATCTCCACCCCAGACCCCGCCCCCATAATAGTACTAATTGTAATACCATTTTTTCCATTCATTTTTCATATATACCGTAGACACAATATAATCTCATTAACAACACAAAATTAAACTACACAAAGCACACTGTATGCCTCTCAACATTCATTCCAACCAGAACACAGATAACCCCATGCAAATACGGGACTAAAAACTATAAGTACTAATATATACAAACAAACCCTAAGTTTCAAGAGACTCTGCATGCAGTATAACTCCAGAGAAAAAGAAACAAATGCATTTCTTCCTGAACAGTGCAGAATACAGACAGCAGATGTAAATTCTCAAAATTAACACAATTGAATCACTAAATTCAAAAATAAAATCATTTCCCCTAACTTTGTTGTCTCCCTCCCTCCATGCTGTGCCTCATTTAGGTGCCTTACCTTCTGGCCTGCTCCCACCTGACTGTTTTATGCCGCCCCCGGTGTTATCTTCTGGCCGGCTCCCTTTTTCTCACTGCCACAGTGCACAAGGCTTCCAGTTCAGGCACAGGATGCGCATAGGAGCCGCTGCGCACAGCTTTGTGCACTGCGGCAGTGAGGAAGAGGGAGACGGCCAGAAGATAACGCCACATCGATCGCACCGCAGACTAGCTTGGGCCCGATGCACGTGCCAGCCCTGTGGACCGGCAGGAAATTTCTGCAGACTGGCACCAGTCCATGCACTGGCGGTTGAAGAACACTGATCTAAACAACAAAGGCTTGTCCACTCTGAAGTAGTATGTTTTCAAAAATACTGTAAACTTAATAAAGCTTCCTTCTGCTCTTATCTCCTTAGGGAGGTTATTTACAATGTAGGTGCCAACCAATAAAAAGCCTAGAGTAGGTTGATTTCCTTTTGCCTCTTGAGAGACTTGTCACAACTAACCTATGATCCTGTAAAGAGCTTAATACTCTAGAAAGTGTACAAGGAATAATTTGTGAAAGCAAATTGGTTGATGAGTATAATAATTTTTTTTATTTCTTATATACCGCTATACCGTGAAGTTCAAAGCGGTTTACAATAAAGATACATTTTGTCAGTATAGTATGTTCTAGCCCGCAAATTCTATAGATGGCACCTAAAGTTGTATGCGTACATCAGAGCACGTAGCTGATGCACACGCACAACTTCATTGGCTTACTTGGTGCTGATATTTGGCAATTAACACACTCATAATTGATGCTAATTGGGCCTAATTAAAAGTTATGCACACAACTTGGAAAGCGCAATTCTGTAAAAAGTATGCGCCAGTTGCGGAGCACAAAATTGGAAAGGGGGTATGGCCAGGGACAAATTTGAAAGGGTACAAAGACCGGGCGCAATCCTAAAAGTTAGGTGCATTGTTATAGAATACACCTGATGTGTACATAACTTAATATGAAGGAGTAAGAAGTACTACCTCACCACGGCTGCAAGTGTACCATTGGGCAGCAGGGGACACTAGCAGGTGGACTCCATGTCCCAGAAGGCACTGAGCCTCTGCAGATCACTGCTGAGGCACATTGGGAGAGTGATGCAATCCTGATGAGGCAGAGGGGTGGAGAAAGAAGGATAAATGCCCTAGAAGGTAATTAATCAAGGAGGTCCCAGAGTGAGGGGACCCAAGAAAGAGACCTCCACAGAAAAACCTTTCCTAGTTGTGGGCTGAAAGGGGAGTCCTGGAATGGACTGAAAAGTGTTTGAGAGTGCCAAGGTGACAGCTTACAAGAGGTTTCCAGAGACAGACTGTGAGAGAGACTGGCAGGGTGAGAAACCTGCTATATGTATTGAAGATTTGGATGTTAAAGGCACTGGCTAAGGTAAGCCAACTTCTTATACTTAATATATGTGAACTTTGTTCTGGTGTCTGGCTGTGACCAGACCGTAACACTTGATTAAAGAAAGACTGTTTGCCTTTGGAATTAAGAGGCTACTTTTCCTTCCCTGAATTAAAAGGGTTCAGGTTTATGAAGCATTAAAGAGTTTTATTGCACCTTTCACATGTGTCAATCTGTGTGGGCGCAGGCTTCATACTAAAATCCGCTCAGGCTATTACACTTAGGCATAACTTATGCATCGCACAGCTGCACTAAGCTTGATTCTGTAAAGGGTACACACACCTTAAGCGCAGTTGTAGATGACGCCAATTTTTGAGGTGCAATATATAGAATCTGGCCCTATGTATCAGCATCAACAGTTTAAAACATATCCTAAACTGAACTGGTAACCAATGAAATTTCAAAAACAACAAAGTTAACATTATCATACCTTCTTAAGTTCCCCAAAAGCCATATATCTTCATGTGTGTGCATTATTGATCCCCCATGCCCAGGGCAGGATTAATTTGTCAAGGGCCCCTAGGCACACAAGTACACTGGGCCCCCTGACCTGTCCCACCATGCCCAGGCAGAAACCAGGAAGCTGCGTCAGAGGGAAGCTTTGGGCAAGCAGCACCACTTGCAAAATTACAGTTCCCGTTGCCTTTCTTACCCATGTTGCTTGCTTGTCTTACTTTCTGTCGAGGGAGGGGACCCGCATTGCCAATCTAGGGGGGGGGTCCGCGTTGCCGATCGATACTGGAGGGGCCCATCACCGTTTGGAAAAAACAATGTTGATGCCCTCCTTCATTGGGTCCCCCTGACCATTTCGGGCCCTAGGCACGTGCCTACTGGGCCTATTGGTTAATCTTGCCCTGCCCATGCCTGCTTCAACCCACATACAGAGCTAGCAGTTCTCAGACTACCAATTTAATTTACTCCTGCAAATAGCCATCTACCTAGCAAAACAGCTTTTGAAAACTGTCTTCACTTAAGCATCTAGTTATATACAACAGGAGCTGTAAGCATTGTTTGGTTCTTTACTACATACTTTGTCACAAACAGTAAACCCCAAAACCCAGACCATACATCACATCATGCTGAAGTCCTAAGGAAATTCAGCATATTAGTCGGTGCATCTACATGACCTTGTTTTATTTATGACACTGCAGCGCTTTTGGAAGCAGACTGATCCCATAGTTAAAAGACAAGCCCCATATGCAGGAAATAAACATTGCCATAAATAATGATCAAAAACAGCTGAGAAAACAACAAATTTCTGTTGCGCCAGACAAGCAAATACTGTAAAGCCTGACCTACTTTGCAGCATCAGAAAATGTAATGTAAATTTTTAATATAAACAGAGGGTTAGTGGCAGACCAGTTTAATGTCCAGAAATTGATTCATTTGTAGTGAATTTCATACAGGATACACATTCTGAGCTATCAGGAACATTTTTGGATACTTTGAATACTCTCAATTTGAATACTGTCAGCCCTGGAGGTATACATTTTGAAACTGAGGGGTAGTGGTGATCTTTTTTGACATTGCCAGAGTTATTCTTAGATATTCAATGCCGGGGCATGTCTGCGCATCAGCATTGAATATCCAAGATTATGCAGCCAGCTATCTCTTCTCTGGTTAAGTACCACTCACTTTAAGTGGTCCAATCTAACCACAAAAGTTAGGTGGTCAAGCGCTGAATGTTGGCACTTAACTGCAACTTAACTGCATAAGCGCGAACTCTGCCCCCAGACCACCTACACCAGCTTTGAGTTTAATGGTCTGTGGTAATAGTCAGCAGCACTAAATGGTTAAATGCCATTAAAAACCAACAGGTAGCCAAGCAATTTAATCGGCCTGGAGTCATTTCTGTTCAGTTAAATCATTATGAATATCAACCCCTGATTGGTGTTCTTTAGTAACAGACACCAGATGATGCACCGATCAGCAGAGAAAGGAGAAAAGGAACCCAGATGATTGTCCCTCCTCTCTCCACCAGAGCTGACCGTGTAACACTAAGACCCTCCCATCAACACCAGGCCTCTCGACGGCTATTAAAGAGATCAGAAGAGAGAGGAAGAAGGGAACCCGGATCATCGTCCTTCCTCTCTCCACTGGAGCTGACTGTGTGACACCAAGGACCTCCCACCAGCACCAGGCCTCCAGACAGCCCTTAAAAAGACCTGCCTGTAGCCCACTCACCATACCAGATGCTGCACCAACCAGCAAAGAGAGGAGGAAGGGAATCTGGATCATCATGCCTCCTCTTTCTACCGGAGATGACCGTGTGATGCTGATGCCTTCCCATCAACACCAGGCCTCCCGACAGCCTTTAAAGAGACCTGCCTGCAGTCCAGTCACCACAGTGGACATTGCACCGACCAGCAGAGAGAGGAGGAAGAGAACCCAGATCATTGTCCCTCCTTTCTCCACCGGAGCTGACTGTGTGATGCCGAGGCCCCCCACCAACACCAGGCCTCCTGACGGCCCTTAAAGGGTCATGTGCCAGGTGAGTCTATACTCCCGGTAGGCCTTGTTGAAGGGCCTCGCCAAAGGGCCCTTTGTGAAGTCCATTGTGAGGACCGGGAGGACTGCGGGAGACACTGTACATTTAACACAAATCACTGTGACAGAAGGCACAAGCCATTCAACCTGTTCCAGGCCAACACAGAGAATCATTCCTTTGACACCACACTCTGACACAGGAACCCCACCCTGAGAAAGTGCTAAACCACCCTATCAGGAACCCAAAAGACTGCCCATTATTTACTCAACACCCTTTCTAACAACAAACTTCACAAAAAAGCCTCCCTTCTCCTGAACTACAGGCTTTATTCTCCCACTAGGGAACCCCCTCCCACTATATACAAATCTGGCTCTCCCTTCTATTCACTACTCACTACCCCACAGGGCAACTTCTCCCTCAATCTCCCAGCATCACCACTACAATCCCTAAAACTAGTTGATTGACAAGTAACCCACAATGTGCCTTGCAAGCCTGATATCTACAATCCAGGTGGTCACTGGCCAAGGGAAGTATGGAGACCTAAGAACACTCCACAGATGAAGGAGGACCACCAGACATCAACATCGAATTCCGATTTCATGCCACACTGAATACTGCCCTGATCAAAGCCAGATTGATAAACAACAAAAGTCCCCATCTCCTGGACCTCCTATCATACAACAAATATGACCTATTCCTCATCACAGAAACCTGCCTACCTGACAACAATGGAATACAACTGGGGCAGCTCTGCTTCAACACCTACCAGGCCTTTGCATCATCACATATACTGTAAACAAAAAAGGCGACCATCATAAAATCAGAGCTACACCCTCAAGTCACAGACCAATCTACCTTTGAAGGCCTAGAATGCCTAATATTCACAATCGGCCAAAATGAAAAAAGTGTTCTAGTCTACAGAGCCTCCCACTACCCACTGAATACCTTGGAGAACCTACTCTCCATCATAAGGAAGCTGGTCTTCTCCCACCGTCAAATATATGGGTGCTAGGAGACTTCAACCTCCCTGGCTTTCCAAACCTAACCGGTCAATCACTGGATTTCGTTAATACCCTGTCCAACCTTGGCTTCATCCAAACCATCAGCCTACCCACCCGCTGATGCCACCTACTGTCAACCATCGTGATGAAATCATCACACTAGTGCCATGGTCTGACCACCCATCTCATCACCTTTAACAGGAAAAAGGACATCCCTCACCAAACCACCATCACCAAACTCACCTTAGACCCTCTCCTCGGTAATCCTTCCGCACTTTGAAGCAGGCCTCATCATTCTCACGGATTATCTTGAGAATGCTCAGCAGCCCATATCAACTTTGACGGAGACCTGGCAATCAGGAGTCTGCAACCTTTTTGAAAATTTGGCAACCAAAAAACAACACAGATCACGTATTAGGACCTTCTCAAACCCCCTGGTTCAACCCTGAACTGAGAGTACTGAAAAAAAAAAGTAAGGAAAGCAGAGATAACCTGGTGCAAGACCAGATATCCCTCTGACAAGTAGGCTTGGAAACAGCTGTCAGAATCCTACAAACAAGCCATATCAAGAGCCAAGGAAACTTACTACTCCCAACTCATCGTGAAATTCCCAAATTGATCTAGGGGCATCTTCTCCCTAACCAGGAACTTCTTCTCATCGGCTGTGACCTTTGATGAGGGAATCTCTGGGACCAGACATCTTGTCTTTCTCCTCCAGGGATTAACATACCGCAGCATCAGCAGCAATTGCACTGGAGATCCAGGTAAGGAAGTTGCATACCAGGATCTTCCTAGCAAGGGTGTGGTTTCTATGAGTTGAGCTTCTGAAGAGAAGAACAGAAGGGCTATGGATATCTTGGCCTCTTCTACAGTGGTAACGCTGAATCATATCTGAACGGGTATGTGTTGTTTAGACACAATGGTGACACAATCAACTGAAGAGATAAAAGCTCTTTCTGTAAAAGTTGGGGAAAATGTCTAATGTAGGTTTGTGGAAGGAATAAAATTGGGCTATGCTGACCAATTCCACCAACTTAAAGAAAATATTAAGACTCTTCAAGCATGTAATACTTCAATAGCTAAGGTTAAATGTTTATGTATAGGAAAATAGAACAGACTGAGAACTATAATAGGAGCTTATACCTCCGATTGTTAAATTTTCAAAAACTCCCTGGTATACAACCTGGTGAGCTATTTAAATAATATTTCTCGTGAGACGAGAACTGAGGCAGCCATTCAGAGGTGGCGCGTGCCCATACAACAGTGCGCTTGTGCGCCACTGGCCTCGACGTGCTGGTAATCAGCAGGCAGCCGCCCTGCGAAGCATCAGTGACCAGCACAATTACGGAGTTTCGCGGGCCTAGGCATTAGCGTGCTTGTGCGCTGCAGGCCCCGACAAGCAGCAGGCAGCCATCCACCGACCTCCAAAATTTAAAGGTACCGCTGGGGGGGCTGGGACAGAATTTAAAGGTGATGGGGGGTATGTAAAAGTGATGACTGATTGGGGGTGGGCTGGGTCAGAATTTAAAGGTGCTGGGGGCTGAGCATGGGTATTGGATGCCTGCGCACTCATAAAGCTGCAGTTGCCAATTAAGCTGCTAGCTTTCACTCAAGGTGTGAAAAATAACAAAACATGAAAAATGACACTAAGGCAAGGTTTTACCAAAATATAATAATTATGTATTTATTAGTTATTGTTTATATTTTTTCATTATGAAACTCAAAAGAATAAAGCATAATTGCTTGCATTAACAGTTGCGGTAGTGGGAGGTCGTTATAGTTGCCAAAATGCTGGCCTTCTGATAACGAGCTCAGCTCAGTATTTCGCAACACCCCATTATATACCTTTGGCTCAGTGTGACATCATTGGCTTGTCAGCCAATCAAAATTAACAAAGGTGGTGTTTAAAAGTTAGACAAAGAAATTTCCTCTTATATGTTTAAAAGTTCCAAAAATCATATTTGTTTGTTTACATTCATTTCTGAATATACATTAACATTTTATAACATATCTAATATTCAAGAGAATCTACAATTGTTAACAGGGTGCTGAAAATTGGTCAGCCTGCCTGTCATTACAATAAAGGAGAAGGAGGAGCTATTTTCCCCCTCTCCCTAAAACCTAACAGCCTCATGTTGTAGCCTCTGACTAATTATTTCCAGATGTTATGCCCTTTGAATTTCTTTAGGTTGCAAATATATATAATATGTTTTTTCAAAACCCATTCTTTTGTTCAATACACAGCCATACAATACACATAATCACTCCAGGGGCCCCTTTCATTCATTCAGACCATGTATTTTCATTCATATTTAAAGCAAGTTATATCTCAGTTTGGGATACTTCTTCCTAGCCAGCCTAAGGCACATCTGGTATCGATTAGAACCACTAGGAGCGGAAAACTTTGCACAAAGAAAAGCAGAGAGAACAAAGAAGACAGAAAATCATTGACACAAAATGGAGTCCAAGACACAGCAGATATAGAAAAACAGAGAACAAAATGGAGTCCATGCATATCCTGATTTCCTTCATGATCTAGCCTAGTAGCAAAGTACATAAAAAGAATATTATTATACTTTTCCTTAATATTAATCTGTAGTGTGTTTTTCTGACCTTGACTGCATCCATACTCAGATTTTTATTCACCAGTTTTTCGTACGCTTCTATTTGGGTGTGGCCTTAACTGGCACATATGCTTGTATCTAACTAGAGTTACCCAGAATCATACGAAAAACCAGCACTTAATACTGCATCATCATGTCCTGATGTTCATTCCATTACCATCCCATAGACATCACCCCCTACTGGCCACGAGCCACTACTGCTCAGGGCTGGGACGGAATTTAAAGATGCTGGGGGAGTATGTAAAAGTGATGATTGATTGGGGGTGGGCTGGGTCAGAATTTAAAGGTGCTGGGGGCTGGGACAGAATTTAAAGGTGCTGGGGGGTATGTAAAAGTGATGATTGATTGAGGAGGCTGGGACGGAATTTAAAGGTGGTGGGGGGCTGGGACGGAATCTAAAGGTGTTGGGGGTATGTAAAAGTGATGATTGATTGGGGGTACTGGGATGGAATTTAAAGGTGTCAGGTATATATTAGTATACAATTTGGTTCAGAATGGTTTTTTTTCTTATTTTCCTTCTCTAAATCTGGGGTGCATCTTATGGGGAGGAGCGTCTTATGGAGCAAAAAATATGGTATTCTGATTTCTTTGTTCTTTCCTTGTAAGTTCTTGACCACATTTAAATGCATTGTGCTATGTATCTGTACTTGTGCTTGGTCAATGACTTTTTGTATGTTTGAAAAATTCAATAAAGATGATTGAACTTAAAAAAAAGAGAACACTGTTATCATTATTGTTTGATGTATAACTTGATTTTGTGGTTTTGATGAATCTGAATAAGCACTATTAGTAAGAATTTAATAAAATCATCCTTCACATTCCCCATGATCTGTGGGGTGTTCTTGGTCCTAGCAGTATGATTTTCTACCTCCTCATCACTTAGCAGGTTAACAACTAGATTCTCCAGATTGTCCTCAGCTCTAAACTTTCAATATCTAATGATTCTGCTAGAAATCCCTCATATGATTCATCAGAGTCTGTATCTGCCAAGCATGTGCTGAATTCAATTTCCTTTCCTCATGGACTTTGAATGTGTAACAGGCAGCTATCTCAAATGTCAAAAAGGTGCCCATTTTATGCCTCCTGCACAAAAGCAAAAACAGGTGCCTATGCCCATTTTCAAAGCAGATGGATGCTTCAAAATGCCTGACAACAAAGACCATCTGCTAAAAATGTCTAAATTCTGATTTTGGAAAGTCAAAATTTGGATACTTCACACTGCAGTTTGTCCAAATAGCAAGGAGAAGCATTGTGCAAATGTTTTGGGCGGGTCTAGGGAGATCCCAAAAGTAGGACATCCAACAGCGATTTTTGAACAGGAAGAAATGGCCATATCTAAAAATGAAATTTTTTATCTAGACCTCTTCCATTCACATCCTACTGCAACTACTACTACTACTATTTATCATTTCTATAGCGCTGCTGAATATCAGAGTTTGAGCAGCTCTAAGTAATATAAGGAGGCAGGAGCCCATCCTGCCTACTTAAGTTGCTTTGAATATTGGTCAGTTTGTGCTTAAGTAACTCCATAAACAGCTTTCTGAATATCATTCAGAGTCTACCTTATTTTCATTCATTTCTATTTTTGTCTGTCTTTAGTGATACTATGGGACCGGAGGGTTTGTTGAGGTAGCTATCTTTTTCAGCAAGTTGGGTTGCTTCTCGTTTTCACTAGTCTCTGAAGCCAGGATATCTATCAGTCAAACATATGGATACTAAACTTTGAAACAGTCTTTCAGCTGAAATGTGGAAAGTCTCTTCATATTATGGCCCTCTTTTACTAAGCCACGATAGAGGTTTCTATAAGGGCCTGGAGCACTAAATACTTTGACACTGCTTCAACACTCATAGAATTCCTATGGAGCATTTAGCACTCCGTGCCACGGTAGAAAGTGATTTAATTTTTAATTTGTGAACTGAAGAAAGTTTAGATTTAATGTTTTAATTGTTGTTATCCACCTAGAATCTAATTTGAGATTAGTTTGGGCTATAAATGCTGTGTAATAGAATAGAATAGCCCCTCAGTGAACACAGAACAGGAATATGTTTTAATCTGTTCTTTCCAGATGTTGCTCTTTTCCCCGTTTATATGCATTTTTCATGTTTTATTTAACCAAGGACTTTCTCTACCTACCTCCACATATCCTAGTTTAAAGTCTTTTTCAGTAGGTTAGCAAATTTTGTTCCTGAAGACAAGTCTGTTCTTTTTTCTTTTTTTTTTTTTTTTTTTTATAAATCTGTTTATTGAGAATTTTAATACAACGAAACAAACATCAAAGAAAAATACAGATCTGATATCATATATGTAGATAATGATATAAACAATTATGACCAAAGAACGAAAAAACATGCATGTGGAGGTATGAGCCGGTAATAAAAATCATGCCCTCAAACATGCACAAAAACTTTGTAACAGGGTAACCCTGAAATACAGTCTTGCAGAACGATACAGCCACTTTGCAGCAGGAGTAAAATCAATTAGTTATATAAAAGGAGCAGATATATATCATGAGAACAGTGCCTTATGGTAATGGGTGAAAGTAGCCTAGAAAAGGACTTGGGGGTACTGGTGGACATGACAATGAAGCCATCGGCACAGTGCGCAGCGGCCTCTAAGAAGGCAAACAGAATGCTAGGTATTATCAAGAAAGGTATTACAACCAGAACGAAAGAAGTTATCCTGCCGTTGTATCGGGCGATGGTGCACCCGCATCAGGAGTACTGCGTCCAATATTGGTCACCGTACCTTAAGAAGGATATGGCGATACTCGAGAGGGTTAAGAAAAGAGCAACACGATTGATAAAAGGTATAGAAAACCTTTCATATGCTGAGAGATTAGAGAAACTGGGGCTCTTTTCCCTGGAAAAGCGGAGACTTAGAGGGGACATGATAGAGACTTACAAGATCATAAAAGGCATAGAGAAAGTGGAGAGGGACAGATTCTTCAAACTTTCGAAAACTACAAGAACGAGAGGGCATTCGGAAAAATTAAAAGGGGATAGATTCAGAACCAATGCTAGGAAGTTCTTTTTCACCCAAAGGGTGGTGGACACCTGGAATGCGCTTCCAGAGGGTGTGTGATAGGACAGAGTACGGTATTGGGGTTCAAGAAGGGATTAGATAATTTCCTGAAGTAAAAGGGGATAGATAGATAGAGGATCACTATACAGGTCCTGGACCTGATGGGCCGCCGCGTGAGCGGACTGCTGGGCATGATGGACCTCTGGTCTGACCCAGCAGAGGCACTGCTTATGTTCTTATGTACATATGAGTCAAGTACAGTTGGAATGAACCGTATCAGAAAAAACATTAGCTAGGGGTAACGAAATCTTCTCGATTTTATATCTGATAAGATAATTCTTAGTCGTCAAGTATTTGTATTTATGGGTTAACATAACATTGGCACACCAAAATGTAGTGTTAAGTAAAATAGCTGATTTTCAATTGGACAAAATTATATGGATTGAAAGAGCAATTAATATAATCAAACAATTTTTTCTGTGTCTGGTAAGAATATAGATCTAAAAATGAGTATATCGAATGTTAGAGCAGAGGAAATAAGAAGACATCTACATATAAGTTTCCATGTAGAGATCCAAAAGTGTTGAACAAGGGGACAAGAGAAAAACATATGTTGGAAGTCTCCTAAATCGGATTAGCAGTGCCAACATAAATTAAAGAACAAGTCTGTTCTTTAATAGTTAAGCACCTACATTGATCAGCTGCCCTTAGGAAACTATCACAGACATCAACTATTGCCGCTTGTCCACCATTTCAGCCCTCTTGTGTTGGTTCCAACAATTGCCACTTGTCTACCATTTCAGCCCTCTTGTGTTGGCTTCTGTGTTACTAGTCAAAAATTAGTTTGTGTAGCTACTTTGTCTATGGAACTGCTCAAATGATTGAGCTGCGTAGCTGTTCAGATCAACACCTTGGCGAAGAGATGTCATTTCTGGTTTCATACTGGGCCAATGACAGCCAGAACACGTGAAACAATCTATGGCAATATTCTGACTATGACTGTTTCAAAAACTGCATGAGAATTAGATAGGGAATTATTTGAGAAATATCAAATAACTTTTTTTAATATATATTTTGCCTTTAATACAGTTCATTGCTATTTAAACTACGATTCAGCACCACTGTTGCTCCTCAGGGATTCAAATTAAAATGATATGGAAGTTGCTTAAAGGAATCCAGAAATAAGGCTTTAGAAGTAACATTTGTAACCAATACAGAGTAAATAATATAACTTGCCATATATGCTTTCAAAATACTGCATAATTTAACTTTTTAAAGAAAAATACCTGACTAATGGGGCTGTATGGGACTCTGAGAGGTCTCTTGGAGTTCTGATGAAAGCTGATTAGCTTTTAAAGTATGTGCCTATGGTTTATTGATATAATTTTAATCTCATAATAGTTCTAAATTGCACAGTGTTAGGTATGTGCACTGTTGCAGTCAGGATAAGAAAGATAAGAGCTTCTTTCAGCACGATGAGAATTTTATTCACTGTGAGAATCAGAAGTTAATTGAACTTGACATTTTTATGAAAATGGTCTCGACAGCTAGTTCTGTGGAAGTTGAACATTTGCAGAATGGACTTGAAAAATCTTCTGTATCTGCTTAGAAATGTGCTGATGCTCAGTGAACCACTGAATCTGTCTGTATTGTGCCATGGATAGGAATCATACCTAAAAGGCTAATTTTCAAAGGGATCTAGAGAAGTAACTGGGAGATTTCTGCCTGATTTCCCAAAGATGAAATTTCTTCACTTTGGGGCTTATTTACTAACCTATAGTAAGGTTTTACCACTAACACATTTTAATAGCAATTTTTAATGTGTTAATCACATAAGCTCCATAATAATTCAGAGTATTAAAAGGGGTATTCCTGGCATGTAGATAGAACTGGCCATGATCTTATCACATATTAATATGGCAGAAAAGAACAATGAAGCAGTTAGCTACAATTTTGAAGGCATAGTTAAATTTTGACAGTTATTTGCCTGCTTTAAATTAAGACTCTTTAAAGTTCAATTGTGTTGACTGTTGTGGGATAAACCTGCGAAGGGTGTGCTAGGCCACTTTTTGCCACAGCTTAATAAAAGGGACTCTATGACCCGGATGCACTGGTTTAGCGGGGAAGTAATTTACTGAGTGATGCACACAATGGCTCACCGTGAGCTTTTCCATGCGTTTGCTGCAGCCTCTGACTTTGCTATTCAAATGAGTTCATTAGTATTAAAACAAGGTAATTAGTATTAAAATAAACACTCCGACCAATGCCCTAACATCACTTAGGCATGCACAAAATCTAGTGCCAACTTCTAACGACCTGAAATTACCAATAGGTCTGCCATATACAATATGCTGTGTTCAAGTTTTATTATTTTTAATATACCGACTATCAGCATGTATCTGGCCGGTTTACAATGCTAAAAAAAATGAAATAAAAGGTAAAATAATAATTATATATGGGGAGGAGTGAACATTAAAAAGACAATTGACAAGTACTTACATGGACTTGAGGGTAATAAGGGGAAAGGGAGGGTAAATAAGTACATTATTAAAAACAAAATTTAAAAGAAAAAGAAGGAGGGGAGGGATATGACATCAGTAATGGGGATCGCTTCGTAGAAGCGGTTGAGATGATTTTGCTAGCTTTAAGAGAGTAGGCATTTAGAAGTTGTGGTATGCATCTTGAATTAAGAATGTCTTTAGTTTAGTCTTGAATTTGTCGAAGATTTTCATGACGGAGTTGAGATGGCATGGCGTTCCATAAAGTTGGAGCAACTACAGAGAAGTTAGTTTTCCTAGTGTAGTAGAATTCCTTGATGGAAGGACGGCCAGTTAGTTCTGATCTGCTGATCTTAGGGTCTGAGAAGGGCAGAGAGGGATGATGAGTTTGTCGAGAAAAGATGGAAGACACGAGAGTTTGATTTTGAAGACCATTAAGCATTAAGCATTAAGGTTTTATAAGTGATACGGTGCATGATTGGTAACCAGTAGGCTTCTTTCAGAAGAGGAGTAACGTGATCATATTTCCCTACTTTATGTATAAGTTTAATTGCTGTATTTTGGATGAGTTGCAAATGACGTAGTTCTTTTTGTGGAAGTCCATTATATAGGGAATTACAGTAGTCTAGATGAGAGATGGCCAGTGAGTGGACGAGGGTTATGATAGCATTAGTTTCGAGAATTGAAGTTAAGGAATGGATAAGCCGGAGTTTGTAAAAGCAAGTTTTTACTACAGAGCTTATCTAGTCGTGAAAGGTTAAATCTTTGTCTATAGTTACTCTGAGAAATTTTTTCGGTTCGATTTTTACTGAGCAGGATTTAATGAAGATTTTTCTTGTTATTGTTTCATTGATCCTGATCGGGAAAAGTATACCACAAGATTTATTGATGTTAAGGGAGAGTTTATTTATATGGAGCCAATCACTGATTTTGTCAAGTTTATTATTAATTTCTTGTATTTCGTTCATTTTTGAAGAGTCAACGGGGTGGAGTAGTTGAATGTCATCTGCATATGCAAAAATTGTAAAACCGATGGACTGAGCTAGGGTGAGAAGAGGGGAAATGAAAATATAAAATAGTAAAGGAGAGAGGATAGAACCTCGGGGGACGCCGTAGGTTTGAAAAATAGGGGTGAAGTTTTATGCGCACCCTCTTGTCAGCCATGGATCCCTGGATCTCCCAACCCCCCACCCCCGTAAAGATCAGCAGAAGGGATACCCCATATTCCTGAACACCGTCACGAAGATCTCCCACACACACACTCCAAACCCCCACCCCGTAAAGGTTGTCAGCAGGAGGGATGCCCACTCCCTCCTGCCACAGCCACACATACCCCTTCATGTCCCCCCAACCTGCCCTCATACCATAGATATCCTTCCTGATGTCTTTTTCTCTATAAGGTATGGGGGCAGGTCAGGAGGCATGGGGGCATTCGGGTGGCTGAGACAGGAAGAAGTAGGCATCCCTCCTGCCGATGATCTTCGCAGGGGGGTTGGGAGCATGGGGTGGTCTGGGTGCTGTGATCTTTGGGGGGGTCAGGGGTGGGGTGGTCCGGGTGGCTGTGATCTTCACTGGGGGGGGGTGGGGGGTCTGGGTTTCCGAGGCAGGAGGAAGTGGGCATCCATCCTGCCTCTTTTTGTTTTATTTGGGGACATCATCAGGGGGAGCCATCATGGGGGGTGGGGGCACAATTATTTTTAAAAATGGGGATAGATTCCTTACAAACGTAAGGAAGTTCTTCTTCACTCAGAGAGTGGTGGAGAGCTGGAACGCTCTTCCGGAGTCTGTTCTAGGGGAAAACACCCTCCAGGGTTTCAAGACTAAGCTGGACAAGTTCCTGCTAAACTGGGACGTACATAGATAAGGCTGGACTCATTTTACAGCACTGGTCTTTGACCCGGGGGCCGCCGCATGAGCGGACTGATGGGCACGATGGACCACTGGTCTGACCCAGCAGCGGCAATTCTTATGTTCTTATGCCCATTTTTTAAAAAAAGTCTTCATGCTTGAAACAGCTGAATGGCAGGAGGCTGCTTCAGGGCTTTCCCTGCCACTCAGCTTTTCGGGCTTTCCATCCCGGCTCTGCGTATGTGTCAAAGTCACTTATTTACATATGAAGTCATTTGAACATCGATCGCCGTTTTCAAATCAGACTATTTGTCAGCCCTACAGCGACCTACAGGATTTTAATGATGATTTTAGTGCATCTGGACGTATGTCCCTTACAGTGCTCTATGGCCAGTACAGTTTAGAATTAAATTCAAGATTCTGATTTTGACACATAAAGCTTTTCACAGAGGTCCTCTTTGCTTGAGCGGACCACTGATCTGACCCAGCAGTGGCAATTCTTATGTTATGTTCCTTCTGCCATTGACATTCGGGGGTAGGGGGTGGCTCCAGGGGTTCCAGCAAGAGGGACTGGGCATCCCTCCTACTAGGGGATGTTGGGCAGGGGGTTCTGGTTCCCTGCCACAGCCGCTAAACTGACCACGGCAGGGAGATTCCCTTGCCACGATCAGCTCAGCAGCATCACGATTCTCCAACCGGCAACTGTGACATGGACGCTGGTTAGAGAATCAATGTGGTTAGACGGGCTTAGATGTCTGTGAGGACAAACGCAATTCTATATAGGATGCCCATGTGTGATTCTCAAACACCGCTTAGGCAGCCTCTGAGACTAGGCGTCCTATACAGAATCCAACCCTAAGGGTCCTCATATAAACTTCATTCTTGATCTGGACCTTTATGTGAAGAAAATCAATAAAAACAAGAGAAAAAGGAAGCCGATATGGTTCTCCAACCTAGTGGCTGAGAAAATAAAGGCGAAAGAGTTGGCGTTCATGAAATATAAAAAAACCCAAGAAGAGGAGAGCAGAAAGGACTACAGGGTGAAACTGAAAGAAGCCAAGAGAGAGATACGTTTAGCGAAGGCACAGGCGGAAGAACAAATGGCTAAAAATGTAAAAAAGGGAGATAAAAATTTTTTCAGATATATTAGTGAAAGGAGGAAGATAAAAAATGGAATTGCTAGGCTAAAAGATGCTGGGAACAAATATGTGGAGAGTGATGAGGAGAAAGCAAATGTGCTAAACAAATACTTCTGTTCTGTGTTCACAGAAGAAAATCCTGGAGAAGGACCGAGATTGTCCGGCAAAGTTACACGAGAAAATGGAGTAGATTCTGCGCCGTTCACGGAGGAGGGTGTTTATGAGCAACTTGAAAAACTGAAGGTGGACAAAGCGATGGGACCAGACGGGATCCATCCCAGGATACTAAGGGAACTCAGAGAGGTTCTGGCGAGTCCTATTAAAGACTTGTTCAACAAATCTCTGGAGACGGGAGTGATTCCTGGGGATTGGAGGAGAGCGGATGTGGTCCCTATTCATAAAAGTGGTCACAGGGATGAAGCAGGAAACTACAGGCCGGTGAGCCTCACTTCAGTTGTTGGAAAAATAATGGAAGTGTTGCTGAAAGAAAGGATAGTGTATTTCCTTGAATCTAATGGGTTACAGGATCCGAGGCAACATGGCTTTACAAAAGGTAAATCGTGCCAAACGAACCTGATTGAATTTTTTGATTGGGTGACCAGAGAGCTGGATCAAGGACATATGCTAGATGTAATTTACTTGGATTTCAGCAAAGCCTTTGATACAGTTCCTCATAGGAGGCTGTTGAACAAACTTGAAGGGCTGAAGTTAGGACCCAAAGTGGTGAACTGGGTCAGAAACTGGCTATCGGACAGACGCCAGAGGGTGGTGGTTAATGGAAGTCGCTCGAAGGAAGGAAAGGTGACTAGTGGAGTCCCTCAGGGTTCGGTGCTGGGGCCAATCCTGTTCAATATGTATGTAAGTGACATTGCTGAAGGGCTAGAAGGAAAAGTGTGCCTTTTTGCAGATGATACCAAGATTTGTAACAGAGTAGACACCGAAGAGGGAGTGGATAATATGAAAAAGGATCTGCAAAAGTTAGAGGAATGGTCTAATGCCTGGCAACTAAAATTCAATGCAAAGAAATGCAGAGTAATGCATTTGGGGATTAATAATAGGAAGGAACCGTATATGCTGGGAGGAGAGAAGCTGATATGCACGGACGGAGAGAGGGACCTTGGGGTGATAGTGTCCGAAGATCTAAAGGCGAAAAAACAGTGTGATAAGGCAGTGGCTGCTGCCAGAAGGATTCTGGGCTGTATAAAGAGAGGCGTAGTCAGTAGAAGGAAGAAGGTGTTGATGCCCCTGTACAGGTCATTGGTGAGGCCCCACTTGGAGTATTGTGTTCAGTTTTGGAGACCGTATCTGGCGAAAGACATAAGAAGACTTGAGGCGGTCCAGAGGAGGGCGACGAAAATGATAGGAGGCTTGCGCCAGAAGACGTATGAGGAGAGACTGGAAGACCTGAATATGTATACCCTAGAGGAAAGGAGAGACAGGGGAGATATGATTCAGGACGTTCAAATACTTAAAGGGTATTAACGTAGAACAAAATATTTTCCAGAGAAAGGAAAATGGTAAAACCAGAGGACATAATTTGAGGTTGAGGGGTGGTAGATTCAGGGGCAATGTTAGGAAATTCTACTTTACGGAGAGGGTGGTGGATGCCTGGAATGCGCTCCCGAGAGAGGTGGTGGAGAGTAAAACTGTGACTGAGTTCAAAGAAGCGTGGGATGAACACAGAAGATTTAGAATCAGAAAATAATATTAAATATTGAACTAGGCCAGTTACTGGGCAGACTTGCACGGTCTGTGTCTGTATATGGCCGTTTGGTGGAGGATGGGCTGGGGAGGGCTTCAATGGCTGGGAGGGTGTAGATGGGCTGGAGTAAGTCTTAACAGAGATTTTGGCAGTTGGAACTCAAGCACAGTACCGGGTAAAGCTTTGGATTCTCGCCCAGAAATAGCTAAGAAGAAAAAAAAAAAAAAAAATTTAAATTGAATCAGGTTGGGCAGACTGGATGGACCATTCGGGTCTTTATCTGCCGTCATCATCTACTATGATCTATATGTATGATAAAGTACCTGACATAGGTGAATGTGATTATATAGAAAGCAACTTTCTAACTGCTGACATCACTGCAAAGTCCATATATAGTTTCACTTTGAAAAAGAGCTGAAGGAAAATATAGGCATAGATTTCCACCTGCTTTTGAAATGGGTATATTTTCAAGCAAAACAGTGAACATTAGACACCATTTGCTATCCTGTGTTAAGGTTCTCCAAGTATTGCATGGTAACATTCCTGGCTCTTTGGGGAAGGCAGCCTTGTTTCAAAACAAGTCACAAGAAGTGTTCAGATCAAGTTAGGCGCCAATAGTGTCTCAATAATATTCATCATGGATATTTTGAAAACCAGACTGGTTAGGTATGGTTAAAGTGACTATTAATTTTTTTCTTCAAAACGGGACAGGAGTCCCCCATCCCCCACTGGTACCTCTTTTTTAATCCCTGTGGCTGCCTCCTATCCTGATGCTTTTCACGTGCCTGCCTGGTCCCACACCGCTCACTGAATGGCTGCCATCAATTCTCACCTGACTCGTGAGAACTGACAGCAGCCATTCAGTGAGTGGCGCAGGACCACGCATGCGCACTGCTCTGCCGCTGCCGGAAGACATCAGGACAGGAGGCAGCTGCCAGGATTTTAAAAAAGTACTGGGTGGGAGGCTGTATTTGATACGGTACTTGTTTCTTCAGCGGGCCCCTGAAAACGGGACATTCAGGCGTCCCAAAGCTGTGCTTGGGGACAACGGAGAAGGCTACCTAAAAACAGGATTGTACCATTCAAAACGGGACATATGGTCACGTTAGGTATAGTACTAGGAACAGGGCTGGGGAAGATTACTTTAGAGAAAAGTACTGATTCATTGTGCCTGAGGCAGTGGCATACTTAGGGTATGTGACACCCGGTGCCCATCATTTTTTACACCCCTCCCCTGGCCCATCATATTTTGACACCCCCCCGGCTCATCATTTTTTTAACGTACACCCCCGCCCTTGTTATGACACTGCTACGGTTCTAAAAAGGCTAAGAAGCCAGCGGGAGTGGTGAAAGCGTCCTTTAAGGAACACCCTCTCGATCTGGCTCTATCCCGCCCCCTTCGTGACACCACGGGACAGCGTTCTCAGCCATTTTGAGGCGTAGTAATCAATTAGGTAGAGATGTCACACTATACAAGTTGCTGCTGAAAAGTTATCAGCCCAACTAACAAAGTTGGGGCAGTTTCCATTGAGGGTTATACACTTAATCCAGTTATTTTCCACTTTTTTTTTCTGTTGTTGTTGTTCTGTCAGAAAAATATGGAACAAAAGGAAGAAAATTGCAGGACAAAGCGAATAGCCCTCAATGGAAACTGCCCCAATTTTGTTAGTTGGGCTGAGAACTTTTCAGCGGCCCCCTCGTACATATGTAAATGAACCCTTATAGAATACTGACTAGTGCAAAGTACATGTCATGAAATGATGTCATGTACTTTGTCAGTGGAGCATGCATGAGTGGATTTGGGGTGTTAAATGAGCATAGTGCATAAGTGCACATGTAGATTATGAAACACTATAATTTTTGAGCACATAATACAAATATTGGTGCAAAATGTTTAAATATCCATGCTTGCTACAAACACTAGTATTTTATGAAGAAAAATAAGTACCTGCTATTTTTATAAAATAGCTCTTAAATAGGTGCCTTCTTATCCTAGATGCCCTGTTATACAATCACCCTCTTAGCCTACTTTACAGAGTTGATTTTGTATTATGAATTTACTAGAATCTGTTCCTTTTCATATTCTAATATACAGTACACTTGTTCACAGTTTAGGCAAGAATGCTCTCATGAGCATTCTGTAATATCCAGACAATGGCATTATGTAACAATGGCATCAATCTACTATTGCTACTGAGATTAGAATGCGGAATGAATGCCTTAAATATTTAAATTATATGTTGTTGTTAGCAATAGTGTATGATCATCTCTCTCAGGAATCATTTTTAAAAGCTGTTTTAGTGCTGTGGGGAAAGACTGTGACCATGTTTCCCAAGGAGGAAAATCTGCATTGTTTACTGTGTATACATTCAGCATTCAGTACAGACATTCCAGAATTGCTGATAATAATAATACGTAATACAGCAATGTTTCAAACAATGCAATAGGGGGGGGGGGGGGGGGGAGAGAGACAAGGCCAGGTAAGTCTGAACATCCATATCATCAGTCAAATGCTAGTCAGCGTTGAAAAACTAGATATTCAATGCTGGTCACCAGAAATGCCAGTGACAGGCAATCAAAGCACTGCCCACTGCTGGCTGAATATAAGGCGAAATATTGTACAAAAGAAGAGCAGGACTTGCAATAGGGTTACCAGATGTCCGGAGTTGAAGAGGAACGCAGAGAGAGGGGAGACATGATCGAGACGTTCAAGTATCTCACGGGTCGCATCGAAGTGGAAGAAGATATCTTCCTTCTCAAGGGTCCCACGGCAACCAGGGGGCACCCGTGGAAAATCAGGGGAGGGAAACTGCACAGTGACACCAGGAAATTCTTTTTCACTGAGAGAGTGGTTGACCGCTGGAATAATCTTCCACTTCAGGTCACTGAGGCCAGCAGCGTGCCTGATTTTAAGGCCAAATGGGATAGACACGTGGGATCTATTCACTGAGTTAGGTGGGGAAGGGTCATTGCGGTGGGCAGACTGGATGGGCCGTGGCCCTTATCTGCCGTCTATTTCTATGTTTCTATGTTTCTATGACGTTCAGTGCTTTCCTAGCTCTTTTTTAAGTCATAATCCCTTCTAGTGCGTGCACTACCTGCTGTGCTCTGCATTCCCAAATATGTTCTGGCCAGTTATGCCCATGATTCTGCCTGGCTTTGTTTTCTAATATGTACCAAGTTGAGCATCCCCCAATCAGTTTGAAAAATTGTCTTCTATGGCTCAAAGTGAGTTATTTTCAGGTACAATAGGTATCTCCCTGCCCCAAAGAGCTTACAGGTATGTAACTGAGACAATGGAGGGATAAGTGACTTGCTCAAGTTCACAAGGAGTATCACTGGGATTTGAACTTGTGTCCCTGGAAAGACTGACCTGAGGGCTTTGGAAGTAGTGTGGCTGCACAAGGTGCAAGTGAGGCAGGGAGACAAACATTGCTCTCCATCCATTGCCTCCCCTATTTGGCAGCAGCACAGTGGGTAGGGCAGGGGCATTAAGAGGGGTGTTGCACAGGCACAATTTTGACTAAGGAGACTCCTATTCCCTGGTTCCCATACTAGAGACTGTGGGGGAGAAGAAATACAAGGGATTCTAACGAGTGAGCTTCTAAAAGTTACTGTATGGATGGTTCTTCAGAGTTTGGTAAAGAAGATATATTAATGTGACTGCAACCATGATAGCCTAATGCAAAGGCTATCTAGCTGGGAGACTGAAAACTAGGAAGAAAAGGGAGAAACAAGCTAAAGAGATGGCAAAGAGGAGGATATAAGAAAAGCACATATGAGGGCTGATTGAAAAATAATGAGACTGCCTCTGTTTTTCTTTTTTTTTATATAAATCTTTATTGATTTTCAAGTAGTAACAGTGCAATACATATGAATCTGAACATATAACAAATCAAGAAAAGCACTTAGAACTTACAAATATTCAAAAGTAATCTTCCCCCCTCCCTTTTCTTAAACAATAATATAAATGCAATTATCCTTCCAATAACCCACCCTTATTTAAAATAGTAATACATTCCCACCCTGGATATGTAAGGAAATCAGACAAAAATTAAAGAGAAATGACAACTATATAGAAGCAATAAAAGATGCCAATGGGCCCCACACCAAGTTAAATACATTACTATGCCCCAATATCTCAGCATTCATTTCTTCATATTTGTAGCTGGAGCATAAGTTCGCCCACCAAAAAGGGAAGTTAAGGCGATCCTAGTTCTTCCAATTCCGTGTTATCATCTGCATGATTATTCCCATCATAATTAAGAAAAGCTGACTGCCTCTGTTTTTCTGTCCAAGTAGACGTGGCATCGCTGTGCTGGTTCCTGTGAAGCTCATACATCGATGTTTCTGAACCTGCAGTTGGGTCACAGCGAGAGGAAGAACTTTGTATGTTTCAATAGGGCAAATGAGGAAGACGTCTGTGAGAGTACGCCAAAGGTGTGTGATTGGATTTTATGGGCAGAAGTGAATTTGCGTGTTTCAACACTGGACTGTTTGGATTCCGGGTCATAATGATGAATCCACGATTCGTCACACGTTACAATCGATGTCAGGAAATCAGGAATCCTCTCTGAAATGTACAAAGTTCTTCCTCTCACTGTGTCCCAACAATGAAGACTACGGCAGGTTCAAAAACATCTACTGTATGTATGAGCTTTACAGGAACCAGCACAGCGTTGCCACGTCTACTTCTTGGAAAGAAAAACAGAGGCAGTCTCATTACTTTTTTTTTTAATCTTTATTAATTTTCAAATATTAACAGTGCAACACACAGGTATAAGAACATATAACAAGACAATAAAAGCACATTCAACTTACAGAAATTCAAAATCAATCATTTTATCCCACCCACCCACCCATCGATTAATCAATAACACAAATGTATATACTCTTTCAATAACCTACACTTGTTTAAAATAATACAATAGTCCAATCCCTCCCACCCTGGATATGTAAGGAAATGACACAGAAATTAAAGACAAAAATAACTACAGAGAAGTAATAAAAGATGTCAAAACAGTTTAAATACATTACTATTCCCCAGCATTTCAGCATTCATTTTTTCATACCTATAACTGGAGCATAGGTTCGCCCACCAAAAAGTAAAACTGAGGCAGTCTCATTACTTTTCAATCAGCCCTCACATATAATGCAAAAATTGTATGACTGATTTAATAAGGAAAGTTGTATTATTTTAAAAAGTTAGTAAATGTCATAAGCACAGCATATGCTCTTTAAAACCTACCTGAAGAAAGGGAGAAAAGAGGAAAGTTTGCACATTGAGATTTATGCACATTGAAGTACTAAACTAAAGGAAAGGTAAAGATTATGGTAAAAGAAATCTAATAGGAAGAAAAAAAAAAATCAGAGTACAAAACAATGATTAATAAACTCCCATTGAAAAAATTAAAAACAGGTAGTAGCAGCTATCTATGTTGTACCATAACATATTCATACCTGAAGCACTGCATACGTCAGGTCTCTAAGTAATGTGAAAGGCATCAACAGAGTGTCTAGCATGAGCCCTCCGCCAGTATATGTTTTTTAGCTCCATCTCTAGTTTTACAGCCATTGAAAACACTTGAACTTTGTCTCTCCACCGGTTAGAGGATGTAAATTTAAAAGGCATCATCAACATCTTTTCTCACATCAGGCAGCATTATGGGGTAAAGATCTGGAACAATTGCTTATGCCTACTACTTATGGGGAATTTAGGAAACACCTAAAAACATATCTGTTCCTGAAGTATTTAGGCAACTGACATGTACAATCTTATTCCACAATAACTGATCTCTAGAACTGTTAATCACTAGCTTTTAACTTTGTTAATTCTACTCAATTTGTAGCATCTTTTAATCGTTGTACACCGCATAGAACTTCACGGACTTGCGGTATATAAACTGTTGTTATTATTATTATTATTATTATTATTAATTGCTCCTATCTGAAACCGTGCCCATCTCTCTGCCTTTTCATCCGTATGCACGAGTTTATATATGCACCAATATTCTTACAGACCTAGCAATTACAGGAGGACAAGAGCAATGAACTGCAGGAAGGTTAGGAGACCAGGCAGTTGACAAACAGGAGAACTGGTAATAGCTGAAGTTCTGGAGTGGCAGAGTGCCCAGGCTTGTTGCTTAAAGAACCGAAGGACCAATCATGGTGAAACAGGCACTAGTAACCAAATTTACAGTATGGAAGACAGGGTGTAAAAGAGAAATAGGTAGAGGAGGGGTAAAAGGAAGAGGAGATGAAGGAGTAGACGAAAGAAGAAGTAGGAGCAAGAGAAGAGTACAAGGGAGGAAAAATAGAGGAGCAAGGAAAAAGGAGGAGTAGGGAAGAGAAGGAAAAGGAATATACCCTGTATCCCTCCCCCCCAATACACACACACACACACACACAAGTACATGTACAGTATGCATACATTTTCTCCCCACAAAGATACATCTACACATACCCACTGTCACATGAATGGAGCACTTGTCCATACTTTACTCCAAAAGATGGGGATCTGTATTATGAAGCCTGCAAGTGCCTACCTTGAAATATCCCTGGGGTCCACTGGGGTCAGATGGGAGAAATTTCCCAGTCACTAGTCACGCCTGTCCTTGCTGTCACCAGGTTCAAAAGGTGCTGATGACACCTAGTAGTAGTTATGCGATACTACTGCTAAGGTACAAACTTCCATACTTATAAGGGCAGCATGATTTTTCTGGCCCAGGATATAGTCAGCTTCATTGACACTAGTCCTGGCTCTCATATTGATGTTTTTGCCAATATAACTCCTGATTGAAAAATAGTGAGTGGGTTTTGGAGAAGTTTAGCATTCATCCAAAGATGTGAAAGCACAATCTGCACAATGTTCAGCACGCGTTAACCAACTAGGAATGGCCTCTGACCAGTTAACTCGCGTTTCAGCGGCTAATTATTTTCAGTGGCATTTAACCAGTTATCACCGCTGAAAATGACCAGTTACCACCAAAGAAAAAGCTGGTGATGTTGGGAGTTTGACTGCTTTAATTCCCAATATTTGGAACTTAAGTGGCCAGGTTTAGTGGACAAATAAGGTCACGTAAAAAGCATGCCTATCTTAGCTATGGTCAGTTAAGTCTGAATATCGCCTTAACTGACCATGCAGTAGTGGTGCTGGAAAACCTGGATATTCAATGCTAGTTGCTGGAAACAGCCTGGCATTGAATATCCAGATTGAACGTTGATGGTGGGCAAGCGTTCCAGTTTTCCATCACTCTCTGGGTGAAGAACTTCCTTATGTTTGTATGGAAGAAATCCCCTTTTAACTTTAGAGAGTGCCCTCTCGTTCTCTCTACCTTGGAGAGGGTGAACAACCTGCCTGTATCTACTAAGTCTATTCCCTTCATTATCTTGAATATTTCGATCATGTCCCCTCTGTCTCCTCTTTTCAAGGAAGAAGAGGCCCAGTTTCTCTAATTTCTCACTGTAAGACAACTCCTCAAGCCCTTTAACCATTTTAGTCACTCTTCGCTGGACCCTTTTGAGAAATACCATGTCCTTCTTCATGTACGGCGACCAGTGCTGGACGCAGTATTCCAGGTGGGGGGCATACCATGGCCCAGTACAGCAGCATGATAACCTTCTCTGAGCTTTTCGTGACAGCAATCTCCACATTCCTTCGGACAGGAGTAGAGGATAGTCATATTATTATTAATTTTTTGCTACTCTAACCTCGAGTTAATATTTCTGAGAGAGAGTTTTCAAATTAAATGCTTTTGGATATTGTCTTCATTTATATATATGTATATAGATTAAAATTTAATATTTAAGCAATATGATGTTCTGTTATACAATTTTATAGGATTGTTTTGGGATAATCAATAGTAATAGTATTTGAAAACTACCCCCACTGCCTCTGCAGGCCAAAATACATGCTGATAGTTCTTGAGTTTGGGTGGCTGTCAGGACCTTGAATGTAGTTGCTCATTGTCCCTAGAAACAACTGCCTGGTCTTGCCTAAGGCTTATGCCTAACCAGGTCACTGTGGGAACTGGGCAAAGTTTGAATGTAGAGAAAAAAGCCCGAGTACCTGAATAAGAGCTCCTGTTACTGGATCTAAGTCCCAGTTCCTATTTAATAGTAATAATAATAATAATAACTTTATTCTTGTATACCGCCATACCCAGGGAGTTCTAGGCGGTTCACAGCAATTTATCAAATTATCAACATATCAGAGTTTACAGGTAACAACAATAAAGAACAATTGACATAGAATGATGTCGTTAAGGTTAGCTGGAGAAGGGAAGAAAAGGTTGAGGTAGTGGGAAGGGATGTTACAGTAAGAAGAAGAGAGAGGGGATTTCAGTGCATAGTAGAGAGGGGAGTTCAGTGCATTGTAGAGGATGGGGTGTCAGGGGTTGTGTCCGTGGAAAAGATGAGTTTTGAGTAGCTTTCTGAAGTCGAGGTAGGTGGGGGCCTCGAGCACCATTTGGGCTAGCCATGGGTTCAGTTTAGCCGCTTGAAAAGCGAAGGTTTTGTCGAAGAACCTTTTGAGGTGACATAGTTTTAGTGAGGGGAAGATGAACAGATGAATTCTGCGGGAGTTCTTAGTGTTGCAACTCAGGTAGAAGTGAGGGTTGAGGTAGGTTGGGGATAAACCGAGTACTGTTTTGTAGCAGAAGCAGGCAAACTTGAATATGACTCTGGATTCAAACGGTAACCAATGAAGTTTGAGATAGAAAGGGGTGATGTGTTCCCATTTACTCAGGCCAAATATAAGGCGGACAGCGGTGTTTTGAATTAGTTTTAGTCTCCTGATGGTTTTTTTTGTGGCGCCCAAGTAGATAATATTGCAGTAGTCCAGGATGCTGAGAATGGAGGATTGTACCAGCAGTCGGAAAGAGGAGTCGTGAAAGTGTTTTTTTATGGTGCGGAGTTTCCAGAGTACTGAGATGCTTTTCCTGACTGTAAGATCAGTGTGTTTCTCTAGGGATAGATGTTTGTCTAGCGTGACTCCCAGTATTTTTAAGGTTTGTTCAAGGGGGAAGGCTGAACCGTTCACTTGAATTGTGTTGTCTTCGATTTTGTCATTGGGGGTGGCTAAGAAGAATTTAGTTTTGTCGGGATTTAATTTTAATCTGAAGGATAACATCCAGAGTTCTATCTGATTAAGTAAGCTTGAGAGTGAGGAGAGCAACTCTGGGGTGAAATTGGTTAGTGGGACGACTATTGTCGTCTGCGTAGATGAAGAATTTGCGCTTGGAGCTTTGGAGGAGGTGTCCCAAGGAGGCGAGGTAGACGTTAAACAGGGTGGGGGACAGAGGGGAACCCTGTGGGACACCACAGGAGTTGTACCAGCTATATGAGTAAGAGTCGTTCTTGAACACCCTGTATGATCTGTTTTTTAGGAACCCATGGAACCAGTTTAGGACCTGGCCGGAGATGCCGATGTGTTCAAGGCAATCAAGGAGGATGGTGTGGTCGACAAGGTCGAAGGCACTGCTCAGGTCAAGTTGCACGATCAGGGCGCTAGAGCCTTGGCTAAAGAGTGTGTGCAGGTGATCGAGTAGGGAGGCTATGATGGTTTCGGTGCTGTGGTCCGAACGAAAGCCCGATTGGTTTTCATTTAGGATATTAAATTTTTCCAGATATGTGTTGAGTTCAGCGTTTACCACCCCTTCTACTATTTTGGTGAATAGCGGGATGCTCGCGATGGGTCTGTAATTAGACGGGGCGTTGGAGGGTTCTTTAGTGTTTTTTATAATAGGGGTTATTGTGATTTGACCTTGCTCAGGGGGGAAATTTCCTGTGGATAGTAAGAAGTTTACCCAGGTCAACATATTGGCTTTGAAGTGGGTTGGTGCCCTTTTCATGACGTTTGGGGGGCAGGTGTCTAGTCTGCAGAAGGAGTTAGTATATTTATTATAGTATTTGCTGAAGGTTTGCCAGTCAATGGGTGAGAAATGGTTCCAGTTTAGGTCCGTTTTGTACCCTTGGTCCGGTTTTGATGTGTCGGTGTCGGGGAGGGTTGGGAAGGACTCGTGGGGAATGGCTGGGGCAGTTATCGAGGATCTTAGTTTTTGTATTTTTTAGTTGAAGAAAGCAAGAGTGAATTCTGTATCTGGTGCAGTATTTAATGAAAGTGATTCGCTTTCAGCCTTCAAAACCCAAAATTTGCAACAAAATCATGAACATGTAGCCATTACAGCATTTACTGTGAATTAATTCCTTAATTATAAGCAATGAACACCAAGAGGATGAGATATTGACCATGAAAATACTTAGTTCTGTAATTATGAGTTTTAAAATATAGCCATGTGATCATCCACACTCAGGGCCGGCATTAGGCGGGAGCAAATAGGGCAGTTGCCCTGGGCCCCCTATGAACCGGCATGTCTTCCCCCTTCTATCCGCACCAGTCTGACGCTGTCCTTACCATCCGTCTCTGACAAATCCATTTTTTCTGCAGGAGGTCTCCAACCGCGGCAGCCAATCTGAACAGCTGCCTACCGCTCCCTTCCCCGCTTTCCTTTGCCTTGGTCCTCCCAGGCGGAAACTGGAAGCTGCGTCATTCGCGGACCATGGCAGAAGGAAAGCAGGGAGGGGGAGCTGTAAGTCGTGCTTCAGATTGGCTGCCGCAGCTGAAAGTCCCCTACAGCAAAAATTGATTTTTCAGCGATGGAAGGTAAGAGCAACATCAGACCAGCGTGGATAGAAGGAGGAAGACATACGGGTGAGGAAATCCCCGTTACTAGCTGTAATTTTTTTTAAGTAGAAAGGGGGACTGGCGGAGGGAGTTAAAAGAAGTGCCAGACTGAGTGTGGGAGTAGGTCAAGGGGAAGAGTTTATGGGACTGGAAACAGAGGAGGAAGGAAGGAGGCAGGGGGGAGAGAGGGAGAGATGGTGGGCAGTGATCTGAAAGGAGAGAAGAGAAACAGAGAAGTTGGATGTGGGGTGGAGTGGAGTGAAGGAAGGAGAAAGATACTTGAAGAGAGGACTGTTGGGAAGAGAAAGGGAGAAATTGTGAACCTGGGGAGGGAGATATAAATGGGGGAGGCTAGTTGGGAAGAGGAAGAGAGAGATGGTGGACCTGGGGATGGAAAGAAAGGAGAAAGGGAGAAATGTTAGGTCTGAGAGAGAGATGCAACATCTCTTTCCCTCCAACCCATTGTTCAGCATTAAGGGGGAAGGGAAGAACACAACAATAGAAAAGAGAGGGAGCAAAATGGACCAAAGGGAAAGAGGAAGAGAGTTGAACCCATGGGAAAGGGGAAAAAAAGCAATATGTTGGAGACAGGCATAGTGAGAGAAATGGAGCAAGAGAGGAGAAAAAAAAATGAACAGATGCTGGAAAGAGAATTAGTAAAAGATAGACAAAAAGCAGAAAGAGAAACTGGGACCAAGATGATGGAAAACCAAAATGTCCAGACACCAAGGTAGAAAAGTGTTTTATTTTGAATGTATTAACTGGAATATTTTTGGGATATGTGCATCACAAATATTTTTTATTGGAGTCAGTGGCATAGCCATGGAGCTATCCACAATGAATATGCCTGCAATAAATTTGCATACATTTGGAAACCAAGTATATGCTAATTTACCTCATACATATTCACTGTGGAAATCGGGCTGTGGGTCTCAAGGACAGATTTGGAAAGCCCTAACTTACAATGTGCCAAAGTTGAATTTGTTTATATGCCTTCTCTATACTATCATAGCATTTTTATTTAAAACATCAGTTACTGAATTTGTTATAAAAATCATTCTGATATATATTTTTCATTAAGTTTATCTTTAGCCTTGAAAATCATTGCTATAATTTTACTTTTAATCTAAATTTTATAGTTTTAAGCCTCCAAAGAATCCTGTATATTTCTAGAAATTTCCACTACATATGGGCATTGAACAGGAAACATGCCAATATAATGCAGCCCACATGCCAGTCACTATGCACTGCGTATCGATAAAAGGATATGAATATCCTCCCAGCTTACATTTTTAATAAGTAATATGCTTGTTTGCCATAATGGGAAAAAAGTCTGTTTCTCATGATTTCCCAAATTATATCTACTTAGTCACATTTTATTGTATGTGTCAACTGTGCAGCATATAAACTGTCAAAAAGAGTTAATGTGAAATTCATTGTTGTGGTTCTAATGGGATGTAACATAGTAATAGCATTTTAATTTCCTATCTTCTTAACAAATGACAATATTAGGGGCTTTGTAGTATTACTGCTTTGTTCTGGTTTGATATATTTGACATGGTCTCTCATCCAGCAGACTAAAGCCTTGAACAAAATAAGTGTTTTAATTTGCCAGTTCAAGAAAACCAGACAAAAACTGCAGACTATGTACACAATGCAGGCAAAAATTTATTATTCCAAAGTTAAAATGCAGTAATATAAAAACCTTTTAACCAACCAAGAGACCCAATACGGTCCATGTTTCGGACAACACGCCTTCGTCAGGGGTCCATGGTAAATAAGGTATCAAATGTACCGCAAAAAATGAAGATAACAACAAATGCCTGTATATTAAATCCGCCGAAAATGCTGCCAAAAATGACAAATAATAAAAAGCAAAAATAAATAAAACAAATATAAATTTTTTCTAGCTTTGATGTCTGGTTTCTGTTTTCCTCATCTTCTCATTATTCTCTCCTTCTATCCACTGCCTGCCTCTTCCATATGGCATCTATGCCTCTTCCAGGAACTATCTGCCTCTTCCTTCCATCTCTCCCTCTCCCTCCCCTTCCCCCTTCCCATTGGTGTGGCATCCATCTACTTCTCTCCACTCCCCCAATGGAGTGGCATCTGTCTTCTTCCCTTCCATCTCTCCCTTTCTCCCAGCAGATTTTAGCATCTCTCTCTCTCTCTCCTCCTTTCCTCCCCACAGATCTGGTATCTGGTATCTGTCTCCTCCCCTTCCCCCCTGCACTGACATCTCTTTCTCCGCTCCCTTCCCTGATCTTCCTTCTCAATTTATTATCTGCCTCTATCTAAATTCTTTCTTACTATGCAGTCCTCAGTTTCTCTCTTTCATTGTGTCTACCTATAGCTTGCTACCTCTTTCCTTCACCCTTTCTAGTATCTAACTCTATCCTCTTCCCCCAATCCAGCATGTGCCCTTTTTTCTTTCTCTCACTCACTTCCATTCAATGGCTATCCCCCCACACACTTCCATTCAGTGTCTATCCCCCCTCTCCCCCACACTTCCATTCAGTGTCTGTCCCCCCTCTCTCTATCCCTTCCATCTACTGTTCACCCTCTCTCTTTCCCCTTCCATCCACTGCCCTCTCTGCCCTTTCCATCCAGTGTCCACCTCTCTCTCTCTTCCATATGGCATCTTCCCTCTTTCTATCTCCCTTCAATAAACTGTCTGTCCTTTGCCCCTTCTCTCCTTTATACATGATTCATTTCAACTTCACCCCTCTCCATTTTTCTGTCTCCACCCCTTCCCCTATGCTCTGGCAACCCTCTCTTCCCTTTTCCTTCCTTCCTTCCCACTCAACCCCATGGCCTTGCATCTCTCTTCTTTCCTATTCATATATCTCTCCCTCCCTGTCCATGCTGCTTCCTTTCCCTCTGGTCTATCATCTGTCTCTTTAGTTTCCCTTCCCTCCCCCATGCGCTGGCATCTTTCTGCTCGCCTTCTCTTCTATCTCCACCTCCATTATCTGGCATTTGCTCTCCTTCCTTCATTTCTCTCCCTCCCTCCTTCCTTGCCCCTGGTCTGCCATATGTCTCTTTCCCTTCCCTCCCCCTCCAAGGTCTGGTATCTCCTTTCCTTCCCTTCCCTCCCATGGTCTTGGCATCTCTCTTTCTTCTCCTCTCCCTTCCCTGGTCTTCTTTATCCCTCCTTCACTTTCTCTCCCCAATTGGGTGCAGCAGCAGCATTTCTTCCCCCCCCCCCCAAATGCCTGGTAAGGTGAGGTCAGCTTTCCTCCCTTCCACTTCCTCGCTTCCCTCTTGCCCACCACCCATAGGCAAACTGACAGGGCGTGGGGCTCTAACACTGCGCACGCCGGATTCCCTGCTCCTCCAAAACAGGAATGATGTAACTTCCTGTTTCGGAGGAGCAGGAAAGCAGGTGCGTGCAGTGTTAGAGTCCCGCAGCCTGGGTTCAGTTCGTTTGCGGGCGAGAGGGTAGTGAGGGAATGAAAGAGAGGGAAGCTGATCTCACCAGGCAGTCGGGGTCCCCTACCTTGTTTGCTCCCCCCTAATGCTGGTCCTGGGAACCCTCTGATATTTTTGGGCCTGAGCACATGTCTACTGGGCCCACCCTTTAATCCAGCCCTGCATCCAAGTGCCGACTTGGGCTGGTTTTTGGACATTTCAATGTTTTGATTATGAGTCTCATAATTTACAAGCCCCATTCTGCCCCATGCATATCTCTACTTCAAACCCCTATACACATACATTCCTTTTCCTTGTACAAATTATATTAGAAATCATTCCCAAAATTATGCCGCTGTATGCTTTCCATTCTTATAATTCAGAAAATAATCCAGCAGAAGGGTTGTTGGTCATTCTGACTGAAATTGGGTGGCTTGCCAAAAGCTGATAGACCAACGGGGTTTAATATTCAAAAGCTGGATTGCTGCTTTAGCTCTTATATTTCATGTGAAAAGACTTTGAATATGACAAGAGTTGAATATATTATTAGAATCCTACATGAACGTCAGCATTCACCAGAGACAAATAGATGTGATAAGGACACTGTGTTTTTCAAGAACTGCATCTGTTCCAGATTGCACAAGTAGCTGCATATTTATATATTTACTACAGCAGCAGACAGCCAAGTTTGACATTCATACTTAAAATTTGGTTAAGCTCAGAAATATATTTGCAAACATTACTAATGACATATTTTTGTCACTGGCTTTAATAAACAATTCGATAAAAATAATGAGAAGGAAGTACTCCTCGTCTGCATCAACCATTCAAATTCAAGTGACTGCAACCAACAAATCTCATGATGCCAGTTGAATTTGTTTTGTCACCCTTGTCCGATAATGTTAGTCCTGAAGTTACTGTGCAAACTTGTATTGATTTAGTTGAAACTTGGGCTATTCAATGTCATTTAAAACAAAATACTAGTAAAACAAATTTTCCCCATCCTTGCAAGATCTCTCTGTCCCTTTCCTGTCCCCACGAGCTCTGTCCCTGTCCAATTCCTGCAAGCTCTGTCCTCATCTGCCCAAACCTCAAACACTTTAAAATCATAAGTGTTTGAGTCTTGTGTAGTTAAGGCAGAGCTTGCAGGAATGGGACAGAGATATTGAGATCCCATGAGGACGGCGACAAATTTCTCCCTGTGTCATTCTCTCCAGGGGTGTCAAAGTCCCTCCTTGAGGGCCGGAATTCAGTCGGGTTTTCTGGATTTCCCCAATGAATATGCATTGAAAGCAGTGCATGCAAATAGATCTCATGCAGATTCATTGGGGAAATCCTGAAAACCCGACTGGATTCTGGCCCTCGAGGACCGACTTTGACACCTGTGCTCTAAACCAAGTTACTATAATTGGACGAACTTTAGCCTCTCCACTAGTAAGGTACTCACTCTTAATAATATTTTCTTTCTACATTAAAAATTTTAGAAGAGGAGTACAGAAACTGGTGAAACTGAAAGAAGCCGAGAGAGAGATACGTCTGGCAAAAGCACAAGTGGAAGAACAAATGGCTAGAAATGTAAAAAAGATAGACAAAATTTTTTTCAGATATATTAGTGAAAGGAAGATGGAATTGCGAGACTAAAAGATGATATATATTGATAAGTGAAGAGTGATAAGGAAAAAGCATACATGCTAAACAAATACTTCTGTTCTGTGTTCACAGAAGAAGATCCTGGAGAAGGACCGAGATTGTCTGGCAAAGTTATACACAAGAATGGAGTAGATACCGTGCCATTCACAGAAAAATGTGTTTATGAACAACTTTAAAAATTGAAAGTGTACAAAGCAATGCGACCAGACAGGATCCATCCCAGGATATTGAGGGAGCTCGGAGAGTTCTTGCAGGTCCTATTAAAGATTTGTTCAACAAATCTTTGGAGATGGGAGTGGTTCCTGGTGATTGGAGAAGAGCAGATGTGGTCCCTATTCACAAAAGTGGTTGCAGAGATGAAGCAGATAACGACAGACCGGTAAACCTCACTTTGGTTATTGGAAAAATAATGGAAGCGTTGCTGAAAGAAAAGATAGTGAAATCCCTAGAATCTAATGGGTTACAAGATCCGAGGTAACAGTTTTACTAAAGGTAAAAATCATGCCAAACTAAACTGATTGAATATTTTGATTGGGTGACCAGAGAATTGGATCAAGAGCATATGTTATATATATTTTAATTAGATTTCAGCAAAGCCTTTGACACGGTTCAAGTGGTGAACTAGATTAGAAACTGATTGACAGACAGATGCCAAAGGGTGGTAGTTAATGGAGTTCGCTCAGAGGAAGGAAGGGTGAGTAATGAAGTCCCTACCAAAGAAACCAGCTAAATGAACAATGCATGCCCAAATGTGTTTTTTTCATAAAGGGAAAAAGGATCTCAGATATCCATACCGATGGCACATAAGTATCAAATGGTAATATTTGGATGATGGTATCTCTCAATGATCCTAAAAAATCTTTTGTTATTTCTTTTTTTATGACTTGTGTATAGAAAAAAATGTATAAAATATTCATTGTTAAACTTTCAAAAACCTGAAACTTCTCAAGCCTGAATTAATTTTCCAGACAAATTAATTGTCAAAAACAAAAATCACACAGCCAAGCAGCCGATACAAAAAACTGTTACAGGTCGTTCTGATACATATGTAGCAATTCTATAAGATGAACTTTCCTGTGCTGCCACAAAGACATCCACGTCTCTTGTTTTGCCCAGTACATAATTTGGACATTTCAGTTTGTAAAATGGATGTTCATGCTAGATATCTCCAGGACATTGGCATCCATTTCTCATGTATTTTAGAATAGGCTATATGCCAGGAAATCCTATTCTAAAATGTGATGCACCAATTTGGATATCCATATTCTGAGCTGGACATTCTTTCTAAAATGCAGTTCTATATCAACCAGCTCACTATTATTCATATTTTTATTAACACCTTCAAAATAATCTAACAGACAGGTAATGAAAACCTAATAGATTGGTTTTTGCTGGGTAACATTAACCAGACAAATGGATTTAGTTAATTATGAGTGCTAGGAGCTCTTTGCACTGAGCACACACACAAGACCTCTCACCAACTGGAAGATAATCAAGCATGTGATACAGTCAAAAGACTGGATAGCCCCTATCTTGCTGCTAGACTGCTGCCTGCATCTTAATATTGGTGATTTCTTTAAGTTGCTACGGGATTTGAAATATGTACTCTAAGTTCCCCTAAGAAAGCCAGTTATATCTTAGGTTATGGTAATGTTTCATTTTTATTATTGTTATAATTGGTAGGTTACCCTCCAAGGATTTCTTAGAGTTTCAAGTTTATTAAAAGTTTGTTGTACACGCAATATCAAATACTTCAACGCATATGACAATTTAAAATTAGGAAACAAAAATAAAACAATTTATACAAATAAACATACAATGTATGTACACAAGTAATTAGCAATACAAAAGGGAAGAGGGGTGAACTACAATCTTTGAAGAAAGTAAGAGTACATTTAGGGAAAAAACAACATCAGGAGGGTGATAAAGAATGTTTTAAAAAATATGGCTAAGCCTAAACAGAGGATAGGGGAGGTTGTGACCTATACATAAGGTCTGGTTAAAATTAGGTATTTGAGCCTGGGGTTAATGATAGATGAATTATCCTATCTATGACTCAAATGCATCTTTGTACAAGTGGTATTTTAATGTGCTTTTAAATTTTTCTAATAAGGTTTCTCCACGTAGATAGATTGGTAAATTGTTCCAAAGCTCGGGTGCTATGACTGAAAAAATTGTAGATCTTCTGGTACCTATTATTTTTAGAGAAGGGATAGTCAGCAAATGCTGTTCCTTTGATCTAAGTGTTCTGGCTGGAGAATATGGTATCAAAAAACGATCCAGAAATATTGTTGCATTGGTTTGTTGGATTTTGAAGGTTATCAGTGCAATTTTATAGATTACTCTGTGCGAAATTGGTAACCAGTGTGCTTTTTGTAGAAGAGCTAATTACCATTTTAGGGCTCCTTTTATCAAGGTGCGGTAGGGGTTTAAGGCACGGAATACCGCACGTTAAACCGCCTGCCGCGCTAGTCGCTAACACCTCTATTGATGAGACATTAGTTTTTGGCTTGCCACGGGGGTTAGCGTGTGATGAAATGTCCGACGTGCTAACCCTGCTAGCGCACCTTGATAAAAGGAGCCCTTAGCCTTTTAATTGGTTCAAGGAACTATAAATCAGATCAGGCTAGGGACGGGTGGAAGTTGGGGAGGGTTGGCGGGAATTAAACACTAAACATGACTTTCCTCAATTGCTATCTATGCCCTAATGATAATCTGATTTTATCTTATTCTCTAAAATGCAACCTAAAATACTAATCTAGACTTAAACACTTTTTATAGAAAAGCCCTAAGAGAGACTCTAAATGCTACACCATTGCCTAAACTGACTTTGCTGTAAAAGCAGAGTACTGAACTAAAAAAAAAGTAAGCGCAGGACAATGAAATAACCTACTGAAGCACAAGTTTTACCTTTTCCCAAGTTTGAACGCTAGCAGGCAAGATATTCCAGTGGAGTTTTTCTTCCCCTTAGCAGATCCTCACCCAGCAGGGAAGGGCAGGATTAACCTTTTAGTGCCCTCCCATCACAATATTAGATACATTTTAAAACATCCACAAATTGAATCTATTTCTCAGTCTGATCCCCATAGCTTGCCACATTAATGACATAAAGCTAAATTTATAATGGTGCACTATTGCATTAGCCTTTTGGGAGTAAAAGATCACATTTCATAAAATGGGATCTGTGGTAAATAAACATGCATATTAGGAGACATCCAACGATCAGACCACTGCCAAATGAGACTGAACTAACCTTCGAATTTAACCCACTTGATATTTTTAGCAAAAAAAAGAGGTACTCAGGTAGCACACATATGCCTTTGAAGTGTTACAAAGCTATTTGGCGGATAAAAAGTTATGTTTTCAGAAAAGGTTCACAGGTTTTGATGAGTATATATCATTCTATAATAGACTAAAATATTCATGCAGCCCACTGTGAAAACACTTGGTTGCCCCTGCACTATTAAGTCCAATAAATTGTTATTTTCTTTGTTGTTAGGGGGCCGGGGGGAGAGGAGAGGCAGTATGCACAGCCAGTATGGAAAACAAAGCCCCCCATTAGCTGTATCAGCATCCTTTACAAAATTTTGAAATAAATTTTGGGCTGCTAAAATATATTTCAGTTGTTTGATTCATTTTCTGAAGAGGAGAAATTGTTGGAAACCAATCCACTGTTTTTGGATTTAACAGAAGACAATATCTGAAATTAGAATATCAGCTTTGGAGCCCACTGGTTGCAGTCATCACAGCTTAACACAGAAAATTTAACATATGTTAACTGCAAATGTAATGGGACAACTATTGGGAGCATACCTAGTGTTTTCTGTTTCAGGGGGTACATTAACATTTGCATTAGCAAGTGGGGTAGCCAGGTTGCAGTTAGTGTAAATGCACTTAGGGCCAGATGCTGAATAATGTGCATTGCCAATTTGGGCGTGCAATGTAATTGTTTAATAAGCCAATCGTGGTCATGGTGTAATGTTTCCAGTAAGTCTTGTCTCTGTTTTGATCTCTCCCTGAGGATCAGCAGGCAAACTAAACCGCAGTACTCTAAGCACAAAACATCATCAAAATGGACTCTCAATTCTTAAGGAAAACTTTCTTTCATATAGAACTCAAAACAAAGGATGACTTACAGTTCAGTTGCTTGAAAACAACTGTAGCTTCTGCAGCACTTCCTGGAGGTGATGTAATTTACAATGGAAAAAAAAACCATTACTAAAGAAGGTACTAAAGCTTGGATGCCATGTAATACTAAAGGGTGGAAGAAAAAAAAAACACCCAACAAATTTTTAGATTGAATCGGGTTGGGCAGACTAGATGGACCATTCGGGGCTTTATCTGCCGTCATCTACTATGTTACTATGGAAAACCTGATGGGTTTATAGTGGTTTTCTACAGGCATATATTGGCTAAACCTGAGAGCTGCTAGCTGCTGTGCTTTCAAAAAGATGATAAGAAGAGAAAGCAGGGTGGCTGCTAGCCGAGCATGCGAGCAATCAACTAATACAAACTGTCCCATAATCCACAGGAAGCTTCTACTTATGCTCTGAAGGAGCATATTGCAGAAAGAACTATAATTACAGAATTTTGTAGTCTAAGAACACAATCTCACTCCTTAAAACATGGGTAGGGAAATCCAGTACTCGAGAGCCGTATTCCAGTCGGGTTTTCAGGATTTCCCCAATGAATATGCATTGAAAGCAGTTCATGCAAATAGATCTCATGCATATTCATTGGGGAAATCCTGAAAACCCAACTGGAATATGGCTCTCGAGGACTGGAGTTCCCTACCCCTGCCTTAAAAGGATAGGCAATGAATACTCTAAACAAGTGGTTCCCAAACCTGTCCTGGAGGACCACCAGGCCAGTCGGGTTTTCAGGATAGCCCTAATGAATATGCATGAGAGAGATCTGAATAAAATGGAGGTGCCAAGCATGCAAATCTGTTCCATGCATATTTATTAAGGCTTTCCTGAAAACCCAACTGGCGTGGTGGTCTTCCAGGACAGGGTTGGGAATCACTGCTCCAAACAAACCATAAGTAACCTGCTTCTATGAATATTGGGGCATAACACAGGAAATGCATTGAATTTTCAAATAAATTAGGCTCATGCTGACTGTTACAAATTTACATGTGGATTATTTCCTCCCTGTTCTTAGAAACATGATGGCAGATCAAGGCCAAATGGCCCATCCAGTCTGCCCATCCACAGTAACCATTATCTCTTCCCTCTAAGACAGGGGTAGGGAACTCCGGTCCTCGAGAGCCATATTCCAGTTGGGTTTTCAGGATTTCCCCAATGAATATGCATGAGATCTATTTGCATGCACTGCTTTCAATGCATATTCATTGGGGAAATCCTGAAAACCCGACTGGAATACGGCTATCGAGGACCGGAGTTCCCTACCCCTGCTCTAAGAGATCCCATGTGCCTATCCCAGGCTTTCTTGAATTCAGACAGTTTATGTCTTCACGATCTCTTCCAGAAGACTGTTTTACGCATCTACCACCCTTTCCAGAGCTTCTTTTCAAATGAAAGAGACTCAACTCATGCACAATTACATCATGTAGGTATTTAAACGTCTCGATCATATCTCCTCTCTCCTGCCTTTCCTCTAAAGTGTTCAGATTGAGATCTTTAAGTCTGTCCCCATATGCTTCATGATGAAGACCATACACCATTTTAGTAGCCTTCCTCTGGATGGACTCCATTCCTCACAACAACATCTTCTAATGGTCCCTTCTGTTCGACAATTGTTCTACGATACAACATGCAAGACTATCTATTCAATAGTTGCATCCATATTGTGAACCGCCCTCCCTTTAGCCCATGAGACAGGAAACTAACTCCAATAACTTCAAAACTAGCCTCAAAACCTTTCTCTTTAAAGTTGCCTACGAGATCTATACCTAGGATTAAATGCTTATGAGACTCAGACAAAGGCAACATATCAGACATTTCCCTTCTCACTTTCATTCTCGCCATTCTCCTTTTTATTTTTATGCAGTGTACCCCACCCTTATCCCAGGACAAGCAGGCAGATATTCTCAACATATGGGTGATGTCAACCATGGAGCCTCAATGCGAACAGCTTGACAAGCAGACTTGCTTGAAGAACTTTTGGAAAGTTCCCAACTGCCGCACTGCGCATGCGCGAGTGCCTTCCTGCCCATCATAGAGTGCGCATCTCCTCAGTGTCTCCTCAGTTCTAAGTTTTCCGCGAAGCTGAGAAGCACTCGTTTCAAGGCTCTGCACGAGAATTAGTTCGGCTATCATAGTTCCAGCATATGCATTCTACTCTAGGTCAACTTCGCATGCATATGGTTTAGGCTGCATATGATGCTTTTGAAATGTCCTCTAGGGTCACTGCGTTCTCAATGGCCATGCGTCATCTAGCCTGGTTAAGAACTGTGGACATGGTTCCAAACCTGCAAGATCACCTGGCCAACATTCCATGTCAGAGAAATGAGTTGTTTGATGACTCCATTGAGGCAGCCACAAAGCGCTTGTCTGAGCATGAGAAATCATTTGCCTCTATAGTTAGACCAAAGCCAAAGCCTTCTACCGCTTATAGACCTCCTCCATCTTATCAGAGGCGTTATCCTCAGAAGTCAGCACCTTATTCAAGGCTGCTTCCTAAGAAACAACAGCAACAATGGCAGCGTAAACCTCAGGCTCCTGCTGCGCCTAAGTCCACTCAGCCTTTTTCACCATCTAACACAGAGCATAACATCAGTGTTTCTGCCTCTGTCTTCCCCTCTTCCCATCTGAGGTCATCTCCATCATTTTTATCAATGATGAGGCTAATTACATCTAACCTCTGGGTCCTTACAATAATCAGGGTGGGTTACTCTCATCAATTTCTTCAGGTTCCACCAGATCTCCCTCCAAGAGAGTGTCCTTCAATTCGTCACAGCTCACCCTACTTCTTCAGAAAGCTCAAGCTCTGTTTCATCTCCATACTATTGAGAACATTTCTCTGGAACAGCAGAGCACGGGGTTTTACTCCCATTACTTCCTTGTTCCGAAAAAGACGGGAGATCTACGACCTATATTGGACCTCAGAGCTCTCAACAAATTTCTGGTCAAAGAAAAATTTCGGATGCTATCTATAGCATCCTTATATCCCCTTCTGGATCACAACAATTGGTTATGCTCTCTGGATCTCAAAGAGGCTTACACTCACATTCCCATTCATCCAGCCTTCCGCAAGTTCCTCAGATTTCAGGTGGGAAATCATCATTTTCAATACAGAGTGCTACCTTTCGGCCTGGCATCTCTCTCAGAGTTTTCACCAAGTGCCTAATAGTAGTAGCAGCAGCTCTGTGCAGTCATGGTCTTCAGGTTTTCCCGTACCTAGACGACTGGCTCATCAAAGATTCAACATCTCAGGGGGTTATTGTAGCAACCCAATGGACTATTTGGTTCCTCCAAAGTTTGGGGTTCGAAATAAACTTTCCAAAATCCAAGTTACAGCCCTCTCAAAATCTATAGTTCTTTGGAGCTGTACTGGACACTGTGCAACTCAGAGCATTCTTTCCTCAACAATGTCAGGATACTCTCCTACAACTTTGCCACAAAGTGTTGCCTCTCACTTCACTCTTAGCCAGACACATGATGGTTCTCCTAGGTCACATAGCCTCTACAGTTGACATGACTCCTTTTGCCAGACTTCACCTAAGAATTCCTCAGTGGACCCTGGCTTCTCAATGGGCGCAAGCTTACGATCCTCTCTCTCAGCACATTACACTGACTCCTTCGTTCAAACAGTCTCTCCACTGGTGGATGCTTTCTTCCAATTTTTCCAGAGGTTTACTGTTTCAAACGACCCCCTCATCAGAAGGTTCTCACGACAGATTCCTTGACCTACACTTGGGCGGTTCATCTCGATGGTCTCTGTACTCAAGGTCATTGGTCAATCACAGATCGTCAGTCACATAAATCTGTTGGAACTCAGAGCAATTTTCAATACTCTCAAAGCTTTTCAGCATCTTCTTCACGATCAAGTAGTCCTCATTCGTACAGACAATCAAGTAGTCATGTATTATATCAACAAGCAGGGAGGAATAGGATTCCTTCCCCTTTGCACGGAAGCTCAGAAGGTTTGGAATTGGGCAATTCTTCACAACATCTTTCTGAAAGCGGTCTACATTCAAGGAGAGAAAAACTTTCTGGTGGACAAATTTAGTCGTCTTCTACAGCCTCACGAATGGACACTCAATTCGTCGCCTCTCCATCACATTTTTTCTCAGTGGGGAACTCCTCAAATAGATCTCTTTGTGTCTCCCCACAACAACAAGCTGCCTCAGTTTTGCTCCAGGGTATACTCTCCTCAACGCTTGGAGGCAGATGCCTTTCTTCTGGAATGGCCGAACAAATTTCTCTATGCGTTTTCCCATTCCCTTTAATTCTCAAGAGACTCGTCAAACTCAAACAAGAATGTGCCACCATGATTCTGATATCTCCTCGGTGGCCCAGACAATCTTGGTTCTCTCTTCTACTTCAACTCAGCAGCAGGGAACCACTACTTCTACCAGTTTTTCCATCTCTGCTTACACAGATTCAGGGTTCTCTGCTTCATCCCAACCTGCAGTCTCTGCACATGATAGCTTGGTACCTCTCAACGTAACTGCCAACCTACAGTTTTCTCATTCTGTAGCAGACATTTTAGAGGCTTCCAGAAAACCTACCACTAAACAGTGTTATAGCCAGAAATGGACTCAGTTTTCTGCTTGGTGCGCACTTCATCACAAGGAGCCACAGTCTACTTCCTTATCTTCGGTTCTGGATTATCTATTTCATTTATCTCAATCAGGCCTCAAGTCAACATCCATTAGAGTCCATCTCAGTGCAATTGCTGCTTTCCATCAGCCATTGGAAGGGAAACCCCTCTCTGTTTCCCAATGTATGAAAGGACTTTTCAATATCAAACCACCTCTCAAACCACCTCCAATAGTTTGGGATTTCAATGTGGTTCTTGCTAGATTGATGAAGCCTCCCTTTGAACCAATGTATACGGCTCATTTGAAATATCTCACTTGGAAAGTGGTTTTTCTCATTGCTCTCATGTCTGCTCACAGATTCAGTGAGCTACAAGCTTTAGTAGTGGGCCCTGCTTTCACAGTATTTTATCATGACAAGGTTGGTCCTCTGTACTCATCCTAAATTCTTACCAAAGGTTGTTTCAGAATTTCATCTGCATCAATCCACTGTACTTCCAGTGTTTTTTCCAAAGCCTCATTCTCACCAGGGAGAAATAGCTCTTCATACTCTAGGCTGCAAACGTGCTTTGGCTTTCTACTTACAAAGGACTAAGCCACATAGATCTTCTCCTTAACTTTTTGTCTCCTTTGATCCAATCAAGTTGGGACGTCCAGTGTCTAAACGAACCATCTCCAACTGGTTGGCTGTTTCCATCTCATTCTGCTGTGCTCAGGCTGGATTGCATCTAGAGGGTCGAGTCACAGCCCATAAAGTTAGAGCCATGGCAACATCTGTAGGTTTCCTTGGATCAACTCCTATTGAGTAAATCTGCAAAGCTGCCACTTGGTTCTTAGTTCATACATTCACTTCTCATTATTATCTGGATTCTTTTTCCAAATGGGATGGCTACTTTGTCCAGGCAGTTTTACAAAATTTGTTTTCCTGAATTGCCAACACTCCCACCATCCCATTCTGGTTAGTTTGGAGGTCACCCATATGCTGAGAATATGCTGCCTGCTTGTCCTGGGATAAAGCACAGTTACTTACCATAACATGTATTATCCAGTAACAGCAGGCAGATATTCTCACAACCCACCCACCTCCCCTGGTTGGCTTCTTAGCTATCTGAACTGAGGAGTTGCTGAGGAGATGCCCGCCCTACATCGGGCGGGAAGGCACTTGCCCATATGCGGTGCGGCAGTTGCGAACTTTCCAAAAGTTCTTCAAGCAAGTCTGCTTGTCAAGCTGTCCACATCAGGGCTCCATGGTTGACGTCAATCATATGTTGAGAATATGTTGAGAATATCTGTCTGTTGTCCCTGGATAACACCTGTTATGGTAAGTATTGTGCTATTTCCCTTTTGTAGTATGTCTCATCAGTAATATCTTGTAGTTTGTTTTTTTACGTCCCTGTTTTTACTTATATTTTAAATTTTGAACAATGTAAAACTGTTTTGGTAATTAAAGCAGTATATCAAGCCTAAATAAACTTGAAACTTATAAAGGGGCATCAATATCTCCTTTTCCCTAGTGGCCATACCTCTCCTCATGTACCCTAGCATCCTTCTAGCTTTCGCCATCACCTTTTCAACCTGTTTGGCCACCTTAAAATCATCACATACAATCACACCCAAGTCCTGCTCTTCTGTCATGCACATAAATTCTTCACCCCCTAAACTGTACTGTTCCCTCAGGTTTTTGCAGCCCAGATGCATGACCTTGCATTTCTAAGCATTAAATTTTAGCAGCCAATTTTCAGATCATTCTTCAAGCTTTGCCAGGTCTTTCTTCATGCTATTCACACCATCCTGGGTGTCTACTCTATTGCAGATTTAAATTAATGCATATACTTATAAAGGGCTTTAACTATTATGAATTTTTCAGGTGAGATATTGACTCATATTTATATGGGGGTGTGGGTGTGAGTAGCAGAGAGGAAAAGAGAAGGAAGAGCAAGTCACATACCCAGAGATGGAGAAAAATATCTTGGTCTGTGTTCTTTAAATATTTATTTATTCATTATTTTCTCTGGCTTGTAGAAAGCGCAAGTAAAGTGATTATTGTTTGAAGTGGTAGAATCAAAAAGAGAAAGTGGTAAAACTCAAAATGAAAGTACCATGAGAGACAATGGGCTCCTTTTATGAAGGCGCGCTAAGGCCTTAACGCACGGAATAGCGCATGCTAGCCGCTACCGCCTCCTCTTGAGCAGGCAGTAATTTTTCAGCTAGCATGCGCTAATTCGGTGCGTGCACTAAAAACGCTAGTGCACCTTCGTAAAAGGAGCACAATATCTCCAGAGCTTCAGCACGCATGTAACCCAAGTGGAGGTTGGAAGCACATATCAAAAAAGTCACTTATTAATCATATAAAATACCAACAAATATTGTCCATCACCGCGGGGTTCTTGTACTAAAGATTAGTATATGCTAATGGATATTAACAAGCGTTAAATGCTGCATGTTCTATTATATACCTATAGGCTACGTAGCACGCACTAAGCTTTAATAAAAGGGCGCTTAAAGTAAAAATATCATAAAATGCTTAAATAAACAAATAAGATGAATTGGTCAAAAAATAATCCTGAAGTCCTAATATGACTTGTTTCAGTGCACATGCCTCTTTCAGAGGAATGTTTTAATAAGGTCAACTCAATATTTCAAAGTTCCTGAAATCTCAAGGAACAGAAGATTGATAGATGACAGCTGATGACAAATCCTGTATAGGCCCAGAAACATTCCACATGATGAAGAAAGAGACCCTTCACGCAGAGCACAATGTCAAAATAAAGGGATATTCATGAGCCATAACAAATTCAATCTATCAGTCATCTTGTGCCAGAATGTACAACTGTATGTGAACTGATGAAAATTCCCTATAAAGGATAAAAGTATAATATAAGGATGAATTCTAATGTAATGCACATTTTTAAATTAATCCTAAACACTATTTAATAACAGTACCTAGATCCAAGATATATCCAGTCTAAAATATTTTCCTATAAGGGCCTGATACTCAAAAGATTTTTTTTTTTTTTTTGGGGTGGGGGGTTATCAACATGGGATATCTTTAAGATGGATTATGTCACCACAAGCCTTGCTATTTTAGTGCAGGATCTCATTGTATAAAATGGGACCCTGTGTTAAAATAGCATGACCTGTGCTAAAATAACCTGTCGTGGGAAGGGGGGGAAAGTTATCAACATGAGTGGGTGCAAAATGCAGCAATCCGCCTCTTAAAAAACCTCAGCATATGTGACCCCCATCTCTCTTGCCCTAGCCTCAGCCCTCTGGCTGCCCATCGGCAAGCACTATATCTTCAAGGGCCTCATAATTGCCCACAAAAACTTCTACCACAAGACACCAAGATATATAGCGGCCAAACTGCGACCTTACATACCTATCTGCAGGAAGTTGCAAGTCAGCTGACACTGGAGCCTCTCTTCCTGCCCAGTGTGCGAGATCACGCCGGCGTCGCCTGACTTGCAACTTCTTGCTGCTGTCGCATATGCAGCAGATACGCAAAGGCAGGAGTCCCGGCACATGCGACAGCAGCAAGAATTTGCAAGTCAGCTGACACTGGCGCCGGAGCCTCTCTTCCTGTCCAGTGTGTGAGATCGTGTACGAGACCACGGCTGCAAAATGCAGGTATTCCTGGACAGGGGAGGAGGGGAGGAAGGAAGGGAGAAGGGGTACTGCTGGACAAGGGGAGCAGGGAAGGGAAAAGGGGTAGTGCTGGACAGGGGGGAGGTAAAAGGAAGAGAGAAGAGTGCTGCTGGACCTGGCAGAAAGGGAGGGAAAGGAAAAGTGCTACACATTGGAGGGGAGGGTGAGATGGTGCATGGGGGAGAGAGCATGTTGGGTTGGGGGTAGGAAGGAGGGATGCCACTGAGGGAAGCGGCAAGGTCAGAGAGAGAAAACGTGCAGGAGGCAGAAAGTGTTGGACTCATGGAGAGGGCAAGATGGATGGGGACAGAAAGGATGGAAGGAGAAATGTTACACTGGGGAAGGGGGAGAGGGCAGAGAGTGAAAAGTTGGACTCATGGAATGAAAGAGAGAAAGATGTTTGGTTGAGGGAAGGAGGACCAAAGTAGAAACACACAGGAGGAAGAAAGAAAAAAATGTTGGACAGGTGGAAAGGAGGGAGAAATGCTGGATTGGGAGGGGGGCCAGAAAGGAGGAAGGGAAGGGAGATGGACTGCAGGGGCAAAAAGAAGGAAGGGAAAGAGAAATGTTACACTGCGGGGGAAGGAGGGAAGGAGAGATATGTCAGACCATGGAAATAGGAGGGAAGGAGAGACAAGGAAACGTAGATTTTGAGAAAAAAGCAAAAAAATTGAAAAATTGAATGTTAAGTTAATGACAAAGATGGATGCAATAAAACAGAGAACTCACTGCAACGTATCAAATTATCCAAATAAAAGTCTTAATCAGGGGGTCACGTGACACTATGAGTGGGTGAGGACGTGTTCCCGATTGGTTCCGGGGCCCTGCTCTTCTATATGCAGTGTTAGCTCAACATTTTTGCAATCTGGCTGGCAATTTCAGTTGTAGTTGAGTTCGGGACCTCATGGATAGATATTTAACCCGTTCACAAGAAGCAGCGTGCATGAAACCCGAACGAAAAGAAAAGGAGCGCTCGAAACCTGGTGAACCCAAGATGGCGGCCTTGTCTGGTAACGTGGTGTTGGAGTTCACCGACACAGCGCTCAACGATATTAAAACAGCAGTGGCGCAGGTTCTGGGTCCCCAAATGGACACTCTGGCAATGCAAATGGCTCGCTTGGAACAGCTTTTAACTGACACGGCACCAACCTGGAGCAGCGAGTGTCCGCGGCGGAAGACACGCTCAATTCTCATGAATTAGACCTTGCGGCCTTGCAAGAAATGGTGCGTCTTCAGGCTGATAAACTGGACGACCTAGAAAATAGGTCCCGCCGCGGCAACCTTCGTTTTTTGGGCGTTCGTTTTTTTGGGCGCTGGATGCGCGCTTGCTCGCTGAGCTGGAAGGTTGGCTGGAGCTGGAATTTCCTGATACTTTGGCACTGGGCCCCCTCTGTCTGGAACGGGCTCATCGTATCGGAGTTCGCCCAACCAGGGATTCCAGACCACGTGTGGTGATAGTGAAATTTCTGAATTACCGGAACAAAATGGACATTCTACGCCAATATCAGGCTAAACGAGATACCCTCCAGTTGCGGGGCTCTACTGTTCGCATTAGCCAGGATTACTCTGCAGCTCTTACGGATCGCAGGAAGGTTTTTTACCCTATCTGTGCAAAGCTGGTGGACCTTAAGAAACGTTTTCTGTTTGTTTATCCGGCCTTACTGAAGATCCACCATGAAGGTTCGTGGCACTCATTCAGTGTGGCTACGGAGGGCGTGGATTACATCAATGTGACCTTTGGCTCTTCAGCTGCACCTCCGTGACTATTTTCTGGCCTCCATTATTTTGATTTCCCTGCTAGGTTGCCTCTGATTTGATTGTACTGTTTTCTTGTTACTCTGAGCTTGTACTATTTGACTTTACTAGCCTTATTAATATTTCTGGAGGGGTAGGGCCCCGTACTTTGTCAGTTACGGGCCTGCTGCATATTCCTTAGGGGGTATGTTCTCTGGGATTGTTTGGGGACGGGAGGGGGGCTGGGATTTTTGGTTGGGAACAGTCTACGGGTATGTTGTTATGGGGACTGTTTTTCATTATGTATTATTTGTATAATTGTTTCATGAGAAAGTTATCAACTGTATCGATTTATGCTAGGTGTGATATGATAGGCACTTGGGTGGAGCTGGGCACCTGGGTGCTAGATGTCTCTTATGTCCAGTACGCACTGTTTGCTCGGTACTCCTGGGTGATCATCCACTTCGTATTGTCTCGTGGAATGTGTCTGGTATAACATTCCCCATTAAGTGTACAAAAATCTTGAGACAATTAAAACATCATCATGCTGACTTGGCCTGCTTGCAGGAGACCAAATTGACAGAGGAGGAACATAAGAAACTGAAGAGAGGCTGGGTGGGTTCTGTATTCTATGCTTCTTCCCCAGGGAAAAAGGTGGGTGTTAGTTTACTGGTCCGGAGAGGTTTGCAATGTGCCATTACCTTAAAACATCAGGATTCCCAGGATTCATTGATTATTTCAAAAATTGACTACTGTAATGCTTTATTCAAAGGAATGGCCCAAAAAGAAATTAGAAGATTACAAATTATCCAAAACACTTCCATCAAATTAATTATGGGGGCCAAAAAGTTTGATCATGTCACCCCGTTACTTCAAAAGGCACATTGGCTCCCTGTGGCACACCGCATTCTTTATAAATTATCTTTACTCACCTTTAAATCAATGCTATACAAAACTCCATCATTTATTTACAAAGTTTTAATTCTATATTCTTCTCAAAAAACTTTAAGATCGAATGAACAACTTTTATTGGTTATTCCCACCCTTAAAATGATTAATACACGAAGGCAATATATTTTTACCGTTACAGCACCACAAACTTGGAACTCTCTCCCACTTTACTTAAGACAGGAGAAAAATTTTGATAAATTTAAAAGCCAACTTAAGAGCTTTCTTTTTAAAGACGCTTTCAATATCTAATTGAAATGCCAATTGCTCTTTATAGCTGCCGTTCATTTTGTTCAATTGTGTATTATACTCCCAATAAACTATTTTGTTTTCCCTTTCCCTTTGTATATTACCCTTAAATGTTCTTCCTTTCCTATCATAAAATGTATTTCGTTCCCTTCTATCCTAGTGTTTCCTGTTGTAATTTGTCTATTTTTAAAAGATTTTTATATTTTTTATATATTCTTGTTATTGTTTACCTTATATTTATAGTTTATGTACATCGCTTAGTAACTGTGATAGGCGATCAATCAAATAACGAATAAACTTGAAACTTGGTAGATATTTGTTATTTCACATATCATTGCAGAATGCCAATTTCAGGTTAATGATTGCCTATGGCCCTACTACCCACACCCAGGCCTATTTTGATTCTCTGGTTGCTCTGGGTCTTCAAGATACGTCCCTACCGCTTATCGTGGCCGGGGATCTTAATCAGGTGCTGGATGCTACGCTTGACCGCTCTGGTCCTGTGGCTCTTTCCCCTGGCAACCATTCTAATGGTGTGCCCATTCTCTGTAAGTCCTTGGGTTCAGTGGATCCCTGGAGATTGCTCCATCCTGTCGAACAGGACTATACTCATCAATCTTGAGCCCACGGGACTACCTCCTGGTCTCAGAATCATTGTTTCCCAGGATTGCTGATGCTGCTATAGGTCCCTTGGAAGTCTCTGATCACTGTCCTATTTGGTTGGATGTTCTATGGGGTATTTCTCCTATGGGGTTCCCCCTGGTGGCGCTTCCTTTCGTATCTGCAGGATGATCTGGATTTTTTGGAGCACCTGCGGAAATGTTGGGAGGATTACTTGTTGACAAATGATTAATATCAATCTAGCCCGGGCCTTTTTTGGGAGACTGCTAAAGTTGTCCTTAGGGGGGCCATAATTGCTTACATTTCAGCCCGGAATAAACATATTTCGAGTGGAATTATTCATTTGGAAAAGCAATACTCACACTTGAAATCCCGCTGTTTGCGGAATCCTACCCCTGCCTTGCGGAAAGAACTTCACTCGGCTCAAGTTGCTCTTAGTACTTTATTGCATGATCGTACCAAAAGTTCCCTCTTCTATCGAAAATATAAAATTTATCGATACAGAAATAAAATGGGCAGAATGCTGGCAACTTTGACTAGGAATTGGCAGGATGATAGATACATATCCCAGATTAAGAAGAGGCCAGGTTCTTACCAAACGAAACCAGTTGATATAGCTGATGCTTTTTACTAACATTTCTTGACTTTTTATACTTGTCCGGGTCCCTACTGTGGCCCGGAAGTCTTAGACTATCTGGAGGATGCGGGCCTGCCATGATTCACGGACTTGCAGAGAACAGTCTTGAATCAACCTTTACAGGGCCCGGAGATTCAAAAAGCGATTAAGAACTTACATTCTTGCACTGCCCCGGGCCCTGATGGATTCTCGGCTGAATTTTACAAAATGTTATCTCTGCAGGTGTGCGAGCCCCTTATGGGTTATTATGTTACTGTCTTGTCGGAGGGGGTTTTCCCAGTCTATGCCAACGAAGCCACAATTACATTACTTCCAAAGCCGAACAAACCTAAAGATGAAATAGAGTCGTATCGGCCGATCTCCTTAATAAATGTGGACTTAAAAATATTAGCACGTTTGCTAGCCAACCATTTAACTCCTATTCTACCTAGAATAATTTCCTCTGAGCAAGTTGGCTTTGTACAGGGCAGACATTCGGTACTGAATGTCCAGCAGGCGCTGTTGGCTGTGGCTAGAATGCAATCAACTAATACTTTCAACATTCTCATGAGTCTGGATGCGGCCAAGGTCTTTGACCAGGTTCATTGGCCTTATCTCTTCCAGGTGTTGAGCTTTGTGGGCATAGGGGGCTGGTTTATGTCTTCCCTACATGCACTATATTCATCCCCCACTGCCTCAGTCTTGGTCAATGGGACTCTCATTAGCTCATTTGCGGTTGGTAGAGGGACACATCAGGGTTGTCCCCTGTCACCTTTACTCTTTTTGCTTTACTTAGAACCTCTTCTCCGTACGATCCAGAGAGATGATGAATTGGTTGGCTGCTGGAGGGCTTCTCTCAATTGAGGGTGTTGGCCTTTGCTGATGACCTCTTACTAACCTTGGCCCAACCACAGAGATCCCTGACCAGGGCCCTGGAGCTCTTGGACGAGTTTCACCTTTTCTCTGGTCTGACGTTGAACAGGCAGAAGTCTTTGGTCTTTCCCCTACAAGTGGAGGTTCTAGATACATGGTCGGGACCCTTTCCTTTAGAATGGGCCTCCTCATCCTTGCGTTATCTAGGTGTTCTCATACCCCAGGATTTGACAACACTTTATTCCCTTAATATTCTTCCCTTGCTCGCGAAAACAGGTCAGCGGGTGCAATGTAATGGACTGGCCACCCAGACATAGCAATAGAGCATTGGGACACCTTATAGGGCACTGCTGTGAACTTCACAAAAAGGGTGCCACATAAACATCTCACCACAACTCCCTTATAGGTCATGGTGAGCCCACCAAAACACTCCCAAACCTACTATACCCACCGCTCTGAGGAAAAAGATGTTACCAGTGGTGTGCCTCTAGGTTCTGTTCTTGTACCTGTTCTTTTTAACATTTTTATAAATGATATTGCTGAAGGGTTGTCTGGTAAGATTTGCCTCTTTGCGAATGTTACCAAAATCTGCAATAGAGTAGACAAGCCGGATGGTGTGAATAACATGAAGAAAAACCTGGCGAAGCTTGAAGAATGGTCTGAAATTTGGCAGCTAAAATTTAATGCTATGAAATTCAAAGTCATGCATTTGGTCTGCAAAAACCCGAGGGAACGGTACAGTTTAGGGGGTGAAGAACTTATGTGCACGACGGAAGAGCAGGACTTTGATGTGATTGTATGTGATGATCTTAAGGTGGCCAAACAGGTTGAAAAGGTGACGGCAAAAGCTAAAAGGATGCTAGGTTGCATAAGGAGAGGTATGGCCAGTAGGAAAAAGGAGGTATTGATTCCTCTCTATAAGACTCTGGTGAGACCTCATTTAGAATATTGTGTACAATTCTATAGGCCACACCTTCAAAAACATATAAAAAGGAAGGCGTCGGTCCAGAGAAAGGCTACTAAAATGGTGTGTGGTCTTCGTGATAAGGCATATAGGGACAGACTTAAAGATCTCAATTTGTATACTTTGGAGGAAAGACGGGAGAGGGGAGATATGATAGAGTTGTTTAAATACCTACGTAATATAAATGTGCATGAGCCGAGTATCTTTTATTTGGAAGCAAACTCTGCAATGATAGGGCATAGGATGAAGTTAAGAGGTGATAGGCTCCGGAGTAATCTGAGGAAATACTTTTTTATGCATGGAAGGGTGGTAGATGCATGGAACAGTCTCTTGGAAGAGATGATTGAAACAGATACTGTGTCTGAAGATAGGCATGTGGGATATCTCAGAGAGAGAAAGAGATCATGGTTACTGTGGATGGGCAGACTAGATGGACCATTTGGCCTTTATCTGCCATCATGTTTCTATGTCTACAACCCCAATAGCCCTTAGGGCTGCAGGTGGTACCTATATGGTTTGGAGAGAGTTTGGTGGACTCATATTTTTCACTATTAATGCAGTGGTTAGACTGGCTTATGGGTATGGGTCCTCCTCTCTATGCTTCACTAGCCCACCCCCCAGACAACATAAGCCACTTCTGTGCAGCTCTACTAGGCTTTCCTATATGCCAGGTGCTGCTGATCTGGAGGCAGGTATGTACATTTTTATTCCAATTTTTATGGTGGTGTGTGTGTGTTGGGGGGTGTCATTGATCACTGGGGGAGTGTGTGGGGGTCAGTACTTTGTGTCTGCAGTGGTTATCTGGTTACTTTGAATACCTTCTGGGCAATTAGACCTGTTTTTAGATCGCCTAAGTCACAACGTATAAGTTCCGTCAAGGCAGTATGACTATTTATTTATTTATTTATTTATTTACTCAATTATTTAGCCTGTCCTCCCAAAGGAACCCAGAACGTGTTACAAAGTACATCCACAATATAACTGAGACAGGACAGAGATGACATAATTTACAATATAGACATGACAATAAAACATATACACTAAGCAGCATCAGGTGAAATTAGGTGGCATAGGTGCATTGACTCTGAATGGCATTTTCTGGGTGCATTTTCTGCATGTCCTTAAGGTGCTGTGAAGTCTAAGTTGGCCCACATCCCGCCCTAACTATTCCTTCAAAAATGCCCCTTTTAGCTCAGGGTGCACAGCAGGATTCAGAGACCTAAAAAGTCTCTGGATATGTCTAAAACCTGTTTCGATTATCAGCACTTGGACAACCTGTGTTTTAGATCATCCAAGTGACGACTTGGGCGGGGTTTTAGACATATTTTTCTTTTGATTAAGAGCCCCAGAGTATTTTAATATTGCTGTAGCTCTTCATGATGTGACCTCACCTTGAGCACTAAGTGAAATTCTGGTCTCCATATCACAAAAAGATGTGGAGGGGCATTTACGATGTGATGTTTAAATCTGAGTGTAGATATTTTGTGGAACATGCACAAAAATCCAGTAGTGAACATGACCATTTTCAAAACAAGAAAACATTCATCTTTTTAGTTTATAGATGGCTAGTTCTCAGATGTGTTTGTCCTCAATGCTTTTTGATAAATTTTTTAAAAACCACACACATTCAAAAGAAAAATGCACAAAAGAAGCCACTGAGATATAGGAAGGGCCAGCATTTTTTAGTAGACTGGCCATTTTTAGTAGACATCCCAGCACAGCAGTGGGATGTCTATAGTAAATTTTACATAAAATGTTCCAGGTACATATCTCAAACAACAGAAGAACAAGTGGGGAGTGGGATAGACCACATGAGCCTTGAGATAGACAATCTTTATTTGTATCGATAAATCCACAATAATTTATCGATACAAATAAAGATTGTCTATCCCAAGGTTGATGTGGTCTATCCCACTCCCCACTTGTTCTTCTGTTGTTTGATTTTACGTGGGGTTTTTGTTCCTTTTTTCTCTCCAGATACACATCTCACCATAACCCCTTATATTGTATGTTGTGCCCTCCAAAATCTACTGGACCCAACAGTACACCATACCAATAGCTCCTATACATGCATGTGTCTCCTATACAGGTATGTTGGTACAGTAGGATTAAGGTGGGGTTTGGAAAGCTAACATAATCTACCAGTAGTTAAGTATTTAAAAAGGAATATGTGCCTGAGCCCCCCTTCTCTATAGTTCGCAACACCATCTACCAGGCTATTCTAGAAACCTGCTTGCTGCTCTAATAGGACTGGCCATAATATCTGAAACTGTCATACTGTCAGGTAACAGGTAAGTACTTTTTCTTTCACATCTTTGGGGGTTGGAAGGGGGTCATTGTCCACTTGAGGAGTAAGGTGGAGTCATGTCTTCATCCTTCCAGAGCTCATTTGGTTAGTTTAGGCAGCTTTTTGGCACTTATTTGTTATGAAAACAAATCTAGCCTCAAACGTCCAAATTGTGCCCTTGACATACTCAACAATGTTCCATTATTTCAGAATAACATCCAAATCATAAACCTGTTCTAGTCCTGCCCAAAACATGACCCCTTGAGATTTAGATGCACTGCAGACAAATAGCACAGAAATCCATCTATAAAATGGGTTTTGAAAATAGTGATTTGGAAGGTTTTGCGAGAAAAATATCCACTTCCCTGTTTATGCCACTTTTGGGACGTTTTTCTATTTTGAAAATGAGTCCCACAGTGGAATCAGAAAATGTTCATAGAAGGGCAACTAAAATGATTACGGGATGAAGGATCTCTCATATGAGGAAAAGTTTAAGAGGCTAGGGCTCTTCAGCTTAGAAAAGAAATGGCTGAGAGAAGATATGATGGAGGTCTACAAAATCCCAAGTGGTGAAAAATGAATAAACGTGAATCAATTGTTTATTCTTTCAAAAAGTATTAAGACTAGAGGACACTCAATGAAGTTACATGGTAATATTTTTAAAACTAATAGGAGGGAATATTTTTTCACTCAATGAATATTTATGCTTTAGAACTCATTACCAGAAGATGTTGTAATAGTGGTTAATATCTGGCTGAGGGTGAAGGAGTGATGACTCTTGAGTGCTGAGTGCTGGTCATGGAGGTGTTCGATGGTCTGGTTCGTTTTATTTGATTTATTGATGTCTGTTATTGAGGCATCTTGTATGACTTATGGAATGTTATATTTTGATGTATGTGTGGGTTTGGCCAGTTTTGGCCTTAAATGAAATTTGTCATTGCGACATGTATGTTGTATGTAATTTGCTTTGATATGTAAGTGTCATTTGTTATAGTGTGTCTCTGAAGTGTTTTGTACGATAAATGTAAATTTTTTTATTTTGTATGTTAATATGTAACTCTCCCTGGAAAAGGGCGGGTGAGAACTAAACAAACAAACAAAAAAAGGTTTGGACAAGTTCCCGGAGGAAAAGTCCATAGTCTGCAATTGAGATAGACAAGGGAGAAGCCACTGCTTGCTCTGAGATCAGTAACATGGAATGTTGCTACTGCAGTGGACTCTGTTAACCAGCACTCACAGGGATTGATAGATGCCGGATAAATGTAGTTTCTGGTTGCTTGAGACGTACTAATAAAAATAGGCCTAACTAATACTATACCCCATAATATTCCATACCATAAACTATTCCAGACAAACTGACAGACATGTGGTAGGCATGTTGGGCGTACTCGGTTGTGGCGTGCCAAGTTTACACTTAAATTTCCACCAGAAATTGATTTTAATTTCATTTTTTTAAAGTATTACAGTATTTCTTAGATTTTTTTTTCTGGTTGTTTGAGAGTTCTGGTTAATTGAGTTCCAGTTAACAGAATATTTACTGTACATGAGTTTCTGCCAGGTACTTGTGACCTGGATTGGCCACTATTGGAAGCTGGATAGATAGATAGATAGATAGATAGACAGACAGATAGGCTGGATAGATAGATAGATCATTGGTCTGAACCAGTATGGATATTATTATGTTCTTATATCCATATTTATATTTATACACATTTATATATACCTTCAGTTCCCCCTCCCTTTGTTTTCTTTCCCTTGAGTGTTTTCTTTCTTTCTGTCAATTGTAGTTCTAACTTGTCTTCCCTTTTGTTCCCTTTTGTTTAATGTCATTAAAAAAATATCATTTCCCCTGGTTTGTTTTTTGTTTAAATTGTATCTTAATTGACACATTGTTTTGGCGTTTTTGTACATCACCTAGAAGGCTTGATTGGGTGGTATAAGAAATTTTAAATAAACTTGAAACAATAGCTGCAAACACTGAAGCACTGCTATCCAATTTTTAAAATAGTATACAAGTTTCTAATTACATTATGTAAGTTAACAACAAGACTACAATATACTAAATCATTTAGTGGAAATATTTAAACTAATTACGAATAAAAATATTAGAATTTAGTGAAATGTTACATCTTAAAATGAAATGATACATTAGTAACAATAAAATTGATGCCAAATTACGTATTAAGCATTTAATTTAAATCAGAAAATGATGCTTACAAGCACCCATAAAAGGAGAGCAGCAGCTGTCTATGAGCAAGAATTCCTCAAGAGAAAAAAACAGCTTGGCAAAGCTTGACAAAACAAATCTATCTGAATAAAGCATACAAAAGTTTCGCTGTCATACATCCTGTCTCTCATTCTGTCAAAATATTTTTAAGTGCTGATTAATCTGGATCTCCCAGTGGTAGAACTCATTTGTATGACAAACAGCTCTGAAGCCATTCTGGCTTAAAGATGCAGAGTGCAGGAAGGATGATACCTAGTGCTGCCCGATTCAGGAAAAAAAAATTTGATTCGATTCAGCCTATTGAATCGATTTTTCGATTCGATTTTCCTGCCCAATTGAGTGTTGTTGTTTTTTAAACGTTCTGGTGGGTTTATTTTGTAGTCTCTTCACCCCTTTTATAGCCTCTTCATCCCTTTTGCCCTCTTCTACCCACACTGGTCCTGTAGTGTAAACAAAATAAACAAACAAAAACTACTTTTCCTCTCTCTGTTAAATCCTAGCTCATGTCGCAGTCTAACACCAGCTCTGGAAGGATACACATTTCAAATCTGACATATTGTCAGAAAACAAAAAATAAAATTATTTTCTCTACCTTTGGTTGTCTGGTCATTTTTCAAATTATGTTGGTCCCAGGCTATGGTTGTCTTCTGACCAGGATCTCCTTCTTTCTTCTTTCTACATGCTAACCATCCATCTTCCATCTCTGTCCTCCCCTTCTATTTCCCTTTCCTCCCATGGAGGTCTGGCATCTTTCCTTTTTTTCATCTCCATCTCCCCGCAGCTGCAGCGATGGACCCCCACCATCCACAGATCCACCATCTCTCCTTTTCTCAACTCCCCTTTCATCCAGCATCTCTCTTCTGTGTCCCTGTCCCTATTCTCTTCTCCAGTAGTGTCCCCCTTGTGTCTCTGTTCCTATGGTTCCTCCATGCCCAGCATCTTATCTCTGTTTCATGTCTCTCCTCATATCCAGCTTCTTCTTTCTCTCTTCCTTACCTCCTGTATCCCCTTCTCCGGGTACAGGCTTTCTCCTATCTCTCCTGCCATCCTGCACCCTGCCTACCTACTTTGGAGCATATCTGTCCTTCTTGTACCCTTTCCCTTGGGGTCTTGCATTTCTCTCTCCCTCTCTCCATTAGTCCAGCACCTCTCCTCTGCTTTCCTCCCCCTCTTTTTGGTTTGGTCTCTCTCTTCCCTTCACTTCACCCCATGTCTGGCATCTCTCCTCTCCTCTCTTACTCCTTCTTCCTCCTCCCTCTGAACAGGCCTGCTTTCCTGCTGTGAAGGCCTCCCCCCACCCAGCGAAGGTCTGCTCGCCCTGAAAGCCTGTACGTTCCCCCAGTTTCCCCGCTTTTACCTTAAGCTAATATGGCAGCCTTCAAGATCGCTGGTGCTATAGCGATCCCTGAAGCTGCCGTCATCCTCAGTGGCACATTCTCTCTGCCGCGATCCTGACCCTGACATCAGAGGAGGGGGCGGGACCATAGCAGAGAGAACGTGCCGCTGAGGACGATGGCAGCTGCAGGTATCGCTATAGCACCTGCGATCCTGCAGGCTGCCATATTAGCTTAAGGAAGAGCGGGGAAGCTGGGTAAACATGCAGGCCTTTCTGACTGACCCTCTCCCCTCATGCAGGAGCGGCAGTGCTGCCGTTCCTGCTTTAGGAAGGCACGGTGGGAAGGGTTGGTCATCGAATCGGGAGGCCGATTTTTTTTTTTTAAATTGAATCGATTCACCTGATTCAAATCGGTGAATTGATTTGAATCGTGAATCGGGCAGCACTAATGATACCCCCACACAAGCTGAGTAGGAATCGCTACACCTTTAATTCAATGAACCATATTTGCAGGTTCAAAGTGGTTTCCAAAGCAATATTAATAAAATCAAAAGCACAGTTACATAAAACCTTGGATAAATAAAATGGTTTTTTTTTAAAAAACAAATGAGACAACCTGCAACTCTATATTAGCGAGAGAGAAAAAAAAAGGAGTGCACCTCTCTCCATATAGGCACCTTTTTGGTGCACAATTTAAGTGCCAGGCTATAGATTTACCCTTCTGGAGGGTAATTCTACATTATAAAGGGATATCTAATTAGGGACTATTCTATAAAGGAAAAAAAGCACCTACACTATGGAATAATGGCATAATCAGGTATATGTGCACTTATGCTATTATGCATGAGCTCTTATGTCATCCATAGAGCCATGGGTGTCAGAATGGAGTTGGCCACAGGGGCCATGCCCCCACCCCCCAAAAAAAATTACCAGTCAGAGGTCAGAAAAGATGGCTCTCCCAACTCCCCCACCTACCTCCTCCCCGGCTGCTGTCATTTTAAATCTTTAGGCAGCTGACAATGGCAACAAGTGAACCTGCAGCCATCAGCGTGCCCCAGAAGTCTTTATTTTGCAGCATCCAAATTTCTCGGGCAGGCTGATGGCGGTAGGCTCATTCATTGCCGCTAACAGCAGCCTGAAGATTTAAAATGAGAACAGCTGGGGAGGAGGTAGGTTGAGGAGCCGAGAGCTGGAGAGAGAGGTTTAGGGCACAGCTTTTGCCCCCCTCCCCCAAACAAAAAGTGTTCCGCTACCTATGCATAGAGCTCATGCCTAGATTCTAGATACATACATGTAACTTATAGTATTCTATAAGATACATATGTAAATGTGACTTCCACCCACTTTTAACCCATGCAATTCCCACCTGTAAAATATATCCTATGAAAGATATGCACATATTTACAGAACAGTATAGAGCTAGATTATTGGTATTTATGTACTCATACACATGAATATGCAAGTATGTACTCATACACATGAATATGCCAGTTTTCTAGTCATTTATGCATGTATTTGTTGTGTGTTAGCACCTTCTTAGATCAATGGCATATTGTGATAGGGAAGACCAGTCATGGAATGAGGAAAGGCCAAGGGAGAAAAGAAACATAGCTGGATATTTGGCCGATGGACATTTCACCAAACGTACATTTGACTGACATTTGGTGGAATGTCTGCCAGCCAATTGTCAGCCTTATTTTTGCACCAGGTGCCCTGTTTTGTTTTTACCTTAACACTGGATCTTCTGGTTTGAGTTTCTGCCACCATATGCTGGCTGTTTTCCTCTTATTCCTCTTGGAGGAGTTAATTATGGAGGGGCAGGAAACCCACTTGAGCCTATCCTGGTCTTGAATTTCCACAAAAGGGAGGAGTTAGTCATGCACCAGCTATAAGATAGATGGGAGACCCAAATGTTAGGGTTAGGGGGAGACCCCAAGTTTCTACAACCCTGAGTGTTAGGGTTATGGGGAGACCCCCAAATGTTAGGGTAAGGGTTAAATTGAGGACTGGGGGAGGCGGTTAGATTAGAGAGATAAGAAAGAAAAGAGCCAGCACATGGAAGCAGAAATTCAATCCAGCAGATTCAGTATAAAAGTTAAAAAAAAAACAAAAAACAGGTCACCCTGTACAAAAATAATGAAGCCAGCATTTGGCAAACAGACATTTCACTGAATGTCAGTCAAATGTCCTTTTGGTAAAATGTCTGTTTACCAAATGTCCATTAGCCAATTTTGAGGGAAGGAGGGAGGGATGTTTGCCAGGATGCTCTGCTGCTTTGGGAACGGAGGGAGGGAGAGGGGATTGTCAGGACTGGCTTCTTGCTGCTTCAGGAATGGAGGGAGGGAGATTTGTGGCTACTGCAATGCTTTGGGAGCTGGAGGGAGGGAAATTTGTGGCTGCTACTGATGCCTCTGGGGCCGAAGTTAGGGAGGGGGGTTGTTGGGTCAGGAGTTGTCTGAGGAGCATGGGAGACAATTTTTATTTTTTTACCTGTTAATTGAATACCAGTTAACTGAGATCTTACTGTATATAGAAAAATAGTGAACTAAACCCCCAAGAAGCCACAGTGCAACGCCAGAGAAAGAGAAAAAGTGACACATATCTCCCTGTACTGTGCTAAATATAAAGATAGCAGACATAAATTTCAAAAACTGACATATTCCAATCACTACTGTACATTAAAAGTTAACAAATATAAATAAAACAAAAAGTGGAAAATTTGATGATGCTATTTATTAGACTTTAAACATATATTTCAATTAGCTTTCAGAGGCCAAAACCATCTTCCTCAGGTCAGGAGAGTATACTGCAGTTAAGGTATCTTGTTCTGATAGGAGGAAGGAGGGTTTGCTCTCTAACAGTTCATCCAATGAAAATATATCTCCTTATTTCAATTTTCAATATTTATAAATGTTAAATAGCACAGCTACCTCACTACTTTATCCTATACAAAAATAAAATCCATTGTTTTTATCTTTGTCTGGCCATTTACTTTTACTAATTGTGTTGGTCCCAGTCTCTGGTTTCTGCTTTCCTCAACTTCTCCTTTTGTCCATTTGTCATTTTTCTCTCCTTTCATTTCAGCTTTTCCTACTATACAGTTTTCAATTTCTCTTTTTTTATTTTCTGTGTCTACCTACAGTTTGCCATTTCTTTCACTCACTCTGGCTCTCCCATTTCACTTTTCAATCTTTTTTCACCACCCTGCACATTTAGCATTTGCCCTCTCTCTTTTCCTCTTCCATCCAGTGTGTACTTTCTTCTGTTCCCTCTCTCTCCCCCTTCCATCTAGTGCCTGCCTTCTCTCCCCCTCCATTTCTATCCAGGGTCAGTCCTCTCTCTCTCCCAACACCATCTAGCATATGCCTTTTCTATCCCCCCTCCCCCCCAATATCATCTAGTGTGTCTTCCCCTTCCCTTAAATCCAGCATGTCTGTTCCCATGTCCACTTTTTATCCAAATTCTGCCTCCTCTCTCCTGCATCCGTGTCTGTCTCCCTGTCTTCCCCATCCAGCATGACTGTCCCTCTCCTCTTCCATCCAGCATGACTGTCCCCCTCTCATTCCATCCAGAATGTCTGTCCCATTCCCATTTCACCAAGAATGTCTGTTCCCCTCATTCGGTATGTCTGTCCCCCTTCTCTTCCATCCAGCATGTTTGTCCCCGTCCCCCTTCCATCCTGCTTGTCTGTTCCCCTCATCAAGCATATCTGTCTCCCTCCCCTTCCATATAGCATGTCTGTTCCCATCTCCCTCATGCAGCGTGTCTGTCCCCATCCCCTTCTATCCAGCACATCTATCCCCTTCCCTTTTCATCCAGTGTGTCTGTTCCCCTGCAGCCCATTGGTCAGAAATTCCTAAAGAAGCTTAAAGACTGTGTCTCTGTAGCTACTGCTCCTTCCTCCCTCTGCAGCCCATTGGTCAGAAATTCCTAAAGAAGCTTAAAGACTGTGTCTCTGTAGCTACTGCTCCTTCCTCCCTCTGCAGCCTATTGATCAGACATTCCTAAGGAAGCTTAGCCAGCCAATATGCTGTAGGGAAAAGCAGGACTGAACGTTGCTAAGATACTGTCTCTATGAGAGGCTGAGGGAAGCCATATGGAATATAAAAGGGAGAACACAGTGAAATTAATGCAATCTGGGGGAGCCATGGAAAGTGATACAAAAATAAATTCAGCCCATTGGTCAGATATTCCTAAGGAAGCTTAGCCAGCTAATAGGCTGCAGAGAAAAGCAGAACTGAAGGTTGCTAAGGCACTGTCTCTGAAGATACTGTTCCCGCTTCCTCTGCAGCTCACTCACCCTACTTCTCCGCGTGAAGCTCGGTCTTCCATGTACTTTTTATCTTTAATACTCCTTCATTTTATGGTTAAGTTTTATATAGGCCCCCTTTTATTAAACCGCGCTAGCGGTTTTTAGCGCTGGGAGCCGCGCTGAATGTTCTGCACTGCTTCCAACACTCATAGAGTTCATATGAGAGTCGGGAGCAGCGCACAACATTCAGTGAGGCTCCCGACGCTAAAACCACTAGCGCGGTTTAATAAAAGGGGGCCATAATATACCACCCTTCCTTAAAAAATAACAGAACGGTTTACAAAATTACAATTAAAAGGAAAAGGAAAAGAATTTCAAATCCAAACTGAAAGAAAAAGAACAGAATGATAAGAGAAAAAAATAAAAAAGATTAAAAATGTTCTGCTGTTTGCATTGTTTGTAAACCCTCACAAGACCAGGGTCACCTAACTGAATATGTTATGTTATGTTATGTTATATTAAAAGACTTCTAAATTTCAAATAAGTCAATTCAAGATGAGCTGTATTTGGAAGAGAATTCCAGAGGGATGGTGAAACACAGAATAAAGCTCTCTAATTAATTCATAATGAACTGCGTGAATAGAAGGAATTTGAAGACGCTGATCATTCAAAGAACGCAAAAGTCTTGGTGGACAATAAGAACTAATAAGAGAAGAGAGATAAGCTGGACTATTATTATAATCAAATGTTTTAAAAGTTAAAACAAGAATTTTAAATTGAATTAAAAATAAAGAATTGGAAGCCAGTGGTGTTGAAGATACAATGGTGTAAGAAAATAAAATTGAGAAACGTTAGAAAGAAGACAAATAGCTGTATTTTGAATAATTTGCAATCTACAAATCTGAATCCTAGGAAGACCTGCATAAATACTATTACAATAATACAATCTTGATAAAATAAGAGAATAAATAATTATCTTTTATGAATCTAAATTAAGAAAAGAATGAATTGAATGAAATTGTCTTAAAGAATAAAAACAAGATTTAACTACAACTGAAATATGTTGTTCAAAAGATAATTGCTGATCTAAGATTACGCCTACCCCCTCCTTTACTAATGCATAGCGCGTGTTTTAGTGCCCGCAGCGGCAGTAACTGCTCTGACACTCATAGAATTCTTATGAGCGTCGGAGCAGTTACCGCCACTGTGGGTGCTAAAACCTGCCCTACACATTAGTAAAAGAGGGAGCTAGATATTTAAACTGTGCAACTAAAGAGAGAGGTTTATTGAAGGCAGAAGTACTTAGTGGTCCTTTTATCAAGCTGCGGTAGGGGTTTAACGTGCATTACACCGCCTGCTGCCCTAGCCGCTAACACTTGCATTGAGCAGGCGTTAGTTGTTTAGCCGGCCGCGGGGGTTAGCGTGTGATGAAATGTCCGATGCGCTCACCCCGCTAGCGCGGCTTGATAAAAGGACCCCTTAATCTTGGAGCAGGAATCTTACCAGTAATCCAACAAATTAAGAAATCTATTATTATTTGACCAAATTGAAATCTTCTCTAAAACTAAAATTTGCGGTAAAATGACAGGTGCAAAAGAAGTTGTCTCATGAATTAATAAAATATCATCAGCATTTAAAAAAATGAATACCTTGTTCTTGAATTAAAAGAGCCTAGGGGCTAATAAAAATATTAAAAAGAAGAGGGGCAAGAACTGATCCCTGAGGCACTCCACAATTAATAGAATAATCTTTTGATTTTTTTCCACCATTTTCTCCAAATCTCCAATTTTTTTATTGTGGGATTCTATTACCTCATCTTTCTTTATAGCTAGAGTCAGACTCAAAGTAGTTAACTCCATAAATGTGTCCACTTTCAGAGCCACAGAACGTTCCAAACAACTGAACTCTTCCCATAAATCTCCTAATGTAACATCTTCCTTCTTTAAAACTCCAAGATTTAAAGCAGCCCATTTCCCAGCTTCAAACATATCCTGCTGGGTTACATTTCTTAAGTTCTTAGACTTATCCCCCAGTAGCTCTTCTGTTCCCTCCTGATATGTGGGGATGGAATCTAGGGGAGCCATCGCAGAAGCTTATAGGCAGGAGCACATTACAGGGCTTCAAAGAAGGTTTGGATAGGTTCCTAGAGGACAAAAGGATTGATGGGTACATATAGGAGTAGAGGTAGGTTATAGGGATAGGAGTAACAGGTAAGTTATAGAAATAGGCAGGGACCACTGCTCAGGCAATAGGCCTGATGGACCGCTGTGGGAGCGGACCGCTGGGTGAGATGGACTTCTGGTCTGCCTCAGCAGAGGCAACTTCTTATGTTCTTAAGCTCTGCTGACACAGCCTCATGCAGTAGCGAATTGCACATTCGTTCCTGGCCGTGAGAATGCTCTGAGTCTTCCTATGCCAAGCTGCTGAGGAATCTTGCAGTGGTCCAAACTCAGAGAGATTTCAGACATACTGATGGCAAGCTCTCCAGCTGCAGTGCCCTCCGGACTTGCTACTGCACTTACAACCACACTAATGCATAGGACACAATAGTTCACTAAGAAGCTGATGTGCTATTTGGCAGGTAAGTGCGAATTGCACCCTTACACATCCCCATAATGGAATTGTGCCTTCGCAGAGATCACCACACTCCTCATGTCTGCTTCTTTATGCCATTATGGCTCCTCTCCTTATATCTTTTTCAACTGTACAAAGAACTCATCTTGAGTTTAGCCATCCATCTCTTTATCCCAATGGACTCTGCTTGTTCCTATCTATATACCTGCACTTGGAACCTGAGCTATATGGTAAGCTGTATTGCAATAAAGCATTAACATTATATCTATGTTATTTGAATGTTCTAATGCATGCTTATTAGGTGTTTCATAAGTACGTATTATGCTAAATTTCCAAGTTTATTTAAAATTTGATATACAGTACCGCCTTATCAATAGTTTCAAGATGGTTATACAATAAAATCAGGGGGAGGACAAATAATAACAAAGACATCATCAATTAAGACAGTGGACAAATAAGACAAAAGGACATACTGAAATGAATGGAAAAAAGGGAGAACCACAATATAAATAAAGGAAAGAAAGAGGTAATGTTAGCACATAGCAGTCCAACTTAAGTGGGCTGAAAGTAAGTTTTTATAAAATCCTTAAAAGGACAATCAAACGGAATGCATCTTTAAAAAGGAATGTTTTAAGAAAAGATTTTAATTTCTCCGTGGATGTCGTCTCTCTCAAATGGTTAGGCATTGAATTCCAAAGGGAGGGAGCAACAACCGAAAAGATAGAATTTCTCCTCGTATTGATGTGTCTGAGTGATGGAACTACTAATAAATTTTGATGAGAAGATTAGAGGGTACGTGGAGGGGAATTTGGAATCAAAAGTTTGTTAATAAATTTCGGCTGTGCGATTTCTTGTTTTAAATGCAAGCAGTAATGTTTTATAAGTGATACGGTAGGCAATGGGGAGCCTTAAATATGATCTTAACCACAGTATTTTGGATTATCTGAAGATGTCTGATCTCTTTTTTTATAATTCCATGGTACAATGAGTTACCATAGTCCAGGCAGGAGATAAACAAAGAATGAATAAGAATATTTAGAGAAGAATTATCAAGGAGGTTAACTAGAGAACGAATCATCCGGAGGCGATAAAAACATTTTCGAACTACAGTGTTTATATGGTTGTGAAAGTTGAGGTTCTCATCTAGAGTAATTCCTAAGAGTTTTATAGATTTGACTAATTGTACTGGACCAGAATAAAATTTAATTGGGGAGATCAGAGAAGATCCTTTCTTGATTGGAAAAACCATAGCTTTGGTTTTATTGATGTTAAATGATAACATATTAGTGTTAAGCCATTCACCTATTTTTTCCAGCTTTTGATTGATAATGAAGATAATTTCAAGGTTATCCAAGTTAATGAGATGAATTAGTTGGATATCATTGGCGTAGGCATAGATAGTGAAGCCAATTGATTGTCTGAGGGTAAGCAGGGGAGCAAGGAAAATATTAAAAGGCAAGGGAGAGAGGATTGATCCCTGAGGAATACCAAAGTTGATTGGGTAAGATTCAGAAAAAGGAGCCATTAAATGCTACTTTTGAAGAATGATCTTTAAAATATGAGATAAATCAGTCTAATATTTGATCTGATATTCCTATTTCCAGTAATCGACGAATGAGTAAGTGATGGTCAATTGTGTCAAAAGCCGAGGACAAATCTAAAGAAATGATAATGACTGAGTTGTAATGATCCAAGTGATAAGTGATATTAATAAGAAGGCTAATGAGGGAAAGTTCAGTAGAATGATGTTTTCTAAATCCAGTTTGGTTATGGTGCAAGGCATTGGTGGTTTCCACAAAGTCAGAAATGTGGTTAAAGACCACCTTTTCGATAATTTTGGCTAGGAAGGGAATATTGGAAATTGGATGATAATAGTGCTGTCCGTAGCACTAACTTTAAAATCTTTGATTGGGTGAATAATGGCTTCTTTCCAAAGTTTTGGTATAGAACTTGTGATTAGACTAGTGGAAACTAAGTCAAATATGGATGATCCAAAGATTGCAAAGTATCGTTTGAGGATAAATGGAAGGATGACATCTGTACTGGAACCCTTTATATTCATCGAATTAATGATTCGCTGGATCTCGGAGCGTGTAGGAATTCTAAAATGAGAACACTTTGAAAGGGATAAGTATGAGGGTTGAAAATCCAAGTTAGTATGAGTATAGAAGAATAAAGTTATTATTATTATTATTATTATTATAGAGGGTTGAAACGAAGCAAGTATTTTTTTGATTTTATTAGTAAAATGATCTGACAAAGATTGCGCTGAAGGGAGTTGTAAAAAATCAGGATGGTTTTGATGATCTGTAGTCAATGAACATAAAATCTTGTATAGTGTCGATGTGCTTTTTTGCTGTAGAAATCTTTTTAGAATTCTAAAGAAATATTGTATTTGAATTTCAGTGCTGTTAAGTATGTATATTTTTATACTGTTCCATTGCTTATTTCAATTTTACCTCATTTATTGTATTTATGTATGTTTAATTTGGTCATTTGTTAACAAAATTATAAGTTTTATGTTAAATTGTACAAGTTGTATACTGCCTTGGGTAAATCTCTTCAAAAAAGCGGTTAATAAATCTAATAGATGCTGGCACTGTCATCTTGATGTAGGAACACTAGATCATCTGCTGTTCTATTGTCCTTTGATACTTAACTTTTGGAAGTTAATATGGGGACAGATTAATACAATACTGGAGGCATCAATTCCATTGACGTATGAGGTAGTTATATGCGGAACGTTATTGCATATTATACCCCCCCCCCCCCCATGGACTGCTATAAATGCCGGCTTTTCCTTATTATGACCGGGATAGCCATGCAAATGATTACTCGCAGTTGGAAGAATTGGGATCACCTTAGTTTTCCTTTTTGGTGGGCGAGCTTATGTTTAACATATAAATATGAGAAAATGAATGCTGATATGCTGGAGCATAATAAGATATTCAAATTAGTTTGGGGTCCAATCTTTTGTAGATTTGCTATAGTTGTCCTTTATCTTTATCTTTATTTTCCATTGTTTTTCACCCACACATCCAGGGAGGGTGGGAGAGGGAGGAGGCGTGTATATCTATTTGTTTTGGTATTATTCCTGATGGTAATGATGGATGGGGGAGGGAATTTTTATCTTTTGTAAAGATACTGATTGATTATAAGTGCTTGGTTGATTATCATTATTTGTATATAAATTGTATTGCACCTTTTGTTGGCATTAAAAACTAAATAAAGTTAAAAAAATAAAATAAATAAATCCCAATAAATAAATAAAATCAATGAATTATTTAACAGCTGGATGATACTTAGAACTCCAATACTCTAGTTTCAAAAAGAGTAATCTGTAAATCTGTTTTGCTAACTCCTTTCTGTTCCAAGTGGCTAACCCCCCCCACCCCCCCCCCCCTTTTTACAAAAGCGTAGCACTGTTTCTAGTGCTGCTGGTGGCAGTAACAGCTCTGACGTTCATAGAATTCCTATGAGCATAAGAGATATTACCACCACGGCCGGTGCTAAAAATCATACTTTGCTTTTGCAAAAGGGAGGGTAAATTTTGGAATCTGTTATCCCTACAAATTAGATCTGTTTAGAAAACTCACTAACATCTTTTCTTTATAAAAGAGTTATGTTTTATCTATGGTTGATCAGGAGACCTATGAGAGAATGCTGTATTTCCTGGGTTCTTGGATATGTGAACCACATGAAGCTCTTTAATAAGGTATACAGTATTGCTGTAAGAGGTGAGTTAATGTAATGCAATATTTATTTACCTGTTTATTGGTGAAGAGAGCATTAGGAGTTTTCTATTTTTCATGTTTTATAAACACTCACCCCAAAAGTAATTTTGGTCAGTAGCAAACATCTCTCCAAATCACATCGGTGGTCATTTGCTAACAATTATGCATGCTAACAGCACTAACATGCATTATCCCAGGACAAGCAGGCAGCCTATTCTCACATATGGGTGACGTCATCCACGGAGCCCGGATTCGGACAGCTTCACAAGCAGACTTGCTTGTAGAACTTTAGAAAGTTTGTGACTGCCGCACTGCGCATGCATGAGTGCCTTCCCACCTAGTGCAGGGCGCGCGTTTCCTCAGTTCTCAATTTTCCATGGAGCCGAGAAGTCCTATTTTGACGCTCTGCGCTAGACTCAGTTCTACTTCATGCCTTCTCTCATTGCGGCTCGTGTTTTATTTCTTTTCAGGGTCGCTGTGTTTTCCTTGTGCGTTTTATTATTTTTTTTAAAAGACTTAATTTGATTTTTCTTTATGGCGGGGCTTGCTTCGCGGCCTCAGCCTGCGGGCTTTGATCTCACTGAGGCTATTTTTCCATTTATGTCCCGGCTGGTCACAGGCTTCAAGAAGGGTAGCCATTGCCAGCACGCAATCTCCCTCACTGACTCACATAGGTGGTATGTTCAGTGTTTGGGACCTGACCATCATCTGGAGTCATATGCCCGCTGTTCTACTCTTCAACCTCGAGCCCTCAAACGTTGTCGAGTTCAGGTGGACAAACTTTTTGGCGGTATGTATCCACTTTCCTCGGTCAAGCGTTTCACTGGGGTTCCGCCTTCTGCCTCGACCTCGGCCTCGACTTTAATCAAGTCCTTCTCATTTGGCGGGTCCTCATCCTCAAGCAAATCGGCTAAGTCTTCTCCTGATGAGACACTTGCCTCGCTGCCTCCATGAGGTCAGGTACCAGCAGTGATTATCAAACTGCCCAAGAAGCAATCCAAGTCGAAGAGTCATTCTTCCTCCTCATCCTCGGAGACTATAGCCATACCAAATGTACCAGATCCTCAAGTCTAGGTGTCACATTTGGAAGCTATGATCCAGACCATTTTGGATCGCCTGTTTAGTAATATGCTTGCCAAACATGCACCTACCTCGACTCTGCTTCCTGCAGTCCAGCCTGAGCACTTAGCAGTATCACAAGGAGTCAAGTCCTTGGCTGTGCCTTGAGCTGAACCTACTCACTCTATACAAGGAGTCGAGTCCTTGGGAGTTCCTCGACAGGATTCTACACACTCTATGCAAGGAGTTGAGTCTTTGCAAGTGTCTCGTCTGGAGCTTAAGCACGCTACTCAAGGAGTCAAGTCCTTGTCAGTGCCTATAGATACCTTGATACCAGGGATTCAGTCCCTTTTGGTGTCTTGATCTCGATCTCTAGCCTCCAGCCCTCCCTCCTCACATAAGGCATCATCGCCCTTCCCGAGGCATAGGGCAAAGATTCCTCGACTTTCTTCTCAGCTAGGCACAGTTCTCCACATCATTCGAGGCATCCATTGAGGCACAGATCCTCTTCTCGAGACAGGCCTTGTTTCTCAACACCTCGAGACTCTGTAAGGCCTCCAACTCCAAAGTTAAGGACACCAGAGCCTTATACTCCTGCGAGGGATTCTGTCCATTCTCTCAGTGAGTCATCTATACCTGCATATTCAGACCTCACGTATCAGTACTCCAGAGAAGCTTCACTTTCATTCTATGCCTTGCAAGGCACCTCGAGGTCACCTTCTTCCCCTCAAGGTCAACCTTCCTTGGAGCAGATATCTTTTTCATTGTTCCTACTTCAAATGAGTAAGGACCTCAGTATTACTTTGGACTCTGATTCCAAATACTCTAAGGAATATTTAGAAGAAATGGGTACGTCTCATCCTCCTGCAGAATCTCTTAAATTGCTTATCAATAGACTTCTTTCTCAAACCTTTAAGTGAAATCTTGAGACACCTTATTCCATTCCTGCTGTACCAGAAACACTGGAGTCTTGTTAGAGGATGGTCCACTGCAAGGGCTTCGAGAAATCTCAGTTATTCCATCAGTCCCTTCTTGTGGACTCTTCTCTGAAAAAGACCAATCCTGTCAAAGTTTATACCACTGTCCCTCCTGGAAGAGAGGGCAGGACCATGGACAAGTTTGGTCGCCTTTTGTATAAAAATTCTCTGATGAAAACTAGAGTTTTTAATTACAATTTTTGTTTTCATTTCTTATTTCAGACATTTGGTTGACACACTGCCTGAATATTTCAAATATATTCCTCAACACCGTCTTCCAGGGTTTCAGCAGACGATTACCACTCTGACTCAACTCCGCATTCATCTCCTTCAATCTTCCTATGATGCATTTGAACTTTCTTCGAGGGTTGCTGCTTTTTCAGTGGCAATGCGCAGGCTTGCCTTTCTCCGCACTATAGACATGGACCCCAATCTTCAAGATTATCTGGCCAACATACCTTGTCAAGGCAATGAATTCTTTGATAACTCTATCGAAGCAGCTACTAAACGATTGTCTGAACATGAGAAATCATTTGCTTCCATCACTTGTCCTAAGCCTAAGCCTTCTACCTCTAAAGGCTTCAGACCTCTTCCATCTTATCAGAGGTGTTTTCCAAGAGTGCCTCCTAAGAAACAACCACAACAGCAAAAGAGGCAGCAGAAACCTCAGACTCCTGCTGCTCCTAAGGCCACTCAGCCTTTTTGACCATCTAATACAGAGCATAACCTCCATTGTTTTGCCTATGTCCTCTCCCGTTCCCATTGAAGGTTGTCTCCATCATTTTTTACCAACGCTGGGAGATCATTATGTTAGACCTCTGGGTGCTGTTCATCATCAGGGAAGGATACTCTCTTCATTTCATCCAGGTTCCTCCAGATCTGCCTCCAAGAGAGCCTCCTTCCAATCCATCCCAGACCGCCCTTCTTCTTCAGGAAGCTTAAGCTCTGCTCCATCTCTGTGCCATCAAGGAATTTTCCCCGGAACAGCAGGGTTTTACTCCTGTTACTTCCTATTTCCGAAGAAGACAGGCGATCTGCGACCCATTTTGGATCTCAGAGCCCTCAACAAATTTCTTGTCAGAGAGAAATTTCAGATGCTGTCTCTGGCATCATTATACCCCCTTCTAGATCAGAACGATTGGTTATGTTCTCTAGATCTAAAAGAAGCTTACACTCACATTCCCATTCATCCAGCCTCTCGACAGTTCCTCAAATTTCGGGTGGGAAATCTGCATTTTCAGTACAGAGTGCTACCTTTCAGCCTGGCTTCATCTCCAAGAGTGTTCACCAAGTGCATAGTTGTATTAGCAGCAGCTCTGCGGAGCCATGGGCTTCAGGTGTTCCCGTACCTGGACAACTGGCTCATCAAGGATTCAACATCTCAAGGGGTTATTGTAGCGACCCTACGGACTACGTGGTTCCTACAAAGTTTGGGGTTTGAAATCAACTTTCCCAAATCCCAGCTACAGCCCTCTCAGACTTTACAGTTCATCGGAGCTGTCCTGGACACTGTTGGGCTCAGAGCATTCCTTCCTCAACAACGTCAGGATGCTCTCATTCGTCTCTGCCACAAAGTATCTTCCTTGGCTACAATTTCAGCAAGACACATGATGGTTCTCCTAAGTCACATGGCCTCTACAGTTCACGTGACTTCTTTTGCCAAACTTCACCTCAGAATTTCTCAGTGGACCCTGGCATCTCAGTGGGCGCAGGCTTGCGACCCACTCTCTCAACATATCACAGTAACTCCTTCATTGAGACAATCTCTCTACTGGTGGATGCTCTCTTCCAATCTCTCCAGAGGTTTACTGTTTCAAACACCCCCTCATCAGAAGGTCCTCACAACAGATTCCTCGACCTACGCTTGAGGGGCTCATCTCGACGGTCTCCGTACTTAAGGCCATTAGTCCAGCACGGATCGTCAGTGTCACATCAATCTGTTGGAACTCAGAGCAATCTTTAATGCTATCAAAGCTTTTCAGCATCTTCTTCACGACCAAGTAGTCCTCATTCTGACAGACAACCAAGTAGCCATGTACTACATCAACAAGCACGAAAGAACAGGATCTCTCGCTCTTTGCCAGGAAGTGTAAAAGGTGTGGAACTGGGCAATTAATCACAACACCTTCCTGAAAGCAGTCTATATTCAAGGAGAGAAAAACTCTGGCATACCAATTGAGTCATCTTCTACAACCTCACGAATGGACACTCAATTCTTCACCTCTCCATCACATTTTTTCTCAGTGGGGGACTCCTCAGAGACCTCTTTGCTTCTCCCCACAATAACAAACTGCCTCAGTTCTGCTTCAGGATATATTTTTCTTTTCGACTCAAGGCAGATGCTTTTCTTCTAGAATGGACGAATCAGTTTCTCTATGCATTCCCTCCATTTCCTCTCATTCTCAAGACACTTGTCAAACTCAAACAAGCACATGCCACCATGATTCTGATAGCTTCTCGGTGGCCCAGGCAACCGTGATACTCCCTTCTACTTCAACTCAGCAGCAGGGAGCCAATACTTCTACTAGTTTATCCCTCTCTGCTTACACAGAGTCAGGGGTCTCTACTTCAACCCAACCTGCAGTCTCTACACCTGACAGCTTGGTACCTCTCAGCTTAACTGCCACTCTACAGTTTTCTCAATCTGTAAAGGACATTTTAGCGGCTTTTAGGAAGCCTACCACTAGACAATGCTACAATCAGAAATGGACTAGATTTTCTGCTTGGTGCACCATTCATCACAAGGAGCCTCAATCTACATCCTTGTCTTCAGTTTTGGATTACCTGTTCCATTTGTCTCAATCAGGCCTCAAATCCACATCCATTCAAGTCTATCTCAGTGCGATTGCTGCTTTTCATCAGCCTATCGATAATATAGATGCTCATCCTGTGGTTTCCAGATTTATGAAAGGTCTTTTCAATGTCAAACCACCTCTCAAACTTCCTTTAGTAGTTTGGGATTTCAATGTTGTTCTTGCTCAATTGATTAAGCCTCCTTTCGAACCAATGGATTCGGCTCATCTTAAATATCTCACTTGGAAAGTGGTTTTTCTCATTGCTCTTACGTCTGCTTGCAGGGTCAGCGAGGTACAAGCTTTAATTGCAGACCCACCTTTCACAAGGTGGTCCTCCGTACTCATCCTAAATTCCTACCTAAAGTGGTTTCAGAATTTCATCTCAACCAATCCATGGTACTTCCAGTGTTTTTTTCCAAAGCCTCATTCTCAACCTGGAGAATCAGCTCTTCATGCTCTGGACTGTAAGCGTGCTTTGGCTTTCTATATGCAACGCACTTAACCACATAGATCTGCTCCTCAACTTTTTGTCTCCTTTGATCCAAACAAGTTGGGACATCCGATTTCCAAGCGCACCATCTCCAACTGGTTAGCTGCTTGCATCTCTTTCTGCTATGCTCAGGCTGGACTGCATCTACAGAATCGAGTCACAGCCCACAAAGTAAGAGCCAAGGCGGCATCAGTGGCTTTCCTCAGATCTACTCCTATTGAGGAAATCTGCAAAGCTGCCACTTGGTCCTCAGTTCATACATTCACTTCTCATTATTGTCTGGATACTTTTTCCAGACAGGAAGGCCATTTCAGCCAGGCAATATTACAAAATTCATTCTCCTAAGTTGCCAACACTCCCACCATCCCATTCTGGTTGGCTTGGAGGTCACCCCTAAGTGAGAATAGGCTGCCTGCTTGTCCTGAGATAAAGCACAGTTACTTACCGTAACAGGTGTTATCCAGGGACAGCAGGCAGCTATTCTCACAACCCATCCACCTCCCCTGGTTGGCTTCTCTGCTAGCTATCTGAACTGAGGAGATGCGCACCCTGCACTGGGAGGGAAGGCACTCGTGCATGCGTGGTGCGGCAGTTGCGAAATTTCTAAAGTTCTACAAGCAAGTCTGCTTGCGAAGCTGTCCACATCCTGGCTCCATGGATGACATCACTCATACGTAAGAATAGCTACCTGCTGTCCCTGGATAACATCTGTTACGGTAAGTAACTGTGCTTTATCTGCCACAGGGCCCGAAGGAATAAAATGCTTCTCATGGCAGGTAATATATTCTAACATAGGGGTCCTTCTACTAAGTTGCATTAGGCGCTAACACAGCAAAAAAATGGAGTTCCACAGGATGTACTACAGTGCCACATGGTATTTAGAGAATGTGCATGCACTAATCATGTGCTAAATAGCTTTTTGTACCTTTTTGAGGGGACATGTCAGGGGCTAAAAGTGGGCTTTCCTTTGCTAATCAGATAGCGCATCTATATTACCGCATGCTAATGAGTTAGCACATGGATAACATTGGAGCCCTTAGGGCCTGATTCTGGAAGCGGTGCCTGCCACATGTTAATCACCAGCAGGCGCCGTGTCTTTTCTTTAATGTAGGTCTTTTCTTTGAATGTAGGTCAGCTTTCTAAAGGCCTACATTTAAGGTGCCAGTCTCACACCTACGGACGCCTAAGGCCACTTCCGGTGCAAACCACGCCCGCTCTGGCCTTAGGCATGCGTAGGCATCCCTATGTGCCTCTATAGGTGTGAGATAGGTGCCTAAGAACGGTGCCTGCATTTGTTTTCTTATAAAACATGTGTCCTAATTGGTTCATTAGATGGAGGTAGGACGCCTAGAGCCGCCTAACTTTGGGAAACCAATTGGAGAATATGGCCATTACTGCCTACAAAATAGATATCAGTAGGTGCTTCCCTGGTAATTTTTAAAAATAGCAGTGCATATTGGCAAGATTAGCGCATGGTCATTAATGCAAAAAAATGCAGTAAAATGGCCTTAGTGCATGGGAAATGGCATGCTAAAGCTTATTTTTACTGCAGCTTAGCACAAGGACTCTGCAGTTAGTGTATGCTGTTACTGAATGATCTCCTTAATTGAATTTGATTGTGCTTTAAATTCACCCATTTAAAAAAAAAAAAGTTTTGGTACCAGTCTTCTTTCATTAGGAAACCAATTCATTTCTCCCCAGTGCACTTAGAGGATTTTATGGGTTTTGGGTTTTTTTAAAGGAAGAAAAAAAAAAAAAACTCTCCTTAATTTGGCTTTTGGATTAAGAAGTGTACTAAGATGAATGATTGAAGAAAGCTACTTAGGGAGATAATTTTTGGGAAAGAGTTCCACCAAAACATATTTAGAAACTATCCCCCAAATTCTGTGTTAGGAGTCACTGCCCAGGAAAAGGATCTAGGTGTCATTGTTGAGGGTACGTTGAAACCCTCAGCTCAATGTGAGGGGGCAACTAAGAAAGCAAAAAGAATGTTAGGAATTATCAGGAAAGGAATAGAAAACAAAGATGAAAATGTTATAATGCCCTTGTATCGCTCTATGGTACAGCCACACCTTGAATACTGAGTGCATTTCTGGTTGCCATATCTCAAAAAAGATATGACGGAATTAGAAAAAGTACAGAGAGGGCCGACAAAAATGATAAAAGGGATGGGATGACTTCCTGTGAGGAGAGGCTAAAGTAGCTAGGAGTGTGTGGCGCAGTGGTTGGATCTACAGCCTCAGCACCCTGGGGTTGTGGGTTCAAACCCCACGCTGCTCCTTGTGACCCCGGGCAAGTCACTTAATCCTTCATAGCCCCAGGTACGTTAGATAGATTGTGAGCCCACCGGGACAGATAGGGAAAATGCTTGAGTACCTGATTGTAAAAACCGCTTAGATAACCTTGATAGGCGGTATATAAAATCCTAATAAAACTTGAAAACTTGAAACTCTTCAGCTTGAAGAAGAGATGGGTCAGGGCTGAAATGATAGAGGTCTATAAAATAATGAGTGGAGTGGAAATGGTAGATGTGACTCGCTTGTTAACTCTTTCCAAAAATACTAGGACTACAGGACATGCGATGAAGCTACTAAGTAGTAGATTTAAAACAAACTAGAGAAAATATTTCTTCACACATCATGTAATTAAACTCTGGAATTCGTTGCCAGAGAATGTGGTGAAATCAGTTAGCTTAGCGGGGTTTAAAAAAAGGTTTGGTTAATTTCCTAAAAGAGAAGTCCATAGGTCATTATTGACAGGCGTGGAGAAATCCACTTATTCCTAGGATAAGAGGCATAGAATCTATTTTGCTACTTGGGATCTGGGTAGGTGCTTGGGACCTGGGTTGTCCACTGTTGTAAGCAGGATACTGGGCTTGATGGATATTCGGTCTGTCCCAGTATGGCAATTCTTATGTTCTTATTTTTAGTGGATCCCTAGGAAGCAGCCTGGTAGACCTTGGCCAAAGATCTGAGGAGCATCCAGCAGAAGGACCAGCTAGGACGGTGGCAACCGGCGGAGTGACCGGTAAATGGCACCGGAAGCTGCCTATGATCTGGAAGGCCAATGGAGGGTCAGAGAGGACTTGGAAAGACCTGAACGATGTGGAGTCTAGGGAGGACCTCGTGATGACCAGGAGGTGTCTGGAAGGACCTGGTCACATGGTTTTAGGAGTGGGAATGAAGTGTGCTATCCTGTTTGTATTTGTCTTAACAGAAGAGTCTGAGAGTGAAAGACCGGAGTACCTGAAGGAAGGTTGTGATGGGAATTAACCGCTCAGTCCAGTCACATGATGACACTAAACTAGATACACGCATTTAGGCCAAGAAAACCCTGGCATAAATAGGCTATGCCTAAAGTTAGGATGCCTAGTGGTGCCTATTGCAGCATGGGCGGCACTAAGCATGATTCTATAAAGTGCGCCTAAGTTTTATAGAATCACATTTAGCGCTGCACAAGGGAGCGCCTAATTTTTAGGTGCCACTCTATACTGACAATTATATATATGTTTGCCATTAGAAAGTACTAACGTAAATCCACAGTTATGTGCCTAACTTTAAATGCAAGCAGTAATACTAGCTGAAAGGTTGCTGTAACATTCACATCTACAGTAACTATTGGTAGGTGTGTAACCGCTAATTATCCCGCAACCTGCACATAAGTGCTAGGCATGCCTCTAACCCGACCATGCTCCTCCCAAGTCTACACCCCCCAATGCTGTTGCTAACTTTGGATTTGGCATACCTAATTTGTTAGAATACCAAGGGCAGTTACATGCATAATTTGAACATACATTCATAAAGGTCTTTTTTTCAGTTTTGTAAAATAACAGCAGTATTGAACATGTTTTAATCTGGATGTCTCAATTTCTAACTCAATGAACTATGCATATCATGAGCATTTCAGGTGCCAGGTCAGCATTTGCATTAGACACCAGCTGTGGTCATTTAAATTGCCCCTTATGTAACTCTCTCTCTGGGAAAAGGTGATTAAAGTCATCAGAAAAAAATATAAGGGCAAACAATTTCTAATACAACAATTAAAACTACAAATTCTTTAATCTGAAAAAAAAAAGTTACAGAAGTTCAAACGTAACTTTTTTAGACTCTTACGGACCCATGACATGGAAAATTGGCCATTCTCAACATTCTGGATCCACTATTTTTGTCACCTTTTCCCAGAGATGTTCAAATATATTCAGCTCTGCTATCTGTAGAAGTGGTAGCATTGAATATATGCTATCTGTACAGATTGTGGCAATATTTAGCCTTTCAACTCCTAATTCTATAATCTTGTGCACCCAATTTTCCATATTAGGAAACATTATGCCTAGTGGTAGTTGTATGAGATTACTACCAGTGGCTTACCAAGGAGGGGGTGGGGGGGGGGAGGTCCGCCCTGGGTGCCAGCCCTAAGGGGGTGCTCCCGGCCTTGTCGTTCAGTTCCCCCCCAAAAGACCGCTCGCCCCACTGACCTTCCTGCACCACCTATGAAGCAGCCCGCAGCAGGATTGCGACATCAGCGATCCCTGCGCTGCTTGGGCGCTGCTTCCTGCGCCGCGGTCCTGCCCCTCCTCTGATGTCAGAGGAGGGGCGGGACCGCAGCGCAGGGATCGCTGACGTCGCGATCCTGCTGCGGCTGCTTCATAGGTGGTGCGGGGAGGCCAGGGGGGCGAGCGGTCCTTCGGGGTGGGTCAGGGTATCAGGCCTTCAGGGTGGGGCGGGCGGGCAGGCAGGCAGGCTTTCAAGGGGGAGGGTGGTGATAGGCAGGCAGGCAGGCCTTCAAGGGGGGGACAGGCAGGCCTTCAAGGGGGGGACAGGCCTTCGGGGGGGGTGTGCAGACCTTCAAGGGGTGCAGGCCTTCAAGGAGCAGGCAGGCAGGCCTTCAAGGGGGGGACAGGCCTACAAGGGGGTGGGACAGGCCTACAAGGGGGTGGGACAGGCCTTCAAGGAGGGGACAGGCCTTCGGGGGGTGTAGGCCTTCGGGGGGGTGCAGGCACTCGGGGGGGGTGCAGACCTTCAAGGGGGTGCAGGCCTTCAAGGGGGGGGACAGGCCTACAAGGGGGGGGACAGGCCTACGGGGGGGTGCAGGCCTTTGGGGGGGTGCAGACCTTTAAGGGGGTGCAGGCCTTCAAGGGGGGACAGGCAGGCAGGCCTTCAAGGGGGGGACAGGCCTACAAGGGGGGGGACAGGCCTTCAAGGGTGGGACTGGCCTTCAAGGGGGGTGCAGGCCTTCAAGGGGGGACAGGCAGACCTTTAAGGGGGGACAGGCCTTTGGGGGGGACCCTGGTTTAGAAGTACACGGAGGGAAGGGGGTGTTCAAAGAGACGTGCATATGCCAAACTTTGGGGGGGGAAGAAATAATGGGTCTGAAAATAGAGGAGAGGGAGAGAGATGATAGACCATGGGATTTAGGGAGGGAGGGAAGGAACAGAAAGGGAGAGAAATTGGACACAAGGGATGGTGTGGAGGAGGGATAGAGATACTGGATAGGAGGGTAATTGGGAAAAGAAAGGGAGAGATGGTGGACTCTGGGGTGGTGGGGAAGGAGGGAGAGATGCCGGATGAAAGGGTAGTTAAGAAAAGGTGGATCTGTGGAGAGAGATGAAAAAAAGGAAAGATACCAGACTTCCTGGGGAGGGAATGGAAATGGAAAGGGAGGACAGAGTTGGCAGATGGATGGTTAGCATGCAGAAAGAAGAAAGAAGGAGACCCTGGCAAGCAAGTTATCAGAAGAAAACCAGAGCCTTGGACCAACAAGATTTGAAATATAACCAGACAACAAAAGGTAGAAAAATTAATTTTATTTTCTGTTTTGTAATTACAATATGTCAGATTTGAAATGTGTATCCTGCCAGAGCTGGTGTTGGACTGCAAACGTGAGCTAGGATTTAACAGAGAGAGGAAAAGTCCTTTTTGTTTCTTTATTTTATTTACACCACAGCGCCAGTGTGGTTAGGAGAAGCCAAAGGGGGTGAAAAAGCTATAAAAACCACCAGGAGTTTTGAAAACAATCACCCAACTGGGCAGGAAAATCGAATTGAAAAACCAATTCAATAGGCTGAATCGAATCAAAATTTTTTTTCCTGAATCTGGCAGCATTAGTTTGCGCTACTGTCTTAGACTTTAGGACCTGGGATTGGGGAGAGATGGCATCCTCAGTACTTTATAATGCAAGTGAAACGAGGATTTAGTCAGACTTTTGAAGGGTCTGCAGAAAAAAAATATTGTATAGGCCGGGGACATGAGACAACAGGAAATGGGAACTTTTCTTCCTTCTATTTTTGTGAATGGAAAGGCTGAGGATGTCAGAGAGTTCAGTTAAAATATGTGCTTTATAAGAAAATATAATAATGTGTTTTATAAAGTTTATAGCATAGCTGGCCTACCCAATGAGGTGTTCCTAGTGGTGGTGGTGGCAGCAGCGTGTCAATGTGTTGAGAGGAAGGGGTGGTCTGGGAAATTCTGCTGAGCAAACTCCTGGCCCATTTCCACCCCCCAGTTAGTCCACTCCACTCAACTGGTTCACACACTGAGTGGGTCTTTGGGTGTTGTTCCTGGGTGGTTGTTTTGGGATCTATTCCAGTGGTTTGTCAGTATCTCCTGGTCCAAGGAAGGAAACTTTGTTAACCTTAGCACTGACCTACAGAATATGTTTGTAACAGCGCTGCTTGTGTGGCATTAGGCTATGTAGTGATCAAAAGAAAAAACCAGACCTTTGCACATTTTTGCACTATATGGTGGGTGTATGAGATTCACATTTCCTTCACAGCTAAGTCCGTGTGAAGTTACCTTGTGCTGTATTTGACATCTAGCAAAGTCTCTGTTTGGAAGGAAAGATCTCAGCTTAAAAATGAAGTGGCCAGAAGTTATGGTAAAAGCAGATAGCGTAGCTAGTTTTAAGAAAGATTTGGACAAATTCCTGGAGGAAAAGTCCATAGTCTGTTATTAAGACATGGGGGAAACATCTGCTTGCCCTGGATCGGTAGCATGGAATGTTGCTATTCTTTGGGTTTTGACCAGGTACTAGTGACCTGGATTGGCTACCATGAGAATGGGCTACTGGGCATGATGGACCATTGGTCTGATCCAGTTAGGCTATTCTTATGTTATGTTATCATCTGTAGGGGCCTTTGTTTTCACTTCTTATTTTAATGTATTTTTTTTCTGAGAACTTATCAGTGTTTTTTATAATGGGAACAAAAATGGAAGAGAATGAATGTGTGTAGAATGGGGGGGGTAACTAATTTCTTCAGCTAAATAATTCAATCTACCTCAACCAGACATAGGAGAACTCGCACACCATTCACACACTCTCCAACCAAAAACGTCAAAAGAAAAAAACTGTTCGACAACCTCCTAGCCATTCGAGCTGCAACACTCGACCCCCAACTCTACAACCTATTGATCTCGACCACAAACTACAAAACCTTCAAAAAAGAAATAAAAACCCTTCTATTCAAAAAACACATAAAACCGAACTAACACAATCAGAACTGTCCCAAGCATCACCTGCAACTTCTCCATATGTACTTCTGATGTCATGACAATTCAGACATAATTTATGTTATGTTATGGTATGTTTGGAATAATGGTTACATATATGAGGTTCAATATAAGAAAATTTTCATTGCCTGTTTCTATTCTGACCATTTATTCTGTTTCATGGTCATTATAAAAAATATTTTTTTACATGGGGGGGGTGTCAAAAAATGATGGGCCCCGGGTGCCACATACCCTAGGTACGCCACTGATTACTACTATGGATATATAATAACATGCATTCAAGATAGACTGTAGAAGTATCACTGTGGTTTATTTTTTTGACGTCATTGCGTTTTTGACGTTCAAGCAAGTCTATTTCCGGGAAACCGAGAAGCCATTTTGGAGGCAGGATGTTTGAAGCTCTCAGCTCATACTGAAGATATTTTCTTTTTCTTTGAGTGTACTTTGAACTGTTATTTTTAGTTTTTTTATTATTCTATCTTGGATTTACAGCACTTTACCCCGATGAAGCATTAATAGCGAAACAGTTGCCCTGTTGGGAGTTCGCTGTAGAAAACTTCTATGAGATGGATATTTGCCCTGCTCTCAAATCTGCCGGTATGGAAAGTTGTTAGCTGGCACCTCCTGTTCTCTTCCTGCTGAAGACCTGTATGGCAGTGTCCCTTGTGGCAGATAAGTTTTCGCTTTCTTTTCTTTCTTTTAGAGTTTTTTGCTATGATATTCAGCTGCTCTCAGAATATTGTGCATCAGTATTACTACTAACATGAAGTGAAGAAAATGTGTTCTTAACTCAATTAAAGACTTTAAGTAACGAGTGGAGTTTTTTGAGACCAAGGATGTGTCATTCATCTTCAGATTGATTTTTGAAGTTGATATGTCTGGATGATTTTTGTTCAATAAATCCAACGTGACACTGAGGTCTTTTTCTCCACCATTGAAATAAACCACAGTGATACTTCTACAGTCTATCTTGAATGCAAGTTATTATATATTTAGTTTATTGAGCATTCAAATTGAATATATTTCTATTTTTGTTTTGCTTCCAGCACCAGACTGGACAGGATCAAATGGGCACCCACCCCCAGACCATCAATGATTAAAAGGTAGCCCTGGGAAGAGTGCAAAAAACAATACAGGACAAGCAGCCGCACCAGCAGAGAGCACAGTTCTTTGCTCGGTTGCATTTGTATTTCCTGTATGCCCTTTGTTGCTTTGGTTGACCTCAATAAACATGATATAAAAAAAAAAAAAATAAAAAAAGGTAGCCCTTTTAGGGAATGGAGGGCTATCTAGGAAGTAGAGGTGGAGGAAGGGGTATTTGGGGGGCTTGGACCTTGTGGGGAGTGGATGATGGAAGGTTTATTTGAGGACTTCAGCCGGGGAGGCCTACAGTATATGGCCTTTCGGTGAGATTGTAAACCAGGAGGGACCATGCTCTGCCAGCCTGGGAACATCGGGCTTTACAAAAATCCACGGTCCCTGGGCCACTTGCATCTTGGCTCATAAACAGCATTATTCTTATATACTGGGATTCAGCAACCTATGGGACTGAGATACTGCAGGTTGCTGAATCTTGTAGGAAATCAAGGTGGGGTGAAAGATTGCCTTTTACTGCACCTTGATAACTTTATCCCTTAATGCTAACAAATGCAGAACTGCAAAAACCAAAAGGGGATAAAGAATGAGTACTTCTTGTGTACAAAAGAAGAGCTGGCCCTGTGGGAGCCTATGTCTGATAATTTGAAGGTAGCTAAACTGTTAGAACAGTTGATGGCAAATGCCAGAAGGATTCTTGGTGCACAGAGAGAAGAATGGCCAGCAGGAAAGAGGATGTGAAAGGGGCTCTGTATCTGGTAAACACTCATTTGGAATACTGTGTAGAATTCTGGAGACTGTACCCACTGTTCAAGCTGAGCAGGAGTCCTCCAACTGCAGTGCTGCAAGGGTGGTGCTTCAATATTTTGTTTTCAGTCTCTAGAGACAGGCAGGTTCCGTGGAGTACTGCAGAGCTTGTCTGTCACTCGCTATTGAAAATGTGATAGTGAAACAGCATTCCCGCTGGCAGGACTGTAGGACTCTTGCAGAAACAACAGATCCGTGTAAAAATGCACTTATATGCCGCAACACTTTGAAGAAGAGAAACGATTATGTGTGCCCTCGGGATTACCCCTCCACCTTGACACCACATGAAAAAGATCATATTAGCGCTACCTATTACACCTCTGGTACAAACTACCTACCCACATAAGTTCATTAGAAGGTCTACTGAACTTCAGGAAGGCAATAAAAACCCACCTCTTCCCTTGACCCTCTATGAGAGTGCACCTACCCAAATTCCCAAACCTTACAAAGAAGAGCACCAGCCCTCTGCTGTCACGAATCTCAAATAGCCTCCACTGTGCAAGATCCCACTGTATCACCTACTACATACTATGTCTGACCATACCATGTTTTGTCATACAATACCTGCCACATTTTAAGAATAGCCTTACTGGGTCAGACCAATGGTCCATCAATCCCAGTAGCCCTTTCTCATGGTGGCCAATCCAGGTCACTAGTACCTGGCCAAATCCCAAAGTAGCAATATTCCATGTTACCAATACAAGGCAAGCAATGGCTTCCCCCATGTCTTTCTCAATAACAGTCTATGGACATTTCCTCCAGGAACTAGTCCAAACCTTTCTTAAAACCAGCCACACTATCCACTCTTACCACATCCTCTGCCAATGTGTTCCAGAGCTTAACTATTCTCTGAGTGAAAAAATGTTTCCTCCTTTTGGTTTTAAGGGTATTTCCCTGTAACTTCATCGAATGTCCCTTAGTCTTTGTAATTTTTGACGGAGTAAAATTCGGTCCACTTGTACCCATTCTACTCCACTCAGGATTTTGTAGACTTCAATTATATCTCGCCTCAGCTGTCTCTTTTCCAAGCTGAAGAGCCCTAACCGTTTTAGTCTTTCCTCATGCGAGAGGAGCTCCATCCCCTTTACCATCTTGGTCACTCTTCTTTAAGCCTTTTCTAGCGCCACTATATCTTTCTTGAGATAAGGAGACCAGACTGTCACCTTTTTCTCCCTTTCTGATATACTATACATTGTATCTTTCTTACTATATTTGCCATTCCATGTCTACCATGCTACAAATTCATGTGCTATGTTCACTACACAATATTTATCATCCCATGTCCACCGTGCTAGCTTCTACCATGTTAAGTGCCATACTGTCGTGTCATACTAGCCACGCTTGTATACTATGTTTACCATGCTACATTTGTATATATATAATAATACTGTGTTTATCATACTATGTTTACCATGTTATGTTTGCCATGCTATGCTTGTTTATATGACTATGTTTGCCATGCTAAGCTGCCATCCTATGTTTTGTCATACAGTGCTCAACATGCTATGTAACACCATACCATTGTTGTCATGTTATGTATGTAAACTTGTAACCCGTTCTGAGCTCTCCTGGAAGAATGGGGTGTAAAACCAAATAAATAAATTTATAGAAGAGCACTTAAGTATTACTGTGTGAATCTGTAAAAGGCATGTAATAATGGGAGGGACATGGGTGGGTCAGGGCCTTCCCTTAAGATAAATGTGGTCAGTCCCTTTCGCTGAACTCCAAGATTCAAATTGGCGGGTTTAAGATCATCTGGAAGCATTGGATGAAGGCGGGCATACGTACACTAGATGATATTATTTCAAATGGGAAAATGCTTGATTTTTCACGACTGCAACAATATTTTGGTATTTCAAAGTCTCAAAATTATAAGTGGTTGCAGTTGAAGCAAGCTATTCAGAAGGGGTTCCCTGACTGGCGAAATCTAAAAAATCAGTATAGTTTGCCGGTCCTATGCTTCCAGACGGATTTCTTGGAACATCAGGCTGCTCAGTGGTATAAATTAATATCTGAATTTTTGAATAAGAAACCAAAGACTGGTCTTCGTGACATTTGGAGCATTGAGATAAAGCAGCAGATTTCTGCGTCTCAATGGCCACGAATTTGGACTTGGAGGCTGAGGCAAACATGGTTTTTCTTGTTACATAGAGCTTTTTGGACCCCTGTTCATTTACAGAAATTGGATAGTTCTAAGTCTAATAGATGCTGGCAATGTCATCTTGAGGTAGGGACACTGGATCATTTGTCTATTGTCCATTGATACTTAAATTTTGGAGATCCATTTGGGATCAAGTGAATAAATTATTGGAAAATCCAGTGGCATTGACATATGATACCGTGTTATTTGGCAAGTTAATGAGGGCTAAAAGCCAAATATTATCCCATAATAATAAACTTCTCTGTATTATGACAGGGGTTGCCATACAACTTATTTTGAGGAATTGGAAAAACTGGGATCAGTTAAATTGTACTTTCTGGTGGGAATCTCTATGTCACATTTTAAAATGGAGCGTATGATGGCCATGCAACAAGGACATTATAAGAAATTTATGGATGTTTGGGAGCCACTTGGGCCTGCACCGCTTTCTGAATGACTGGCATCAGTTCTTCCAGGACTCGTAAGAACTGATGGCAGTCATTTAAAAAAATGGAATGGGGCCAGGCGAAAGTGCGGAAGCTTGCTCCTGACATCTGTGCTCCTGAACTGTATGCCGCTAGCGAGGGAGGGATACACACTGGACCACCAGGTACGGGGGGATGATTTAAAAGTACTGGAGTGGGAGGGTGATTAAAAGAACTGGTGGGGGATGATCTCAAAGTACTGGAGAGGGGTGGGGGATGATTTTAAAGTACTGGATGTTCTGCTGAATGTTTTTCAGGAAAAAGCCCTTGCACCCCTCACATGCATCACATGCATGAATCCTGTAGTGGAATCCTGATGCCACATCACCGCACACTTTGCAGAACAGCACCATCCCATTCAGCTTGCTAATATTGCTGGAGGTTTTGCTGGGAGATATCCTGCTCCCGCTGTCCAATTCTACCTGCAGGCTGCTGGGAGACCCTCCAAAGATGTAGGAAGATGAGGGGGGAGACACATCCTCCCCACAGCCTGAGGAACGGGAATCCTGAGTCACAGAGCCCATGGGGAAGGGGGGAAGTAAGAGGAGAAAGGCTGACATGTGGACTGAAAACTGCCATTGGAATTATCACTGTACATGGAAACAGGACTGATCCTGCTGGGGGAAGAACCTGTAGAGCTGATGTAAGTGATCACTCCACCTGTACTGGCGTTGGAATCCAAAGATGTCATTTTGGTCACCAGCTCTCAGGTGTCATTTAACAGTACTGGGGTGGGGGGGTGAGGGGGTGATCTAAAAGAATTAGCAGGGGGGATGATTTAAAAGTACTGGTGGGGGATGATCTAAAAATATACTGGCAAATATACAAAAGAGGTAGAGTGTGTGCTTTTGGCCAGAAATGGTGAACACAGGCCCCAATATCTTCTTTGGTGAACAACAGAGGTGGAAGTGAGGCAAAAAATTTAATTTAATCATGGATGGACTAGGCACAGAGAATCCTTGGTCTTAAAAAATAGTGTAAAATCTGAGATGATTTAGTATAGGCCACTTTTCTGTAAAATATCCAAAATGGATAAAAGCAGAGTAAAATATAATTAAACAGGTGCTGCAGACAGATGGATCTAGCCCTGTCCCTGACTGTCCTGTACCCTGTCCTGGCCTACCACTAGACCACCATAGGGGGTACAGGGTACAGAGCCTGGCAGGGAGGAGGGAAAGGGTACAGAGCTTGGCAAGGAGTGTGGAGTTGGGTGCAGAGCATGGCAGGGAGAAATTGGTTCAGAAAGGTTTTTTTTCTTGTTTTCCTCTTCTAAATCTAGGCTGCGTCTTATGGTCAGGTGCATCTTATGGAGCGAAAAATAATATGGTATGTTTATATTCCATATCTGATCTACACAACTGGTGCCACAATTTTATTTTTTATTTATTAAATTTATATGCTGTGATATTATGATTATTTAGCTATTAACGGTACATCGCAGCAGTTTACTAAATATCTCCCTCATAGTAAATATATTATAATTGTTTCCACCATTTTGCCTGGCACTGAAGTCAGGCTTACTGGCCTGTAATTTCCTGGATCTCCCCTGGAACCCTTTTTAAAAATAGCCGTAACATTGGCTACCCTCGAATCTTCAGGTACTACAGATGATTTTAGCGACAGGTTACAGATCACTAACAGCAGGTCAGAAATTTCATGTTTAAGTTCTTTTAGGACCCTTGGATATATACCATCTGGTCCTGGTGATTTATCACTTTTTAACTCTAATAGCCTCTTTCACTTCACCTTTTAACCACGCAGGCTCTCGTTTCCTCTTCTTTCCATCTTTGCTGAAATGGTGGTGCCCCCCTGTGCCCTACTCTCCACCCCCCAGCTTCTTAAGCACCAACCCCCCCCCAGTGCCCTCCTCACTATTTCCCATGCCACATTCGTGCCCTCCCTTCACCCCCGTACCTCTTTAAATCTTTGCCAGCATGAGCAGCTTCTCCGGTCTGCTGCTCGCACTGGCATTTCCTCTGAGACTAGCAGCAGGCTAGAGTAGCTGCTCATGTTGGTGAAGATCTTAGAGGTGCTGGGGGGTGGGGAAGGGAGGGCATGAACATGATATGCGGGAGGGGGACAGATAGCTGCCGGCATCCCCACTGAGACGGCACCTGGAGCGGTCCGCTAAGCCCCCCCCCCTTACTATGCCACTAAGTGCAGGTTTTCCAGGAAGTGTGTGATAATTCCAGTTTATGCCACTTGCCATCCTCTATCAGTTGTGCTGCAGTATCCTGAATAAACTGGAATTGATGCAAATTCATTGAGGTCAGACTCATGTACAAGGCATTACTGTCTACAACAATAATAAAGAAATCCTCATGTGAAAGACACTTTAAAAAAAAATGGAGGTTGCTCTGGTCAAAAATTTGAAAAAATAAAGTAAATAAGGTATTTTTAGATGGCAATGTGTTATTATTAAGTGGGAAACCATCTGTTTTATCATGCTGAAACCACAACTCTAACTAGAACTGTCAGCACAGTTTATGAGAACACAGGGTGACTCACAAGTATAGCACGACTAATACTTCAAAGCTTAACATCACAGGACTCCTACTTTAAAAATATGGAGCCAATAGAACCAATGAGAACAGCTCAGTAATTAATGTCCAAACAGTATCTAAATGTGACCAAACACAAACATTTTTAACTCCAAAAATATATCAATAATAATAAAAAGCAAGTCACTAGCTTAAAGCTTAATTTCAAAGTGGCAAATGCATCTCAAAATGGTGCAAGTTGTGGTTTTTCAGTATAATAAAATTTATGGTTTCCCATTTAGGGCTCCTTTTACTAAGCTCCGATAGCGGTTTTAGCGCGTGCTAGACCTTAATGCCAGCATTGAGCTGGTGTTAATTCTAGCCGGGTAGCGCGGGTTTAGCACACTCTAAAATCCTGCATGCGCTAAAAACACTATCGCAGCTTAGTAAAAGGAGCCCTTAATAACACATTACCATCTACATAACAATAGCCATACCAGTGGTCCATCTTCTCCAGTATCCTATTTCCAACAGTGACCAATCCAGATCACAAATACCTGGCAGAAACCCAAATAGTAGCAACATTCAATGCTACCAATTTCAGGGCAAGCAGTGGCTTCCCCCATGTTTATCTCAATAGCAGATTATGGAACATTTCTGCAGGAAGTTGTTCAAACCTTTTTTAAACCCAGATACGCCGATCGCTGTTACCACAGCCTCGGGCAATGGGTTCCAGAAGTTAACTATTCACTGAGTGAAAAAATATTTCCTCCTATTTGTTTTAAAAGTATTTCCCTGTAACTTCATCCAGTGTCCCTTAGTCTTTGTACTGTTTGAAAGAATAAAACATTTATTCACTTTTACCCATTCTACACCACTCAGGGTTTTGTAGTCCTCAGTCATATCTCCCTTCAGCCATCTCTTTTCCAAGCTGAAACGCCCTAACCTCTGTAACCTTTCCTCATAAAAGAGGAGTTCCATTACTTTTATCATTTTAATTGCTCTTCTTTGAACCTTTTCTAGTTCCACTATGGGGCTCATTTTCAAAAGAGAAAAATGTCCAAAAAGTTTTTTCTCACCAAACTCTTCTAATTTGCTATGTTCAAAACCTATATTCTAGATGGAAATCTGTGACCAGTAATTCATCTAAATCTCAAGGGGGCATGTTAGAGGTTTGGTTTGAGCGTGCCTAGGAGGGCTTATGAGTTGGATGTTTTTCTGTCATAATCAACCATTTAAGAATATGTCCAGGGCACAAGTTAGACGTTTAGGGCTAGACATGTTTTAATAACAAATGAGTGTCAAAAAGGTGCCCAAGCTGGCCAGATGGCCACTTGAGGGATGTAAGCATGACCCCCCTGCATTCCCCCAGTGATCACTGACCCCTTCTTACCCCCAAAAGATGTGAATGAAACAGTACATACCTGCATGTATGACAGCTTCAGATGGTATGGCTTGTGCTAGTACAGCAGCAAGCAGGTTCCTGGAGGAGCTTGGTGGGCAGTGTATTCAACATAGAGATGGGTGCTCAGACTCATATTCCACTCTAATCACTACACTTATGGTGGAATCCGTGAGCCTTCTAAAATCCACCCAAATCCCACATATGAAGTGTCACCTACAGGCATGTTCATTTGATATGTTAAGGGGAAACAACTGGCGAAGGAAGCGATGGGGCCGTCGGATGACCATGGAATAAAGGGAGCACTAAAGGAGAACAAAGCCATCGCCGACAAACTGAACACATTTTTTGCAAAGAGGATATACGCAACATATCGGAAGCCAACAGGCTATAAGCAGGAAACGAGGATGGGAAACTGACGAGGATGACAGTGAGTCTAGAAGAGGTATGCAGGCAGATTGATAGGCTTAAAAACAATAAATCCCCGGGACCAGATGGCATACATCCAAGGGTGATCAAGGAACTGAAAGGAGCTATAGCTTAACTGCTTCAATTAATAGCCAATCTGTCGATCAAATCGGGAAGGATTCCAGAAGACTGGAAAGTGGTGAATGTCACGTAGATCTTCAAGAAAGGTTTGAGGGGAGATCTGTGAAACTACAAACTGGTGAGTCTGAGCTCGGTACCAGGAAAGATGATAGAGACGCTGATAAAGAACCGCATCATTGATCACCTTGACAGACACGAACTGATGTGTACCAGCCAGCCCGGCTTCAGCAAGGGAAGATCTTGCTTGATGAACTTGCTGCACTTCTTCGAGGGAGTAAACAGACAGATAGACAAGGGCGAGCCGGTCGACATTGTATATCTGGATTTTCAGAAGGCATTTGACAAGGTCCTGCATGAGCGACTACTTCGAAAAATTGCAAGCCATGGAATCGAGGGTGAAATCCTCATGTGGATTAAAAACTGGCTGGCAGATAGGAAACAGAGAGTGGGGGTAAATGGCATACTCGGACTGGAAAAGCACCACAAGTGGAGTGCCACAGGGCCCGTGCTCTTCAACCTATTTATAAACAACCTGGAAACTGGTACGACAAGAGAAGTGATTAAATTTGTGGACGATACGAAGTTATTCAGAGTGCTGAAGACACAGAAGGATTGCGAAGACCTGCAACGTGACATAAACACACTCAAGAAATGGGCTGCCACATGGCAAATGAGGGTTAACATAGATAAGTGTAAGGTGATGCATGTCAGTAACAAAAACCTTATTGACAAATACAGGATGTCTGGTGCGGTACTTGGAGAGACCACCCAGGAAAGAAATCTGCGAGTACTGGTTGACAAGTTGATGAAGCTGTCAGCGCAATGTGCGGCGGCGGTGAAAAGGGCAAACCGAATGCTAGGAATGATTAAGAAGGTGATCACGAGCAGATCGGAGAAGGTTATCATGCCGCTGTACCGGGCCGTGGTATGACCCCACCTGGAATACTGCGTCCAGCACTGGTTGCCTTACATGAAGAAGGATACGGTACTACTCGAAAAGGTCCAGAGAAGAGCGACTAAAATGGTTAAAGGGCTGGAGGAGCTGCGGTACAGTGAGAGATTAGGGAAAATGGGCCTCTTCTCCCTTGAAAAAAGGAGACTGAGAAATGTTGGAAAATTCTGTTAGAAGATGTAATCTTCGGATTATTAATTTTCCTAGAGTACAAACAATAACTGCCCTAGCTATGTTTAAAAAATATTTGTTAGAAATTTTGAAGGTACCAGAAACTTCGTACCCACCTCTCACAAAAATATATTACCTGCCAACGAGAGTTAAATCTCAAAATCCAAATCAACAGAATTTATCTGTTGATAGTTTGGATTTAACACATTATCTAGAGAGGTCGGATACGGAAAATCAGGTCCCTGCTACCTTAATAGTACAGTTTGCAATTGACTCAGACAGGGATTGGCTGCTTAAAATGTTTTTTAAGCATAGAGATGTTCCATTCATGACAAATATAATTAGGATGTACCCTGATGTATCTCGCTCGACCCAGAAAAGAAGAAAACAATTCTTAATATTGAGACCACAGGCTGTTCAGCTAGGGGCGACCTTTGTCCTAAGATATGCGTTTTGACATATGGGGGGAATAGATATGTATTTTATGATCCACAGCATTTATCTAAATTTATTTCTGATAGAGAGTCTTCATGAGCTGCCTTGTTCTCTTGTTAAGCTCAACATATTGGTTCAAGAGCACTCAAAACGCCTATCTTTTTGCCTTATACTAATTGCCTTGATGACTTATTTCAGTCTTTTTCATTAGCCTCGTCTCCAAAATTGTGGACTAATAATGCGATGTATATTTTGATATTCCTTAGCTGTTTGGAATTTTGATTTAATTTCAATTTACACTGCATGTTTTCTTTTATTGACTTGTAATTATTGTCAATTATTAAAATTATAAATAAAGAATTCAAAAAAAAGAAAAAAGGAGACTGAGAGGGGACATGACTGAAACATGCAAGATAATGAAGGGAATAGACTTAGAGGTTGTTCACACTCTCTAAGGTAGAGAGGGCACTCTCTAAAGTTAAAAGGGGATAAATTCCATAGAAACGTAAGGAAGTTCTTCACCCAGAGAGTGGTGGAAAACTGGGATGCTCTTCTGGAGGCTGTTATAGGAGAAAACGCCCTCCAGGGATTCAAGATAAAGTTAGATAAGTTCCTGCTGAACCAGAAAATACCCAGGTTAAGCTAGGCTCAGTTAGGGTACTGGTCTTTAAACCAAGGGCCGCTGCGTGTGCAGACTGCTGGGCATGATGGACCACTGGTCTGACCCAGCAGCAGCGATTCTTATGTTCTGGCTTTATCTTTTATAAATCGCATAGGACTGTGAGGTATTTGCAATTCATAAATAAAGTTTTATGTTATGTTTCCCTCAGCCCTTCCCTTCCCTGAACTGATAATTCCCAGTGCCTTCTGGGACCAGCAGTTCAGGACTTTTCCAGTTTCTCAGGAACCTATCACCCCTTCCAGCCACTGGGATTCAACTCCATATTTCTTACTGAATGACTGAGGGGATTAAGGGCTCCTTTTACTAAGCTGCGATAGTGGTTTTAGCGTGCGCTCATCGCACGCTGAATTGCCACACGTGCTAGACTCTAATGCCAGCATTGAGCTGGCGTTAGTTCTAGCCACGTAGCGTAGGTTTAGCACATGCGGCAATTCAGCGCACGCTAAAAACGCTATCACAGCTTAGTAAAAGGAGCCCTAAGTATGCTGGCTTAAGTACCACAACACATAAATCATTGTGTCCAACCAAAACAGTTTAGCTGCAGGCTTGAAGTAGATATTATAGTATATACTCAAATATAAATCTAGATTTTTGGACCAAAAAATGGCCCAAAAATGGGTTCTTGGTTTATATTTGCATCCTCTGCTTCTCAGACGCATCACAGGCCTCTCCCTAGCCCTATCTTAAGCCCTGCTGGTCCATTGGTGAGCCAGTTAAAGAGTGATCCTCCTATGTTACTGCCCTGTACAGACTAAAATGGCTGACATGAGTTCCCACAGTAACCTCATGAGACTGCTGCAAGTTCAGTTTATATTCAAGTCAACCTTTCTTCATGGGGGAATAAAGGTTACCTCATTTTAAGGAGATATGGTAAATAGGTGACAATATGAATCAAGTTATTGCCCAAAGTAAAGATGTGTATTGCTGAACAGAATTGATTACTGTCTGTCAGGCAGGATTTAACCCAGGTAAACACACACATATATGTGTGTGTGTATGTGTGTTTATGTATATACTGTATATATTTGTGTGTGTGTGTGCATATGTATATACTGTATATTTTAAAGAATTATTTATTTATTTTTCTATACTATTCTTCCAGGAGAGCTCAGAATGGTTTACATGAATTTATTCAGGTACTCAAAATTTTTCCCTGTCTCTCTAGGGTCACAGGAAGCAATGTGGGTTTGAACCCACAAACCCAGGGTACTGAGGCTGTAGTTTTAACCATTGCACCACACTCTCCCCGCTCTGTGCTACCAATAACTGTTTCTGCTGGCCATGTAAGCATGAAATTGTGGCCCACAGTTTCAAAACCTGCTGGCAAATTCTACAGCACTGGTATGAAAGTGGATTTCCTATCACAATTTCTGTGGAGATGGTCTAGAAGTGAGTGAAGAACCATCTATCTTCCAATAGTTAGGTCTAAAACCAAATTTACATGGCTCTAGCTAGGTTCTTGCTTTTAGCCAGTCATTGAATAGTTATATTTTCTATAAGATTTTCCAGAAAAGAGATGTTAGATACAAGCTGGTAGATTTCTAGCTTGTCTTCATCAAGACTTGACTTTTTAAATATGGAATACACCACAACCGTGTTTCTTATTGTCTAGAGCTGCCCTTGCAGAAGAGAAAAATTCACAATTTATTGGCCCCAAGTTTCCAAATTTATTTTCATTTGAAATACTGTCTATCAAAGAATAGCTAAACGGATTACAAAGAGAATTGTTTAAAATATAGCTTAAAAATATTTAAAAGGTAATAATGGCAAAAATGAGATAAATTAAAAAAAGAAAGAGAAAGGGGGTTCCAAGACAGACAAAATGAACATGACTAAAAGGGAAGGGCATTAGGGCATGAAAAAATACATTGCGATAAAATTAAAAGAAAAACGGAGAAGGGTGGGGGAAGCACAGGATGGAAGGGGATGCTTCTAAAGAAGTGTTTTTATTCTGTTTACTGAGATAAAGTCCTTGATTTGAGGAGGAGGGGTCTCAGATATTGTAGGCATCTTTAAAGAGGAAAGTTTTAACTTTGGATCAGAATTTTTTCGAGCGAGGGTTCTAGTTTGATGTGTAGGGGAAGGGCATTCCAAAGTGTAGATACAGTGACTGAAAAAATTGCCTTTTGAGTGGAGTCATAATAATTCATGAGAGGAAAGAATAACTAATAGATCCTGGTTGCTGAATTGAAGAGTGCGGGTAGAAGTATAAGGGATCAAATGCTTGTCATTAAAATTTGGAACCCTGGAGTGTTTGGTTTCATAGGTAAGAAGTAGAATTTTAAAGGAGATACGGTGAGTATTGGATAGCCAATGGGCATCACAAAGAAGGGGGAGGGGTGACATGGTCATATTTTTTTAGCTTTGTGAATGAACTTAACTGCCTCTTCAGTGAGGACTCTGCTTGCCAGCTGTAATATCTTTGAAGGGTAAGGGTCAAGAGCAGAATGTCCTTTTTTCAAGAGCTTCTTCTATTATCTGATTGAAAGAGTCCTTAAGAACTTTGCATGGGAGGTTCAGGGTGTACTTTCCTCTTTAACTGGTGGGAGGTTCTGTAAAGCTGCATGGAGGACCTGATGGAGACCTTAAATTTTGCTGGTCAGTTGTTACTGGTAAGGCTGGTTCTATTGTGGGGATTGCAGTAAGCAGTTTATTATTTTGAATAGCTGATTGGCTGACTGTGTAGCTTGTTCACTGCAGTTAGTGATTTTTTTTTGCTGCAGTTAAGACTAGGTGGTGCATGGCTATATGTTTCTTATAGGTGAGCTTTTGTTTGCTGAGGTGAGATTTTGCCATTTCATTTCCAGTTTACATTCTTGATACTTAAGGATTCCTGGTTCTTGGGAAATCCAAAAGGTGCATTTGTGTGAGGGGCATAGAGCTTTCTTTTTTGAGGCCATTTTTTCTAACATCGCTAAATGTCCATTTCAGATATCAGTTTAGAATGGGATCTGATATACCGTCTTTCTGAGGTTATAATTAAAGCAGTTTTCATATTATATATACAGGTATTTATTTTGTACCTGGAGCAATAAAGGGTTAAATGATTTGCTCAGAGTCGTAAGGAGCTATAGTGGGAATTGAACCCAGCTTCCCAGGCTACTACTCTAACCATTGAGCTACTGCTCCACTTAGTATCAACATACTACCTCCTCTATGGAGGGATCATTTCCTGATCAATGTTTCTCTATCAGCCTTGTATTCAAAGATGTCTACCTTTTATAGAGCACCAGGTCTTGCATATGTACCTTTTCATAGCTCAGAGATTTGGTTACTTCCATGAATCCCTAGTGCTACCATCATGTCAATGCCCCTGTATCGATCCATGGTGCAACCTCACTTGGTCTCCTTATCTCAAGAAAGATATAGCAGTACTAGAAAGGGTTCAAAGAAGAGCGACCATGATGATAAAGGGGATGGAACTCCTCTCGTATGAGGAAAGACTAAAAAGGTTAGAGCTCTTCAGCTTGGAAAAGAGATGGCTGAAGAGGTTTTTAGTGCCAGCCAGTGTGTTGAATTCTTTATTGTGTTCCGATGCTCATAAGAACTCTATGACTGGCGGATCAGCATAGAGCATTCAGTGCGCTGGCTGGCACTAAAAACCTCTTCCGTGATTTTGTAAAAAGGGGGAGAGTATGTTTGTTAAAATCTCTCATGATCACTGACCTAGGAAACTCATAGTTACTTCTGACCCAGATGCAGGGGTTCCTATGTTGTTGCAAGATACTCCTCATCTCTTAGCTGAATTAAGAGACATTCTAAAATTTAAAGATGGAAAATGATGACTTTGTGCATAGATTATAATTGTATTTAAGTGCTTTTATAGAATTATATGATTGTATTTTATTTTGCACTTACTTATGGCTTTAAAATGAATAAAGAAATTTTTTACAAAATGATCATCTCACGGATCAGAATTGCTACCCTTGTACCCTGCTTTCCTGGTCTCAGTTGTTGCTAAATGGCAAATCCTCTTAGATATGATTCAGTCAGTGGGACCCTCCTGGGTTTATCCAGCTAGATTTCACTTATTCCCAGAATGTTCTGTGGTGTTCACTAATGACATCATGAATCACAATAAATTTCTTACTGGCCGACCTGCTGTTTCCAGGCCTAAGTTTCCAAATGGTGATCTGGCAGTGATAGAATAATTAGACAGTGACAGGCAGGTACCCATGTGACTATAGTTAGATATGTTTTGGGGAAGTTGAAGATATGCCCTTTTGCTAGTCAGAGAAAGCTACAGTTACCTTTTCCCCACCCTACTGCAATGCCTGAGAAACCTTTGGTGTACTGGGCTAAAGATGAGGATTCACAGAGCTCTCTGCATATGTATGTCAGTGAATGCTCCATTTGTCCTCAGCAACATTTTACTGAGCTCAGATATATTCTTGTTAAGGTAGATACGAAACCACAGAGTTCTCTAGCTTTGCAGTATATCAAAGAATATTCTGTTAGTCCTCTGCAGCAATTGTCAGTTTAGTATTAATTATGCAATCAGTCTATGTCAGGGCCCTGTCTTTTTGTGTCTCCACAAGAGGCAGCTTCCAGGAAGGCTGAAATTTTCCATCAGGGTAGGTGATCAATCAATCCTACAGCTTGCTTTTCTTCCCCAGACAAGGAATATCTGTACTATTTTATGCTTAAAAAAAAAAAAGCTTGAAAACTATGGTATATACATTGCTTGATTTTCTGATCCTTTTCTGCTGACCAGCAGGAACTCTCCAGTTTTGGAATCTTTCCTTTTCCTGGACAAGCTCTAAGAACAGGGACTATCATCCAAATATGGGAAAGTGACCCCAACTCAGGTCCCTGGCTGCAGGACCTCAGTCCTTGGTAACAAAGGTATAAACCCCAGTCTTTAATATCCTGTGTTAAAAACAAAACAAAACACTTCTGTATCCTTTCGGTCATTCCTATAGAAATCTCAACTTATGAAAGGGATGTGCAATGATGGAAATTGTTTATGGCCATCCTTAATTCCCATTGCAGTACAAGCTATACAGTTTCTTGCTACGCTTCAAAATTCTACACAGTTTTTAAATCCTTGCTGCTGCCAGTGTATAGATGCTGATTCAAATGGATTCAAAACCAGACTTTAAAATTTACTTTAAATCAGATAGGGCTATCTTCCTTATCCTCATATAATACACTCCAGGCTGGCTGTAGTTCTATGGAAATGGATTACTGATATTTAGCACAGCAGATTGTCATTACTGTTACCACTTTTCAGGCTCTGGTTCCAATGTCTCTGAATGATCCAGCTGAAGGAGGCCACAGGATGCTTGGCCTTTTGTTGTTTAGGAGGGTTACTAGATGCAGCTTAGACCACGGAAAGTGGAAGTAGGGAAGAAGTGGGGAATTACAGGCTAGTAAGTCTGACTTCTGTGGTAAGCAAATTAATGGAAACACTTTTAAAACAGAGAATGGTGAAGTTTCTGGAATTCGGTGGATTATAGGACAAGAGGCAACATGGATTCACTATAGGTAGGTCTTGTCAGACAAATCTGATCAATTTCTTTGACTGGGTGACCAGAGAATTGGATAAAGGGAATGCGCTAGATGTGGTGTACTTAGATTTTAGCAAGGCCTTTGACAGTGTTCCACACAGATATCTAATAAATAAACTGAATGTTCTTGGGATGGGCCCCAAAGTTATGGGCTGGGTCAAGAATTGGTTGAGTGGAAGATGACAAAGGGTAGTGGTTAATGAAGATCGCTCTGAGGAAGGGAATGTTACCAGTGGTGTGCCTCAAGGTTCTGTTCTTGGGCCTGTTCTTTTTAACATTTTTATAAGTGATATTGCTGAAGGGCTGTCAGGTAAGATTTGCCAGCTAAAATTTAATTCTAAGAAATGCAAGATCATGCATTTGGGCTGCAATAACCTGAAGGAATGGTACAGTTTAGGGGTGAAGAACTTATGTGCATGACAGAAGAGCGGGGTTTGGGTGTGATTGTATGTGATGATCTTAAGGTGGCCAAACAGATAGAAAAGGTGATGTTGAAAACTAGAAGGATGCTAGGGTGCATAGGGAGAGGTATGGCCAGTAGGAAAAGAAGGTATTGACTGGTGAGACCTCATTTAGAATATTGTGTACAATTCTGGAGACCTCGCCTTCAAAAAGATATAAAAAGGATGGAGTCAGTCCAGAGGAAGGCTGCTAAAATGGTACGTGGTCTTCATCATAAGGCTTATAGGGACAGACTTAAAGATCTCAATATGTATACTTTAGAGGAAAAGCTGGAAAGGGGAGATATGACAGATGTTTAAATATCTATGTGGCATAAATGTGCATGAGTCGAGTATCTTTCATTCGAAAGGAAGCTCTGGAATGAGCGGGCATAGGATGAAGTTAAGAGGTGATAGATTCAGGAGTAATCTAAGGAAATACTTTTTTACAGAAAGGGTGGTAGATGTGTGGAACAGTCTCCCAGTGGAAGTGGTGGAGACAGAGACTATGTCTGAATTCAAGAAGCCGTGGGATAGGCAAGTGAGATCTCTTAAAGAGAGGAAGAGATAGTAATTACTGTTAATGGGCAGACTAGATGGGCCAGTTGTCCTTTATCTGCCATTATGTTTCTTTGTAAAAGACCAAAATAAACCTGAGGACTTGTACCACAACACAAACTGAACAGAATATTAAAAAATTAGAAGTGTAAATAAACAAAAAGCATTTTTCTAACTTAATCTGCTAGAGCAGTGGCATGCTATTGGTCTGGAGGCTAATATCTGTATTTCTGTCCTTCCAACATACATCTCTTCTCTCCCCCTCACACCAAAGTGGTTCAGCCTCAGTAGGAGAGTTCAGCAGAACTAGTTCTTTTCTTGCTCATGCTACATTTGGAACCTCTTCTATCTACATGCTGCTGGATTCTACATAGGTAGATCATAGATGGTAATGCATGTTTGAATGTGAATCCCAGATTAATCAGATAATTAGGCAATAATCAATTATTGACATTAGGTGGCATAATTAGGAGTTACAAACAGATCTGCTCCATGTCCTGTTCTATAACATGCATTCCTAATTTTCATAATGCGCAACTCCAAAGGGGACATGGCTATGAGAAGGGCATGGGCAGGTCAGGGGCATGCCCAGAATTTAAGTGTGATGTTAAGAACTTAAGAGTTGCCATACTGGGACAGACTGAAGGTCCATCAAGGCTAGTATTGTGTTTCCAACAGTGGCCAACCCAGGTCCCAAGTACCTGGCAAGATCCCAAGAAGTAAAAACAGATTTTATGCTGCTAATCCTAGGAATAAGCAGTGGATCTCCCCAAGCCATCTCAATAATGGCCTACGTCCTTTTAAGAAATTATCCAAACCTTTTTTAAACCCTGCTAAGCTAGCCATTTTCCCTACATTAATTACCCACTGAGTGAAGAAATATTATACAAGTTTCCAAGTTTACTAAGAACTTGATATCCTGCCTATCATAAAATGTCTAAGCAGCTTACTATTCATTCCTCAGTTTCCCTTTTTTAACTGTGTCTATCCTTAGATTGCCACCCCTTTCCTTCACCCCTCCACTATCTCACTAACTCTCTTCTTTCCCCATCCAGTATATGTCCTTTTTCTTTATCCCCTCCTTCCATCCAGAATGTGTTTTTTCTCCACTTCCATTCAGCATTTGCTCTCTCCTCTGATATCTGTCTGCCCCCTTCTCTCTGTCTCCCCACTTCCATCATCTGCCTCTTCTCTCTCTCCCTCTACCCCAGGCCCATCTCCCTCCCTTCCCCTCACCTTTGCGGGTCACCACTCAGCTATGCTGCTGCTTTTTTTTTTTTTTTTCAACGGAGACAAGTAAGATCAGAAATACCCCCCTCAAGAGCAGCAATGCCCCCATCCCTCCAGCATCATTGGCACTTAATAAGGCAGAGAGCAACTGCCCTACTGTCTCCCTTCACATCGCCTTTTTTTTTTTTTTTTTTTTTAAACAGCTAAGGCCTCCCGCCCCTGGGCAATTAAGATCAGCTATGGGCCTCCCACATTAAGATCAACTATGACCCCTCCACTTAAGATCGGCTACGGGCCCCCCCCACTTAAGATTGGCTACAGGCCCCCCTCTTTTCCTCCGGCATTAACTGCACTTATAAGATCAGCAACAGGCTCCCCGGTATCAGCAACAAGTAAGATCGGCAATGCGATGTTCAACACAATGCTTCCTGTTTCTGCCTGGGCAGTTCGTGTCAGAGGGGAAGTTTTGTGTTGAGCATCGCATTGCCGATCTTGTTACTGATACCGGGGAGCACGTTGCTGATCTTATAAGTGCTATTGATGCCGCAGGGAGGGGGGGCGTAGCCAATCTTAAGTGTGTGGGGGGGGCCCATAGCTGATCTTAACTGCTCGCGGGGGGGGGGGGGGAGGCTGTAGCTGTTTAAAAAAAAAAAAAAAAAGGCGAAGTGAAGGGAGACGGTAGGGCAGCTGCTCTCTGTCCTCCTTCAGCGGGCCCCCCCTGAAATTTCGGGACCTAGGCACGTGCCTCTTGGGCCTATTCATTAATCCGGCCCTGCCTCTATCATATTTTCCCTGAGCAGTCTCTTCTTCAGCCCTAGCTGCTTTAGCCTTTCCATATAGGGAAGTCGGCCCAACCCTTTTATCATTTTTCATCACCTTTTTCTGTATCTTCTAATTGCACTATATCTTTTTTGAGATGCACACAGTATTCAAGGTACAGCCACACCATGGAGTGATACAAAGGCATTATAACATTCTCATCTTTGTTATAGATATACTGTCATCTGTGCACCTAACTGCCAGTACTTGGGTGCCTGCATTTACACCAGATTTTGGAACTGCTGGTATGTAATAGTTGGGCATGAAATATGCACTAAGGGCCAAATTCTATATATGTCACCTAAAAAATCAGCACCAAAAAGGATGGCGCTTAGCACAATTCTATAAACCACCTCCAGAGTCAGGCGCAGTTTTTAGAATTGCGCATAGCGCCCGTCTGCATGACCAACATTTAGGCGTAGGTGTTTTTATGCCAATGGAAGCCAGACCTAAATCCCCACACCTAAATTGTGAGCTAATTGGGCATATGCTATAACTGTTTGTCTAACTTTTAGGAATACCCAGACCCACCCATGCTTCTCCTTTGGCCACACCCCTTTTGAGCTCACTTCATAGAATACACTTAGAAAGTGCTGCGCGTAAACTAATTCATGCCAATTAGTGCCATTTATTAATTGGTAATTATCGCCACTGATTGGCTTCTTAAACAATTAAGTTGCATTTGCAAATCGGTAATGCACACAGATTTGCACATGCAGCTTTGGTTGCACTATACTGTACAGAATCAGTTCCTACATTATTATTCTGGAAAGGGCTCTGTGCAAAATACCCTTTACTGAGTATTATCTTAGCACAGATCATCTCGGCTTCTAACTTTTGGTGCCACTTACTGAATCGCACCAAATAGTTTATAAATCATATCATCTGTTTGACTTGACTGATGTTCTGTAGATTTCTACTATGCACCAGAAGAGAGGCAAACATCAGGAAGAATGGGTTGGAGAAACACCGGTCTTGTCATGCCTGTTCACTTTTCCTGCCATCTGCTGGTTATAGGCAACAGAGTGTGAGGAGGAAGCTAGAAAGGTTGGAGAGAAAAGAAGTAATGGATAGAGCCCGTATTATTTGATCTCTAAAGGATAAGGGCTCAGATCCTTAGAAGAGTGTTTCTCTACCCTCTCTTGGAGGTACATCTAGCCATCTGGGATTCCAGAATGATCACAACAAATAGGCCAAACCAAAAAGGAAAGCGAAGATGACCTCAGGGTACTGTAATGCTTTATTCATTCAAAAAAATGACTTGACACATATGTGTTTTGGTCTTTATGGCCTGCATCAGGAGTTTAAGAATGATGTGCCACTGATGTGTCGCATTATAAGTGAACACAAACACTCCACACTTTTTGAATGCCGACAAATGCAGAGTTTAACTGAAATCAGTGAAATTATTGCATACTGTGCTATTCTGAAATGTAGCTCTTACTATCTTGCCATGCCAGTCTAAAGATGTTCAAATAGTTTCCAAGACTGCATGGGGCAGTTTCATGGGGCCGGCCCATGCAGCCTCGGCAACCATTTTGAACATCTTCAGACCGGCACAACTCTCAGCAGTAGGGGCAGGAAAGAGTCGGCTATTTCGTGTAACCGAAGAAGCCACTGAAACACCAGGGATATAAGGTAGGGTAGGGGGAAGGTGTCAGCATCGGGTTTGCACCAGTGAGGAAGGAGGGGGATAGGCAGGATGGAGGGGCGGATGATAAGGTAGGGCATGGGGGATCGAGTCAGTGTCAGGGTAACACCATGGGGGGGTAGGCAGGACAGACAGACAGATGTATGGTTGGCAGTAGAGGGGAAAGAGGGACAAATGGATGGCAGGCAGAGCAGGAAGGGAGGGATGATGAATGGATGGCAGAGTAGAGGAAGGGGGGCATGGATATAGCAATGGGTGGTCCTCGCTTGCCCTGCCCAGCAATGGAGAACATTGGCTGGAGGGGAGGAAGGGGAAGATACTGCAAAAGGGTGGAGAGGAGCAAGAAAGGGAAAATGTTACATATGGGGTAGAGGGGAGGGAGACAGACTGCAAGGAGGGGGCAATAGAGGAAGAAACGGGGAATAGGGGTGCATGGGGAGAGAGGGAGAAATGTTAAAATTATAGTGAAAATAAGGAAGGGAGAGATGTTTGACCCAAGGCACAAAAGAGGGGGAGAGAGATGGTGGATAGTGGGAGAGAGGCAGAGATGTTGGACATGACATAGAAAGGGAGAGAATGCAGCTTGGGGGAAAGGAGAAGAGAGATGTTTGACCAAGGGTGCAAGGGAGAGAGAAAGAGATGTTGAACATGGGGGTGTATGAGAAGGAGGGAGAGAACACAAAATGTGTTAACTTTTAATGTATTGTAATATGTCAGTTTTTGACATTTGCATCTACAGTACTGCCTTTATATTGTGCACAGTACAGGGGGATATCACTTTTTTTTCTTTTTCTGGTGTTGCATTGTGGCTTCTTGGGGATTCAATTTATTATTTTTCTGCGTGTTTCTATTTTTAATTTGTGGTTTGTTATTCTATACTATATGAGGGTCTGTCTGTGTTCTACACATATGAAACATATGGTTTTTTTTGTTAGCATTAACTGTGCATGGATTCAAGACAAAGTTAGACAAGTTCCTGCTGAACCAGAACGTACGCAGGTAGGGCTAGCCTCAGTTAGGGCACTGGTCTTTGACCAAAGGGCCACCATGTGAGCAGACTGCTGGGCAAGATGGACCACTGGTCTGACCCAGCAGCGGCAATTCTTATGTTCTTTAGTTTACCAATAGGTTTATCGATGTTCTAGTATGCATTGTTGTGTTTGATGCTGTGTTTTCCTAAGTAGGTCCTTGTTATGTGACTCGTGGATGTTACTGGAATTATGGTACTCAAAAGCGAAAAGGCACATTTCACTAACCTAACATCTAAGTTCCCGTGTAGATCAATGGCCATCTTCTCAATGTCAAAAAAACTTGTTCTCCTCCTCCCAAGGACCACCTCAACATCAACAAACAAACTTAGACAGTGAGCCCCTCTCTACTTTCTTCCACGACAAGATATCAAAAATACGAGACACCCTAGACATGGAGGCCAAAGCACTGCCAAACAGCCCAAAATCTTCACAACAGGACAACCTAACAAAGAGAGAAACCCTAAACAACTTCAAACCAGTTTCCATAGACCTGAAAAATTCAATAGATTCACTACATCCCACAACCTCGGTCTTAGACCCATGCCCATCCACAACACTTCTAGCTACCAATGAAATCTTCTTGTCCTCCATCCTACCCTTACTACCCTAAAATCAGGCATAATACCACAGTGTTGGAAATCTGCTGTAGTGAGACCAGTTCTAAAAAAAACAAAAAACACCTTGGACCCGGAAAATCCAAGCAGCTATAGACCAGTCTCAAACCTTCCTTTTGTCTCAAAAATACTTGAAAAGATAGTACTCACACAGCTAAGAGATGTCATAGAAACAAATGCCATCCTCTCCATCTTCCAATCACGATTTAGGAAAGACCACAGCACAGAAACAGTATTACTAGACATAGTAGACAACGGCTGGAAAATTCTAGATGAGGGGAAAGACGCATTGTTGATACTATTAGACCGAAGTGCCGCCTTTGACACTATTGATCACTCACTTCTTCTATCTAGACTCCAATCTATTGGAATCAATGATATCACACTAGCTTGGCTCTCCTCCCTCCTTAATGAAAGATCACAGAGAGTACTATTAGGACACTCCCTTTCTAAGCCAAAAACACTCCGCTACGGAGTGCCCCAAGGTGCACTGTTATCCCCACTCCTCTTCAACCTCTATGTCAGACCAGTACTCAAAATTGCAGCAACATACCAAATCAAAATCCACTCATTCGCGGACGATATACAGCTATAACTTCCCTTAGGCCAACACCGAGAGGCACAAATCATAAAACTCCATAGATGCCTAACTGAAATAAAGAATTGGATGACCGCAAATAAACTACAACTTAATGCTTCAAAGACTGAACTCCTCTTTTTACACAAAGACACCTGCACATACCCCTGCCCATCCTTTTCCTGGGGAAATGACACACTTGCAGCCAAAGATAACATCCATAGCCTAGGAGTGATCCTCGACTCAAATCTATCACTCTCAAATCACATATCAAACTTAGTGTCGTCATCCATCTACTACCTCCGTCAACTGAAATACAACCATACTTACTTTTCAGAAACCAATTTTGCCCAACTACTGCATGCGTTTATATTATCCAGCTTAGACTATTGCAACATACTACTAGTGGGCTTACCCGCAAAAACCCTTTCCCGCCTCCAAGGTATAAAAAATGCAGCCATCCATCTCCTGAAAAACCTAGGCTTCTGAGACATGTCACCCCAGCACTATCATCCATGCATTGGTTACCTATCTAAAAACGCTGCGCCTTTAAAGTCTTGGTCTTAGCCTTCAAGACCTTCCACAAGCTGACACCAAACTACATGACATCAAAACTACAAATTTACATCCCAAACAGATCACTGAGATCTCAAACAGAGAGACAGCTCATACTACCACCTGGCCGTTCACTCAAAACTGAAAAGCCCACAAACGCTCTTATTCAGAGTTTATATCCAGATTCTGGCACATCATCCCCACATCCATTAGATCGCTAGACAATCTATGGAACTTCAGAAAGGACGTGAAAACCTTCCTCTTCACTAATCTAGCTCCTTAATGACAAATGCTGCTCACGAGCTCCATAATGACCGATGCTACTCACGGGACCACCAATCATGTACTCGCTTACAACACTAAAACTTTAGTACAGTTCTGTTCTGTTCTGTTAGTATAGTGAATGTTGTCCTAAATCTATGCTATGCCATGTAATATCTTCTACTAATGCTGCAAATTCTTCTAAGCTATGTCTGCCAAAAATGTCTTTCAATAATTTTGTACTTTCTACACTGTGAATGTACCTTTGTAACCCGTTCTGGGCTCCTTTGGAAGAATGGGCTAAATAAATGAATGTAGTGTTCTGTATTACTTCACAGTATGCCTGGATTTTGGATTTGCATTTATATCACACCTTTCTCAGTACTGTAATAGCTTAAGGCAAGTTTCATTCAGGTACAGTAGGTATTTTCATCATCCTGGAGGGCTTACAATTTGTTTTGTACCTGATTCAATGGTTGGTTGAGTGACTTGTCCAAGATTTCAAGGAGCAGCTAGCAGAGCTGAAGCCTGGTGGCCATTTGTTTTATGGTTGCTAGTAACCTCATAATTTTTGGTTAATGTTGCCGAACTATCACTGTTTACATGGCCAACAGGAAGATACTGGACTGGCAAGCTACATATTAAAATATCCCCATATATTTCCACAATACTGCAAATATTATTCTATTCAATATACTTTATATACTGTATATATATAGGCTTAAAATGTTTATTTGCAATGCCCTAGGCTCATAAAATTGCATACAATCATGTTTCTGCTTTGAACGGGGAGTTGTGGGGAAGAAAATTAAGACTGGGGATGGGGAGTGAAAGGGGATGAAAGCTGCAGGGACAGGGATGAAAAATGCACTTCATTGCAGGGAAGAAGAGGAGATGGGGAGCAGACGGGGATGAATTTTTGTCCCCGCATCACTCTCTACTCCAGATTATTGCTTCACTACTACAATCATTTACCCTCCCCCACGCCCCCAAGTTGATTCTCAACAGTCATGGCTTCTCCCACCCACCATCTCTACCCTACTGTGAAGAAGCTTAATCTGAATACAGCTTGGGAGTCACAGAAGAGCTGTGTCACTTCTCCAACCTTCAGCTTGGCAGAACCGACTTGTGTGGATAATTGATCCTGCTTAAAAAGAGAGAAAACAAAGTTGCTTACCTTTAACAGCAGGATTAATCATCGACACAAGTGGGTTCTCCCAAGATGAAGCTAATTTCCCACACAATCCTAAAACAAGCATTTAAACCATCTTTCATAAAATACCTTGTACAGAAAAATTGTTAAAATCTAAATGCATAGGCACAAACTATTTATAAAAGGTAGGTAATGGCACTTAACATAGAAACATGATGGCAGATAAAGGCCAAATGGCCCATCTAGTCTGCCCATCCGCAGTAACTATTCATTATTTCTTTCTCTCTCCGAGAGATCCCACATGCCTATCCCAGGCCTTTTTGAATTCAGACACAGTATCTGTCTCCACCACCTCTTCTGGGAGACTGTTCCATGCATCTACCACCCTTTCTGTAAAAAAGTATTTCCTTAGATTACTCCGGAGCCTATCACCACTTAACTTCATCCTATGCCCTTTCATTGCAGACCATATAGATTTAAAGCATTAATAGTATCCAGGATGATTTAGTACAGAAACCTGTTCTTAAACAAAAGAAGCATGTATGTAGTTGTAGTCTAGCAATAGGTTCATATCTTCATAAAATAAAAGTCATGACAGTCTTTTCCATCTAAGACTTCTCAACAGGTACATAGCAAGCTTCTGGCTGCCAAATACGTGGTTGAGCTTTTGGATCCAAAGGTTATGCTCATCTTTAGTGTCTGCAGATAGCCAGTTTTTAGAGACACACAGTATCTCTCTGGGCAATGCACAAAATTCTCTGTTGGCCAAATTTATCCGGCCACTGGGATTCTGTTTATCATCATCTGGGTATGTCTAGTATGAGATGGAATATCCAGCAAGCACACAGAATCTAATTCATTCTGTTTGAGAAGAGAGACATCAGAGTTGCTGACCTTTAACAGCAAAATAGATCAGACACTTCCCTGAAAGTTTATATTAAGCCACTGCATAGGCATGACGTGTTGGAAGAGGAACACATGCATAGAAGTTTTTCCAGCAGATTTGCACCTGCTATTTGTATGGATATTTTATTCATGAAAATTTATACAAGAACCTTTGAAAGTCCAAAGTATGCATGTAAATGCATTATCTTCGCAATCTCCTTGCCGACATGCAAATAAATTTACACATATATATCTAGAGTTACCAGATTTTCTGTTTGGAAAATCCAGACCCCTAGACCCGCCCCCAGGCCTGCCTAGTTCCACCCATTCCCAACTCATTACACCCCAGTCCTGTCTCCAATACCGCCCCAGCCCCGACCCTGCTGCCTGCTCTCAGATGCGATGATGTCACATGCGTGCATGTGCGTGACATCATCACTTCGCATCCGCGCATATGCAGCTGCCCTCCTGCCCTACGCAATGTGGAAGAAAGCTTATTGAAACCCGGACAAAGTGCCGAGTTTTGAAAAGCCGTCCTGACCCCTGGACATGTCCTCAAAGGGAGGACATGTCCGGAGAAATCCAAACATCTGGTAACCCTATATATATCAGCAATACAAGCATGTGTGTACATATAAACTAAACTAAACCTTAAGTTTATATACCGCATCCTCTCCACGGAAGTGGAGCTCGGCACGGTTTACAAGAACTTAAAATATATATAATGTTTGGCAATTTTCAGAAGCTCTACTTCTACACATGAAACTGTTTTATGCACAGAGGTCCTTATAATAATAATAATAATTTTATTTTTTATATACCGCCCAACCAGAAGAGCCGGGCAGTTCACAGCAAGAGAACTGAGGCATATCAGTGAAGATGCGAGATACAGTAGGAATCAGTAGAATTCAATGCTATACAATACAATAAAATACAACATGATACAATGTAGAGTGAAGGAAAGCGAAGTCATCGCATAAATTTACCAAACAGATAGGTTTTCAGTGATTTTCTAAACTCATAGTATGATTGGGAGTGGGCAATCAAAGAGCACATCCAAGAGTTCATTCTCCCTGCTTGAAAGGCTAGTTTTGTCTAAAAAACTTTTAAAACGGCAGGCTTTCGGAGTAGACTACATGAACTTGCCCGAGTTTCTTGTGTTCTTGCTTGATGTGAATAGATTTAATTGGGAAGATAAGTATGATGGTAGTATGACAGTTTATATACTGCAGGACCGTGAAGTTCTATGTGGTTTACAATGATTAAAAGATGCTACAAATTGAGTGGAATTAACAAAGTTAAAAGCTAGTGATTAACATCTCTAGGGATCAGTTATTGTGGAATGAGATTGTGCAGGTTAGTTGCCTAAATACTTCAGGAATAGATATGTTTTTAGGCGTTTCCTAAATTCCCCATAAGTAGTAGGCGTAAGCAATTGTTCCAGATCTTTACCCCATAATGCTGCCTGATGTGAGAAAAGATGTTGATAATGTCTTTTAAATTTACATCCTCTAACTGGAGGAGAAACAAAATTCAAGTGTGAGTCCAGTGTATCGCAAACTGTGTGCTGCAGTGAGATTCCGGGTATGCCACGAGAGGCATGTAATGTAGGTGAGTCAACTGGCACCTCTCCTGATCTTTGCACCTCCCCACTGGCATGCGCGGATGTCAATGTGATGACATCACACATGCGTGTGATGTCATCGCATCGATGTCTGCGCATGTGCGGACACTTTCCAGCTGTGGCCCCGAGTTTAGTGTGCCGTGGCTTGGAAAAGTTTGTGAGACAGTGCCCTAGTCGATATTCAAATTGATTTAACTGGCCAGAAATGGCTGCTGACCAGTTAAATCGCTTCTTCGTGACTATTCAGTCATTTTCAATGTCACTTAACCAGCTATTTCTGCTGAAAATGATCATTTAGCGCAGAATTCAAATGCAGCTAACTCATTGGCATTCCAGGGGTGGAGTCAGCCCCTCTCCGGATCAGTAAACTGCTTAAATCAGGCTGCATAAATAGCAGTCCTGTCTTTAAGTGGTTTGGCTTATGCGGGTGAGGGGCTAAATATTGATGTAACCAGCTAAGTGTTAGCCAGCTTAAAAAAAAACCAGATATTCAATGCCAAAGGTCAAACAGGGCCCAGCATTGAATATCTGGGAACAATGCCAGCAGCAGTCAGCAAAATGCTCACCACCACTGGCTGAATATCAGCCGGACCATTTTCAGCTCAAGTGGTAGGTTTTGTGCATGGTGCTCACAAAGTAATTGCATTCTTAGGATATGATTTATTAGAGGTTATTCACATGAATATAGAATGTGAAAGAAGCCTTTAAGAAATTGGATCATTCCTAATTGCTGACATAAACAGACTAATTTGTGCAAAAAATATATTATTTTATCTCTATGGTATTATAACTTAAGCCACCATGAAACAATGAATTTTAATAGCATAGTAAATTGCATTCATGTTCATACAGTATTTTCTATAGTAAAATTTTTCAGGTCATATCCAACCCATGGCAGTCAGTGTTCTTTTTTAAAACATCTCCTACTATGGGCTTTTATACACAGATAAGCAGCACCAGGCCTTATCCAATACCAATGCTGAATACCTGGGTATAATATGGACACCCGTACTTATCTAGTACTGGCAATATTTAAACTGGGATCTGGATAAATGACAGAACAATCTTTTTACTATCCTAATTTTATCTGAATAGTTACCCAGATTGGGCACCAAATCTGTTATAGCATACTAGCATAAGTCTGCAGTTAGGTGGCAAATGTTAGGTGTAATCGTTTACGCCATGCCTATGGCTGATGTAATGCAAATTTCTATTGTGGATAAGCCGATTGTCACTCCAGGTCACTTTGGGTCACTTGGATCACCTTTGGGTGATTACTTTGGGTCATTTGAGTCACTTCTGGCCACCTTGGGTCACTCAGGTCACTTCTGATCACCTCTGGTCATTTCACTTGCCCTTGGTTATGCTCTGGCCACTCAGAGATAGTTTCTGGCCCTTCAGGCTTACCGGTGGTTAGGCTTATACCCACATTCCTCCCACTGAGAGTTGCCTGCCTAAAATCCCAACTAACTGGGATTTTAGGGCAGGGGTCTTAATTCTCAACCCCTTACACCAGGGTTGTCCAACGTCAATCCTCAAGTGCCGCAATGCAGTCAGGTTTTCCACTGTATGCAGTCATACTGCTTCCACTATATGCAAATAGATCTCATGCATATTCATTTAGAAAATCCCAGAAATCCGACCTGGTGAGGGCTGAGATTGGACACCCCTGCCTTAGACAGTTAAGGTGAGGTGAGGAGATCAAAGACCCTATCGCTCAGGACTTCAGCATCTTCTCAGAAACCCATAGATCATTTCCACCCGACAGAGAACTCCTAAAAAAGTCATTTCCCCCTAGGGATCTCCCTATTCCAAACCACACATATGCAAATAGGGTCCCAATGCCTTATGGGTCATCCTTATGTCCAGCTGGTCTTCCTCTAATGCTTCTCTTTCCAGGTTCTTGAGATCCCTGGGACAGAATATACACTCCGTCACGTCTATAAAGTGCGTGTTGAAATAGTCATAACATATATTCCCCTCCCATGGGAATGCCCCCTTTGCAGTTATGCGCTAGAATACTTAGGTTTCAAGTTGTAGAACAAAGTAGCATTTAAATGCTGTTTCATCTCCATTTCAGCACCTAACATCTGTTAACTCCTATTGCCACGCCAAAGTTTAGCACCTAATTCAAGCCTAACATTTGGCGCACTATATAGAATTACCCCATTAGAGATCAATTCAGCCAAGATTGCTAAAAGTTTTGTGTCATAATTTGGGCACTATAGGGTAAATTCTATATATTGTACCTAAAAAATTGGCATTGAAACCCCCCCACCCCCACCTAAGCACCATTTTAGAAAGTGATGTAGGACAAAGATTCATCATTCCCTTCCCGCAACAAAATACTTTTCCCTATTCCTGCCCCATCCCCTCAGTGAAGCACATTTTGTAACCTCATCCCCTCACTGTCACTGCAGTTTTAATTTTCTTCCATCCTATAGTTCATTTCATAGTTAAGGAGCTTAGAAGCAGGTTAAAGAACGAAGTTCTAAACTAAAATAGCCTCGACCCTGATGAAGGTGTAAATGAAACATGCATGTTGGGAGAGACAGTACAAATCAATTATTATAAAGAATAGTCTTTAAGCCCGTTACATTAACGGGTGCTAGAATATATGTATGTCTGTCTTTCTTTCTGTCTCATTCCCTGCCCTTGTGTCTTTCTTCTTTTCTTTCTGTCTCCCTCCCTCCTATTATTTGTCTCTCTTTCTGCCCCCTATGCAGCATTTATCTCCCCTTGTCCACTTTCCTGTACAGTAGCCATATCAGCATTCCCTCCCCCTCCATTTCCTTGTGCATCAGCATTTCCCCCCCCTCCCTACTTCCCTGTGCAGCATTTTCCTCCCTCGGGTGCTAGAATATATGTGTGTTTGTCTGTCTTTATTTCTTTCTCTCTCTGTCTCCTTAGCCACTTTTTCCTGTCCATTCTCCCTTCTTTTTACCTCCCCTGTGTCCACCACCACCCCTTCACTGCTCCCCTTATCCAGCAGCAGCCCTTCTCCCTTTGTTTTACCTCCCCCCTGTCCATCAGTACCTCTTCCTGCTCCCCCTGTCCAGCATTAGGCCTCCCTTCATTTTTCCCCCCTGTCCACCACCACCTCTTCACTGCTCCCCTTATCCAGCAGCAGCCCTTCTCCCTTTGTTTTACCTCCCCCCTGTCCATCAGCACCTCTTCCTGCTCCCCCTGTCCAGCAGTAGGCCTCCCTTCATTTCCCCCCCTGTCCATCAGCAGGTCTCCCTTAATTTCCCCCCCGTCCATCAGCACCTCTTCCTGCTCCCCCTGTCCAACAATAGGCCTCCCTTCCTTTTTCCCCCCCTGTCCATCATCACCTCTTCCTGCTCCCCCTGTCCATAGTTTTTTATTTACTGGGATAGAGTCCTTGCGGCCCCCCCCCTTCCCTTCCCGCGTAACTCGGCGATTCAAGCAGCCTGTGCAGCAGTCTTCACACGCTGCTTCGGGTCCTTCTACTGCCCTTATTTGCTCTGCCGCGTCTCTGATGACATCATCAGAGACGCGGCAGAGCAAATCAGGGCAGTAGAAGGGCCTGAAGCAGCGTGTGAAGACTGCTGCACAGGCTGCTTGAATCGCCGGGTAGGTATTCGGGTCAGCGGCAAGGGAAGGGGGGTGAGCGGCAATGGACTGCTCTGGTCTGTTGCGGAGGCGGCCCAGCTCCATTTATTGATTCGTTCGGGGGGGGGAATGCGTTGTGTTGGGGGGAAAGGTAGGCAGACGCGGGGCCCGGGTTGCGCGCTTGTGGTGCCTGAGCTGCAGGAGAGGGAGCAGGTTGTGCGTGGCGGGGGAGGCCCCGACTGCAGCGACTACAGTTGTTGAAAGCTACCGCCACCACAGCTCCTCTCTGTCGATCGTGGTCCAGTTCGAGAGAGGAGCCGGGGGTGAGGAAGGCCGCCGCAGCTATGTAAATTTTTTTTTATTTGAAAGCCGCCGCCGGGGCCGCACATGCGCAATTGTGTTTTCGCGACAGATCAGGGAACACGTTTTTTTTAGTGCGCATGCGCAGCCTCTCATTTTATTATATTAGATAAGTGCAATATTTATTAAGGTGCAATGTGAAAAAATAAAAATGATCCAGTGACGAGATTGGCTCAAGCTGGAAACACAATTCAGTGCATGACTACAGAGCCTATGTAGGATCGGTGTTGATAAATATTTAAGTGATTGTTCAAGGGAGAAATTACTGGATGATTATATGAAAGATTTAATCCCTTTATGTGAATAGTGGAAAGATATAGATGTATATATAGCCAGAAACAACTTATATGGTTAAATGCAATATTCAGCAGTTAGCCGCATCAGGTGAATTGCATTTATGTGGTTACCTAATGCAGTTAAGCAATGAATATCAGCACGTGACTCCAGTAGATGGAACCTATGCACAGAATCGGGCAGAACTTTGGGTTTCTAACCTAGAAATAGCTAAGAAAAAGAACAATTTAAATTAAATCATTAAATTAGAGAGAGTGTATGTTTGAGCAGACTGGATGGACCATTTGGGTCTTTGTCTGCCGTCTTTGACTATGTTACTATGACTCCTCCCCTGGACCACCCCACAAAAGAGCTAGTTTTGGCTTCAGCATTAACCGGGCATATTCTGTGACTCTAGCCAGGTAACTGCAGCTGAAAATGCAGTAAGCCCCAGACAAGCAATTTAATCAACCAGGAGCCATTTCTGGCCATTTAAATTGCTTTGAATATCAACTCCTAAGGTTATAGATCAGAGGCAAAAGTCATTTTTACGTGTCATGTAAAATAGTGCCAATTAGTGCTTGTTGCCTCAATAATATTGATAGTTAATGTCATTTTATCACCAATTAACTAATTTATGCCCCCCCCTTATGAAGCCACTTTAGGCTTTTTTATCGCCAGCCATGGCAGTATTAGCTCTGACGCATAGGAATTCTATGAGCGTCAGAGCTAATACCGCCTTGACCGGCGGTACAAAAGTCTAACGTGGTTTTGTAAAAAGGGGGTTAGTTATGCATGCATATTAACTCTGCACCAAATTGCACGCCTGATTTTTAGCGCCCTTTATAGAATTTGGAGGTTAGTGGACAGAATATTGCTACTAACCAGGTCGACCCCCTCCAGACCACCTGGACACTGACCAGATAATACAGAAGCAGTCTGAGCCTTTATTTATAGTGACTCTTGTTTTCTATCTCTTTATTTAATTATTTTTAAATAAGAATATAACATTTGCTGGCTATTTTTATTTATTTATTTGTCTTCTGCTTATTCAATAAATAATGACATTTTCTACCCACATTTTGGGATTATTGCTTCTTACTATATATTCAGGGCATCCTTGAATTACATCAATGCACTTTCCTAGTTTTTCATTAGCAGTTAAACCTTTATGGCTTAATGGAAGGGCTTCATAAACAAAGTGGGATAAAATATAAATCCTTGCTTTTAAGTGCGGTGTCTCTTGAGTATTTTTGAAATTTCCTGCTTTTTCATTTGATAAATAATCTTAAAGAGTAATGAGACTGGAACTAAAACTGACAATCTTAAATTCAGAGAGTGTGAACTTCCTATGATTATTTGCAGTTCTCGTTATGTTCACAGTTCTAGAAGGTACTCATTAAATTCGAGCACTGGAGTTAATAATTGCTGTAGTGCACTAATTGATTAGGGTCAGACTGAAATGTTGTAAATGGAGGACTGCTGAGAATGCAAAAATTATAAGCTATAAAAGATTTCCCTTTGCTGCGACTGGTAAGAATGATAGTTTCTTCTGTCTGTCCTAAAGCACCACTCTTTATTTACAATGATTTCACCAAAAGCTCTAACTTACCATCCATACCATATGGAATTAGTGGAACTGTACTTGAAATTAAGGCAAGTAGGATTAGATGTACAGAACACACTAAAACAAATTATCAAATATAGGGGAAATGCCAAGAAAAATCTAGAAACCAATTTTAGCTACTAAAGTACACTAGGGGCTCCTTTTACCAAGGCGCTCCGGGGGATACCGCGTTGGACAATTCATCACGCGCTAACCCCCGCTGCAGCCTAAAATCCTAACGCCTCATCAATGGAGGCATTAGGTACTAGCGCGACAGGCGGTTTAATGCGCGGTATTCCACGCGTTAAACCGCTACCACACCTCTGTAAAAGGACCCCTAGGTTTTGCATTTACCAACCTTAATACAAAATGTTAAGATGCAGTAAATGCAGTTCTAATGTGGTAACTATTGGTGGCTTGCCAAGCATGTCCTTTTGATGGTCTCTTGTTAAAATGTCCATTAGTGCACAATACTGTGGTCACAATTAGTGCAGAAAATGGTACGCAAAAATCAGTACCGGACAATCCATGGATTTCTTTAAAGGGCTCTCCGTACAGATATATTTTATATAATAAAGAAGTGGTTCCCAAACCTGTCCTGGGGGACCCCCAGCCAGTAGGTTTTCAAGATATCCCTAATGAATATGCATGAGAGAGATTTGCATACTTGTCACTTCCATTATATGCAAATCTCTCATGCATATTCATTAGGGATATCTTGAAAACCTGACTGGCTGGGGGTCCCCCAGGACAGGTTTGGAAACCACTGGAATAAAGCTTAGAGCAGATTCTTGCACTCAACTTAGGGTGCCAGTACGTATGCCTGACACTTAATTTGGGGGGAATTCAGTGTGCAAATGACAAAATTCTATAACATTGTACCTAAATTATAGGTACCATACCTCTTCCATGGCCATGTTCCTTTGGAATATAAGAACATAAGAATTGCCGCTGTTGGGTCAGACCAGTGGTCCATCGTGACCAGCAGTCCGCTCACACGGCAGCCCTTTGGTCAAAGACAAGCGCCCTAACTGAGACTAGCCCTACCTGCATACGTTCTGGTTCAGCAGGAACTTGTCTAACTTTGTCTTGAATCCCTGAAAGGTGTTTTCCCTACGGCAGACTCTAGAAGAGCGTTCCAGTTTTCTACCACACTCTGGGAGATGAAGAACTTCCTTACTTTCAAACGGAATCTATCCCCTTTCAATTTTAGAGAGTTCCCTCTCGTTCTCCCTACCTTGGAGAGGTGAACAACCTGTCCTTATCTACTATGCACTAGAAAATTTACCCCCTCTTTTACGAATGCATAGCCTGGGTTTTAGCGCTGGCAGCGGCAGTAACTGCTCCGACGCTCATAGGAATTCTGTGCGCATCGGAGCGGTTACCACCACTGCCAGCGCTAAAACCCACGCTATGCGTTCGTAAAAGAGGGGGTTAGTCGCTCATGTTATCAATTAGCAACTAGGGCAGATGTGCACAAATGCAGTTGTTGCGTTGCCAATTAATTAATTTGAGTATATCTGCCCTGCACATTCAAATTCAGATTCAGAACCAATGCTAGAACAAATGCTAGAAAGTTTTTCTTCACCCAAAGGGTGGTGGACACCTGGAATGCGCTTCCAGAGGGTGTGATAGGACAGAGTACGGTTTGGGGGTTCAAGAAGGGATTAGATAATTTCCTGAAGGAAAAGGGGATAGAAGGGTATAGATAGAGGATTACTATACAGGTCCTGGACCTGATGGGCTGTCGCTTGAGCGGACTGCTGGGCATGATGGACCTCTGGTCTGACCTAGCAGAGGCACTGCTTATGTTCTTATGGTGCTCTATATAGAATCCAGTGGTCAGTGTCTCCCATTTAGGAAGCATTAAGTAGATTTCTACAAACGGCACAAGTGCTAGATAGTGCAGAGTATGTACCCTGCACTTTCTACAGTTTGGTCTCCATGCCAGTCTCTGCTTATGCCCGACTTACCACCCCCTAAAACAAAATCTTTACACACAAATTTGCACATGCTAGCTCCTGATCAACATAGAAAACAATTATTACACTTTTACAGTTACAGTGCACTGATGCATTCGTTAAGGTCTAAATTCTATACTTGTATATGGCACCCAAAAAATTACCCCACTCCCCCAAAAAAGACACTTTTCTAAAAGCAATATTATTAATCCAAAGAACTCCCCAAGACTGTTGAAAAAGAACGCAAAACACTTAAGCAGTGCAAGGCAAGCGAAAGAAAAAGCCTCTGTCGAACAGTGGGGGAAACCCACTCCCCCAACCTCACATCCCAGGCGTAAAAATCTTTCGTTGCTGAAACTATAGCAAAGCTTAGTAACAGTGACTGAACACTGAAGACTAGCAGTGTGTCTCAACAGACTCTGTTGCCTGTTCTATGTGAGTCATTGCAGCCCTGACGAAATGGTAGAGCAGCTGTGAAACAATCGTCGGCTGGCTGCAAAAATTTGTTAGGAGTGTTTTTGAGCATAGTTTGAACTGCTATTTCATCACTGTTATTAAGCTTTGCTATAGTTTGACGGAGGCTTTTTCTTTCGCTTGCCTTGACTTGCACCTCTTACAACGACAAAATCAAAGATACCTCAATTCAAGTGAATGGATCGGACTTCCCCCTAGAACAAACCCTAAAAATACTAGGGGTCACCTTAGATAAACACCTGTCCCTTGAGAAACACACTGACCTTACCGTTAGGAAAACCTTCTCGATGCTATGGAAACTCCGCACCATAAAAAAATACTTCGATAACTCATTCCGCCTGCTAGTACAAACCTCCATTCTCAGCATCCTGGATTATTGCAACATCATCTATCTGGGCTCCATGAAAAATACCACCAGGAGACTAAAACTGATTCAGAACACCGTCGTCCGCCTTATATTTGGCTTAAACAAATGGGAACACATCACCCCTTTCTACCATAGACTCCACTGGCTGCCATTCGAATCCAGAGTACTCTTCAAGTTCGCATGCCTCTGCTACAAAACTGTATTTGGTCTATCCCCAAGCTACCTCACCCCTCACTTCAAGCTAAATCACAACGATAAACACTCTCGCAGAACTCATTTGTTCGCCTTCCCCCCCCCTAAAATTATGCCAATTCAAAAGGTTCCTTCTCCTTCCAGGCAGCCAAACTAAACTCATGGCTATCCCAAATTGTTCTTGACGCCCCTACCTACCTTGACTTCAGAAAAAAACTCAAAACCCACCTATTCCATGGACAGAACCCCTACCTCCTTCTCACTTCTCAACTCCCACCAACTCACGAGAACCTTCTTCTTCCCCTCTTATTGTACCCACCAAACCAATTTAACTCAATGACCACACTTTCCTGTAAATACTACTGTACATTCTTGCATACTCCTGTCAACTACAATAACCTGTAACTCCAATGTTTCTCTATGTCTGTAATCTTAATTTAATTGCTGTGAACCGCCTAGAACTCTCTGGGTATGGCGGTATATAAAATAAAGTTATTATTATTATTATTATTTTGCGTTCTTTTTGAAAGGACTTGGGAAGTTTTTTGGATTAATAATATTGATTTTTCACCCCTTTCCTCCTTTTGATTTTGTAGTTGTTACTTTTGTATAAGCTGCACTTAAAGTAAGGCATGGTTTATAGAATAGGAGTGTGAGGTGCAGTGGTTGGAGCTACACATCTCCCTCGTTATTCGCGGGGGATAGGGGCAGAGCCGAACTGCGAATGGCAAAAAACTGCGAATATCTGGTTCTGACCCACCCCCACCTCCCTCCCGCCTTCCTCCGGCATCCCGGCCTTACCTGGTGGTCTAGCGGGTTTTTGGGGCAGGAGCGATCTTCCTACGCTCCTGCCCCGTGCAGATCGCCAATAGGAAATGGCTGTGGGGAGTTCCCGTAGTCTCTCTAGACTACGACGGGAACTCCCCACAGCCATTTCCTATTGGCGATCTGCACGGGGCAGGAGCGTAGGAAGATCACTCCTGCCCCGAAAACCCGCTAGACCACCAGGTAAGGCCGGGATGCTGGGGGAAGGCAAAAATATGTTTTTGTTTTTTTTCCCCCTCCCCCTCAAAAAATCGCGATCATGTGAAATCGCGAGTGCAGAAACCGCGAATGGGGAGGGGGGAAGTGTACAGCCTTAGCACCCTGGAGTTTTGGGTTCAAACCCCGCGCTACTCCTTGTGACCCTGGGCAAGTCATTCAGTCCCCCATAGCCTCGTGTACATTAGATAGATTGTGTGCCCATCGGACAGATAGGGAAAATACTTGAGTACCTGATTGTAAACCGCTTAGATAATCTTGATAGGCGGTATATAAAAACCTAATAAACTTGAAACATGAACAGCACTTACATCCAGGAACCACAACTGAATTTAGGTACAGCCATTTGCACCAACGAAAACTTGGTACAAATGCCTGCATCTAAATTTAGACACGGATGCCCTTATTTTAACGTTATAATAATAATAATAATAATAATAATTTTATTCTTATATACCGCCATACCCAGCGAGTTCTAGGCGGTTTACATTAAATTAGATTAGGATCCGCATAGACTTGTAGATTTACAACAAATTTATAGGATTTACAACAACTGTAGCCAAAACTTGGCAGATGAAAAGGGAAATTTACAACAAGTTTAGCCAACTTCGTAGATGAAGAGGGCAGAATTACAGCAAATTAATCGGATTTACAACAGATTTGGTCAGACTTGAAGGAAGTGGGAAGGAGAAGCAGGGGGAGATAGGAGCTATCGTGAAGGAGAAGAGTCGGGTAGGGGGCCTTGAGATTATCTGAAGGGTCAGTTAAGGGTTTTGTTTGCTGAAAAGGTGGGTTTTGAGTGATTTTCTGAAGTCGAGGTAGGTGGGGGCCTCGAGTATCATTTGGGCTAGCCATGGGTTCATCTTGGCTGCTTGGAAGGCGAGGGTTTTATCAAGGAATCTTTTGAGTTGACAAAGCTTTGGCGAAGGGTATGTGAACAGCTGAATTCTGCGGGATTTCTTGTTGGTGCAGTGAAGATTTAAGTGGGGAGTGATGTATCTTGGCGAAAGACCATTTATCGATTTGTAGCATATGCATGCGAATTTGAAAAGAACTCTGGATTCGAATTGCAGCCAGTGAAGTTGGTTGTAGTATGGGGAGATGTGTTCCCATTTCTTCAGGCCATAGATGAGGCGAATGGCGGTGTTTTGGATCGTTTTTAGTCTCCTGGTGGTTTTCTTTGTGGCGCTCAGATAGATAATGTTGCAGTAGTCCAGAATGCTGAGAATGGAGGATTGTACTAGTAGGCGGAAGGAGGTGTCATTGAAGAATTTTTTTATGGTACGAAGTTTCCAAAGTACCATGAAACATTTCCTGACAATGAGGTCTGTGTTGTTTTCTAAGGATAGGTTTTTGTCTAGGATGACTCCCAGTATTTTTAAGGTGGGTTCTATGTTATGTGTGTAACTTTAAAGTGGTGCCCCAAATCCCCCATGACCTACCCATAGTCTGCCACTTTCTGTGTCCCCTTTTTTAACACACAGGTAAAATTTAGGCATAGATCCTGCACCTAAATTTATGTACATAATCCTTAATTAGTTCTAATTAATGCCAATAATTGCTTGTTAAAAATGCCAATAATCAGGGCTAATTAGCTTGTTATTCAGTTAAATTGCATGCAGAATTTGGGTACATGGCTAAACTTTTGTGTGCAATTTTTAATGCTTTTTATAGAATTTGGGGAGAACTGCCTAACACACTTTAGTAAAAGAACCTTTATGTAATTACAAACGTGAAATTTCCCTTTCAAGAAGATCTGCATAAGACAGTACTTGACCTGTTTACCTTCTATGCTCACCTATAGATGTATTCACTCTGCATCTCCTCATTATTTCCCTTCTCTCCCCCTATAGTTTTCATTTTGAACTCTATTCATCTGGCAAGAATCTTTTTATATGTTCCTATCTTTTCCAATGCTAACTCAAGAATCATCTCCTTTAACTTTGAGTAGATGTACTATACTCCCTATCTGGTCAAATTGAAATCCAGACTAAAAACTCATCTTTTGATGTAACTTTTACATCTTGATCGATTCCATAAAAATATTCATCTAGACTCTCTTATCACATATGTATGGTTTTGTGGGGGGTTTTTTTAAATCTTGACTAGACTGTAATATCTGTGGAACAGAGACTTTCTCTTATATGTGTAGGGAAACTGCAGATTACACCTGGTAACATTTTAGAAAGAATGAGTAATAATACGGTAGTAGGAGTAATTCACTGTATGGTAACAATACAAGCAATGCATTTTAACGAGTTTTGAAGAGGCAAAATAAAAATGCAGACCACTAAAAAGCGGCAGACTCTAACATGACTCCCACGGGGAGCTCAATTATTTTACATACAGCTGAGCATGAATTATCTACAGGCTGCCACAAATTTCACTACTTTTTAATGGTCTGAGCTCAGTATTAAATATTCTCATGGCTTAGTACTTTTTGCAAAACAATGCTAAATCCAGGATCATGCCACTCTGTGCCATTATGCAACCAATGGAGTCATGTCTTTCTTGCTTGTCTAGGAAGATCTATAAGGGTAAAATTCAAAAAGTAGTGCCCAAAGTCAGGTGATGGGATGATCCACACTAAGCTAATGTTCTGCAAAGGGCACTCTGAGCAGAAAACCCTTCAGAAAATACTAGCTTAAGGCTCAGTATTCAAAATGATTTAGGGCTCCTTTTACAAAGGTGCGCTAGCGTTTTTAGTGCACGCACCAGATTAGCGTGCACTATAGCGCCGCTACATGAAAAACTATTGCCTGCTCAAGAGGAGGTGGTAGCGGCTAGCACATGTGGCAATTTAGCGCGCGCTATTCCGCACGTTAAGGCCCTAACGCACCTTTGTAAAAGGAGCCCTTAGCCAACTGCTGACTGGTTAAATCATTTCATTGAGTCTAGCCACTAATATTCAGTGGCATTTAATGGGCTAAGGGCCACAGAATATCAGTTAGTGCCTAAATTAAAACCAGCTATGTTGGGGGCGTTCTGGTGCGGAGTCAGCACTTGGTTGTTTAAGTGTTGATATTCAGCCCTTATGTGGCCAGGTCATACAAGCCCCGAGGGAATGGTACAGATTAGGGGGGTGAAGAACCTTTGTGCACGAAAGAGGAGTGGGACTTGGGTGTGATGATCTTAAGGTCACCAAACAGGTTGAAAAGGCAATGGCAAAAGTTAAAAAGATGCTTGGATGAATAGGGAGAGCAATGGCCAGTAGGAAACAGGAGATAGTGATGCCCCTGAAAAAGACTCTGCTGAGACCTCATTGAGAATATTGTGTAGAATTCTGGAGACCACACCTTCAAAAAGATATAAACAGGATGGAGTTGGTCCAGAGGAGGCTCCTAAAATGGATGATGTTCTTCATCATAAGGTGTACGGGTCAGACTTAAAGATCTCAGTGTGTATACTTTGGAGGAAAGGCAGGAGAGGGGAGATATGATAGAAATTTAAATATCTATGTGGCATAAATGTGCTTGAGGCAAGTCTCTTTCAGTTGAAAGGAAACTCTGGAATAAGGGGACATAGGATGAAAGTGAAAGGAGATAAGGATTATACTATTGGGATAGATTCAGAAGTAACCTCAGAAAATACTTTTCCATGGAAAGGGTCATGAATGCTTTCACCGTTTAAGAATGATTAGATCTCTTTCCAAACTACTAGAACCTGCCTCCCTGAATATCTTGATTCATTCACTCGTTATCTCTTGTATAGATTTCTGTAATGCCCTCTTTAAAGGCATAACAAAAAAAGAAATTTGGCACCTTCAAATAATACAAAATACGGCAGTAAAACATACATTTGGTGCAAAAAAAATATGATCATGTTACCCCCCTCTTTCACAAAGCTCACTGGTTGCCGGTTAAACATAAAATTAACTACAAAATTCTCCTTCTAACATTCAAAACCCATTTAAGCAGTCAGCCCAGTTCATCGATAGATTACTCATTCCTTATACTCCAGCTAAATCTCTTCGTTCCTTGACCCAACATCTTCTAATTATTCCATCCCTAAAACATATCAACACCATGAGATCAAACATTTTTTTCAGTGATGGCACCTACCCTTTGGAATTCCATACCAAACTATTTCCGTAAAGAATCTTCCCTAGGTCACTAAAAGGCAAAACTAAAAACATTTTTATTCCTTGATGCATATGACTCAAAATGGTCCATGTAACGGCTACGTCACACTGTTTATCTTCAGTCTTACCCCACCCTTTTGTACCACCCATACTTGTTTCTTTTTTATGCACTTTGTAGTCCTCCCCTTCTTCCTCTTGTTTTAAATCTGTTGTATTATAAGTCTTTGTCTTTACTAATTTTCCCCAGTTGATGATATGCAAATATTGTTTTTAACCTTGCTCTAAGTTTTGTTGAATGTTGTACAAATTTTATTATTATTGGACACCGCTTAAGCGGTATAAGAAATGATTAAGCAGTATAAGAAATTCTAAATAAACTTGGAAACCTCCTGGTGGAGGTGGTGGCATGAAAAGGGGAGAGTGTGGCGCAGTGGTTAAAAATATAGCCTCAGCACCCTTGGGTTGTGGGTTCAAACCCACGCTGCTCCTTGTGACCCTGGGCAAGTCACTGAATCCCACCATTGCCCCAGAAAGATTGTGAGCCCACCGGGACAGATAAGGAATTGAATAAACTCATGTAAACCGTACTGAGCTTTCCTGGGAGAACAGTATAGAAAAATAAATAAAAATTATATTTGAATTCAAGAAAGATTGGGATAAGTACATTGGATTTCTAAGGGAGAGGAGGGGATAGTAGATGGCATGGTTAGGAAGACTAGATAGGTCATATGGTCTTTATCTGCCTTCATTTTTCTATGTTTCTAGGTTTACCACATAAATGAGACTGCAGAAAAATCTTTAGTCATTTTTATGCAGTAACCCATGGCTGCTTAAGTGCTGAATACTGACTTAAGTGGCTAAGGGTTAACCAGCTTTTAAAAAGCCAGATATTCAAAGTCAAATCTCACACAGATCCTGGCTTTGAATATCCGGAAAGAACACTGTCAGCGGCGAGCAAAATGCTCTCTACCCAATGGCTAAATTTTGATCGCTTAGTGCACATTTCATTCCTAATGTTGGGCACAAGCACTTATGCCTGTCCTGCCCTTTCCCTTCCCTTGGTCATGCCTAATTTGGACTTGTGTGCTATGAAAATTAAGTAATTCTGAAGCCAGCGGCTTAGTAATGGGAGGAGGGTGAGGGGGCAGTCTGCCATGGGCGCCATGTTGGTGGGGGTGCCGGCACCCATCCTCCTCTCTGCCTCCCGCCTCTTCCCATTCCTCCCCTCCACATGTGTGCTCCCTTCCCCCATACCTCATTGAAATTGTTATTCGTGGCAGTCAACAACGTACTCTTCATGACCCTATCGGTTCTCCAGCTGTCATCACATCCGGGTGCCACGCAAAGCAAGTGATATCAGAGGGAGAGCCGATGGAGTCATGAGGACCGTAACAATTTCAACTAGAGGTACAAGGGAAGGGGGTGCGTGGGGCAGGCAGGAAGAGCGGGGAAGGTGTTGACTAGGGTGGGGGAGGGGCACCACCGCCCCATGCACCTCTCACCCTCGCTATGTCACTGTCTGAAGCAAGAAATTCTGAAGCTCTGGCATAACTTACAACTTTTGTCAGATGATTTTATAATAAAACCAACAATAGCATGCCAGGAAAATTGAAATTTGGTGGAATTAATAGATATAAATTTGCACATCCAACAGAGGAAAAGATTATATATATTCATACGAAATGTAATGCATGTCAATGGTGTGCTAAGACTGTGGAAGGAGCATAATGGAAAGTACTGGAGCTTGGTATGATAATTACTTCCAGGACAACTACAAACTGTAAAAGTAAAAATGTAATAGATATGATCGAGTGTCCATGTAAATTAATTTACATGGGACGTAGTAGTAGACCTGTGCATATAAGATTAGATGAACATAAAGAACATAAAGAATTTTGACAGAAACTCTGCAAGCCCCATTGGCTCAACATTGAAGAGATTATAACCATTATGGAATGAGATTAAATGGCGAGTGATAGATCAAGTGATAGGAGGGTGGTAACTATGAGCATATGTTAAATTACAGAGATCAAAGGTGGATTTTCACATTAAATATGGTTACTCCTAAGGGATTTAACTTAGAGATAGAATGGATGACAGTAATTTAGATTTATTATACAAACTATTCTGTCAAGAAGATTGGGTATATATAAGTTATTGGAAGTATGAATCAGGGGTGTGTATATGATCATCCAAATTCAGTGATGTCATTCTTAAGTAAACGAGAGAGGACACTGCCACCATCTTGTCAAAATAAAGGACAATTTGGATGAAAGAAAGCGGTGTAAAGAGGTACAGTGAAATAGAATTAATTAAGTTTGGATGGGTAAAGTTAGAACTGTTACCCATGGAGAATAAATAGATCAATGACAATTTTACTGAAGTTATTCTCAACTTAAGTTAAGAGTTTATTGCATATGCTTCCGAAGATCCAATGAATCTTTATAAGAGGTTGCACATTACTATATTTTGGTTGTTATATGGTGCTACAAGAAGTATATTGCCTACTAAATTGAACTTAGATATGAAAATTAGGTACACGTGCTATAGAATAGGGAGCAGGGCAGATTCACGTGAGACTCTTAACCACTGTCAATTAAGTGCTTGTTAACACCAATTATTGATTGCACCTAATTAGCTAATTAGTTTTTGTGTGGATCTATAATGTGTTCCCACACTTGCAAGACCAACTTTGAGCAACCTGTACAGAATCTGGGCTTAAATGTCTAGTGCTCATGAGCTAGAAATCCTTTATTAAGAAAGAGATTCCAGATCACCATGGTTGAGAAAGCATAGCTGAATATAGTTCTGCACTTCTCCCTCCGTATTCGCTGTGATAGGGGATTAACAGAACCGCAAATACTGAAAAACCGTGAATAACCTTTTTATATGTTATTTGCTGTTTTCTATTAAAAACCATCATGAATATGGTGAAACCGCGAATAACATGGCGGGAGACCTGGCCAGTTCCTGAAGAAGAGGCAAAACACGGTGAAGAAAGTGCTGGGAATCGGCAATTTTCTCTGTACACTTGGAATCAGCGATTCTCTATGCAAGCTGATGTAATTTGGGGGGAGGAGCCAGCAAGCTAAAAACCGTGAATAATCGAAACCGCGAATGCTGAAACCGTGAATACGGAGGGAGAAGTGTATGCATGGTTGACTAAATTCCTGTTATTGTGCACTTTTATTTTGGAGATGAACATGGAGCTTCGGTGATCATTCCAAAAGATCCTCAATTGACAAATTAAACCATGTTCGCCTGATCAATGTTTCTCAAGAGTTTTTCAAGGCTTTCCTTTACATGAAGAGTCCTACTGTTAATTCTAAACATTTTTAGTACCATTATATTTCGCTTGAGCTTACATATGTTTCAGAAGCTAAACATAATTTAAGATACTGAGTCATAACAGGAGTAGGAGTCTATATAAAGTACTTTCACAGGCTATTTAAAATAATTTTGCTTTCTCTGCTCTTCCATTTTTTATTGTATAGATTACAATTGACTCTGACAAATTAACCAGAAGCAGCATGAATTGTGAATATACAGTATTCCTACGAAACCAAATCAGGTATAGCAGCTTTCATTCAGAAGACAATAATGGGTGCCACCAGCTTGATTAAAAATGATTAAAAATATTTTAAATCATGTAGCCTCATATTTATAACCCTTTAAGCTGTGTCTCCAGATGGGCTTTCTAAATGATAATATCTTTAACCATTGGGAAAATATGCACTGCATTTGCAATGATTTGATCTCAAAATCAATGCTTTGTACTCCTCATTGACCAGCTGTATCACTGTTTACCTCATAAGTTTTAGTATAACATATTGAAATAGTCTTCAATTCATTTTTCAATTCATACTTATTCAAACTTTCAATATAATTTACAGTGAAAGTACTTATTTATGGCACTTATCTGAGTGCTGTTTATTCAATGTCAACTGGGGACTGACTTCACCCGACACATTTTGCTTATCTGGCTGCCTCAAGGATGTCCCTTATAAAATGCAGAAAGTAATTGTCGCATGGAAGCTGAGGCTGTGCACTGCTGAGGCCATTGCGCTACTGAGATATTATAATTTATTTCTAAGCTCCAAATGTCACATAACCCTGCTTTGGGTTTTTGAGGTAAATTTTGACGTATAACTTTGTACCATGTAGAGGTATGGTGCCCTTGAAAATCGACTTGGAAGCATAAAAATTGCAAGGTATGCTGTTCTACTAGTGTTCGCCATTGGGGAAATCCCTTTTGGATTACTTGTTTTAGCTGTAACCATTTGAATGATTGTGTTTTTGCTAACCCAAATGAACGTTGTAAATGGGAGAAAGATGCCAGATCACCTTGGTAACATACATCTTCTGTTGTTCTTATACCAACCTTAATCCATTCTTTCCAGAAGATTTTTGATTTTGCTATTATAATTTTAGAGTTTAACCCAATATATGATATTGCGTAGATAACAAATCTTAATAATAATTGACACTTTGGGCTCCTTTTACAAAGGTGCGCTAGCGGTTTTAGCGCACTCTTAGTGCATGCTACATTGTTGCGTGCGCTACACACTAACGCCTCCAAAGAGCTTGCGTTAGTATTTTTCGTGTAGTGTACCTTAGTAAAAAGAGCCCTTTGTCTTATTCACCAGTATTGGTAATCTAGCATCCAGGAACCTTAGGGTCTTCCAAGTTAAGTGAAAAATTTTATTACCTTTATAAATTTTTGGGAGTGCAGAACATCGATTTTGAGATTAAATTGTTGCAAATGCAGTGCATATTTCCCAATGGTTAAAGATATCATTGGTTGGAAAGCACATCTGGAGCCACAGCTTAAAGGGTTATAAATATAAAAGGCTACACTATTAAAAATATTTTTGTATTTATATAAGTCTAACCGAAAAAAAGCCTAATAGTTGAACATTTGTTCTTTGTCTGCCATTATGTTTCTATGTTTAATCTCCCATGATCTGAATGTGAACCTGCAAATGTTTGATTAGGATTTAGTACAGTAGAGCTCTGGATTATTTGTATTCAAAAATAAATCACTATTTGTCTGAAAACAAATAATGTATTTAAGGCACTATTTGGGGCCTGAATCAAATAGAATATGAATATTCGGTACAGCCATATTGAGAAGGGTGCAAATATATCATTGCAAAATAATACAGTAATACAAGAAGGAGCTACTATGAACACTCCTTTCAAAAAGACCAGCAGAAACAGAGGCATAACATTAGCATTCTCATTCTGTCACCTGCATATGTTTAACCTAATCAACAAACAACCAATAAAACACGCTCATACAAATTTATGGAAACAAGTATTTGGTCACAGCTTTATTAACTATTCACATCATCTTTAACTCACAATTTTAATCCAAATAAAACATCAAATACAGTGGTACCTTGGATTACGAGCATAATCCATTCCAGGAGCATACTCGTAATCCAAAATGCTCGTTTATCAAAGCGAGTTTCCCCATAGGAAATAATGGAAACTCGCTTTGATACGTTCCCACCCCCCAAGGCCACCCGCCGCTTCTTACTGTCATCTTGGCACCGGCACCGGCATGTCCTGTGCGTTGGTGCCGGTGCCTGAAGATCGGCCTCCTCTTCTTGCTGGGCCTTGAGCATCTGCACATGCTCAAGGCCTGCGAGTTCACGTTCTCTCCGAGATCTCCGAAAATCTCGGAGAGAGTGTGAACTCGCAGGCCTTGAGCATGCACAGATGCTCAAGGCCCAGCAAGAAGAGGAGGCCGATCTTCAGGCACTAGTACCAATGCACAGGACATGCCGGTGCTGGTGCCCAGATGACAGTAAGAAGCGGCGGGGGGTGCCCAATCGCGGCGGGAGAGTGCCCAAACGTGGCGGGGGGTGCCGGATAGCGCGGGTGCCGCCCACAAATCAAGGCACGCTCGGTTTCCGAGGCGCCGATGTTGTGAATGTTTTGCTCGTCTTGCAAAACACTTGCAAACCGGTGCACTCGTAGCGAGTAACTTGCTGTGCAAGTGTTTTTCAAGATGAGCAAAACATTTTATTAAATTTTAACTCAATAAGCGAGCGTTGTCTTGTAGTATGAGCACGTATATGCACGTCACATCAAGTACACACAATGTACGTGTGTTGCATTGCATTGCTGATCGCATCGCTGAGCACGGCTGAACGTAATAAAAGCATCATGTCCAATTCACCCGCAGTTCAAGCGTGCTGTACAAGTGTGCAAATCGAAAGAAAGAAACAGATTCCAGTGAGCAATGATTCTGTTAGTTATAGTGAAAGTCATCCTACACAATAACACTCATCCGCTCCTCTCTCTCGTCTCGCTCACACCAGCCACGATTCTATTCAAAAGTAAAGTGCAGGTTATTTGTTTTACTGTATATATTTTTATTTTATACAGTACAGTAATTTTGTATTAAAGTTTTTGGGTTCTAGAACGAATCGTCTGAGTTTCCATTATTTCCTATGGGGAAATTCACTTTGATATACGAGTGCTTTGGATTACAAGCAGGCTACTGGAATGAATTATGCTCGCAAACCAAGGTTTTACTGTACTTCAAAGCGGCTTCACAATCCCAGAGAGCTATTCAGTGACAAAACTAGCTCCCTTTAATTTTGTACTTTGAAACATATACAAGTACTACTGTTTAAGCCCGTTAGATTAACGGGTTCTAGAATAGATGTGTAGACTTAACAAATCACAAAATTTAATGAAAACTTACCGTATAAGCTGTCTGTCTCTCTCTTTTTTTTCTTTCTCTCTCTCTCCTTGGCCACTAACTGTCTGTCTGTCTTTTTTTTCTTTCATTCTCTCTCCCTGGCCACTGTCTGTCTTTTTTTCTTTCTCTCTCTCTCCTTGGCCGCTGTCTGTCTGTCTCTCTGGCCCCCTGTCTGTCTGTCATTATTTCTTGCTTTCTGTTTGTCTCTCTCCCTGCCCGCTGTCTTTCTGTGTGCGTCTGACTTTCATTCTCGTGCGCTGCCTGCCTGTCTTTCTGTCTCTCTCCGTGGCCGCCTGCCTGCCTGTCTCTCTCTATGGCGCCATGCCTTCTTGCCTTTCTTTCTGTCTCTCTCTGTGGCCCACTTCTGTCTCCCTCCCCAGAGCAAACCAAGATTGCTGCCTGTCCCCCAGCACACCCCTCCCCCAAAGCGTAGCAAGTTTGCTCCCTAGCCCCCTTTCCCTCTCCCCTCCCCCACTTCCCTGTGCAGCAGCAGCATTTCCCTCCCATCCTTCCCTGTGCAGCAGCACCCCTTGCCTGCTCCCCCTGTCCTGCAGTAGCCCTTTTCCCTTCCTTTTACCTCTGTCCAGCAGCACCCCTCCCCTGCTCCCCCTGTCCTGTAGTAGGCCTTCTCCCTTCCTTTTACCTCCCCCCTGTTTACCAGTACCCCTTGCCTGCTCCCCCTGTCCTGCAGTAGCCCTTCCCCCCTCTTCCCTGGTTTTCGTTCTCCCTCTTTCCTTCTGTCTCCCCAAAAGGTTACTGCTGCAGCATTCCCCCTACAGTCTAACACATGTGTCAGCAGCATTCCCCCCCCCCTCTGTGGTCTCACACAGCCATCAGTAGCGTTTCTCATCCCATCCCCCTCCCCTCTCCTCATGGATCTCACACAGCTGTCAGCAGTGCAGCATTCACAACTCGCCTCTCCTACTTGCTTCGGTCCTTCATCACTGCCGGTTCCCACCTACTGTTTATTTAATTTATTTTTTAAATTTGTAGACTGCTTACATCTAAGCGGTTTCCATAAAAACATACATAGCTCCACTAGTCCAGAATTCTATTACATCTCAACTTCCACTCTTGCTTTCTCTTTCATATGCACTGTCCTACATAGCCTTCACTGTCCACGACACCCCCCATTATCCCTCCCCCTCTCCCCAACTCATTTATACAAATCCTACCTGCAGATGCTCAACTACATAATGAACCACTGAGGGCTTTATCTGTCCAGAAGTCTAAAAAAAATACTTAAAACTACACTATTTCTAGAAGCATTTCAATAAAAGATATGTTGTTGCCTGCTAGTTTTAGGATAAATGATACTGTGAAGATCTATGAAATCTGGGTTTTAAGATGTAATTTTTCATCTGTAATGTAAGATATTTGTATAATTCTTGCTTGTTCTATTTATGTATGTAACTTTTGTAATGCCGCTTAAGAATTAACGGTTGATAAATCTTTTAAATAAAAAAACATACTAGACTAGCCTGGTGTGTCTCCTTATATTAACAGGTTTTACTATTATAATCTTTGGTTCACTAAGCCTTTTCTCCCAAACTTTGATGAATGAGATCCATAGAACTTATACTGTGAATGAAGCTTACAACAGGCAGAGATTTTAATGTTAGAAGTCTACTTTATTGCATAGATAGCATCCAATTTAAAATAGTTGCTCACAGAAGTTTATAACTTTTGAAATGTGTACCCAACCTTAACAGCTATAAAATTGTTAGAATCAGTCCGTGGCTCCTGAATTAATCCCCATCCCATCCCCCATCCCTAAGCAGACAAAACAATCAAAATGCTTTAAAAATAGATGAGTCAATGTTCAAAACCACTTCTGTATCACATCAGCTGCTAGCAACATAAATAGTTTTCTCTGAATTTAACAGCATAGACAATGCTTAGCCTATATGCTGCTATATGGCCAAATGCTTTCCATTGAAATTAGGGAGGGATTATATTCAGTCCAGGCCAGGGCAGATTAAAACATTATGAGAAAGCAGCAATATTCTGCCTCTCTTTGGATAACTTATTCATTTAACTGTGACCACAGAAATAGCAGAATGGATGGTGTAAGGATAGGTTAAGCATTTAAAATGCAATGCTATAACTAAGTGTGTGTAGTTGTATGCATCTGACACTCAGAAGTGCACAGAACAATGTCACACACAGAAGTACAATATACACTACTCTGTAATATACCATGTCAATGGAAGGGGCATAATTTTGGGCAGAACATAATAACATACTGGGCCAGATCAATGGTCCATCTAGCCCAGTACCCCATCTTCACAGTGGCAATCTAGATCAAAAGTACCTGGCAAAAATCCAAGTAGTAGCAACATTCCATGCTACTAATTGAGGGCAAGCAGTGGCTACCCCTATGTCTGTCTCAATAGCAGACTATGGATTTTTTTCTTCAGGAACTTGTCCAAACCTTTTTAAAAACCAGCTACATTTACTACTCTTACCACATCTTCTGGCATTGCATTCCAGAGCTTAACTATTCTCTCAGTAAAAACATATTTCCTCCTATTGGTTTTAAAATTATCTCCCTGTTGGTTAGTTCTATGCACATCCAGGGTGGGGGGTGGGAATATATTACTATAAAGATTTTGGAAGTATATATATATATTTTTTGTGTGTGTGTGTTTAAAATTGTTTAAGGAAGGGTGGGTGGGATAAAATGATTCTGTAAGGGTAATTATAAGAAGTATGTGTTATTAAGCTTTGCTATTTGTTTATCAATTTATACAATGCACTGTTATATATTTTTTTAAATTAATTTTAAAAAAATTATCTCCCTGTAACTTCATCGAGTGCCCCCTACTCTTTATAATTTTTGATGAAGTAAAAAATCGATCCATTTGTACCCATTCTACACCACTCAGGATTTTGTAGACGTCAATTATATCTCCCCTCATCCATCTCTTTTCCAAGCTGAAGAGTCCTATCCTCTTTTGTCTTTCCTCATATGAGAGGAGTTTCATCCCCTTTATCATCTTGGTTGCTCTTCTTTGAACCTCTTCTAGTTACGCTATATCTTTTTTTAGATAAGGCAACCAGAATTGAATGCAATACTCAAAGGTGAGGTTGTACCATGGAGTGATACTGAAGTATTATAACACTCTTAGGGCTCCTTTTACTAAGTTCACTAGCGGTTTTAGCGAGCGCTACAATACCGCACGCACTAAATGCTAACGCCTCCATAGAGCTTGCGTTAGTATTTTTCATTTAGCGTGTGGTTAGCGCGCGCTAAAAACGCTAGCGTACCTCAGTAAAAGGAGCCCTTAGTCTTGTTTACTATCCCTTTTCTAATAATTCCTAGCTTTTTGGTTGCTGCCGCACATTAGGCGAAATGTTTTAGCATACGTATTGTCTACAATGATACCCAGATCTTTTTCTTCGGTCCTGACTCCCAAGGTAGACCTTAGCATCTGGTAACTATGATTTGGGTTATTCTTCCCAATGTGCATCATTTTGCATTTGTCCACATTACATTTAATCTGCCATTTGGACACCCAGTCTTGCAGTTTCCTAAGGACTGCCTGCAATTTTTCAGTCTGCATGTGTTTTAACAACTTTGAACAGTTTAGTGTTATCTGCAAATTTAATCACCTCACTCACCACACAGCCAATTTGCACACAAAACTTAATTGATTAGTTGGCCAAATTGGCCCCAATGATTGGCAATTAACATCTTGTAATTGATGCTAATTAGTGCCCTACAGGCAATAATTAAAAGTTATGTGCACAACTTGGAAAGCACAATTCTATAAAAGGTATGTGTCAGTTCTAGTTCATGAATTTGAAAAGGGGGCACGGTCAGGCCAGGGGACATGGACATTCCTAAAAGTTATGCACACTGTTATAGAACACACTTGGTCCATGCATATCTTAGCACAGACATTTAGGATTGGTTTTAGCTGGCTAAATGGGTACACCTAAAAGTTATGTAATGCAGAGGCACTTAGCATCTAATATAATAAAAGCCTAAGCCGCGCATGCACACTCTTACCTGCATGCTCCCATTTTCCGTGCGCTGTAGGTCCCCACAGGTAGGAGTGCGCATGCGCGCTTCCACACATCTCTCTCTCCCAAGGTGGATGTCAGCTATGGGCGGTGCAGAGGCTGTCTGCCGCCGTGGCTGTCTGCAGCTGCAGGCTGCAGAGCTGTCGGTGGCTGCAGAGGGCAGACGCGAGGTAAGGGGTGCTGCTGGACAGGGGAAGAGACGGGGGGGGTAGAAAAAGGAAGGGGTGCTAGGGGGGAAGAAAAAGGAAAGGAAGCCTACTGCTGGACGGGGGAGCAGGAAAGAGGTGCTGATGGACACAGGGAAGGTAAAAGGAAGGGAGAATGGGTGGACAGCCAAGGAAAAAGAAAGACAGAAAGAAAGACAGAAATACAGAAGGAGAGGAGAAAAAGGAGAGACAGAGAGAGAAAGAAATAAAGACAGACACACACACATATATTCTAGCACCCGTTAATGTAACGGGCTATAAGACTAGTGATTATATAAAAGGTGCACACACCTTGAAGAATCACACTAACCATCATTCTAGTTGGCTCTGGTTTTTTGAGATGCTATATATAGAATCAGGTCCATCACTTAGGTGTGTCCCTTTATGCCTGCCATAAGCCTGGCATAATTGAGTACACCTACATTTAGGTATAAAGGGAGCCTAAATCACACCTAACTCTGAGCGGGATTTAGGTGTCCAAACTTAGGGCCTTAGTGTTCTGTAATGAAATTGCAGTACCCAGATACCCTGGAGTACCTAAAAGGGGGCACCCTGTCAAAGACTTGCCTCCATAAAATTGTGCTGGCATTGTCAGTTATTACTAGCCACAAAATTTTCATAAAAACAATGACCAAGTTATCCATTTATTTTTAAGATTTTGCCAGACCTTTGAATATTGGCCCCAATATTTTCATATGTGGCTTTTTAGGTTTTGTGATCCTAAATCTGGGTACAACCTTGTAATAAAAGTACTGCACTCCTCTGTTTTGTACAGACATTAGCATCTAAAATATGAATATCTTTCAGACAAGTGATATGCATCTCTTGGAAACACTAATAGTGGGTTAACAAAAATGGTTCCAACTGTTGTAGCATTCACAAGAGACTATTTATTTTCAGTCTATGTAGTCTGAGATATTTGAACACCAAGCTTTTTTAAGCAAACTATTATCTTCATATTAGACTTTCTTCCCAGCTATGACAAGACCAGATTAAATTATTTATACATTTGCAACATGACTTAGTAGGTTCTTAATGTGCGCTTTGACTAGTTTCCAAACTATAGTGTTTTTACTTTCAAAGGTTTGGGGTTGCTAGCTTTTGTACTTGTGACTCGCTCTTAAAACACACTTTAAATATTGATAGCATCACATTGTCTTCAGTTTCTATGAGTATCAAATAAGCTGTAAAACTTTAGAAGGTACACCTGGCTTTATACCAGTTCAAAATGTTCATAATTTTATTTTTATTTTAAGGGATCTGGAACCCTACCTTCAGATGATGTGACAAAGAGAGAATCTGGCCATCTTTGCATATGACTCAAGCCAAGGAGCATGACCTTGAATGATAACATTTAATGTGAGGTGATTATGTTGCAGACTCTCTTTTCTGAAAAGGATAACACAAGCAATTCTGCTACTTGAAGACATTAGAGATTGCAAACACATTGTGCTGTCTGTTGATAAATACTATTGTTTCACACTTAAAGATCTTTCAGGAGGGTAAATAGTGCAGTGTCAGAGGGGTCTCTTCTGGGACCGGTGCTATTTAACTTATTTATAAATGGTCTGGAAATTTGCAGATGACACTAAACTGTTCAAAGCTGTTAAAATGCAAGCAGACTGTGAACATTTGCAGTCAGGAAATTGGAAGACTGGCCATCCAAATGGCAGATGAAATTTAATGTGATCAAATGCAAAATGATGCACATTGGGAAGAATAACCCAAATCATAATCACCAGATATGAGGGTCCACCTTGGGGGTCACCGTCTAAGAAAAAGATCTGGATGTTAATGTAGACAATACACTGAAACCTTCCACCCAATGCATCTGTATCACTCCATGCTGTGACCTCACCTTGAGTATTGCATTCAATTCTGGTCGCCTCATCTCAAAAAAGATATAGTGGAACTAGAAAAGCCTCAAAGAACAACCAAGATGATAAAAGGGATGGAACACTTCTTGTATGAGGAAAGACTAAAGCAATTAGGGCTCTTTAGCTGGAAAAGATATGGCTGAAGGGAGATATTGCAGTCTACAAAATCCTGAATGGTGTAGAATGGGTACAAATGGGTCAATTTTTTACTCCATCAAAAATTACAAAGTCTAGGGGTTACTCGAATAAATTACAAAGAGATACTTTTAAAACCAATAGGAGGAAATATTTTTTCATGTAGAGAATAGTACGCTCTGGAACACATTACATTACATTACATTACATTTGTGATTTCTATTCCGCTTGTACCTTGCGGTTCAAAGCGGATTACATAAGAAGAAGCTGGACATTTCCAGGAGGGTACGTGACATTTAGGGTAAGACATAGTTACAGAATGAATATAGACTTGGTAACATTGGATGAAAGCAGTTATATTACATTACATATCCAGAGGATGTGGCAAGAGCAGTTAATGTAGATGGTTTTAAAAAAGGTTTGGACAAGTTCCTGGAGGAAAAGTCCATAGTTTGCTATTGAGACAGACATGGGGACAGCCACTGTTTGCCCTGAATCAGTAGCATGGAATGTTGCTACTACTTGGATTTTTACCAAGTGCTTGTGGCCTGGATTACCATGAAGATGAGATGCTGTGCCAGATTGAACATTGGTCTGACCCAGTAAAGTGTTTCTTTTGTTCTTATACATATAATGGAAGCTCTAACTTGCATATCTTTGTGAAATGATTAACAATTACTAGCTAAATGGATATATGGTGACTATTTTCAAAATATTTGACATAAACAGGCTTCAGCTGTAACAGTTTAAATATCACTTGCTGTGTGCATATCATGGCAGTTTCTACTGCATTCATTGTTAAATTATCAATTGTCTGAGACACAAACTAGAAATATTTCTTCAGGTTGGTTTCTTCATGCTATATCAATACTGTCTTGAAACTGAGATTTCTGATTACCATTGTCTATTAATTAAAAATTTGTCTCCTGGCTATGGAGATTTAAAACGAGGACTTCTGTTATGCATAGAAAGGGGATCTGAAGAAAGATCTAAAGGTTATTGGTAAACATATTCCAGTTATTTTATTTAATGTAAAATTATATATTTCAGGGAATTAAAAGGCATACACAATCACAGGATGTGGAAATTCCAACCATTTTTGTACTTTTAGTTTTGCTTTCAGGAAAAGACTCAAAGTATAAATGGATTGTGAATAGAAAAGATATTGTATTAATATATCTGTTTTCCAGGTTAGAACTCAATTTGTGCAACGCTGCCTTACTTTATCTCATTTGAAAACTATCCACAATCTAAGAAACTTGTCTGTTGTCAAGAAACTGCTGGGCTTCAATGGTCAGTGGAAATTTCCCTTTGAAGTGTTATTTCTTATTTACAGCTTATTTGCAGATATATTGTGGCCCCAATTTCAACAGAGCCTATCAACAAGGAGATCTCCTGTGTAAGAAATGTATGGGGTTGCAATGGAGTTGCATTGTGAGGTCATACAGCTGTATAGTTATAGAAACATAGAAACATGATGGCAGATAAAGACCAAATGGTCCATCCAGTCTGCCCATCTGCAGTCTGCCCATCTGCAGTAACCATTATCTCTTCCTCTCTCTAAGAAATCCCATATGCCTGTCCCAGGCTTTCTTGAATTCAGACACAATCTCTGTCTCCACCACCTCTTCTGGGAGACTGTACCACGCATCTACCACCCTTTCTGTAAAAAAGTATTTCCTTAGATTACTCCTGTAATATAATATTCTATAAATTATGTATGTAACTCAGAGATATGCCCATGACCCCCACACATGTGCACCCCCTCAGCTTCAGTGATTTTGGCACCTAGGTTACCGAACAGCACCTAGCATATATGCATGTAAATGTCAATATACGGGACCAATTACACATGCAAGTATTATTATTCTACAACTTTTGCACGTAATTGGCACCTATCTTTTATTCACTAATTTATAGAATCATCTTTTATATTCTTTGGACACTTACCTTCTGTATGGACTGCTGAAACATATGTCCAGTTATAACGTTTGACTATATCTAACATGGCTCTGGCCTGAAGAATGTCAGATGGAACAACCCTTAGAAAGTATTTGTATAAGGTTTTGTCACTCAGGTCAATACTTGTTGCAGAATAAGCAATCTGAGGTATATCAAAGAGTTGGAGCAGATTCTGTACTTGGATAGCCACAGAGCTAGAGCCTGGACCAATAACACCTGCAATGGGCTTTTTAATTCTGGCCTGGGTGGGCATGCTATCCAGACACCGATTGGCTCCATCTTTATCATCTCTCATTGAAATGAGGGAATCTCTTATAAACTCAATGCTCTGCTCCAATGCTACCGATGAGTGCCAACAAGAGTCTCTGATTTCAGTGCCCAAAGTAATATTAGGTAGCAGTTTCTGGTCTGCATTGATCTCATCCAAAGTGTGAAACATGGCTTCTACTCTCTGAATGCCATATTGCTCCCTCACTTCTCCACATTTTCTCTCTGGGACTTTTTCAGCTGGTGGTTGATGATGCACAGAGAAGAGGGCACCTATGATAACATCTCCGTCCATTCGGGCTACTGATCTAGGAGATGATGCCGTTGACAACATGCCATTTCCATGCATGACATCAGTCTCAATAAAGATGGTAGGGAAAAAAAACATCGCTATCCATAGCATTTTATTATAGTATGTCATCCAGACCCAAGAGGTGTGTGTTATGTAGTATTCCATATACATCGCTACAGTGCCTAGAAGAGACCTGAAATCATTCAGTCACTCCTTACATAGATCCAGCTTTACCACTCCAGTAATCCTAAAATACAGTTTTGAAAGATAAAGAAGAAACTGTCACCCTTGGGAAATGATAATCTAGTGGAAAAAAAATGAAATTTATTAGAAAACTATATCAGTGTATCAATCACTTTTAACCTAATTAATTTCTTGGTTCTCTGTTCTGTTTCTGAATATCAATATTGGTTTGCATCACAAATGTTGCATATAAACAGTAGGTGAGACAAAGAGAAACAGCACTGTATCTTTATTCCCAGTTCGTGTGAAATCATCCTTTGGGCAAGGTAAAGTTTACTGCATCCTTAATTAGAGGTATTTAAAAGGCTAACAAGTGAAGGACAACAAGTTTATTTTAACTTTTATTATTGCATTAATTCATGGAAAGACTATCAATTGCTTTGGGCAATTTTTCTTTTTTCTTTTTGCAGAGAAGAAAGAAAACAGCTGTCTTAAGAAAGTATCATTATTCTTAAAGAACACATTTTAAGAAAAGCAGTTGTACTTTTCTAAATAAAATATACAAAACCAAACAAAAATATATTAAAGATTTAAAAACAAAATACAGTTCACATGAACTTTTTCCATTTTCTGTTTAAGAAGATGAATGTAGGGTGAGGGATGAGAAACAGATCATCAGGAGACAAATATTCAAGATGAGGGGATATATATTTGTTTCTAAGGCAACCAAGCAAAGTGCAGCTTCGCTTTTATGGCATGCCTAGATTTAATACACGCTTTTGATCACAAGAGATAAATACTGGAGTTAAGCAGGTACACTTTTAAGAGGATGACATTTATAAACTATTATTCAAAACAGTACAATAAATGAGAATAATTTTTAAAAATTGATTAGACTTCTTACTGTTTTCCCTGTCTTCCTTGATGCAGAAAGCAAGACTGTTGTGCCTGTCTCCCTGTATGCAGTTGCTGAGCTGGACCTTGCTGCAGGTAGGAATCAGCACCATGGACAGCACAACACAAGCCCAAACTATCCCCTAACCTTTTTAACTTAGCTGGACACTGAGATCTGTCAACCCACTATTCCATAAACTTCAGTCAACTCTCTCTCTTGATTTCCAAATCTTTTCCATGCACCCACTCGCACAACCTACACACAGAATCTGCAACCCCCTCTCTCATGCATACACATACACTACCAGCTGATTTCATTCTGTGTTTCTTTTGTTGCATTACAAACCTTTTATTATCTTCTTTTTGCAAGGTGATTGGTGGCTTCTAGCTTGATTCTTCCAGAGGATTTTCTCCGAATTGGTAAACCAGGGAGAGGGTGAAAAAGAGATGATCCAAGGATAATTTGCTGATTCCAATCTTGCTCCCTATTATTTAGGATGACAGTAGCTGAAAACTAATTAGCAAATTAAGCCTGAAGAAGGTATTTTGAGCCCAAGAGAATCGTTGGTCTAAAGGGTTAGCTACTTCTCAACAAATTGAAGGATTAATCTTGAGACGTGCCTGAATCAGCGAGACAGTTTGCTGCTTCCTAAGTCAAAGCAGTCATTGGCACCTCTTCTGATAACACAAGCTTTAGCACTCATACACTTAGAAACAAAGACTTGGGTTGTACACTAGTGCCATCTTTCTTCAATACTATTTAACCACAAGAGAAAAAAACCCAGACTCATTCATTATGGAATATTTTATAATTTGAGTTATCTTTTTGTTTGTGGTAATTCTTGGGGAAAATAAGAATGAGTGAGTTGTAAAGAAATGAAGAGTATACATTTTCATGTATCTAACATACCACTCAGAGATATGTTTTAAAATCCTGTATGCCTGGATGAAATAGGTTGGATCACACTACAAAAAATGCAAATATCTTAAGGTGTTGGGTGTTGTAGCTGATAAAAGTGATAATGAGATCCATCTTCCTGCAGGGATCTTTATGGACTGTGAATTAAAGAAACTCGTTCTCCTAACTTTTTTATATAAGAAAATTTAAAATGCCTAATCTTGAATGTTCAGACACTGCACTATAATACAGGCTTTTAGATTAGATGCCTTTTTCCCAGTCCCAGTATTCATTCTTTTTGTTTATAGGGTTGAATATTGTGCTATATTAAGCACTTATTTCCCTGTAAGATTTCAGCAAAGCATAATTATTCATACCCAAATGCTGCACATAAGCACAGCTATAACAATTCTTTTCTTTTTTTTTTTTTTCGTTTCAACATTTTTATTGTGAAGCAAACACACAAACAATGCAAAAACAGCCAAACAATATCCAAGAATAAAATACACGGCAAGGTAGGAAAGCAGTACACATTGCAAATCTCAGAACACAGCTAATGCAAGAGAGCAGAAAAAGAACCAGAACAAGAAACCTGAAGAGTCCCGCCCTCAAGAGAGGAAGGGCAAAACCCAACAAAGTGCCTGCCGCAAAGCAACAAACTAAAAAAGAAAGAGAAGAAAAAGGCATAAACTCTGTCTGCGAGCTCACTTCCAAATTTTTAATAAGCCCCCCTCTCCCCTCAGTTCTTCTTACCCAGTTGCCTGGAAGGGGATAGTGTGTGCAGAGATCTATAGGGGAACAGGATGCCTTATCTCTTCTCCTTTTGGTTAAGTGCCTCCCTGATGCGGTATATAAACTTAAGGTTTAGATTAGATTAGATTAGTGTCTACTAATTGTGTGTACCTGGCTTAAACAGGATAATTCTAGAATAAAAAGCACATAAACCATTAGAGGACTGGCATATTTGCATGGGTGAACATATGCTGTATGATGAATTTTCACTTAAGTGCTATTTTTAAATATGAGGGGCTGTTGAAAAGTTCTCAGCTCAACCAAGAAGAGAATGATGTGGAGCTATCATATGAGATGAAACAACAATTATCAAGAAAAGTGTGGAATAACTTGTAAGTTTCATGGCTCCATATCATTCCCTTCTTCATTGGGCTGAGAACTTTTCAGCGGCTCCTCGTATGCATGCGTACTTTGAATCTGAAGTACATGTAGGTGAAGTTTGAGCAGAGAATGATCAGGGTTCAATGTTAAACACTCATATATCAAGCCTTTAGATTTGCAAACTTGTGCAAGCCCTAGGGCTAGTGTAGGTGCTCCCACCTAAGTTATACAGTATGTGCTGTGATAATTAAGACACTGTTCCTACATCTCCTTTTAAAAAGTAGGAGCGGGAGCACAGATGCAGATTCTCAGGACTCCAACAGGTTGGGCTCCCTTACTCCACTAGAATGCTTACTGCCCCAAATGCCTACAGTTCCCATGTAGCTCCAGAAAAACCAGGATAGATTGAGACATTTGAATTTTACTTCCATTTGGAAGTAAAACCTGGATATCTCAATGTGTCCTTTTTCTGGAGCTATGTGGTAACCCTAGAGGGGAGGAATTCCCTTAAGCCCCATGCTGAAACCTGATACATTTATATATGTGACTATTGAACATTGTAATCTGCTTAAGTTTTAAGTGGAATAGAAATTTTTTTAAAATAAACAGTAGGGAATATACTGAAAAGGAGATCTCTAGAGTGGTATGGATATTTTAGTTTACAAATTTGATGTTTGGCAGTGAGCAATTGCTTTCAACTCCTAACTTCTCTCACCTCAGTCATCTCCAACCCTATATGTCATGTCTGTCCAGGTTAGATTGTAAACTCTTCTAAACAGGGACCATCTATTACATGTCCAAAGTGAACAGGGCTGCATATGCTTTCAGCGCTATATAAGTGACAAATAGTAGTGGTAGTAATAAGTAGCAATTGGAAGACAGCACTGAGAGAATGGCTGGTGGGAAGAAGCTGCTTACATAGCCCTAGCAGGAGCTGTGCAAGAGGATTTATTGAGAAGACTGAGTGCATCTGGCTTCATTATAGTATTCATTGCTGTTTTGGTTGAACTAAGACTGTGTGAAAGGAAAGGAGCTGGACTCCTGGTGCACAGGAGACCTGGGATGTGGTCATTTGGGGAGAAGCAGCCTGCATAGAGCTGTTTAGAATATGTTAATAACCTGAAACTACAGCTATAACTCCTTCATAAACCCTTATGAATGCATTGGAATTTTTTTTCTTTTGTACTACTGAAAGACGTTCTTTGAAATGTGCCTTGTTCCTGAGTGTTGTGTCTCACTATGGTAAGATAAAAAAGCTGGCATGGATGAATTTTCTAAGGTGAAATAGACTCCAAGGGAAATATTGCCTAATGTCTACAGGTTTGCCAGAGCTAGGTACTGTATTTGGCACTGATCCACTGTAGCACATATATAATAATAATAATAATAATAGTTTATTCTTATATACCGCCATACCCATGCGAGTTCAAGGCGGTTTACATCGAGTTATATTAGGGTCTGCATAGACAGGCAGATTTACAATTATTTGTCAGAATTACAGAATTGTTATTAGAATTACAGAGTAACAGAATTTCAATTATTTATCAGCTTTATTTGAACTAGACGGAGGATGAGGAAAGTGGGGAAAAAAGGGGGGAAGGCCTCATGAGGGGGCCGGGTTGGGGAGGGGGGGAGATATTGTCAGGGGGGGGGAACAATTCGGGTCTTGTTTGCTGAATAGGTAAGTTTTAAGTGATTTTCTGAACCCGAGGTAAGTGGGGGCCTCTAGTATCATTTGTGCTAGCCATGGGTTCAGCTTGGCTGCTTGGAAGGCGAAAGTTCTGTCAAGGAATCTTTTGAAGTGACAAAGTTTGGGTGAGGGGAAGGCGAACAGCTGAATACGACGGGAATTCTTGTTGGTGCGGTAGAGGTTGAAGTGAGGGTTGATGTAACTTGGTGAGGAACCATTTACAGCCCTGTAACAGAAGCATGCGAATTTGTAAAGGACTCTAGACTCGAAAGGCAGCCAGTGGAGTTGGTGGTAGAATGGGGTGACGTGTTCCCATTTCTTTAGACCAAAGATGAGGCGCACGGCGGTATTCTGGATTATTTTTAGTCTCCTGGTTGTTTTCTTTGTGGCGTTAAGGTATATGATGTTGCAATAATCTAGAATGCTGAGGATGGAGGATTGTACAAGAAGGCGGAAGGAAGTGTCGTTGAAGTATTTTTTTATAGTGCGAAGTTTCCAAAGTGCAGAGAAGCTTTTCCTGATGACTAGGTCGGTGTGATTTTCTAGTGAAAGATTTTTGTCCAGCGTGACTCCCAGGATTTTTAAGGTTGGTTCGAGGGGGAAGGTCATTCCTTTCAGTTGAATTGTAGTTTCTTTGATTTTGTCATTGGGGGTGGCTAGGAAGAATTTAGATTTATCGGGGTTTAGTTTCAGTCTGAATGCTAGCATCCAGAGTTCGATCTGGTTGAGAATGTTTGTAGTGTGGTCGAGTATTTCATGTGAAAAGTTGGTAAGTGGGATGGATATTGTGATGTCGTCTGCATAAATGAAGAATTTGAGCTTGAGGTTATGAAGAAGGTTGCCTAGGGAGGCCAGGTAGATGTTGAATAGGGTGGGGGATAAGGGGGAGCCCTGCGGGACCCCGCAGGTGTTGTCCCAGCTGTAAGAGAAAGAGTTGTTCTTGCATACTTTGTAGGATCTATTTCTTAGGAACCCCTGAAACCAGTTAAGGACCTGGTCTGAGATGCCGATGTGAGCCAGGCATTCAAGGAGAATGGTGTGGTCTACCAGGTCAAAAGCGCTGCTCAGGTCAAGTTGTATGATTAAGGCACTTGAGCCCTGACTGAAGAGCGTGTGGAGGTGGTCGAGAAGGGAAGCTAAGATGGTTTCCGTGCTGTGTTCTGTGCGAAAGCCTGATTGAAAGTCGCTGAGTATGTTAAATTTATCTAGGTATGCAGAGAGTTCCGCCTTTACCAGCCCCTCCGCTATTTTGGTGAAAAAGGGGATACTGGCGATCGGTCTATAGTTAGATGGGGAATTGGGTGGTTCATTCGCATTTTTTATAATAGGGGTGATCATAATATGGCCTTGCTCAGACGGGAAGTTTCCTGAGGATAATAGAAAATTAACCCATGTCATCATTTTTGCTTTGAAGTAGGGGGGTGCCGTTTTCATGATATTTGGTGGGCATGTGTCCAATTTGCAATGGGAGTGTGTATATTTGTTGTAGTATGAGTTGAAGGTTTGCCAGTCGGTTATTGCGAATTGTTTCCAACAAAGGTCAACTCTGGTTCCTAGGTCTGGGTTTGATAAGTAGATGTCTGGGAGAATGGGGAACAGCTCGAGGGGATTGGGGCTGGGGGGTAGTGTTAATCTTAGTTTTTGAATCTTGGTGTTGAAGAAGTCAGCGAGGGAGTCGGCAGTTAAGGTGGATTCTTCGTGTATGTTTGTGTGGGTCTCTAAGTTATAAAGGTCATTGACCAGTTTGAAGAGATTACTGCTGTTGGTTTTTATGTTTCCGATCTTGAGGGAGTAGAAGTTTTTCCTTTTTTCATTTGTGAGGGTTTTGTAATTTTTTACTTTTTGTCTCCAGGCCGATCTGTGTTCTGGGGATCCCGTTATGCTAGTATTCTGTAAAGAAAAGTAGGTCCCTATCTTTCTTTGTAGAATATGTGCCATACTTGTCCTCTGGGTACCTATATATGGGCACACTTGTAGAATTACTCCAAAAGTGACAGACTCCATCTCCCAGGGGCACTTTCTCTATGTTTTGATTTTTGTAAAACTCAATAAAAATCTTATTGAACTACAAAAAAAAAAAATTATAAACAGATAGGCCAGTCACCAACCTTTGGACAGGCATTTCCTTGGCCTTTGGCTATTATAAATTCATTTAAAAAAAAAACCCAAACAAACATCCCAAAATAAAATCCATGTTGCCACTAGGGCACTGAACTAAATGCAACATATACAATTTCCAGGCTGTCAGATGGCAAACTCTCCATACTGGTGAGGGAAACATGACAAATAACCAATGTCTCTTTAAAATAGATTCAATTCTTGATGGATTCCTTGCATTTATTTCCCTAGGGAGAATATTCCTACATCATTGGATGCTTGCACAAAGATTGTGTAGTGTGATCATCACTACTTGTGGCAAAAGGTGAAATGTGGACCCCCTTACTCATAATTTTGCTAAGGACCTCATTCCCATGGAAATGATTAAAATTAGCTGGAGGAGGCAGAATATAGCAACACAGCACTTACCTTTAACGATGTGGCCATAGGTCTTTCCAATGCCTAGGCATCCACCTAGGCAGCCAGAGAAGCACTTAAGCACATCATTTCCTCTGCTCAAAACCAAGTCTCTCAATAACAGTCACAAAATTACTGCTTGTCTGTCCAGGAATGATATTCAGCTAAATTTTATGTAAGCAAGATGTAGAGGAGGGTAAAAGGAATGGGATTTGATATACCACTTTTTCTGTGTGTGGTTGCAATCAAAGTGGTTTACATATTTTACACAGAGGTGTATTTTCTACCTGGGGCAATGAAGTCTTAGGTGACTTGCCCAGCATCACAAGGAGCTGCAGTGGGAATTGAGCTCATAACCTCAGGATGCTGAGGCATCTGCTCTAACCACTAGATTTTAATGGTTAGAACACTGGACTGAGAACCAGGGATACTAGTTTTCAAGTTTACAGATGCTCTTGTGACATTGAGGGCTTATAATAGACCATAAAAAATATGATCATGTTACGATGTTACTCAAATCAGCACACTGGTTACCAATTTCACACCGCATTACCTATAAGATTTTATTAGTATTCAAAATTCACTCTACAGACACGCCATTATTTCTCAGCAAATTCTTAACACCTTATACTCCCTATCGAACGCTGAGATCTCTCAAACAAAATCACCTAGTAGTCCCTACATTTAGAAAGATATTTCTAGATTCCATTTTTTCTGTGCAGGGTCTCAAATTATCTTTCCAGTTATCTTAGACTTCAAACTTCTTTAAATACTTTTAAGAAAGATCTAAAGACTTTTTTTTTATTTACTGATGCCTTTTCATAGGCATCTAATTTCATAATCTGTAATTTAGACCATTCTAGTATGAACTTTTAGACCAGGGGTGCCCAATAGGTCGATCGTGATCGACCGGTAGATCGCCAAGGCAAAGTGAGTCAATCTACTATGTTACTATGTTAATCGTGGAGCCCATCCCGGGCTCCGTGATGGGCTCACTTTGCCTTGGTGATCTACCGGGCCGATCAGCCTTCCTCTCCCCGACGTCAATTCTGCCATCGGAGAAGAAGTTCAGGCCAGCCAATCGCTGCCTGGCTGGGCCGGAACTTCCTCTCTGATGGCAGAATTGACGTCGAGGAGAGGAATGCTGGTCGGCCTGATGCAGGGAAGCAGGGAGAGCTTGGGGCGGCGGCAGCTTTGGGGCCTGTTACCCGATGGCAGCGGTGTCTTGGGGGCTTGTTCTCTGATGGTGGCAGCAGTGGCTTGGTGAAGGGCAGGGAGAAAGAAAGAAAGGGGGCAGGCAGGGAGACAGAAGGAAAGAAGGGAAACAGAAAAAAAGAAAGGGGGCATGAAGAGAAAAAAAAAGAAAGGGAGGCAGGGAGAAAGAAAGGGCAGGGAGAGAGGAAGAAAAAGTTGGCGGAGGAAATGAGGTCTGGAGAAGATGAAGCAGACAGGCTGAAAGAAAGGAAGAAAGATTGGATGCACAGTCAGAAGAGGAAAGCGCAACCAGAGACTCATGAAATCACCAGACAACAAGGTAGGAAAAATGATTTTATTTTCAATTTAGTGATCAAAATGTGTCTGAATATATATCTGCTGTCTATATTTTGCACTATGGCCCCCCTTTTACTAAACCACAGTAGCGGTTTTTAGCGCAGGGAGCCTATGAGCGTCAAGAGCAGTGCTGGGCATTTAGCGCAGCTCCCTGTGCTAAAAACTGCTATTGTGGTTTAGTAAAAAGGGAGGAGGGTATATCTGTCTATTTTTGTATGATTGTTACTGAGGTGACAGTGCATAGAGACATCTGCCTTGACCTCTTTGAATAAACTCTGGAATAGGAATGATAATTAACATTTTCTCAACGTACAGTGTGCTTTGTGTTTTTTTTTTAAATTTTATTGTTGGTAGATCATTTTGACTTGGTCATTTAAAAATTAGCTCGCAAGCCCAAAAAGTGTGGGCACCCCTTTTTAGACCATCCCTCACCTTTGTGTGTTATCATTGCCCTTGCTTTACTATTATACATTGTGCGATCATGGCACCAAGGTACCCCCCTTTTCAAACCCAGCATGCACCCAAAAAGAGGGAGAAAAGCCTCAGACTAATGTACCAGTATAGAACCAAAAGGTACAAATCAAAACTACTTTTGATACTTTCACTGGCAAAAAAAACCTCCCTCACAGAACAGCTCAGGTTTAGAAAAGGGCAAAATCACCCGGAGGCACGTTCAAGGACTTAGCTGACAAAAGACGACTTGAGCTCCAACACTGTCACATCTTCTACAATCTTCCCAACAAGCGACTTTGTTTCACCAATGTATAGCTCATCAGGGGAACAAACAATACAGCCTTGAAATGCGCAGCCACGCTGAGACCAGCTAAGTGATTGAACAGTGCCTCCGGGTGACTTTGCCCTTTTCTAAGCCTGAGCTGTTCTGTGAGGGAGTTTTTTTGCCAGTGAAAGTATCAAAAGCAGTTTTGATTTATACCTTTTGGTTCTATACTGCTACATTAGTCTGAGGCTTTTTCTCTCTCTTTTTGGGTATATGCTGGGTTTAAAGAGGGGGGTACCTCGGTACCACGATCATACAACATTTTGAATCATTGTATGATGTTTTATCACTAATATAAATCCTTTCCTATTTTATTTGTATCTGTATTAATTTTAATATAAGTCACTTAGTTGTATTATGATTTGCAGGATATCAAAAATTAATAAACTTGAAACTTGAGTCACTTAACCCTTCATTGCCTCAGGTACAAACTTAGGAGGCAGCTCTATAAATTAGCATTAAGATGTAGATGTCATGGTGGGGCACCATTAGTGCCAATTCTGTAATTGCTTCACAACACCTAAGGTGTTCTAGAATACCAGCACAAAATGTGATGAAATACAGGCCAATAGCTGGTGTAAGTTATGTTTTAGTAAAATTTGATATACTGCATGAGGCACATCGCTTTTATTTGAAAGGAAGCTCTAGAATGAGAGGGCAAGAGGTGATAGGTTCAGGAGTAATCTAAGAAAATACGTTATTTTTACAGAAAGGGTGGTAGATGTGTGGAACAGTCTCCTGGTAGAGGTGGTGGAGACAGAGACTGTGACTAATTTCAAGAAAGGCTGGGATAGTCACATGTGATCTCTTAGAGGAAGGAAAAAGTAATGGTTACTGTGGGTGGGTAGACTGGATGGGCCATTTGGCCTTTATCTGCCATCATGTTTCTATGTAACATTCAAATAGAAAGCTTTAAAAACTAGATACAATATTTTAAAGGTAATGTGAGCAGAAACAGGCAACCAATGTAGCTCTTTCAGTGTAGGAGTGGTATGATCTGATCTTTTCCATTAACAATCGCGCATGCTGCCATGTTGTGGACAAGCTGAATATCCAGATTCCATTATAGAATACTAGCATAACCTGATATTGGTGCACTTGTGTGCCTGCATTTTCCCCAGCTATAGGCCTGGCATAACTGCCGTCATGTAAAGGCAGCAGAGATATATGTAACTGTAAATTATGCACCTAATTAGGATGCCTGCCTGTGCGCCGCCCATACTTTACCCATCATATCTTGTCAAGATTAGACTTTTGTAATACATTGCAATGTTTATGAGCAGCAAAATGTCAAGCTCTTTAAGTAGTTCAGAATACTGCGGCAAAGATTGTTAGCCCTGAATTTTAAAAAATTGCATTGGCTACCCTTAGAATTCAGTGTAAAGTATTGTGCCTGTTATTTGCTTATATTGCGACATGCCATCCTATTTTAAACAAGAGAAAGAAGGAATTGGCCTAGTGGTTAGAGCTACAGCCTCAGCATCCTGAGGTTGTGGGCTCAAGCCCCATGCTGCTCCTTGTGACCCTGGTCAAGTCACTTAATCATCCATCGCCCCAGGTACATTAGATAGGTTGTGAGCCTACCGGAACAGCTAGGGAAAATGCTTGCGAACATCATTGTAAATTGCCTAGATAACTTTGATAGACGGTATATAAATACGGTGACGGGACAATCGCGTGCCAGACACCAGCGCGCCGACAATCAAGCGCCGACAATTTGGTGCAAGACACAAGCGCGCTGCGGGAAAACTTAGTTTTAAAGAGCTCTGACGGGGGTGTGGGGGAAACCCCCCCCCCCACTTTACTGCATACTATTCATGCTGCTGTTGGGGGTGTGTGTGGGGGGGGTGCAACCCCCCACATTATAGAGAAAACGGAACTTTTCCTGAAAAAAATTGGAAAAAGTTCAGTTTTCTCTATAATGGAGGGTTCCAAGCCCCCCCCCCACAGCAGCGCGAACACTATGCAGTAAAGTGTGTGTGGGGGGGGGGGTTCCTCACTCACACCCCACTTCGGAGCTCTTTAAAACTAAGTTTTCCCACGGCGCGCTAGTGCCTTGCGCTTTGTCTGCCCTCCATTGTCGGCGCGCTGGTGTCTCATGCGCGACTGAATATGAACCATAAATAAAATAAAAAATAAAGAACATTGCAGATTAATGATGAGAAGAAAGTAGTAGTGCCTAATTTAAAACAACCCACTATTACCATCAATGGTGCTTTTTGAATTGCAGGACCAAAGCTGTGGAATGCTCTCCCAAGTACATTGCGGGGCTGCTTAACCTTTCAGCAGTTAAAGAAAAATTTAAAAACATATCTGCTTAGGCAGGCTGTCTAAATTTAAGAGGAAAAGAGTTTTAGAACATAAGAATTGCCACAGCTGGGTCAGACCAGTGGTCCATCGTGCCCAGCAGTCCGCTCACGCGGAAGCCCTCTGGTCAAAGACCAGCACCCTGAGACTAGCCCTATCAGCGCCCGTTCTAGTTCAGCAGGAACTTGTCTAACTTTGTCTTGAATCCCTGGAGGGTGTTTTCCCCTACGGCAGACTCTGGAAGAGCGTTCCAGTTTTCTACAACTCTCTGGGTGAAGAACTTCCTTACGCTTGTAGGGATCTATCCCCTTTAAACTTTAGAGAGTGCCCTCTCATTCTCCCTATCTTGGAGAGGGTGAACAACCTGTCCTTATCTACTAAGTCTATCCCCCTTCAGTACCTTGAATGTTTTGATCATGTCCCCTCTCAATCTCCTCTGTTCGAGGGAGAAGAGGCCCAGTTTCTCCAATCTTTCGCTGGATGCTAGTGGTAGACAGGGTGAAATGCTGTTTTTTTTAGTATTGTCTAATTTATTATGTATGTAAAACATTTTTGTACACCGCTTACTAGTAGGCAGGTTATAAATGTAGTAAATAAAAAATATATGGCCCTATGTATGAATGCACTACACCATTTATACATACCATTGTAGAGTAGCACAGAGGCATTTCGCTGGCACTTTTGTGGGTCCATGCTCACTCACATGCAGAAGTGCTAATATTCTATACATTTACGTGTGCAAGCAGTGTGTAAGTGAAGGCACCTAGGTTATATAATTACTTTTATAGTGCCACTGAATAAAAAAACAGTTTAACGTATCTAGACTAGATATTTCCAATTAATTCAAAAACGTTATACTGAAAATTGACTCAAATGTGTTTAAAAAAATTCTCGTTAATTCTGAGTTACGTATAGTAGAGACAAATTGATGACAAGCAAGGTTAATGGAAAATGAACATAAGCCAAAGATAAATGGAATAGTACATGAAAGGAATGGAGTAACATTTAGATGAAATAAAGCTAAACACAAAAGTGAAAATGGAAGGTCAGTGTCATCTAGTAAATATGTTTTGTGACGGATGTTTTCTGAGCTAAAACGTTGAAGCCATTTTGGGAATACAGTGAAATGGCTATTATTACAAAGGGGTGCTGAAAAGTTCAGCCCAACCAAGAAGGGAATGGCATGGAGCCATGAAACTTACAAGTTATTTCACATATTCACCCCGTAAGTTCAACACGCTTGGCACAAAGGCCCAGATTCTGGATAGGACGCCTGGTCTCAGATGCAACGGGCATCCTATACGGAATCGTGCCTAAAGTGAACCTGATTCTTTAACCGATGTCCATGTTACAGATGCCAGTTAGAGAATCGGGTTGTAAGTAGACGTGGCTGTTGAGCTTATCATGGCAAGGGATCTCCCTGCCGCGATAAGTCTAGCGGCCGTCAGTCCCCCCTGAACGAACATAGCAGGATAGATGCCCAGTCCCTCCTGCCCAGAACCACCCCCCTGAACAAACATGGCAGGAGGGATGCCAAGTCCCTCCTGCCCTGAACACCTCCCAATGAAAAAAAGCAGCAGGAGGGATGCCCAATCTCTCCTGCCCAGAATCCCCCCCCCCAAAATGTGGCAGGAGGGATGCCCAGTCCCTCCTGCCCTGAACACCTCCCAACAAACGAAAGCGGCAGGAGGAATGCCCAATCCCTCCTGCTGGACCCCCCCCCTCGGTAGTTCGCAGCAAGAAGGATGCCCAATCCCTCCTGCTGGAACCCCACTCCCACCCCCGTAAATCACACTGGCCCCCAACCCAAACCTCCCTCTAAACTTGTAGGAAGGCCAGCAGGGTCTTTCCCCGTCCATCCAGTAGGCCCGTTTCCATCTGAATGAGGCAGGCTTGCCCTTCCCAGGGCCTTAGGCCCCTCCCATGTGTATTCCACATTGTGTGTGTGTGTGTGGGGGGGGGAGACAGGGGTAGTGCAATCTACAGGGGGTGGGGTGGATTCCGGCAGGAGGGATTGGGCATCCCTCCTGCTGGGTAGGAGGGACTCAGCATCCCTCCTGCCACTTTCGTTCGGGTCAATAATTCAGGAGTTGACACCATCTGAGGCCTGCATCTTTGGTCTCAAAATCTCCACACTGAAAGTTTGCACACCACTTCTTCACTGTGAAGTATGATTGGCATTTATCATTCAATGTTTGCATTATACATTCATGAATTTTCTTTGGGAGTTTTCTTCAGTAGGAATAGGAACTTCATGACGGCTTGGAGTTCCACACTTTTCATTGATGTGGTTCAATCAATGATCTGAAATAATGTCAAAATATAGCATTATGATTCTGCAAATTGGCACATTGCAAAATAAAATAACACTCTTGACAGGGAAGAAATGAAAGACCAGCTCCGCACACTCGGAAGAAAATTGAAGATCAGGGAGTTGAAGGTAGCCTTCTCCGAGATCCTCCTGATGCCAAGAGCTAATGGAGTGAGACAAGGGGAATTGCAAGTGATCAATACCTGGATGAGACGATGGTGCGAAGAGGAAGGTTTTGATTTTGTGAGCAACTAGATGGCGTTCTGGGGAAAAAGCAGGTACTACAGAAAGGATGGACTATACCTCAACAAGGAAGGAGCGAGAGTATTGGCAGGTAACATGAAGAGGGCCAAGGAGAAGGCTTTAAACTAAAGGACGGGGGAAATCTGACCACCAGTCAATGGCCCAGGCAACAGGATGCCCTGAAGAAGGAACTACAGAAATTTACTCAGACACAGGAGGGGACGACCACAAAGCAAATAAGGGAGACAACACAGGAGCAGAAAAGAATACAGCGAAAGAAACGGTAGAGACCGCTAAGCATAGAAAGTCCAAGAAGGTCACACAAAGGGAACTCAAATGTATGTATATGAATGCTAGAAGTTTGAGAAACAAAATGGGAGAATTAGAAACAATAGCAAAAAACGACAAACTGGAAATCATTGGCATAACAGAAACATGGTGGAATGACGAAAACGAATGGGACACAGTACTACAGGGATACAAACTATACAGAAGAGATAGAGTGGGGCAGAAAGGTGGAGGTATTGCCCTATATGTTCAGGAAGGAGTAGAATCTGTTAGAGAGGCTATGACGGAAGGGAAAGAGAAGCTGGAATCCCTCTGGATCAAGATTCCTAGGCACAACAGTGCATACACAAAGATTGGCCTTTACTATCGACCACCAGGACAGACGGAGGAGACAGACTCGGAAATGATAGAGGAAATTAAACATGAATGTAAGACAGGTAATGTCATAATCTTGGGGGACTTCAATTTCCCAGGGATAGACTAGGACCTGGGAACCACTAACTGTGGCAAGGAGGCCAAGTTCCTGGAAGCGCTAGGGGACTGCTTCCTGGAACAAATGGTAGGAGAGCCGACGAGAGGAAACGTCACCTTGGAATTGGTCCTAAATGGCATTACGGGGCCGACAAAGGAAGTAGAAGTCACGGTCCCGCTGGGGATGAGCGATCACTACATGATCAACTTTTGACTTGACGTCGGGAAGGGGAAACGTACCAAAACCTCAACCACAACCTTAAACTTTAAAAAGGGAAGATACGATAGCATGAGAGCCATGGTGAAAAAACGGCTCAAGAAATAGATGGGCAAAGTTAAGTCGGTAGATCAGGCATGGTCCCTAATGAAAACTACTATCACGGAAGCACAAAGCCTTTACATTCTGCGGATTTCCAAAGCAAAGAAAACCAAAGGCAAAGGAGAGCCGGCATGGCTTACTAGAGAGGTGAAGGAAGCCATAAAAGAAAAGAAGGACTCCTTTAAAACGTGGAAACGCATGAAAACAACCGAAGCTTGGAACAAACACAAAGATGATCAGAAGAAATGTCACAAGGCGGTGAGGGTTGTCAAGAAGGACTACAAGGAAAAAATTGCACAAGAGGCCAAAAATTTCAAGCCCTTCTTTAGATACGTAAAAGGGAAAAAACCCCGCAAAAGAGGCGGTGGGACCGCTGGACGACCAGGGCGGTAAAGGATATATCAAGGATGACAAACAAATTGCAGACAGACTGAATTCCTTCTTTGCGTCCGTCTTTACGAAGGAGGACACCGCAACAATACCTGAAACAGTGAAAGTATTCAAGAGAGTAGTAGAGGACAGCCTCATCACAGTAGAAGTGGACTTGGACCAGATATACCACCAGATTGACAAACTTAAAAGTGACAAATCCTCTGGACTGGACAGAATTATAAGAACTGAAAGTTGAAATCAGAGAACTATTGCAAAAACTTGCCAACCTGTCAATTAGCACTGGACAGATACCAGATGACTGGAAGATAGCAAACGTCACGCCGATATTCAAAAAAGAATTGAGAGGAGTGCCGGGCAACTACAGACCTGTGAGTCTCACATCTGTCCCTGAAAAGATGGTTGAAGCGCTGATTAAAGATAGCATAGTCCGGCACTTAGATACCCACGACCTGATGGGACCCAGTCAACATGGATTCAGGAAAGAGAAATCATGTTTGATGAATTTACTTCAATTTTTTGAGACAGTGAACAGACAAATAGATAGTGGAGAACCGGTGGATATTATATACTTGGACTTCCAGAAAGCGTTCAATAAGATTCCACAAGGCCATGGAATAGAGGGAGACATACTAAGATGGATAGGCAAGTGGCTGGAAAAGAGAAGGCAGAGAGTGGGTATAAATGGGAAGTTCTTGGACTGGGAGAAAGTGACTAGCGGTGTGCCCCACGGCTCGGTACTTGGGCCCATCCTATTTAATATTGAGATCATTAAGTTTGCAGATGACACAAAGCTATGCCGAACAATCAGATCGCAGAAGGATAGCGAGGAACTCCAGAACGACTTGTGTCAATTGGAGATATGGGCAGAGAAATGGCAGATGAAGTTTAATGTGGAAAAGTGCAAAGTGATGCATTTAGGCAGAAAGAACAAGGAGCACAAGTATAGAATGTCAGGTGCAACTCTGGGAAAGACCGAACAAGAAAAGGACCTGGGGATACTGATAGATAGGACCCTCAAACCGTTAGCGCGGCGGCGGTGAAGAAAGCAAATAGAATGCTAGGCATGATAAAGAAGGGAATCACGAGATTGGAGAAAGTAATAATGCCGCTTTATAGAGCGATGGTCAGACCACACTTGGAAAACTGTGTCCAACATTGGTCTCCATACCTAAAGAAAGATATAAAACTGCTGGAGAGGGTGCAGAGATGAGCAACAAAGCTAGTGAAAGGTATGGAGAAACTGGATTACGAGGAACTACTTAAGAGACTGGGGTTGTCCTCCCTTGGGAAGAGGAGACTGCGAGGGGATCTGATCGAGACTTTCAAAATTCTGAAAGGAATCGACAAATTAGAGCAAGAAAAACAGTTATTTACAATGTCCAATGTGACACGGACAAGAGGGCATGGACTGACGCTGAGGGGGAACAAATCCAGGACAAATATCAGGAAGTTCTGTTTCACACAGCGAGTGGTAGACACCTGGAATGCTCTCCCAGAGGAGGTTATTGTGGAATCCACCATTCTAGGATTTAAGGGTAATCTAGATGCACATCTCCTTATGAGAGGCATAGAGTGATACGGGTGACTAAAATTATGCCAGGGTACACCTGGCGGGGCCTTCGCGTGTGCGGATCGTCGGACTTGATGGACCTAAGGTCTGATCCGGAGATGGCAGCACTTATGTTCTATTTTCAGCTACAGTGGCAAAATAATGCTCAGACTAGGAAGTTCTTTGGGCTGAGAACTTTTCAGCACCTCCTCTTACTTTACCAAGCATGATTTTGTAGCACATGCATTTACATTTTATTTACATTGTATTGAAATTGACCTTCCAAATGGTAGTGAGAAAGAAGGAACACTACCTTCATTTCCCCTTACTACAGAAATCTAAAAACGTTTGGTCAGACATAGCCTCTTGGAATGGCAGAGCTGCCCAATAGTCTGATTTATTTATGAAAATCTTATAGACCTACTCTCTCCACTAACTTAATGCACTCCCTATATTTCTTCTTCCACAAAGCCTTCTGGACCCCGAGCAAATTACACAGGGCTGGTTTACTTGATTCTAATCTCTGTTGGCACTGCCTCTCTGATCTTGGAGATTTCAAGCATATGTTCTTTTCTCGCCCCATCATACAACATTTCTGGATTCAGACCTAACCTATGAGGTACTCATATTTAGCTCTTTCTGATTTACTGACAACTGACCAGAAAAAAATTATTTGACATACTAATTGCATTAACCATCATAAGCAATGCCTCCACTGGGTCAGACCAGAAGTCCATCGAGCCCAGCAGCCCGCTCACGCGGCGGCCAAACAGGTCCAGGACCTGTGCAGTAATCCTCTATATATACCCCTCTATCCCTTTTTCCAGCAGGAAATTGTCCAATCCTTTCTTGAACCCCAGTACCGTACTCTGCCCTATTACGCCCTCTGGAAGCGCATTCCAGGTGTCCACCACACGTTGGGTAAAGAAAAACTTCCTAGCATTTGCTTTGAATCTGTCCCCTTTCAACTTTTCTGAATGCCCTCTTGTTCTCCTATTTTTCGAAAGTTTGAAGAATCTGTCCCTCTCTACTCTCTATGACCTTCATGATCTTGTCTCTATCATATCCCCTCTAAGTCTCCTCTTCGCCAGGGAAAAGAGTCCCAGTTTCTCCAATCTCTCAGCATATGAAAGGTTTTCCATACCTTTTATCAGATGTGTCGCTCTCCTCTGAACCCCCTCGAGTAACGCCATAGCCTTCTTAAGGTACGGCGACGCACCATCGCCCGATACAACGGCAGGATAACTTCTTTCGTTCTGGTATGATACCCTTCTTGATTATACCTAGCATTCTATTCGCTCTCTTTGCAGCTGCTGCGCACTGTGCCATCGGCTTCATTGTCATGTCCACCATTACCCCCAAGTCTCTTTCTTGGGTACTCTCCTTCAATAATATCCCTCCCATCGTATAGCTGTACCTCGGGTTTCTGCTTCCCACATGTAGTACTTTACATTTCTCAACGTTGAACTTCATCTGCCATCTCGTCGCCCATTCCCCTAGTTTGTTCAAGTCCCTTTGCAATTCTTCGCAGTCCTCTTTAGTCTCTTTAGTCCGAGCTCCACTAAATAGTTTGGTGTTGTCCGCAAATTTTATTATCTCACACTTCGTCCCTGTTTCTAGATCATTTATAAATATATTAAATAGAAGCAGCCCAAACACCGAGCCCTGCGGGACACCACTCGTGACCCTCCTCCAGTCCGAGTAGTGACCTTCACTCCTACCCTCTGTTTCCTACCCGCCAACCAGTTTCCGATCCATCTATGTACATCTCCTTCCACCCCATGATTCTTCAGTTTCCGGAATAGGCGTTCATGGGGCACCTTGTCAAAGGCTTTTTGGAAATGATTCTTTCTAATTGGAAATCAGCTAATCTTCTCAACACTACAGTTTGGTGTGCCATACTTGGCGACTTCTAGCTCACCTATCAGATCCAAAAGTGAAAAGATTTGGTTGCCCTTAGCCGAATGATTTGTCTGGCTCTATATATACTTATCACACATCCAATTTTTCAGCTGTTTTAGGGTGATGATGCTTTCTCATTTTTGTCATGTTAATGCTGCTTTTACACAAATGTGCTTTATTTCTGCTGCAGAGATGTGATTTACAATTGCAATATTTTACCTTACTGTTGCTGTTGTACGGTTTTCTGCACGTTAGAAGGCATGATTTCTAATACTGGCTCATGCCTCTACATGCCAGTTTTTCTTTGGTCACAAATACTAACTATATTCATCTATGTATATGTCCCATGACCTGTTATTTTTTTTACTGTTTGTATGGTTTTACGAAAAATTCAATTAAAAAAGTTTTAAAAATGAGAAAGAAGGAATACCAGCTGACAGATGCTGTAACAAATTTTCTGGTGTCACTTCCCAAGAAGTCTCAGACTTGCTGAGACTCAAAAAAAATGTTGTTGCTTAGATATTTGCCCAGCTTTGTTAGAACATACAGAATATGTCTCACTCTAATCCAAACCCCCTTTGGGCTGTCCTGCCAACATTTCCTTGAATTTCTGGTACATGTCATTCTGGATTGTATATCGAAGAAAGACAATGTGCAATAAATTTATAAAATCGTGAAAGCGGTTTTTAGCGCTGGCTGACACGCTGAATACTCTGCGCTGCTCTTGATACTCATAGGAACTCTACTAAAAAACGCTTTTGCAGTTTTGTTAAAAAGGGGGGGGGGGGGGGGGATAATGTTTTCAGCACTTCCAGAATTATTTTCCTGTTCTTCAGTGTGAGAGTGGAGTATGCTCATAAAAGACTATGGGGTCCTTTTATCAAGCCACGCTAGCGGGGTTAGCACGTCGGACATTTCATCACGCGCTAACCCCTGCGGCCGGCTAAAAAACTAACGCCTGATCAATGCAGACGTTAGTGGCTAGCGCAGCAGGCAGTTTAACGCGTGGTATTACGCATGTTAAACCTCTAACGCAGCTTGCTAAAAGGACCCCTATGTGCTAGAGCAGGGGTGCCCACACTTTTTGGGCTTGCGAGCTAATTTTTAAATGACCAAGTCAAAATGATCTACCAACAATAAAATTAAAAAAAAAAACCACAAAGCATACTGTACGCATAGAAAATGTTAATTATCATTCCTATTCCAGGGTTTTTCAAAGAGGTCAAAGCAGATGACTCTATGCACTATCACCTCAGTAACAACCATACAAAAATAGACAAATATACCCCCCTCCATTTTTACTAAACCACGATAGCAGTTTTTAGCGCAGGGAGCTGCGCTGAATGCCCAGCGCTGCTCTCGACGCTCATAGGCTCCCTGCGCTAAAAAACTCTATTGCGGTTTAGTAAAAGGGGACCTTAGTGTAAAATATAGACAGCAGATATAAATTCAGACACATTTTGATCACTAAATTTAAAATAAAATAATTTTTCCTACCTTGTCTGGTGATTTCATGAGTCTCTGGTTGCACTTTCTTCTTCTGACTGTGCATCCAATCTTTCTTCCCTTCTTTTAGCCTGTATGCTTCCTCTTCTCCAGACCTCATTCCTTCCCCCAACTTTTCCTTCCTCTTCCCTGCCCTTTCTTTCTCTCTGCCTCCCTTTCTTTTTTTTCTGTTTCTCTTCTTTCCTTCTGTCTCCCTGCCCTCCCCCAAGCCACTGCCACTGCCATTGCCATCGGGGTCCAGGACCCAAATGTCACCAATAACAGGCCCCAAGCTCTCCCTGCTTCGGCCAACCAGCATTCCTCTCCCCGACGTCAATTCTGCCGTCGGGAAGAGGAAGGCTGATCAGCCCAAGATCGTGATCAACCTATTGGGGGAAATGCTGCCGGGTCCTGCCTTCGCGGAAACAGAAAGTAGGCAGGACCCGGCAGGAAGAAGAACAAATGCATCACTAACCTGTCTCCCGCATTAGCCCGTAGCGAACGCTTGCTTCAGGGCTCTCAACATGTGCCTGCTGGCTTCCCTTCTCACCCCCCCCCAGACATAACTTCCGGTTTCGGAGGGAAGAGAAGAGAAGCCGGCACGCACACGTTAGAGCCCGGAGCATAAGTTCGCTACAGGCTGAAATCTCCAAGCCGGTTTTTTTAATGTTCAGCAGCGGCAGATGACAGCTGGGCGGACTGCCCAGCTAAAAGGCCCTAGGGAGAACACTGGAGAGGAAGGCTGATCGGCCCGTAGATCAGGACGGCAACACGAGTCTATCACGGAGCCCGGGATGGGCTCCGCGATCGACTCACGTTGCCTTCCTGAGCTACTGGTCGATCGCGATCGACGTATCGGGCACCCCTGTGCTAGAGGTACTTCAAAGTCATCTTCAAAAAAGTCACTTTTTTTATTTGCTTTTAAAATATGCAATCAAAGAATAAGACTGCAAAGAAATTCAGAAATGTTATTAAAAAGATAATTCAACAGTTCCATAATATTTTACCATGATAAGAACAATTTTTTGATGAATCGTGGCCTAACAAAAGTTTGTCTTAGGATAAGAAGTCTTTAAAGCTAAAAATCTGCACACTTGTAATTCCTGGAGGGGGGGGGGGGAAGGTCAGCCAGCATGCCTTGATGTAAGGAAGCATTTTTCTCTTTTTCTTTAATAAATTTCCAATCAAGAACAATCTTGAAAGGAAATCCAAGGCTGTACAGAAACCATTATTCTATTCACGCACAATAATATAAAGAAAAAAAACACCAACCCTGAAGCCCTATTCCAGCTCTCAGTTGTGGGAGATATACTTAAAGACCTTGGCTTTCTTTCCTACTACAAAGAAATTCAAACTGCTTTGTCACCTCTTTGTCTCCGACTACCACTGAAATGCTTTCATGTTTCACTTATATATACTGATGTCGCCAGCATTTGCTTATTTCTGATCTGAGGAAGAAGGGGTTACCTTCGAAAGCTAATCATAAACTACATTAAGTTAGTTCAATAAAAAAAGGTATTATTTTTTTCCTTTGTTTTTGCTTTATTTCTACATATTACCTTGGGAGATATAAGAGATCTAACAATACAAGAAACAAAGGAAACTCCTTCATACTTAGAAAATTAACAAATTGCCAAAGTTTCTGCCTAGAATATGAGGGGGTGCTGAAAAGTTCTCAGTCCAACCAACCAGAGTAATTTTGCCACTGTAGCTGGAAAGAGTGTTATTTCATTAAGTGCTAATTTGCAGAAACAAAATTCTACAATTTGACATTGTTTCAGATCATTGATTGAACCATATCACAGGGGTCCTTTTATCAAGCCGCGCTAGCGGGGTTAGCGCGTCGGACATTTCATCATGTGCTAACCCCCGCGGCCGGCTAAAAATCTAACGCCTGCTCAATGCAGGCGTTAGAGGCTAGTGCGGCAGGCGGTTTAACGTGCGTTAAACCCCTGCCGCAGCTTGATAAAAGGACCCCAAAGTCATTCTCTTCTTGGTTAGGCTGAGAACTTTTCAGCACCCCATCATACTAAAAACTGAGGGTGGAAGTTATCACACTACATTAGGGCACTAACATGCATTATCTGCTCCTTAATGTGTGTTAAAGGGGATCTAATGCTGGGTGGGTACTCTAACACACCATTAAATAAGTCGCCGCAGGTAATAGTCATGAGATGCAGTACTGCAAATACATGTAAAATAGCTCATTACTATGTAAACCCAATACTACGACATGTGGATTCCTAAAGACTTGGCTTATTTTACTGCTCGTAAACATCAGCCCACCAAGTTGTGGCCCTATGCTTCCAGGCCATCTCTTAACCCTTTCAGGACCATAAGGATCGTAGGCCAATTTTTGTGGTTTTGACGACATTTTTATGGTAAAAAGGGCTTGCAGATGCCAAAAAATTGATTTTTTTGGTGAAATATCATTATTTTTATTTAAAAAAATCACACTTCTTTTTTCAGTTTCAGAAGAATTAATTCCACCATTTACACAAGTATTTTACCTGCCTGATAGAAAATTGGATCAGCAATTGATCAACGAGGGACAACAGGAATCAAAATTGGACATTACTACATTATTGGAAAGTTCAATGAAAGAATTAGTTAAACCTGCGACATTACTGGTAACAGTTGTATTGATGCCAGACAAGAACTGGATTATGAAAATGTTCTTTAAAAATAGAACTAAAGAGTTTCTGGGTCAGAAAGTACAAATTTTCTCTGATGTTACCAAAGAGACTCAAAAACGAAGAAAGCAGTTTTTGTTATTAAAATCTGGTGTAATTTCAGTGGGAGGGAAATTTTTCCTTAGATTTCCTTGCAAATGTATTGTTCATTATGGTTCTGATAAATATGTTTTCTTTGATCCGACACACCTAACCAAATTTGTGGCATTGAAACGTCTTGAGAAAGGTGAAAAAATAGAAGTAACAACAGAAATACATGATTAGCTCCCCGCGATTTCATCCATTTAGATTTTCTTAAGTATAAGATTAATCTTATGATCTTTTTGTTTTAATCCACCCTATTGAAGTCTAGGATCCAATTATTGTGGACTAGAGATTGTCTCTATAAGGAGAAGATGTTATGATATTTAATATCTTCTATATTGTATTGTAATTTGTTTTCTTTTTCTTTATGTATATTTAAAACAATCTTACTGTACAAGATGTTTATGCTTGGGAATAATGTATAAAATTATAAATAAATAATAAAAAAAAAAAAAAAAAAAAAAAAATCACACTTCTGGCTTATGGACAGTGTGGCAAGTGAATCTTCTCGTCAATCTGGCAACGACGATAATGAATGAATGTCGGAACCAGTTTGTTTACATAAAGGCAGTATCATATGGAATCCGTACATATCAAATTTAGAACTGTAGACTATCCCAATCAAAATTTATAGGATTTTAAAGTTATGGGACAAATATGTCCCTTGGTCCTGAAAGGGTTAAAGAAGTCCGTAAGATGTTATATTGTAGACTCCTTGACAGCCCTCAAATATGTTTGTCCTCAGTGCATCTATCTTTTTGAACTATTAAAAAAAAAAAAAAAAAAAAAGTCCAAAAGAAAATCACACAAAACAAGCCATTGGGATGTAGGAGGGGTGAGCATTTTTAGTAGACTGGCCACACAGACATCCCAGCAAAACAGTGGAATTCTCTAGGGGCATTGCAGTGAACTTCACATAAAAAGTCTCTCACCATAATCCCTTCATATTGTATGGTGAGCCCTTTAAAACACACCCAAAACCTACTGAGCCCACAAAAAACAGGAAGTTTTGTCAAGAGGCAGGAAGCAAGAGAGGAAGGACTTTGGCTAGAGGAGTAGCGTGTGTACAGGCAAGTTCAGAGGGCTGCCAGGGGGAGGGGGAATGAGATACTGGAGAAAGGGGGGGGGGCAGGAGAAGAAATATTTCAAGTTCAAGTTTATTTAAAATTTTTTATACCGCTTAATCAAACTTCTAGGCGGTGTACAATAAAAATACCATAAAACAAATTAAAGATTAGAGATACTAAACAATACCAGAGTATATTAGTAGAACACATGACGTGACATATAGACTTACTTCAAACAAATGGGAAAAAGAGGGCAAGAACTACAATCTTTGGAGAAAAGAGCACAAAAAAGGCAAAAAACAATAGGTGAGGGTAAAAACTACAAAGCTTTGTTTCAGTCATTAAAAGGACAGTCATTGTCCAAAAGCATCCTGGAACAAGAATGTTTTTAACTTGGATTTAAATTGATTTAATGAGGATTCGATGCGTAAGTGATTGAGCAACGAATTCCAGAGAGAGGGTGCAGTGACAATGAAATTATTAGATCTCAATGTGTTGATTGACTTTAAAGATGGTACAAGGAGATTCTGTGACGAAGCGATTTAGAAGGACTATAAGGGATTAAGAGTCTGTTAATGAACTCTGGTTGATTGCTCGAGCAATATTAGTCGCCATATCTTAAGAAGGATATGGCGTTACTCGAGAGGGCTCAGAGGAGAGCGACACGTCTGATAAAAGGTATGGAAAACCTATCATACGCTGAGAGATTGGAGAAGCTGGGTCTCTTTTCCCTGGAGAAGAGGAGACTTAGAGGGGATATGATAGAGACTTACAAGATCATGAAGGGCATAGAGAGAGTGGAGAGGGACAGATTCTTCAAACTCTCGAAAAACAAAAATACAAGAGGGCATTCGGAAAAGTTGAAAGGGGACAGATTCAAAACAAATGCTAGGAAGTTTTTCTTTACCCAACGTGTGGTGGACACCTGGAATGTGCTTCCAGAGGACATAATAGGGCAGAGTACGGTACTGGGGTTTAAGAAAGGATTGGACAATTTCCTGCTGGAAAAGGGGATAGAGGGGTATAGATAGAGGATTGCTGCACAGGTCCTAGACTTGTTGGGCCACCGCGTGAGTGGACTGCTGGGCAAGATGGACTTCAGGTCTGACCCAGCGGAGGCATTGCTTATGTTCTTAAAAATAAGATTTTGTAGCTGATTCTATGTTCAATGGGTAGCCAGTGTGCATTGAACAAAAGAGGTGAGAAATGATCATATTTTTTTGCATTACAGATAATTTTGATGGCTATGTTTTGCACAATCTGAAGACATCTTATTTCCTTTTTTGTTATGCTCTTATAAAGAACGTTACAATACTCTATGCAGGAAATTACCAGGCAGGCGATGGGGAAGAATTGAAGGAAAGCCCAGAGCAGCGGTAGGATTGAAAAATATGCTGGGGGGGGGGAATATAAAAAAAATATTCTGGTCGGGGTGATAAAGGATGAAACTCAGATCAAAGCATGGTGCCCATTGAAGGGGAGGGAAGGAGAAGAAAGAGAGAAGGGAGGAGATGGTACCCATGGAGAGAAAGGGATAGGAAGGTAGAAGGGAGAAGGTGGGGTAAGGAAGGGAAAAGATGGTGCCCATAGATGAAGAGAAAGGGAAGAGGTAGGATACAGACCGAAACGAGGAAGAAGAGAAATGGAAGGCAAGAAATGATAAGAGAAGGAAAGAAAAGAAATAGTAAGTTGAGAGGTTGCCATGAAACAGTTCAGAGCCAGGGAACAACAGGATTAGAAAAATAAAACCACCAGACAACAGAGGTAAGAAAAATGATGATTTTATTTTCTGTTTAATAACTGAAATATATTTTTGAAAATTTACATCTGCTATTTTGCACTGTACAGGTGAAAATATTAGGAACACTTTTGTGCGATTAATCATGTGGTTAAAAATTTTGAGAGTTGTGCAACCTTAGTGCAAATGTATTATCAAATACGATTCTCAGAAATATATTTTTCAACCCTACAGTCAGTCACCTTTATTAAGAGGGAGCTTCAAGTGTAGATCTTAACATTTGTTTCTTTTGTAAATTTAAATGCTCCTGAACTTAGTACTTTTTTACTACTTTGTTTATTGTTGTTTTTTTTTTGGTTCAAAGAGTTTTATTCATTTTCAATAAGACAAAGGAAAGAACAACAGATAATATACATGTCACATCAGAATATCAAGAGACAAAATAAGAGATTATACAAATAATGGCTCTTAAGGGATTATACATAAAAATGTAATAAGTCAGACTGCTATAATGGTAATATAGTACACCAGAATGTGCAACACAAAAACAGACCAAGTTCATGCAATATCAGTAGTATTACAGTAACTCATTAAAGAGGACCATATTTGATGATATGTGTTACAGCTTTCTGCATTTATTTTCTCATATTTAGCCATTAGACAAACAGAATTCCACCACATATTATAGTCAACATTAACTAAATTTTTCCAATTATGAAGGACGTTTTGAAGGGCCAGCACACTCTCACAATCACCAAGCAGTATCTGGCAAAAATCAATATCTGAAGCAGGGGGCAATGTAAAAGTAAGTGCTTTAAAGTTACCAGGTTGGCATTGCAGGACCAGCATTGGGGTGATAAGGAAGCATTGATCTTGTTAGAAAGGACAGGAGTCCAGGTGGCCCGGTGGAGTAGAAAATACAGCGATTGGAGTAGGGAAGCCGATTTGAGTGATCTAAAGAGGTGTGGCCATATTTTTGGCCATAGGTCTGTACCCGCAGTATAATGCAAGTCAACAAGCCATTTGGATAAGTTAGCGGACGAAGCCTGAAACTTCTTCATCTAAATGTATTTGTACCATGCAGAGGCGACACCTCTACCTAGCTGGGAGAATTTGTTCATAAGAATTAATAAATCAGGATTTTCCAGTAGAGATACTAAGTCAGGAAAAGCCTTCCATAAACAGTGGGTAAGTTGTAGTCATCTGAATTGTTGGCTAAGGGGGAGGTTGTAAGAGGCAACTACTTCTGTAAAACTCATCCAAGTATGATGCTTAGCGATATGTTTTAAGAGTCCATATGCCACATTTTTGCCAGGTGGACCAGGAAACTGTGGAGTTCTGTATTCCAATCATTGGATTATGCCATATAGGGGTGTGTAAAGACATGGTCCAAGTGACTTCCACAAGGTCGTTTGCATATATGAGTGCTGATTTAGCAGAAGTTAGAATAAGATCCAATTTGAGCAGGGCAGGGAATTCCATGGCGACAACGGATTGTAAAAGATGAGCACCATATTTATCGCGTTCAATCAGTAGTCAACAGGGTGTGTCGTCTATGTCACAATCAACTGACCATAAGGAGCAGTGGCGAAGAAAAAAGGATATGTGATAATGGTAGGAACAAGGAAAGTTAACCCCACCGGACACTTTATTCGCTTTAAGCTTGTGAAGACTGATACACGGCTGTTTCTTATTCCAAAGAAATTTCAAAAGTATGGAGTCAATGGCGGTATAGAAGGATTTGGGCATTAGAAAAGGAAGCATGTTGAGTAATTGATTTTAGTTGTAATCACCATTTTTATGGTTTCCAGTCTCCCCGACCATGTTAGATTAAGAGAGGACCAGCGACAAAACAAGATCTTTAACCATGGACGTAATATATTCAGCGTTATAAGATAAGGTTTCTTCTAAGGTGGGACCAAAGAATACTCCAAGATATTTAAGTCTCCTGTCAGACCACTGAAAACTAAAAGTAGCAGCATCACATTGTAATTCAGGGCAATTGATAGACATTAATTTAGTCTTATTGGTATTCAATTTGTAACCTGAGAATTGAGGATATCATCAGTGTAAGCCGAGAGCTTTGTTTCTGTAGTTCCACATTTAAAACCACTAATGAGAGGATTATTGCAGATATCCAGGAGAAGGGGTTCCAATGCGAGGTCAAACAATAGCGGTGACAAGAGGCAACCTTGCCTAGTACCCCTTGTAGGATGAAATTGATTTGACAGGTTGCTATTAATATTAATTCTGGTAGAGGGGGAAGTATAGAGGATTTTAATCATATGGATGAAGCCAAGGGGGAGGCCAAACCATTTGAGAATATGAAACAGAAAAGGACATTCCACCTGGTCAAAAGCTTTTTCGGCATCTAGACCGATAATAGCGAGCTTCTGATCAGATGTTTAAAGGTGGGAGATGACATTAGAAAATAGTCTAGTATTACTAGAGGATATCTGCCATTAATGAAGCCAGTTTGTTCAGATGTAACAAGTTTCTTTATGACAGTTTGTAACTGAGACGCAAGTAATTTTGCATAAATTTTTGCATCTGTATTGATTAAAGACAATGGTCTATAGTTCTGTACATATTGTGGGTTCTTGCCTGGCTTTGGAAGCACAATGATCGTGGCTTCAGTGAAAGAACCTGATATTTGACCATGTTCTATGATACAATTAAGGAATTGTAAAAAATGAGGCAGAATGACTGGATGAAAAGATTTATAAAATTCAGTCGTGAGACCATCAGGTCCAGGTGCTTTCTTTGGAGCCATATTATTTAAAGCAGTGAAAAGCTCATCTTGTGTAATAGGGTTATTCAGATAATCACTCTCTGAGGCAGATAGGATAGGGTGGGGTATATTATCTGAGCGAGAAATCAAGGTTTTCAGTATTAATCTCCAATGAGTAAAGATCTTGGTAATATGATTGAAAAACATGAGCTATTTTATCAGGTTAAATATAAAAAGACAGAACCATTCAAAGAGCAACTTAAATTGTAGCAAATATTTATCTTCACTTTCTTAAAACAAATGATAATGACAGGAACAAGCCTCAGAAAGCGGAGCAATTTATCTCATACTGGAATTTCTTCCAAGAGAAGAAAAATTTTTTCTCCTGATGACATCATAGGCTTGAACCCGTCCTTCCTACCATTATTTAAAGTATCAATTCAATTACTTAATTAATAAATTAATTACTTTATTAATATCTTATTTAATCTAACCTCTTAATATTTTAATATTTCATTAATTTCTTTAACTTTCATTAAATTTATTAAAAATCTCATAACTAACTAATACTAAAAATTAAAGAAGAACTACAATTAAGCTGAACACTCAGGACCGGCAACAGATGATATTTTAATTTTTTTAAAGTGCGTTTATGCTTCAAGTATTTTCCAGAGTATTTCAAAAAGGTGCCTCAGTACTGTAAACGATTTTCATTTAGTACTATTTAGCTCAATTCATTATGGCTACTTCATTGCTGTTCAACTCACTTTGTTTAGTCAATGCTTATCAGCTCATTTCAATTATGCTACTTCAGTATTGTAAATCATTTCCATATTGTTTCATTTCATTGCATTTCATTTAAAGGTTTCAACTTTCAACTCATAAAATTTAGAAAATACTTAAAGTGCTTGTACTTATGTGTCAAAAAATTCTCAGCTAATTAAGTACTACATCAATTGATTTAACGTTTCATGTTTTCTCCAGGTTCAAAGTACTTAGCTTATAACTTTGCTCTTTTTGAAACTGGAGTGATAGCTTTGTATTCACTATCTTCCAACGAAGCCTTCGTTTCGCGGGACACATTTACCCACCCGCTGCATCAGGGATAAAGCATTAGCAACACTTTTTCACTTTAGCTGCACAATGCTATCGGTTCCGAGCAATTTGAGTTGTTCTTTGAATGGTTCTGTCTTTTTATATTTAACTATTTAATTAACCATTTAGTTCTATAGACTGATTGTTCTATTTTATCAGGTGCCACAGTGAGGTCATCGGAGCTTGTACATATACAAGAAATGTGATTCCGTTCTTCCTTTTTCTTTAAGTATGAGGCTAAGAGATGACCACACTTATTATTGTCTGAATAATAAGATGCAGACTGTAGCATTAGTGCACTGGCAGAATGGGATCTCAGGACAGAATTTAGCCGTAAATGTGCTTTGTGCAGATTTTGTAACAGCTGAAGGTCTAAGGGATTTTGTTGATGAGAAGCTTCTAGCTGCTTAATAGAATTTTCTAGATTGGAGATTGCTATCTTCTGTTGTTTGCGAATCTTGGCAGAAAAAGAAATTATGATGCATCTGTGTGGTCAGGTTTGTTGAACATAAAAAACTCATTCATTTATTTGGTAATTAATTCTTTAAAGCCTTCTTCTCTGAGCAGCGATGCATTAAAACACCAGTGTTTATTAGTTGAGGTATTAGGGCCACAAGCCAGTTTTGATGAAACAGCCGCATGGTCAGATATTGATATGGGTTTAATGTCAGAGTGGGTAACGGATGAACCGACAGAGTCGCTAATTAGGAAATATTCAATTCTGGAGTATGAGATATGGAGCTGTGAGAAGGTGTAGCCGCAATCAGAAGGTGCAAGTCAGTAATCATATGCTGTAAGGAGAACCAAGCCTTAGGTTTCCTGTACTGTAGTTGTGATTTCCATTTCTAAGTTAGGATTGGAGATCAGGTTGAAATCACCCTCTATGATAAAGGTTGAATTAACATCAAATAACAAAGTGGCAGATATCTCTGAGATATTTCTTCTCAATTTTTTATCCTGGTCCTCTTCCTAGTGTGAGCTTAATAGATGCTATTATTTGTAATTTAATTTAAAATAGTTTGTATCTTTTCTATACAAGCATATATTATAATATGCAAATTGCATAAATTAAAACCCCCCACACACATTGTCCACCTCATTGTGGTGGCATCTTTGGCAGGTATTCATGCCAGTTCGTCACTTCTACAATGATGATCTTTTCGGTAAGTTTTGACCCTGCCTTTTGCCAGCATATCTACTCTTCTTGCTCATCGGTCATTTACACATACATGAGTGTGCATCCCTTGAGTGGTGTGGACTATCTTCTGAGAAGGCTCACACAACTTTTTTTTCAACTCCAGGGATGTCCTAGTCCATCACTTCCAGGTTTCTATAGAGCATCCTTGAAAAAGAATGGAAAATGAATATTAAATTCAGACATCAAAAATATAATAAAAATATATTTTAGTATAAACGTAACTACACAAATGACAAATACCCAATTCAGTTTGGCTTATGAATTCAACCCAGCCATTATAAGCTTGGTTATAGAAAGGCTGAAAAGCACTTCTCCTACATTTTTATTATATTTTGACAAACGCTGAAGATGTTGCAGGAAAAGACTCCTCATCTATGTGAAGTGCTTCCATGGCCTTTCCAATTTCTATTAGTTTATTTTCTGTTTTGGGTTTACTTCATGAGCAAGTTTGCAGATGAAGTGTTATAATGTTTGCACAGATGGAAAACTTATTTTACCTTGAAATCTCACATAGCCTCTCTTAAGAGAGTGCTGTCAAGTTCATCAAATGAATCTCACATAAGTAACCTCAAAGTCAAATCCATGTCTTGGTATTCCCACTGTTCCAATAGACTAGGGGCTCCTTTTACTAAGCTGTGCTAGCGGTTTTAGCGCGCGTTAACCCCTGCGCTATGCAGAAAAACTAATGTCAGCTTTATGGAGGCGTTAGCGTCTAGCGCGCGCTAAAACTGCTAGCACAGCTTAGTAAAAGGAGCCCTAGGTCTCGTCCTTCTTGTAATGTAATTTCTCAGTCCTCTGGAGAAGGAGGAGAGGGAAGCAAAGTCAGCACTGTTTCCTCAATCTGGTGACCTTCCACCAACACCTCCAGCACTTCTGACAGTTATCTTGATATCATATACTGTAGAAGACAACTCAGGGAACCCTCCTTCTTGACAAACCTGTTCAAATAATGAGAAAGAGCAAGAAACTCAAAGTATTAAAACTGAATTCAGATGTTTTTCATAAGCAAGGATGAAAAATTAGCACCTATCTACCATAATGCTTGAAAAGCTTAATACAGTAACATTCTTGGGAAATTCTAACAAATTCTGCAAAAAAGCTCAAAAGCAACAAATTTAAGAAAATAACAATAAGGTAAATGCAGAAATGACCAGGTCATCGCTTGGCAGATTTCTTATGGAATGGCCTGAGTTTCTGGCCAGGATGCTGCCTTGGTTTGGGACATGTGAGCTTGCTGCTCTACTACATCTACCCTGCACCTCATTATGTAGGCTGCCTCAAAAACAAGTTTAATCTAGCATGCTATGGAGGTCTTGGATGCCACCTCCACCTTGTACAGCTCCTGAAACAGGGCAAAGAGCTTGTCAGACTTTCAAAAAGGGATTAGTCAACTTCAAATAGCCTAACACCCCTGCGAACATATCCAGCTTATAGACTTTCCTGAAGAAGTTGGAACCATTGTTTTTCTGGTGTCAGGTCAAAAGCGCGCCGGGACAAAGGCGCGCGCAGACAATTGAGCGCAGCGTGGAGGCGCGCGCCACAGAAAATTACTGTTTTTACAGCTCCGACGGGGGGACCGTGGGGGGGGAACCCCCCCACTTTACTTAATAGAGATCACGCCGCGTTGTGGGGGGTGTGGGGGGTTGTAACCCCCCACATTTTACTGAAAACTTCACTTTTTCCCTGTTTTTAGGGAAAAAGTTAAGTTTACAGTAAAATGTGGAGGGTTACAACCCCCCATACCCCCCACAATGCCGGGGCAATCTCTATTAAGTAAACTGGGGGGGCTCCCCAACAAAACCCCCTGTCGGAGCCCCTAAAAACTGTAATTTTCTTCGGTGCGTGCCTCCGTCTTTGCCTCAGTTGGCGGCGCGCGCCTTTGTCTTTCGCGGGGTTGTCTATGAACCGTTTTTCTTGAAGGCTGGTAGAACCACCATCTAAATGAAAAGGACATTATCACCTTGGGTAAAAACAATGGAATAGTCCTTATTGAACTACAGTGTTCCAAGAAAGACAGATAGGAATCCTAACAGGCAAAAGCCTGCAACAGGAAGACCCATCTGGCCGAACAAAGCACCAGTAGTAACACCATCTTCAGAGTAAGATCCTTCAGGATAGCATGCTTCAAAAGCTCAAAAGGGGAAAAGGGAGGAGGGGGTCTGAGGATAAAAATAGGTCCCACTGAGACCTATCAAAGGATGGCTAAAATGTTTGATCTTCCCCTGCAACCATCTCACCACATCCAGGTGGGCTGCCAAGGAACAGCAAGGGCTTCTTCATAGAAACAAGAAAGAGCCACCACCTGGACAAGGAGTTAAGGGCCAAACTGTAACACATTATTGACATAATCCGTGGTGACCAATATAACACCGATTTTTATGAAAGAGTTCTGGGATAATCTGATAAATTATAGACCAGTACCACTATTAGTGCCAGGCAAAATGACAGAAACTATTATAAAAGAATAGAAATTACTGATTACATAAACATGGTTTAATGGGACAGAGTTAAAATGACTTAAATATCCTATAATCCACTCAGGTGAAGGGGGGCTACATTCAACACTAGTGTAATATATTGATCAATCTATCTTCAGGAAAAAAGGCCTCAGAGTTTGGAGCTCTACGTGAAGTCTTGTCATCGACTGGTACTGTGAGCGTAGTTACGTTCCATATTTTTGCTCAATAGTTCGATCATTGGCCAAAAACCTGAATCTCTATATTAAGTATTTTTTTGTTTTATATTTTTCTTTTTCTATTAGTCTTTAATATTCAGTCACTTAGTGTTCACTTAAGACCTTATTTAAGAATTTGTACAGTAGACCACCCCAACAGTTTGAAAAGAACAGATGATTATTTATCTTTATCAATTTCTTTTTTCATATGTCACTCAATACCACATACAGTCCAATCACAAAGAAAAACATTTAAAGTGCCAGTGGGATATCAGATTACCCTCCAAGAAGCATAGCTCTAAAGGGTTACTTCCTCATATTTCCCGAAGGCACATCTATTTTTATTCTATTCCTTTTCTTCACTTTTTTTTATTAATCTTTCATTCTTGTATAAATATTTTCTTTTAATAAATAGTTTCTTTCAATAAATATTTCACTTAGCTTAGTGAAGAAAAGGAATACAATAAAAATAGATGTGCCTTCGGGAAATATGAGGAAGCGGTCTCAAACACGCGGGCCACATGCGGCCCCCCAGGGACTATTCTGCGGCCCGCGATCTGTCCTCTCCACAAATTTTCCAATTGTGGAGAGGACAATCGCGTACAGACCACTACTGCTGTAACTGGACTTGCAGAAGTCTCTCTGGAGGGAATGTCGGCAAATGGCTCGCGGCTCGCCTAAAGCAGGGGTCCCCAATCTACTTCCCTTCCCGTCTCACTGCCCTCCCCCAAACCACTGCAATCGGGGAACAGGCCAGCGCCGAGGTCTTAGCTCTCCCTGCTTATCTTCCCCAGCTCGGAGCCGACCAATTCCTCTCCGACGTTACAATTGACGTCGGGTGGCGAGAATTGGTCGGCCCCGCGCTGGGGAAGATAAGTAGGGAGAGCTAAGACCTCGGCGCTGGCCTGTTCCCCGATTGCGGCGGTGGCGGCCTGTTCCCCAATGGTGGTGGCTTGGGGGAGGGCAGGGAGAAATAAAGAAAGAAAGGAGGGGACAGGGAGAAATAAAGAAAGAAAGGAGGGGACAGGGAGAAAGAAAGAAAGAAGGGAGACGGGACACAGACAGAAAATAGCATGGAGAGAGAAAGACAGAAAGAAAGGGCGGGCATGGAGAAAGAAAAAAGAAAGAAAGGGGGATGGAGAGAGAGAGAAAGACAGACATATAGAAAGAAAGGGGACATGGAGAGAGAGAAAGAAAGAAGGCGGCAGGGTGAAAGAAATAAAAAGTTGGGGGAGGGAAGGAGACAGATGCCAGACCAGGGGAAAGGAAGGAGGGAGGAAGAGAAAGGAAAGAAAGAGATGTCAGACCATGGAAATAGGAACGGAAGAAGAGAGAGATAGAAGGGAAGGTAAGACATGGAAACGTAGATTTTAAAAAGAAAGCAGAAAAATTGAATATTAAGTTAATGCCAAAGACGGATGCAAGGCAGAAAGTGAAGACGGAGAGAAAAACAGTCAAAGGACATGAAGGCCCTGGAAACATAGTTAAAAGCACAGAAAAATAAAGTCACCAGCCAACAAAGGTAGGGAAAATGATTTTATTTTCAATATAGTGATTAAAATGTGTCAGTTTTGAGAAAGGAAAGATATTAAACTTTAAATGTGAGGGCTGCAGAAAAAATAGGGTACTTGGAGGGCCGCAGAAAAAATAGTTAATGATAATTTTGCATAAGGTAAAAACTTTTTATAGTTTATAAATCTTTCCTTTAACTGTTAAAGGAAAGATTTATAAACTATAAAGAGTTTTACCTCATGCAAAGTAGTTATTTCTTTAATAAGACATTAACTATTTTTTCTGCAGCCCTCCAAGTACCTACAAATCCAAAATGTGGCCCCACTAAGGGTTTGAGACCACTGCTTTAGAACTATGCTGCTTGGAGGGTAATCTGATATCCCATTGGCACTTTAAATGTTTTTCTGTGTGATTGGACTGTATGTGGTAGTGAGTGAAGATTAAAGACAACAGAGATAGTATAAAGGTTTTCTCATATGTGCTATCTAGTAAACAGCCGGAACCATAACCGGAGCCGATGCAGCCAGCGTTTTGCAGAACATAATTTAACCCGCTGCTTCAGGGCCAGTAGTTATCCTTACTTTGTTCTGTCAGTAGTTTTCAGAGTCAATATGGACTGAGTCAAGAGAAATCTTACTTCACCAATTTGGTATATGTCTTTGAAAATATGAAAAAAACACATGGATAATGGTCAGCTGGTTGAGCAATGTATCTAGATTTTCAGAAAGCTTTTGACAAAGTCCCTCAGAAAATTAAAGGGCTATGGTGGGATAAGTGGACATTTTCCATTCTGGATTTTAAAGTTAGTAGGATTAAATGGTCACTTCTCTTAATGGAGGAAAGTGAACAGTGGAGTACACCAGGGAATGGTGCTTTTTAGCATATTTATAAATGATCTGGAAACAGGAATAAAGAGTGAGGTGATCAGATTTGTTGATGACAGTTATTCATGGTAAATCATAAGAAGGTTGTGAGAAATTGTTAAGATCACCTTTTAAAACTGGGCATCCAAATGGCAGATGAAATTTAATGTGGATAAATGCCAAGTGATCCACATTGGGAAGAATAATCCAAATCATAGCTACTTTATGCTAGGTTCCATATTAGAAGTCACCACCCAAGAAAAAAAATCTAGGTGATTAAACATAAGAACAACATAAGAACATAAGAACTGCCTTCTCCAGATCAGACCTTCGGTCCATCAAGTCCGGCGATCCGCACACGCGGAGGCCCTGCCGGGTGTACACCTGGCTTAATTTATAGTCCACCATATCCTTATATGCCTCTCTTAAGGAGATATGCATCTAGTTTGCTCTTGAAGCCTAGGACGGTCGATTCCGTCATAATCTCCTCTGGGAGGGCATTCCAGGTGTCAACCACTCTCTGAGTGAAGCAGAACTTCCTGACATTAGTCCTGAACCTGTCCCCCCCTTAGCTTCATTACATGTCCTCTAGTCCGTGCCAAATTGGACAATGTAAATAATCTTCTCTGCTCTATTTTGTCGATTCCTTTCAGTATTTTGAAGGTCTCGATCATATCCCCACGCAGTCTCCTTTTCTCAAGGGAGAACAATCCTAGTGTTATAAGTCTGTCCTCGTATTCCAGTTTCTCCATACCCTTCACCAGTTTTGTTGCTCGTCTCTGCACCCTCTCCAGCAGTTTTATATCCTTCTTTAGGTAGGGAGACCAATGTTGGACGCAGTATTCCAAGGGTGGTCTGACCATTGCCCTATAAAGCGGCATTATAACTTTCTCCGATCTACTCGAGATTCCTTTCTTTATCATGCCCAACATTCTATTTGCCTTCTTTGCCGCTGCCGCGCATTGTGCCGACGGCTTCAGGGTCCTATCTATCAGTACACCCAGGTCCTTTTCTTGTTCACTCTTCCCCAGAGTTGCACCTGACATTGTATACTCGTATTCCTTATTTTTATTGCCTAAATGCATTACCTTGCATTTCTCCACATTGAACTTCATCTGCCATTTCTCCGCCCATGTTTCTAACCGACACAAGTCGCTCTGGAGTTTCTCTCTATCATCCTGCGATCTGATTGCCCGGCATAGTTTTGTATCGTCTGCAAACTTGATGATCTCACTGGATGTTCCTTCCTCCAGGTCATTGATATAAATATTAAAAAGGATCGGCCCAAGTACCGAGCCCTGGGGTACACCACTAGTCACTTTCTCCCAGTTGGAGAACTTCCCATTTAAGCCCACTCTCTGCTTTCGGTTTTCCAGCCATTTGCCTATCCACCTTTGTATATCCCCCTCTATGCCATGGCTTTGTAGTTTCCTGAGAAGTCTTTCGTGTGGAACTTTGTTGAACACTTTCTGGAAGTCCAAGTATATTATGTCCACCGGCTTCCCACTATCAATTTGCTCGTTCACGGTCTCAAAAAATTGGAGTAAATTCGTCAAACATGATTTCCCTTTCCTGAATCCATGTTGACTGGGTTTCATCAAGTCGTGTGCGTCCAAGTGCCGGACTATGCTATCCTTGATCAGTGCTTCAACCATCTTGCCAGGGACAGACGTAAGACTCACAGGTCTATAGTTGCCCGGTTCCCCTCTCGATCCTTTTTTGAAAATTGGGGTGACGTTCGCTATCCTCCAGTCGTCCGGTATCTGTCCAGTTCTGATTGTCAGGTTTGCAAGTTTTTGCAATAACTCTCCGATTTCAGCCTTCAATTCCTTTAAGACTCTCGGATGAATCCCATCCGGTCCAGGGGATTTGTCACTTTTAAGTTTGTCGATCTGATAGTATATCTGGTCTAAGTCCATTTCAACTGTGGTGAGGCTGTCTTCTATTTCTCCTGCAAACACTTTCTCCGCTTCAGGTATTGTTGAGGTGTCCTCCTTCGTAAAGACGGACGCAAAGAAGGAATTTAGTTTGTCTGCGATTTGTTTATCTTCCTTGATGTACCCTTTTCTCCCCTGGTCGTCCAGGGGTCCCACTGCCTCTTTTGCAGGTTTTTTTCCTTTCACGTATCTAAAGAAGGGCTTGAAGTTTTTGGCCTCCTGGGCTATTTTTTCCTCATATTCCTGTTTTGCATCCCTCACCGCCTTGTGACATTTCTTCTGATCATCTTTATGTTTGTTCCAGGCTTCGGTTGTCTTTATGCATTTCCATTTTTTGAAAGAGTCCTTCTTTTCTTTTATGGCTTCCTTCACCTGTATGGTAAGCCATGCCGGTTCTCTTTTGCTCTTTGTTCTCCGATCTTTGGAAATCCTCGGAATGTAGAGATCTTGTGCTTCTGTGATAGTATTTTTCAGTAGGGTCCATGCCTGATCAACCGTTTCAAGTTTGTCCACCATCTTCTCGAGTCGTTTTTCTACCATGGCTCTCATGCTATCGTATTTACCCTTTTTAAAGTTCAAGGTGGTGGTTAAGGTTTTGGCATGTTTCCCTTTCCTGATGTCAAGTTTAAAGTTGATTACATTGTGATCACTCGTTCCCAGTGGAACCATGACTTCCACTTCTGTTATCGGTCCCGTGAGGCCATTTAGGACCAAGTCCAAGGTGGCGTTGCCTCTTGTCGGCTCTTTTACCATTTGTTCCAGGAAGCAATCCCCTAGCACCTCCAGGAACTTGGCTTGCATTATACATTGAAATCTTCTGCTCAGTGTGTGGCACTGACCAGAAAAGGAAACAGAATGCTAGAAATTATTAGGAAAGAGACAGAAAATAAGAAAGAATATTATAATACCTTTGTTACTGCTCTATCTTATCTTGAATACTGTGTGAAATTCTGGCTACCAAATTTCAAAAAAGATAGTGAAATTAGAAAATTTCAAAGAAGAACAACCAAAATGATTAAAGGGCTAGAATTCCTCTCTTATAAGTAAAAGGTTAGGGCTTTTCAGCTTGGAGAGGGGAAGCTATGATAAGAGGCCAACAAAATCCTGAGCGGAGTTGAACAGGTACATATGAATTGTTTAAATCATTCAAAAAGTAAGTTACACGGTTAATACTTTTAAAACAAATAGGATAAATTATTGATTCTACTTAACGAATTAAGCTCTGGAACTCATTACTGGATGAAATGGTAAAAGCAATTAGCATGATTTGAAAAGGTTCTTAGAGGAAAAGTCCATAAACTGTCAATAAGGTAGATATATGGGGAAAGCCACTGTTTATTCCTGGGGTCAGAAGCATGGAATCTTGTTATTTGTGACCCAAGTTTGGCCACTACTGAAAGCAAGATATTGGTCTAGATCAGGGATCTCGAAGTCCTTCCTTGAGGGCCGCAATCCAGTCGGGTTTTCAGGATTTCCCCAATGAATATGCATTGAAAGCAGTGCATGCACATAGATCTCATGCATATTCATTGGGGAAATCCTGAAAATCCGACTGGGTTGCGGCCCTCAAGGAGGGACTTCGAGATCCCTGGTCTAGATGGACTATTGATCTGACCCAGAATTGCAAGTCTTATGTTCTTAAGGCCTAAACCATGCTCCACACCCTGCTGTAGAAAGACCAAACTAGTGAACATGGTACTTTCAACAATGAAGCTTGCCTGTGAGAGCACCAGCCCTCAAACAGTTTCCACATGTGCACCTAAGCAGAGGCTATAACAAACAAAAAGGGAGCAAGACCCTCCATGAAGATGGGACCCTGCTGGAGGATCTCACAGGTCCTTGTTAAACGAAAAAGCACTGAAGGTCCGTGCACCATAGGCATCGTGGCCAATCCGCTGCCACTAAAACCACCAATAAGGGATAACTACTGTCAATAGAACCTGACATTTTACTGTTACTCTTAGCATTTTATACATTTCCTTCCTGTACCACTACCTCTTACCTTTTTGCTCATATTCGGTGGTTCCATTCATTTAAATTGCTACAGCCCATGTACATTGATAAGTGGTGTAGCCCTTTTGGTCTTTTTAAAAGCACGGAAACAGCTGTTGGCATCTTGTGAATAAATAGAATGTCAACATATACTTTGGCTAGAACTTCATTGGTCTACCTCTACTTTCTGATTCATTGATTGTCCATGTAGGGGTTTCCATTCTTTCTTTAATCTGAATTTGACTAATTAAAACCAAACAAAAATAATAAATCTCTTTTAGAAACATGATGGCAGATAAAGGCCAGATGTCCCATCCAGTCTGCCCTTCCACACTATCTATTATCTCCTCTTCTCCCTGAGAGATCCCACATACCTGTCCCATGCTATCTTAAATTCAGGAACAGTTTCATCTCCACCGCTTCCACTGGGAGACTATTCTAAGCATCTATCACCATTTCTGTAAATAACTATTTTCTTTATTGAAATTTAACAAATTCAACAAGAAGCACAAGAAATGCATAAAGAAAATCAAAACAATTAAGGAAATCTTCAATTAACATAAAAATTGCTATCTTCCTTAGACCCCCCAATAGTAAGGAGGACAGATCTTGGTAAAGAGAAGAAAATCACATAAATAAAAATAGGAAATAGGCTTAACAAAAGGTCCCAGTATCCATAAGAGTGGTTCTTAATCTCTCCCAAACATTCACGTCACCAACTTCTTCATATCCAAGAATATTCTCAGTTGTTCTGGTGCATAGAAAACATATTTCATTCCTAAGTACTTAATCATACACTTGCATGGGTATGCCAAAAGGAATGAGGCACCAATACTCAGTGCCTCGGGTCTCATTGCAAGAAATAGTTTTCATCTTTCTTGTGTTTGGCGGGTTAAATCAGGAAACATCCAAACTTTATCGTGGAATAATGCTTGTAAATTCCGATAATACAATTTGAATATAGCGTTAACATCTTGCTCGAATAGAAGAGAGACCAATAAAGTAGCTCATTCAGTTGTTTCAAGCAAGTCTGTAATATTTAAATTTTCCTGGCCATTTGTATTAATTTGTCCCATATCTGGATTTACTTTTTTAAATGGCACATAGTAAATTTTATTTAATGGTGGAAAAGCTTCCAAGGAAAATTTCAAAACTTCATTCAGATATTTTTTAAATAAATCCAGAGAAGACATTCATGGTGATTTAGGAAAATTTAACAAAAGGATATTCAATCTGCGGTTAAAATTTTCCAGTTGTTCTATCTTTCAATTAAAAAAAACTTTGGGCTTCTTTTACTAAGCTGCGCTAGCGGTTTTAGCGCACACTTAGCGCGTGCTACACGCTAATGCCTCCATAGAGCTGGCATTAGTATTTTTGGTGTAGCGCAGGGGTTAGCATGCGCTAATCTTCAGCGCGCGCTAAAACCGCTAGCACAGCTTAGTAAAAGGAGCCCTTTGTCTTTTACAATTTCAGATGTTAAGTCTTGGAGAGTATCCACCTTTTCTTTAACTTGCTTTAAATCTGAGGCAAAGTCTTCTTTTATACTTTCCACTTTTTTCTCTAAAGAAGTAACAATACTTACAAGCAGAGAAGTATCTTGAGAAGATTTGGTAACATTACTGTTTAGGTGCTGGTGAATTTCCCATATGTTCTCCAGAGTTATCACCGGCGGTTTTATTAGCTGGGAGCTAACTCCAACTCCCAGCTCTGCCTGCTTTCCCATGTTCCTTGTTCACATGAGAGTCCTCACGAGACTTCCCCAGCACTGGCGCGTTGAGAGCAGGGCACGGTGAAGTAACGACTCCCAGAAGTGAAAGGGGTATTTCGAAGTTTAGCTCCTCGGCTTCTCCTCCACACACCTCCGGACCCTTCCTGGGACCTCAAAGTAGTGGCGAACTCCAAAATAGAGCGCTGGGCAGGGGAAGACGTTCTGACCATCGAGGGCACGGAATGAACACTTCCTTTCCGTTTGGTGTGCAACATAGCGATCAGATAAGAGTTAGTCTGCAAACTCTGCCTTGCTCAATCAGAGACACCGTCACTTGTCCGCCACCATCTTAGATCTGAATAACTATTTTCTTACGTTACTCCTGAGCCTATCACCTCTTAACTTCATCCTATGCCCTCTCCTTCTGGAGTTTTCCTTCATTTGAATACTACTTCCAAAAGCCTTCAATATTTCTCAGTTTGAACCATTTGCTGGAAGACTGCAGGTACAGTTAATCATTTTAATTGTATTATTTTTTGTTGTAATAAATATTTTTTGAATGAATGATTGAATTTATGAATGAATATCTAGTGTGATTGTTTTACTTTACTATTAAAAAAATACTTATTGTAAGTCGCTGTGACCTTTAGCATTCAGTGGGATATTAAATATACAATAAACAAACATTTAGAACTAATAATCCATATAAGCAATAACTGTCACTATTCATGCATATAAATGTAGACATTGTATTTAGTTAGCTTAAGTTATACAGTATTCAGAACAGCTTAATTTCATGTTCTACCTATAACCTATGACTTCAGTAGTAAGTAAACTAATGGAAATGCTTCTTAAGTGGATAATGAGATTTCTAGACTAAAATGGACTGCAGGACCTAAAGCAACATCCTATATAATAAAACCCTAGAGCGCTCATGCGCTCTTGAAATTTCGTGATCTCTGCCGCCGTGATTTCTGATCCGTGGCAGCCAATTCGGCAGCAGGGAAAATTCTGGCGACTCCCCTCCTCCCGCCCTCACTCATCAATCGCTGGAGGAAGCGCAGGCAAGCTCTCTCCCAGCTCGCGTCCTCGCCGCCCCGATTGGTGCTGGTGGCGGCTGCCGGGAGGAGGGCTTCGTGGAGCACTGCCGCACGCCAACACCTTCACAGTCTCCTTAGCGTCCTCGCCGCCCTGATTGCCGCTTCCGCGACGCAGGCGGGAATAGGAAAGGGTAAGGGAGCCGAGTCAGCAGAGGTTGGGCTGGGAGGGAAGAGAAGCGGTCTGCCTCGGGTTTTTCAAAGCCTGGCTTCTTCGGGCAGCAGCAGCGTTTACAATTCGCTGCTGTTGCCAGCTTTAGGCCTTCCTCTCTGGCGGGTCCTGCCTACTTTCTGTTTCAGGAAGATGATCCGACAGAGAGGAAGACCTGAAGCCGGCAACAGCAATGAATTGTGAATGCTGCTGCTGCCCGATGAAGTTCAAGGAGGAAAGGGAGCAGAGGGGGAGAGAATGGCTTGGAGGGAAGAAGAGATGGCAGGGAAAAGGAAAGGGGAAAGGAAGGAGGAGATGCCATATGGAACAGAGAGAGAGAGGGCGGACACTGGATGGAAAGAGAAGAGAGGACAGTGAATGGAAGGGGCAAGACAGAGGGTGAACAGTAGATAGAAGGGGTAGAGAGAGGGAGACAGACACTGAATGGAAGTATGAGGGAGAGGAGGGACAGCCACTGAATGGAAGTCTGAGGGACAGGGGGAGCAGACGTTGGAAGGAAGTGGGGAGGAGAAAGAAAAAAGGGCACATGCAGGATTGAGGGAAGAGGATAGAGTTAGAAATAAAGATAGACAGGGGGCCAGGGAGAGACAGACAGAAAGAATGACAGACAGACAGCATCCAAGGAGAGAGAGACAAATAAAAAAAAAAAAACACAGACATGTACTCTAGCACCCGTTAATGTAACGGGCTTAAACACTAGTGGTTTTATAAGAGGTAGGCCTTGTCAGACAAATCTGATTGATTTCTTTGACTGGGTGACCAAACAGTTGGATTTAGGAGAGACGCTAGATATGATTACTTGACATGGCTCCGCATAGGCAGTTGATAAAGCACAGTTACTTACCGTAACAGGTGTTATCCAGGGACAGCAGGCATATATTCTCACATGTGGGTGACGTCATCTACGGAGCCCCGATGCGGAAGCATTTTCAAGCAAACTTGATTGAAGATTTAAGTTTGCTCTGCTGCTCCACGCATGCGTGCCTTCCTGCTCCACTAGGGGGTGCATCCCCTCGTGGTCTCCAGTTCACTTAACTAGCCAAGAAGCCAACCTCGGGGAGGTGGGCGGGTTGTGAGAATATATGCCTGCTGTCCCTGGATAACACCTGTTACGGTAAGTAACTGTGCTTTATCCCAGGACAAGCAGGCATGATATTCTCACATGTGGGTGACCTCCAAGCTTACTGAAGAGGGATGGAGGGAAGTTGGCAATTTAAGCAAATAGATTTCGCAATACCGATTGGCCGAACCGGCCATCGCTTCTGGACAGGGAGTCCAGACAGTAGTGGGAGGTGAAGGTATGAACCGAAGACCATGTGGCAGCCTTGCAGATTTCCTCAATAGGTGTGGACCTGAGGAACGCTACGGAGGCTGCCATCGCTCGGACTTTGTGTCCCGTTACTCGACCATGCAGTGCGAGACCAGTCTGAGCGTAGCAAAAGGAGATGCAATCGGCCAACCAGTTGGACAAGGTGCGTTTGGAAACTGGGTGGCCTAACCGGTTTGGGTCGAAGGACAGAAACAGTTGTGGGACTTTCCGGTGTGGCTGGGTGCGTTGGAGGTAAAAGGCCAACGCTCTTTTGCAGTCAAGAGTGTGGAGCGCCACTTCTCCAGGGTGAGAGTGGGGCTTGGGGAAAAACACGGGTAAGACGATGGACTGATTGAGATGGAAATCAGACACTACTTTAGGTAGGAACTTTGGATGGGTGCGGAGTACCACCTTGTTGTGATGGAATACCATGAAGGGTGGGTCCGCTACCAGCGCTTGTAGCTCACTAACCCGCCGTGCGGAGGTGAGCGCGAGTAAGAAAATTACCTTCCAAGTGAGGAATTTTGGATGGCATTTGTCTAGTGGCTCAAATGGGGGTTTCATTAATTGAGCCAGAACCACGTTAAGGTCCCAAACCACCGGGGGAGGTTTGAGAGGGGGGTGGACGTTCAGCAGACCCTTCATGAAGCGAGTGACTAAGGGATGGAGCGAGAGGGCTTTCCCTTCCAGGGGCTGATGAAAGGCCGCAATCGCACTGAGGTGTACTCGAATGGAGTTGGTCTTTAGGCCGGAATGAGATAGTTGAAGTAGATAGTCAAGGACCAGGGGGACGGGGACCGACACCGGGTCCTGGCTGTGGGAGGAGCATCAGGTTGAGAATCTGGTCCACTTTTGGGAGTAGCAGGTTCTCGTCGAGGTTTTTCTGGAGGCCTCCAATATCTCCTTGACTGATTGAGACACGGGGAGAGCTGTCAGGGGGAGAGAAACCAAGCATTCAGATGAAGAGACTGAAGATTGGGATGTAACAGTGAACCCTGACCCTGTGACAGTAGAGAGGGAAACAGAGGCAGAGGCAGTGGATCTCTGACACTGAATTGAAGTAGCAGGGAAAACCACGGCTGGCGTGGCCAGCGAGGGGCAATCAGGATCAGGGTGGCTTGTACTGTTTTCAGGTGGACAAGCGTCCGCAGTATCAGAGGAAACGGCGGGAACGCGTATAGGAACCTTCCCTCCCAGTCGAGGAGGAAGGCGTCGGCCTCGAGTCGGTCCGGGGAGTATATCCGGGAGCAGAAGAGAGGCAGCTTGTGATTGTGAGGGGACGCGAACAGGTCTATTTGAGGTGTCCCCCACCGTTCGAACACTCCTCGCAGGATCTGAGAGTGTAGTGACCACTCGTGTGGCTGGAGGAGACGGCTGAATCTGTTCGCCAGGCAGTTTTGTTCTCCTTGTATGTACACCGCTCGAAGGAAGGTGTTGTTGGAGATTGCCCATTTCCAGAGGCGCAGGGCTTCCCGACAAAGGGGCCAAGACCCTGTCCCCCCTTGTTTGTTTACGTAGTACATCGCTACCTGGTTGTCGGTTCGGATGAGAACCACTCGGTCGTGGAGCAGATGTTGGAAGGCTACAGCTGCGAGATAGATGGCCCGAAGTTCTAGCACGTTGATGTGGCAGCGACGGTCTTGTGCTGACCACATTCCTTGGGTGCGTAGGCCGTCCAGATGGGCTCCCCAAGCGTACTCCGACGAGTCCGTGGTGAGTACCTTGCTGTGGGGTGGGGTGAGGAAGAGCAAACCTTTGGAAAGATTTGAAGAGTCGGCCCACCAGCGGAGCGATCGTTGCAATGAAGGAGTCACTGTCACTGAGTGGTCGATCGGGTCCCGGTCTTGACGCCATTGAGACGCCAGGGTCCATTGAGGGATTCTCAGATGGAGGCGGGCGAAGGGTGTGACATGGACGGTGGAGGCCATGTGGCCCAGAAGAGTCATCATCTGTCGGGCTGATACTGAGGTCAGCAGGGAGATCCTTCGGCTCAAACTTACTAACGCCTCCAGGCGCGGAGGGGGGAGGAAGGAACGGAGGCGAACCGTGTCCAGCGTGGCCCCGATGAACTGTAGGGACTGCGAGGGGCGTAGTTGAGATTTTGGGAAGTTTATTTCGAACCCCAGACTTTGTAGGTAGGTAATAGTCTGTTGGGTCGCTGAGATAACCCCTTCCCTGGACGGGGCTTTGATTAGCCAGTCGTCCAGGTAGGGGAATACCTGGAGGCCCTGGGAACGTAAGGTTGCTGCTACCACCACGAGGCACTTGGTGAAGACCCGAGGTGATGATGCTAGTCCGAAGGGGAGGACTCGGTATTGTAGGTGCCAGTCCCCTACTTGGAAGCGCAAGAACTTGCGGTGAGCGGGGTGCACTGGGACATGTGTGTACGCCTCCTTGAGATCGAGGGAGCAGAGCCAGTCGCCCTCGTCGATCAGGGGGTAAAGTGTTGGTAGTGAGAGCATCCGAAACTTTTCCCGTACCAGGAATTTGTTGAGGCGTCTCAAGTCTAGTATTGGGCGTAGGTCTCCCGTTTTTTTCGGTACCAGGAAGTAGCGGGAGTAGAAGCCCTTCCCCCGTTGGTCGGGGGGAACCTTCTCCACTGCTCTCAGGCGAAGCAGGTCTCGAGCTTCGGAGAGGAGTAGGGGTAGCTGAGTCCGGTTTGGAGGGCAATTCCTTGGGGGATTGTCCGGAGGAATGGCCCGAAAGTTGAGAGAGTACCCTGATGAGATCACGCCAAGGACCCATGCGTCCGACGTGATTTGTTCCCAGTGAGGGTAAAAAGCTTTGAGTCGACCCCCGATGGGAAGGTGGCCTGGGACTATGGCGGAGGGGGCCCACCCCCTTCCGCGTGTCCCGTCAAAAGGACGGGGATGGTTTGGTGGTCGCGGGCGGTTGGGACTTGGGCATGGCCCTGTGGTGGGCTTGCGGACGTCTGGGTGGGGGCCGCGAGAAAGCAGGGGTGGACTTTTGTGGGTAGCGGCGCGGAGGGGCCCTGTATGGCCTGTACGCTGGCGGTTTGGGCTTTTGCCGGACAAGGGAGGCAAACGAGCGTTCATGTTCGGAGAGGCGTTTTGTCGCCGCCTCGATAGTGTCATCGAACAATTCCTTTCCCACGCAGGGGAGGTTAGCCAACCGGTCCTGTAAGTTGGGGTCCATGTCGACCAGGCGCAGCCAGGCTAGTCGGCGCATGGCGATAGCGAAGGCTGCTTCTCTGGAGGAGAGTTCGAAGCCATCGTAGGCCGCGTGGAATAGATGAAGGCGCAGGTTGGAGAGGGACTCTAAAAGCAGGCCGAACGTTCCTTGCCGGGAGGCCGGTAGGTCAGTCTCAAAGGCTCTCAATAGTCCAATGAGGTGTTTGAGGTATGATGTGAAGGTGAAAGTGTAGCTTTGCACCCTAGAGGCCATCATTGCGTTTTGGTATAGTCTCCTGCCGAACTTATCCAGGGTTCGGCCTTCTCGGCCTGGGGGGACCGCTGCTGAGACCCGGGACGGGTGAGCCTTTTTCAAGGAGGATTCTACTAGCAGCGATTGGTGGGAGAGCTGTGGTTGCTCGAATCCCGGGTAAGGTACTGTGCGGTACTTGGCCTCCATTTTGGAGGGTACGGCCGTGACCATGTAGGGGGTCTCCAGGTTCCTGAAGAAGGCCTGTTGGAGTACCGGGTTGGGTGGTAAGCGAAGGGACTCTCTGGGCAGTGATGGCATATCCAGCTCCGCCAGGTACTCCTTAGAGTATCTGGAGTCGGACTGGAGGTCTAAGTCCAATGCGTGGCCCATGTCTTGGACAAAGCGAGTGAAGGATGGGCGAGATGTCCCCGGGGCCCCGTGCGGGGTCGGGGAACGAGACCTTCGTCGGGTGGAGAAGGATAGGGAGGCTTCCCTCGAGTATCGAGGTTCATGCTCTGATCCATGCTCCAAGACTGGGGAAGCACTGTGAGAGTGTTCCGGGGTTGTCGATCTTCGGCGTCTCGGTGAGCCCCTCGGAGACGATGCCGGGGTTAGGGGCACCGATCGATGTCGGATCGGTGACCTCGATCCGGACTCCCTCGGAGAATACATCCGAGGGGGAGTTCGGAGGATGCGCGGGTTGGAGAGTGATAACTCAGCCACCCTTAGTGGTCCCGTACGAGGTGTGGGGGAACGGCCTCGTAGAGTTGGTGAACCTCGGGCCTTCTTGGAGGTATGGCGGTTCGAGGTTTCTGTCGTTCTAGCCCGACGTTTTGCCCCTCGGCGGTCTGCGGAGGGGGAACGTCTCGGGTGCCTCGGCGAGGAGTCCGAGGAGGATGGGATGCGGCGAGGATTGCGCACCCTTCCTCGAGGTTGTTCGGTGCGAGGCTCAGGCTGGTCTGGCACATTCGAGGTCGAGGCCGATTGAAACTGGGCCATTGCAGCGGACAGCTCCGACGTGATCATCGCTCGGAGTAGGTCTTGGAAGACGGGCACGGACAGCATCGAAGGCATGTCCACTGCCTCGGTGCGCTCCACCGGGGGCGACCTCGTATCAGAGTATTCCCGTGTGGTGGAGGCACGGCCCGAAGGCTTGGAGGGCTTAGGCGGGGCTGTAAGCATGGGGCTTCCGCCATGCGTCGCCATTGTCCCCGAAGCTGGCTTCTTCGCTGTTACAGAACCTGAAGAGGGGACTTACCCGGAGCCGAGGCTTTCTGTTGTCCCGAGGACTTCGGGGTCGAGTCTCGAGGGGATGCCGAGGTATCCGGGGCCGAGGTCAAGGCCGGGGCCGAGGCCGGGGCCGACCTCGAGGCCGAGGTGGAGGGTTGGTCCGGGGTGAAGAGGTCCGCCATGCGGGCTTTTCTTCGGCGGAGGGCCCTGTTTTGGAAAATAGCGCACTGGGGGCAGGAGTCGGTTGGATGAGCCGCCCCCAGACAGAGGATGCACCGGCGATGCGGATCTGTGAGAGAAAGAAGCCGCTCGCACCGGGTGCACTTTTTAAAGCCGGTCAGAGGCCGGGACATTAAATCGAAAGTAGCCGCGGCTCGATTAGCCACGCGGCCACGGGGACCCGGAAGCCTCCGGGTCGTTGAAAACGAAGCAGGAATCAAGTAAGAAAGGTAAAGAATTCGCGCACAGCGACTTAATCGTGAAAAAACAAGAAAAAAATCGCGGTGCTAGAAGGCAGTTGGGGCAGAGCCTGAAAAACACGGCTTCTAGGCTCGCGGAAAAATTTGAACTGGAGACCACGAGGGGATGCACCCCCTAGTGGAGCAGGAAGGCACGCATGCGTGGAGCAGCAGAGCAAACTTAAATCTTCAATCAAGTTTGCTTGAAAATGCTTCCGCATCGGGGCTCCGTAGATGACGTCACCCACATGTGAGAATATCATGCCTGCTTGTCCTGGGATAAATAAACTGAATGTCCTAGGTATGGGCACTAAAGCGACAAACTGAATTAAAAACTGGTTAAATGGAAGGAGATAAAGGGTAGTGGTAAATGGAATTTGCTGTGAGGAGGATGTTGTTAGTGGAGTGCCGCAGGGATATATCCTTGGGCTGGCTCTTTTTAACATATTTGCGAATGATATTGCAGAAGGACCGTCTGGTAAAGCTTATCTTTTTGCAGATGACAACAAACTCTAACAGGGTAGACACCCTGGAAGGTGTGGATAACATGAGAAGGGATCTAGCAAAGTTTGAAAAATGGTACAGTAAGATTTAAGGGTAAAAATGCAGGGTCATGCACTTGGGGCTGCAAAAATTCAAAAGAACAATATACTATAGGAAACAAAGTACAGTACTTCTGTGTTGAAAGAAGAGCGGGGCTTGGGGGTGATTGTGTCTGATGATCTTAAGATGACAAAACAGGTAGAAAAGGCGATGGTCAAAGCCAGGAGGATGCTCAGGGAGAGAAATGACCAGTAGTAAAAAGAAGGTAATAGTGCCATTGTATAAATTTCTGCTGAAACCCCATTTGGAATACTGTGTGCAATTCTGATGACCACACCTTTAAAAAGATATAAATAGGATGGAGTCAGTCCAGAGGGCTGCTACAAATTTGGTTGGTGGTCTTGTCATAAAGCATATGAGAACAGACTTATAGAGCTCAATTTGTATACTCTGGAAGAAAGGCAGGAAAGAAGGGCTTATGACAGATAGTGCAGGCAGGGGCTGGACATACTCTGGTAAGTCATGGGATGCAAAATCACTCCCCCTGCACTTTTCAGTCCATCCCCTTATTTCAGTTCACATTCAGAAGTGCAAAAGAAACCACACAGACTCCAGAGGTAAAATAACCCAAACTGGAAAGCTTTACTGGAACTCAGCAAAAGTGTTCAGCTTCAAAAACAATGTCCAAACAGATGTACAATGTCAAACTGTCCCTTTGCAAGGGATGGTTGGTTTTATGAAAACCTGACTAGTTGTTAAAATCAATCAGCTATTTACACTGTTGCTGTCCTCCTATCCCCATCTCAATTGGCAACTCCAGAGAAGGCAGAACTATCTGGTTCTTCTCCAGATAGTTATGAAAAATCAAAAGCAATCAAATTATGAAAACCAGTTACCACACTGTGATCCAGTCAGGATCTTTCCCAGTTGTCACATCCAACATCAGCGACACGGACCTCCCTCTCCGTCCTTCTTCCTGGAGCATGCAGTATCTCTTCCACCTGCCTTCGGTCTTACCGAAGGCACTCTTGCGTTGCTCAGCTCTCGAAATCACTCTGGAGCTCACTCTTGCTACTCTGTTCTCCTGACAGGGGTAGTCTCCAAACACCCAAAGTTTGCCCAGCCTTCTTTGGTGATACCTCATGGGATGCTCCCTCACCTCTCCTAGTCAGTGGCTGGGAACATGGAAGACCAAAGACCCTTGGCCTAGCAACATAGGTACTTTTATCCCCTTTACTCTCCTCCCTCCAATAACCACACTGTAACTTCTACTAACATATCAATGCACTGGCTATACCACTTCTCCAGGCATCCAGCACTCCTCCCCGGCTCTGCACTCTCATTCCTCAGGGGGATTACGTATGTCTCTATTCCAACCTATGCTGTCTCCCCTGGTCTTCGCCTTTAAGTCTATGCATGCGTTTTATGCAAGTTATTTGTAGAACCGGTGCGAATTAATAAAAAGAAAGACGACTTATGCATCAGCATCGGTTTTGCAACACTTACCGCTTTGGTGGTAAAACCTACCGTAGCACTGTGCAAGCAAGTCCTCGGAGTCTTGCCTCCGTGCGAGCGTCAGCTTGAGCCCAGCTGCTGAATTTAGTTGAAGGGAATCGGACTCGGTCCTCGGAGGACCCTGGCAGGTAGCTGATCGCCCGTGCAGTTCTCTACATCCCCCGCCGCTTTCCTTCCCTGGCGACCCGCCCTCGTGCGAGACGAACGCGTTCTCCATTCGCCAGCGAGCTGGTTCCCCGATGACGTCACTTCCCGTTTCCGGCATCTGAGACAGAGAGGTGTGTGCTTGGAAGGGGGGGTCGGGTCACCGAAGAGGAGGAAGCTGCGAGTTTGGTGGTGGGGGACCTCAGGTAGGAGTTTGACGGGAGGAGGAGGAGGGGGTTTTCAGGGAGATCACGGACAGGAAGGGGTTGACATGTTGGGCCCGGGGAGAGATGGCAGACCATGGGGGGGGGGGGGGGGGGGGGGGGGAGATCGGTCTCCGAATGCGTGTGACTTGGTATCCCTGGTTCTGATCTGCCATCGCACATTTTTGTGTACGGATAGCTTCGCATGTAACAGTGCTGCTGCATGGAGACGAGCTGGAAATGTATTGGGTGTTTTTCTGCAAGCTACCTGACCAGATCCAGAATTATGATGTCACAGGATAATGTCTTCAGGGCCATTTAGCAGCTCTGCTGACCATTCAAAGCATATCTCTACTGCTGTGAACTTGGGTTTAAAAAAACAGCGAGGAACCCAGAAAGCACGTTATAAGGAGAGCAGCTTCATTGTAAAAATGGAATATATGTTTTGTAAAAACACAAGAAGTGCCATGCTTGAGAGCAGCATCTTGTTTCCGACAGCGGACAGTCTGGGTGACTTGGAAGTACCTGGGAGATCTCTTTCCCTGTTGCTCTTTTCCAGACAGAGGAGCTGACAATTCTTATGCTTGCCTGGAAATTGCCAACTCCTATGATCCTGTCCTACAGCTATCGGGCCAAAGTTTTAGCAAAATCAACTTTTTGTGAGCTGCTTGTGTGCTGAGCAATAATTTGGTTTCATTTTCCTCTGGAAGGGTGATCCCCCATAAAGTAGAGTTAGCTTTATGCCATTATAAGGTGTTGTGATTTTTTTTTTTAAATGCCCTATAAACCATACATAACACTTTTAAGATGCTCACTTCTGTTAGTGCTATATGCAAATGCTGTCTTCAGCTTTGTGTTCTTGCTGCTGGAGGAGGAATGCATCTTCAGGTGAATTGCTTGAAATGCTAACAAGGTTTGCTCTTTTAAATATATGTGCTTCCTAACCTATCCTCCTTTTTATCCTAATACTACTTTTTAGGATGTTAAGTACTCCTAGGCTAGCAGTTAAATAGCATTTCTCCATGTAGAACAACTTGATATGAAATCAGCTTAACCCAGTTTCTATGCTGTAGTAGGTAGAACTTGTTCTCTTGATTTTTATGAGTAGCAAAATATGTCATGCACACAGAGGACTGAAATTACTGAGGTCTGTTCCATGGACAAATTTATAACTTCCATAAAACAGTCACTGTCAAAATGAATGAAAATGACGTGTGCCTGGCACTTACCAACACAAAACGCAGCCCTCAGATTGATCTATTCACTAAGCAAATATGACATCACCACTGCTTACCTAGACTCACACTGGCTACCTATACAAGCACGAATTCAATTCAAATTATACTGTCTATTATTCAAAGTAATAAATGGCACTGCCCCCACATATCTAAACAATCGCCTAAATTGAAACAATATAACTAGACAAAGAACTCAGACCCCATTTACCTACCCCCCATTCAAAGGTACTCAGCGCAAGAAGATGTATGACAACCTACTAGCGATGCAAGCAGCAAAACTGACCACCCCATCTCCAACATGCTGACAACAACGACCGACTTCAAATTATTTCGAAATCAAAACCCTGCTATTCAAAAAAAATTTATCTAGATATCAAAACACATCCCCTTGTCCATCCTCTCTCTTGTAAATTTCCCTTCAAAGTCTCTACCACTCTTGTAATTTTCCCTTCAAAGTCTCAATCATGTAAACAGCACCCTAAATTGTAATTTTCTTGGAAATGTCCAGTTATTTTCTTTTGCAATCCGCCTAGAACTGCAAGGTACTGGCGGAATAGAAGTCACTAATGTAATGTAATACTAAACGGAGATTAGCAGTACCATTTCTTCCCGTTCCTATAATTTTCCTGAACTGTCTTATTAAAAAGATTTGTAGTTTTATAACGATATGGAGGAAAAGAGCTCTTGAAGTTAGTTTTGAATGGGAAAAGCTTTATGATACCAGTTTTGTTGGCTATTTTCAGTGCTCCCTCCCACATTTTCAGCATCCTAGTGACTTTTACTAGTGTAGGTGTATGGCATGACCTCATTAATTGTGTCTTAACTATTCTGCATCAATAACTGATGATATAAAACTTTTGCCACTTTTCCAGTGACTTGTAGTTCAAAACCAGAGCCATTTAGCAGACACATCTAGCAGGCTTGTATTTGGCGACTGTGGAAATATGGGTTTACTAATAAATCTGACAGATTGTGAAGCATTGTGAAAAGTAAGTAGCTTAGCAGTTAAACTTTTTCTAATAATTTCTGGTAAGTGCTTTTAAATAATTAGGTTAGTTATGCTGGAATTTATGATAAAGTTATCTTAATTTGCACATAGTGTTAATCTTCTGAGCTGTTGAATCTTTCATGCCCTCTGGTGAAGCTTGGGAGAGGGAGCACTTTTGAACTATACAAATAGTGATTACAGATTACTTTATTTAGAGGACTGTATTTCTGTCATTGACACAAAATGGGAACATATCTTTAGTACATTGGTTCCTTAAAAGTTACCTTACCTTGTAGTTTCTGTCTGAATCTTTAGATTTCTAGCTCACTTGGAACGAGTGATGTCTGGGCTATGGAACCCTGAGCTAGCATTTCCAGCATCCCTGGGATTGGAGAAAAGGAATCATGGAGATCTTCATTTGATAACCTGTTCACTATTGGAGCTTGGTTTTATAAGAGGATTTTAAGATTGATGGTATTGCCAATGATGATGAAGACCTGGTGCTTCAATCTTTCTTTTGCCTTTTTAATGAAGCTTCTGATAAATAAAGGAAGCATGCTTGATTAGATTTACTGTATATGTATGATCATATGAAAGAGAAAAATATGTATGTGTGAGTGACATCAGTATTCCAGTCAGACTGTTTCTTGGGGCTCAGAGCAGTAAGCCTTTGGATCAGAAGCAGAAAGCATTTATTGTGATTGGTGAAAAGATTCTTGCTGTGATTTGTCTGCAGTAGTAATCTATTGGATCTATTGGGAAAGATATTCAAGGATCAATTTTACTGTGAGTTAGGTCCTTTTAAGGATGTGTTGAATTTTGTGGCCCTATGGAGCTCCACAAGTAAAACTGGCTCACAGGGGTGCTGGATAGTTGGCTTATTACTCTTGACAAAGAGGAGATGGAGGATAAACTACTTTTATGGAAAACTGGCAGAAATATAAGTTGGTTGCTTGGTTTTATAAGTTGTCTATTAGACAAAGCAGGAGTTCCTCATTCAAACTTGAAAAGGCAGAAAACCGCCATAAAAAATTGAGGTGCTCTGTGACTTTTTATTGGTGGCTAATGATCTTGTTTGATTTTTCAAGACAGAATTTATAAGGTCCAGACAAATTGTTGAAAAGTTTGGAGAGTGCTTGGGCCTTATTAGTAAGTAATGTAGAGGAGGGCTTGGGGGAAGAATTTTACTCAAGTACAGATTAGTGATAGAAGAATTTCATTTATTCATAGGTGACAGTTTATTGGGTTTTGGGTTCTTGGAAGCTCATGAATTGTGACTTGGAAGTAATCCCTCCCTATTTGATTAAGGGTAATAGTCCTTGGATAAATTTGCTATGTGAATTATTATTCATTGAGGGCTCTGCCTCTCCTGATTAAAACAGGCTGTTGTTAACTTTTTTTAAAATCACTTAGTATCAATGATTTACAGTTATGAGAACTGCCATACTGGCTCAGGCAAAATAATTTTCTAGCCCAGTATTCTGTTTTCATTGATGTTCAATTTAGATCACAAGTACTCAGCGAGTTCTTAAAAAGTATGTAAAAACATATATATATATAGCCATACTGAGTCAGACCAATGGTCCATCTAGCCCTGTATTCTGCTTCCAACAGTGGCCAATCTCTCTCTGTCCCTACATGAGTTCAACTTTTCTTCCTCTCTCCTCCACCCCTATTGGCAACATGTCTTCATCTCTCTCTCACTGGCCATCTGTCTTTCTCTCATTCCCTCCCTTGCTGCAAAGGGAGTGGGGAAAGAGAGAGAGAGAGAAATCCATAGTGCATCTCTCCCACCTTCTCTACTGCCACATCCAACATTTTTCCCTCTCATCATGTGCAGCATTTTTCACCACTGCCCACCAGCCCAATGCCCTTTTCTCCTTCTATCACTCCTCTCCAGCACCATGCCACATCTCTCCCTCCATCACTATGTCCAACATTCCTCCCCTTGTATCTCCTTCAATCTCCACCACTATATCCAACATTTCTCCCTCTTCTCCTTCTCTTCCCCATGCATCTCTACCTCATTCCTCTCTCTCTATGCCCAATAATTTTCCTCTTTCTTCCTTTCCCCATGTGCACCATCTCCTTCCCTCTCGCTCACACACTCATGCTCAACAATTCTCCCAAGTTAGTGCTTTCTTCCTCTCTTCCTTCTGTGCCCCATGTTCATGCCCCCTCCCTTCTTTCTGTTTCATGAGTTCATGCCCCCCTCCCTGCCTTCTATCCTTTGTCTCAAATTACCCACCCCCCCTTTTCTCCCTTTGTCCCACGATCATGTCCCCTCTCTCCCTTATTTGCTAAAATACACTTGCTCCTTTCAGGGCTGTCCAGTTGGGCTGCTCCTTCCTGGCTTCAGCAGCACATATTCACGTTGTGGGCAGCGGCTTTTACATACTGCCCATGGCTGACCCACAAGCCTTCCCACTGATATCAGCTCTGATGTCAGAGAGAAAGCTTCCGGAAGGAAAGAGGTCATGGGATTTCCTGTGGCGGCGGCAGCCCCATTGTGGCTGAAAGAGGTAACAGGTAACTGACCTGGAAGGCTTCAGCGGAAATGCAGGAAGGAGGACAAGGGATCCCCAGAAGCAGTGCTTCAGTGAAGGGGTGAATAGGAAGGAGGGCATGGGATCCCTGGCAGCGGTTGCGATTAAAGAGGAAGGGGAAGGGGCGCTGCCGCACACCTCTAAGGGTACACAAACCACATGTTGAGAGACCCTGCCCTAGAGGAGTGGGGCAATCTAATTTTCGAGGCTTCCAATGTTTTAGGCAATTTGCAGATAGAACTTTGATCCAGAGAAACTATCAAAGATCTTGATAAGTTTGCTGGTGCTCGATAACAGTCCTGTGGCTCTCATCCACTGTTAGCCGCCACAATGACACCAGGGCAGAGATCTCCTTCCCGCTGATAGTCTGACAGCCTATCGGTGGGAACCTATGTGGAGACCTGGATGCAAATCACAGCAGACCGCTGGGTGTTCGATATTTTTTGAGAAGGTTGCATGCTCGAGTTTGCCCTATTTATTTGTGACCTCTCTAGCAGGAATGCTGGAGAAAGAGGGCAAAGTACTGGCAACAGTACAATGTTTGATAAACATTCAAGCTTTAGGATCCATTCCAGCTGAAGAATCTGACTTGAGAAGATACTCCATATACTTCATAATGCCAAAGAAATGATTGGAGGATTGGAGACCCATTCTGGATCTCAAGGTGGTCAGTGCAACTTTGAAATTGCCACAGTTCCACATGGAGACAGTCCTCTCATTCATTTCAATTTTGGCTCCAGGGAAGTTACTGGCTTCTCTGGATTTAACGGAAGCCTACCTTCACATTCCCATCTTTCTGGAGCACAGGAAGTTCTTTGATTCCATGTGCTGCAGAGGCATTACCAGTTCTCAGTGCTCAGAGACGGTTGTAGTAGCAACGCATCTCTGCAAAGCAGGGGCTACAAGTACATTTGTACTTGGATGATTGGCTAATCAGAGTCTCGTCCCTAGTGGAGGAAGAGAATGCAGTGTCCAAGGTAGTTTAGGTGTTACAGAACCTGGGCTGGATTGTCAGTTTCTAAGAATCACTTCGTACCGAAACATTTTCTAGAGTACTTGGTATGTACTTCAACACAGCGGAGGGCTGTGTCTATCTTCCAGAGGCATGCAGACAGAAGCTTTGTGAACAAGTGCTCTGGTCCATGGCTGTGACCAAAGAGGTGGTCCTGTGGGTGAAGGCGCATAAGTGTCCCCTGCAGGATATGCTGTTCTGCTGTTCTCCTCAGACAGAAGCTCTCCAGAAGCTGCTACCTTGGACAACACAGGTACGGAGCAGCATGAGTTGGTGGCTCTTATCTGCAGTCACTATCGAGGGGCATGCCTCTCCATTTAGACTCTAATAAGAGATACCAACCTGACTGGGGAGGTCATTGTAGTGGGCACCTGTTGCAAGGACAATGGACTCCATCTCAAAGGAAGTGGTCCATCAATAGACTGGAAGTACGAGCTATATGCCTATATGGAGAGCTCCCTGCAGAGCAAAGCGGTCAGAGTCTTCTTGGACAGTGCCACGGAGGTGGCTTATGTCAATCAGTAGGGAAGGACCAAGAGTGCTTGAGCTGCTAGAAACAGAAGCCCAATTGTTGTTCCGTTGGGCAGAGGTTCACCTACAAGCACTATCGACGGTGTATGTACAAGCCGATTATTTCAGCAGATAGACTCTAGACCCGGGAGAGTGGTCGTTGTCTCAAAGAGCTTTCCAAAGCATTGAATGATGCTGGAGTTGACCAACATTCAACTAGATGGCCACAACAATCAACAAGAAAGAAGTATGCTTCTTCAGCCAAAGATGCGAGCCCAGAAGTGCTGGCTTGGAAGCCTTAATTCAGCTATGGCCAGAGAGGGAACTTCATGGTCTATGATAGGTTGAGTGATCCGCAGGATAGCAGACCACCCAGGAACCATAATCTTAGTAGCCTCAGATTCATCGTGAAGGCCTTGTTACATGAATTTAGTCTGTCTCCAGAGAGACGAGAGTACACCCAGAGCTTCTGTTTCAGTGACCAATTCTTCTAGAAGATCTGAATTGCTTTGGTCTTATGGCTTGGCTCTTGAGCGTGATGCGTAAGCATGAAGAGGTTACTTGGAGGTAGTTATTGCCACTCTCCTTAGAGCCAAAAAGCCATCAACGGTTTTGGCTTACACTAAGGCCTGAGAGATGTTTCAACTCTGGTGTGGTAAACAAGATGCAGTGGTATCTTGGTTTATGAGTGCACCGGTTTGCAAGTGTTTTGCAAGACAAGCAAAACATTTGCAAAATTGGTGCCTCGCAAACCGAGCTTGCCTCGATGTACGAGCGCCTCCTCCCGCGATCTGGCACCCCCCCTTCTGCGATCTGGCACTCCCCCATGCCGCGATCCGGCACCCCCACCCACCCGAACACTTCACTTACCCTCCATCTGGCACCCGGCACCGGCACCAACGCACAGGACATGCCGGTGCTGGTGCCTAAAGATCTGCAGTCCTTTTTGCTGGGCCTTGAGCATCTGCGCATGCTCAAGGCCTTCGAGTTCCTACTCTCTCCGAGAATCTCGGAGAGACTGGGAACTCGAAGGCCTTGAGCATGTGCAGATGCTCAAGGCCCAGCAAAAAGGACTGCAGATCTTCGGGCATCGTCATGTCCTGGGCGTTGGTACCGGTGCCAGATGGAGGGTAAGCGAAGTGTTCGGGTGGGTGGGGGGTGCCAGATCGCGTGGGGGATGCCAGATCGTGGCGGGGGGGGGGGGGTGCCGGATCGTGGCAGGGGAGATTCTGGATCATGCAGGGGGGGCCTTCTTGAGCGGGGGGAGCAATGCCGGTTCTCGGGGGGATAGAGCAGTGCTGCTGGCCTCGGGGAGTGGGGGGTGGGGGAGGGAACGAATCAAGCGAGTTTCCCTTACTTTCTATGGGGAAACTCGCTTTGATATACGAGCAATTTGGTTTACGAGCATGCTTCTGGAACAAATTATGCTCGTAAACCAAGGTTCCACTGTAATGTGAATTCTCTGAGGGCACCAATTTCAGTGATCCTAGCCTTTCTCAACTTGGGCTCAAAAAAGGGCTGGTGGTCAGCTCCTTCAAGGTTCAAGTAGCAGGTATTTGTTGTTTCAGAACCTCTGGGAACAAGGCATCTTTGGCTTCTCATCCAGATATAGCCTGATTTTTGAAAGGTGTTCTTCGATTACGCTTGCTGGTATGACAGACTTTTCCATCTTGCAACTTGAATGGTGTCTTACAAGGCTTGACTAAGGCTCCATATGAGCCTTTGCAGGAGATGTCATTGTTGGACCTCTCTGTTAAGACAAGCTTTTGCAAGAGATGTCATTGTTGGACCTCTCTGTTAGGACAGCTTTCTTGATTACTATCATGTCTGCAAATAGAGTGTCAGAATTGCAGGCACTTTCCTGCAGAGAACCATTCCTTAGATTCATGGAGGAAGAAGTTTTCATACGTACGGTGCTGTCCTTTTTTGCTAAAGGTAGTTTCAGGTTTTCATGTAAACCAGAAAGTCCATCTGCCTATATTCCAGCCCACATGATCAGAGAAAAAGGACAAAGTCCTGTGGCTGCTGCTTGTTCGCAGAGTGATTCTATAGTATCTCAAGGTTACAAATGAATTTCAGCTCTCAGATCATCTGTTTGTGCTATCCAGTCTAGAGAATGACACGGTGACAAAATTCATCACCGTTCCCGTTCCCGCAGATAACCGCGGAAAATAATCCCATGTCATTTTCTAGTGTCTATTTCAACCTTGGTCCTTCTACACCAGCAATCTTCAAAGCAAAGCTTGCGGGCCAGTGGTTGTGCCCAATTATACTCTGATTCTTCCCTCTCTCCTTAAAGAATGACATGAAGATGGTTTCCCGCGGTTATCTGCGGGGACGGGAACGGTGATGAATTTTGTCACCATGTCATTCTCTAATTCAGTCCTGCCAGATGGGGCAGGCTGGTGTTTAAGGTGGTTATCTCTAGATCAGGGGTGCATAATATGTCGATCGCGATCGACCGGTAGATCGGGAAGGCAACGCAAGTTGATCACGGAGCCCATCCCCGGCTCTTAACATTGCCTGCGGAAAGCAGCTGCCCATTTGGTGAGAAGCGTTGCTTCTTCATGGGCAGAAGCCTTTGCGATTTCACCTGAGGAGATTTGTAGGGCAGGTATGTGGTCCACTCTTCATACTTTAACTAAGTTCTACAGCATGGATGTTGCAGCACAGAGGGATGCTGTATTTGGGGCTACAGTATTGCAGGCAGGCTCATCTGTCACATCCTAGATTCAAGGGACTGCTTTGGTACATCCTACTCATCCAAAATGACACACCTATTGCACTAGAAAGATTAGGATCTTACCTTGATAATCTTATTTCTTGTAAATAGGTGTGTCATTCTGGAGCCTGAGCAGTAGTGGCTCGTGGCCTGTAGGGGGATATATCTATGGTACATTAATGGAATGGACAGTGCAGCACATGATGGTGCAGTATTTTGTGGAGTTTTCTACAAAACTGTCTGCTTTTCGTATGGTTCTGGGTAACTCTAGTTAGATACAAGCATATGTGCTAGTTAAGGCCATGCCCAATAGAAGCGTATGAAAAGTTGGTGAATAAAAATCTGAATATGGATGTAGCCAAGGCCAGAAAAACACACTACAGATTAATATTAAGGAAAAGCATAATAATATTCTCCTTATGTACTTTGCTATTAAGCCAGACCATAGAGGAAATGGATATATATAATACATGGAGGTATGAAATTGCCTCCATGACTCTCTCTCTTTCTGAGTCTTTGTTCAGCTTCCCACCTTTAGCCTCGTGGTTCTAATTGATACCAGATGTGCTTAAGGCTGGTTAGGAAGAACATATTAGACTTCATATTTCAAACTGAGATATAACATGCATTAAATATGAATGAAATACATGGTGTGGATCTGTGGATGAAAGGGGCCCCGAATGAACGAACAAATGATGAATGTATGAAAGATATATGAAGGAATGGTGTGTACTTAATTTCTAATATTTTATATATTTTAAAACTGAAGGAACACTAAGGAAAAACCCTAAGGCAACATCTGGAAATAGTTAAGTTGGAATCTGAGACGCTGCACTAGTCTCCAGTATAGGAAGGCTTCTGTGTGTATATCAGTGAAATTTAACACTGTCAGTTTTGTAAAGATCAGAGCAAGGGGGAACAGCCACTCCTTTCTCTGATGCTGATAGGGCCAAGAAATTTTCAGCAGGTTGTTTTACATAAACGAACAGTCTGAAATAAGCTTTGAGAGTGACAAAAAGAATATTAGATATGTAGTAAAATGTAATAATGTATATTCAAAATGAATGTAAACAAAAAATATAATTTCTGAAACTTTTATTCCATGTTAAAAAGAAGTTCTTTGTCCAAATTTAAGGACAGCCTCTGTTAATGGATTGGCTGACAAATAATGATGTCATGCAGGACAAAAGGTAAATATTGGGGAGCTACGAATTATTGGGTTGAGATCTTTATCAGAAGGCCAGTGTTTGGCAACTATAAAGACCTCTCGATGACGCAAAATTAACCTTTTGAGGTCCATTCTGACAATTAACGGAAATAATTATTTTAATAAAATTTGCATCATGTGTCATTTCTCATGTACTTTTTACACACCTAGAGCGAAAGCTAGCCGCTTATGGCTGCTTAGTACCCATGTGCCGCCATGCTCAAGCCCTGCTCTATCAGTTTTATGAGTCTGCTTACTGTCTCAAACAAGAATGTCGGCTCTCAGATTGAGGTTTTTTTCATGTCGATCTGACTATTGGAGGAGGAAGAAATGTGTAAGGGCACAAAAAGTGCTGGTATATAGAATTCTATAAATGTTTTTGCTGGTTGATATTCTAGTCTCAGAAATTTGTTGTTCTATGTAGTTTATTATTAATAGTTTTACTATACTTGTTACAGAGCAGAACAGATCTGTGTTTATCCCTATGTTTATCTTTATAGGGGCTATCGCCTGCTTGGGTACAAACTGAAGGGGGCAGCACAGTTCACTGAATAAAGAGGAGTTGAAAACTGATTGATACCATCTGCACAGCTTGCGGGTTCAGATTGAATACCACCCATCTGTCCAGAATGACACCTATTTACAAGGAAGAAAATTATCGAAGTAAGAACCTAATCTTTCTATCAGCAGAGCCAGCTTTCAGAGCATAATGAACTTCCTACAGCGTCATGATACCCTTAAAGGGGCCAATCACAAGAACTACTTTCTTTTTCTGTCTGCATCCTCTAGTCATGGGTATAACTAATCCCACTGGTCTGGTAGGACTAAAGGAAATATTATCAGATAGGACATACCGTAATTTTTCCTTGTCTCCATGCTAGATCTTTTTAGAAGCCTTAGTGAAAAGTAAAATCATTTTATATTCCTATTTTCATTTGCAAACAAATACTACTTCCTTGTGACCAGTATCATGAATAATTAATACAATATTTTAGCTAGGTAGTCCAACTTCCTTGTTTCTAATCATGTTGTTGATATTATAATATGACATGCACAGACTGATACTATGTATAACATCTGGCTAACATTTCTGTCTGTCAAAGGTCTGACCCCTGGTGGGGAAGGCAGCAAGATGAGCAGTCGTCGGAAACGTGGTGCTCCAATGAGAATGAATGATGAGACAAAGAAACTGCACTGTTGGAATATGCATGAAGACCGGAGGAATGATGAAGATCTAATGTTGGAGGAGTATGGCGACTGTGTTCCAGGCCCCAGTTCATCTGTTTCCTTTCTCATTGGAAATGACAGCACTGATGAGCATCTCATTCCAGCCAGTTCCAGCAAAAGGAAGAAGTCCATATGCCACTCAGCCTTTGGTGAAGATGACGACTTTTGCTCCCTTCTGACCTCTTTGACTGTTCAGCTAAACATTATGGTCTCTCCCTACCATTCATATGATGGCTGGAAAGCATTGCTGGGAGACTTGAGCCTTCAGCTTCTACCAGGACAATATCTTGCAAAAGATATTCAGCACTATAGTTACATACTGACTAGAACAGATTCAGGGGATCAGCTACAGATCTTAATCTGTCCAAAAGATGATGTCTTGGATGACAGTGAAAGAGTACTAAAATCATCATTGACTGGTCACATGGAAATGGTCTTGGTGGAGTCTTCCTTTAGTAATGAAATGTTAGAGGACCTCAGATGGCTGCAAAAAAAGAGAATAATAGGACTTTTTCAGAGACCTGGAGGACTTCGAACATTACAGGTATTTTTCAGTGACTGCTTCTTTAGGTATATTTTTAGTTTATAGTCTGTCTGTTGTTCATAAGACTGACCGATCTCAGTTTTTCTAGTTAGTGACTGAAAGTGATAACAATTTGGTGTTGACATATTCTGTTATAAGTACACCGAGTTTTCTTGTACTCAGTTTAATGTACAGCTTTGCTTCTGCCTGTATTCAAGTTCCCATTTATCATAATATGTTACTTGATGTACTTTTAAAAGAATTCACAGGAATTAATAGCATGACAAAATCCATTTTTGTCAAAGTCAGCAATTGGCAGGTACTTCAAGTTATTTATTTAATCTAATCTAGTTACTTATAACCCACTTCACCCAAATGAGAGAAGAAACATTTAAACCATTTCAAATCCAAATAAAAAACCTTTTTGTTTAAAGATGCCTTCGAGTAGCAATTGCTCCCTTAAAGACGCTGTCAAATAGCAACTGTATTCCTAACATAAGAACATAAGAATTGCCGCTGCTGTGTCAGACCAGTGTTCCATCGTGCCCAGCAGTCCGCTCACGCGGTGGCCCCCAGGTCAAAGACCAGCCTCACCTGTGTACGTTCCAGTTTAGCAGGAACTTGTCCAACTTTGTCTTGAATCCCTGGAGGGTATTTTCCCCTTAAACAGACTCCGGAAGAGCGTTCCAGTTTCCTAGCACTCTGGGTGAAGAAGAACTTCCTTACGTTTGTATGGAATCTATCCCCTTTCAACTTTAGAGAGTACTCTCTTGTTCTCCCTACCTTGGAGAGGGTGAACAATCTGTCTTTATCTACTAAGTCTGTTCCCTGCAGCATTTTGAATGTTTTGATCATGTCCTCTCTGTCTCCTCTTTTCAAGGGAGAAGAGGCCCAGTTTCTCCATTCTCTCACTGTATGGCAACTCCTCCAGCTCCTTAACCATTTTAGTTGCTCTTCTATGGACCCTTTCGAGTAGTACCATGTATGGTGACCAGTGCTGGACGCAGTACTCCAGGTGAGGGCGCACCATGGCCCGGTACAGTGGCGTGATAACCTTCTCCGATCTGTTCGTGATCCCCTTCTTTATCATTTCTAGCATTCTGTTTGCCCTTTTCACTGCTGCCGTGCATTGCATGGACGGCTTCATCGACTTGTCGATCAGAACTCCCAAGTCTCTTTCCTGGGAGGTCTCTCCAAGTACCGCCACGGACATCCTGCATGAGATTTTTGTTACCGACATGCATCACTTTACACTTATCCACGTTGAACCTCATTTGCCATGTCGATGCCTATTTCTCGAGCTTAATTATGTCACGTTGCAGATCTTCACAATCCCCCTGTGTCTTCACTACTCTGAATAACTTCATATTGTCCGCAAATTTAATCACCTCACTCGTCGTACCAATGTCAAGATCATTTATAAAGATGTTGAAGAGCACGGGTCCAAGCACCGAGCTCTGCGGCACCCCACTGGTGACGCTCTTCCTGTCCGAGTATTAATAATAATAATAACTTTATTCTTATATACCGCCAACAATCTTGCGACTTCTAGGCGGTTTACAGCAAAGAATATTGCAATGTACATCTGATAGTAACAGCAATAATGATAATAACAACAGTTATGTACTGTGGGGTCGTGAAGTACCTTGCGGTTTGCACAGGGTTGGAAGTTAGTGATTGGGGTTAACAGTTTACAAGAACAGATTTGGGAAGTGATTGCGAAGGGGGTTATTGTCCTTGTTCGTTGCCTAGGTATTTTGTGAACAGGTATGTTTTCAGGTGTTTCCTGAATTCTCCATAGTTGTTTGTGTGTGTAATTAGTTTATCTAAGTCTTTGCCCCATAAGGCTGCTTGATAGGATAGAAGTTGTTGATGGTATCTCTTATATTTGCATCCTCTGGCTGGTGGGGAGACGAATTTCAGGTGTAATCTTCTCTCATGTCTGTTGGTTGGGTATGAGAAGAGGTCTGTTATGTATTTAGGGGCTAGTCCTGATAGTACTTTGAAGCATAGACATCCCAGCTTGACATCCCAGCATAGACATCCCAGAGTATTATCCATGTCCATTCTCTGTTTCCTATGCTCCAGCCAGTTTTTAATCCACGTGAGTATTTCACCCTCGATTCCATGGCTTGCAATTTTCCGAAGTAGTCGTTCATGTGGAACCTTGTCGAACACCTTCTGAAAATCCAGATATACAATGTCTGTCGACCGGATCGTCCTAGTCTATCTGCCTGTTTACTCCCTTGTAGATGTGCAGCAAGTTCATCAAACAAGATCTGACTTTGCTGAAACCGTGCTGGCTGGTCCTCATCAGACCATGTCAATCAAGGTGATCAATGATGCGGTCCTTTATCAGTGCCTCTACCATCTTTCTTTGTACCGAGTTCAGACTCACCGGTCTGTAGTTTCCTGGATCTCCCCTCGAACCTTTTTTGAAGATCGGTGTAACATTCGCCACCTTCCAGTCTTCCGGAGTCTTTCCTGATTTGATCGACAGATTGGCTGTTAGTTGAAGCAGTTCAGTTATAGTCCCTTTCATTTCCTTGATGACCCTCGGATGGATGCCATCCGGTCCCAGGGATTTATCGCACTTAAGCCTATCGATCTGCCTGCATAACTCTTCTAGACTGACAGTCAATCCTGTCAGTTTCCCGTCTTCGTTTCCAGCATATAGCCTGATGGGTTTTGGTATGCTATGTATATCCTCTTTGATAAATACAGATGCAAAAAATGTGTTCCGTTTGTCGGCGATTGCTTTGTCCTCCTTTAGCACTCCCTTTATTCTATGGTCATCTAACGGTCCCACTGCTTCCTTCGCGGGTCATTTCCCCTTAATATATCGAAAGAACGGCTTGAAGTTTTTCGCCTCCTTGGCTATTTTTTCCTCGTAGTCTCTTTTGGCCTCTTTTACTGCCTTATGACACCTGCATTGATGTTGTTTGTGCTTATTCCAGTTTTCTTCCGTTCTTGACCTTTTCCATCCCTTAAACAAAGTTTTCTTGTCTTCCTTCACCCCTACAGTGAGCCACGCCAGTTCCTTGTTCTTTTTCCTCTTGGATCCCTTGTTGATACGCGGTATATATAGATTTTGCACCTCGGTGACTGTGTCTTTAAAAAGGGACCAAGCTTGCTCTAGCATTTTTACAGTGCTTATCCTCTTCTTAATCTTCTTCCCCACCATGTGTCTCATCTCTTTGTAATTCCCTTTTCGGATGTTCAGTGCCGTGGCCGTCGTTCTGGACCGATGTTTCGCCCCTGTGTCCAGGTCAAAGTAGATCATGTTGTGATCGCTGTTTCCCAGCGTCACTTCTACTTCTACACCTTGTGCCGGTCCTTGCAGTCCATTAGAATTAAGTCCAGAATTGCATTTCCTCTTGTATTTTCCTTGACAAGTTGTTCCAGAAACTTGGTCTCCCTAGCGCAGCCGGAGGTGCCTAGGTTCCAGTCTATCCCCAGATAGTTGAAGTCACCCATGATAACTGCGTTGCCTCCCTTGCAGTTGCATTTATTCTCATCCGTCATTTCTCCATCAATTTCTTCGGACTGCCCTAGGGGTTGGTTGTAGATGCCGATCTTCGTTTCCAGTCCATTTGTTCCCAGAATTTTGACCCATAGAGACTAACTTATCCGTGTTCTCTCCAGTAGATTCAGTTCCCTCTTTGACGTATATGGCAATGCATCCACCTTTTTGAGCCACTCTGTCTCTGCGATATAGTTTGTATTATGGTAGCACAGTGTCCCAGACATTTTCCTCAGTCCACCATGTTTCCGTGATGCCGATAATGTCCACGTTATCTTTTTTGTGCCATAGCTTCTAATTCACCCATCTTATTCCTTAGGCTCCTTGCATTCGTGTACATATACTTGAATTTGCGGCCTGTTCCTTTCTTGCATTTGCTTCCCTCTTGTATCCCTTTTGATCTGTCTTGACATCTCTTCTTTTGGACTTTTCCCCCACCTCTTGTTCTTTCCTTTTTAAATTTGTAGTTCTACCCCTGTTTTCCTTTTGTTCAAATCTGTCTGTTTGATCAGTTGTTCCTGATCTTGAAACATTGCTTTAAAGCTCTGAACAACTTAACCAACAACTGTTCTACCCAGTCCACAATGCAGCTTACTAACAGGCAGGGGCAGTGGAACACCTTTTTGTTTGGGAGGTGCCCAAGCTCCACCCTAGACCACCCATATAATAATAGTACTAATTGTAATGCAATTTCTTCCATTCATTTTTCATATACACAAAATATAATCTTATTAACAATATACAGTATAATGTTAGCCACAAAATTAAACTACACAAAGCATACTGTATGCAGAGAAAATTTTAATTAACTTGAAGGTCTGTTCAGAAAGTTCCAGAACAGTTTGAATTGTATGCCAATGGTAAGTTCTTTTGATTAGCGCTAAGCGGCATTGAATAGCTTGAAACCTCACGAGTAACCTCCTCTTTTCCATTTGTTGATATCTTTTTTTTGTCTCTGAGCTACAGCAGTTTTTGCGAAAGTGTATTTTCGTGATCGGCTATTTTTCATCATGTGTGACCTCATTGATCAGCGCTACCGCATGAAGTTCTGTTTTAAATTGGGTAAGACCGCTACAGAAACTTATGAAATGTTGAAAGTGGCTTATGGGGAATATGTCATGAGTCGTGGAAGGTGCTTTGAATGCGTCAGTGATGACAGTTCTTTCCCATCCATCTTACTCTCCTGACTTGGCACCTGCTGACTTTTTCTTGTTTCCTAAACTTAAATCCACACTGAAAGGAAAGCGATTTGACACCATTGAAGACATAAAGCAAAATTTAACACAGCAACTTCTGGCGATTCCTGAAGATGCATTTAAGGACTGAAATGGAAATAACATTGGGAAAAGTGTGTTTACGTAGGGAAGGGGAGGGTACTTTGAAGAGGACCCAATGGAATAAATTGTAAGATTGTTTAATTAATTTTTATAAAATCAGTCCTGGAACTTTTTGAACAGACCTCGTATAATTTATAGTTTTGCTTTTTTCAGCTACTGGATATGTAGCACAGCTTAGAAGGAACACAACTCCCCCTGGACAAGCGCCACTCTTAAAAATAAAAGGGTGGGAAACAGTAGGAGCACTTTTGAAGACAGCATGGAAGAACTCCTCTGTCTACCAACTGCTTCCCCCAGTACATTACATTAGTGACCAGTACCTCTGTTTCTGATGGTAGTGTGCATATTGTAATGCACTCCATGGAATTATGTACCAAGAAAATCAAAACAATGCAACAGAGAAATATTTGCAGTATTCTGGAAATATATGCAGCTACTTTAACATTTGGCTCTCGGTCAGCCTTAGCTCCCCAGTCCATCATCTTATTGTTGGCCATGTAAATGCTTTTGTTCAGCAGCACTGTAACAGAAATTTTGAGGTTTCTGGCAACTATTAAATTGATCTATCCATGTTTTTGCCAAATAGCCACCAGGCTTCAGCTCAGCTAGACTTTAATAAGAAGTTGAATTACCACTGATTAGGTAATATGTGTTATCTGAATTAGCAGTACCTAATAGAGCTGTATGTTGAGAACTAGGGAAGCCCCACCACTGCTCCCTGAAATCTTGGACAAGTCACTTAACCTGCCACTGAATCGGGTACAAAACTTAAATTGTAAGTTCTACAGAGACAGGGAAATAGCTGCAATACCTGAATATAACGTCTTGAGCTATTAATGAGAAAGGTGTGATCTAAATCCAAAATCCAATACCAGACATACTGTGAAGCAATACAAAGCAATATAAATGTCAATCAGGGCTTATAGAACAAGTCTACCACAAGTCACATAATAAGCACCTACTTAGAAAAACATAGCACCACTAACACTGCAGTGGGCACTAGATCATCAGTAAACCTGTCAAACAACTAAAGAAGGTCAAAATTAAACCTAAAATGTGGCAAAAAGTCCAATATCTAACTACAAAAAATTGGCAACAGTCTTTGCAGAGGGTATAAAACTCCCTGAAACCCAGCTCACAGAGAGAGCATCTAAGTCTATAGTGGATTTAATGGTCCTTACGGTCGATAACATAAATGAGTCAATCGTGGAAGTCACAAGAGAATCAGATGAAATGTTTCAGGCTCTTAACACAAGCCAGGATTCTACCCAGTTTCAGGAGCAACTCAATGATTTACAACAAAATTTAGAGACTATTCGTAAAAAAACACAGACAAAATAAACTTTCCCCCTCTTTTACTAAGGTACGCTAGCCGATTTAGCGCACGCTAAATTCTAATGCGTCCATAGAATATAATGGATACGTTAGCATTTAGTGTGCGTTAAATCAGCTAGCGTGCCTTAGTAAAAGATACACAAGATTATACTTCGGGGTCGATTTACCCATGGATGAACAAACAAGGACCCGAGCAGGGCACTGCCTCCACCAACAATATGAAAAAGACTACTTTTCAAGGATTCACAGACATGACTAACAGTTCAGCTAGTAGTAGTGAAGGGGGCTCGAGAGCCCAATCTAGAGACAGGAATTTTTTTTTTTCAATCTTTATTGATTTTCAAACTTTGACAGTGCAATACAATTAATTGAACATAAAATACTGCATAAAACGCACTATTAACTACAAGGCCGACAGGGGACGGGCAGGATTCAGTACAATTTGAGGAATCGACCACAGACTCGATCCAATAGCAACAAAACGTTCTAATTTCAAACATATTGAGGTTTCCACTATCACCTGATCAGAACTCAGGGTTATTCTGATCCATTCAGAGCCAGATGTGATCTTGCACGTATTATACAAAATTTGCAAATCAAATTACATTTTTCATCAGGTACATTGGAGCAAAAAACATATGTTTTATGTTCAAAGTCAGTGTGGACCCCTCCTGGTCCCATGGATCCCAATATTGTGACATTTAGGGATTTAGTTCTCAGGGATTTAGCTAAGATGGAATCTCACAATGACAACAAAAAACAATACATCAATATGACAACTTCTGAATTTAAAGCTTTAAGCTTCTTACAATATGATCACTGGCTAATTATTAAACCAAGCACAACAGTCAAAACTGAAGACTAATATAAAGCAGAGTTCTTGCTCATATCGCAATACCGCTCTCAGAGACCTGTGAAGGTTAAACACAGCTGTGTTCTAAAACCACTTTGACAGGTGATAGGTATCATTCATTGAGCCGGTATGTATATATTGTATATTTTTTTGTGCATATTACTGCAACCAACTATACAGCTCCTATAAAGTGCAACGTGTAATAAATATTTAAAACGTATATGAAAAATATGTATCAAAAATTTTTTTACTTAAACATTGCACTTATCTCATAAAAGCTGGTTCGTAGTTAACGAATGGCTAAACGCCCTAAGGGACCCGTTTCACCATGTGTATAGGCTTCTTCAGGGGTCATATCATTGAAAAAGTGCGGCGTGAATTACGTCTGCACATGAAAAAATGGCGCAGACGTAATTCACGCCGCACTTTTTCAATGATATGACCCCTGAAGAAGCCTATACACATGGTGAAACGGGTCCCTTAGGGCGTTTAGCCATTCGTTAACTACGAACCAGCTTTTATGAGATAAGTGCAATGTTTAAGTAAAAAATTTTTTGATACATATTTTTCATATACGTTTTAAATATTTATTACACGTTGCACTTTATAGGAGCTGTATAGTTGGTTGCAGTAATATGCACAAAAAAATATACAATATATACATACCGGCTCAATGAATGATACCTATCACCTGTCAAAGTGGTTTTAGAACACAGCTGTGTTTAACCTTCACAGGTCTCTGAGAGCGGTATTGCGATATGAGCAAGAACTCTGCTTTATATTAGTCTTCAGTTTTGACTGTTGTGCTTGTTTTTGATAAAGAAGACTTTGCCTACTTTAGCCATTGAGTGTTTCACTGGTAATTATTAAACCAGCCAATAAGAGGGGTTCGATTTGTAATCTTGAATCAAAACCAATATAAAGATGAGGCTTTACACCAGTTAGGAGATGTTCAAAACTACATTCCTTTGACATGTGATCCCTTGAGAGAATTACAATCTATGATTACTACAATAGTCCAAGAGGCTCTTTTTTCAGGAATGATTACTCGTGGGAAAAGATGTTTTCAAACTTCTCATCCCAGATCTCCAGGTTATTACATAGTTCCAAAAATTCACAAGTCTTTATCCTCACACCCAGGGAGACCTATAGTTGCCCTAAAAGGCACAGTGCTTGAACCTCTTTAGAAATTTCTGGATTATTTTTTGCAACCCTTTGTGGGGAAAGCTAGGTCATATCTCAAGGATACCACAGACTTCTTGAGAAAACTTCAGAGGGTAACAAACTTGACATCAACGAGCTATCTAGTTACTCTAGACCAGTATATTGCAAACTATGTGCTGCGGCACACCAGTGTGCCTCCTGAGATTTTTGGTGTGCTGCGACACTGGCAAGGAGGAGAGTCATCCACGCCAGCTGTCTGCCTACAGGACGTGCCTCTTGCGGCGAGAGGCACATCCTGTAGGAAGTCAGCCGGCACAGCTGACTCTCCTCTTGGCCGGCGCCTCTCCTCTTCTCCCCACACCTCCCAGATCCCAGTAACGGCGGGGTCGTAGCCAGACGGGCCTTCACGCATGTGTGGACGTTGACACAATGACATTCATGCGTGTGATATCATTGTGTCAACATCCGGGTGCCTTCCGGCCGGGGCACTGGATTTAGTGTGCCACTGGCCGGAAAAGTTAGTGAGACACTGCTCTAGATGAAGTTGCATTGTACACTAGTATACCCCAGCAGGAAGCCTTGAACATAGTGGAACAAACTTTGAACTCAAGAGAGATATCTAGTAGAGTATCCACATCATTTCTTATGGCCTTAGCCCAATTAGTCTTAAGAAGGAATTATTTTTGTTTTGATAACCAATTTTACCAACAGTGCAAAAGAGTGGCCATGGGCACCACAGCAGCCCCTAGTATTGCAAATCATTTTATTTCTCAATTTGAAAAGGAATCGTTATATCCTGCAACATATTTTCAGCACATTAAAAGCTAGATGCGGTTCATAGATAATATTTTTTTCATTTGGACCACTCCAGAAAGTCAACTTGAGGAATTCATTATATGATTCCCTTACTACTTGTTTACGATTCACTGCCACTCAACAAACAATCTATAACTTTTTTGGATACTACAGTGACTATTCAGGGGGACAGTTTATATACTACAGTTCATCATAAGGTCACTGAAAAGAACAACTTTATATCCTACTAGTCATTAAGCCCGTTACATTAATGGGTGCTAGAATATATGTCTGTCTGTCTCCCTCCCGCTGACTCTCTCTCTCTCTCTCTCCCTGGCCCCCTTTCTCTGTCTGTCTTTCTGTCCCTCTCCCTGCCCCTGTGTCTTTCTTTATTTCTGTCTCCCTCCCTCCTGCTGTCTGTCTGTCATTTTTTCCCATTTCCCTGTGCAGCAACATTTCCATCCCACTTCCCTGTGCAGCAGCAACAACATTTCCCTCCTATCCCCCCCCTTTCCTATGCAGAAGCAGCAGTGATATTTCCCTTCCCCTCCAGGTCCCTGTACAGCAGTAGCAGCATTTTCCCCCACCCCCTTTCCCTTCTCTTATCACGATCTGGCCTGCTCTGTTCGGCCCCTCCCCCTTCTTTTACTGCGTTGTCCTGCTCGATCTGGCCTGCTCCTGACCCTCCCACCCGACCCTCTCACCACCGACAAACCTCCCGGCTCCAGCCGCCTAGGCAGCACTTTAAATACGCGGCTTCGCGGCCTTCTACTGCCAATTTCCTCTGCCGCGTCTGTCTCCGATGATGTCATCAGAGACCGGCAGAGGAAATCGGCAGTAGAAGGGCGCGAAGCAGCGTGTTTAAAGTGCTGCCTACGCTGCTGGAGGTTTGTGGAGGGTCAACGGGTGGAGCGGGGCTGCTCTCCATCACTACAACAAATTCCCAGTTGCTGCCACTGGAATGCAAGCTGCCCAGAGCTCCCGTATAATCAGACCACCTGAAATTCAAGCACACAGTTTTTCTTTTAAGTTTAAAAGTGCCGCCTGCCTCTCACGATCCCCGACGCTGGTGCGGCTCGTGAGAGGAGCCCACACCATGGCTTTTAATCTTGCTTGAGGAGGTGGAGAGCAGAAAGTCCAGCGCTGGCGGCCACGGAGAGAGGGAGCGATGTATGCGCGCATGCGCACTCCTTCCGCCACAGACTTACTGATCACAGATCAGAGATCATGGAAGCACGCAGGTTGAGTGCGCATGCGCGGCTATGGTTTTATTATATAGGATACTAGCTGTCATCCCAAATGCTTAAAGGTAGCAATTCCCATTGGCCAATTTTTACAGGCAAGGAGAATATGCACTACATATTTTGAATATAAGAAAGAAGCTAGTAAGTTACAGGAGAAATTCCTGGCAAGGGGTTATCCAAAGAACACAGTACAGAAAGCATATTTAAGAGCATTACATGCTAACCGTGACCTTTTACTGTTGGACAGACCTAAAGAAACTTCTAATAATCAAGTTTGTGTGCTTTCTCATTCAACATAATTGTTTATGATTGCCAAGAGCATTCATACACACTGGCATCTGCTTCAACTGTTTTTCTGTGTTCAGCAGTGATGGGCAGCATTGTGATGACAGATTGTCATGGCACCCATGACTCTCCCCGTTCTGATGCCTATGCTAACAGGAACACTGCCAATCCTTTTATACAGCTGCTAGTTACCCAACTTCAAGAACAAATGTTCCACCCAATCCCCCCCTCTCTTCCTTGCCAGCCTTCTTATACCTGGCGTTTGGAGACTTCACTTGAAGCTCACTAATGGGAGCCCTCTGTCTCTTTTTTTGTGCAGCTGATAGCTCTCAGCCTCTGTGCTGTTCCTGAGGAGCTACCCTCTAATAGGGTCTCTCTGCGACTGATACTTCTGTGGGGGAATCCCCTTCCTTGCTGGTAATACTTTCCTTCCTAGGGAAAAATAGCCCCTTCCTTTTTAGGGCTCTTTCTTTCTCTCCAGCTTTAGGGGACTAGCACCTTTCCTGGCTCATGGACCTCTCCCCCTTCCTTTGAGTGAGAGCATTTATTAAGCAGAAGTGCAATCACTCCCTCTCCCCTGAAACTGAAGGATATCCAGGCTATCTTGAATGGAAAGCTGAGCTTCCCTCCACCATAGCTTCAGTTTGTTTGGGTTATAGTTTATTGATTTATAGCCCTCTTTATACAAAGCGGGTTCCAAAACGTACATAAATTGTATTATCACATCACATACAATTAACAAATCTAACAAACAAAACATTTCAGCAACCAGCGCTACAAATATATTAAAGCTTCAATTCCCATATTTCATTTTACAAAACAAATACTTTTCAGTAATTTCTTAAAATTGCATAAATTTCCTTGCTCCCGGATGTATAGAGGGATCTCATTCCATGCCTGTGGGCGTCTACACGAAAACATACCTTCCCTTGACACCTGCAAACATGTGTTTAACAGGTGGAACAAACAAATTACCACGTTCCACAGAACGAAGATTTTGAAGGGGAAATAAGGCAGAATACTATGCACCAGATACCTTGGTGCTAGCCCATGTACACACAAGTATACCATAAACAGCAACTTGTAATTTATCCGGTAATCTAATTTCAGCCAGTATAATTTAATATAGGAATCTGACACATGTTCACACTTACATTACATTACATTACATTAGTGACTTATATTCCGCCATTACCTTGCAGTTCTAAGCGGATTACAGTGTAAGACAGCTGGACATATCCAGGAAGTTACAATTCAGGGGGTGTATACAGATCAGGCGTAGAATAGAGGGGGATAGCTGGGGTTTTCTAGGAAGTTATAATTGGATGATGCTTACATAATAGATGCAGGAAATTACAATTTAGGAGAAGGGTTTAGGCTTGATTGCTTGTTAGGTTCGGTTGGGAGGTTGTATAGTTTTTTTGAACAGTAGGGTTTTGATTTCCTTTCGGAATGATTTAAAGTCGATAGTTGTTGACAGCAAATTGGAGATAAAGGGGTCCAGTTTCGCTGCCTGCGTTGCTAGGAGGCCATCATACATCTTCTTTCGCTGAGTTCCCTTGAGTGGGGGATAGGCGAATAGGTTCTTGGTTCTTCTTGTTCTGGGTGAGCAGTTGAAATTAAGGTGGTTGTTAAGGTAGATGGGTGCGGATCCGTTTATTGCTTTGTATAGTAGACAATAAAATTTGAATTGGATTCGGGCACTTATTGGTAGACAGTGAGAGGCTAGGTAGGCATTGGTGATATGATCAAATTTTCCGAGGGAGTAGATCAATCTGAGGGCTGTGTTTTGAATGGTCTGCAATTGGTTTAGCAAGTTTGTGGGGTATGGAAGATAGAGGATGTTGCAATAGTCCACTAGTCCTAGGACAAGGGATTGAACTATGATCCTGTAGTGGTCTTTTTCGAAGGATTTTCTTATTTTTCGGAGGTTGCGCATGGTAAAAAAGGCTTTTTGCGTAGTTTTATTGATTTGTGTCTGCATTGTGCAGCATCTATCTATCTCACTCCAAGGATTTTGAGGGAAGGTTGTATGGGGTATTTGGTGGAGCTAATTACTAATTCTGTTGTGGATGGGGTTTTGTCTTTTTCGAGTAGTAGGAAATTTGTTTTGTCTGAATTCAGTTTCAGTTTGTGTTTTAGCATCCAATCTTCCACTGCTTCTAGTATTGTTATTATCTTGCTTAAAGAAGTGGGGTCTAGGGTATCGAAGGGGAAGAGTATGGTTATATTGTCTGCGTAGCTGAAAGAAGTTGCGTTTAGGGTATTAAGCGTGAAGCCCAGGGAGGATATGAAGAGGTTGAAGAGCATAGGCGATAGTGGTGAGCCTTGTGGAACTCCACAGGGGTTGGACCAGGGTTCCGATTTAAGGTCATTTGACTTGACTCTGTAGGATCTTGATTTCAGGAATCCTTGGAACCAGTTGTACACTGCTCCGGAGATCCCTATGGCGTCCAGTATCTGGAGTAGTATGGAGTGGTCTACTAGGTCGAATGCTGCTGAGAGATCGAGTTGGATTAGTAACATTCTTCCTCCTTTACTTGGCTGTGTCCAGCAGCGTTGCTAATAAAGTCTCTGTACTATAGCTGGATCTGAATCCTGATTGAGAGGGGTGAAGTATGTTGTGGTTTTCTAGGTAGTTGGTGAGGTAATGCGCTACCAGTCCTTCTATTAATTTGGCATAAAGTGGGATTGATGCGATGGGTCTGTAGTTGGTGGGGGTTTCTCTTGGGCCTTTGAGATCTTTCAGTAGAGGGGTGATTATAATCTCACCTAGTTCGAGTGGGAATTGACCTTCCGTGAGTGTGAATTGAATCCAGTGCATGAGGTTGGCTCTGAACTTCGGGGTAGCGTTTGTAAGGAGGTAAGAAGGGCAATTGTTTAGGTCGCATGATGCTTTGCTGTATTTTTTAAATAAACGGTCCATATCCGACCATTGAACCAGCGGGAAGGTGGTCCAAGTTCTGTCGGCTGCTGTAGGGTCTTCTGAAGTAGGTGTTGTTTTAATCTTGTCGAGGTAGACTGATGAATTGTTGAAGGTGGATCTGATTGTGGTGATCTTTCTTTTGTAGTGGTCTGCTAGCTGGAAAGCTGTTGGAGGGTGGATTCCTTGTGTGGCTAAGAGAGGCCTGGTGTCTGTGAGGTTTTTTACTAGTTTGAAGAGCATTTTGGTGTCTGGGGATTCGGTACCAACAAGTTTGGAGTGGTAGGCTTTCTGTTTTTCGTTGAGTTTAATCTTGTACTGTTTGATTAGTTTTCTCCATTCGGCTTTGGTTTGTTCAAGGTTCTGCTTTCTCCAGGCTCTTTCAAGTTATCTGCAATGTCTTTTTAGTTATAGCAGATCATTGTCGAACCATTTGTTGGATGGTCTGCAAATTCTGTTTTTGGGTTTTAGTGGGGCTAGATCATTCAGTGTAGTCTCGCTTAAGTTGCGCCAGTTGCGCATAAATTCCTTGGGATCTGTGGAGCCTATAGTGGAGTCTATTCTGTCCCAGAACATGGTTGGGTCGATTTTTTGGCGAGTTGTGAAGGAGGTTTTTTGGGGTGCAGGTTTGTTGTTATTTTGTGCCCAGTTGATGTTGAAGGTGTATTTGTAGTGATCTGACCAGAGGGAGGGATGCCAGGTACCATTGGAGATGTGGATATCTGCTGTGTGGGAATTTTGGGTTGTGTATGCTGCAATATCCAATTGGTGGCCTTTTTCATGCGTGGGTTGGGGGTTGAGAATTTGGAAGGAAAGTGCGTTGAGGTACGAGAGTAGTTCCTCAACTTGTTTTGAGGTATGGTATGTGCTCAGTAAGCGTCAGCACAACCAAATTTTGTGCAACCTGCAAAGCAGATAACGTCGAGGCTGGCATTCCCCAAAACGCATTCAGGAAACTACAAAACCATGGCATAGAGGGGGATATACAAAGATGGATAGGCAAATGGCTGGAAAACCGAAAGCAGAGAGTGGGCATAAATGGGAAGTTCTCCGACTGGGAGAAAGTGACTAGTGGTGTACCCCAGGGCTCGGTACTTGGGCCGATCCTTTTTAATATTTATATCAATGACCTGGAGGAAGGAACATCCAGTGAGATCATCAAGTTTGCAGACGATACAAAACTATGCCGGGCGATCAGATCGCAGGAGGATAGAGAGAAACTCCAGAGCGACTTGTGTCGGTTAGAAACATGGGCAGAGAAATGGCAGATGAAGTTCAATGTGGAGAAATGCAAGGTAATGCATTTAGGCAATAAGAATAAGGAATACGAGTATACAATGTCAGGTGCAACTCTGGGGAAGAGTGAACAAGAAAAGGACCTGGGTGTACTGATAGATAGGACCCTGAAGCCGTCGGCACAATGCGCGGCAGCGGCAAAGAAGGCAAATAGAATGTTGGGCATGATAAAGAAAGGAATCTCGAGTAGATCGGAGAAAGTTATAATGCCGCTTTATAGGGCAATGGTCAGACCACACTTGGAATACTGCGTCCAACATTGGTCTCCCTACCTAAAGAAGGATATAAAACTGCTGGAGAGAGTGCAGAGACGAGCAACAAAACTGGTGAAGGGTATGGAGAAACTGGAATACGAGGACAGACTTATAACACTAGGATTGTTCTCCCTTGAGAAAAGGAAACTGCGTGGGGATATGATCGAGACCTTCAAAATACTGAAAGGAATCGACAAAATAGAGCAGAGAAGATTATTTACATTGTCCAATTTGACACGGACTAGAGGACATGGAATGAAGCTAAGGGGGGGACAGGTTCAGGACTAATGTCAGGAAGTTCTGCTTCACTCAGAGAGTGGTTGACACCTGGAATGCCCTCCCAGATGAGATTATTGCGGAATCGACCGTCCTAGGCTTCAAGAGCAAACTAGATACATATCTCCTTAAGAGAGGCATATAAGGATATGGTGGACCATAAATTACGACAGGTGTACACCTGGCAGGGCCTCCGCGTGTGCGGATCGCCGGACTTGATGGACCGAAGGTCTGATCCGGAGATGGCAGTTCTTATGTTCTTATGTTCTTAAAGCAGGACAAAACTAGAGTTTGAAGTATGGTCTTAAATTACCTGAGAGAAATGGTCGAAGAGCACTCATCAGTCTCAATTTGAAGAATATTTTCCTAATCATTCCTAGCACATGACTCCAAAATGTCAAAAAGGAGTCGACAACAACTCCCAGATACTTCACCTCACCTGAAATCTGTATGGGCATGCCAAGCAGTTCAACAGTCTCAGGGATGGCCAAACCCTGTGTTTGCTGAAAACACATAACCTTAGCTTTTTGAACGTTTAACTTCAGTTTATTGCAGTCCATCTAGCCTTTTATCCCTTGTATGACTAATGTTAGTCATTCCTCTGCCTCACCAAATTGTCCCTCAATGGGGAAAAAGAACTGGATGTCATCAGCGTAGATCCTATAGGAGACTCCAAACTTCTGCAACAACTTACACAATGGCAGAAGATAAAGGTTAAATAACACTGCCGAGAGTGATGACCCTTGGGATTACTCCTACTGTTTTCTTAAGTTAAGTATTGGGAGGTTTATCTTTCCTCTTTCACCAGTGGGTATAGGCACAAGCATTTCCCTGCTTTAATGCGAAAGCCAGGTGGGGACTTCTACCTCTAGGTTTTACCTTATCCTCACTCTTGCAATCTCTTCTGGGACTTGCTTTTAAAAAGGATCTTTTGGGCTCTTTGCTTCCTCTCCTCCCTTTCCTGGTTTGCTGACCGCATCTGGCAGCAATATATAGCTATAATTTTTGTTTTGTCTAATTTCACCCTTCCTTCCTTATAGATATCAATTTATGATGGTAATCCTTAGGGTAATCTTTAGCTGTTGCCTTGTATTAGCAGGGCTGACTTAACCATTGGACCAGGTGAGGCTCTGGCCCATTGTGCTAGCGATTAAGTGTGCCAAAACACCCAGCCTTTGACCTAATCTGGTCTACAGGTAAGCCTTTTCCTCCCTTCCCCTTCCCATTCTGGTCTCTTCCCTCTCCCTGCAGGTCCAGCACTGTTCTCTCCCTTCTTACTTCTCCAAGGTCCTGTAAAGTTTGCATTGATCACCAGCGACAGCAATAGCAGTATGATAGAGTGCCTAGGGCCAGCCCCTGGGAGAGCCCCTGGGATCTGTGCCTGACCACGGGGAGGGGGATTGAGAAAGGGAAAAAGAGCTTGAACTGGAGGAGGGGTACTTTGGAGAGATTCCATCCCAAGGGAGAGAGAGATGCCAAACCTTTTAGGAGGAGGGATGGGGCATTTCCAAAGCAAGTTGGCTCAGGGTCATGATTTACAATAACAGCTAGAAGTTGATTTTAAGAGGAATGATAAGTAACACCTGACAGTTTTGCAGGAACTGTTTATACCTTGGAACATCAAATCTCCACTTCCTATTTTTAATAACAGGATAATGGCAGAAGAAAGGGATAAGAGGTAGATTCCCAAAACCAAGATCCACAATTGTAACCCACAGATTGGCTGATGCAGTAACTAGAGGCTAAAACTTGGCCGAAATTCTATTTCAGCTGAAAATGCTCCTGCATTTTCAGATGAAACCGAAACTCTCCCCCCCGACCAAAACCGTTGCCCATTCTCTGCCTCTTACCCCTGACCAAAATCACTGACCCCTCCCCCCCTCCACCTGGTCATACCTTAGAGCAGGGGTGTCCAACCTTTTGGCTTCCCTGGGCCGCATTGGCTGAAAAAAATGTTTCTGGGGCCGTGCAAATGCTGCAGCAAGACAGAGGAGGGAGCCGGCAAGATGGTAAACACCCAGGGGCAGCAGAGGAAAACACTGCATCGCCCTTGACCGGGGCTGCACAAAATTCTTCACGGGGCCACAGGATGGACACCCCTGCCTTAAAGAATCCTGGTGGCCTAACTGGGGCAGGAGCAATTGCCAGTTGCTCCTGCTATCTCTTCCGTCAAAATTGTTGAAGGTCTTGGTAACCATTTTGATAATGGAGATGTCAAAGCGGGAGCAACTGTAGATCACTTCTGTTCTGGTTAGACCACTAGACAACAAAGTTTAAGGCAGGCTGAGTGGGGTGTTGATGTGATTTGTGGATGGGGAGAGGGTGCTAATTGGGAGAGGGGGGAAGGGGAGGCTAGCTGGTTTAGACTTTGGTTTCAGCTGAGACCTAGCAGTGGATTTTGGCTTCCGATTTGGTTTTGGTTGGCCTCCAGCAGTAACCTTACTTTACAACAGTGAGACTTTCAATCATTATGTCCCTGCACTATCATAAGGAGCAGCTTTTTTTTTTAAGGTTGAAGTGTGTCTCTCTCCCTTATTTTCTTCCCTTCCTTCCTACTATGGATCCAGAACCTCTCCCTCGTCCTGCCCCAGCCTCACTGTCATCACCATGAACAACCTGCATGCACTGTTTTGGTGGGGGCGATACGTCCCAGGTGCGCTCCTTCCCTCAAACCTCTTTAATTTTCCTGGCGCAAGCAGTATCACAAACTTGCTGCTTGCGTCAGTGTCTGCTCTCTCTCACATCACTTCTGGGTCCCGCGCCTAGGAAATGATGGCAGAGGGAGAGTTTAGGCAGTATATAAATTGTTTAAATAAATAAAGAGGTAAAGGGAAAGGGGGCACGGGTGCTTTGGGGGGGGGGGGACAGAGAAAAGGGTGGGGGAGGGGCACTACCGCCCCAGGCGCCACTCACCCTCACTATGCCACTGCCTGCATGTGATGTTGAATTTCAGTTGGAGGAACTCCTTTAACATTCAGAGATTCTATCCCAGCACATTGCTTAAATCGCACCAAGTGCATGCTTCCATTTCATGCACCTACAAGTGCATGCTTCCATTTCTTTAGCACACTCTCCAGACCGGTATAGGCATAAATCTTACAGATGGGTAATATCTCATCATGACCAGCAGGTGGAGACTGAGACAAAACTTTGGAATAGTACATAATAGGTAACTCCCCCTATATCCATCAGTCAGTATCCAGCAAGTGTGAGTGAGTTGTACCCATCTCCCTTGGTTAGGGCTGTTGGAATTTGTTTAGGGCTCCTGGTCCCCGTTTTGTGCCGGACTGAGCTTGGGTGGGCCCTGTTTGGGGGTCTGTCTGACCTCAGGGGTGTCATACCCGACGGGTCTTGTGCTGGGTCCCTCCCCCCCTTTCTTTCACCTCCCCAATATTTTTGTAGAGGTGCCTCAGCAGTAAGCCTTGCCCCCAATTCAGGTAAGGCATACTGCTTTGAGAGCCAGTGTAGTTTGTTCTGTAACAAAAAAAATCCTGAGGCAGTGCCGATCTAAAGGGTTGCTTTCCCTTTAAATTTGCTGTAATTTACATTTTTTTGAATGTTCTGTATTGGATCAGGAAGGAAGGGTAAACTAAACTAAACCTTGAGTTTATATACCGCATTCTCTCCATAATTATAGAGCTCGGCACGGTTTACAAGAGCTTAATATAGGAAGGAACAGCATAATGGGGTTGGAGGTTGAGTATAGGGGCAATGATTATTCCAGTACAATAGGTGAGACATTCTAGACAGCTGGGCTATTTCCCTATACCTGCATGCTGCAGTTCGGAATCCACTACGGGTTTTTCTCTCTGCCTCTGGTGTACTTCTCAGTGTAGTTTAGCGCCCTCCTGCAGTTTTTTCCTTCTGCATGCATGACTGCAGTTGTGTGTGTTCTGTTCCATTTTATTATTTTAAATTTGATGTAGTTTTGTTCCCTTTTCGGGTAATTTCATGCTTACTATGAATTTGAAGCTCTGCCTGCTTGAGAATTCATAGACTTCAGTCTGTAGCTGATAGGCTGATCCCTTTTTTGGTCAGCCTGCATAGTTTTATCTGGAACTCAGGGCTGTCCCTGAAGTGGCTCACCTACTGTTAAATGGGGCTTGAGTGCAGAATGCTAGGCGCCTTTAGGAGGCTCGGCGGTGTCTCACAGGGTGCCGGCTGTGTCTTCGTGGCTCTGCCTGTCCCAGTGTGCATCCAGTAGTCCGCAGGGGTGGAGGTATAGTCAGACAGAGGAGTCTGACTGGAAGCCCAAAGATTAACTTTGAGGACCAATTCCCAGCATTGTGGCAGTGAAATTCTCATACAACTACTGTGAGAGAGCTGAGAGCAGGTTTGTAGCATGGATCCTGTCTGGTCACAGTGAGTACAGGCTGACAGCCTGTGAGAAACATTGGGGGAGGTTGGAAAAGTAGGGTTTTGAGTGTTTCTGGATGTTCCTTTGTGTTCCCCCCTCCTGAAAAACCCTAAAGTTGCCATTTCTCAAGTTTAGGAAATGTGCATAAAATCGTGATTTTGGTGCAGATTTTGTACCGTGGCCATCTTGGATTTTTAGAAAAATGCTGGGATGTAGTCCTTGGGCTCTCATGTGAATTGTTGCCAGGATTGCACAAATTTAGCACTTCTAAAGCATTTTTGTGCCGCGTGGCGTAAATGTGTGTGTGTGTGTTGGGGTGGGGGGGGGGGGCTGTAGCATCTGGCTAAGCTTCTCCCCTGCTGAAGCAGGTGACCAAATGCTCAGCTAACCCGGCAGGGCAGCTGGCATTGCTTTTGGGGCTCAGCACAGCTTGTTCTTCTGTCAGCCAGGCTGCAGACCTCCCCGCAGCCTAAGAAACACATTTTTAAGTAATCTTGGGGGGTAAGTTTATACCCCAGGAACCGGACACCTTTTCTGAATTATTAAAAAAAAAAATCAAGTGTTCTTTCCCTGAGCTGTTTCCATTCGCCTCCATATTCACTCTTAGTGGTGTGGTGCCTTTGGGCATATTCTGAACTCAAGGACTTAGAGGCTATGTCTCTTATTGATCCCTTGTTTACTGGTATAGCGTTTCCTGGGATGGGAGATCAGGGACTATATGCTGGATCTGCGGATCCTTCGGGTGCCTTGGATCCTGGTATGGATACTACGGATGAACAAACAGTGGAGATGCCCAAAGAAAACAGGTGAGCTAGTGTAATTCATGGCTCTGCTTTATTCACTCTGTCTCGACATGTACCAGTACGGGTTTTGGCTTAGCCGGCCTGCATCAGGAGTCTTATATTTAGTAGAAACTCTTAATAAGGATTATAATGCACCTTGTGTGATAATAATAATAATAACTTTATTCTTCTATACCGCCACAATCTTGCGACTTCTAGGCGGTTTACAATCAAGAGAGCTGGACATTCAGCGAGTTACAATGTGCAGATAGAGGAAATACAGAGTGCAGAAACATTTACGAAGCAAAATTATAGATATACAATTTGCTGAGCGAGAGTATAAGGTATACAGATTGGAAGAAATTTCCAAGTGGGTCTGTTAGGAGAAGGCCGTGCAATTCAAAAAGTACAGCGAAAATTACGATAATAATTTATATATATCTTAGAACCAAGAGTTCTATGTGCAATTTTGAAAGTACAGCGAAAATTACGATATGATAATAATAACAATTTGTATATATCACAGAACCAAGAGTTCTATGCGGACTTAAGAGGGGAGAGAGGAAAAGAGTAAGAGGTCGGGAGGACTGTTATTGAGGAGAGAGGGAAGAGTAGGTCAGTTGTTCAGGTATTTCAGGAACAGGTGTGTTTTTAGGCGCTTCCTAAATTCCTCGTAGGTAGTGGGCGAAAGCAGTTGATCTAGGTCTTTACCCCATAAGGCTGCTTGGTGTGAGAGAAGGTGATCATGGTGTTTTTTCAGTTTGCAACCTTTAACTGGAGGGGAAACGAAGTTTGAATGTGTGCTTCTCTTATGTTTCTTGGTGGAAAAGAAGAAAAGGTCAGTTATGTATTCGGGGGCTAGTCTATATAGTACTTTGAAGCAGAGGCAGGCAAATTTAAACTTTACACGTGCTTCCTTCGGCAGCCAGTGCAATTGTCGGTAATAAGGTAAGATAAGGTGATAAGCATATAAGAGCTTAGGTCGCACTCCGATGGTGAAATTCTGATGGCTTCACCATCGGAGTGCAACCACTAAAGACTGCTGTCAGAGCTTCACCATTGGAGTGTGACCTAAACTCTTATATGCTTATCATACAAGGTGCGCTATAATCCTTATCAAGGGTTTCTACTAAAGATAAGATTCCTGATGCAAGCTGGCTAGGCTGAAACGTACATGTTGAGTCATAGAATGAATAAAGCAGAGTCGTGAATTACACCAGCTCACCTGTTTTCTTCGGGCATCTCCACTGTTTGTTCGTTTGTGGTTGACTTGTGGAGGTGGTTCTTCTGTGCTGTATGCCTGTGGATACAACGGTCCTGAGCTCATTTCAGTTTTCAGCCCTGCTGGACCTTACTGCTGAGTCTTTGCAGGAATTGAACTTTAGCCTGTTCCATCCACTTCTACCTTCTGGCTTTGTGGTGTGTGCTGACATCTGGATATGGATGTTCTGGTCTCAGAGCAGTTTGACTCTCCGGAGGATTATCTGCAAATTTCTAGAGCTTTGTCATGCTTGTTTCCTCTGGCACATGAGTGTCAGCAGCTTTTGGGTTAGTCCAGGTGGATTCTTTGGTGGTGCAGGTGACCAAGTGCACCTCTCTTCCCAGTGGAGGTGGTGTGGAGTTGAAGGATATGCAAGACCACCGTGTGGTTGTGGTCCTCAGGAAACCTTTTGATGCAGCTATTTTAGGTATCAAAGCTGCTTTTGCGACGTCTTTATTTCACGCGCCTGTCCCTCTCTTTTGCGCACACTGGAGAGTGAAGCGGTGGATTCCCCTCCTCACCTTCTGATGGCTGGAACGGCTTATATGGTGGATGCCTTATATGATCTCTTGAGAGCTTTGGCAAGAGTGTCAGTGTACTCGCTCTCAGCCGTTAAATGCTCTGGGTCAGACAGTGGGCTGGTGATTCCACTTCAAAGACAACATTAGCTAGACTGCCTTTTAAGGGGCACTTGTTATTTGACAAAGGCCTGGATGAATCATGGATTCTGTGATGGAACGTCACCCTAACACCCTGCCTGAGAGTGAACCCAGACCTTCCAGGGTTTCTGGTTGCTCTAATTTCGTGGCTCACGGTGCTCCAGACCGTATGTGTCTGCCACATCACAGAGATTTTTACAGAGCTCCCAATGATGATATGACGGCTATAGGCATTCCCAGCCTTCCGCCTCCTGTTCTGTACCTCCTGCCAGAAAGGCACGATGCCACAAGGCCGAGGGATGCGCCTCTGTGAATAGGGGGCAGGCTGTCAGCGTTTCTTCCTGCCTGGATGTGCCTCCCGTCAGACCAGTGGGTTTTGGACAGTTTTCGGTTGGGCTACATGCTGGAATTTGCCAGACCTCTCAGAATGCTTCATGTATTCTCCTTCAGGGCACCTTGATAAAGGCGCTCAGAGTTCCGGCAACCATTCAGCGCTTGCTAGATGTTCAGACTTGAGCTGCTGCCGCACAACCTCTCAGTCTCAGGCAGATACTGTTTGCTTTCTCGTGCCAAAGAAAGGCTCAGAAGATTGGAGGCCTATTCTGGATCTTCAGTACATGCATGCGGCTCTCCAGATTCCCTGCTTCTGAATGGAGACCGTGGCTCCAGGGTAGTTTCTTGCCTCGCTGGATTTCACAGAGGCGTATTTGCAAATTTCTGCAGTTTCATGTTCTGGAACAGCATTACCAGTTCTTGGCCTTGCCCTTTGGGCTGGTGACAGCACTCGGACCATCACCAAGGTAATGGTGATAGTAGCAGCTTACCTGCAAAAGATGGGCCTACAGCAGGGGTGCCCACACTTTTTGGGCTTGCGAGCTACTTTTAAAATGACCAAGTCAAAATGATCTACCAACAATAAAATTTTAAAAAAACACAACACACACTGTACGCATAGAATTGTTAATTATCATTCCTATTCCGGGGTTTTTCCAAAGAGGTCATAGCAGATGACTCTATGCACTGTCACCTCAGTAACAACCATACAAAAATAGACAAATACCCACCCCCTCCCTTTTTACTAAACCACGATAGCAGTTTTTAGCGCAGGGAGCTGCGCTGAATGCCCAGTGCTGCTCTCGACGCTCATAGGCTCCCTGCGCTAAAAACCTCTATTGCGGTTTAGTAAAAGGGGACCATATTGTAAAATATAGAGAGCAGATATAAATTCAGACACATTTTGATCACTAAATTTAAAATAAAATCATTTTTCCTACCTTGTCTGGTGATTTCATGAGTCTCTGGTTGCACTTTCTTCTTCTGACTGTGCATCCAATCTTTCTTCCCTTCTTTTAGCCTGTATGCTTCCTCTCCTCCTGACCTCATTCCCCCCCCCCAATGTTTTCTTCTTCTCTCCCTGCCCTCTCTTTTCTTTCTCTCTTCATGCCCCCTTTCTTTTTTTCTGTTTCTCTTCTGTCTCCCTGCCTGCCCTCTTTCTCCCTCCCTGCCCTCCCCCAAGCCACTGCCGCTGCCATCGGATAACAGGTCCCCAAAGCCGCCCGCTGCCGGCCAAGCTCTCCTTGCTTTGGGCCCACCAGCTTTCCTCTCCCCGACGTCAATTTTGCCGTCGGAGAGGAAGTTCTGCTGGCCAGAACTTCCTCTCCGATGGCAGAATTGACGTCGGGGAGAGGAAGGCTGATCGGCCCAAGATCGACCTATTGGGAGAAATGCTGCCGGGTCCTGCCTTTGAGGAAACAGAAAGTAGGCAGGACCTGGCAGCAAGAAGAGCAAATCGCAAGCTTCACTGACCTGTCTCCCGCTTTAGCCCGCAAACGGGGCTCTAACATGTGCGTGCCGGCTTCCCTTCTCTCCCCCCCCACCCGGACATAACTTCCGGTTTCAGAGGGAAGAGAAGGGAAGCCGGTACAAGCACACGTTAGCCCCCGGAGCCTAAATTCTCCAAGCCGTTTTTTTTGTTTTTTTTTTTAAATGTTGAGCAGCAGAGGCAGCAGCAGAATTCAGGAGCAGGCCAGTCAGGAGGGGAAAAAAGAGAAGGGAAGAAGGGAACCCGCTCTGCGATCGACTGGGGTCGCCTGAGCGATCGACGTGTTGGGCACCCCTGGCCTACAGGTTCATTCCTTCTTGGATGGATGGCTGATCAGAGCTCCCTGTTGGCCGAAGAATGACACATGGAGGACATGGGCTGGATTGTCAACTTTAGGAAGAGCCATCTGACACCCACACAGTCACTGGAATACCTGGGAGTTCTCTTCGGTATGTCTGTGGGCCATGTCTAATTGCCAGAAGCTCGCAGATGGAAACTATGTGGCCAGATTTCTTCTCTTCTGGAGCAGCCGGCTACTTTGGTGTGGGATTATTTTCAGGGTCTAAGATCCATGTTTGCCACTCTGGATATAATTCCTTGGGTGAGGGCGCATATGCGTCCTCTTCAGCATGCCTTATTCTTTTGCTGGGCGCATACACCAAAATGCCTTGCAGACTTGTCTGCCATGGACTCTGGAGGCCCAAGCAAGCATGCACTGGTGGCTTCGCCTGCAATTGCTCTGCAGGGGCGTACTGTTCCACATTGCCTCCTTTGATGTGGTAATGACGGATGCCAGCCTTCAGGGCTTGAGAGCCCATTGCAATTGTTCTCCTGTTCAGGGGCGTTAGACACCCTCTCAGAGAAAGTGGTCCATCAACAAGTTGAAGCTCCGGGCCATTCGTCTGGCTCTGATGAGATTGCAGAAGACTCTGGAGGGCCAAGTGGTCAGGGTCTACTCTTACAGTGGAATGGCAGTAGCCTATGTCAATCGCCAGGGAGGAACCAAAAGCACTCCACTGGCTCAGGAAGCCCGCCTTCTTTTTCTTTGGGTGGAACGTCATCTTCTGGCGCTGTCATCAGCACATGTGGCAGGGATGGACAATGTTCAAGCAGACTTCCTCTGCAGACAGGTTCTGTATCCAGGCGATTGGGTCCTGTCTCCAGAGGCATTCCAAGCAATCGTGAGGCGCTGGGGATGGCCTCACTTTGACCTCAAGGCCACAGCTAGAAACAAAGCGGTTTGCTTCTTCAGTCGACAATCCAAGGCTGGAAGCAAAGAGCTCGACTCTCTGGTGCAGCCATGGCCTCAGGAGATTCTCCTATATGTCTTTCCTCCTTGTCCAATGTCGGTCGAATCATTCAGGCCATGTCATTCTGGTGGCTCCAGATTGCCTTGCAGACTGTGGTACGCAGATCTGATGCATCTGCATATGGGTCGCAGCCTTCGGCTGAGCACTTATCCAGACCTACTCATGCAGGGTCCAGTTGCCATGGAGGATCCAGGTCACTTTACTCTCACAGCATGGCTCTTGGGCATGCAGCCATAAGCATAATAGATATTATCCCAGGACAAGCAGGCAGCATATTCTCACATGTGGGTGACGTCATCTACGGAGCCCCAACGCGGACAGCTTTTCAAGCAACCTTGATTGAAGTTTCAAGCTTGCTATGCTGCACCACGCATGTGCATGCCTTCTTGCCCACTAGAGGGCGCATCCCCACCTCGTGGTCCTCAGTTCCATAGCCAGCAAAGAAGCCATCCCCGGGGAGGAGGGCGGGTTGTGAGAATATCTGCCTGCTGTCCCTGGATAACACCTGTTACGGTAAGTAACTGTGCTTTCTGTCCTGGCTTGGAGGTCACATGTTTTTTGAATAGCAGGGTTTTTGATTTCTTTTCGAAATGATTTGAAGTAGGTCGTTGTTGTCCATATTCAGCTCCAATCTTGATGATGCTCGCTTTTCTTCAGGATGATTTGGATAAAGGCCTTATTGTGGCTACTCTGCAGGTCCAAGTGGCCAGGCTCTTTTGTTTTAGATCCCAGGACAGTCGGTCCTCATTGGCATCTCATCCTGATGTTGCTCGATTCTTGAAGGGGGCTCTTTGTCTCAGACCACCGGTTAAGCTTCTTTTCCCTTCCTGAGACCTTAACCTAGTGCTGTCTAGCTTTACCAAGGCTCCTTTTGAGCCCCTTCAAGATGCTTCCCTCTTGGACTTGACACTCAAGACCATTTTTTTTGGTTGCCATTACTTCGGTGCGTCATATGTTGGAACTGCAGGCTTTGTCTTGCCGAGAACCTTTTCTCTGGATTTCAGAGGCAGGGGTTTCTCTTCGGATGGTTCCTTCCTTCTTGCTGAAGGTTGTTTCGGCTTTCCATGTTAATCTGGAAGTGTGTTTGCCTGCCTTTCAGCTGACTGGTTCCAGAACACAGGACTGCCTGTTGAAGAAACTGGAGATGCGCAGAGTTCTTCTGTGTTGTTTGGAGGTCACTAACGAGTTTTGCTTCTCTGACCATCTGTTTGTGCTGACTCATGCTTTTAAGCGGGACGCTCCCACTTCCAAGGCCATGATTTCCAGTTGGATCCATAGGGCCATTTCATCAGCCTATCTATTTCTGGGACACAGTCCCCTGTTTCCGTTAAGGCACGTTCTTTCAGGAGTGTGGCTTCTTCATGGGCCAAAGCTAAATCTGTCTCTCCTGAAGAGATTTGTAGGGTGGCAACGTGGTCTTCTCTTCTCATGTTTGCCAAGTTCTACAGAGTGGATGTAGCTGCAAGACAGGAGTTGGCTTTCGGGTCCTCAGTCTTAAGGGTTGGCATAGCAAGCCCACCCTAGCTATTTGGGGGACTGCTTTTGTACGTCTAGAATGTCTCGCCTACTACACTGTAAAAAATAGATTATGGGCCAGATTCACTAACCTACTCAATCCGGGCAGGTCCAGCGAATTCAGAAAAGTGAAATATGCAGATGGGGGCGATAGGAGGAACGCCCCCATCTGTCTGCCCGGATCGCTGGTGTGCGATCCCCGGTCATGCACAGATCATCTGCTTTCCCTGCAGATGGTCTGCGCATGCGTTTTGTGTCTTTTTTTTTTTTTAACTGCTTTTTATTTTCGGGCCCGACTCTCCTGCTCCTATCTCCGGTGGTGGTGGCAGCCTCTTCCCTCCTTCCCTGCAGTGCGAGCCCGCGGGTTTAGAGCGGGGCTGCCCTGCAGCGTGCAATCCTGTATTAAACCCGCGGGCTCAGACTGCAGGGAAGGCAGCAGAGATCAGTCTGGGCGGCCCCTAGATGTATGCAGCATAATTGTTTGGGAACTTCAGGGCGCATACTGCCCTTTACTGGAAACACGCAAGGTTTACTTTATAGCGAACTGGGAGCTCTCTCCTTGGAGATTTTTTCAAAGATGGTCCTACAACATTCCTGAATCTTCCAGGCAATACTGGAGAACCCCCAACACTTGAAAACTGTCCGATTCACACAGGCACTGATCTCCCCCCTGCCCCAGGGCTTCTGCAACCTCTGAAACAGACAGCAAGATCGGGGCAGCAAAGAGCAGGGCAGAGGTGGCAATAGAGCAGGAGAGTCGGTAGAGAGCTGTGCGACTGGTCCCCAGCAGTCGCTTTAGAAGTTGATCGGCCAGTCCAGTCGAATTGAGAATTTTGTGTAGTGAATCGCTGCCTTCCTACTTTTGAATGTCCCTCCCCTCATTTGCATGCGTGGATCGTAGGATGGTCGGTAGAGAGGTAAGTGAATCGGGCCGGAGGGAAATTTGGTTGCTAAGGGGTCGCAAACCGATCGGTACACGATCGGTTTGCTTTGTGAATCTAGCCCTATGTACTTACCCTGGTAAGCTCTTTTCCAGTAGATAGGTGAGACATTATAGACTCCCCGCCCTGTCCTTTCTGTGCCTGCATACAGTTTTCAGTTTGTTTATGCTTCTCCAAGCTGATTTTTAGATGACTGTCAGCCCTTGGGGGCTGAGAAGAATTTGTATATATGTTCCATTTATTGGGGAGTAGTTTCTGAGTTCCTTTGATGCTTGTGTTGGCGGTTAATGGTACTATTTACTTACCTTTGAGCAGAATAATTTATTTTGCCTGTTGCTACAGGTGCCTCTACTTCACAAATGTTGGGTGCTCCTCAGTGCTTGGGTACTAACTGTAGAGGGTGCTAAACTGCACCGTGAAGTACACCAGAGGCAGAGTGAAAAATTTGTAGTGGATTCCTTCCACAGCATTCGGGTATGGGGAAATAACCCAGCTGTCTAGAATGACTCGCCTATCTACTTGAAAAGAGCTTACCAGTGTAAGTACAAAATCTCTTTTTTTTTTTTTTCTTGCATTGCAATCTGCAAGACCTTCCCTTTAATTCAAATTGGACCTTAGTAATGATTCTTTACCAGCAGTCAGTGCTATATCACATACTATCCCTGTTTTCCCAGGGAAAAAGCGCACTGGCACTGCAGTTCGACTTGAGCAGTGCTTTCGACCTTGTCGATCATGACCTCCTGCTTAAGTGCCTTGATTCCATCGGCATTTCCGGACAGGTACTAAATTGGTTCACGGGTTTCCTAAAAAAACATACTTACCATGTCTACAGCGAAGGAACCTACTCTCAAGCTTGGTCCAATCCCTGCAGAGTGCCACAGGGCTCCCCACTTTCCCCCTCACTCTTCGATATCTACATGGCATCACTGGGGAAATATGTTATCTGATTTAAAACTGAAATCGTACGTATACGCGGATGATATAACAATTATTATTCCCATAACCTCATTGACCCAAGAGACAAACAACTTATCTCATCTGTCTTTACCAAGGTTGAACATTGGACTATGCACTCCAAACTAAAACTAAGTCCAAATCCCGAATAAACCAGGATTTTCTTGGCAAGTCTGAGCAGCTAGCCTTGCTCTTAGGTGTGTAAAGTGTACAGGAATGATGGCAAAAGACGCAAAATGTTCCAAAAAATGTATTAATTTTATTTATTTCCTTAACAACTATCAAAAGATTATTTGCGCCATTGGGGGTCTTTACAGAGGCCAAAATCTAGCATATCTAGCAAAGAATCCCAACCTATACTTCGTTATTCACCAATATATATCTTCTATCCAATATGACATCATCATTTGTCCACCAATCAACCAACAGAGGCTGTCCTTAGGTTTGAACAAAGAACATTCCTTTTGATATAGAAGAAAAGTTTCACAAATCATATTTTTGTTTATATTAATTTCTAAATATGCATAAAACATTATTACATATCCAGTGCCCTTTTTGTCATTCTCAAAAAGGTGAAATCAAACCACTTGTCTGTCAGACGACACACTTGCTTTGGAAAACTGACAGTTTCAAATTTCACTGACACACAGACTCAGAAGACCCAGACCCCCCCTTACTGTGAATTCCTATACTGTGCCTCTAGGGAGTTTCCATGGTAACAGTGTTCCTGGCTCTAACTTAACCATTTCCAGATGTTGCGTCTTAGGCTTCCTTTAAGTTTCTTACATCTTATATATGTAAAACATTTGAAATTAAATACAAATCATTCTCTTACACATCATTCATACCACATATCACACACATAATCACTCATGGGATCCCATCACACACACATCCACAACACGGTATATTGCATTCATAAGATACATATAACTATCTGTATTCAAAAATGTGAAACCCTATATCTTCCACAAGCCAGACTGAGAGGTCTGGTATTAATTAGAGCCATGAGGCTCAAGGTGGGAAAACTTAGAGAGAACAAAGAGAGACAGAAAGACAGAAAACAAGATGGAGTCATTAATCCCTCTAGAAGTATGTTACGCATTACCTGATTCCCTCTATGGTCTGGCTTAATAGCAAAATACATAAAGAGAATATTATCATGCTTTTCCTTAATATTAATCTGTAATGTGTTTTTCTGGCCTTGGCTACATCCATATTCAGATTTTCATGCACCCACTTTTCTGTACGCTTCTATTGGGCATGTCCTTAACTAACATATGTACTTCTAACTAATTTACCCAGAACCATACGAAAAGCCAGTGTTTTTGTAGAAAAAAATCTAAAAAATACTTGCACCATGTCCTGCACACTATCCATTCCATTAACACATTATAGCGCCCCCTACAGCCCACGAGCGAGTGCCACTCCTCAAGTCTCATTAACAAGATTGTGAACACCTCCTTGAGACTAAATGGATCAGACTACCCAATTAATCCTACAACCAAAATCCTTGGCGTCACCCTGAACTGAAGCTTGACGTTTCAAGATCACACTAATGCTCAAGTCAAAAAATGCTTTCTCACTCTATGGAAACTTCATACCATTAAACAATACTTCGATTTCTTTTCCTTTCGACTGTTGGTTCAATCCCTGATCTTAAGTACCTTAGACTACTGCAACATTATAAACTTGGGATCTCTCAAAAAAACATCAAACGACTGAGAGTCGTCCAAAATGCTGCAGTCCGTCTCATTTATAGCCTCAAGAAATCATACCATTGTAAGCCCATATTACAGAAAACTACACTGGCTGCCTGTCGAAGCAAGGACCATTTTTAAGTTTGCTTGCCTTTGCTTCAAAACCATGACAGGTTCATCCCTAACCTATCTGTCTCACCAATTCGAATTCCCAGGCACAACTAATACATGCAGTACCTACTTGTTCGCTTTTCCATCCCTAAAGGGCTGCACCTACAAGAGATACCTCGACAGAACACTATCATTCCAAGCAGGCAAATGGAACAAATGTTTAACCAACTTCATCTCAAACACACTCTCATACCAAATGTTTAGAAAGTCAATAAAAACCTATCTCTTTGACAAATTTTTCTGACCTCCACCTCAACCTGATGTACCTCAACCTGATGTACTTCCAAAACACTTCCAGATAAACCTGACTAAACTTAACAAGCCAATGTAAATTCGAAAGATCGCTGTAATGTCGCTGTCTGTATACAGTCTCTTCCCTTGTAAACCGCTTAGAACTGTTTGTGGTATGGCGGTATATAAAAATAAAGTTATTATTATTATTATTGTGTTTTAATAATTTGTGCATAAACTTTGGGTTGTAGGCTGGAATCTACCTTTTGGAAGCTGGCATAAGCAAACCAGAGTTTCTGAGTGAAGGAAATGGAAGGTTAAAAAAAGCTTGCCAGCTGATTCAGAAGTTGATGGAAAAGTTCTATCATTTCTCAATACCAGGTAAGAAGGAGCAGTAGAAAAAACACGCTTAGGGATTCTGCTGCTTCAGTAGGTAACAAGTAAGCACTGCGGAAAGTGGAGGACAATTTTTTGCTGTTAAGACATCAATATAGAAAAAAAATTATAATAGAAATTGTTTTCATATTACTAAATAACTACTCAGCTTCTCATAACAAAATGTTAGTTTTGTTTATATACTAACAATTGTGATTATCTTCAGTCCTCATTATTAAAAACACCAGAGGTCCCTATCCCTATATGTTGTTAAAGCTCTTGGTACAGGTAATTTGTTTGCTTACTATAGTTCCCTCGGATTTCTAGATAAGGCAGAAATTATTCTCCAAGGACAAGCAGGCATAATATTCTCACATATGGGTGATGTCATCCATGGAACCTGGTATGGACACTGTGAACTGCACTGTCACTTTAAATTGTTAGGTAGTGACCACACTGCGCATGTGCAGATGCCTTCCTGTCCAATGTTGGCTCATGGGGCCATCGGTTCTTAGTGTTCCACTGTCTAGGGATTCTTGTCAGCGCATCAAACATAGAAGTCTTTTTTGAGCCTTCCCAATTTTATTTTTTAATTCTTTACTTCATTATTCTACTCAAAAGTATTTCCTGATACCGAAAAAGCAAGAGGTCTTCGCCATATTCTAGACCTCTGAGGCCTAAACAAATACTTCATGTGCAAACAGCATACAATTCCTCACGGATGGTTAAAGCGCCTCAACTCGCGAGTTACTTGCAGAAGACATCAATCATTTTCTTCTCTCTGCCCCCTTGTCTCTCTGTGCAGCACCCCCTCTCCTACTACTGTTTATTATTTCTATAGTGCCACCAGATGCACACAGAGCGGTACATTAAACACAGAAGAGACAGTACCTGATCAAAATAGCTTGCAATCTAATTATGCTTGCAATCTAGCTTGCAATCTAATTATGAAAGACACATTGGACAAAAATGGTGAATCAATATATGCTGGTCATGTCACATAGAGAATACAAAGGGAGAAGAGGTAGAGAAGATAGGGGGGGGGCTACAGAGGGAATGACAAATGTGGTACTTTACAAATGGGTAGGGTTAAGACTTAAATGCAGTTTCGAAAGAGTGGGCCTTCAGCCTTGACTTGAACACCACCAGAGATGGAGCCTGTTGTACTGAGTCAGGCAGGTTGTTTCATGCATATGATGTAGCAAGGCAGAAGGAGAGTTGTTTCTAGAGGAGAAGGGTACAGACTAGAGAGACATGCCTGATGAACGGAGTTCCTGGGGCAGAGTAAAGGGAGAGATAAGAGAGGAGAGATATTGAGGAACTGTAGAGCGAAAACACTTGTAGGTCAATAAGAGGTTGAACTGTATGTGGAAGTTGACAGGGAGCCAATGAAGTGACTTGAGGAGTGTGTGTGGTGGTGGTGGGAGGGAACATGAGTATAATGACGATGGCGGAATATGAGGCATGCAGTAGAATTCTGAACAGATGGAGAGGAATTGCTGAGTGGAAGACCTGCAAAAAGCACGTTCCAGTAATCTAGGCAAGAAATGATGAGAGCATGGATGATGGTTTTGGCAGCTTGTTGAGAAAGGAAAGTCCAATTTTAGTGATGTTGTATAGAAAGAAGCGACAAGTTTTTGGCGGTCTGTTGGATATATGAAGAGGAGAGAGATGAGTCAAAGATGACCCTGAGGTTACAAGCCAATGAGACACAGAGGATGATAGTGTTATCTACTAAAATAAAGAATGGAGGAAGGGGAGAGGCAGGTTTAGGAGGAAAGATAAGGAGTTCAGTCTTGGTCATGTTTAAATTTAGATGACGGTGAGACATCCATGTAGCAGTGTCAGACAGGCAGGCTAACTCTCTAGTCTGGGTTCCCTTAGAAGTTTCGGGCATAGAAAGGCAGATATGTTACCGGAAGCCGTGTGAGGAGATTAGATCACCAAGGGAGGAAGCATAGATGGGAAAAAAAGAGGAGGTCCCAGGACCGAACCCTGAGATACACTGACCAATAGTGGAATGTCAGCAGAGGAGGATCCTCCAGAGCATACATTAAAAGTGTGATGGGAAAGACAGGAAAAGAACCATGAGCTAACAGAGCCCTGGAATCCATGTGAGGACAGCATATTGATGAGTAGGCGATGATCTACTGTGTCAAACACTGCAGATAGATCAAGGAAGATGAGAATGAAGTAGAGGCCTTTGGATTTGGCCAAGAGCAGTAATTGGAGACTTTAGCATGAGTGGTTTCCATAGAAAGGAGAAGGCAAAAGCCTGATTGAAGGGGGTTAAGAATATCAAGACAACGGTGCTAAACCGCAAGTTCAAGTAGCTTGGATAGGAAAGGGAGGAGGGAGACGGGGCCATAATTGGAGGGGCAGTTAGGGTCCAGTGATGGTTTTTTGAGGAGCGGAGTAACTATGACATGTTTGAAGGCATTGGTACAGTCTTAGTGGAGAACAGTAGATTGAGGATATGGAAGATAGCAGGATAGCAGGGATGACGGTAGGAGAGATGGTAATCAGTAGACGGGTGGGGGTGTAATCAGGAACAGGTAGTCTATTTGGAGGTGGAGAGAAGATGTACAGATTCCTCCTCCATGATTTTTGAGAAGGAAGAAAAGGTGGTGGGTCGGTGGGGAGAAGGGAGAGGCAGTGGAGATTCGATCAAGATCTTAAGGTTAATCTTATGAAGATTGTTGTGGAAGTATTCAGCCATGGACTGGGGAGAAAGTGAAGGAGGAGTCAGAAGTGAGGGCACTTTGAGTAGAGCGTTGAGCATGGTAAGGAGACGATGAGGGTTGGATCCAAGAGAATCAGTCACGCGGAAACTCAGAGGAGACATGATAGAGACTTACAAGATCATGAAGGGCATAGAGAAGGTGGAAAGGGACAGATTCTTCAGCCTATTGGGAGCTACCAGAACAAGAGGGCACTCGGAAAAATTGAAAGGGGACAGGTTTAGAACCAATGCTAGGAAATTTTTCTTCACTCAGAGGGTGGTGGACACCTGGAATGCGCTTCTGGAGGATGTAATAGGACAGAATACATTAAGAGGATTCAAAGAGTGATTGGACAAGTTCCTGAAGGATACGCGGATTGAGGGATATAGATAGAGACAGAGATAGGATGATGAAGGGATATTGAAAGGTTTTAGACAACGGATCACTTACAGGTCATGGACCTGATGGGCCGCCGCGTGAGCGGACCACTGGGCGCGATGGACCTCTGGTCTGACTCAGCAGAGGCAACTTCTTATGTTCTTAGTCTTGTTTGGCAAGTGAAAGAGCAGATTTGGAAGGAGGTTAGCAGGAATCTGAAGTGAACAAAGTCAGCATGAAATTTCAGCCAGTGGCGCTCTGCTGTTTGTGCACAGGAATGTAAATATCAAATCTTAGAGGTTAGCCAGGGCTGGTGTTTGGTGTGTCTTACAAAATGCGACATGGGCAGAGCAAGAGTGTCAAGAGCAGAGGAGAGAATAGTATTATAAGAAGAAACTGCTTCATTGACATATTTACATAGCTTAGTTTTGGAGAGGAGGAGGAAGACCCTGGTGGAGAGAGTGCATGGGTCAATGGCCTGAAGATTCCTGAATGTATTGTTGAGGATTGGCTGTGCATGGGGAGGAGGGTATTGAGTCATGAAGGTTATCAGATAGAGAGTGGAAGAATTGAGGTGGAGAAGTTGGCAATTGAGGAATTAGAGAAAAGGTCAAGGCAGTGGCCATTCTCATGTGTAGGGGTAGTGGAGCTCAGCTGAAGACTGAATGAGGATAATAGAGCAAGAAACTTTGAGGTGTAGGAGTCAGAGATCTCAGCATCAGTGTTGAAATCACCAAGGAAAAGGAAGGAGATGAAGGTTTGAGTAAGACAGAGAGCCAGGAGTCAAAGTAAGTGAGAAAGGAAGGTAGGGATTTTTCAGTTGGTCGATAAATGACTTCTATTCAGAGAGGAAAGGGAGCGAATGGATGGATGGGATGGATTTTGAAGGAGGAAAAGCAGTGAGACTAAGGTAGATGAAGAGATTGAAATCTACAGGAGGATGAGAGTAGCAAGCCAATCCGTCCTCTGTGACCTATCAGGTGAGGCCTATGGGAAAGTGGTAACTTCCATGGCAGGGCAGCAACTGAAACAGTCTTCAGGGCAGAGCCAGGTTACAGTAATTGCAAGCAGGTGGAAAGAATGAAAGACATAGAGGTCATGGACATAAGTGATCTTGTTGAGATAAAGCAGGTATTCCACAAGGCGCATGAGAAAGATAGAGAAGAAAGGGAGAAGAGGGGATAGAAATAAGTTTGGAGAAGTTGTGGTGCGATCTGCATGAACAAGGTGAGAGTTGTCTAGAAGGGCCAGGATTTGGGTTGATGTCTCCAGCAGTAAGCAAAAGGAGGACTAGAAGAGTAGGAGAGGTGCAACAATGGTGACATAGGCGAGATGAATTTAGATGGGATGGGGAGGGTTGAATGAGGAGGAGAAACTGTTGAAGCTTTAGAGCTGTGAAGAATGTGGATGATAGAAGGCATGATGAGGTGGTGAATTAAAAAAGTGGCAATGTGGGCTTGAGAATTGTAGTGGTTTGAGGTGGAGGGGCAGATTTAGTAAGATCAGTAATAAGAAAAGAAGGTATAATGGAGCCATAGACTAGGAGAGGGAAATGATACCTGGGTGAGGTTGATTTAGGTGTCAGAGATTATGTAGGGGGAGGAGTCTGCTGGTAGATTGTAAGGTCTGCTAGGTAAGGAGGATGGATGTGGTGGAGAGGTTACTTTGAATTAGCAGTAATAAGGGCACCTGGTAAAAGGTTTGGTAGTAGGAACATGAATTAGTGATTTTCAATAGTCATGGTCTATGACAGTGTTTTTCAACCGCTGTTCCGCGGCACACTAGTGTGCCGCGAGATGTTGCCTGGTGTGCCGTACGGTCAGGGCCGCCATCAGGGCAGTACCACCAGTCTAGGGAGAGGGGCGGTCCGCCCAACGTGGACAGGAGAGAGCTGAACAGGGGACCCGCGGAGTTCAATACATCTCGAGCCGCGAGGCTCGTCTTCTGTTCCAGCCTGCCCTGCAGCTAACATATAGCCGATCGCAAGCGTTCCCCGATGTCAGCGCTGACGTCGGAGGGAGGGCTTAAGCAAAGCCTGCCCTCTGACGTCAGCGCTGACGTCGGAGAATACTTCCGTTCGGCTATTTGTGCGCGGCAGGGCAGGCAGGAAGCAGAAGACAAGCCTCGCGGTTTGAGCTTTGTTTTGCTGAGAAAGTTGCAAAGATGGGCTGGGAGGCAAACACGGAACACAAAAGGGGGGAGGGAGTGCGTTTTGGACACAAGGCATGAACTTGGGAGAGAGGTAGGGAGGGAAAGAGATGCTGAGGTGGGGGAGGGAATGCGTTTTTGGACACAGAAGAAATGGACTTGGGAGAGAGGAAGGGAGGGAAAGAGATGCTGAGGTGGGGGAGGGAATGGGTTTTTGGACACAGAAGGCATGGACTTGGGAGAGAGGAAGGGAGGGAAAGAGATGCTGAGGTGGGGGAGGGAATGCGTTTTTGGACACAGAAGAAATGGACTTGGGAGAGAGGAAGGGAGGGAAAGAGATGCTGAGGTGGGGGAGGGAATGCGTTTTTGGACACAGAAGAAATGGACTTGGGAGAGAGGAAGGGAGGGAAAGAGATGCTGAGGTGGGGAGGGAATGAGTGTTTGGACACAGAAGGCATGGACTTTGGAGAGAGGAAGGGAGGGAAAGAGATGGTTGTGTACACGGGGAAGAATTTTTGGTCATAGGGAGGGAGTGAGGTACAGATAGTGGCATACCAGGGTGGGGGGAGGGTGGTCTGCCCCACCCCGGGTTTACGTCCCAAGGGGGTGCACAGCTGGCCACCCTCCAGTGTTGTCCCTAGGCCGGCAAACTGCGGCTCTTTAGCCACTTGAGTGCCACCGCCGCCAACGGTGTTGTTGGCGGTGGCAGCATTATAAAATACTTTCTTTGTGTTTATTTGATTTCTATTCAAGAGAATTACTTTATATATAGTCAATATAGGCACAGAGTTAAATTTTTAAACATTTTCTAATGGTGGTGTGCCTCGTGATTTTTTTCATGAAACAAGTGTGCCTTTGCCCAAAAAAGGTTGAAAAACACTGGTCTATGACATATGTCTAGGATTTGCACTAGAGCTTTGTGGCCAACTTTAAGCAAAGATATAATGACATATAAATACATTTTTTGCCATTTTATGGGTGAAACTATCTCTTTTATGTAATTTTTAATTTGTTTTCTTTTTTATATCATTTGAAAGAGCATCTTTTTTGCTGCACAAGCCACCCAGTTTCATATTGGACCCAGCTTTGCTTTTAGTCAGAATTAAGGTCCCAAATACATCCATCATTTGCGCCCTATTGTGTAACACGCAAATGAGCTAGAGATGTGACATTTTACAATGCTGCTAAGTTAGTTGTCTAGATAGGTCTGGTATAACTAAAGGAAAGATAACATTCATGTAAGATAATTTTTCCTTTTCTGTGAAGAACCTTGCAGATGTCACACATAACCAAATTCAGAACTTTGACTAACTTTTTGGTGAATTGGGCTGTCTTCATACCCCCTCCCTATTTAGAATGATTCAACAGAGCCTCTGGGGTTAGGTTAAAATCAGCCCCCTATTATAAACGGTCTTTTACATGGGTCAAAAAAATTCCCCTTGCCTACTGTTGGAAATGTAGATATTTACTGAAGTAATAATTTTCTTCTGCACTTTCCCCTGTACTGCCAAACAACTTGCCCAAGGGATATCTATAAATTTTACCCAGCTCAAATGAATACCTCTTATGAATAAGAATCGCTAATCATCCTATCCTACCCCCTGCTATGGATTCGTGTATAATGGGTAGTGTGTAATCTCTGACTTTATAAGTGTTGATCATGGTTCCTCAAACTTTTTAGGCTCATTAAACACAATACTTGTTTTCCATGGATCATTCAGAGCATTGATGTTTCAAGATCCCACCATTACTGACTGGATTATTCACTATCCTCCCTTTCCTCTCTTTCTCACCCTCAAATGAATTCCTTCAATCCCTACTCCCCCCCCCCCCCCCCCAATACCTGTTGACCAGTCTTCTTCATGGTTAGCTCTTCCTCTGGAGAAAGAAACACATCGCTGGGTTAACAACCCAATCTTCTCGTCCTCCTCCCAAAGCTACTCTTACCCATTCTAGACACATCTAATTATTACACATTATCCTCAAGCAATCCCACTTGCATACCATATATTCAACACTCGCTCTCCACCAAACAGGTAAAATAGTTTCCCTATTCAGCAGATCAATTGCTCAACACTCAGTTGTCACAGTCAATTAAAAAAGAAAAGGGGACTCACAATATAATCACAGTCCATTCTCCAAAACAGATACCTCTGATCTTGTCCTCTTTTCACGACCACTCAACACCTTCTGCAATGACTCTTTTGCTATGCTCCACATAGTGACTGTTCAGGAGAGACTGTTTAGACCTGAGTTCCTAGAAGTGGTAGTGTTACAGTATAGACTTCCCAGAGTGTCTCAAGACTTAAGTTGCTATTAGACAATCAGACTGCTGTGATAAGATTTTTGTACCCATATGGCAGATGTCATGGAAGATGAGGAGGAAGAAGCAGACACAGAGTTGGAAAGACAAAACATAGAAGAGCTGTATGACTACGTGAGGCAAACACATCAGCAGGAAGTGCTGCTTCTGAGAGAGAATGTACAACACCCTGCATTGATCCCTGTGTTGAGGCCATACCAGAGTGAAGCTGTGAACTGGATGCTGCAAAAGGAGAATTTTAAAAGCACATCTACAAATGGTAGGTAGAACCCAGTACTCCCATCAAAAATTACAAAAAATCTAGGAGACACTCAATGAAGTTATAGGGAAGTACTTTTAGAACCAGTAGGAGGAAATATTTTTTCACTCAGAATATAGGTAAGCTCTGGAACTTGTGGTTAACATATCTAGTTCTAAAAAAGCTTTGGACAAGTTCCTGGAGGAAAAGTCCATAGTCTGCTATTGAGACAGACATGGGGGAAGCCACTGCTTGACCTGGATTATTAGTATGGAATGTTGCTACTATCTGGATTCTTACCAGGTATTTGTGACCTGGATTAGCCACTGTGAATATAGGATTCTAGGCTAGATGGACCATTGGTCTGACCCAGTAAGGCTATTCTTATGTTAAATATACAATTTACACTAATAAATTGAGTATGTGTATGTCTAAAGCAGGGGTGCCCAAAAGGTCGATCACGATCGACCAGTAGCAAGTAGATCATGGAGCCCATCCCATGCTCTGTGATAGACTCGCGTTGCCTTTGCATTCTCCCTGCTTTACCGATGCTATAACAGACCAGCAGCGACTACAGAAGTGCCAGGAACACTAGCTTCCCCTCCCCCCCGTCACCAATTCTGACTTCAGAGAGGAAGTTCCGGGCCAGCCAATCACTGCCTAGCTGGCCCGGAACTTCCTCTCCAGCGTCAGAATTGACGTCTGGGGGAAGGCTGATAGGCCTGGCGCTTCTACAGTCGCTGCTGGCCTGTTGCGGCATCAGGAGACAGGGAGAACTCGGTGGCAACAGCGGCTTGGGGGCCTGTTCCCAAACGATGGCTCTGGTGGTGGCTTGGGGAGAAAGAAAGGACAGACAGAGAGAAAGAAAGGTGGGCAGGGAGACAAAGAAAGGCAGAGAGAAAGAAAGTAAGGGGGCAGGGAGACAGAGAGAAAGAAAGGGGGCAGGGAGACAGAAAGAAAAACAGAAAAAGAAAGTAAGGGGGCAGGGAGACAGAAAGAAAGAAAGGGGGCAGGGAGACGGAAAGAAAGAAAGGGGCAGAGAGACAGAAAGAAAGGAGAGGGGGGCAGGGAGAGGAATAAAAAGTTGGGGGAGGGAATGGAGTGTGTCAGGTGGCAGGGGCAGGCAGGGAGAGAGGAAGAAAAAGTTGGACTCATGGAAGGACAGAAATGTTGGTTGGGGAATGGAATGAGGTCTGGAGGAGAGAAAGCATGTAGGAGGCAGAAAGAAGGGAAGAAATATTGGATGCACACTCAGAAGAAGAAAGTGCAACCAGAGACTCATGAAATCACCAGACAACAAAGGTAGGAAAAATGATTTTATTTTCAATTTAGTGATCAAAAGGTGTCTGTTTTGAGAATTTATATCTGCTGTCTATATTTTGCACTATGGCCCCCTTTTACTAAAACGTAGTAGCGGATTTTAGCGCAGGGAGCCTATGAGCGTCGAGAGCAGCATGGGGCATTCAGCGCAGCTCCCTGTGCTAAAAACCGCTATCATGGATTAGTAAAAAGGGGGTCATAGTGCAAAATATAGACAGTAGATATAAATTCTCAAAATGGACACATTTTGCATATTTTAAAGTCATCTGCCTTGACCTCTTTGAAAAAAAACCCCAAATATAAATGATGATTAACATTTTCTCTGCATACAGTATGCTTGTGTTTTTTAAAATTTTATTGTTGGTAGATCATTTTGATTTGGTCATTTTAAAAGTAGTTCGTAAGCCAAAAAAGTGTGGGCACCGCTGGTCTAAAGTATACAGATACTTGTACCATGATATTATGTAAAGAGCAGTGTTACCCTGACCTGAAGTCATATGCATGTAGTATTTGATTAATTACTCACTGACAGTCTGAAAGAGAATTTTCTGCAGATTTATATTTTGTGCACGTCTTTCTGTTGGTGACTAAATGCCATAGCTCTCAGAAGGCAGGTGTTTTTACCTTTTGTACCACTTTCTGAAGAGATGGGGCTTAGGGTTTTCACACTTCATAATATCAACAGGAAAGCTTTACATTTTTACCAGTGTACCAGCTCTGCCTTTTGGCTTTCAAGTAAAACGGGAATATTTTTACTTGTTAATAATTTTCAATAGGTGCTCAGATAGCATGTCTGTACATGGTGGTTTAATGCTTGCTATTTAATTATTTTGTATTTAGAACCTGTGTTGCATTTGTTATGGCGCGAACTCACCACGTCTGATGGAGTAAAACTCTACTACAACCCATTTACTGGCTGGTAAGAGATTTGATTAAATATTAAGAAGGCACTGTAGGATTAGTGTATTTACTCCTGGCAGAATGCTGCACAAAATCAAATTTCTGCACACAAAATTAGCAAATTCTGCAAGTTTATTTGTCAAGATTTTAAAAATATTTTGGCTAATTATCCATATTCCATTTAAAATCTAATCTAATCTGAATTCCTGTATCGCATTTATTCACTACAGGTTCAAGGCGATTTACAAGTTAAGAGACCCCTCCGTATTCACAAATTCCATATCTACGGATTCGCTTATTCGCGGTTTTAAATCAAAAAATACATTTTCATTTTTCAGGCTATTTTAAGCCCTGTAAGCCTTACCTGTGGTCTAGTGGGTTTTTTGGGCAGGAGCGATCTTCCCACAGTCCTGCCCCGTGCAGATCGCTCACAGGAAATGGCTTGAGAGACTACGGGAGTTCAAGGCAGCCATTTCCTGTGAGTGGTCTGCACAGGGCAGGAGCGTAGGAAGATCGCTCCTGCCCCGAAAACCCACTAGACCACCAGGTAAGGCTTAAGGGGGGGCTTTCAGAGCTTAAAATTGTTTGAAAAAGCGGGGGTTAGGGGCAGAACCGGCCTGAATATTATTCACGGTTTTTAATATTCGCGGGCCGGCCCTGCCCCTAACCCCCGCGAATATGGAGGAGGAAGTGTAGTAGTTACATCACATCAATGAGTATGATACATTGTTCCAGGGAGATAGGGCGATTGGAGGACTAGATTAAATTAGCACAGAGGGTAGGGTTAAACAGTAGCAGATTCTCAAATATAGAAACATAGAAACATGATGGCAGATAAAGGCTAAATGGCCCATCTAGTCTGCCCATCCGCAGTAACCATTATCTCTTTCTCTCTCTGAGAGATCCCACGAGCCTATCCCAGGCCCTTTTGAATTCAGACACAGTCTCTGTCTCCACCACCTCTTTTGGGAGACTGTTCCATTCATCTACCACCCTTTCTGTAAAAAAGTATTTCCTTAGATTACTCTGGAGCCTATCACTTCTTTAATGTCCATGGGGTAAAATATTTTGACAATTTTTAGCTTGGTAGGTAGGCCAAGTTACTGAGCTGTAAGGAATTCATCAAAGAAGGACATTTTCAGCCTTTTCCTGAAGGTAAGGCAGTTTGTCTCAGTCCTTATAAATGTGGGAAGGCCATTCCAGGTTCTTGTGGCTGTATAAATGAACAGGGTATTCAATATTTTTTGAATTTCACTCCCCTGGATAAGGGGATGATCAGTTGACGAGTGTTACTGATTCTGGATGATGCGAAGGAGGAGAGCAAATGAATTATTTGTTCAGGAGAGTTGAGGTCAAGAACATAGTAGATGATGCAGGATAGCTTAAACAAAATTTGAGCATTTACAGGTAGTCTGTGTAGTTTGCAATAGTAAGCAGAGACAGGGTCATATTTCTTTAAGCCAAAGATAATCTGATTGCAGTGTTTTGAGTCATTTGGAGTTTGTGCATGTTAGAAGAGGTTATGCCAGCACAGAGAGAATTGCCAAAGTTGAAGTGGGTCAGGATAAGCATTTGGACTAGTATAGCAAAGTGGTGGCTATAGAAATAAGGTTTGCTTAGTTGCTTTAAGCTGTAGAAAGCCCCCCTTCCAAGAGGCTGGATATTTGGGGTTCATAGGAGAGAGTGGAGTCTAAACAGGATACCTGGTACCTTAGAAGTTTTTTCATGTTAAGTGTTGTGCCAGAGGGTAGGTTTAGGGTTATGGGGACAGTCTGAATGGCAGTGTGAAACCAGAGTAATTTTGTTTTAGTGGTGTTTAATTTTAGTTTGTTGGAGAGTGCCCAAGAATAGATTTTTTTCAATGCATTTGGAAACTTTTATGAAAGTGGAATTAGGAGAAAGATGTCATCTGTGTGTGATAGTAGACATTCACCACCAGTGAAGGGGAGGTTACCTAGGGTACTCATAAATACATTGAAGAATACTGGTGAGAATGGAGACCCCTGGGGGCACACCATAGAAGGCTTTCCAGCTCTGGGAGAAGGAACCATCTTTCCATACACAGTATTCTCTGTTAGTCAGGAACTCTTTGAACCAGTTGAGGACTGTTTCAATCAGACACAGTTCATTGAGTTTAATTAGAAGGAGATCATGGTCAATAGATTTTAATGCAGCTGATATGTTGAATGGTAGGAGAATTGTTTGTCGCCCGGCACTCAGCATCTATTTAACTTTGGTTGTTAGTGTTAGTAGTAATAATTTGGTGCTGGTTGGGCTCTGAAGCCATACTGGGAAGGGTGTAGGCAGAAGAATTTGTCTATGTAGGTTGTGAGTTTTGTACAAACTAGCGCAGTGGTTTCCAACCCTATCCTGGAGGACCACCAGCCAGTCAGGTTTTCAAGATAGCCCTAATGAATATGCATGGGCCAGATCTGCATGCCTGTCACCTCCGTTATATGCAAATCTCTCTCATGCGTATTCACTAGGGTTATCCTGAAAACCCAACTGGCTGGTGGCCCTCCAGAACAGGATTTGGAAACACTGAACTAGCAGAGGTATTCCTGCTATGGGTCTGAAATTCAATGGTGAGGTTGGGTCAGCTCCTTGATTTTTTGGGAATTGGAGTGAGCGCAATACGACCTATTTGTGCGGGTATCTGGTCTGTCTTTAAGAGGTTGTTCAGCAATGAGACCAGCCAGGGAATACGGCTGTTTGGGTTATAGAAATATAAGTGTGAAGGGCATTTGTCCAGTATGCAACTTTAGGTGGTCAGTTTTTTTTAGCTGGGGAAGTACCTCATCTTGGGTAAGAGGTTCAAAGGTGTTCCAGATTTGGTCTACTGTGCAGGGGTCAGTAGTAGTAAGGTCAGGTTGTACTTCTGAGGTGGTGGAGTGTAATAAGTTTCTGATTTCTAGTAGTACGTGCTTAATCTTGTCTAATTCTTGGGCATTAGGTTGAGAGTTAACATTAACCAGGGCTGGTTTCTTGATGTTTTGTTGTTTGGACGTTTTATTTTTCGATCATATTGGTTGCTATCCATTTGTCTTTTCTCCTGTCTATTCCCTCACTGCACCTGCCTCTAACATACTGATCATTCCTTTTTAGCTCCTTTCTGCCTCTTACCCTTCTTCTCTTCATTTTCACTTTTCAGCTACCTATCAAATTTCCATCTTCTCTCCCATTCTCCATCTCATTCCTTCCTCAGCCCTCCATTCCCTATCATCTTCAGCATACCCCCATTACTATATTTCTACCATCTGTAATATCTATCCTCTCATCCATTTCTTAGTCACGCTCTCCTCTCCCTCAGGGTTCTGTCATTCGCAGCATCTTCCTTCCTCTACCCTTTTAGCCCAGCATCTGCTCCCTCTTCCTTCCCACCCTCATAGCCTGCCAACTCCCTCTCTCATCCCTCCTGCACTCCCCCACATGGTCCAGCATTTCTCCCATTCTCTTCCCTCACTTCCATTGACAGGCATCTCTCAATTACCCCATTCTGTTCCTGGATCTAATATTCCTCTCCTTCTCCTCCTCCCCACCTCCTGTGTATCCATTCCTCCCCACATGCAGCATTCGTTCCCTTCCTCCCTTCCACTGCCATATCCAACATTTTTTGCTTTTTTCCTATTGTCCACTATCTCTCTCTCTGCCTTGTGCCCTAGGTCAAACCTCTCTATGCCCCATCTCTCCCTTCCTCCCCTCCATTATCAGATGCAACATTTCTCCATGCGTGTGTCCCTCCCCTCCCCTTGTGCCAGCAACTTTCTTTCCTTTCACCCTGTGCCAGCATCTTTCCTTCCTCATCTCCCCTGTACTCAATCTCCTTAAGTAAGACTTTTTTCAGCAGGTCGTGTCTTTGGCAGCGATTCACATAATCTTTCGTTTGATACATGTGGGACTTTGTGCATAAAGTTTTATCAAAATCCGTGATGGTCATGCAGGGAGCCCTTGATCACTTGACATGGAATAACCCACTAGTGACCTGGATTGGCCACCGTACAAACAGGATACTGGACTAAATGGACTATTGGTCTGACCTAGTATGGCTATTTTTATGATCTTATGATGAATTATGTACAGTGACATCTACTCATTGCTGAAAATATGATAACATGAGAATAAACTCAAATTGGTACCCCTAAATGTAGGCATGCTTGTTTGTTAGGTCAGTGTCTTGCAAACGTTTTATATTCGCGGCACACTAAACTTGGGGCCGTGGCTGCAGAGCATCCAGAAATTTGCAGCCATTGATGCAATGATGTCATGTTAATGTGTGATGTCATTGTGGAGGCCCTCCAGACGGGGCCCTAAGCCTGCTATCACTACACGGGTGGGGGGGGGGCTGAAGGAGGTGAGACACCGGCAAGGAGGAGATACACAGGCTGACTGGCTACAGGCATATCCTGTAAGCAGTCAGCTGGTGCCTGCACCACTCCTCCTCACCAGCATCTCACGGCACACTCGGAATCTCGCCACAGCATACTGTGTTAGGTCAATGGCAGATGTAAATGGGAGCAGCTAAATTCAGCATGCATCTTGTATAGCTTAGAATACCAGAATAGCCATACTGAGTCAGACCAATGGTCCATCTAGCCCAGTATCCTGCTTCTAACGGTGGCCAATTCAAGTGACAGGTACCTGGCACACAAGTACTTGTACGTTATACACTTAAGTGACAGCCCCATCCATTCTCCTCCCATGCTCTGCCTATGTGTACCCTCCCCCCTTGTGGTTATATGTTATAGAACTTAAGTGCGCCCTTGTAGAATAGGGCATAGTGCACTTATGTGCATAAGTGACCCTTTCTTATGCACTTACATGCACAAGGCATGCAGTTGTACGTGCTCAGTTATAGGCTTGCCTTTTATACCTATAATGATACTCGTACACACAAATACAGTATCCTATTTCACTCTATTTCTGTTTGCATCATCATGTCAAGAGCTTTGAATTGCAGCTTCTTCCTTCTCAAAATAATGCTCTTGCTTTGTCACTTGGTTGACTTTGAATGTCACCTCTGGTTTTCAGTATTATTCATGACTACCCACTTGCTGCACTTGAGTGGCCAGGAGGGGTCCTGGCAGATGAGATGGGTCTTGGAAAGACTGTGGAGGTGCTGGCCCTTATTCTCATGCACACTCGAAAAAATGTTAAACAGGATGCGCTGACATTACCTGAGGTAAGGGAAACTTTTCATGATATACTGAAGTTGATGATTTTTGTGTCAGCTGTGTGTGTGGTAGTGAGAATTAGTGGAGGTAGGCTATTAACACACATTGCAAAGCTTTGCACTGTGAAAGTATGCTGCTGCTGTCTATTTGACAATAGCTGATCTCTCTTGACTGTGAACAACACTGTCATCTTTCTCAGGTGTGAACAAGCATTTGTAAAGTCTGTTGAACATGTGTGTGAGACATTATAACGAAGTGAGTTTTTCGCAGAATAGTTGACAATGTTCTTTAGAAAGGTGAATGTTTTTGTACAACCTAATCATATTTTTTTAGATGTTCTGGATAATAATAATAATAATAGCTTAATTTATATCCCGTCATACCTTTTCAGTTCAAGACGGTATACAGTATTGAAGCATCCAGACATCAACACCAGAAACCTTTTCAACCTAGTTAACAATCTCTACGACACACAGGCCTTTACCCACTCTACCTCAGATTCCCCCCCATCGGCTGATGAGCCGGTGGAGTTATTTAACAACAAAATCATTAATTTGAGATCCAAACTTCCAGTCCCCACTTCCAATCATCTGAACTACCCAGTGGCACAATACAAAGACGAACCTAGGGTAGACATGTCCTGGAATAATTTCATCATCCCTACCTGGGACCAATTCTGCAAACATTATACAAAATATGCCGAATCCTACTGCAAATTAGACTGCTGCCCTCCAAATATTATGAAAGTCGCCCCTGTCACCTTCAAAGCCAAATTATATAACTGGATTTCCACTCTATTACTGACCGGTACATTTCCCGAGGATGTAGGTCAGATCCTGATCACTATGATCATAAAAAATCCAAAAGAATCCAACAAGCTGCCATCAAACTACAGACCTATAGCAAGCATCCCCCTATTTGTAAAGCTGATGGAAGGCCTAGTTAACAGAACTTAGTAAAGCACTTGGATAACTTCAGCATACTTCAAGAGAATCAGTCAGGTTTCCGCTCAGGTTTCAGCACTGAAATAATTATAGCCTCTCTACTAGATCTCCTTCACAATTTATTCAGCAAAGGTTCTAGTGCACTAGTCCCACAACTAGATCTAAGCAGTGCCTTTGACTTAGTCAACCACGACATTCTAATTGACTGTTTGGAGTCAATCGGTCTTGCTGGCAAAGTGTTAAATTGGTTCCAAGGTTTACTGAGTAAACGATCTTACCAAGTCCATAGTAATAACAAACAATCCTGCAGATGGACAAACATTTATCCCCTACCCTGTTTAACATCTACCTTGCCCCATTGGGAAATCTACTGCAAAGTTTAAATGTCAAATTCTACATCTATGCAGACGACATCACCATAGTTCTTCCCCTCACAAGCCTAACTTCCGAGACAAAGAATCACCTGACATTCGTCCTAAAACAAATTGAATTATGGATGACAGAATTCAAACTGAAACTTAACTCAGATAAAACCAAGTTTTTTCTGGCAAGCCCAAATGATAAAACAAAGATTCTAAAATTTCTCTGAACGGTCAGGACTTCCCTATTGTCGATTCCATAAAAATTCTAGGAGTGACTCTCGACCGATACCTTACTTTAGATGCTCACACGGATCTACTGACCAGAAAATGCTTCTCAACATTATGGAAGCTAAGAACCATCAAAAAATACTTTGATGCAGCATCATTCCGTCTACTAGTACAATCTTCTATTCTAAGCATGCTGGATTATTGCAACATTATCTACTTGGGATCTTTCAAGAAAACCCTTCAAAAAGTCCGAATTATTCAAAATTCAGCAGTACGTCTTATTTTCGGTTTAAAAAAAATGGGAACATATAAGTCCCTATTAAAAACTGCACTGGCTGCCCCTCGAGGCTAGAGTATTATTTAAATTCTCTTGTCTCTGTTTCAAATTAATCTTTGGCTTGTCCCCTATGTACCTGGTCTCCCACTTCAATTTGGGTTGCACTATTAGGCCCACACGTAAATTCCACATATTTACACACCCAACAATAAAGGCCTGCCGTTACAAAAGATTCCTGGTCATAACTCTAGCCTTCCAGGCAGGTAAACTGAACGATTGGCTGGGTAACATTATCATGCTTTCCTCTTCCTATCTAAGTTTTAGAAAATTAGTAAAAACAAAACTGTTCAACCGATTTGTCACCTAAGAATTTGTTGTTCATTATCTCTCATATTCTGTATACTGAATTCATTGCTTCTACACTGTAACTATGTCGCTGACTGTCCAGCTCTTCTTATTTGTACTTGCATTCAATGTACTTGTATTCATTAATTCTATATTGCAACTATATCACTGACTGTCCAGCTCCTCTTATTGTAAACCGCCTCGAACTACCATGGCTTTGGTGGTATATAAGAAATAAATTATTATTATTACTAGTCTTTAAGCCCGTTATATTAACGGGTGCTAGAATAGATTTGTGTGTCTGTCTTTCTTTCTGTCTCTCTCTCCTTGACCACTGTATGTCTGTCTGTCTTTTTTTGCTGTCTGTCTCCTTGGCCGCTGTTTGTGTGTCTGTCTTTGTTTTGGTATCTGTCTCTGTAGCCCCTGTGTTTTTTTTCTGTTTGTCTCTCTCTCCTTGTCCAAAGTTTCTCTCTCCTTGTCCAAAGTTTTTGAGGTTTTTTTTTTTTTTTGCTTTAAATCTGTCTCTTTAAACCCCTGTTCTTCTGTGTGGTTTTTTGACTGTCACCTTCTGTCTATCTCTTTGGCTGCTATCTGTATTTCTTACTTTTGGTCTCTCTGTGTTTGTTTTGGTGTTTGTCTCTTTGGCTGCTGTATGTGGATTTTTTTTTTTTCTGTATCTCTCTTTCCTTGTCCACTGTTTTTTTTATTTGTTTGTTTCTTTCAATCTTTCTCTATTGCTCCTTGTCCGTTAAGGGGTTTTTTTTTCCTGTGTGTCTCTCTCTCAGTGTGTGTATGGAGGTATCATATCTGTCACCTACCTTTTTTTTTGTGTAATAACGGAAGTTTCACAGAGTAAGTTGTTTGAATTATTTCCCCTCCATTTCCCTCCCCCCACACTACTTCCCTGTGCAGCAGCAGCATTTCCCCTACCCCCCCCCTTTCCTTTCCCGCAGTCTGGCTGGCTCCCTTAGTCCTTTTCCGCCCCCCTTCCCTTCCCGCGGTCCCGACAAACCTGCGACTCCAGCAGCGTCTGCAGCACTGTACACACGCTGCTTCGGGTCCTTCTACTGCCCTGATTTGCTCTGCTGCGTCTCTGATGATGTCATCAGGGACGTGCCAGAGTAAATCAGGGCAGTAGAAGGCCCAGAAGCAGCGTGTGTACAGTGCTGCAGGCTGCTAGAGTCTGGACTGCAGGAAGGGAAGGGGGGGGGAAGGGCCTAAGTGAGCCGGTCGGATCGCAGGAAGGAAGGAGAAACTGATTACTGCCGACTCTGCTATGCTGGAGCTGGATGAGCCTGAAGCCGCGAGTGTGGGGCCGTTTCTGCAGCCACGATGTGGAGAGCAGGGGGGCTTGTCTGGCGCGCATGCGCACTCCTACCGCCACAGCCCGACAGAACAGGGATCAGGGAAGCACGCGGTGAGATTGCGCATGCGTGCTTAGCATTTTATTATTATAGATTATTATTTCAAGGTACAGGTATACCTACAGGTACAGTATTGAAGTGAACAAGAGATTATAAGTGATAACAATGTACTGGTATAGCAACAGGTACAGGTTTGTAGTTAGTATAGGTGCATCGGGATATGATAGTATAGGGGGAATGATGAAGGGAGTTGGGTAGGGTTGGAAGGATGGGTATTCAAACAAATTTGTCGAAAAGATGGGTTTTCATTGCTTTTCTGAAAGATTAGTATGTCGGAGAGTTCATGAGGGGGTCGCTTAAGGTATTGTTCTAGATTCCTGCTTGGTCGATGATGATGAGATGAAGAGTCTGGTTTCTGTCGACAAGGAAGAGATTGGGGTGACGATTGTGATGTCATCCGCATAGATGTAAGGTTTGAGGTTCAGCTTACATTCAAGAGGGTGGGGGAAAGAGGAGAGCCTTGGGGAACGCAACAGGGATTGATCCAAATAGCTGGATAACAGACTTGTTTTTCTTTTTGTAGACAGTTCATTTGGCAACTCAGCAAAATCACTCTTATGATTTCTAACAATTAACCTCCCACCTTTTAATAAGCCGCGATAGAGGTTTCTACCAAGCCCAGGAGCACTAAATGCTCCTACACTGGTCCAATGCTCATAGAATTCTATGAGTGTCAAGAGCAGCGTTGGAGTATTTAGCGCTCCAGGCCACGGTAGAAACCTCTACTGTGGCTTGGTTAAAAAAAAAAAAGGGTGGTGGGTAAATGTTGAAAAGAATTAAGTGAAAGAGATAAGTGGTCAGCAGTCCCTAAGCTTGACTATCTAGAAAAAAAGGAATGGGAACTTACCAAATTTGGTATGCAAGAGAGAAAATAGGAATATATCAAACTCAAAAATCTGTATATCAGAGCCTGCGGCATCCAAAAGATCCACATTGCTTTCGATGGGAGAATGATGACCTGCACTCATATTTCAAAATCCCCTTTCAGTCCCTAACATAGAAAAGCAAATAGAAACAGGGAAAAATTACTTAAGCAGCTAATGAAGAATGTTTGTTTGTTTTATTTATTTAAAAATCTTGATACCCTGCCTGGTCTGTCTAGTAAATCATGGTGGTAAACATAGCAAAAACTTTAAAAAGGCATAAAAGTTAGACAGGAATTACAACAGTCAACAGAAAGATTTACACACTACTTAACAGAGATTCAAATGCTCCAGTATCCACTGAACGATTTAGCATCATGACAAAGCACCGTAAGTGAAATTTTAAAAAATGTGTTATTAACAGAACTTTTAAATTCTTAAAAGATGACTCTCTGTGGATTGAGGGTAGGTGCTCATTCCATAATCTAGAGGCAAGGATAAGGTAACCATACGTCCCGTTTTTATATCCCCTGTCCCATTGTTCCTGCACACAGCTTTGGGACGCCGAAATGTCCCATTTTCAGGGACAGCGTTCCGAAGCTGTGCGCGGGGCCAACGGGACAGGCGATCACTTCCCCTCCCTTCCTGCTGCGCCAAAGCCAGCCACCCTCCTTCCATTCCATCTCTCTTCCCCTCACAAAGTCTTTTCTTCCTCAAGAATCCAGGCCGCTCCTCCGAAACAGGAAGTTACATCATGAGGGAAAGGGAGGAGAAGGGAAGCCGCATACGCAATGTTAGTGTCCCGTAGCCTGGGTTCAGTTCGCTTATGGGCGGCAGGCGAGAGGGCAGCGAGGAAGTGGAAGTGAGGGAATCTGACTTCACCTCACCAAGCAATCAGGGGGCCCCCTGCAACTGTGGGGCCTAGGGCAGCTGACCTGTTTGATCTCCCCTAATGCCGGCCCTGGGGCCCCCCTGATGTTTTTGGACCCGAGGCACGTGCCTACTGGGCCTACCCTTTAATCTGGCCCTGTCTGCATGGTAGGGTGAGAGTTTATTTGGAGGACCAGGATTAGGATTGATATTCCCTAGCAGAATACAGGAGAAGGAGCAAGAAAATACAGAGAAGAGTAGGAGAGTCTTGATGACAGCAACAAAGATGAGATGGAGATGATTGATCGAAGGAAAGAAAATATTAAAGCTTGAGAGCTAAGAAGAAGATAGAAGACAAAAGGGCCTCCACTCCTACTTGGCTATCTACTAGGTGCTGAGAATATCTTGTAGTCCATCTGACTCTCAGATCCACCCCAGTCACACAGGGTCAGCACTCCCACTGGTACTATGACATTCTATTTTAAATTTCCTTTCTCCTATTTCTAATGACTCCACTACACTTTCTCTTTTTGATACTGACTTTTCTAAATCTCTTTCCTCATCTCAAACCACTGCATACCTCAGCACCTGGTAGATAGCCAAGTAGGAGTGGAGGCCCAGTTTAGATCAGGTGAATCTGGGAAAATGCTGGGAGGCATATGCATCTTCATCACCTGGTTGGCAACTGGTTAGAACGCTAGGCAACAGTAACGGAGGTCCTGAGTGGATCGTGATGGGAGTGCTGGGAGGAATATGCAGATGAACTTTAGGACATCCTCAGCATCTGCAACTAGAGCATCAGAAGTACAGGGGAAGAACTAAAGAGCCACATTACTCCTCCATATATTTTTCAGCTTAATGAAAAAGTGAACAGAGTACCAGAATATTATGAATTGTTCAGTTTTGCTATTAATATTTAATAATATGATAACTAAAAATTATAACTATTTTGTCCATACTTTTTGCGTTTCAAATCAATTATTTAAGACATGCATTAACTGTTGATCACGGGACTCAACTTTTATGTTTTTGAAAAATTGGAAAATCTTGTCGTTGCTAGAGAGGCCTGTCTCCTACTGAGGAAACTGTAGCCCCATTAAACATCTCCTGGTTCATGAGCAGGACTGTATGTAACACTTTTTTGTATTACTTTCATTAGGGGAAACTGGTGAACTACTTTATTCCACCCCAGCCCACAGAAGGAAGCAAAAAGAAGACAATAAAGATGGAGTTTAAACCAAAAGAAAAAAGACAGTATCCTAGTGAGTATTCTCATAGAAGCATAACTTTCAAATCCACAAGTGCTAATTACCGTATTTTCACTCATATAACGCGTGTGTTCACGATTTTACAAACCGTGCATAACCTTGCACGTTATACGCGTGAGCGCGCTATATAAAATTTTTTTTACATAGTTCCCCCCCCCCCCGACGCCCAATTCATCATCCGGAAGGACCGCTCGCACCCCCACCCCGAAGGACCGCTCGCACTCCCACCCCGATGGACCGCTCGCACTCCCACCCGAAGAACCGCTCGCACATCCACAGCCTCCCCCCCTCCCCCATGGAGAAGCTGTCTACCTTGTTTCCGGATGCCAGTGAGCCCAGCTGCTTCCTCTGCCGGCGGTCCTGCCCCTTCTCTGAGCCCTGCTGCGCTGCTTCCTCTTCTGGCGGTCCCGCCCTTTCTCTGATGTCAGAGAAAGGGCGGGACCGCCGGAAGAAGAAGCAGCTGGGCTCACTGGCATCCGAAAACAAGGTAGACAGCTTCTCCATGGGGGAGGGGGGAGGCTGTGGGTGTACGAGCGGTTCTTCGGGTGGGAGTGCGAGCGGTCCTTCGGGGTGGGGGTGCGAGCGGTCCTTCCGGATGATGAATCGGGCGTCGGGGGGGGCATCAGGCTTTCAGGATGGGGACAGGACTTCAAGGGGGGACAGGCAGACCTTCAAGGGGGGAAAGGACTTCAAGGGGGGACAGGCAGACCTTCAAGGGGGGACAGGATTTCAAGGGGGGACAGGATTTCAAGGGGGGACAGGACTTCAAGGGGGGACAAGCAGACCGAAGGGGGTGAAAAAGCTATAAAATAAACCCACCAGCGTGTCAATGTGTTGAGAGGAAGAGGTGTTCTGGGAAATTCTGCTGAGAAAACTCCGGGTCCATTTCCACCCCCCAGTTACCCTAGTCCACTCCACTCAACTGGTTCACACACTGAGTGGTGTTGTGCCTGGGTAGTTGTTTTGGGATCTCTTCTAGTGGGTTTGTCAGTATCTCCTTGTGGTCCAAGGAAGGAAACTTTGTTAACCTTAGCATTGACCTTCAGAATATATTTGTGTGGCATTAGGCTATGTAGTGATCGAAAGAAAAAAACAGACCTTTGCACATTTTTGCACTAGGTATATGATGGGTGTATGAGGAGATTCACATTTCCTGCACAGCTAAGTCCTTGTGAAGTTACCTTGTTCTTTCTGTATTTGACATCTAGCAAGGTCTCTGTTTGGAAGGAATGATTTAAGTTATGGTAAAAGCAGATAGCGTTGCTGGTTTTAAAAAGGTTTTAAAATGGAGGAAAAGTCCATAGTCTGTTAGTAAGACATGGGGGAAGCGTCTGCTTGCCCTGGATCCGTAGCATGGAATGTTTGCTATTCTTTGGGTTTTGACCAGGTATTAGTGACCTGGATTGGCTACCATGAGAATGGGCTACTGGACATGATGGACCATTGGACTGACCCAGTTAGGCTATTCTTATGTTCTCTTCTGTAGTGGCTTTTGTTTTCACTTCTTATTTTAATGTACTTTTGGGAACTGATCAGTGTTTTTTATAATGGGAACAAAAATGGAAGAGAATTACCGTAATGTGTGTGGAATGGGGGTGGGGGGATGGGGTTTAACTACCATAAATTTCTTCAGCTAAATACCGGTAATTCAATCCACCTCAACCAGACATAGGAGAACTCACGCATCATTCACACACCCTCCAAACAAACACGTGAAAAGAAAAAAACTGTTCATTCTTATAAACAACCGTATAACTTTTAATCTAGAGTTAGTGAGTATGAATTCAGCAACAAGAACAGAAATCACATGTTCATTCTTATAAACTATAACATTAACCGGTAGATCAAACGAAGTATCGAGGACAAAATAATCTAAATACAGTTACCGTAGTTACGGTAAAGTTGTAAATAAACAAAGTTTACAGGTTTATTCAGTCATCATTATCACAGTCATCTGAATCCTTGAATCCATCAAAATCCGAATTGTCATCATCGTCATTAAATAAAGTGAGCACGGCCTGCAGAAGATCCTCGTTTATTTCCGAAGTGATATCGTCATCATCGCTGTGTTGTTGCCTCCTTCCGCTGCACTGGTAGTACCCGTAGTGTCATTGGTTTCATAAACAATGCCCGCTTTTCTAAATCCGTTTCGAATGGTATCTGGTGTTATTTTGTCCCATGCTGAAGCCACCCACTTGCAGACTTCTGTGAAAGTTGCCCGCTTTAGCCGCCCCGCGGGTGTGTACTCGTGCGTGCCGCTCTGCATCCACTCCTCCCACTCCTTTCTAATAAAAGTCTTGAATGGATGATTCACTGCGATGTCAAGTGGCTGCAGCTTACATGTCAGGCCTCCAGGTATCACATCGATGTGGGCACGAGTAGAATTAATGTAGGCCTGAACATTTTTTTCTTTGTGGGCAGCCATGGCATCAAAAATTATTAAGGATTTTTTTGCAAAGAATCCACCCTGTCTTGCCTTAAAGCATTTATCTACCCACAATCTCATTACGTCGCAGTCCATCCATCCCTTCTTGTTGCAGTGCACAACCACACTGGTGGGCAGCTTTTCACGGGGCATAGTGACCCTTTTGAAAATGAGCATGGGCTTTAACTTAACCCCGCTAGCTGAGCAACCAAGAACAACTGTAAAACATGTTCTTTCATGCCCAGTTGTGGTGATGGTAACAGATTTAGTACCTGTGGGGACTACGGTTCTTATCGCTGGAATGTCGAATGCCATTGGAATTTCATCCATGTTGATGACGTCCTTTGCAGTGATGCCAAGTTCAGATATTTCTTTGGCGACAAAGTCACGGAAATCAATCAATTTTTGCTGCCAGTCATCCGGAAGTCGCTGGCCAACAGTTGTTCTCATTCTAACTGATAGTCCGTTTCTTTTCATAAATTTTGAGATCCATGTGAAGCCAGCTTTGAAGTCGGGTATTCCTCTTCCATTGGCAAGTAGTTTTGCCTTCATCTGAATCGCAACAGTAGAGACTGATTGATTTTGCTCCCTTCTCGCCAGAATCCACTGCTTCAAGTCATCCTCCAGCTGAGGCCATTTTGGTTTGGCCCCACGACGTGCCCGTTTTCGCGGATTGCATTTCTCCAGTTCCTTCTTATCTTTTCTCCAACATCGAACTCTTTCGCAACGACTTGAAGCTTAAAGTCCGCTGTATATGACTTTCGTCTCATTCCTGCCATTATGGCGGTAAATTTAAATTTAATTGATAAACTCTACCGGGTAGATAAATGCAGAATACCAATCTGAAGAGATCAAATTACTGAAATGTGGGCTCTACATGCAGCATTAATCTTTTATAGGCTTACCCAAAGGCTGAGATGCTGTTGTAAAGGCAAAATGGTATTCACTGGGCAAATTACTAGGTCAGATAGAGGGGGGACAAAGCCACGTGGTCAAAAGCACGCCGCGACAAAGGCCCGCCTTGGTGACAGGTCAAAAGCGCGCCCCGACAACCCGGCGCAGAAAACTGAGCGGCAAGAATGCTCAGACCATCTCTTTGTCTGTAGATGGTCTGCACATGCTTACAGAGCGGCAAGCAGGACAGGGTGGCGAAAGGAGCAGTCGGGACGAGAGGAGACTCGGGGCAGGGCTGGCAAGGTTTGGACGGGACCAGAGGAGACTCGGGGCAGAGTCGGGACCAGAGGAGACTCGGGGCAGGGCTGGCAAGGTTTGGCGGGACCAGAGGAGACTCGGGGCAGAGTCGGGATGAGAGGAGACTCGGGGCAGGGCTGGCAAGGTTTGGACGGAACCAGAGGAGACTCAGGGCAGAGTCGGGACCAGAGGAGACTCGGGGCAGAGTCGGGACCAGAGGAGACTCGGGGCAGGGCTGGCAAGGTTTGGACGGGACCAGAGGAGACTCAGGGCAGAGTCGGGACGAGAGGAGACTCGGGGCAGGGCTGGAAAGGAGAGTCGGGGCGGCGACAGGAGAGTTGGGGCAGAGTCGGGACCAGAGGAGACTCGGGGCAGGGCTGGAAAGGAGAGTCGGGGCGGCAAGCAGCATGCGCGATATACACGTGAGCGCGCTATATAAATTTTTTTTTACATCTATTTCGGTTTCCCGTGCGCTATACCCGTGTGCGCGTTTTACACGGGTGCGCATTATCTACGTGAAAATACGGTAACTGTGAACACTTTTAAATAGCTTACTGCCTTTGCTATCCATACCAAAACAGCTGCATGTGTTTTTCTTATAAAAGTTATCAAAATAATACTGTGCAACCCACTTATCCTATATAATAAAATGCTAAGCGCGCATGCGCACTCTTACCCCGTGTTCCCTGATCCCTGATCTGTTGGGCTGTGGCAGGTAAGAGTATGCATGTGTGCGTCTAAGGACCGGTGACAGGTAACACGCCGTGACTCTGCCCCCCGCCGCCGACCCTATCCGGCACACCAGTAACATGCTACAACCTCCCCCCCCCGCCGCCAACCCTACCCGGCACACCAGAAACCCCCGTTGACCCACCCAGCCGACCCACCGCGAGATGAACACAAACCTCCCGGCTCCAGCAGCGTCTGAGGCAGAGTAAACATGCTGCTTCGCATCCTACTGGCCTAATTTCCTCTGCTGCGTCCCTGATGACATCATCAGAGACGCCAACAAGGAGGCAGTAAAGATCATATGGTTCTCAGAGAGACCAGTTTATTGACCAAACTAAAAAACACCAACGGTGGAAGAATCACATTTATAGTTAATATAATTTGATAATGGTGTACCCTCAGTGTGATAAAGCAGCGAAGGGAGCAGTACTCCTACGCTTCACATCTGAGACGAGGACCAGCCAGTCCCTGCCCCCACACCATCATAGGGTACTACCAGGTGTGTGAAATAATTGAATAAATTAAGTAAAACTTGAAACAGTGCAAAATAAAGCACAACACAATAAGTGAGGTCAAGCTGTGCTTTCCTCTGTTAGCTCCGCCCTCCCCCAGCCGGCTCGACGGTTCTTGTACTTTACAATCTGGGTTCCTGAAGAAGGGTTTTTCCCGAAACCAGGCTGGTTGGACCTAGTGTTCTGCGGCTCTCCTTGTCGGGGAGACCGCCCTACTTTCCATCATCAGCTTCAGCTAAGTCGGCTTTTTGATCTTATTGGGAGTTCTCTGGGGGAGGTTCTATGAGAGACTACTTGCTTGACCTCACTTATTGTGTTGTGCTTTATTTTGCACTGTTTCACGTTTTACTTGATTTATTCATTTATTTCACACACCTGGTAGTACCCTATGATGGTGTGGGGGCAGGGATTGGCTGTTCCTCGTCTCAGATGTGAAGCGTAGGAGTACTGCTCCCTTCGCTGCTTTATCACACTGAGGGTACACCATTATCAAATTATATTAACTATAAATGTGATTCTTCCACCGTTGGTGTTTTTTAGTTTGGTCAGCAACTGGTCTCTCTGAGACCCATATGATCTTTACTGCCTCCTTGTTGGTATCTTGTTAAGCTTCTTTGGCAGGTGTTTTGGAGTTATTATTTTGATCATCAGAGACGCAGCAGAGGAAATTAGGCCAATAGAAGACCGCGAAGCACCGTGTGGACGCTGCTGGAGCTGTGAGGTTTGTCGGCCATCTAACGGTGGGAGGGTCGGATGGGAGGGTCAACAGGGGTTTCAGGTGTGCCGGGTAGGGTCGTCGCAAGGGGGGGGGGGGTTAAATGGATACATGCTGCTCAAGGGGATGGGAGGCAGGCTGGCTGGCATCGGGGAGGGGGTGGGGGGGTAGGGTTTAAATGGAAACATGCTGCTCAGGGGGATGGGAGGCAGGCAGGCGGCTGGCATCGGGGGGGGGGGTTAAATGGAAACATGCTGCTCAGGGGGATGGGAGGCAGGCAGGCAGGCTGGCATCGAGGGGGTGTTAAATGGAAACATGCTGCTCAGGGGGATGGGAGGCAGGCAGGCAGGCTGGCATTGGGGGTGGGGGTGGGACAAAGTCTGGAAGATAATGGATATAGAACATAGGATATGGGGACATAGGAAGGAGGCACTGGGGGCACTAAGGAAATAGAAAGGGGCACTGAGGGCACTAAGGACATAAAATGCACTGAGGGCACTAAGCAGGACAGAGGCACTGGGGGCACTAAGGACATAAGGTGGCACTGGGGGCACTAAGGACACAGTACGCTGGCACTGGGGCACTAAGGACACAGTATGCAGGCACTGGGGCACTAAGGTAAGGATGTAGGAAGGGGTACTAAGGACATGGGAAGGAGGCACTGAGGGCACTAAGGACATAGGGAGAGACACAGACAGAAAAAATGACAGACAGACAGGCAGCGTGCGAGAGAAAGACAAAGAAAAAAACCCCCAGACAGACAGACATCTACTCTAGCACCCGTTAATGTAACGGGCTTAAAGACTAGTATTTCTATAAAATATCAACTGTAGTTAGTTGGATCTTGAGAGATAATACAGTAACCTCTTGTATTAGCTTTTAGAGAAATGCAATCAAGTCCGTCACTGATCCACTTATTTCTTTTATTTCTATTTCATTCATTTTTGCAAGTTCACAGCAACCTTTAACAATTATCTTTTCTTTGAAGTTACTGTCGACTGGAGATTCTCTCCAACATGTTTCCTTTTTGAGCTGTTTTAAAGCTGTCCCTTATTTTTGCTGTATTCCTTCATATAAATTTATTTATTTATTTATTTTAAAAATTTATATACCATTTAAAACAAAACGGTTTACATAATTTATATACACAGTATTTTACATTACATTGCATTAGAGATTTATATTCCGCCATTATCTTGGGGTTCAAGGTGCATTACAAAAGAGTTATAAAAGGAGGGGTTACAAAGGAAGATCTCTGGTCATATCCAGTGAAGGTAAAGAGTGGATCAGGTAGTTTCGGAGAGTCGGGAAGCAGGAAGGAACTTGTGGTGTTAAGACTGTTTCAGGGATTTCTTGAAGAGTATAGTCTTTATTTCTTTTCTGAATATCATTTTAAAATGAACATGTAATAAAAACAAATACATAATCGAATAAACATATAGTAAAATAAATGTAAAAAAACAATCTTCAAGGAAATACCATAATGTGAATAAAAAAGTTCACAGATGGTTCATCACCTTTATCAAAAATAACTTAAAATAGGCATCTACAAAAAGCTGCGTCTTTAATAATTTTCTAAACCTACCCTTTTCAGAGCAATTACGTATCTGACCCACCAAGGAGTTCTATAACTTAACTCCTGCACAACAGAAAGTCATTTTACCGGTTTCAACTAGTCTTGGGTTTACAGACGTCTTCAGTAAAGCTAAATTCTCAGAATACAAAGATCTTTTTGGTATATAACTGAGTATATTACTTTTAAGCAATTCTGGGATGTTTCCATACATAAGTTGATGGCAAATCATCACTGTACTCTGAAGGTAATTGGAAGCCAATGCAATTTTTTAAGATATGGGAAAATATGATCATATTTAGACAAACCCTTTATCAGGCGTACTGCTGCATATTGTATGACCTGCAATGATCTGCATTTTGCCTTTGTTATTCCAAGATACAGTGCATTGCAGTAATCAAGCCTTGACAAGACCATGGCCTGGACAACAGTTCGAAAATCATAAGGTGCAAGCATAGGTTTCAATCAGTATAACAAATGCTTTTGTGCAAAGCATGCCTGAATGGTCTTAGTTACTTGCAGTACCATTGTCAGGCCAGAATCAAGTCTTACACCTAGAATAGTCAAAGAGAACATCATAAAATCTCATGAAATCTTCTTTTTCAAGGTTTCAGACCCTCCTGAAGAGCTACCTCTTCAATCAGGCTTTTGAGCATGGGTGGATAATATCCCCTTAGCCTCTCACTTGGATGTCTCCAGATTTTTCATGGGAGCGTTGACTCCATCTGTCAGTAAGACAGCCTCTTCTAACGTGAAACCTTAACATAGTTCTGAAGACTCTCTGTCAGGCACCGTATGAGTCCTTACAGGGAGCATCGCTTATGGACCTTACAGTAAAGATGGTCTTTTTGGTGACTATCAGCTCAGTAAGAAGGGTTTTAGAGCTGCAAGCTTTGTCTTGTAGAGAGCCATTTCTCTGGCTCTAGGCTAGAGTCTCGATACAGACAGTTCCTTCCTTTTTGCTGCAAGTAGTTTCGGCCTTCCATGTTAACCAAGCGGTCCAGATTAGAGAGCTGCACAGGAACGGGGACGACGGTGGACCCGCGGGGATCCTGCGGGTTCCCCCTTCGGGTTACGGGGATCCCGTGGGGACGTCCCCTAGGGTTGCAAGGATCCTGTGGGGTTCGATGCATTTCGAGCTGCGAGCTTGTCTTCTTTTCTTACCTGCCCTGCCGCAGCACACAAAGCCGACCAGAAGTCTTCCCCGATGTCAGCGCTGACGTCAGAGGGAGGGCTTTGCTTAAGCCCTCTGACGTCAGCACTGACATCGGGGAAGACTTCCGGTCGGCTATGTGCTGCGGCAGTGCAGGCATGAAATAGAAGACGAGCCTCGCAGCTCGAGCTACATTTAGATCAGCAGTCTCAAACACGCGGCCCGCGGGTTGCATGTGGCTCTCCAGATTTTATTTGCGGCCCGCGGTCTGGACTGGATCATTATCTTCCTTTTGGAGCAGCAGCGTGTCTGGCCGGCTAGTTCCGTTCAAAGCCGTGGGTTGGCGGCTCCTTGTGCTATCCACGGAAGAGCCGGCCAGACACGCTGCTGCTCCAGTGGCGTACCAAGGGGGGGGCGGTCCACTGTTCTCCCTAGAGTGCTGCTCGTCTAGAGCAGTGGTGCCCAACCTGCTTCCCTTCCCTTCTAAGGCCGGCACCGTGTTATTTGATCTCCCTGCTTCTCTTTGGGGCTGACCAACTCTTGCCGCCCGACATCAATTCTGATGTCGAGAGGACGTTCTGGCTAGTCAATCGCTGCCTGACTGCCCGGAAAGTCCTTTCCGACGTTAGAATTGACGTTGAGCGGCGAGAGTTGGTCGGCCCCGTGGAGAAGAGAAAGAGGGAGATCTCGGCCTGTTCCCGATGGCGGCAGTGGCAGTAGCCTATTCCCCGACGGCGGTGGTGTGGGGGAGGGCAGGAAGGAAGAAAGAAAGAAAGAAGGAGGGGGGACAGGAAGCCAGAAACAAAGCAAAAAATGGGACACTGAATCAAAGAAAGGCAGACATAGAGAAAGAAAGAAAAAGTTGGGGGAGAGAATGAGATCTGGAGGAGAGGAAGCATACAGGAGGCTGAAAGAAGAGAAGAAATATGGGATGCATAGTCAGAGACTGATGAAATTACCAAACAAAGGTAGGAGAATGATTTTATTTTCAATTTAGTGATTGAAATGTGCCAGTTTTGAGAAAGAAAAGATATTAAACTTTAAATGTGAGGGCTGCAGAAAAAATAGAGCACTTGGAGGGCCGCAGAAAAAATAGTTAATGTCTTATTAAAGAAATGACAATTTTGCATGAGGTAAAACTCTTTATAGTTTATATATCTTTCCTTTTAACTGTTAAAGGAAAGTTTTATAAACTATAAAGAGTTTAACCTCATGCAAAATTGTTATTTCTTTAATAAGACATTAACTATTTTTCTGCGGCCCTCCAAGTACCTACAAATCCAAAATGTGGCCCCGCAAAGGGTTTGAGTTTGAGACCACTGATTTAGATGGTAATTTGCTGGCAGATGAGGGCTGGGAGGCAAATGCGGAACACAAAAGGGGTGAGGCAGTGTGTTTTTAGACACAAGGCATGAACATGGGAGAGAGAACGGAGGAAGGGAGGGAAAGAGGTGGAGGAGGGAATGCGTTTTTGGACACAAGGCAAGTTGACTGAATTAATACACAGACGCATTATGCTTTTTAGGGCTCTTTTACTAAGTTGTGTGAGGGGCACCAGCATTTAACACAGCAAAAATTGCCTGTGGGATATGCTAAAATGTACTGGTTAGTTTTTGCCATTTGTGCATGATAACCACTGGGCAATTATTTTCTTCTCTTGGTTGGGGCGGTCAATGGCAGAGAGTTGGAGTAGGTCTGGATTTACTTGTCAGTATATGTGCACATTGCCCACTATGCTAACTGGTTAGTGGTTACACATAATTGGAAGAGCTATGACAGACTGAATTACACATTTTGGTGGACAAATGTTTGTACCACTTATAAGTATGAGAGAATTAATGCGGAATGTTAGGGTTTATTAATACTTTTAATAGGGTGTGGAGCCCATTGACTGCATTTGTTGCATCGTAATAATTGTCATGTATCTCTTTTTATTAGATTTCCTTACACATTCAGGGGATGGGGTGGGGGGGAGGGAAATGTATTGGGACACAAGGCAGGAACTTGGGAGAGAGGAAGGGAGGGAAAGAGATGCTGAGGTGGGGAAGGGAATGCGTTTTTGCACATAGAAGTAATGAACTTGGGAGAGAGGAAGGGAGGGAAAGAGATGGTTGTGTACACGGGGAATGGAAGAAAGGAGAATTTTTGGTCATAGGGAGGGAGTGAGGTACAGTTGAGAGGGAGAAATATTGTGGTGGAATGTCGATTGAAATGGATGCAAGAGGGAGGAATTTTGGACATAGTAGTAAGTCTCCAGACAACAAAGGTAAAAAAAGGAATTTATTGACTAAAATATGTTAGCTTTGAGAAATGTATATAGCAGATGTCTTTGTATTGTGTTCAAAAGAAAAGGAAATGCATTTTTGGTTTTATTTCTACAGTGTTGAAGTACTTGCTGACCCTTGCTGTGGCTGGAGGGGATCCCCAAGCACCGCCATCAGAGGACCTCCTCTAGAGACGGCCAGAACTCCCCTCCACCAAGCACAGCAGTCGCTGGCAGCATCCATGAGCCACTGAGGTGCCAGCATCTGTGACTCAGGGACGCTACTGTTGCCTGCCAAGCTTGGCAAAAGGGACCCCCGGCCAACTGCAATGGAAGTCCTCAGCTGACAGCTTGGGGGTTCTCATCAGCTGAGTATTTATATTTACATTAGAGGCTCTGGTAGAAACCCGTTTACAAAGTATGTATTCTTCCCAATTAATATTTCCAAATGAATAAAGTGTCTTTGCTTATTTGTAAATGGGTCTCTACCAGAGCCTTTAATTCAGTAGCATAATTAAATGAAATAACTATTTCTGAAGTTTATAGGGACGGGCAGGGACGAAGGGGATTCCTCGTGGGGACGGATGGGGAAGGAGGGGATTCTTCATGGGGATGGAGGGATTCCTCACGGGGAGAGGTGGGGACGGAGGGATTCCTCGCGGGGGCGGGTGGGAACAGGTGGGATTTTGGTGGGGACGGGTGGGATTTCTGTCCCCGTGCAACTCTCTAGTCCAGATGCCAACATTCAGTCTAATGGATTCCAGAAAAGAAGTTTAGATTTTGCAGTTGCTAGATGTCAGAAGAGTTCCTCTCAAATACCTCGAAGTGACCAGTGAGTTTGACTGTGATCATTTGTTCGTCTTAATGAATCTGAGCCAGTGCAGAAGGCTGACTTCCATTTCAAAATGGATTTGCATGGCGATATCTTCAGCATACTTTGGGAGTGGAAAACAATCTCTGATCTCATTGGAAGCACACTCTACTTGGTGAGTGGCAGCTTCCTGGGTGCTGCCCAAGAAGATTTGTAGGGTGGCTACATAGGCCACCCTCCATAAGTTCACAAAGTTTTTACAGGATTGATGTAGTGACTCGCCTGGACACAGCTTTTGGGTTCTCAGTGTTGGTAGTAGGCTCATCTGTCCCATCCCAGACTCTAGGGACTGCTTAGGTACAACCTATTAGTTCAGGATTTCTGCAGATGCCTGTCTAGCCAAACTGCTTTAATATTTGGAGCTTGGGGTCCGTTCCCTCTGTAGCTAGCTCGCATCCCTGACTCTTCAGGAGTTTGAGTGCAAGCTGTTTGGCTCTGTTCTGGTTTGCTAGGCTGGCTGTGTAATCCTCCCCCCTTTGCAGCGCGAGGTGTTGAGGAGGTTGAGGCTCAGTCTGACATCAGTCAAATTGACAGCCCGAAGACCACATTTTGTAGAGAAAATTTGAGGCAAAGGTCTTCTCCAGTTTTTCAGTTGCAGTTCTGAGCTGAAGCAGTCAGATACCACATGGCACAGTGAGTAAGGCTATTACAGCATATGAGGAAAATCAGGGGGTTTCTGAGTTCTGAGGGGTTTCAGGTTCCTGGGGCCAGTGATAGGGTTCTCCACCTCTAGAAACCCCTTTTTGAGATTTTCTGTCTTTTATTATTTCTACCCTGGGCGTTTTTGGTGCCAAGATCGCTACTGTGGTAACCATCTTTGATTTTCTGATTAATTTTTTTTCCCTAAAGCCTCTATCTGCCTCAAAACCCAAATTTTGCTTAAAATTGACAGGGATGGACCCCTCAGGCCTTGCTACTACCCCTGTATCATGCCAGGTTGGTGCTGGATGGTTGGCTGAGGAGCATCTGTGTTCGGTATGCTACTATGCACATGTTGGGGGTGGGGGGGCAAGAGCTTCGGGTTCAGCCTCCTGTTCAAGCCAGGCAGGAAGACTTGAACATTGAGGCCAAAAGAATTGCCAGAATGGATTCTCTCTCCCACTTGACTGGGCTAGAGACTCTGTTCTGTGAATTCAAATAACAGACATGAGGACAAGCCATGTAATAATCAATTAGAATTTAATACTAGTTCTCCTATTGTCTGGGAAGAGCAGCCATCACAATTTCAGTGCTCTTCAAAAGGAGAAAGCTAGGACAAACAGTTTTTTACCCAATGTGACATCATTTGTAATAATTATCATGTTTTAGAATACAATGGTACAGTTAATCACATGACTTCCGTTCCAAAAATGCCTTGCATCAATGTTACATTTAAATCCTTAATTTTAATATTAAGTCCATTCTGTTAAGTTTTTTAACCCAGCAGGTGCGCAGTGTTTCACTTTTTCTTTCTAAATCACTTTTGATCTCTGACCTTTTCAAACATCAATCATGTCAGTAAAAAGCCCTACTTCTGTAGACACATCTTAACTTCTGTATGACCTTCCATTTAGCATTGTATGTTCTAATCTATAAAGAACAGATTCTCTCTGTAAAACACTCGTTTCCTGTCCTCTGAGAACCTTATCTATAAACTCCATGGATGTATATGAAGAATGGTACTTAAATTTATGTCTTATGAGTCACAAAATCAACCTTCTGAATTTCCGTAGCATACAGCAATTTAGACAAGGAATGCCAATCTGTGAGCTTAATCTTTTAATTACAAGGTCTCAAGGCTGAGTTTCCAAATTTTAATATATAGGTACCGTGTTTTAATTCACTTAATTTTGATTCATTCATAATCTCAGTTTTCATATCATCGGTGACACCTGTCACACCTGTAAATTCCAGGAAATCTTCAACATTCCCCTCTTATAACAAGACTCTGTCTGTTACACATACACTAGCTAGTAAGTTGGTATCCCTCACTCACAAAGATTTGTATGTAGAGGATTGTTGAGGCCTAGTAAGGTGGTGTGATAACTTAAGCTTTTCTTCCTAGTAGCTCGAGCATGTTTCTCTGAGAGAAATCATCAGATGTGAACTGAGCCATCATGAATTACATCAAAACAAGTATAAGAATGCCAATTGTAACAGAGATGTGTGAACAATGGAATCCTTTACATTTATCTTGGTGGGGAAGAGTACAAACAGTTAAAATGATGATCTTACCTGTAGTTTGTTACCAAATGGGAATGATACCAGTTTTCTTTCAAAAATCTTTTTACTCAAAGTTAAATAAGGTATTGACAAAATTTATTTGGCTTGGGAAAAATCCCAGAATTGCTCTTGTGACATTACAAAGACCAATTGCGGAGGGAGGGGTAAATTTTCCCAACTTCTATAGGTATCATCAAGCCTATATTTTACGTCAAGGTATGTATTGGATCCTCCCAGAGCCCACTGATAATATTCCAGAATGGTTATGGCTTGAATGGAGACTCATGTTTCCTTTACGTCTTAGTCATGTAGTTAGTATCAAAATGCCAAGGCTATACAAAGAACATAAAATATTCATGGATACATGGAAAACTTTAAGATACATAAGTAATCTAGCTCCTATTCCAATTAGCAAATCAACAAATCAAACAATTTGGTTAAACCCCAAGATCAAAATTGGCGGTTTCAAAATAATCTGGAAAGATTGGATGATAGCAGGTATTCGCACTTTAGATGATATAATAAAAAATGGAAAGTTGCTGGAGTTTTCACAATTGCAACATAAATTTGATCTTAAAAAAACACAATATTTTAGATGGTTGCAATTGAAGCAATCCATTCAGGTAGGGTTCCCTGAATGGAAAAATCTTACTAATTATCACAGTTTGGAATTCCTATGTTTCCAGATTAATTCAACAGGTCATGAAGCTGCACAGTGGTATAAATTATTATCCGATTATATAAATAAAAAACCAAAAAATGGTCTTAGAGACATTTGGAGCATTGAGATAAAGCACCAAATTAGTGCATCTCAATGGCCACGACTTTGGTCTTGGAGGTTAAAATGTACGGTGTCAGCATCTATGAGACAAACTTGGTTTTTTCTTTTGCATAGAGCTTTATGGACCCCTACACGTTTACATAGAATTGATAGCTCTAAATCTAATAGATGCTGGCACTGTCATGTTGAAATTGGGACATTAGACCATCTTATATTCTTTTGTCCATTCATTTTAACATTCTGGAAATCAATTTGGCCCCAAATTAATAGGATGCTAGAAAATCCAGTAGCCTTGACATATGATACTATATTATTTGGAACAACAATGAGAGCAAGAAGTCAAATATCATCAAATAATAACAAACTTCTTTTTATTTTAACTGGAATAGCAATACATCAAATCACATTCAATTGGAAAAAACATGACAGATTAAATTACACATTCTGGTGGAATTCTGTATGCCATATATACAAAATGGAGCTCACTATAGCAACACAAAAAGGATATATAAATGAATTTCAAAAAATATGGAAACCATTAACTGAATATTGTAAAGAATGATTAATTTTCCCATATATAGAATTTGATTAGAGAGAAAAATGGATGAGATCATATTTCTAAATACTATATAATATATTAATACTTGATATATAATATGATATATGGAAAGAATAAATTTAAAAATTTAATTCATATATTACTGAATAGAAGGGAGGGGGGAGGGGATGGGTTATTATTATATTAACTAAGAATTATATAAAATTAGTTTTCTGAAATATTAATATGAATTTTATATTTTCTTTTGATGTAACATATGAAAATGAATAAAGATTTCTCATTCTGTATTGATAGGGAGGGAGGGAGGGATGGGAGATTATTATATTCAATAACTTTATAATATATTGATTTTCTAAAGAAATGTTAAATTTGATATTAATATGTGAGTTAATCAAGTGTGTTTGTTCAAGTTTATAATGAATTTATTTAAAAACACTTGTTGTAACATAAGAAAATGAATAAAGATTTATAAACAGAAAAGAATGCCAATTGTAAATCTTGGCTAGCCAAATAATGAAAGTAGGACCCCATGCGTGAGACAATGTAAAAAGAGATTTTCCTACTTTCTCATATAACTATAGTCATAATTATTCAAGTTAAAATTAATCAAGGTTAGAAAATGTGACTGGTAAGAAAAGGCTTAAGTATACTTACTACACTAGGGTATAGTCCCCTAATGGGAAAAATATCACAAGATAATAATTATCACAGTATTCCCATATATCTGAAAAAGTGTAAATCACTTATATCTTAAAAAGTGTCTGTGTAGGAAGAGGCCACAGTAACGGAGCCCACGCACAGTCATATTCACAGACTGAGATATTCGGCGTGGTTGTGCTGCTCCTTGACTCCAATCATCGGCCTTCTTCCTATGTTTATATGTGTATTCTATCTATAATTACTCAATAATAAATATAATAAAAATAGGTATTCTTATTAGTGTCATATGAATCAATATCTTTTTTTAATCTTTTTTAATGCTAATATCGTTTATTCTTTTATAGTATATCTACACTCTTTCATCTCATTACATTCAATAGAGACTGAACTGACAGAAATTTCAAACAAATCTAGTTTAGCTGTTATTAAACACTTTGGTAATGAAAAAAGTACTTAGCTTTAACAGTGCTTGTGTATCAGAGAGATACTAACGTGGCCAGCGTTTCGTGGAACTCAACTTATGTCCACTGCTTCAGGGCCATTTTTACACGTACCAAGCCACTGCAAAAAGAGTCCAAAATTAATACAAGATAGTCTACTTAGAGGTCTCATATTATAGCAAGTTCTTACTTACTTTTGTGTAACAAACTAACAGCAGTCTCCATGGAGCTGAAAATGGCGACAGCCTCTATTTCACAGGCTAGGTAACGTGATGACGTCAGACCGACTGACAGCTTGTGTTGGGGCGTAACTAATTACCGTATTCGCAACTTAAAGACACACAAACTGAAGTTATAAATCAGAAAAGTTAATAGAAATGTTGCCATTCTATATGTTTATTCAACCCGTTAGGATATAGGGTATTTAAACGATTGATCCAGCGTTGTTCATGCTGGGCTAAAGATCTACGAAAATCTCCCCCTCTCATGTTTGGTCTAAGTACTTCTATAATGATAGCCCGTAATGTTGAAAAATCATGATTTTTAGCTATACAATGCCTAGCTAATGGGGCACCCAAATTGTACTCTTATGTTCAGTGAGACGAACACTAAATCTACGGGATGTTTGTCCAATATAGATTAGATTGCACGGACATTTCAGAGCATATATAACACCTTGTGTTTTGCAATTTGAAGTGTGTTTAAGGATATATTCTTTTTTCAAGTTTCAAGTTTCAAGTTTATTTATTCTTGATGAATCGCCTATTTAAATTGCTAGGCGATGTACAATAATATTAACATATATTAATAAATGAAACAAGCACAATATTAATGGTGACATAAAAACAAATTTGTTGTTAGTTAAAATTTAACACACTTAAAAACTGAGTGTAAACATAAGTTAAAAATAATTTTGTGGGTAAAACATACAAGACATGTGTGGTTAAGAGGGGGAATAGTTACAATTTTTGATAGAAGAGAAGAAGAAACATAAAAGGGAAAAACAAAAAGGGAGGTTATAATGGTTGTTTAAAAAAAAATAAAAACAACTAGAAAACTTGGTAACGGTATAAAGATAATAAATTTTTCTTTATCCTAAGATCCATACGCATCTTTAAAGAGGAAGGTTTTTAACGTTTTTTTAAACAGTGTTAAGTCTTTTAGTTCTCTAATGTATTGTGGTAAAAGATTCCAAGAATGTGGGGCCATAACTGAGAACATGTCTTGTCTTCTAGTTCCTATCATTTTAATAGAAGGCACTGAAAGAAGATTAAATGAAGATGAACGAAGTGATCTTGTTGTACTATATGAGATAAGCCATCTGTTAATAAATTGTGGTTCATTAAAGTTTAAGGCTTTGAACACCAAAAGCAGTAATTTAAAAGTGATACGATGGCTTATAGGAAGCCAATGGGATTTACCGTATTTTCACGCATATAACGCGCGCGTTATACGCGTTTTTACCTACCGCGCATACCCCTCGCGCGTTATATGCGTGAGCGCGGTATACAAAAGTTTTAAAACATAGTTCCCACCCCGCCCGACGCCCGATTCACCCCCCCAGCAGGACCGCTCGCACCCCCACCCCGAACGACCGCTCGCACGCGCTCCCACCCGCACCCGCATCCACGATCGGAGCAAGAGGGAGCCCAAGCCCTCTTGCCCGGCCGACTCCCCGACGTCCGATACATCCCCCCCCGGCAGGACCACTCGCACCCCCACCCCGAAGGACCGCCGACTTCCCGACAATATCGGGCCAGAAGGGAGCCCAAACCCTCCTGGCCACGGCGACCCCCTAACCCCACCCCGCACTACATTACGGGCAGGAGGGATCCCAGGCCCTCCTGCCCTCGACGCAAACCCCCCTCCCTCCAACAACCGCCCCTCCCCAAGAACCTCCGACCGCCCCCCCAGCCGACCCGCGACCCCCCTGGCGACCCCCACGACCCCCCCACCCCCCTTCCCCGTACCTTTGGTAGTTGGGCCAGAAGGGAGCCCAAACCCTCCTGGCCACGGCGACCCCCTAACCCCACCCCGCACTACATTACGGGCAGGAGGGATCCCAGGCCCTCCTGCCCTCGACGCAAACCCCCCTCCCCCCCAACGACCGCCCCCCCCAAGAACCTCCGACCGCCCCCCAGCCCACCTGCGATCCCCCTGGCGACCCCCACGACCCCCCACCCCCCTTCCCCGTACCTTTGGTAGTTGGCCGGACAGACGGGAGCCAAACCCGCCTGTCCGGCAGGCAGCCAACGAAGGAATGAGGCCGGATTGGCCCATCCATCCTAAAGCTCCGCCTACTGGTGGGGCCTAAGGCGCGTGGGCCAATCAGAATAGGCCCTGGAGCCTTAGGTCCCACCTGGGGGCGCGGCCTGAGGCACATGGGCCCAACCCGACCATGTGCCTCAGGCCGCGCCCCCAGGTGGGACCTAAGGCTCCAGGGCTTATTCTGATTGGCCCACGCGCCTTAGGCCCCACCAGTAGGTGGAGCTTTAGGATGGATGGGCCAATCCAGCCTCATTCCTTCGTTGGCTGCCTGCCGGACAGGCGGGTTTGGCTCCCGTCTGTCCGGCCAACTACCAAAGGTACGGGGAAGGGGGGTGGGGGGGTCGTGGGGGTCGCCAGGGGGGTCGCGGGTCGGCTGGGGGGGCGGTCGGAGGTTCTTGGGGGGGGCGGTCGTTGGGGGGGAGGGGGGTTTGCGTCGAGGGCAGGAGGGCCTGGGATCCCTCCTGCCCGTAATGTAGTGCGGGGTGGGGTTAGGGGGTCGCCGTGGCCAGGAGGGTTTGGGCTCCCTTCTGGCCCAACTACCAAAGGTACGGGGAAGGGGGGTGGGGGGGTCGTGGGGGTCGCCAGGGGGGGTCGCGGGTTGGCTGGGGGGGCGGTCGGAGGTTCTTGGGGGGGGCGGTCGTTGGGGGGAGGGGGGTTTGCGTCGAGGGCAGGAGGGCCTGGGATCCCTTCTGCCCTTAATGTAGTGCGGGGTGGGGTTAGGGGGTCGCCGTGGCCAGGAGGATTTGGGCTCCCTCCTGGCCCGATATTGTTGGGGAGTCGGCGGTCCTTCGGGGGGAGGGATGTATCGGACGTCGGGGGGGGGGCATCAGGCTTTCAGGATGGGGACAGACCTTCAAGGGGGGACAGTGCACGGAAGTCAGGGGGGGTGAACGGAGAGTCGGGACAGCGCACGGAAAGTCAGGGCGGGCGAAAGGAGCGTCGGGCAGCAGGCGCGGTATACCCGTGAGCGCGGTATACCAAAGTTTTTGTACATATCATCGTGATTTCTGCGCGCTATACCCGTGTGCGCGTTTTATACGGGTGCGCGTTATTTGCGTGAAAATACGGTAATCAACAGTGGGGTGACATGATCGTATTTTTTAGCTTTGTAAATTAGTTTCACAGCGGTATTTTGTATAAGTTGCAGTCTTCTTTTTTCTTTTTGTGTTACGTTTATAAGAAGGGAATTGCAGTAATCTAATTTAGACATTATTAGGGAATGAATGAGAATGTTAATGGATTCTGGTTGTAAGAATTTTGCAAGAGAGCGAATCAATCGAAGTTTATAAAAACATGATTTAACGATATTGTTTATATAGTCGTGATATGTAAGCTTATCATCAATCAAAACACCTAATATTTTTAAAGAGGTGACCTGTTCTAAATCAGTATTGTTGATAGAGATTGGAGATCTCAATGTTATTTCTTTTTTCCAAGGGAAAAGCATCGATTTTGTTTTATTAATGTTTAATGATAGTTTATTTGTAGTAAGCCAATTTTTTATTGTTCCAAGTTTATTGTTAATTGCTACGATGTCATCATTACTATCTGGATCCAATGGATGAATGAGCTGAATATCATCTGCATAGACGAAAGCTTTTTAATCCTAGAGATTGTGCTATGTTTAGAAGTGGCGAAAGAAATATATTGAAAAGAAGAGGGGATAATATTTTTGTCTTTTGGATTCTGAAATCTGTTGGTACATTCCATTATCCCGCACATCGAACATTCCCCACACTTATCATGACCCCGATGTTCCACAGTCTCTAGTTTTTGATTCTGGGGGAGCTGTGAGGGGCATAATATTTCTTTCAAATTTCTAGTGCGACGATAAGCAATCCTCAGAGAGTAATCTTTAAACGTACCAGCTATTTTTAACATCTCCCAGTGTTTCCTGAGCGAGTGTGCAATTTGAAAACTGTTCTTAGAGTATGTCAGCACACACGTCATCTGCTTCTCACTTGTTGTAATATCTGTCATTTGTTTAGGTCTCAGTAAAAGTTCACGGTGGTTATAATAAGCTCTTTTATAAGCTTTAGTGATAACATTCATAGGATAACCACGTTGTAAAAACTTTTCCTTCAACCGATTTGCCTGATACTTAAATTCAATATCAGATGTACAGATTCTTCTAATTCTCAGGAACTGCGTAAAAGGTAGACTTGTTTTAAGAGACCTGGGATGTGCACTAGAGAAATGCAGGGTTGCATTACAGTCCGTGGGCTTCGTATACACTTTTGTGCTGAATGCACCATCTATAATTTTAATATGCACATCCAAAAATGATATTTCTGTATCACTCCAGATGTGAGTGAATTTCACTTTTGGGTGACAGGTATTGATATAATCCAGGAAAATGTTCAGTTCGCTAGGACCTCCGTTCCAAATCATGAAGATATCGTCTATGTAACGGATCCACAACTTCATTTTATCATGAAAATGAGAAGAGTATATCCATTTCTGTTCAAAATTGTCCATAAAAAGGTTGGCTACCGATGGAGCCATCGTAATGCCCATCGCAATGCCAGAACTTTGCTGGAATAACGTGGTTATCCTATGAATGTTATCACTAAAGCTTATAAAAGAGCTTATTATAACCACCGTGAACTTTTACTGAGACCTAAACAAATGACAGATATTACAACAAGTGAGAAGCAGATGACGTGTGTGCTGACATACTCTAAGAACAGTTTTCAAATTGCACGCTCGCTCAGGAAACACTGGGAGATGTTAAAAATAGCTGGTACGTTTAAAGATTACTCTCTGAGGATTGCTTATCGTCGCACTAGAAATTTGAAAGAAATATTATGCCCCTCACAGCTCCCCCAGAATCAAAAACTAGAGACTGTGGAACATCGGGGTCATGATAAGTGTGGGGAATGTTCGATGTGCGGGATAATGGAATGTACCAACAGATTTCAGAATCCAAAAGACAAAAAAGAATATATCCTTAAACACACTTCAAATTGCAAAACACAAGGTGTTATATATGCTCTGAAATGTCCGTGCAATCTAATCTATATTGGACAAACATCCCGTAGATTTAGTGTTCGTCTCACTGAACATAAGAGTACAATTTGGGTGCCCCATTAGCTAGGCATTGTATAGCTAAAAATCATGATTTTTCAACATTACGGGCTATCATTATAGAAGTACTTAGGCCAAACATGAGAGGGGGAGATTTTCGTAGATCTTTAGCCCAGCATGAACAACGCTGGATCAATCGTTTAAATACCCTATATCCTAACGGGTTGAATAAACATATAGAATGGCAACATTTCTATTAACTTTTCTGATTTATAACTTCAGTTTGTGTGTCTTTAAGTTGCGAATACGGTAATTAGTTACGCCCCAACACAAGCTGTCAGTCGGTCTGACGTCATCACGTTACCTAGCCTGTGAAATAGAGGCTGTCGCCATTTTCAGCTCCACGGAGACTGCTGTTAGTTTGTTACACAAAAGTAAGTAAGAACTTGCTATAATATGAGACCTCTAAGTAGACTATCTTGTATTAATTTTGGACTCTTTTTGCAGTGGCTTGGTACGTGTAAAAATGGCCCTGAAGCAGTGGACATAAGTTGAGTTCCACGAAACGCTGGCCACGTTGGTATCTCTCTGATACACAAGCACTGTTAAAACTAAGTACTTTTTTCATTACCAAAGTGTTTAATAACAGCTAAACTAGATTTGTTTGAAATTTCTGTCAGTTCAGTCTCTATTGAATGTAATGAGATGAAAGAGTGTAGATATACTATAAAAGAAAAAACGATATTAGCATTAAAAAAGATAAAAAAAGATATTGATTCATATGACACTAATAAGAATACCTATTTTTATTATATTTATTATTGAGTAATTATAGATAGAATACACATATAAACATAGGAAGAAGGCCGATGATTGGAGTCAAGGAGCAGCACAACCACGCCGAATATCTCAGTCTGTGAATACGACTGTGCGTGGGCTCCGTTACTGTGGCCTCTTCCTACACAGACACTTTTTAAGATATAAGTGATTTACACTTTTTCAGATATATGGGAATACTGTGATAATTATTATCTGGTAAGAAAAGGCTTCATAATGTAGACATCAAATCATGACATCTTGCTTAAACGAAATTCATCAGGGACATCAGTGTTAGGGGACTATAGTTGGCAATAAAGCTTCACAATAAGGACATTACATTAGCCTACAATATTTGGTTCCATAACTAAAAATAAAGTAGTTCCTTATTCAGACATCTTAAACTACTGTTCTTATACTCATGTACATTTAGAGATATTATAGGATTTCATCCTGACAAGAGCTTTACTGCACCTAGGGAAACAAGTTAACAAAACTCTTCACTTCAAGAAACACTGTTCCTGAGTTCTGAGACAGCTGTGACCAAAGGAGATTTGATCATTCTGGATTTCTTCAAGTTATCCCACATTGCCCTCTCAGGGTCATGAGGTGGAATCTGTTGTGGAAGCCATGGTCCCATCTCTTATCAACCGGTGGTATCTTCATTCTCTTCACTGTACTGTCAGGAAAGAATCTCTTGAAGTGAGTGAAAATGAGGACATAAAATTCCATACAGGATAAAAATGCATACAATTTTCTTAGCTTTGCATTCAGTAAACTGCATAAATACTTCCAATTAGCCTATTATTGTCTTATAATTTCATAGGCTTAGTAATAAATTTCAATAATAAGCAAAGCATTGCTTAATTGTTGGAGAAAAGATAAAACTTTAAAATAAAGAAATAAGTCCTTAGGTGTAAGAAAGTAAACTGTAAAGTTTTCAAGTTCAGTCTCATAAGAACATAAGAATTGCCGCTGCTGGGTCAGACCAGTGGTCCATCGTGCCCAGCAGTCCGCTCATGCAGCAGCCCTCTGCTCAAAGACCAGCGCGTCTGCAATTGTAGTCCCGTAATCCTGGCAGCAATGGTCATTCAGTTCCCCTCTGGTGGTCAATGAAGAAAGAGTCCTGAGAAAGTCATAAATTATGTTGATTCATGTTGGCATTAATAATAATAATAATAATTTTATTTCTTATATACCGCCAAAGCCGTAGTAGTTCGAGGCGGTTTACAATGAAGAAGGGCTGGACATTCAGCGAATGGGTACAATCAGCAGATACAATGTAAGCATGGAACAAGTACAATATAAGGGATCAAATGTAAGGTGAGCGGGAAGGAAGGTAAGAAAAAAGAGATCTTAGGGGGCAAGGGTCGGGTAAGGGGACTTAGGCTACAAATCGGTTAAATAGATTAGTTTTTAATAATTTTCTGAAGTTTAGGTAAGATGAGGAACGCATTATGAGTTTTCAGTGAAGACTCACTAAGGCACTTTCTCTGTATCTTGGTCTTCTATATTGAAGGTGTCACACCCCTCTTGATACACTATAAATATCAGGACTTCAACAAATGTTAAATGAAGGTTCTGTTTAAAATAGTAAATCAGTTGAAACACATCAGCCACTTCATCTATAAATGGAATATGAGCTTCAGATTTGTTTAAGTCCTACCCTTAGGAGCTGTTTTCTAGTCTCTCGGAGTTTGGCAGCTATGGACCTATGATAATATGAACAATAACGACTTCTAACTTTTTATCTGAAAGTGCTAGAAAATTCAATTGCCATTATGAATGGTCATATGACCCTCATGTATAAGGACCGAACTGCTGTTTTCAGAGAACACCTGTTTCAGGTAAACATCTGTTCTCAGCGGTGACTAGATATATCTTTTTAGGGTACTTCTAGGTCATAATTGAGTATGTTGATAACCATTTAATGCATCTTCCAAGTAACTGTGTCTTTGCTTGTTCATCTGAGTTTTTTTTTATACTGCTTGTAGGTTTACGGGTGATGATACTGTCAGCAATTAAGGAAATAAATACAAAGAAGGGAGCATCTATCTTTGCAATGTTTAAGTATGTCAGTACCAAGTACAGTTATGATGTACAAAGGAACCGGAGGCTTCTGAAAAAGGCTTTGGAAAAATTAATCACAGAGCATGTTTTGGAGCAGGTGAAAGGTCATGGTTTGTCTGGCTCTTTCAGGCTGGGAAAGAATTACAAGGAAAAGAAGCATGACAAAGAAAAAAACCAGGTAAATGATCTCGTTTACTTTAGCACTTCTCTTATAAGAAGCAGGAACAAAGTTGCTTCCTAGTTATGCAAGTTATTAGAGAACACAAAACTTTTGAAAAAGAGCTTTTGTGCATGCAGGTATCTATAATAGGCTTTCTCATAACAGCCAGCTGGTTTCCAGGATGTCCACAATGAATATGCATGAGATAAATTTGTATACACTGGCGCCTCACTGTATTAGGGCTATTGACTAATTACTTTAACACAATATGTTAATTTAATGCAATTAATGTTAATTTAACGCAATTAATATGTTAATTTTCTACATGATTAAAAATTTTAATCACAATTGAGCAAACCATTACTACTACTATTTTTTATTTCTGTAGTGCTGAAAGGCATATACAGCGCTGCACATTTAATATGTAATAGACAGTCGTCGTCATCCCCCCCCCCCCCAGCATTATGGTAGTTCTTGCTCTCTTCCTTTCCTCCTCCCTCTCTGGCTATTTTTAAAACTTAACTTGAACTTCTGGGCTGAAAAACTTGCCACACAAGGGTAATTCCAAATTAGCTAAGCACATTTTAAAAACTTGACTGTGTCGTGGCCAGTTCCTGCAATGCAAGCAGGCTTCCCTGCCAGCCCTAAGAGCCTTCCTGAGCTGCCTCTGATGCATCTTTATATTTCTGCAAGGGTAGAAGACTGCTGCAGGAAGGCTTTTGGGGTCGGCAGAGGAAACCTCTTTGCATTGTAGGCACTGCCCGTGATAAAGACAAGTTTAAAAAACAGCCAGAGGGAGAAGAGGGAAGAGTATATTGCCAGATCGCCCCATAGGTGATTTAATGAACATTAAGCAAATATTTTTCTCATAAGAAATCATGCTTGTAAAAAAAAATTGCATCATCAACTCTGGAAAAACTGGTTACACTCCTCCCTCAATATTCACAGGGGTTAGGAGCAGAGCCGGCCCGCAAATATTGAAAATTCACAAATAACTTTTGGGCCGACTCTGACTCACCCCCGCCTCCCTCCCGCCATCCCGGACCTTACCTGGTGGTCTAGCGATCTTCTTACGCTCCTGCCCCGTGCAGATCACTCATCTAAAATGGCTGCCTGAGTTCCCGTAATCTCTCGAGACTACTCAAGGCAGCCATTTTGTATGAGTGATCTGCATGGAGCAGGAGCGGAGGAAGATCGCTCCTGCCCCGAAAGACTGCTAGACCATCTGGTAAGGTCTGGGGAGGTCCGTGAGGTTTTAGGAAATCACGAATAATCAAAATGGCGAGTCCAAAACCGTGACTCGGGAGGGGGAAGTGTACTCTTATAAACTTGAGTGTTTGTTTCCATTTGGAGTAAACTCATATAAACTTGAGTGTTTGTTTCCATTTGGAGTAACGTCTCCAAATGGGTTGTGGATTTCTATAACAAAAGTGGAATATCGGAGGAAAGACAAGATGAAAGTAGTGGCCTGCAGGGAGTGTGCTAGTTTCTCTTCTTGAAGATGAATGATTTCTGTTAACTGCCGGCCCATTGGGAAGAAATTAGCATAGTCACTCTTTTATAAACTCTTTCCGGTTTACTATTCTTTTATAAAAGCTCTCTGGTCTTCTAGTCAAAAGCTTATAGTATTCCCCTCTTAGAAAGTTATTGGAACACGACGACATGATATGTTTTCAGTGATGGCACCACAGCTTTGGAATGCCATGCCTCAGCATTTAAGAGAGGAAAATGACTTGAGTCGTTTTAAAAGTAATTTAAAAAGTTTTCTTTTTAAAGATGCTTTTAATCTTTAAATTGTACTTAAATTTTATATTAGTTTTCTTCTTTGATGGCAATTTCCCTCCCTATTGTTATTTCCCTATATGGCTCTCCACTGTACTTTGACACTGAATTGTTCTGATCCCTCTTACCTCGGGTTTTAGTCGGTCTGTAAGTCTTTTAAATTTTAAATTGTGTGTTTAAATTTATGTTTATACTTTTACCAATTTTGTACTTCGCTTAGTAAAACTAAATAAGCGATTCATCAAATTAAAATAAAACTTGAAACTTCCTTGACCTTATACTTAAGAGGAAGTATCTCTACTTATTGTCAGTTTTACTAAACTATTTTTCTAGAAATTGCTCTTTGCACTTCCTGGCACATTCTGCTAACATAATTGTTATTCATGAATCATTTGCTGAGCAATTAAACAATTATTCATGCTGCTGGTAATCTGAAAAGCCTATGATTTGCAGAACTGCTGATTAAATGAAATTGTCCATACTTGTATAACCTTAATAAGTCTCCCCAGGGGGTCATGTTGAAATGCCAATTAACTGGCTACGATGGAAATTTGGATACTTCTCTCTAAGTCAGATCCTGTAGCAAGTCTGACAGATAAGAAGAGTGCTGAAAGCTGTTTTGAAAATAATATAGGAAAGAATAGCTTGCTTTTTTATAGTTACTTGGCTAATTACATATAAACATACCAAAGAGGATTCTTTTACTAAAGATAAGCATGTTATCTGCCACACGATCCATTTTATTTCTTAAGGGCCCTGCTGCAGATAACATGCACCACTCTTTAGCAAAAGACCTCTAAGTGTTATACTGTATAGCATAAATCCTAATACAGCTATAATCAATAATCATAAATTACATCCAACAAATAATTCTCTAAGAACTAATAACAACTTTTCCCCTCCTTTACAAAGCTGCACTAGTGTTTTTAGCTCCAGCTGCAGCAGTAAGACCTCCGATGCTCATAGAATTCCTATGAGTACTAGAGGTCTTTCCGCCACAGCTGGCATTAGCGTGGCTTTGTAAAGGAGGGCCTTAATGTGATAGATTTCACTATGTCATAATGTAGTTGAGCATTTCCTTTAAGGAGTCTAAAAAAGGTGAAACAAAATCATGTTACTTTGTACACACCTAGATGAATTCACATTTTTACCACAACAGTAATTATCTGAGGACAAGCAGGCCTCAATTCTTATATCTGGGTGACATCATCAACGGAGCCTGGTGCAGTGCATGGCTAGCTTAAAATATGCAGAAAATTCTAGCTGCATTGTACCATATGTGTGCAGGTGCCTTCCAGCCCAACAAGTGAGCATCCCTCAGTCTTTTTTCGTCCGCAGAGCAAACAAGTTGTATTCTTTGTTACTTTTTCCATCGCATATGAAGTGGTGCCTTCCCTTAGGATTTGCTGCTTTTTTTGCCTATTTTATTGCCATTCTATTGCCATTTTCTATTTCTATTGCCATTCTATTTTTTGCCATTTTATTGCCATTCTTTTTTTATTTTCAAATTATCCCTCCCGGTATAGTTTTTAAAACTTTTTCGGCACTTTTAAATTTCCTTTCATTTTCATCGTGCTAGGCCTCATGTGGGCTGGAGCATGCCCCCTTTTCAGCTCAAAATTGAGGAGTTTAATTTGGATACTATATTTTTCGAGATGTCAAAGACGAGTGATGTACCCAGTGTAACCAGGTCATCTTGGTCACGGATCCGCACAATTGTTGCATCAGATGTCTTGGACCTGACCATGATGCTAATGCCTGTTCTCTTTGTTCTCAATTCAAACCAGAACTTAGAAGGCTTAGCATGTTCAACACAAGAAGCTGTTTGGCTCCTCAAAGACCAGTCCATTGAAATTGGCTTTAGAAGCATTAATATCGAAAGCTGCCCAGGTATCTAAAACCACTGGGAGTGCACCAGCATCGAGCGGGTCTCCACTTGCCTCAACATCGGGTGTTCTTAGTTGGCCCTGAGACTGGTCAGCATTGGATCCGATACCAGAAATGCATATGGGTTTGACATCATTCTCATCAGCACTGAGGGATCATGATGCCAAGCATCGGGGGAAGGCCAAGAAGCATCGACGTCGCTCCTTTCAACTTATGGTGCCAGGAGGACTGGGACATTGGGTGCACTGATTTCCAAGAAGCATAGGCACCAAGAGGCTCACTACTTCTTTTTAGTAAAGATGCCAATGCGCCAGTCGCTGGATAGCTAGGTCCCAGCTTCCAGTTTGGCACCGACGCCTTATCAGGTTGTCTCTGTACCGGCTCCCCAGCCTTTGCTAATGCCTATCACCGATGAATAGTACTGAGTGATTCTCAGAGAGGAAGTGGCTTAGCTTCTGCAGTTGCAAGCTATGTCGGCATTGTGGGTGCTTGCACCTGCGGAAGCTCAGTCTTCCCTCCTTTCTGAATCTCATCATAAGCCTATGCATTGAGCCCGACGCATGTATCTCAAATGACTCCAGAGCAGGCCCCAGTGTATGCACCACTGCCATCAACGAAGGGATATACCTTGATTCCCTAGAAAGCATAGGTGTCATTCCATCAGCTAGAGGCAGGCTGAGCCCCTCTCAACTGATTCTGATTGGGACCACTCTTGGGACTCAGATGAAAATCCACATTACTTCTCAGAGGAGGAGTTGTATCCATCTGACCTATCACCACCTCAAGAGAAAAGGAAGTCTCCACTATAGTCTCTTTTCTTCACCTATTTTGTCAGGCTAAGTCTATCCCATTTAAGTTGAAGATGGAGGAAGAGGCTAGAGCTGAGATGTTAAAAGGTCTTGGACTATGAGTCTCCTCTCAAGGGAGGGATCACAGTAATAATAATAATAATAATAACAACTTTATTCTTACTATTGCACCCTATCCTTAAGGGCACACTGATGAGGAATTGGGAGACCCCATTCTCAGTGCAGGTTGCACCTAAGAAGGTAGATACTCTGTATCATTTCAAGAGGGCCCAGCTTCTTCACAACTCTTTTTAGTGGTAGAATCTCCAGATAAAGATTGGATTCTTAAATTGTTCTTTAAAAGTAGAATTAAGGACTTTCTGGGGTTTAAAATACAGATTTTCCCCGATGTTTCGAGAGAAACGCAGAAGAGGAGACGAGAATTTCCTTGCAATTGTATTATCAGATACCATTCTTTAAAATATGTGTTTGTAGATCCTTCTCACTTGGTTAGTTTTCTCTCCCTAAGATGCTTGGAAAAGGATGGTATAACAATAACAACAACTACTGAATAGAATGAATAAGTCCTTTGTTTCAGTAGCAGATATACATATCTTTATTATAAATATTATACTTTAGTAATTACTCTTTTCTCTACTTCTTGGACTTGAGTGTAATTAAGGAATGTATTATTTTTTATTTGATGAATTTTGTTTAAATTGTTATGTCTTAGATTATGCTTTCTGTACAAGATGGAACATAATTTTGAACATAAGCTTGGAACATAATTTTGAAATTTAATAAAATATAAATTATAAAAAAAAAGCATCCAGACACCATCTAGACCCTGTTTTGGCAACCTACAACTGCATCCTCCTCCTCAACTTGGAGGTTTTCTGGTAGGCAGTGGCAGCATCCTAACTACTCTCAAAAGCATAGGTACCCGCATGCTTCTCGTCCTGCCCAGCAGTCCCTGTCCCAGCGTTCCTGCCCTAGTCAGCTCTATCAGCAGAAGTCCCAGCCAACTCCCCAGTCAAAGCAGGGGATGAGCTTTTGACTGACTCCTGCAGAGCACAGCTGTCATAAAAGTAACTGTGGGTAGTAAAAATAGTAGAGAAGATCCTGCCTCAATTTGGACTCTATACTTTAATGATATGTACACACATAGAGTGGAATTAGAAATAGGACCAGATATAAGAGTCCATAATTTCTTGATTTCACTAAAACAATTCACAAAAGTGATGTACAGTAACCAACACTGAGAACAGACTTTTGGAGGTCACAGCTTGGCACATCACACATATGGCTCATCTCCATTTTGAGAGAAACCGAGTGGACCGTAGCTTTCCATTGGTCTCAAGCCACAGGGAACCTAGCGAATATCATCTGTATTACTCCACAGCTGAGACTGCTCTCGTCTGGTGGACTACTGGAACCATTCTAATTCTGGGACTTCCATTCCAAATTCCACTTTCTCAGAAGGTGTTGATGATAAATGCATCCAACTTGGGATGGGAAGCCCATGTAGATGGGCTTCACAAGGGAAAATGGTCAGCTCAGGAAACAGATCTCTACATCAACCTCCTAGAGATTAGATCTAAATGGAATGCTCTTAAGGCTTTCAGAGATCGGCTACACAACCAAATTGTTCTCATTCAAACTGACAATCAGTTTGTATTGTTTATGTGAGCAAGCAAAGGAGTATGGGATCCTACCTCTTCTTTCAGGAGGCAGTGGGCCTTCCTTCATGGGATGGTCCTTTGAGCTGCATACCGCAGGCAAGGAGAACAGCCTGGGAGACAGAATGAGCAGGATTTTGCAACCGCATGAGTGGTTACGCAACATGGGTGTTGGCTCGCAGTATCTTCTAAGATTGTGGCACCCCCTTGGTAGATCTTTTTGCTACTCATTGCATCAACAAAGACCCCCAGTTCTGTTCCAGGCTCAGTTCACATGACAGACTTTCGTTAGATGCCTTCCTCCTTCAATGGGAGATATGTCTTCTGTATGTGTATACTCCAATTCCTTTCATAGAGAACACTGCCAAAACTCAAGCAAGATCAGGGAACCATGATCCTAATTGCTTCCTATGGCTGAGGCAGATCTGGTTTCCTCTACTTCTGGAATTGTCCTATGAAGAACCCTTGAGGTTGGACTGTTTTCCTACCTTCATAGCACATAATCAGGGATCACTTCTGCACCTCAACCTCCAGATTCTAGGCCTCAGGGCCTGGATGCTGAGAGCATAGAATTTGCATCTTTAGGTCTGTCTGAGGGTGTGTCCAGAATCTTGCTTGCTTCCAGGAAAGACTCCACTAAGAGGTGCTGCTCAATTAAGTGGAGGGGGTTTGCTGTCTGGTGTGAGGGCAAGGTGCTTTTCCTTGCCCAAAACAAAATCTGCTTGATTACTTCTCTGAGTCTGGTTTGAAAATCAACTCTGTAAAGGTTCATTTCAGTGCAATTAGTGCTTACTATTCTTGTGTAGGAGGTAAGCCCATCTCTGTACAGCCTCTAGTTGTTTGATTCATGAGAGATTTGTTATTGACTAAGCCTCCTATCAAACCTACCACTGTATCATGGGATCTCAATGTGATTCTCACCCAGCTGATGAAAAGCTCCTTTTGAGCCGCTTGATTTGAAGTTCCTTGACCTGGAGAGTAGTTTTACTGATGGCAATCACTTCAGCTCATAGAGTCAGTGAGTTTCAGGGTCTAGTAGCTGATCTACCTTACACTAAATTTCATTACAACACTTACCTGAAGTTCCTTCCTAAGGCGGTGATGGAATTCCATTTCAGTCAATTGTTCTTCCATTTTTTCCCCAAACCTCATATTCATTCTGGCAAAAGTGTACTACATACCTTAGATTGCAAGCAAGCCTTAGCCTTCTACATGGAGTGAACTAAAACCCATAGATATTCTACCCAGCTTTTTGTTTCCTTTGACCCAAATTGGTTGCAAGTGGCCATTGGCAAACACATAAGCTTCAGTTGGCTTGCAGATTGCATATCCTTTTCATATTCCCAGACTGGGATAACTCTTGGGGGTGATATCACAATGTAAAAGTCATGGTGACGTTGATAGCCCATTTTAGATCAGCCTGCATAGAGGAGATTTGCAAGGCTGAGATGTGGGCTTCTGTATTCACATTTACATCTTACTGCTGTCTTGAACAGAGTTCCTGATGTGACAGCCAGTTTGGTTAGACAGTCCTCCAGAAATTGTTCAGTATCTAGAATCCACTCCCCCCCTTATTCCATGCTGCAGCTCCATATTAGAATGTGGTTGTTTCTCATGTTAATTATTGAACATGCTTCAATGTTTCGAGCCCCTATTGACCTAACATTGTTTTCAGTGAGCCTGATAGCTAGGGATTCCTAGATGTGAGAAGTAAGGCCTGCTTGTCCGCAGAGAAAGCAAAGTTACTTACCTGTAGCAGTAGGCCGAATATTCTCACATACCCGCCCACCTTCCCTTGGAGTTGTATTCTATAAGCTATAATGTAGGACTGTGGGACCACAGCTCGTGGGTCAGGCAGAATGGCACTCACAAATGCACAGCTAGCCAAGCACTTTACCGGGTTCCCTTGACATTTAGCCTGCTGTCGTTGGAGAACACCTGCTACAGGTAAGTAATTTCACTGTATAAAAATACTTTAGAAAGCTGCTGCTGAATGATATAAAAATGTGAAACATTGGATAAGTAGTTTTTTCCTTCAGTGCTTGATGACTTCTGTGAACATAAGAATATAAGCAGTGCCTCTGCTGGGTCAGACCAGGGGATCCATCCTGCCCAGCAGTCCGCTCACGCGGCGGCCCATAAGGTCCAGGACCAGTATAATGATCTCTATCTATACCCTTCTATCCCTTTTTTCTTCAGGAATTCATCCAATCCCTTCTTGAACCCTGATACCGTACTGTTCAAACCCATGCTGCTCCTTTTGACCCTGGGCAGCCCCCAGGACAGACAAGGAAAAATGCTTGAGTATCTGAATAAATTCCTATACACCATTCTGAGCTTCCCTGGGAGAACAATATAGAAAATGTAGAAGATTGGCAATTGACGTAATAAAGCGTAGGTTGTGGTACATCAATAAGAAAGTGTAAAGTAGGGTTTGGTGACAGAGATCACTGTGAGAAATTATTATGATATACATTCTCCAGGCTTTTGTTTCATTAGCAGCCACATGATATGAAATTTCACCACCCCAAAATAATAGGAAACTGTGGCATGTTGTAATTCAGCTGTTAGAGAAATGGAAAACCAAAAATGAACCCATTTATTATAATGTTTGACTTAGAACATGCATTTTTCTCCAACTAGAGTCCCACTTTTCCCTTAACAGATAAGTGAAAGAAAGGTATTTTGCTAATTTCTTACAATCCATTGGCAGAGCTGAACTGCTAGCACAGTCAGACACTAGTTCACTTAAAGAATTTTATGTATGGAGACTTCATAGAAAAAGGCTGTTTGATTCAAACTAGGTTATGTTTTTCACAGATATCAAAAAGCTCAGCAAAGACTTGTTACCAGTATTTTTTCATGGGTCTTTTTACAAAAAATTAAATAGTATTCTGACAAAATTTATTTGACTGGGGAAAGCAGCAAGAATTGCTTTAGTATCCTTACAAAAAAAATCCTTACATTACATTACATTACGGATTTCTATTCCACCATTACCTTGCAGTTCAAGGCGGATTACAAAAGAATTATCCAAGATGTATTACATCAAGAACTTACAAAAAAATAAATAAATAAAATAAAAAAATTGGTCATTTTCAAAAAGAGTAAGAAATGGGTAAGGTTATTTGTTTGGGGTAGTTGTTTTTTAATGAACACTTGGAAGACATTAAAATTTATTACTAATTTAACAGATATTCCAATTCATAAATCCACTTGTCAGTCCCTTTGGTTGAACCCCAAGATTCAAATTGGCGGGTTAAAGGTCATCTGGAAGTTCTGGATGAAGGCGGGCATATGTACTTTAGACGATGTAGTTTCAGACGGAAAGCTGCTTGAGTTTTCACGACTGCAACAAAAATTTGGTATTGCTAAAACTCAAAGTTATAGGTGGTTGCAGTTGAGGCAGGCCATTCAGGAGGGGTTCCCTGACTGAAAAAATCTTAAAAATCAGTATAGTTTGCCGTTCCTGTGCTTCCAGGCGGATTTTCTGGGTCACCAGGCTGCTCAGTGGTATAAATTAATATCTGGATTTTTGAATAAGAAACCAAAAACTGGTCTTCGTGATATCTGAAGCATTGAGATAAAGCATCAGATTACTGCATCTCAATGGCCACGAATTTGGACTTGGAGGATGAGATGTACGGTGTCTGCATCTATGAGACAAACTTGGATTTTTTGTTACATAGAGCAGTTTGGACCCCAGTTCAGTTACAGAAATTAGATAGTTCCAAGTCTAATAGGTGTTGGCACTGTCATCTCGAACCTGGAACATTAGATAATTTATTATTTTATTGTCTCTTGATACTTCAATTTTGGAAATCCATTTGGGATCAGGTAAACAAAGTAATGGAAAATCCAGTGGCAGTAACATATGACACTGTGCGATTTGGCACTATGATGAGAGCTAAAAGCCAAATATCATCCCATAATAATAAACTTCTATTTATTATGACAGGGGTTGCCATACATCTAATTCTAAGGAATTGGAAAAACTGGGATAGACTGAACTATTCCTTTTGGTGGGAATCTCTCTGTCATGTTTTTAAGATGGAACATAATATGGCCATACATCAGGGATATTATAAGAAGTTTCTGAAGATTTGGGAGCTATTTACAAAATTTTGCAAAGAGTGATTGCTGATTATGCCCTTTGGTCATACACGTCCAGGGTGGGAGGGTGGGTTGGAATGTATTTTTCAATTCTCAATTAGAATGTAGTTCTTAGATATAATTATGGGGAGGTGATAATCTTTTTGTCATAGACTATAATTGTAATTGTATTTAAATGCTTTTATAGAATTATATGATTGTATTTTATTTTGCACTTACTTATGGCTTTAAAATGAATAAAGAAATAAAAAAAGGCTGTTTGATTCAAACTAGGTTATGTTTTTCACAGATATCAAAGAGCTCAGCAAAGACTTGTAAAAAAAGTAATGTCCCAGAAGCAGCCAAACAGAAGAACAACAAGGTAGAGGACCATTACTATTGCATGACCAACAGAGAGAATAGTAAAGAATCTGAACAAAGCACTACGAAAGAAATTGTTGATGAAGAGCTCCACAATAGAATGAAATGTGTAGATGCTGCAGATTTGCTAGAAAACACTCTCCTGTCTTCCAATAACAGCCTGAAACAGCCCATGATAGATCTGGCACAAAATATGGCTGGTGCTGAAATAAAAGCAGATGACACTGCAAAGACCCAACTATCACCTTCTCAGGAATGCCACATGAAGCCGAGTTCCATTTTCCCATTTAATACTTCTGAGTATCGCTTTGAATGTATCTGCGGTGAGCTGGGTTTGATGGACTGCAAAGCCCGTGTGCAGTGCTTACAGTGTCACTTGTGGCAGCATGCAAAATGTGTGAACTATAAGGAGGAGAATTTGAAGGTCAAACCCTTTTATTGTCCACATTGCCTTGTGGCCATGAAGCCAGTTTCCACAGGGGCAACTCTGATCATCTCTCCAAGCTCAATCTGCCACCAATGGGTAGATGAGATTAATAGACATGTGAGGTCGTCTTCTCTTCGGGTACTGGTGAGAAACTTTTTAAGCTTTTTAAAAGTGAAAATAAGGGCAAAGGCAAACTAGCAATTCATTAGACTGTTTCTTCTAGGTCTGTCAGTTTCCCCCTTTTTACTTCAAGAATGTTACCAAAACACATCCTCCTTGTTTCCACAGAGATTGGGGTTGTAAGTAGAGGTTGACCAAAACTGATTTTTTAAGTTTTAACTGAAACTGCCGCTGAAGCTGTCTGAAAGCTTTTGGCTGAAACTGAAATTATAGCTGAAAGTCATCACCTGGTTTCAGTCAAAACTGTATGTTTTGGTGTGCGAATTTGAGCCAGTGAGGGCTTCTGGGTATTGTCTGAGCTAACAGTCTGCATTCCTCCGCTAAACTGAAAGGTGCTCATTTCCAAAATACCTTAAAATACCTTTAAAAAATCCATCTGCTTAAAATGTCCAAATCCTGGTTTTGAAAAATTAGAATTTTGGATGTTTCACAGTACAGTTCATCCAAATAGCAAGGGTTTTGGGCGGGACTAGGGAGAGCCCATAAATAGGATGTCCAAAATGGATTTTCAAATGGGAGGAAATGTGCATGTCTAAAAACGGCATTTGTATCTAGACCTGTTTCAGTCATGTCCAAGTTACAAAAAGTTGCTCTAATTGAGCAGTTGACCCCTGGAAGGATTAAGGCAGGGGTGCCCAACACGTCGATCGCGATCAACCAGTAGCTCAGGAAGGCAACGCGAGTCGATCGCGAAGCCCATCCCGGACCCCGTGATAGACTCGTGTTGCCGTCCTGATCTACCGGGCCGATCAGCCTTCCTCTCCAGTGTTCTCTCTAGGGCCTTTTAGCTGGGCGGTCCGCCCAGCTGTCATCTGCTGCTGCTGAACATAAAAAAAAAACAAAAAAAAAACGGCTTGGAGATTTCAGCCCGTAGCGAACTTATGCTCCGTGGCTCTAACGTGTGCGTGCCGGCTTCCCTTCTCTTCCCTCCGAAACCAGAAGTTTTGTCCGGGGGGGGAGAAGGGTGTACTGTACTCTGCCGGATCACTTCCTCCGGGAGCGCATTCCATTTGTCCACGACCCTTTGGGTGAAGAAAAACTTCCTTGCATTTGATTTGAACCTATCTCCCTTCAGTTTCTCTGAGTGCCCCCTCGTTCCTGTCGTCCCTTTTAGTCTGAAGAACCTGTCCCTGTCCACCCTCTCTATGCCCCTAAGTATTTTGAAGGTCTCTATCATATCCCCCCTGAGCCTCCTCTTTTCCAGAGAGAAGAGCCCCAGTTTATCCAGCCTCTCGGCATATGGACAGTTTTCCAGCCCTCTTACCAGTTTCGTTGCCCTCCTTTGGACTCTCTCAAGAACTGCCATGTCCTTCTTGAGGTGCGGCGACCAATATTGAACGCAGTATTCCAGATGTGGGCGCACCATCGCTCGATACAGCGGCATGATGACTTCCCGCGTCCTGGTTGATATGCCCCTCTTGATGATGCCCAGCATCCTGTTGGCTTTCTTCGAGGCTGTTGCACACTGTGCGGATGGTTTCATGGATGGATCCACTAGCACACCCAAGTCTCTCTCAAGTCCGGTGTCTTCCAGCAATCTCCCCCCCCATTTTATACTCGAACAACGGGTTCTTTTTCCCTATGTGCATGACCTTGCATTTATCTACGTTAAAGCGCATTTGCCATTTGTTTGCCCAGTCCTCCAGCTTATCGAGGTCCCTTTGCAGTTCCTCACACTCCTCCCTGGTCCTAACTCTGGCGCAGAGTTTGGTATCGTCTGCAAATTTTATAACCTCACACTTTGCCTCCGTTTCCAGGTCATTGATAAATATGTTGAAGAGTAATGGCCCCAGCACCGATCCCTGCGGCACACCGCTCGTGACTCCCCGCCAGTCAGAATATTGGCCCTTTACTCCGACCCTCTGAAGTCTACCTGACAGCCAGTGCTTGATCCATCTGTGTACATCCCCGCTCACCCCGTGGTTCCACAGCTTCCTAAGCAGCCTTTCATGTGGCACCTTGTCAAAGGCCTTTTGAAAATCGAGGTAAATGATGTCTATGGGTTCCCCTTTGTCCACCTGACTGCTTATTCCCTCAAAGAAGTACAGAAGGTTTGTCAGGCACGACCTTCCCTTACAGAATCCGTGCTGGCTTGTCCGCAGTAGGCCATTTTTCTCGATGTGCTCGCAAATGCTGTCCTTGATCATTGCTTCCACCATCTTCCCTATAACTGAAATCAGGCTCACCGGCCTGTAGTTCCCGGGGTCACCTCTCGATCCCTTCTTAAAGATAGGTGTGACATTCGCCAGTTTCCAGTCCTCTGGTACCTCTCCAGTTTTCAAGGATAGGTTGCAAACATGCTGGATTGCGCCCGCTATTTCCTGACTTAGTTCCTTTAGAACCCTTGGGTGGATCCCGTTCGGTCCCGGTGATTTGCCGCTTTTCAGTCTGTCAATCTGCTTGAGGACATCCTCCCGACTTACCTCTATATGCCCCAATCTTTTGGCCTGCTCCCCACTCATGAGCTCCTCTGAGTCCGGTATATTGGACGTGTCCTCGCTCGTGAAGACCGACGAGAAGAACGTGTTCAACCTCTCAGCTACCTCTTTATCCTCCTTAATCACTCCCTTCCTATCCCCATCGTCCAATGGCCCCACCTCCTCTCTCACTGGTTGCTTCCCCTTTACGTAACTGAAGAATGCCTTGAAGTTTTTCGCCTCCCTGGCCAGCCCCTCCTCGTATTTCCCTTTTGCTTTTCTAACCTCTCGGTGGCATTCCTTTTGGCATTTCCTTTGCTCCTGGTGATTTTCCTCCGTTGGATCCCTCTTCCATTTCCGGAAGGATACTTTCTTGTCACTGATTGCCCTCTTTACTTCAGGTGTCATCCAAACTGGATCTTTTGACCGCTTGTTCTTGCGGCCTTTCCTGAAACTGGGGATGTACAGTTTTTGCGCTTCCTGCAGTGTATCCCTGAGAAGGGTCCAGGCGCTCCCTACAGTCTCCATCCTAAAGCCGTTCCTGAGCTTCCTCCCCACCATTTTCCTCATAGCAACATAGTTCCCTTTCCTGAAGTTGAGCGCAGTCGTTGCAGTCCTCCCCACTATGGGTGACCCCCTTTCTAATGTGAATCTGATCACGTTGTGATCACTGTTGCCTAGTGTTCCTCCCACTTCTACCCCTCTTGCAGGCCCCCCTGATCCGTTAAGGATGAGGTCAAGAGTAGCACCCCCTCGTGTCGGTTCCTTGACTAGTTGCTCCATGAAGCAGTCCCTCACAGCTTCTACGAATCCTGCTTCCCTCGTGGAGTTGGAGTGTCCCGTACTCCAGTCTATCCCTGGGTAGTTGAAGTCCCCATATAGGGCCAAATTCTCCAAACGGTGTCCCGAAGTTAGGTGGCAGTAGGTATCCTACTGCCATCTAACGAACCAATCAAAACGTACATTTAAAAAAAAAATGCATTCACCATTCTTAGGTGCCTGTCCCGCACCTACGGAGATGCATAGGGATGCCTATGGATGCCGAAGGCCAGCATGGACGCGGTTTGCACCAGAAGTGGCCTTAGGTGTCTGTAGGCGTCTCTTTTGCCTCCGTTGGTATGAGACCAGCGCCTTAATATAGGTCTTTAAAATGCTGGCCTACATTTAAGGTGCCTATGTTAAAAAAAGACATGATTCTGGACACAACGCCTGCTGGTGATTGACATGCAGCAGGCGCTACTTCCAGAATCAGGCCCATAATGCACAGCTTTATACCTTCCTTGAAACAGGTGTAAATTTGTGTGGGAATATTTATGCCCTATTCTGGATTATTGTACAAGCTTCTCTTATAAAGCCTTTTTGAGAATCTTTTATCAGCGCTTAGTAATGAAACTGTTCCTTCAGGGACTGATTTCATAAAACTTTTTCTGCATATAAAGCCTGGTTTATACACAGAAGTGGCTTTTATAAATTTGTGTGACTTTGTGCATTCGTTAAAAGTATGCATGCAGAAAATGTGCCACTACTTTTACTTAATCTGCATTTAGGTGTTCAGTAGAATATATAGCTTTGAGTAGGACAGAGGCAAAGTTGTGATGTGTACACACTTTCTATTATTTGAGGACAAACAGAATTGCAAGTCCTCACAATATGGGTGATGTCACTGACAAGAGTCAGGCTCAAGAAACATTAATCCATGTTACAGTTTTCTAGAAGCTTTTGAATCTGTCATGCGGTTATTTTTCCCACTGGCATCTCAGAAGGGAATGAATTCAAGGAGTTAAGAATTTTAGCATTTCTCTGGCGTTTAAATTTCCCCAATTATGGAATGAACTTCCTTTAATTTCGAGGTGTCTCAGCTCCTTCCAATCTTTTCGTAAATCTTTAAAAACTTTTTTATTCGCTAAACATTTTGAAAATTAATTCTCTTTTACTTTAGTTTATTTTTTATCTTATTGTTAACCGCATCAAGCTTCCTTTGGTTAAAGACTCAGTATATAAAGTTAAGTTTTAGTTTAGTTTAGTTTCTTCTCCCCTCCTTTCCCCACTTATTAGGCTCTTTAAGAATTGCCAGGGTTTGGTCTTCCAGTGAGAATAGTTTTTATCATCAACTTGTTTGGGTCTGCATTAGCTATTTTTGCAGATCACATATCTCAAAAGAAGTGCACTTGGTACATCAGAACCAAATCCATAATGGACTCATAACTGGTGCCTGAGGGTCATCCACGATCCCTTTAGAGCAGGGGTCCCCAAAGTCCCTCCTTGAGGGCCGAATCTAGTCGGGTTTTCAGGATTTCCCCAATGAATATGCATTGAAAGCAGTGCATGCACATAGATCTCATGCATATTCATTGGAGAAATCCTGAAAACCCGACTGGATTCGGCCCTCAAGGAGGGACTTTGGGACCCCTGCTTTAGAGTATGTGTAAATTTGTGGATTGGCATTTGTAAGCTATTGGGGTTGTATGTGAGTGAGTATTGTATAAATCAGTGGTTCCCAAACCTGTTCTAGAGAACCCCACAATCAGTCAGATTTTAGGATATCCACAATGAATGAACATATATGAACTGAGGCAATGCATGCAATCTATCTCATGAATTTTCATTGTAGATATCCTAAAAATTAGATTGGGGTAGGGCAGTTGTTCCCAACCTTTTTGATACCCAGGAACGCTTTTATAGAAGCAAATTTTTCCAGGTACTGGTGGGGGGGGAAGTTCGTAGGACAGTTTTATACACAATATACATTACATTTCTAGTAAAAAAAAAAAAAAAGAAATAGAAATTTCTACCTTTGTTGTTTCTGCTTTCCTCATCTTCTTGTCATTCTCTTCCTTCCATCCACTGTCTACCTTCTCTCTGCTTCTTCCATAGGGCATCTGCTTTATTTCTATGCCTCTACCAGAAACTGTCTGTTCCTCCACCCCCCCTCCCCCAATTGGTCTAGCGTCTATTTTCTTCCCTCCGCTTCCCCATGGTCTGACATCTCTGTCTTCTTCCCTTCCATCTCTCACTCCCTCCTCCAGGTGGTTTTTAGCATCTCTCTCCTCCTTTCCTCCCTTCAGATCTGGTATCTGTCTCCTCCCCCTCCCCAATGCTCCAGTATCTTTTATCTCTCTCTCTCTCTCCTCTCCATTCTTTCTCTTTTCTGCTGTTCCTTATCAATTTGTTTTCTACCTCTTGTCTATTTACTCTCCAGTCCTCAATTTCCCTTTCATTGTGTCTACCTACAGCTTGCCACCTCTTTCCCTCACCCCTTCCAGTATCTCACTAAATCTATCCTCTTCCCCCAATCCAGCATGTGCTCTTTCTTTATTCCCTCCTTCCATCCAGTATGTGCTCGCTCTCTCCTTTCCTCTCCACGTCCTTCCAGAGTCTGCTCCCCTCTCCATCCTCTCCCATCTAGCGTCTGTTCCCCTCTCTCTATCTCCTCCCATCCAGCATCTGCTCCCCATTCTCTCCTCCCCACTTCCTTTTAGCATCTGCTCCCTTTCTCTCCACTTTCAGCGTCTGTTCCCCTCTCTTTCTCACCTTTCAACTAGCGTCTGTTCCCCTTTCTCTCCTCCCCACTTCCTTCTAGCGTCTGCTCCCTCTCTCTCCACTTTCAGTGTCTGTTCCCCCCTCTCTCTCCCCTTCCAACCAGCGTCTGCTCCCTTTTCTCTCCTCCCCACTTCCTTCTAGCATCTGCTCCCTCTCCCTCTACTTTCAGCGTCTGTTCCCCTCTCTCCCCTTCCAACCAGCATCTTCTCCCCTCCCCACTTCCATCCAGCCTCTTCTCCTCCCTCACTCTCCACTTCTCTTCAGAGTCTGCTCTCTCCCTTTCATCGTCTGTTACCCTTCCCCTTTTCCCTCCATTTCTCTTCAGTGCCACTGAACTTTTTTCCCTTATTGGGCCACCTTTCTCCCTTCCCCTCATCTTTGTGGGTGCTCTTCAGAGTTTTCTCTTTCTGAGTGTCTAGACACGGCAACATTCTCACAAGTCCTGTGCGACTGCCCCAAAGCTTCTCCTCTGACGCAAGCCGCCCAGGCAGAAACAGGAAGTGCGTCAGAGGAGAAGCTTTGGGGCAGTCGCACGGGACTTGTGAGAATGTTTGCACATCCAGACACTCAAACAGAAAACTCTGAAGAGCACCCGTGAAGTTGAGGAAGATGGCATGACAAGGGAAAGAGATGCCCTTTGCTGACAGTTCTCTCGTGGTGAGCTGCAGACCGGGGGTTGGAGACCCCTGAGGTAGGGGGATCCCATAAGTCAGATTTGGAAACCAGTGGTATAAATAGAGAAAAGCATTTACATTGTCTTTATCAAATAGGTGCTTTTGGGGGTTTCTTACATATGTGAACACTTACCAATATCTATTTTGTAGGTGGTAATGACTGATGTAATAATCTTCTATTGCCATTACAAAATAAATACCTGTATATAGTTTGTAAACCGCTTTGATTGTAACCACAGAAAGATAGCATATCAAATCCCATAGTTGCACTAAATAATTAGCATAGGAATACCCACTCCTCCACCCCTGCAATTGAAATTTCAAAAACATTTTTAGCACATGGTTAGCAAATGCTGATTTAGATCTTACTGCAGGATGCCTAAGTGTGTTCCGTGGTAAGCCATTTTAAGCTGTGGTAAGCACGTGCTACTAGTTCTGCCCGATTTCTGTTTCAAACCAATTCACTTCAGGTGAATCAATTCGTTTTTTTAAAAAAATTGGCCTCGCCAATTTGGTGACCAACCCTCCTCCTCATGCCTTCAGGTCTCCTAAATCAGGAGCGGCAGCGCTGCCTCTTGCTGGCCATCCACTGCCGCTACCACTCCCCCTTTAGGGGTAAGTGGGGAGGGTCAGCCAGGAAGTGCTGCAGTGCTTAGGTGTTCTTTGCAGCATCCTCCAGCTTCCCCCCTGGCCTCCTGGTCTTAGTTTCAGCTAATTACAGCAGTCTGCAGAGAGGCTCGCTGGTGCTGTAATGATCCTTGTAGGCTGCCGTCTTCCTCAGCAGCACTTTCCCTCTGCCGCGATCATGCCCCAGACATCAGAGGAGGGACAGGATCGCGCCAGAGGGATTATGCTGCAGAGGCCAATGGCAGCCTGCAAAGATCATTACAGCACCGGCGATCCTCTCCGCAGGCTGCTGTAATTAGCTGAAACTAAGACCGGGAGGCCAGGGGGGGAAGCTGGATGATTCTGCAAAGAAGGGGGGGAATATGCAGCCTTCAGGAGAGGGTGGCCTTCTGGAAAAGGGGGACCTGGTGTAGAAGTATATGGAGGGAGGGAAGGGGGGGTTCAAAGAGATGTGCATATACCGGACTGGGGGAGTAAGGAAGAGGGGAAGAAATGGGTCTAAAAACAGAAGAGAGGGAGAGAGATGGTGGACAATGGGATTTAGGGAGGGAAGGAACAGAAAGGGAGAAAATTTGGACACAAGGGATGGTGTGGAGGGGGTGAGGGATACAGATACTGGATAGGAGGGTAGTTGGGAAGAGAAAGGGAGAGCTGGTGGACCCTGGGGTGGTGGGGAAGGAGGGAGAGATGTTGGATGAAAGGGTAGTTGAGATCTGGCAATGGTGGGGTCCATCGCTGCAGCTGCGGGGATGGAGATGAAAAAGGGAAGATGCCAGACCTCCGGGGGAGGGAAAGGAAATGGAAGGGGAGGACAGAGATTAAAGATGGATGGTTAGCATAGAGAAAGAAGGAAACGACAAATGGACAGGAGACCTTGGCAAGCGAGTTATCAGAAGACAAGCAGAACCTGGGGCAAACATAATTTGAATAATGACCAGACAACAAAAGGTAGAAAGAATAATTTTATTTTCTGTTTTGTGATTACAATATGTCAGATTTGAACTGTGTATCCTACTAGAGCTGGTGTTAGACTGTGAACGTGAGCTAGGATTTAACAGAGAGAGGAAAAGTCCTTTTTGTTTGTTTACACCAAAGCGCCAATGTGGGCAGGAGAGGGCAAAGGGGGTGAAGAGGCTATAAAATAAACCCACCAGGATGTTTGAAAAAAACACCCAATTGGTTAGGAAAATTAAATCAAAAAATTAATTAAATTGGCTGAATCGAATCAAAATTTTTTTTCCTGAATCGGACAGCACTACCGGTTAGCATAGTTTAGTAAAAGGGCTCTTTAATGACCATGTTTTCATAACTGTAAACTGGAGCCTACAAATAATAAGCAAGGATATTTGCATTTGAATTTGTTCCTCTCCTGAATGATTTTATAATTGATACATTTGTTGGAAATAGTTTGTAGAGGTTGCTGCTTATCTTCTAGGTCAAAAGCTCTCAGTCTTTTGGGCTGTATGGACCACCAGTGTGTCTTCACCACTCTTTTCTTTTGAGCACTAAGCCTGACCCCACCAGCATTCGTTATCTTCCTTTCTCTTCTTTCACACAGCCAGACCCTATGCTCATATTTATTTTTAAAATTTCTATACTGTCTAATTCCTAGGCGGTTTACAGTATATTCACATACATAATGCCTAAAAACAATACAATAAAAAGACAAATCTCAACATTTAAGTTCACAGTTAATCTTCAATCAGGATACAGACCCTATAAAAAAGCATTAACAAACATCTGCTATCAGCACATTTTCTTAACTGCCCTACCAGCAAATTCCATATTTTCACCCTAGCACAAGGAATCTTTTTTTTTTTTTTTTAATTCCCTTCATGCCAGGCCCTACAAATAGCTCTCTCTCCTCCCTGTCTCCTTCCAATATGAAACAACTTTCTCTGTTCTCTGTGTTCGTTGTACTTTTTGTAAGGTCTCATGGACTTCAAGAGGCTTTCACACCACATGTTGGTCACCACAGCTCAAGATTAAAAAAGTAAACTTAGGAGGTGAATTGAGGTCTGTTTTGTTTTCTTTTGTAGGTGTATCAAGGGGTGAAGAAGCATGGCTTCCTGCAGCCTCACATGTTGGCAGAGCAGGATGTTGTCATCACAACATACGATGTCCTGCGCACAGAACTAAACTATGTAGATATTCCTCATAGCAACAGTGAAGATGGGAGACGCTTTAGGAACCACAAACGATACATGGCAATCCCCAGCCCTTTGGTTGCAGTGGAGTGGTGGAGGATATGCCTGGATGAAGCACAGATGGTAGAATGCACCACTGCAAAGGTTAGGCAACCTTACAGCTTAGTCAAGTCACTGAACTGAGAAGAAGTTTTCATAGCCTTTTCTCTCTGATGAACCAAAAGGATCTTACATGTCTATCTCACAACATGCTGTAATTTGTCCTTGCAATATTTATCTATCAAACTTATAGCCTGCATATCCCAAAAATCTAAGCAGGTTACAATAAAACACATAAAAGTAAAATAAACAAAAAAGCCCCCCAAACTAATATCTATATAATAAAACCGTAGGCGACGCATGCGCAGTCTTATCGGCGTGCTTCCGTGATCCGTATGTCCGTGGCCGCCAAGACTGCAGCATGCCCCGCGCTTACTACGGCCCCACGCGAAGCTGACAAATTCCAACTACCCCCTCCTCTCCCGCAACAACCACTACCGCTCATACACTCCTGCAGGAAAAAAAAACTCACTGCTTGCTCACACATTCAAAACAAAATTGACTACGGCGCTGCAGAAGTCAGCTCTTTGCAACGGCCCCACACTCGCGGTCTCGCTGGGGTTTTTCGCGGTGGCGGCTCCTCTTGCGTTCGGCCCTGTGTACTTACTAGACTCCCCCCTTCCCGCAAAAAACGTTACCGCTCCTGTTCAAAGCGGCCTGCTGAGGTTCGCGGCCGGCTGTAACGAACCTCGCAGGCCGCTCTCCACATGGTAGCACGTTCCCTCTGACGTAATCGCGTCTGAGGGAACATGCTACCAAGTTGGAGAGCGGCCTGCGAGGTTCGTTACAGCCGGCCGCGAACCTCAGCAGGCCGCTTTGAACAGGAGGAACTGCCACCACGGGGATCGTGAGAAGAGCCGCCGAAAAAAAACCTTCAGCCACAGCAGGCCAGCACGCTGGAAAGGAAGTGGGAGGGGCCGAACGGAGCAGGGCAGCTCACGGTAAGAGAAGGGAATGGGGTGTGGGGGAAAATGCTTCTTCTGCTTCAGCAGGGACCTGGAGGGGAAGGGAAATACCGCTGCTGCTTCTGCAAAGGAAAGTGGGGGAGGGGGGGAAGAGAAGGGAATGGGGTGGTGGTGGGGGGAAATGCTGCTACTACTACACAGGGATTTGGAGGGGAAGGGAAATATCACTGCTGCTTCTGCAAAGGAAAGTGGGGGGGGGGAGGGGAGAGACAGAAAAAAATACAGACAGACAAAGGAGGCTAGGGAAAAATTGCAGGAGGGAGAGAGACAGAAAGAAAGGAAGAAAGAGACAGGAGCAGGGAGAGAGACATAAATAAAGACAGACAGCCAGTCATATATTCTAGGACCCCGTTAATGTAACGGGCTTAAACACTAGTAACATATAAAACCAAATACAACTTAACAAAATAAATTGTTAAAAAAGACAAACACTAGGCCTTAATTCCTCAACAAAATGGCATCTGAGATGAGTATTCTTGTAATCACACTTCTGTCAAAGGCCATCTGTTTCTTTTTTTTTTTTTTTAAGATCTTTACTAAGAAATGTTTTTCTTTGGGTCTGACTGTCAAGTGCATGCATTTGACAGTCACAAGTCACTATAATGTATTCAGTCTTCGTTACTTTTAATCGACATGCTAACCTGGTGCCAACTAGTTAATACTACTTAGAGTGACCCTCAAGTCAAATTAGTGATCTAGCCCCAGTAGGATGGATCCTTAGTTGGTAGGGCAGACCCACAGATGCTATAGCAACCCTGTTGGAGGTATAGGATAAGAACATGCCAGACTAGTAGTCCATGTGGCTCAGTATCCTGTTTCAAGCAGTGGCCAGTCTTAGTCACAAGTGCCTGGCTGAACCTATGGGACTCATAATCAAAACTTAACATCTAAAAACCCGCCTAGTTGGCACTTAGATGACCTAAAAGACAGGTTGTCCAAGTGCTGATAATCAAACCTTTTTTTTGGATGTATCCAGGGACCTTTTAGGCCTCTGAATGCCGCTGTGCACCCAGAGCTAAAAGGGGGTGTATCTGGAGGAGTGGTTAGGGCAAGATGAGGGCCGACCTAGACTTAGTCATCCTGCAGGGATAATCGAAGGTTTTATGAGATTTCCTGGATGGAACTTAAATGTTGTGACTTAGATGATGTAAAAACAGTGACCAGATAACTACTGCAGAGACAAAGTAAAGATGCCCAAACATTCCCCCAGTGTTCACTGACCTCACACCCCAGCAAAGATCGGAATAAAAACATACATACCTGTCTCCAGAACATCAGCACCTAGTATAGGAAAGCCTAATAGAGCTGCATACAGGTCTCTTAAATAACCTGGGAAGGTAGGCTAGTGAACCATAGAGAGGAGGACCCAGGCCTATAAGCCACTCTAACCACTACATTCATGGTGGAAAATGTGAGCCCACCAGAACCTCCCCCAAACCCTAATGTACTGCCTTATAGGTGCCACCTGCAGCCATAAGGGCTATTGGGGTTGTAGACAGGTCGGTATAGTGTGCTTTGGGGGCTCACCATATCCTATAAGGGAGTTCTGGTGAGATGTTTATGTGGACTCTCTCTCTTTTTTTATCTTATGAAGCATCCTATGTTATCTATGGTTTTCCAAGATCTGTTTCCATTGAGTAGCCTTAATATTGTGTTTGTATGTAGTTAGTAGATAGTAAGCAATATCTATACTTTGTTTGCTATATCTTTTTGTTGTGTTTCGCATCAGATATATGAACTACATTTATATGGGATATCTTTTGCTGTATTAGCCATTTCTGTGTTTTGCATCAGTATTTGTAAACTTGTATATTTTGCTTTGAGATTTCAATAAAGGTCTCTAAAAATAAAGTGAAAAAAAGGTATTCTGTTTTGCTTGGTAGACTGGTATAGTCCTTACGAATGCGTTATATGCCTCACTTCTACCAGCAGGTGGAGACTGAGCACAAACTTGTATATCAAGCTAGAATCTGCCCAGCAACTCTGTCTTCCTCAGTCTCCGTTAAAGCAGGTGGGAAGACTAATTCGGCTCCCCTCTTAGTATTGTTGGAATTTTGTTTTGGACTTCTGGGTTCCCCTTTTGTGCTTGACAGAGCTTGGATGGGTCCTGTTTGGGGATCCGTCCGACCTCGGGTGTGTTAAACTCGGCAGGTCTCGTGCTAGGTCCCTCCCCCACCTCCCCACATTTTTGTAGAGGTGCCTCAGCCAGCGGCCTGGCCCCCTGGTTGGTCAGCCCTCCAGCTTTGAGAGTCGTGGAGTCTGTTCTGAGTAAGTGAAAAAATAAAAATCCTGAGGTGTGCCGGTCTAAAGGGCTCAATTCCCTTTAAAACTGCCATTTGTATTGTTTTTTTCTCATCTAACTGGCACTTTTATTACAGCTAGGGTGTTTTTCAACACAATGAGCACTTTTAAGGGGAAAAAATGCTCATTGTGCTCCAGAAACCTCTGCAAGCAAACATAGAAGGCAATCCCCTTCTTCTTCAAGCAAGCACAGCAGCCTTACATCGACCCCACAGATCACCTTGAGGAACAGATTCCAGATGCTACAGGAAATACCTACCAGCAGAACTTAGGACTTCCAGGAGTGTGATTTTGAGGCCCAGCGGAAGACCCCCAGCTCCAGTAGCAGCAAAGACCCCAGCTCCAGAAAATACGGATCAGCACACCCCCAAGAAGCGCAGAGTGGTTGTCACTGGGAACTCCCTGCTGCGGGGCACCGAGAGACCAGTTTGTAGATCAGATCCACAATCAAGAGAAGTTTGCTGCCTGCCAGGAGCCAGGATCCGGGATGTGACCGCATGCTTAGGAAGATTTATCAAGCCCCAAGACTACTACCCGATTCTTCTTATCCACGTTGGGACGAACGACACCGCCAGGAACTCCCCAGAGAAGATACCTGAAGACTTCAATGCCCTGGATTTGAAGCTAAAGCAGATGGAAGCACAGGTGGTCTTCTCCATCCTTCCAGTGAGAGACAAGGGGAGATCTAGGGAAGAATGTACCAGAGGACAAACAAGTGGCTACGCGGATGGTGCAAAGAGATGAACTTCGGCTTCCTGGACCACGGAGAGGCACTTCAAGGACTACAGGGATCAGACGGGCTACACCTGACCAGAAGAGGGAAGAACGTCTTTGGACGACGTCTGGCTCGCCTACTCCGGAAGACTTTAAACTAGGTGAGCTGGGGGAAAGGACCCATTCTCATCCTAATGGGGTAAATAACTCCATCTTTGAGTCTGTGGTAAGTACTTGCGTCAAATACAATACTGAGGTAAGTAATTGCATCAAAAACAATACTAAGGGGGACAAACTAACTCAAACGGGAAAATCTCCGGAAAAGCATAAAGATTGGACAGCCATGTATGTTAATGCACGTAGTTTGGGCAATAAAATTCTAGAGCTGAAAACAGAAATGAGAAATGCCGACCTAGATGTGGTGGTGATAACAGAAACCTGGTTCTCAGAGTCCCATGGATGGGATATGGCTATACCAGGATATAATTTGCTCCGTCGGGACATAGTAGGCAAAACAGGAGGAGGAGTAGCACTATACATTAGAGAGGATATCAAAATTACTAGGATCACGGAATTCAAGTTTACGGGAGAATCCCTCTGAGTGAATCTTGCCAGGGGCAACAACAAATGCCTATATCTTGGTGTTGTTTACAGACCCCCAAAGCAACTGGACAACATAGACAAAGAATTAGTTGCAGACATCGAAACCATCACTCTGCTTGGAGACACAGTGCTGTTGGGGGACTTCAATATGCCTGATGTAGAATGGAACAAACTTTCTGCTACGACCAGCGGCAGTAAGAGGCTACTGGCCTCTATGCGGGGAGCAAGCCTCAAACAAATGGTATTGGAACCCACCAGGGATCAGGCGATTCTGGACCTAATACTCGCTAATGGAAACAGTGTCACAGAAGTTTCAGTAGTAGATGCTTTGGCCTCCAGTGACCACAACATGGTGTGGTTTCACCTCAAGAAGGGAGTTACTAGGTCAAATACATCGACAAAGGTTCTAAATTTTAAGGGAACTAACTTCCAGAGCATGGGAGATTTTGTCTATGAGGCACTGCAAAATCAGGGCATGACGGACAGTGTGGAGGTACTATGGTCAAATCTGAAATCCACCCTGCAAGAAGCAACCAAACTCTAAATAAAAACCATGAGTAAATGACGGAGAAATAATAGACCCCAATGGTTCTCCACGGAGATCTCTGAACTAGTAAAGCAAAAGAAAAAAGCATTTTTATCCTACAAACAATCACAACATAGAAACATAGAAATAGATGGCAGATAAGGTCCACGGCCCATCTAGTCTGCCCACCCCAATGACCCTCCCCTACCTTTCTCTGTGAATAGATCCCACGTGTCTATCCCATTTGGCCTTAAAATCAGGCACGCTGCTGGCCTCAATAACCTGAAGTGGAAGACTATTCCAGCGATCAACCACCCTTTCAGTGAAAAAGAATTTCCTGGTGTCCCCGTGCAGTTTCCCGCCCCTGATTTTCCACGGATGCTCCCTTGTTGCCGCGGAACCCTTGAAAAAGAAGATATCTTCTTCCACCTCGATGCGGCCCGTGAGATACTTGAATGTCTCGATCATGTCACCCCACTCTCTGTGTTCCTCGAGTGAGTACAGCTGCAACTTATCCAGCCGTTCCTCGTACGGGAGATCCTTGAGTTCCGAGACCATCCAGATGGCCATTCTCTGGATCGACTCCATTCTCAGCACATCCTTACGGTAATGTGGCCTCCAGATACAATGGCATAATGACTTCAGGCTTACGGTTGATGAAACTCCTGCGTATGCAACCTATGATTTGCCTTGCCTTGGATGAAGCTTGCTCTACTTGATTGGCAGTCTTCATGTTCTCACTGACGATCACCCCTAAGTCTCATTCTGCTTCAGTTCTTGTTAGGATCTCGCCATTAAGGGTGTAAGTCTTGCATGGATTTTGGCTGCCCAGGTGCCAAAGAAACCTATCTGGTAAAATCCAGAACTGTTAAAACAGCAGACAGGGATGCCAAACTCCAGATGGAAGAAAATATAGCTAGGCAGGTTAAAAAAGGGGATAAATCCTTTTTCAAATATGTTAGCGACAGAAGAAAGAACACAGGCGGGATTCTGCGCCTAAGGAAACCCGACGGTAACTTTGTAGATTCAGACTCAGATAAAGCTGAACTATTCAACAGCTACTTCTGCTCAGTCTTTACCCGTAAAGCGCCGGGATTCGAACTGCAGCTACAGACAAAGAGGGTGCTCGGAGGACCCATTCCAAGATTTTGAATTCACCGAGAGCAACATCTATCACGAATTATCAAAGCTAAAAGTAAACAAAGCCATGGGGCCGGATAATCTACACCCCAGAGTACTTAGGGAATTAAGAGATGTTCTGGCGGAACTGTTAGCTGCGCTTTTCAATCTTTACCTAAGCAAGGGAAAAGTCCCCTTGGATTGGAAAACTGCTAACGTCATTCCGTTTCACAAAATGGGAAGCAGGTTGGAGGCTGAAAATTACAGACCGGTGAGTCTCACATCAATAGTGTGTAAACTTATGGAAACATTGATTAAAAACAGATTGGATACGTTTCTGGATGACGAAAGACTGAGGGATCCCCACCATCATGGATTTACAAAGGGAAGGTCTTGTCAAACCAATCTGATAAGCTTCTTTGACTGGGTAACGAAACAACTGGATGGGGGACAATTCCTGGATATCGTGTATTTAGACTCCAGTAAGGCTTTTGATAGTGTCCCACACCGTAGGTTATTAAACAAGATGAATACGATGGGTGTGGGAGACTGCATGGGTTAAAGACTGGCTTAGTGGCAGACTTCAGAGGATGGTAATAAATGGTACTCCCTCGGAAATGTCGGAAGTGACCAGTGGAGTGCCACAGGGCTCCGTTTTGGGTCCGATACTATTTAATATCTTTGTAAGGGATCTAGCTCAGGGACTTCGAGGTAAAATTCTGTTATTTGTGGAAGATGCTAAACTATGCAACATTGTGGGCAGCACAATCGAGCCCGATAGCGCAACCATGTCAGACACTATGAGGCAGGACCTACTTTTACTGGAACAATAGTCTAATACTTGGCAACTGAGTTTTAATGCCAAAAAGTATAAGGTGATGTACCTTGGTAGCAATAACCCCTGCAGAACATACACCCTGAATGGTGAAAACTTAACAAGAACCATCGCAGAATGAGACCTGGGTGTAATCATAAGTGAAGATATGAAAACTGCCAATCAGGTGGAGAAAGCTTCAACCAAGGCTAGACAAATGCTAGGTTGCATCCGGAGAAGTTTTATCAGCTGTAAGCCTGAAGTCATAATGCCATTGTACAGGTCGATGGTGAGACCTCATCTGGAGTACTGTGTTCAGTTTTGGAGGCCACATTATCAAAAGGATGTGAAGAGAATGGAGTCGGTTCAGCGTATAGCCACTAAGTTGGTCTCAGGACTTAAGGATCTCCCATATGAAGAACGTCTAAGCAGGTTGCAGTTATATTCTTTCGAAGAACATAGAGAAAGGAGTGACATGATAGAGACATTCAAATATCTTACGGGCCGTATTGAGGTGGAGGAAAATATCTTCTTCCTTACGGGGCCCATGGCAACCAGAGGGCATCCGCTCAAACTCAAGGGTGGGAGATTTAATGATGACATCAGGAAATACTTCTTCACCGAAAGAGTGGTTGATCGATGGAATGGTCTTCCACGTCAAATAGTTGAGGCCAGTAACGCACTCGACTTCAAGGGACGATGGGATAAACATGTAGGTTCGCTCCGGGGAAATGCTTAAAAAGAGGGTTCTTGTTAAGGAAGGGTTCTTGGAGTGGGTTCGCTCCGGGAAATTCTTAGAGGGAGGGTTCTTGTTGAGGGAGGGTTCTTCGAGTGGGCAGACTTGTTGGGCCGACGGCCCTTTTCTGCCGTCATACTCTATGTTTCTATGATACGAGGTATTCATGGCCGGCCTGTGTAAGCGTTGTGCAGGCCGGAGTGGTGGGGGAGTCTCGTCGGCAGTGGTTGCCGGTGGCCAGGGTACTCCGCCGCATGTACCTCACAAAGGATTCCCTTACTGCCAGAGTGGCTGGGGATTCCCTTTTTGTGTCAGTCAGTTCCTCGGCTTCAGGGTTCAGGAAAGTCCTAGGCTTTTCAGACACAACAGGCTGCAGGAGCTCTGATTTTGGCGGTTTCAAGTCCAAATTCGGCGGGAACCTTCTCCTTCATTTCTGTTACTTCAGGTGACCTTCCCCCTGTTCTGGAAATTCAGGGGTAAAGTATGGCAGGGTCCCCTGCTGGGGCAGGGAGTCCCTTAGGGCTGCCGGGGTTTTTTCCCCCTGAGTTTGTTAGCACTATGTAAAGCTTTATGTGCTGGCGGCTGGAGGTTCCGTGTCATAAGAACTTAAGAACATAACATAAGAATATAAGCAATGCCTCCGCTGGGTCAGACCTGCGGTCCATCATGCCCAGCAGTTCACTCACGCGGCGGCCCAGCAGGTTCAGGACCTGTGCAGTAATCCTCTATCTATACCCCTCTATCCCCTTTTCCAACAGGAAATTGTCCAATCCTTTCTTGAACCCTAGTATTGTACTTTGCCCTATTACGCCCTCTGGAAGCGCATTCCAGGTGTCCACCACATGTTGGGTAAAGAAAAACTTCATAGCATTGTTTTGAATCTGTCCCCTTTCAACTTTTCCGAATGCCCTCTTGTTCTTTTATTTTTTGAAAGTTTGAAGAATCTGTCCCTCTCCACTCTCTCTATGCCCTTCATGATCTTGTAAGTCTCAATCATATCCCCTCTAAGTCTCCTCTTCTCCAGGGAAAAGAGTCCCAGTTTCTCTAATCTCTCAGCGTATGAAAGGATTTCCATAGCTTTTATCAGATATGTCGCTCTCCTCTGAACCCTCTCAAGTATTGCCATATCCTTCTTAAGGTACGGCAACCAATATTGGACGCACTACTCCAGATGCGGACGCACCATCGCCCGATATAACGGCAGGATAACTTCTTTTGTTCTGGTAGTAATACCCTTCTTCATTATACGCTTCTTGATTATTCGCTCTCTTGGCGGCCACTGCGCACTGTGCCGTAGGCTTCATTGTCATGTCCACCATTACCAAAGTCCCTTTCTTGGGTACTCTCCTTCAATAACATCCCTCCCATCGTATAGCTGTGCCTCAGGTTTCTGCTTCCCACATGTAGTACTTTACATTTCTCAACGTTGAACTTCATCTGCCATCTTGTCGCCCATTCTCCTAGTTTGTTCAAGTCCCTTTGCAATTCTTCGTGGTCCTCTTTAGTCCGAGCTCCATTAAATAATTTGGTGTCATCCGCGAATTTTATTCTCTCGCACTTCGTCCCTGTTTCTAGATCATTTATAAATATATTAAATAGCAGCAGTCCAAGCACCGAGCCCTGCGGAACACCACTCGTGACCCTCCTCCTGTCCGAGTAGTGGCCCTTTACTCTTACCCTCTGTTTCCTACCCGCCAACTAGTTTCTGATATATGTATGTACACCTTCTTCCACCCCATGGTTCTTCAGTTTCCGAAGTAGGCGTTCATGGGGTACCTTGTCAAAGGCTTTTTGGAAATCTAGATATATGATGTCTATGGGGTCTCCTCTGTCCATCCGTTTGTTATTTCCCTCGAAGAAGTGCAATAAGTTGGTTAGGCACGATCTCCCCTTGCAGAAACCATGTTGGCTGGTTATCAGAAGTTTGTTTCTTTCAAAATGTTAATCAATATTGTCTTTTATCAGTGCTTTCCTCCATTTTCCCTGGAACTGAGGTCAGACTCACCGGTCTGTAGTTTCCCGGGTCGCCTCTTGATCCCTTTTTAAAGATGGGCATAACGTTGGCTATCTTCCAATCCTCCAGGATCAAGCCTGTTTTCAGGGATAGATTGCAAATTTGCTGCGGTAGTTCCGCTATTGTTTCCTTTAGTTCCTTCAGAACCCTTGGATGGATTCCGTCCGGACTCGGGGATTTGTCAGTTTTTAATTTTTCTATCTGCCTGCGTACGTCTTCCAGGCTCACTTCCATGGATATTAATTTTTCTGCTTGATCTCCATTGAAGATTTGCTTAGGTTCCAGTTTGTTGGATGTGCCTTCATTTGTAAATACAGACGAAAAGAACATGTTAAGTCTTTCTGCCACTTCTTTCTCCTCCTTCACCACTCCCTTCCTGTCTCGGTCGTCCAGCGGTCCCACCTCCTCCCTAGCTGGCTGCTTCCCTTTAACATATCTAAAGAACGGTTTGAAATTTCATGCTTCCCTAGCTAGCCTGTCTTCATACTCTCTTTTGGCTTTTCAAACCACATGGTGACATTCTTTTTGATACCTCCTGTGCTCTTTCCAGTTCTCCTCAGTTTTGTCTTTTTTCCATTTCCTTCACTGTTTTAGTTATCCATGCCGGGTCTTTTGTTCGACTCTTTTTGCACCCCTTTCTCAATCTGAGGATATACAGATTTTGTGCCTTGCTCACCGTGTCCTTGAAAAAAGACCAGGCATGTTCTGCCGTCTGCCATTTCTTGGAAGTGTTCCTAAGTTTCTTCCTTACCATTTCCCTCATTGCTTCGTAGTGTCCTTTCCTAAAGTTGAAAGTTGTCGCTATGGTTCTCTTTCCTTTCGGTATTCCTATTTCAACCTTGAACTTGATCATATTATGATCGCCGTTTCCCAACGGTCCCACTACTTTCACTCCAGGGATCTCAGGGAGGGGGGGTGGGATTTCCCGGTGTGGCAGCAGCGGTTTTGCCCCCCTCTACTCCTCTCTCATCCAAATGCCCGAGGGTCTCTTGGGATGGGGATTTTTGCCCAGAGGAGCAAGATGTAATTGATGAGAACCTGGACCCTTGGAGAGATTTCCAGGATCCTCTTGGGGGGTCAGATTCTGCCAATGAGGGATTCGATCAGCCCTCTGCTGGCGAAGATGCGTCTGTGGTGCACATTTTTCAGCAGGAAGAGCTTCATGAGCTAATTCTTCAGGTTTCCTCAGTTTTGCACTTTGAGGATACCATGTCGGAGCCCTCGCGTACGGTGAACCCATTGCTTAAGGGGATACGCTCTGCTTCCCGCTCTTTTCCTATGCATCAAGATATTCGGGACATTATGCTTGCACAGTGGCAGGTGCCGGAAGCTCCCTTTTATTTTGCGCGCTCCATGGCCCGCCTGTATCCCATTCCTGAAGGGGGTAGGAACACTCTGAAGTCGCCTGTTGTGGATAGGATGGTCTCGGCCATCTCTAAGAAGCATACCGTGCCTGTTGAGGATGGTACGGCCTTGAAGGACCGGAGGAGCGTAAGTTGGAGTCCCTCCTTAAACAGAGTTTTGATGTGACAGCTCTGGTGGTCCAAGCAGTGATGTGTAGTGGGCTGGTGGCTTGGGCGTGTTTTCCCTGGGCTGAGCATGTCCTTGACTGTAAAACTGAGGATTGGGAATTTCTCAAGCGCGAGATGGCAAAGATTGAATTGGGTGCTTCTTATCTTTCAGATGCCATGTATGACCTCTTGCGAGCTTCTGCCAAGTCGTTGGCGTTTGCAGTGACAGCTCGCCTTACCTTGTGGCTTCGCGCTTGGTTGGCAGACTCGGTGTCCAAAGCTAAGTTGACAAAGTTTCCTTTTAAGGGATCTTTCTTGTTTGGTGAAGACCTGGACAGGTTGGTTCAGACGCACTGATTCTAAAGTGCCTCGTTTACCTGAGGATAGGCCTAGGCTGCTGACTCGAGGAGGCGCTGCTCGTGGGTGTGATTTCTGCCGTTTCCGCCCTGATCAAGGGGCTGCCTCTTTTCAGTCTCCTGGGCTCTTTAGAAGCAGGTTCTTCCAGCGCATGTAGTCGTTTCGTGGGGCCCGCCGGGGTGCAGGTAGTGCCTCCGCCGGGTCCCCTGCCACCCATCCTGCCCAATGACTCCTTGCCGGTGCCCGTCTTGGTTCCGGTGGGTGCCCGGCTGCGGGATTTTTATCCAAAGTGGGCAGACATCACGTCCAATCAGTGGATTCAGGAGGTGATTCAGGACAGTTATGCTCTGGATTTTGCCAAATTGTTTTCTTGCTTCTCCCTCGCAGGTAGTGTGGAAGCAGCAGGCCTTTCGCCAGACCCTTTAAAGATTGTTGGATCTCCACGTGGTGGTTCCAGTTCCCCCATGGGAGTGGGGCACAGGTTGGTACTGGATTTACTTTATGGTGTCAAAGAAAGAAGGGACCTTTCGGTCCATCCTGGATTTGAAGGGGGTCAACAGGGTTCTTTACGTGCCTTCCTTTCGCATGGAAACTCTGCGGTCTGTGATTCTGGTGGTTCAGCTGGGGAAGTTTCTGACCTCTCTAGATCTGACCGAGGCCTACTTGCACATTCCTATTCAGGCCTCCCATCATCGCTTCCTGTGCTTTGCAATCTTGGGGTAACATTATCAGTTCTGTGCACTTCCCTTTGTTTTGGCCACGGCTCCACGAACATTCTCCAAGGTGATGGTGGTTGTCATGGCGGTGTTGCACAAAGAGAGCATTCTAGTTCATCCCTACCTGGACGACTAGTTGATTCGAGCGAAGTCGTTATGGGAGAGCACCCGGGTCATGGCTCGGGTGGTGGAGTTTTTGCAGATGCTGGGATAGGTAGCCAATCTTGCCAAGAGCCGTCTGTCTCCCTCTCAGTGCCTGGAGTATCTAAGCATGCTGTTCGACACCTTCTTGGGGAAGGTCTTCCTTCCGGAGGCCTGGGTAAGCAAATTGCAATCTCAGATTCGCCTGCGTCCGGGTGTCCTTGGGCACAGGATTTCCTCCAAGTCTTGGGGTCGATGGCGACTTCCCTCGATGTAGTGAGGTGGTCGAGGGCCCATATGCGTCCTCTTCAGTATGCTCTTCTTCGGAGGTGGTCACCTCAGAGGCACAGTCTGGATCACCCTGTTCTGCTTCTGGGCTTAGCTCGGGGCAGTCTTCGTTGGTGGCTCCAAACCCATCTTGTACAAGGAGCGAGTCTGGATCAGCCGCAGTGGGCGATGCTGCTCACGGATGCCAGTCTTCTCGGTTGGGGAGTTCAGTGCCTAGGTCACTCAGCTTAGGGCACCTGGTCCACAGAGGAGGCTTCTTGGTCGATCAGTGTTTTGGAGACCAGAGCCATCCATCTGGTGTTGTTAGCCTTTCAGTCCTTTTTGATGGGCAAGTCAGTCGGGGTTCTGTCGGGCAATGCCACAGCAGTGGCCTATGTCAATCATCAGGGGGGCACCAAGAGTACTTTGGGGGCACAGGAGGCGACTCTGCTCATGGTCTTGGCGGAATTGCACCTTCAAGACATATCAGGAGTGGAGAATATTCAGTTGATAGTGCAGTCTTGGGGTCAGCCCCTCATGGACCTGATGGCCACAAGTGTCAGTGCCAAAACTCCCCGCTTCTTCAGTCGTCGCAGAGACAGTCAGGCTGAGGGCCTGGATGCTCTGGTTCAACCATGGCCAACGGAGGGGCTGTTGTATTTGTTCCCGCCATGGCCATTAGTGGACAAGGTTCTTCTCCGCATAATTCGCCATCCTGGCCTCGTGATTCTGGTGGCTCCAGATTGGCCTCAACGACTGTGATATGTGGATCTGGTGAGGCATTTGGTGGCAGATCCTTAACTCAGGGTCCCATTCCAATGTTCAATCTGGGTCCCATTTGTCTTATGGCTTGGCTCTTGAAAGGGGTCGCCTAGGTAAGAAGGGGTATTCATATTAAAGTGATATCAACTCTTGGGGTCCCAGAGGCTTTCCACCTTTCGGGCTTATGTGAGGGTTTGGCGTCTATTTGAGAAGTGGTGTGGTGTGATGTGCGTGGAGTGGTATCTTTTCACGCTTCCCTGCCTAACATCTTAGAGTTCTTGCAGGATGGCCTGGTTTGGTCTTCTCTACAGGTTCAGCTTCCGGCCTTATCAGCCTTTTGGGGGGTCATTGAAATGTCAGCGTTTGACTATCATTCCTGATGTGATCCGCTTCTTGCGGGTGGCCAAGTTGATCAAGCCTCCCATAGGACCCTCTGTTCCATCTTGTGATCTGAATCTGGTTCTGTCAGTTCTAGTGCGCCCTTCTTTTGAACCGTTGGGCGACTGCTCTTTGAATGACCTTACTCTTAAAGCTGTCTTCTTGGTGGCTATTACTTCAGCTAGACGTGTTTCTGAGCTGCAGGCTTTCTCTTGTAGGGTTCCCTTTTTGGAGTTTTCTAGGGAGCAGGTTGTCTTGAGGCCTGTTCCTTCCTTTCTGCCAATCAGGCAGTGGTCCTCCTGGTTTTGGATAGCTGGGAGGGCTCTTCTGAGCAGAGACAGCTGCGCAAGTTGGATGTCGGTCGAGTCCTTCGCTCTTATGTGCAGAGGACCCAGGAGATCAGGAAATCAGATCATCTCTTTGTCCTTCTAGCAGGTCCTCGTAAGGGGGATGGCGTTTCTAAGGCTACTATTGTGCGCTGGATAAAGGAGACTATTGCTTCCGCTTATCTTCTGAAGAAGAAGCCTGTTCCAGAATTTCTTAAGGCTCATTCCACTAGGGATCAGGCAGCTTCTTGGGCTGAATCTTCTCTGGTGCCTCCAGTGGATATTTGCAAGGCTGCAGTTTGGTCTTCTCTGCATTCCTACCGTGTGGCTGTTCATGCGCTTCGGGACGTGGTATTCGGTGAACATGTTCTGGTGTCGGCCCTTTGGGGGTCTCACCCTTAATGGGTACTGCTTTGGTACGTCCCATTCGTAAGGACTATACCAGTCTACCAAGTGATACAGAAGGAGAAATCAGGTTCTTACCTGCTAATTTTCATTCTGTTAGCTTGTAGACTGGTATAGTCCTCCACCCTGTCTGACTTTGTGCTGTGATTACGGTCTTTTGTTTTGCTTGCGTGCAGATTTTGTTTTTTCTGCGGGTTCTAGAATTTTTCTAGAGACGGGGAGAAGTAAGAACAGCGGCTATGGCTCAGCTGGCTTAGCTGGTGAGCTATAGGGATGTTTTCTATACCAGGATTAAGTTCTACACATGTGCCAATAGTAGTTTATAAATATTTGTTGTTTTTTCCACTCCTGTTCGGAGTGTGTTATACTGTTTTCAGTTGAAGCCTTTCCTAGATTCTACTTAGCTATTCGGCAGACTGAGTTGCTGGGCAGATTCTAGCCTGATATACAAGTTTGTGCTCAGTCTCCACCTGCTGGTAGCAGTGAAGCATATAACCCATTCGTAAGGACTATACCAGTCTACAAGCTAACAGAGAGAAAATTAGCTGGTGAGAACCTAATTTCTCCTTTTTAGGCATGAAGAAATTAGTGAGAGAAGATGGAGCATTTCATAAATTAATGTATTTGTTGAAACCTAAATGCAATAGAATTTGTTTATTCATATATTTGTCCATTCTTTATTCTCTTTTCTTAGGCTGCTGAAATGGCTTTGCGATTGAGTGGAATCAATCGCTGGTGTGTCACTGGTACTCCGGTACAGCGAGGATTAGAAGGTGAAATAGTTTACAAGGATCAGTTCAAAGCACATCTTTTATTTATTGGTGAATGCTATGCAATCAGTTGTTGAAGGCTGACAGTGTTCTCCCTAGGACCTTTTGAATGGGACCACTACTTGGCTAATATTACTAACTGTCAATATCTCTCCCTTAAATCTCCTCCCACAACTGTGATACCTTATCTCTCCCTCTGCACTCCTTCCCCCATCTTACCGTAAAACTTGTCTTCTAAAGAGCAGTGGCAGCTTTCCTTCCGTTTCACCCTGCCTACCTGGAAAAGGAAGTTGCATCAGAGGAGAACATAAGCATTGCTTCCACTGAGTCAGACCCAAGGTCCATCGTGCCCAGCAGTCCGCTCACGCGGCGGCCCAACAGGTCCAGGACCTGCGCAGTAGCCCCCTATCTATACCCCTCTATCCCCGTAGGCAGTGTGTGTGTGAATCATTGTCACTGCTGGCAACATTGAAAAGTAAAAATAGGTTTTAAGGTAGACTGAGGAGGAGCTTGAGAGAGAGAGAGAGATGTGAAGGGAGAGAGAACAAATCGAGGAGAGGAAGAGGGAAAGGGTATAAACTAAACTAAACCTTAAGTTTATATACTGCATCATCTCCACGGATGTGGAGCTCGGCACGGTTTACAAGAACTTAAAATATAGGAAGAGAAGGGGAAAAAAAAAGGTTTACATGAACTTATATATAGAAGAGAAGAGTAAGGTGGGATAGAATTACATTTTAGTGAAAAACCAGGTTTTCAGTTGCTTGTGGAATAATTGGAGGGAGCCCAGGTTCCGCAGCGGGGTAGTAAGGTCGTTCCAAAGACCTGTGATTCTGAAGAGAAGGGATTTTCCCAGTTTGCCTGCATTGCGAATACCGTATAGAGAGAGGAAGGATAGTTTATACCTTTGGGTGGGTCTGGTAGAGTCAGAACTCGAGGAGTTATAAGATAGTGGGATTAAGGGAGGAAGGATGCCTTGAATGATCTTGAAAGCCAGGCAGGAGCATTTGAAATGGATTCTGGAAATCACTGGGAGCCAGTGAAGTTTTGCTAGGAGTGGGGAGACATGGTCAGACTTGCGTTTTGCAAAGATCAACTTGGCTGCAGTATTCTGAATTAGCTGGAGTCTTTGAAGACTTTTTTTTGATAGGCTTAAGTAGATGGCATTGCAGTAGTCTAGTTTGGAGAGGATAATGGATTGGACAAGGACGGCAAAATGTTAGCGAAAATAGGATCTTACTTTCCTCAGCATGTGGAGGCTGAAAAAGCATGATTTAGCCAAGGAGTTGAGGTGGTCATTGAGGGAGAGAAAATAATCGATAATGATGCCAAGGACCTTGCTTGAAAACTCAAGCTACAGTGCAGCGCCTGAGGGTAGTGCGAAGAGGGTGGGCAGGTGTTCTAATTTTGGGCCGAGCCAGAATAATTTTGTTTTTGATTCATTCAATTTCATCTGTACCGAGCAGGACCAGGAATGGATTCTCATTATGCAAGCTGTAATCATGAAGGGAGAGATACCAGATAGCAAGGGGAAGGAGAGATGCTGTGGCTTAGGTTGGATGGGAGGGAGAACAAGATCCTGGACAGTGGGTGGGAAGGAAGAGAAAAGAGATGTTGGACCATTGGGAGGGGGGGGGTAAAGTGGAGAACAGCAAGAAACAGAAATGCTGGACCATAGGAGGTAAGGGAAAGGAAACATAGAAACAAGATGGCAGATAAGGTCAAATGGCCCATCCAGTCTGCCCATCCACAGCATCTACTATCATCTCCTTTCCTTAAGAGATCCCACGTGCCTATCCAACATTTTCTTGGATTCAGACACAGTCTCTGTTTCTTCCACATCTTCCGGGAGACTGTTCCCTGCATCTACCACCCTTTCTATAAAAAAGTATTTCCTTAGATTACTCTTGAGCCTATCACCTCTTAACTTCATCCTATGCCTTCTCATTCAGGAGTTTTCTTTCAAATGAAAGAGACTCACCTCATGTGCTTCATCCACTCCACACATCAACCTGGTATTGCTGTATCTCCAGGAATGGTGCAAAATAAAATATTAAAAAAATGTAAACCTCTGTATCATATCTCTCCTCTCCTGTCTTTCCTCCAAAGTATACATATTGAGATCTTTAAGTCTGTCCTTGTATGCCTTATAAAAAAGAAATAAAAATATAGGAGAAACTAATAATTAAATAATGAATTCACCAAAAACATATATGCCTTATGATAAAGACCACAACCTTCCTCTGGACTGACTGCATCCTGTTTATCTTTTTGAAGGTGCAGACTCAAGAACTGTACACAATATTCTAAATGAGGTCTCACCGGAGTCTTGTACGGGGGCATCAATACCTGCTTTTTCCTACTGGCCATACCTCTTCCTATGCTCCCTAGCATCCTTGTAGCTTTCACCATTGTCTTTTCAACCTGTTTGGCCACCTTAAGATCATCACACACTATCACACCCAAGTCCTGCTCCTCTTTCATGCTCAAAAAGTTATTCACCTCCTAAACTGGGGACAGAGTTATGCTGGATGATATTGGAAGATGTCAGGTTACAAGGGTAAGATGGAGAGACAGCGTGGGGAGATGCGAGGCTACAAGGATGGAGGTAGGGTTGATGCTGAGAATGGTGGAACTATATAAGAGATGCCATGGAGGATTGTCAAGGAGATAATTGTTTTGCATTTTTCACTCATTTGTCTGTATACATATTTATCTCTATAAATCTATATATTTGGTACAAAAATCACACACATCTATCTATCTCTGTGTATAATAAGACTGGCAATTTGTTATAGCTTTTCCCTTTGTCCTGGATTATATGTGTACTTTAAATGTCATTACATTTATAAATAGCCTCACCTAGCTACTCCTTCATGTCATCTGGCTGGCAAAAATTTCTGGGAAGGACACTTACTGATGCATGTGGGACTCTGGGAGCGTTCAAACGAACAACTGTGAAAAGTTTTTTAAAATGATTTTTTTAAATTATTTGACTTACGATTCTACTACATTCATTGCTACCTTGTATGTTTTTTTTAATTTCTTGTCATTCTCTGTGTCTAGTCTTGTTATTGCAGAAACAACACTTTGACTAGACTGTGGTCCTCTTCAGACCCCCTTCCAAATACTCTCTTGAAGCCAGCCAGTAAGTGTAGCCCTTGAGTGGTTGTTAGGATTCTCTTTCAGGGGCTCTGAATACATTTTACCAGCCCTTATCACAAGGCTGTGAACCAAAATTTGACTTCTCACCTACATTGTTGCTTGTCCATTAGTTTCTGCTCTTGCTGTAACATTTTGGCTGACAAAAAGTGACTTCTGCTTCTTGTGGTGGTTTAATATTGATTTCTTATAAAGGGACAATTGTCATACTTCCTACTTTGTTACAAAGTTGTTATTCTAGACTTTCCATTAGTTTTTATTCTTTCCAATCTATTGGAAGTTGGAAATGATTATGCAAAAGAGATTGCGAACATCTGTCTGACAGTCTAGGTACAAAATAAGTCTCTGAAAATTTAGTAGAAAAGGATGAAATGTGGCATAAGGGAAGAACAGTCACATCAAGTTTGAAGAATGGCACAATGCATTTCTGTGGGAGGAGTTCAGCTTCTGTAGCATAGAAACTTTTTTCATACAGTGAACCATAACATGGAATTCCTCTTTTTATACTTCCTCACTCCTGTTCTCTCCTTTCTCTACCTCTCCCCCTCCTCCCAAAAAAATTTGCACTGCCAAAAAGCTATCCCTTTGCAGATATTCCATGATCCTGTGAACAGCCCCTATCCCTTAAAAAGACTACCTCATCAGTGTTCCACTCCAAAAGCTACCTACCCACAACTTGTCTACCAACTCACAAACTTATCTCCCGCACCTGCTTAACCACCTTGCAAATTACTCCATTTCTAAAAACTACCCCCTTGTAACTGCTCCACCACTCTGCAATCTGACTTATCTGCAACAACTACCCCTCTAATTGCTTCCCCTCCACAAAGCTATCACCCTGTCAGTTGCCCCACAAATTGCCTGAACACACACAAGCGCGGGTTGGAAAGAATTTCAAGAACCATGTTCTGCATGCTTTCCCTACTTGTCAAGTTAAAAATGCTACATTTCTCCATCCATATTTGCAATTTCAGCATTCGCGGTTTTGATTATTTACGGTTTTTAGCTTGCTGGCTCCTCCCCCCAAATTATATCTGCTTGCATAGAGAAATCGTTGATTCCAAGCGTTTACAGAGAAAATCACTGATTCCCAGCACTTTCTTCACCGTGTTTTGCCTCTTCTTCAGGAACAGACCAGGTCTCCCATCATGTTATTCACGGTTTCACTAAATTCATGATGGTTTTTAATAGAAATAATCATATAATACGGTGTTCATTTGTAGCTTTAGGAGACAAGTCGCAGTCTAATGCCTGTGCACTGGCTATGCCGCCGACGCGGCAGCGTTTCGTGGACAATAATGTAAGTCCACTGCTTCAGGGCTAATAGCCAAAGTACATTAAGGCATCTCTTCTGGCTGAATCAAATACATAGATCTGCACAATCCTTCATTGCGGGTGATTTCTAAATTTTCTTTCTACAAGCAGCTGAGCCTTGACGTCGCGTGTGGCTCCCATAAAGGTCTCCTCTGACGCAACTTCAGAAGTGCAGATCTATGTATTTGATTCAGCCAGAAGAGATGCCTTAATGTACTTTGGCTATTAGCCCTGAAGCAGTGGACTTACATTATTGTCCACGAAACGCTGCCGCGTCGGCGGCATAGCCAGTGCACAGGCATTAGACTGCGACTTGTCTCCTAAAGCTACAAATGAACACCGTTTAAGATAAGTGAATTGTAAAATAATTATGAGACTTTTTGACCATTTGCTACTATGTTGCCTTTCATTTCTCTAACCTTAAGAAACTGCAACATCTACATTTAGTTAGAGTGAGGCTACGTTAATAAAGTAACTGCAGAATATACACCCTGAAGGTTTATTTAAATCATTATTTAATTGAACATTTTTGATATGAATATTTTAATATGGACTTTTAGGGTTTAACTTAGAGAGAAAAAAGAAAAAAAGTTTACAAAAATTAATATTTAGTTAGAAAAAAACTTTATAGACTCCAGGTTTTTTGGCCTATGACTGGAGCGTGGAGTGCTTTACTACGCTGACAGTTCAGTCCATGATAGGACTACGCGTAGGCTCCAATTCTGAGGCCTTTTCCTGGATTAGGATTTAAGTTTGTGTTGCACTTTCCATATTTAGTGGGTTATATCCTTTATATGATTATTTATAATTTGGACCACTTGGGTAGTTTGGATTTGGTTTTTAATAGAAAACAGCAAATAACATATGAAAAAGTTATTTGCGGTTTTTCTGTATTTACGGTTCTGTTAATCCCCTATCACAGCGAATACGGAGGGAGAAGTGTATATGTAAGTTTATTGTGCTTTTCTTGTAATATTATATGTACATGAATTATTTGTATGCACAATTGTAGTTGGAAAATTTAATAAAGATTATTTTAAAAATAAATAAATAAATGGTACTTTGTCTAAGAGAAAAGTACCCGGTGCCCTTTTCCTGCCTCTGGGAGCACCTTCCTCAGATATATTGGTAGAAATGTGTTCATGCTTTTAATCATATACAGAGATTGTAACTTCATGGCTATGGTAATGTGAGAAATAGGGTTTGGTTTTTTAAAAATGTTTTAATTCCTTTTTCTGGTGGCCCAAATTCTAGTTCCCTCTGGATCCCTTCTCCTAGGGAGACCGCTAATTGCAGTCATATTTTAATGTAAAATTTGGTTGTGCTACCTTTGCTAGGGCTAACATATTTCAACATATTCATGATATCTGATCTGTACGAAAGCTTTCAGAAGGGAGAAGGAAAAGCAGAGACAGTCAGAGGCTTGTGGACAACTTTCACTATGAAGGGTGAGCCAGTGAAGTGGGCTCTTGGCACCTTTGGGGTTTCATACCCTGAGCCAGTGTCTTGGCTTCTTCATTTAAGCCCAGGGAAGAAGGAATATTAACATAAATAATATAGCAGACTTAAACAGTCATAGAAACATGATGGTAGATAAAAGCCAAATGGCCCATCCAGTCTGCCCATCCATAGTCCAACCATTCTGCATAACAATCAAACTCATGGTTTAAACATGAACTAATTATTTATATACTTGATCCTGATCTTTCTTTGCCATTTTCGGGACACAGACAATCGAAGTCTGCTCAACACTGTCATTATCCTTATGTCCCAACTACTGGAGTTGCTCCAAAGCCCTATCCAGCAAATCCTAATCTGACTTGCCATATGCGGGACACAGACCAAAGAGGTCTGCCTAGCATTGGCCTTAGTTCCTCAGTGTCTAAGCACGACACATAGAAACATAGAAGATGATGGCAGAAAAGGGCTATAGCCCATCAAGTCTGCCCACCCTACTGTCCCTTCCTCTTAAGTCTATACCTAGTGACTATTTATTCAGATTGACTCTCTTAGGGATCCCCTATAGGCATCCCATTTATTTTTAAAGTCCCATTTATTCTTAAAGTCCAACACAATGCAGGTCTCGATCATCCCATCAAGTCTGCTGACCCATCCTCTTAAGTCTATACATAGCGACTGATGTTCCCGTTCGACCCTCGTAGGGATCCCACATAGGTATCCCATTTATTCTTAAAGTCCAGCACGCTGCTGGCCTCGATCACCTGCGCTGGAAGCTCATTCCAACGGTCAACCACTCTTTCTGTGAAGAAGTACTTCCTGATGTCGCCATGAAATTTCCCGCCCCTGAGTTTGAGCGGATGCCCTCTGGTGACAGAGGGTCCCCTGAGAAAGAAGATATCATCTTCCACCTTGATACGTCCTGTGATGTATTTAAATATCTCAATCATGTCTCCCCTCTCCCTACGTTCTTCTAGAGTGTAGAGCTGTAGTTTGTTTAGTCTCTCCTTGTACGAGAGACCTTTGAAACCCGAGATCCTCCTGGAGACCATCCGTTGAACCGACTCAACTCTAAGCACATCTTTACGGTAATGTGGCCTCCAGAATTGTACACAGTATTCCAGATGAGGTCTCACTATAGTTCTGTACAATGGCATTATGACTTCAGGCTTCTTGCTGACAAAGCTTCTACTGATACATCCCATCATCTGCCTTGCTTTAGATGAAGCTTTCTCCACTTGATTGGCAGTTTTCATGTCTGCACTGATGATTACTCCTAGGTCTCGTTCCGCCGAAGTACTAGTTAAAGTTTCTCCATTCAAGGTGTAATTTCTGCATGGATTACCGCTACCGAGGTGCATAACCTTGCATTTCCCAGCGTTGAAGCCCAGCTGCCAGGTCGAGGACCATCTTTCCAATGTAAGCAGGTCCTGTGCCATACTATCCTGTAAATTACATTCACTTACTGTATTGCATAGTTTAGCGTCGTCGGCGAATAATGTTATTTTACCCTGAAGCCCCTGAGTCAGATCCCCTATGAATATGTTGAAAAGGAGTGGGCCCAGGACTGAACCCTGCTGTACTCCGCTGGTCACCTCCGAAGTTTTAGAGAGGGTACCGTTAACCATTACCCTTTGAAGTCTTCCACTTAGCCAATCATTGACCCAAGTAGTTAGTGTTTCTCCTAACCCCATCGATTTCATTTTGCTCAACAGCCTGCGGTGTGGGACACTATCAAATGCTTTACTGAAATCCAGGTACACGATGTCCATAGACTCTCCCAAGTCTAGCTTCCTTGTCACCCAGTCAAAGAAGCTGATGAGATTGGATTGGCAGGACCTACAGCACATCAAAATGCATGCAGGCATTTAAGTTTTTATATCATTTTTGGTTTTCAGTTGCATTTGAGCACAATGCAAAATTGTTCTATTGCATTCTAGGGGTTACACTACTACAGCTACTATTTATTATTTCTCTAATGCTACCAGATGCGCACAGCAATGTACATTAAACATGCAAGAGATGGCCTCTGATCGAAAGAGCTTATAGTCTAATTACAACAGACACATAGGACACATGGTGGATCATTTTCTGGCAGAAGAAAGGTTCAAACTTGCATTTCAGGAATGTTATCTTCTAATTTTAGATGTCACCGCCTTTATAGTGCAGAGAAGTTGTTGGCTAGTATGTAACAAATTCTGCTTTCTTTCTCTCTAGATTTATATGGCTTAGTACTGTTTTTAGGCTTTGACCCATTTTGGGTGAAACACTGGTGGGATCAGCTTTTGTATCGACCTTATTGCAGGAAAAACCCCATGCCTCTCTTTCACCTCATTGCTAAGATACTGTGGAGATCAGCAAAGAAGGATGTGATCGACCAGGTGTGCATTCATTTTCTTTCACTTCTGACTATTCTTAAGGAGTGGGAAATTGTTCTGTACTAGAGAAAACATAGCCTGGGTGGCATGTAAATCCAGATTTAATATACATAGTGGCATAGAGAGAAACAAAACCGATCAAAATGCAGCTCTCTCAGGTTAAATGAATAAAGAGTCTTACAGCATGTTTTACAAAGCTGCGCAGCAACAGCCCCAAAGCCCTTTAAATCTCTATGGGCTTCAGGGCCATTGCAGCCACTAGCGTGGCTCTGTAAAACAGGCTAAAGGGTTTCTCTTTGGGAAATATCTTTTGGAGTTAGGGCCCACCAGAGTTGCTTAGTAAAATATCACCTGTAATGTGCCTTTTTTTATTTTTTTTGCAGCTTTCATGGGCATGATTTTTTTTAAATGTGTTTTCCATATTCTTCCAGATCCAGATTCCTCCTCAGACAGAGGATGTTCACTGGCTTCATTTTTCCCCTGTGGAACGCCATTTCTATCACCGGCAGCATGAGGTCTGCTGCCAGGATGCCTTGGCAAAGCTGCGGAAGATTTCTGACTGGACCCTGAAACTGGGCAGCCTGGATAGGAGGACAGTTACTTCCATCCTGTACCCACTACTCAGGCTGAGGCAGGCTTGCTGCCATCCTCAGGCAGTGCGAGGAGAGTTTCTCCCTATACAGAAAAGGTAATCCTCTTGTCCTGCTGAGTGTGAATCAGAAGGACTGCACTGAGTTTTGACATGGAAAGAGAGAGAATATGTAGAGGTATCTGGACTTCTATAAAATTATGGCCTTTTGAAAATAACTACAAGGGTGGTTTGAAAAGTTTCTTACAGTGACCAATCCAGGTCACAAGTACCTAGCAAGATCCCAAAAGAGTAAAACAGATTTTATGCTGCTTATTCTAGAAATAAGCAGTGGATTTTCCCAAGTCCATTTTAATAATGGATTATGGAATTTCCTTTTAGGAAATTAACCAAATCTTTTTTTAAACCATGCTAAGCTAACTGCTTTCACCACATTTTCTGGAAACAAATTCCAGCATTTAATTACACATTGAGTGAAGAAATATTTTTTCCAGTTTGTTTTAAATATGCTGCTTTATAGTTTTATTGCATGCCCCCTAATCCTAGTATTTTTGGAAAGGGTAAATAAGCAATTCACTTCTACCCATTCCACTCTACTCACTATTTTATAAACCTCTATAAAATTCTCCCCTTAGCCATCTCTTCTCCAAGAGCCCTAGCCACTTTAGCCTTTCCTCATAGAGAAGTTGTCTCATCCCCTTTATCGTTTTTATTGCCCTTCTCTGTACTTTTTCTAATTCCACTGTATCTTTTTTGAGATGTGGTGACCAAAATTGCACACAGTATTTGAGGTTCAGTCGCACCATGGACCAATACAAAGCCATTATAACATTCTTATTTTTGTTTTCCATTCTTTTCCTAATAATTCCTAACCTATTTGCTTTCTTAGCTTTCGCTGCAAATAGGGAAAGTGAATTGGGAAAGTGAATGCTTGGGTAGGAAAGAGATATGGATAGACCCAGAGAAGGAAGGAATTAATGGGTGAACAAGTAATATTAGATGTAAACTTTTATTTTACTTATATTTATAGTTTAGTATGCAAATGAATGCATAGCCCTGCTTCCTCAACCTCTCCTCCCCCCCTCTCTACGCACACACATTGACCCACTTAATATATGCTTTTTCTAATGTAGCCTGACTTCAAAATGAGTTTGATATCTTTGGCCTAAAAGGTCTTGTTGCACTAAACTATTTGGATCACTAGTAAGGAGCAGGATTCCTCTCATGATGTCAACTTTCTAGTGTTACATTAAGTTTCTTCCATTAATAAGAAGTTATACATCTACATCTAGGCGCCAGGATCCGGACCGCAGCTACAGACAAGGGGGTGCTCGGAGTACCTGTTCCGGGATTTTGAATTTACCGCGAGCAACGTCTACCGCGAGCTATTGAAGCTAAAAGTGAACAAAGCCATGGGACCGGATAATCTATACCCCAGAGTTCTTCAGGAATTGAGAGATATCCTGGCAGAGCCATTAGCCACACTTTTCAATCTTTCCCTAAGCAAGGGAAAAGTCCCCTTGGACTGGAAAACTGCTAACATCATTCCACTCTACAAAAAGGGATGCAGGTCAGAGGCTGAAAATTACAGACCGGTGAGTCTCACATCAATAGTGTGTAAACTTATAGAAACGTTGATTAAGAACAGATTGGATATGATTCTGGATGACGAAAGACTGAGGGATCCCCATCAGCATGGATTTAAGAAGGGAAGGTCTTTTCAATCCAATCTGATAAGCTTCTTTGACTGGGTAACGAAACAACTGGATGGTTGAGAGTCCCTGGATATCGTGTATTTAGACTTCAGTAAGGCTTTTGATACTGTCCTACACCCTAGGTTATTAAACAAGATGAATACGATGGGACTAGGAGAAACATTGACTGCATGGGTTAAAGACTGGCTTAGTGGTAGACTTCAAAGGGTGGTGGTAAATGGTACTCCTTCAGAAACGTCGGAAGTGACCAGTGGAGTGCCGCAGGGCTCGGTCTTGGGTCCAATACTATTTAATATCTTTGTAAGGGGTCTGCCTCAGGGACTTCGAGGTAAAATTACATTATTTGCCAATGATGCTAAGCTATGCAACGTTGTGGGCAGCGCAACCGAGCCCGACAGAGCAACCGTGCCCGACACTATGAGGCAGGACCTACGTCTACTGGAACAATTGTCTAATACTTGGCAACTGAGTTTTAATGCCAAAAAGTGTAAGGTTATGCACCTTGGTAGAGGTAACCCCTGCAGAATATACACCCTGAATGGTGAAAACTTAACAAGAACTGTCAAAGAACGGGACCTGGGTGTAATCATTAGTGAAGATATGAAAACTGCCAATCAGGTAGAGAAAGCTTCAGCCAAGGCTAGACAAATGCTGAGTTGCATCTGAAGAAGTTTTATCAGCTGAAAGCCTGAAGTTATAATGCCGTTGTACAAGTCCATGGTGAGATCTCATCTGGAGTACTGTGTTCAGTTTTGGAGGCCACATTATCAAAAGGATCTGAAGAGAATGGAGTCAGTTCAATGAATGGCCACCAAGATGGTCTCAGGACTTAAGGATCTCCCATATGAAGAACATCTAAGCAGGCTGCAGTTATATTCTCTCAAAGAACGCAGAGAGAGGGGAGACATGATAGAGACCTTCAAATATCTCACGGGCTGTATTGAGGTGAAGGAAGATATCTTTTTCCTCACAGGTCCCATGGCAATAAGAGGGCATCTGCTCAAACTCAAGGGTGAGAGATTTCATGCTGACATCAGAAAATACTTCTTCACCGAAAGGGTGGTTGATCGATGGAATGGTTTTCCATGTCAGGTAGCTGAGGCCAGTAACACGCTCGACTTTAAGAGACGATGGGATAAACATGTGGATTCGCTCCGGGGAAATGCTTAGAAGGAGGGTTCTTGTTGAAGGAGGGTTCTTTGAGTGGGCAGACTTATTGGGCCGACGGCCCTTTTCTGCCATCATACTCTATGTTTCTATCTACAGCAGGATCTTACAGCAAGTGAAGCTCCGGAGAAGTACGAGTATTCAGAGTAATATTAAGATGTCCAAAATATTAGTATAAATCTCTTTTTAAGGGACAATTGAAATATTTGAAATCTTATTTTTAATACTAAATTTCTTTGCAATCCTACTAGAAATTGATGCTGCTTTCTTTTCCCTTGACCAGTGCTTAATCCCTACTAGATTATATAATCTGTCTGTCTTCTCCTCACTCTAGCACCATGACCATGGAAGAGCTGTTGACGTCCCTCCAGAAAAAATGCCGAACAGAAAGTGAGGAGGCACACCGGCAACTGGTGTGTGCACTCAATGGCTTGGCTGGCATCCACATCATTAAAGGTAATGATGGCTACAATTGTGAGTTGCCTCAAGGAATACATTCCCTTGCTATTAGTGGAAGTGTGAGAAATTTGTCAAAGAACCTGCTATGCCTGCCTACAAGCCAAAAGCTCTTGCAGACCTTCATCCCTTTAATATTCTTACTTTATGCTTCCTTTACTGGCAAACCAAAGTTAGTTTTGACCAATTACCACCTCCATGATTACCAACTTATGATTCAGCTCTAGATTCATTGATTTCTTATCCATGTGTCCATGCCAGCAGCTGTTGTCTGGCAGCAGTCAACCTCAGTTACGCAAGTTTTCAGAATTCAAACTCAAATGCATTCTGGTGGTAGCATAGGTTATTCAAAGGCGAGCAGGATATCATGCCCTCATATAAGGGTGACATCACTGAGTAGCCTAATGGTAGAGAATGACAAATTTTTTCCTGTCCTCATGGGAACTCTTTTTATCGTCCCGTCCCTGCCTCATTCCTGCAAGCCTCAAACACTTTAAAATCATAAGTGTTTGAGGCTTGTGCGGTTAAGGCAGAGCTTACAGGAATGGGATAGTGACAAAACTTATGGGGACAGGACGGGGAAATTGAGTTCCTGCGGGGAAGGGGACAAATTTGTCCCCGTGTCTTTCGCTAACCTGGTAGAATAAGTTCAGTTCCCACTGTGACTCCTTGTGACCCTGGGCAAGTGACTAAACGCTCCATTGCCTCAATTACAAAAACTTAAGATTGTGAGCCCTCTAGGTACAGAGAAACAGTGCTTGCATGTACCACAGAAAGGCAGGATATCATGTCCATACCCTTACCAAAGAACAGAGCAGTGTAAATGAATCTGCAAGTCCATACCGCCTGGATGTACCGAGCACCCAGAAGTAAGAGCAATCCTGTCTGCATAGTACCTCCCTCCTTATAAAATCCTGCTTAAACTTCCTCTATGTGATCTATACAATTTTCAGTCCTTTCTCCATTGATTTAGCTCGTTGACTCTCCTCAGCCATTTTTCCTGTAAATCGCCTCGAACCGAAAGGCTTTCGTGGTATATAAATAAAGATTTATGTTATGTAACAGTTAATGGGTCTATCCTTAGAAATTTGCCAAAAGCCATTTTTTAAACTTGTCTATTTACTAGCCTTGACCTTTCATTCTTGCATCAGTTTCTGTAACTAAGTTGTAAAAATGGTTTCTTAGAGTTTATTTTAAATCAGCTGTCATATAATATATGGCACTCCCCAGTCCTGGTACTAACTGAAAGAATAAACATCCTTTTCCTATTACTGGTCGACAAGTCGATGAAGCCATCTGTGCAATGCGAGGCAGCAGCGAAAAGGGAGAACAGAATGCTAGGAATGATTAATAAGGGGATCGCAAACAGATCGAAGAAGATTATCATGCCGCTATACCGGCCCATGATATGCACTCACCTGGAATCCTGCGTCCAGCACTGGTCACCATACATGAAGAAGGACACAGTACTACTCAAAAGGGTCTAGAGAATAGCGACTAAAATGGTTAAGGGGTTGGAAGAGTTGCCATACAGTGAGAGATTAGAGAAGCTGGGCCTTATCCCAGGACAAGCAGGCAGGTATTCTCACTAGTGGGTGATGTCATCCGACAGAGCCCCGATGCGGACGTCTCACAAGCATACTTGCTTGAAGAAACTTCAGAAGTTTCAAGATGCCCGCACCACGCATGCGCGAGTGCCTTCCCGCCTGATGCACCGGGCGTGTCTCCTCAGTTATTTTCTTTCTGCGGAGCTGGGAAGTTTTGCTTCAACTCTCTGCGCTGAGTGAACCCGTGTTCTTGCCTTCTAGTGCCGCAGTTTTGAGTTTATTTTTCTCTTAATCGTGTGTTTTATTCTGTAGTTTTCTTATTTAAAAAATTTTTTTTTAATAAATTTTTTCCATAGATTCGTCTGGGTCGGCCGCGTGGCTGGGGCCCCGCTGCTTCGATCTAGCGGCAGAGCTTTTTCGGCCTATGTCCCGGCCTATTACCGGTTTTAAAAAGTGTATCAAGTCTCAGCGAGACACATAATGGTTCTCCTGGGCCACATGGCCTCTACGGTTCATGTGACTCCTTTTGCCAGACTTCACCTCAGAATTCCTCAGTGGACCCTGGCTTCTCAATGGACACAGGTGTCAGATCCTTTGACTCGCCACATCCTGGTCACTCCTGCTCTTCAGCAGTCTCTACGTTGGTGGATGATCTCTTCAAATCTATCCAGAGGTTTGCTGTTTCACACTCCTCCCCACCAGAAGGTTCTCACGACCGATTCCTCGACCTATGCATGTGGGGGCTCATCTGGACGGTCTTTGTACTCAAGGCTTCTGGACCAGTGCGGACCGGTTGTGCCATATCAATCTTCTGGAACTCAGGGCGATTTTCAATGCTCTTCAAGCTTTTCAACATCTGCTTCATGACCTGGTGGTCATCATTCGCACGGACAACCAGGTCGCCATGTATTATGTCAACAAGCAGGGGGGCATGGGCTCGGCCTCCCTCTGCCAGGAAGCTCTCAGAGTCTGGGATTGGGCAATTCGCCACAAAACCTTCCTCAAAGCTGTCTATATTCAGGGGCCGGACAATGCCTTGGCGGACAACTTATGTCGTCTCCTCCAGCCTCACGAATGGACCCTCCATTCCAAGCCCCTTCATCAGATCTTCTCTCAGTGGGGGACGCCACAGATAGACCTCTTTGCGGCTCCGCACAACTTCAAACTGCCTCAATTCTGCTCCAGGATCTACACTCCTCATCTCCTCGAGGCATATGCCTTTGTTCTGGACTGGAGGAATCTCTTTCTATATGCGTTTCCTCCGTTTCCTCTCATTCAAAAGACTCTGGTCAAGCTGAAGTCCGACTATGCCACCATGATTCTGATAGCTTCTCGGGGCCCAAACAGCCTTGGTACTCCCTTCTACAACTCAGCAGCAGGGAGCCATTCCTTCTTCCAGTGTTTCCTTCACTGCTTACTCAGCATCAAGGATCTCTGCTCCATTCCAACCTGCAGTCTCTCCACCTGACAGCTTGGTTCCTCTCAACGTAACTCCCCTCCAGTTTTCCAAAGCGGTGAGGGATGTGTTGGAGGCTTCCAGGAAGCCTGCTACTAGACAATGCCACTCCCAAAAATGGACTAGATTTTCTACCTGGTGTGTTTCTAATCGTAAGGAGCCTCAACGAGCCTCCCTATCTTCTGTGTTGGACTATCTTCTGCACCTATCTCATCTGGCCTCAAGTCTACATCGATACGAGTCCATCTGAGTGCAATTGCGGCTTTCCATCAGCCTCTGCAAGGGAAACCTCTCTCTGCTCATCCTGTGGTTTCCAGGGTTGAGAACCTCTGCCCTATTAACTTGTTTCAGACTGCTCATTATTTTATAAACATTGAAAGCTGAAGAACTCAACCTTGTATCATAATTATCACCCTTCTCTCTTTTCTTCTAGCTCTCAACTATTACTTTTATTTTTTCCAACTAGTTTCTTTAATTTAGCACAGTTTTCCCTTTTTAAAGTTAAAATTCAACTGCAGTTTCAGATGATGGCAGGACATCCAGACAGCAATGTCAGCCAAACAGGCAGAGAATTTTCTTGGACTTTAGGTGAAATTTTGGATGTAAAGAGGTAGATCTGGTTGTCATCAGCATATAGGAGATACTGGAAGCCATGGGAGGAGATCAGGGCACCAAAGGAAGAGGTGTAGAGAGAGAGAAGAGGTCCTAAGACAGAACCCTGAGGTATGCCAACTGCTAGCAGGGTAGCAACAGAAGATCACCTACCAACACATACACTAAAGGTACGTTGGGAGAGGTAGGAGCAAACCAGGAGAGGACAGATTCATGGAATCCAAGTAAGGACAGCATATTAAGGAGTAAGCTGTGACTAACAGTATCAAAGGCAGCAGACATGTCAAGAAGGATTCATCTCATGAGGATTTACTCATGAGGATAGAGTAAAAGCCCTTAGATCTGGCCATGAACAAGTCACTGCAGACATTGGTGAGGGCAGTCTCTGTGGAGTGTTGGGGTTGAAAGCCAGATTGTAGAGGATCTTTTGAGTTAAAAAGAAGTCCAGGCAGCGATGAAGAACATAACACTCGAGTAGTTTGGATAGGGATGGAAGTAGGGAGACAGGGTGATAGTTGGGGTAGGTGGGGTCCAACGAGGGTTTTTTGAGAAGTGGCTTAACCACCGCATGTTTGAAGGCAGCAGGGACAGTTGCACTGGAAATGGATAGATTGAGAATGTTCCTCTATGATTTCAGGGAAGGAAGAAAAGTCAGCGGTAGTTGACGGAGGGGTGAGAAGGTGGGACCAGGCAAGAGGAGCTTTCTGAGTTGTTTAGGTGATGGATGAAGGGGTGGTGTGAGTCTGAAGTTCAGGAGAGTTGATGATGGGTAGGGGAGAAGGATGTGACTTTGCAATGAATTCAAGGGTGATCTTGTGGACCTTGTTTTGCAAGTAATCAGCCATAGTCTGGTGAGAGAGAGAAGGAGGGGTTGGAGGTGAGGGTGCTTTATGGAGGGAGCTCAGCGTAGCAAAGAGACAACGGGGGTTGGAAGAAAGGGAGTTAGTTAGATATAGTAGTCTTGCTTGACTAATGTAAGCACAGAATTAAAGGAGGTCTGCATAAATTTAAAGTGAAGAAATATCAGCAAGTGTGAGATTTGAGCCAAAAGCGCTTGGCATAGCAGGTACATGAACATAAGTAACAGATACTGGGAGTGAGCCAAGGTTGAGGTTTAGTACGCCTGGCAGAGTAGATAACAGGGGGAGCAAGGGTGTCCAGAGCAGAGGATAGAATAGAGTTGTACGATGAGACAGCCTTGTGGACAAACTTAGATAACATAGTGGAGGCAAGGAGAGGTGAAACAGTAGTTGAGAACGAGGAAGGATCAAGGGCTTGAAGATTTTGAAACCTGTTGGAAGTGACTGGGCATGGCTGAGCGGGAGAGGGAGTAATAATGAAGGTTATCAGATGAAGATTAGAGATGGGGAGCAGTGAGGTAGAGAAGTTAGAGAGTAGTTGAAGAAAGAGACAAGATCAAGGCAGTGGCCATCCAGGTGAGTAGTGGAGTAGTGGAGCAAAGCTGGAGGTCAAATGAGGAGGCTAAGGCAAGAAACTTAGAAGCATACGTGTCAGTGAGATCATCAGGATCAAAGTTAAAATCCCCAAGAATGAGGGAGGGAGAAGATGAATCAAGAAAGCCCAAAAGCCAGGAGTCAAATTTAGTGAGAGAGGAGGAAGGGGACTTGTTGGGGGGACGATAAAGGACCACTATCTACAGAGGTGGAGGAGTGAATAGGCGGACGGAGTGGACTTCAAATTAGGAAAGTAGTAGTAAGTAGTATAATAGTATTTTGCATAAGCTGCAACCATCTAAGATCTTTTACTCAATGGTCATACAAGAGAGCATTACAGTAATCTAGGGATTAATGTCAAAAACATGGATCAACGTCTGAAGAGCAATGCGATCAAGTAATGTCGACTGGAACAAAGCAAATTCAGTTTGAATAAACATTTCTGAAGAACTTTGGAAATGTGAGCAGTAATAGTCAAACCTGAATCAGAGTACACCTAAGATCTATACCAATTGTACAATAGGGAAGTGGAGTTCTAGCTATGTATATGCATTTGGCTCTGTCTTCAAAAAAAAGAGTGCACTAGATTTGTCAAGGTTTAGTTTCAGTTTATTGACCACGAACCATTCTGAAATGGCTTGAATATTCTAATTGAAGATTTGAATTGTGTGAGAATCACTGACATCTAAACAAGAAATGATTTGTATGTTGTCAGCATACATAAACTGAGTCAGTTTCAAGGATTGAATCAGAGTGAGAAGTGGAGTTACATCTGCTGACTCAGGCAGGGAGGTGAACAGATCAAGGATGTCCCAAGGCAAAAGGTCTCCAAAGGAGTAATGAGAGAAGCCTAAGTCAATAAGTCTCTACGGAGCAGTCCTGAGTGAGGACCTGCCAGCAATGATATAGATAATCTTATGTGACTAGTTCCCAGGCAATCTTGACCATGCCACTACTGTGTCACAAGCCTCTCAAATCTGACTTGTATCACTGGTCTAGACCTAAGAAACTCACCCATATCCAGGATAAACCCTATTGTCCACTAAGTAGGTCCCTACTGCCTGCTCCTTTCCCTCTCCCCCCCTTTACTCATGTATACCAACTCCTCCTCCTAATACTGACTTTCCCTAAGCTTTTTTTTCACCCTAAACCACTTAACCCTCTGCTACCTCACCACTCACTTTTTGATTATCAAAACAGCTCACTGTGGTCTTTTTTTTGCTTTCTAGCAGCCTTTGATTATACTATGCAAATGTACTACAACATGGTCATTAATATTAAAATGAGCTCTCTGGGCAATTCTCAGAAAGGAATGGGGGCCAATATTTACCTGCACAGTCTAAGCTGTCGTAGCCTTACTTTCCTGTCAGTGCCTGAGCGCTGATTGGCTTAGGCACTGACAGGAAAATGAAGCAACTCAGACCCACCACCATGAATATCCCCAAATCTCTCCCCACCCCCATGCAGAGCTCAAAAACAAGCCTACTGGTCTAATGGCCCCCTCCGCCATTGCGCCCGCTGCCAATGCCCCCCTCCCCAAACCCCATGCAGTAAACAGGCAGGAGGGATGCTCACTCCCTCCTGCCCCAGGGTTGGGGACTCCCATGCTAGGGGTCCTCCCTAACAGCAAGCTCCCCCCCATCCCCAACAATCCCCTATCACACCAAGCCCCCAAGGCGAAACCCTGGTGGTCTAGTGAGCCATCCCCCCTCCGCCCCTCCCCCCCTATACCTTTTATAGAAGACCGCAGGAGGAATGCTCACTCTCTTCTGCTGGCAGGCCCGTCTCTTCAAAATGGTGGGCCTTCCCAGTGCATCCTGGGATGCACTGAGAAAGGCCTTAGGCCCTGCTTAGCCACTAGGGGGAGGGGTCTTAGGCACCTGGGCCAATCAGGGCCTTAGGCTGCTCCCAGTGCATCCCAGGATGCACCAAGAAGGGGAGGACTTGCCAATTTGAAGAGGCCGGCCAATCGGCCGGCAGGAGGGAGTGAGCATCCCTCCTGCCAGCCTTCTAAATAAGGTATTGGGGGTTGGAAGGGGGATGAGCCATCAGACCACTAGGGTTTCATTTTGGGGGACTTGGTATGGTAGGGGGGTTATGGGTAGGAGAGCTTGCCATCAGGGGTTTCCCCCAGTATGGGTGGGTCTCTAACCCTGTGGCAGGAGAGAGTGAGCATCCATCCTTTGAAGACAATGGACATCCGGGAAGCAAGACTGGTTGATGGTAGGGATTCCAATGATGAAGAAGCCAGGAGGCTTTCCAGGAATCCAAGAGAAATAGACAACACTAGGCAGTTGAGAGGTGCTCAGATAATCACACAGAGAATGATGATGATGATCTGCTGGAAGATAGTGTGTTCTAAGATGGACAATTTCTCTCATGAAATGAACAGCCAACAGTTGCTGAAGAAGGAATAGCAAAGTGAACTATGAGAAAAGTTCAAAGTTGGCTGCTGACCATTCTACTAGATGTCTGAGAGTCGAAGATCCAGATTGGTTCAAAGCTATTGGTGTGACAGGGCCCAGTGTTTGCTCAGTCTATTGTGCCTTGTGTAATAATGGAAGCAATGCCTGTCCATGGTGGGTCTTCTGGTGTTGGTCCAAGGCAGTTATAGAGCCCCCGAGTGTCACTGGGAGCCCTGGTGTCCTAGCAAATGTAAGCCCTCAGCCCTTAGGGGTGTTGACCCTGGTAGGAGATCTGTACCTGTACCTGTGTGGGAGGATATGTGAAGGAGGGAGTAGTATATGGCTGGGTTCCCATAGGATCACTCTTTCACTGAGACTGAGTGTGGGCCACCTTATGGGTAAGAACATAAGAAGCGCCTTCACCGGATCAGACCTTAGATCCATCTAGTCTGGCGACCCGCACACGCGGAGGCCAAGCTAGGTGCTCCCTGATGGAGACTTTGATTACCCGTATCCCTCAATGTGATTTGCAAGAAGGTGTGCATCCAACTTGCGCTTGAATCCCAGAATAGTAGTCTCCGTCACAACCTCCTCCGGGAGAGCTTTCCAAGAGTTCACCACTCGATGTGCGAAACAGAACTTCCTTACATTTGTCCTGGACCTGCCACCCCTCAGTTTCAGTCCATGACCTCTTGTTCATGTCACATTTGACAATGTGAATAACGATGTTTCTTGCTCTATTTTGTTGAATCCTTTTAGTATTTTAAAAGTCTCTATCATATCCCCTCGCAGTCTCCTCTTTTCGAGGGTGAACAGTCCCAGCTTTCCAAGGCGCTTTTTGTAGCTCAAATTTTCCATTCCTTTTACTAGTTTCGTGGCTCGCCTCTGCACCCTCTCCAGCAGGGTTATATCCTTTAGGTATGGAGACCAGTGTTGGATACAGTATTCCAAGTGTGGTCTAACCATTGCTCTGTAAAGCGGCATTAGGACGCCTGCTGTTCTACTCGTAATCCCTTACTTTATCATGCCCAACATACTGTTTGCTTTCTTTGCCGCCGCCGCACATTGAGCTGACGGTTTCAGGGTCCTGTCTATCAGTACCCCCAGGTCCCTTTCTTGTTCGCTTTTGCCCAATGTTACACCTAACATTTTATATTCATATTCCATGTTTTTCCTACCCAGGTGCATCACTTTGCATTTTTCTATGTTAAACTTCATCTGCCACTTTTCCGCCCATTTCTCCAGCTGGTTCAGATCCTTCTGGAGATCCTCGCTGTCCTTTTGTGACCCAACTGCCTGACACAGTTTTGTGTCATCTGCAAACTTGATTATATTACTTGTTGTTTCCTCTTCCAGGTCATTTATGAAGATATTGAATAAAATGTGCCCAAGAACCGAGCACTGGGGCACGCCGCTTGTCACTTTCTCCCAGTCCGAGAAATTCCCATTTATGCTTACCCTCTGCAATCTGTTCTCTAGCCATTTGCCTATCCATCTGAGTACATCCCCTTCTATTCCGTGGCTTAGAAGTTTCCTCATAAGCCTTGCGTGCGGGACCTTGTCGAACGCTTTCTGGAAGTCCAAGTAAATTATATCCACCATGTCTCCGCTATCGATTTGTTTGTTCACCTTCTCTAAAAATTGAAGTAAATTTGTGAAACATGACTTCCCCTTCCTGAAGCCGTATTGACTTGCTCTCATCAGGTCGTGATTTTCCAGGTGTTGCACTATGCTATCCTGATTAGTGCTTCAACCATCTTCCCAGGAACCAATGTAAGACTCATAGGTCTATAATTGCCCGGTTCTTCTCTCGATCCTTTTTTGAAGATTGGGATGATATTCGCTATCTTCCAGTCGTCTGGTATTTGCCCAATTCTAATTGACATGTTAGCTAGGGTTTGTAATAGTTCTCCAATTTCAACCTTAAGCTCCTTTAATACTCTCAGGTGAATTCCATCCGGTCCAGGGGATTTGTCACTTTTTAGTTTGTCAATCTGATAGTATATTTTGTCCAAATCCACATTCACTGTGGTGAGGCTTTCCTCTATGCCTCCCTCGAATACCCTCTGTTTCTGGTATTGTTGTTGTGTCCTCATTGGTAAAGACAGAGGCAAAGAATGAGTTTAGCCTATCTGCAATCTGTTTGTCTTCTTTGATGCACCCTTTTCTTCCTTGGTCGTCGAGAGGGCGTACTGCCTCTCTTGCTGTTTTTTCCCTTTTATATATCTAAAAAAGGACTTAAAGTTTTTGGCTTCTTGAGCTATCTTTTCCTCGTAGACCTTTTTGGCGTTTCTTACCGCCTTATGACACTTTTTCTGGTCGACCTTGTGACAGTTCCAGGGCTCCGTTGTTTTTTCACGTTTCCATTTTTTAAACTAGTTCCTCTTTTCCCTCACTGCATCCTTCACCTCTTTAGATAGCCAAGCTGGTTCTCCTTTGTTCCTGTTTCTCCTTCCTTTGGATATCTGCGGAATGTAGAGATTCAGTGCTTTGGTGATGATGTTTTTTAGTAGGGACCAAGCTTGATCGACCATTTGGATTTCGGTTTTCCTTTTCTTGAGCCATTTATTAACCATGGCTCTTATGCCGTCATAATTCCCTTTTTTGAAGTTAAAGGTTGTAGTTTGGGTCTTGATTGGTTTCCCCTTCCCGATGCCAATTTTAAAATTGATCATGCTGTGATCGCTTGTCCCCAGCGGGGCCGTGACTTCAACATCTGCTGTCCTTCCAGTTATGCCATTTAGGACCAAGTCCAGGGTTGCGGTCCCTCTTGTCGGTTCTCCCACCATTTGGTCGAGGAAGCAGTCTCCTATCATCTCCAGGAACTTTGATTCCCTGCCGCAGATTGAGGTTCCCAGATTCCAGTTTATCCCCGGAAAGTTGAAGTCCCCCATGATCGTTACGTTTCCTGTTTTACATCCATGGTTGATTTCCTCTATCATATCTGTGTCTGTTTCCTCCATCTGTCCTGGGGGTCGATAATAGAGACCAATTTTTGTGTCTGCTTCGTTTTGTCTATGAATCTTTATCCAGAGCGACTCTAGTTTATCTTTTCCTTCCGTCTCCCCTTCTCTGGTAGACTCTATTCCTTCTTGGACATACAGGGCAATACCTCCCCCTTTTTGCCCTATTCTATCTCTTCTGTATAGTTTGTATCCCTGCAGTACTGTGTCCCATTCATTTTCTTCATTCCACCATGTTTCTGTTATTCCAATGATATCCAGCTCTTTTCTTCTTGCTAGTGCTTCCAGTTCTCCCATTTTGTTTCTTAAGCTTCTGGCATTCGTGTACATACATTTGAGCTCCCTTTTTGCTACTTTCCTGGATTGTTTAGTTGTCACATCCTCTTTTGTATCCATTTGCACTCTTTCATTGCCTCCTGTAGTTTCCACGTGGTCTTCCTTTTTATCTGAGCAGTTGCTTGTAGTTCCCTCTCTGGGGTCTCCTGATGCCCGGGCCACCAACTGGATGTTGACTGTCAGCTTTCCCCTGATGGTTAGTTTAAAGCCTACTCAATGGTCTTCTTCATGTTCTCAGCCAAGACTCTTGCTTCTTGCTTGGTGAGGTGTAGGCCATCCTTTCTATAGTATCTGCTGCTTCCCCAGAATGTCGTCCAGTTGCACACGAAGTCAAAACCCTCTTCTTCACACCATCGCCTCATCCAGGCGTTGATTTCTCTCAGTTCATCCTGTCTCTTTACATCCGCACTCGGTACCGGAAGGATCTCGGAGAAAGCCATCTTCACATCCCTGTCCTTCAGTTTCCTTCCGAGTGAGCAGAGTTGGTCCTTCATTTCCTCCCTGTAGTACTTCCGTCTGCTGACATCATTGGTTCCCACGTGGATAAGTACAGCAGTGTCCTCTCCTCCTGCGCTGTCTATGATCCTGGTGATCCTGGTGGCCACATCTTTCACTCTTGCACCAGGCAGGCAGGTAACCAGTCTATCCTCCCTTCCTCCTGCAATGTGGCTTGCCATATTGCGTATGATGGAATCTCTAACGATGATCCCTATCTTCCTTATTCGAGGGTTCCTTGGGGGTCGTAAGTCCGTATCCATGGCGTAGTTCCTGTCATCCTTCTTCTGTGGTGCATCCCCAGATGGTCTCTCTGGATACCTCTCTGCTGAGTGTGTGATCAGCCTCGGCCTCTGTTTCAACCTCTCCGTCAATTGTATTGGTGCCTCCCTCCATATCGCCTAGGCCTTCTTCCTGGGTTGTTCGGGTACTGATCTCTAGCCCTGGGACTTCCACAAGTTGCTGGTGGGCTTCTTCGATGAATCTTTCCAATTCCTCGATCACTTCGCCAGCAACTTCTCCTGCTTTCATGGCGAGAAGTTCTTCAAGTTCTATCACAGTTCCCTCCAGCAGCCAGACTTGCTGCTTCAGGCTATCCAGCTCCTTGCACCGACTGAAAATGTAGGCCCTAGTCCCCGAGGGGAGATAGTCATACATATTGCAGCCGGTGCAGAAGACTGGAAAGCTCATCTTCTGGCTTCCATGGGTGATCATATCCTTCTCCCCTTCTGAGCTGCCTGTACTTTTATGTGAACCTTCTGTTCCAGTAAGTTGTATGTGTCCTATTTCCGGTTGGCTGTCCTCCTTCTGTCCCAGACATCTATGTGTGTCCTGCTTCCTGTTAGCTGCCCTCCTTGTTAGTTGCGAGTGTGCTAGTGATTGCTAAGATTTCTGCGAGTGGTTTTTTGTTTTTTTTTATGTGTGCGTTGTATGGCTAGGTAAAAAAAGAAAAAAACGGGATTGCAACTTACGGTTTGGGATTCTTTGTTAGTCAGCCTTGCTTCCTGGTTCCTCTTAAGGCTTCTTCGCAAAGGCGCCCTCGCTAAGGCCGCTCGCCTTCGCTGCGTGCTGAATGGCTGCGTGCCGTTGGCTCCCCCCCCTTTTAAGGGGGAGTCGGGTCGCGCTGGTGGTGACGCGCTGGGGTAGGCATTAAACTTGCTGAGTCGGAGGGATGGGGCTCAGGCAGAGAAGTGATTAAATGCCCCGAGGTAGAATAGATGAGGGAGGGAATAGATGAGAAAAACCCACATCAAGAAGTCTCAGGAGCAGCCCTGGGTGAAGACCTTCCAGCAACAATATATATAGAGAAAGAGAAGGCTAAGGCTACAGTCCCGAGTGAAGAGAAGTAGCCTGAGCCTAAGAGTTCCCTGGGGTGAGAAATTGTTAAGTAGTTAAATCAGCCTCCAGACAGAAGACTGTCAAAGTATTAGAGAACCTGACAGAATATTCCTAAAGTATGAATTTGTTGTGTGTCCAGAGGGAACCTGAAATGGCATTAGTTGCCAGTGTTTGGGCCTGGCTAAGAGCCAGTTTCATGAAGAGTATTGACTGGGACAATATTTTGAGAGAGAGAAAGGATTTATTTAAAAAGGATAAAGCTTGTAAAGTTATAGAGCTAATTATAACCTTTTTTGGTGTATATAAAGTACTTTTACTTTTATTTCAAACCTGTGTATGTGTGTCACATTTTCATGATATCCTGCAGCTGCCACAGGTACACTAATCTATCTGTACTGTACCAGAGACTAAAATATGTGCCAGGCACTTAACTGTATGTCATATCTATAATAGTATACCTGTTTACCTTTTATTGAATACTAGCATAAGAAATAAAATATGCACATATAGTTGAGGCACAAGTACTATACCAAGCAAAAAGCTGGTGTAAATGTTTGCATCTACATGCCAAGCAGATGCATGTAAACTTATTGTATTCTTTAAGCATGTAAGTATGAGTCTTGCCCGCATTCCACCAAGACTCCACCCATGTGTACACCTACCTGTAAAATATATATTACTTAAGATAAAATATTTTAAAATTAATACTTTGATCCTACAGGTGAATATCCCGAAGCAGTAGAGCTATACAGGGAGGTGCTACGTTCTTCTGAGGAACATAAAGAAAAACTCAAAACAGACTCCCTTCAGGTTAGTGTATATTGTGCTAATTAACTGTACAACTCTAAGACATATGAGTATGTCCTTGTTTGGTTCAGGTCTGCTACTAGTACTGCCTGATATATAATGTGAGAAGTTTCAAGGCTCCAGGGCCCCAAGTTGCATTTATTTCCATAGTTCACTACCGTCAATTTTGCCGGGTCTGTCTTTTTGTATCCCTGTAGTTTCATCTTTGCCAGTTTATACCCAGGAGTATCATTCTATACAAAGATCCTGATTTGGATTTTGAACTTAAAACCCCTGAAAATATTTCATTTGAAAACGTTGTCCTAGTCCTTTGAAGTCCTGAGTTTTAATTTCGTTGAGTTTTAGTTTCTGTTCCCATCACATATAGTAAAATGAACCTTACTGACTGCTGAAAGAACTACTTTTCCACCCCCCCCCCCCCTTTTGCGAAGCCGCGTTACACTTTCTATCACCAGCCACAGTGATATTAGCTCTAATGCTCATAGGAATTCTAAGAGCATCGGAGCTAATACTGCCACATCCATAAGAACATAAGATTTGCCACTGCTGGGTCAGACCAGTGGTCCATCGTGCCCAGCAGTCCACTTACGCAGCGGCCCTTAGATCAAAGACCAGTGCCCTATTTGAGTCTAGCCTTACCTGCATACGTTCTGGTTCAGCAGGAACTTATCTAACCTTCTCTTGAATCCCTGGAGGGTGCTTTCCCCTATTACAGCCTCTGGAAGAGCATTCCAGATTTCTACAACTCTCTGAGTGAAGAAGAACTTCCTTTCATTTGTACGAAATCTATCCCTTTTAACTTTAGAGAGTGCCCTCTCGTTCTCTCCACCTTGGAGAGGGTGAGCAATCTCTCTTTCTCTATTAAGTCAATTCCCTTCAATATCTTGAATGTTTTCGATCATGTCTCCTCTCAGTCTCCTCTTTTCAAGGGAGAAGTTTCTCTAGCCTTTCATTGTACGGCAACTCCTCCAGCCCCTTAACCATTTTGTCACTCTTCTCAGGACCCTTTCGAGTAGTACTATGTCCTTTTTCATGTACGGCGACCAGTGTTGGGCACAGTATTCCAGGTGGGGACACACCATGGCCTGGTACAGTGCATGATAATCCTCTCAGATATGTTTGTGATCCCCTTCTTAATCATTCCTAGCATTCTGTTTGCCCTTTTCACCGCTGCTGCGCATTGCGCGGACGGCTCCATTGACTTGTCTACAAGTACTCCCAAGTCTCTTTCCTGGGGGCTGTCTCCGAGTATAGCACCGAACATCCTGTATTTGTGCATATGGTTTTTGTTACCAACATGCATCACCTAGCACTTATCCACGTTGAACCTCATTTGCCATTTCGCGGCCCATTCCTCAAGCATGTTTATGTCTCGTTGTAGGTCTTCGCAATACTTCTGTGTCCTCACTACTCTGAATAACTTTGTATCGTCCGCAAATTTAATCACCTCACTCGTCATACCAATTTCCAGGTCGTTTATAAATATGTTGAAGATCATGGGCCCGAGCACCAAACCCTGCGGCACTCCACTCGTGATGCTTTTCCAGTCCGAGTATTGTCCATTTACCACCACTCTCTGTTTCCTATCCGCCAACCAGTTTTTAATCCATGTGAGTATTTCACCCTCGATTTCATGGCTCGCAATTTTTCGAAGTAGATGTTCATGCGAGACCTTGACGAACGCCTTCTGAAAATCTAGATATATGATGTTGACCGGGTCACCCTTGTCTATCTGCCTGTTTACTCTCTCGAAGAAGTGCAGTAAGTTTGTCAAGCAAGATCTTCCTTTGCTGAAACAGTGCTGGCTGGTCCTCATTAGATTGTGTCTGTCAAGGTGATCAATGATGCGGTCCTTTATCAGCGCCTCTACCATCTTTCCCGGTACTGAAATCAGACTCACTGGTCTGTAGTTTCCCGGATCTCCCCTCAAACCTTTCTTGAAGATCGGCATAACATTCGCCACTTTCCTGTCTTCCGGAATCTTTCCTGATGTGATCGACAGATTGGCTATCAGTTGAAGCATTTCAGCTACAATCCCTTTCAGATGCTGTCTGGTCCCTGGATTTATCATTTTTAAGCCTATCAATCTGCCTGCATACCTCTTCTAGATTGACCCAAAGGCAAAATTTGGCAATGGTATGCAGATTGGACTGGGAAGCTGCTCTGCAAATCTCCTCTGGGGAGACTGCCCTAGCTTCAGTCCAAGAAGAGGCCAAGTAGAATGTGCCTTGACAGAAACAGGAAACTGCTTTCCTGAAAAAAATGTAGGCTAATGAAATGGCTTTATGTATGTATCTGGAAATCGTGGCCCTTGGAGAAATGCATCAGCACAAACAACTGGTCTGAGAAACGAAACTCATTGGTGACCACCAAATAGCGAAGAAGCACCCTGCACACGTCCAGCTTCTTCAAAACACGATCTTGTGACCTAGATCCCGTGGGCTGAAAGGCAAATGCACTTCCTGATTAACATAAAAAGCCCAAACTACCTTCAGCAGAAAAGAAGGACCAGATCAAAGAGAGATCCCAGCCTCTGAGATCTTCAGAAAGGGCTCTCTACAAGAGGGAGCCTGAAGTTCCGAGACATATCTCACCGAAGTGATTGCAACCAGGCAAAACCTCCTTAAGCGTCAAATCCAAGAGGAATGCAACTTTGAGAGGCTCAAACGAAGCTTTAGTGAGTCTGGATAGAATCACATTAAGGTCCCATGAAGGGAAAGGTGGCTTGATCGGAGGCCCAATCTGAAGAGCCCCCTTCAGAAATTTAGTGATGTCTGGATGAGACGCTAGTGTAGGCTTATGATCCCGAGCTCTGAAACAAGAGAGCCCAACGACTTGAACCTGAAGGGAAGCCACAATGAGGTCCTTGTCCAAACCCTCTTGGAGAGGAATGCTAGCACCACAGATATCAAAGCTGAATACGGTTCCACCCGTGCATGGTCGCACCAATATTGAAAAGTCTTTCATGCCTTGGCATAGGCCAAGACTGTAGTCAACTTCTTAGACTTGAGAAGAGTAGTAATGACCATGTCCAAATAGCCTTTTCATTCAAACGCTTCATTCTCAATAGCCATACCGTAAAAGCAAAGCAATCTGGCTCCTCTAGACAGACTGGATCCTGAGACAGAAGGTCCAGATGGCCCCGAAGCTGGAGGCCGCACCCTTTGCGAAGCTGCATCAGATCTGCGTACCACGGCCTGCGAAGCCAGTCTGGAGCCACCAGAATTACACTGCCCTGATGGGCTGCAATCTGCCGAATGACTCGGCCTATCATGGGCCAGGGAGGAAAAATGTACAACAGAATTCCCTGAGGCCATGGCTGAACTAGAGCTTTGACACTCTCACTTCTGGGTTCCAACTGAAGACTCTGTCGACTTTCTTGTTCTTTGCCATTGCCATGAGATCGAAGTGAGGACAACCCCAGAGCTGTACTGTGGCTTTAAATGCCTCTGAGTACAGCATCTACTCGCCTGGATCCAAGGTCTGTCTGCTGAGGAAATCTGCTTGAAAATGCCAACTCCTGCTACATGTACTGCCGAGAGTGCCTGGAGATGATGCTCTGCCCAATGGAAGAGCAGACGAGCTTCCAGAGCCAGAGATGCACTCTTGGTACCTCCCTGGTGATTGACATAAGCCACTGACATTGCATTGACAGAGAAAACTCTGACTGTTTGGCCATCCAGCGTCTTCTGCATAGAAACATAGAAATATGATGGCAGATAAAGGCCAAAATGGCCCATCTAGTCTTCCCATCCACAGTAACCATTATCTCTTTCTTTCTCTCAGAGATCCCACGTGCCCATCTTTGCTTTCCTGACTACATGACCAGCGTCTCATAACTTTTCCAGATAATTTTGCCTGTCTTCTTCTTTCTGCGATATTTTGTAGTTTATGAAAGCTAACCTCTTATTCCTTACCTTCTCAGCTACTACTTTTGAGAGCCAAAGTGGCCTTCTTTTCTTCTTACTTTTACTTACTTGCCTCACAAAAAGGTTTATCACCCTGACAATCGCTCCTTTCAGTTTTGCCCAGTGCATTTCCATTCCTTCCAGACGTTCCCACCCAGACAACAATTCCTTGACGTAAACCCCCATCCGAACAAAGTTAGTTTTTTAAAAGTCTAGAACCTTTGCTTTTGAACAAGCCCTCTCTATACCCATCTTAATATTAAACCGTACCTGTCAGTGATCACTGTATGTCAGATGATCATCCACTGTAACATCAGAAACACTTTTCCCGTTAGTAAGCACTAAATCCAGTATGACCCAATCCTGCGTGGGTTCCATTACCAAATGCTGGAACAGTTCTCCTTGTAGAGAATCGAGGATCTCCCTGCTTCTAGAAGACCCTGCAATAGGGATACCCCAATCAACATCCAGCATATTAAAATCACCTATTAGCAAGAGTTCTCCTTTTTTAGATATATTCTGAATGTCTACTATTAAATCTCTACCTACTTCTTCCATCTGTGAAGGAAGCCTGTAAATCACACCAATGTAAATATATTCACCATTCCCTCTTTCCAAATTGATCCATAGTGCCTCTTCCTTGCCTTGCAGATCCTGCAATTGGGTGGCTTTAATATGAACTTTAACATATGATGCTACTCCCCCTCCTTTTCTTCCTACCCTGTCTTTCCTGAACAGATTATTGCCCAGTATAACTACATTCCAGTCATGGTTCTCCGTCAACCACTCTCTGTGATCGCCATTATATCCAACTCCTTTTCTTCCATCACAACTTCTAGATCCAGATTCTTGTTTCCCATACTTCGAGCATTAGTATATAATGCTTTCCAGACATTGCCCCCTTTTCCCATCTGTGTAGAGGTATTCAGTGATTACTTACCTGAGGGCTTATACTCACCCGGGAGATTTGATCACCCTGCCTCATCACTTCTAGTTTAAAACCCTCTTCAGTAGATTAGCCAGCCTGCCGGCAAAGCCACTTCTTTCCTTATTTGATAGATGCACACCATCCCTGCTCAGCAGCCCTTGGAAAATCATCCCATGGTCCAGGAAGCCAAAACACTCTTGACGACACCATCCACGTAGCCACGCATTCATCTCCAGGATGCAAGCTTCTCTGCCCTGGTCTTTACCCTCGACAGGGAGGATGTACGAGAATACCACCTGCGCACTTGACTGCTTCACCTTCTCTCCCAGAGCCACAAAGTCGCTTTTGACACGTTCGCAGGGGTACCTGGCAGTATCTTTAGTGCCAATGTGGATGAGCAGCATCGGATAATAGTCATCAGGTTTGATGAGTCTTAGCAAGCTCTCTGTAACATTTTGGATTTTGGTACCTGGTAGACAGCATACCTCTTGTGACATCATGTCTGGTCTGCAGATGGATGCTTCTGTACCCCTCAGAAGGGAATTGCCAACTACCACTACCTTATGCCTCCTAGTGGTCACGGATCCAATAATTTTTGGGATCTCAAGCTTTGGTCCTTCCTCTCCTTGGGATGCTGTCATCTCCTCCACTTCCAGGACAGCATACTAGTTCTTCAGTTCAAGGGCGGGGGGAGTCACAGTACCAATCTTGCAGTGTTCTGTAATCTAAGTCCAGCTGCCTTCCCTCAGCAGATCCTCTTCTTCCCCACTGCTGGAAATCTTTGACGCCTCATGAACCATATCGAAAGACAGCTTGTACATGGAACCACTCCCTCTGCCTGGGTAACATTTTCTGTCTGCACAGAGATAGAAGTTGTAACCTGAGCTGCAGCTTTGGTGATACGATATTTCCCAGCCATACTGTGGTGCAGAAGTACTTACACTGCACCACACTGCAGTTTCACATGAGCCAAACGAATGATGTACAGCTCTAGCTGGTTGATCGACCACTTCATCTGTGAGATTGTCCAATACCCCTGGATTGGGCGTCGATTACAATGAGCACCCCAGCTGCAGATTGTAAGCTCTTTTGAGCAGGGACCATCTCTTGCATGTATAATGTACAGCGTTGCATGTGCTTAGTAGCTCTATAGAAATAATAAATTGTTGTCATATATACTTATATTTGTCAACATTTGTTATTTTGAGTTTCAAGTTTAATAAAGTTTTGATTTTGATCTCAAAATCTTAATTCAATTTAATTTACAAGTACTAGTAAAATTGGGGTAAAAGAAAAACCACATTACTCAAATAAAACAATTCACACACCTGTAAACCAGACAAGCACAAAAGGGAGAAATAAAAAAGGATTAAATACAATTTGTAAATCAAATCAAAAAGGGCAAGATAATGAAACAAAAGGATGGGGGAAAGATTACCCGCTCAATTTTCGCTTTTAGACCATGCTATTACTTTAACAAGTATCCTGGGGATTTAAAAATAAGCATAACTCAGTTAAAAGCATCTTTAAAAAGCCAGCTTTTCAGGAGACTTTTAAACTTAACAAGTAATTTTTCTTCCCTTCCCTGAAGAAGGGTTACCTTTGAAAGTTAATCAAAAACTGTCTTACAATAGTCCAATAAAAAAGGTATCACCTTATTTCCTTTATTTTTGTTTTATTTCTATATATTATCTCAGAAAAAACAAAGTTTCATACATGTAATAGGTGTTCTATTTAATGTAATAGGTGTCCTTTAATGATCATCTCAACTCTCTGGTAAAAAAAATGTTTTTTTAGTCTTCACATGCTGAGAAAAGTGAGATCCTGCTTCCGCCAACAACATTTTGCTGTCCTTGTACAATCAATCATTCTTTCCAGACTGGACTATTGTAATTCCATCTATCTAAGTCTAACCAAGAAAAATCTTCAAAGACTTCAGCGGATCCAGAACACTGCGGCTAGGTTGATCTTCGCAAAAAGCAAATTCGATCATGTTTCCCCTCTTCTATCAAAACTTCACTGGCTTCCGGTGATTTCTAGGATTCACTTTAAATGTACCTGTCTAATTTTCAAAATCCTACATGGCATTCTTCCTCCCCTAATCCCAGTATCCTGGAATTCTTCAAGACCTAACACAACCAGATCTGCCCACATACTCAAACTATCTTTCCCCTCGTTAAAAGGTGTCATGTATGCAGGTAAATTAGGGAAATCCCTTTTCTTCAAATTCACTGAGCTTTGGAATAACCTCCCTGCCCCGCTGCGGAACCTATGCTCATTCCAATTATTCCGAAAGCATCTGAAAACCTGGTTTTTCTCCCAAACATAAAGCTACTATTTAAAATGTAAAGCTAGCTATCCTCTTCATAACCTCTAATTTCTTATTATGTCCTTCCCTCATTCATTGAATTACCTGTAAACTGTGTCGAGCTCTATCTTTATGGAAATGATGCGGTATACAAATTTAAGGTTTTAGTTTAGTTTAGTTCTAAACTTTGTCCTACAGGATATCCACAATGAATGTGAATAACTTGATTTGCATACACTGCTTCCATTATATGTAAATTTCTTTCATGTGTATATATTGTGGATATCCTGAAAACTTGACTGGCAAGAGGGTACTCCAGGACCGAGTAGAGAAACACTGACATAAAGCTCTATCCGTCTTCTCGTTCAGAGCTGCAGCCCCTAGGAGAGCTCCCCCCCCCCCCCTTTTTGTTTAGCATTTTGTTTGTTCTTTATACTTATGCCTGGATTTTTGTCCCTGTTAGAACAGTTTGCTAGAGCTGGACTGTTTTCAGTATTGGACATTTAGGAACCTATCACATCCATGCCTGTGCAGGCAAGACTATCTTTATTAGTAAGCACTGGAAATTTTATTCTGATTGACATCAGTCAAGTGACTCACTGCTTTAACTGTTAGCTAGCTGACTTCAGAGTACACCTGTTAGATAAATGACTCTTTTTCTACAGAGACTTCATTCCACATACAACCTGATAGAACTACTTGCAGCGAAGCATCCAGGAATTCCACCTACTTTACGTGATGACAGTCTTAAAGAGGAGGTAATTGTTTATTATAAGTACAACTCAATGTCATTAAATGCTTTTTAATGACAGTATTGTTAAAAGACATTATTAAAGTATTTTGAGGACGAAATAGATAGTAAAAAAGGTAAAATGCTGTTGCTCTCTAGCATTGATAGGCTTCGGCAAGGCTGCATTCTGGGTCAAGATATATTCTTTATTAGATCTCTCTGATGATTTTCATAACCATTAATCACAACATAAGAACATAAGAATTGCCGCTGCTGGGTCAGACCAGTGGTCCATCGTGCCCAGCAGTCCGCACACGTGGCGGCCCTCTAGTCAAAGACCAGCGCCCTAACTGAGACTAGCCTCACCTGCGTATGTTCTGGTTCAGGAGGAACTTGTCTAACTTTGTCTTGAATCCCTGGAGGGTGTTTTCCCCTATAACAGACTCCGGAAGAGCGTTCCAGTTTTCTACCACTCTCTGGATGAAGAAGAACTTCCTTACATTTGTATGGAATCTATCCCCTTTTAACTTTAGAGAGAGAGTGCCCTCTTGTTTTCCCTACCTTGGAGAGGATGAACAAACTGTCTTTATCTACTAAGTCTATTCCCTTCAGTATCTTGAATGTTTCGATCATGTCCCCTCTGTCTCCTCTTTTCAAGGGAGAAGAGGCCCAGTTTCTCTAGTCTCTCGCTGTATGGCAACTCCTCCAACCCCTTAACCTTTTTAGTCGCTCTTCTCTGGACCCTTTCGAGTAGTACCATGCCCTTCTTCATGTACGGCGACCAGTGCTGGACACTCTAAAATACAATTTAACTACTCCAGTACGTTAGAAATGCAGAAACTGAAAAGGCATAAGATACCATGATTACTGGATGTCAACATCAGCAGAGATACCTTAAATTTAAAAAAAAAGAAGAATATCTTTTGACCCACCTTTTCCAGTGTATAATTCACACCAAACCTGGTAAGAATCTTTCAAATAGGACAAACACATATAAACTGAATAAAGATGCTAACAAGGCTGAGGCATTCCAGGCTATTTAAATCGGCTGTCTGGGGTTAACTGGGCATTTTCAGCAGCACTTTCCCCAGTTTTACACAACTGCGATAACGGTTTTAGTGCAGGCTGGTGCTAAATGCTCTGCGCTTCTCCCGATACTCAGAGTTCCTATGAGTGTTGGGAGCAGCACAGAACATTCAGCGTGCCAGCCTGCACTAATAACCACTATCGTAGTTTTGTAAAAAGGGGGGATAACCAGATTAGTGCTGCTGAAAATGCCCAGTTAATGCCCAAGCAAAAACCAGTTATTTTGGGGCATTCCAGGGGCACAATTGCCATTTAGCTGGTTAAGTTCTGATTTTCGTCACTTAACCAGCTAAGATAACCGTATAAATATTTGTCTTTATGCGATTCTTCATAGCCAGTTAAGCACTGAATATCACATTTAAAGTGGCTATGTTTTTGCCAGCTCCATATACCTGGAAATTCAGTGCTGTAGTCTGGACATGGCCCAAGATTGAATTTACAGATATAAAATTGCCAGCAAAGCGCTGATCGCTGCCAGCTGAATGTCAGGTCCTTTTATTATTTCTTCTCTAGATGCTTTTCTTGAAAGATAAATGTATGGAATTGCATTAGAATGTAATTTATTAAATCATTTAAGTATTTGTCCCATATATCAGTGATCTCCAAAGCATGGCCCCAGGGCCTCATGCAGTCTCCAAACTCCTCCATTGCGGCCCTCTAAACAGTTGGCTGGAATGCTTTCAAATCCTGCATATGCATTAATTTCAATCTTGCTTACTTGATATAGTAAGTGCAAACCATCTCAGACCATCCCTTATTCTCCGGCCCATATTCTTAGATCTTTAAACAACCACTAGATCTGGGGTCCCCAAAGTCTCTCCTTGAGGGTCGAATCCAGTCGGGTTTTCAGGATTTCTCCAATGAATATGCATTGAAAGCAGTGCAAGCACATAGATCTCATGCATATTCATTGGGGAAATCCTGACTGGATTTGGCCCTCAAGGAGGGACTTTGGGGACCCCTGCATCTCTCACAGAAAACACCCTAACTTGCAAAACTTGAAACTACCCAAGATAGTGACTTCTTTTTTGTAGCCTCCTTCCTCTGGAATAATCTGCCACTGACCATTTGAGCAGAAGGATCGTTCAAAACCTTTAAGGTCCATTTGAAAACTTGGTTCTTTGAACAAGCCTACTCTTCCTAAGCAAATCTTGGGCTGTTGCAAGATGCTCACCCATTCCCCAATGAGGTTGACAATTTGTAATTTGGTACAAATGTGATTTCTGTCCTATACACATGATGAAGTTCCTTTCCTTACCTGATTTTAGTTTGTAAACTGCTGTGAGAGATTCAGGGGTGTTTTCTGAAGTGAAGTTGCAGTTATGCCACTGGGCAGCAGAGGGCGTCAAACTAATTGGAAAAAACTACATGTCCCAGAATGCCCTGAGTTTAGCAGCTCAGTACTGAGTCAGAGTACTTCTGACCCAGACTAGAATCTTTAAGAGAGATCCTCCAGGAAGAGACTTCCCAGATAGTAAAAATCTCAGAGAAAGGAAACTTCCCTAGCCATGGGTTGAATCAAAGACCTTGGAAGAAATGAAAGAGACTGTCCAGGTGAGATGGTTACTCGTGGCTTGGCTAAGGTAAGCCAAAAACCTATTGCTGACTACTATTTGAAGCATAGCAAAGACTGACCACAACAGTAGTTGGACTTCACAAGTATGCAAGGATAGACTGTCTTTTGGAATAAATTGATTTCCTTGAGCACAGTGTACTTGTTACATCCCTGATCCTATGAGGAAACAGGCTCAGGTCTGTAAAAGAATAAAAGTTTTGTTGCACCTTTACATTTTAACATTTTTTATTGAAGGAATAAAGTAAATAAACATTTATGCAATACATATAGATATTCTTACAAATGATTTTATACATTTTGAAAATTCAAACCAAATATTCTATTAAATACAATTATTCCTCCAAATATTTTATGACCCACCCTATTCCTCCCATCTCCACTCCCTCCTTCTTATTCCCCCCCTCCCACCCAGGATGGAAGGTGACAAAGACAAGTCAGGTCTAGGATACAATACCTTTAAAGTGATTTGTGTTAATGGTTGAATGAATGTGTGCAGGGTTTCAGGAAAACCCAGACTGGACTCTGCTGCCACAATCACTTAGTTCTGCCTGTCAGGTTTTAGCAGTATAGTAAATGTCAGATAAATGTGTTACTCAGGTGTCTTGTTTATGGAATTTGCTAATGTTGACAATCCAAAATAAATGAGTTTTTCATATATTCTTAAAGTATTGTACAATCAATATTGGTATTAGTTTTTAATATTTAATAGCCAGTCTCCAAAAGAAAAAATATTTATGTAAGCAGGAGGCTGACCCAGAAAACTCAAGCTAATCCAGTGATTATAAATATTAATTAAGTGAATTCTCAGTGTGAGGTTTGTGTGCATTAAAGAGAAGATCCAAAATGAAACCGCTCTATTGCTCAATTAAACCCGTGTGTTACCCAGCAACAAAACCAATTAGATTTCTGCCACACACCATCATCGGATTCACTTACTGTATATTTAAATATAAGTTGATCCGAATATAAGCTGAGATCCCCTTTTTCCCCAAAAAAAGAAGGAAAAATGGTTGACTTGAATATAAGATGGGGCTTAATATTCAAGTGCCATGCCCTGCCAGGATCTGCACCCAGTGTCCCCTCCCTCATACCCTTCCCTGCCAGGCTCTGCACTCAGCCCCCCTCCCTGCCAAGTTCTGCACCCTGCCCTCTTCCCTCCCTGCCCTGAACTCAGTCCCATTCCCTACCAGGCTCTGAACCCTGTCCCCCCTTCATGCCAGGCTCTATACCCTGTCCCACCTTCCTTCCCTGTACCCTCTAAAAAGAGCCAATCTCATCAGTGATGTCACAATGGCTTGATTGTCCCATACTCCCCTCTGCCCTCCAACCCAGCTTAGCAGATTAATCCTTCCCTTCAACTTAACCCATCTAGTGGTAGGCCGAGACAGGAGGGATCCCTCCCATCTCCTGCCCCAGCCAACACTAACAATTACCATGCTCCTTCGTGTACCTTTTCCCTGGTGGTCTAGTGTGTATCCCACACTGAAATCCTCCTGCAGATTGTGAAGGTGGTAGCCAGCGGCGCACCCGAGCCGGTACACAGGAGTGAGCTTTTCATGCTCCTAGCCGGCCCTGCACTGCTCCTTGATAGGCTGCCGCGAGAGCTGCAAATTGCGTGAGAACTGGCGGCAGCCTATCAAGGAGCGGTGCAGGGTCGGCCGGGAGCACGAAAAGCTCACTCCTGTGTGCCGGCCCAGGTGCGCCGCTAGCTACTACCTTCACAATCTTCAGGAGGATTTCAGCACGAGATACACACTGGACCACCAGGGAATCCATGCAAGTCTTATACCCTTAATGGCGAGATCTTAGCAAAAACGGTAGCAGAACGAGACTTGGGGGTAATCGTCAGTGAGGACATGAAGTCTGCCAATCAAGTGGAGCAGGCTTCGTCCAAGGCAAGACAAATCATGGGCTGCATACGAAGGGGTTTCGTCAGTCGTAAGGCGGAAGTCATTATGCCATTGTATAGATCCATGGTGAGGCCCCACCTGGAGTACTGTGTGCAATTCTGGAGGCCGCATTATCGCAAGGATGTGCTGAGACTGGAGTCGGTGCAAAGAATGGCCACCCGGATGGTCTCGGGACTCAAGGATCTACCATACGAAAAACGGCTTGACAAATTGCAGCTATACTCGCTCGAGGAGCGCAGAGAGAGGGGGGACATGATCGAGACGTTCAAGTATCTTACGGGCCGCATCGAGGCGGAGGAAGATATCTTCTTTTTCAAGGGTCCCACGACAACAAGAGGGCATCCGTTGAAAATCAGGGGCGGGAAACTACGAGGTGACACCAGGAAATTCTTTTTCACTGAAAGAGTGGTTGATCGCTGGAATAGTCTTCCACTACAGGTGATTGAGGCCAGCAGCGTGCCTGATTTTAAGGCCAAATGGGATCGGCACATGGGATCTATTCACAGGGCAAAGGTAGGGGAGGGACATTAAGGTGGGCAGACTAGATGGGCCGTGGGCCCTTATCTGCCGTCTATTTCTATGTTTCTATGTTTCTATGAGGGAGGGACGGAGGGTGGTAATTGTTATTGTCGGCCAGGGCAGGAGACGGGAGGGATCCCTCCTGTCCCGGCCTAAGGCAGGCCTGCAGGAAGTCCGGGAGGGTTTCAGGTGGTCACTGGGGGATGACTCGAATATAGGACGAGACCTCCATTTTGGGCCATTTTTTTACCCCAAAATCTCGTCCTATATTTGAATATATAAGGTATACACATAATCAAAATTTTCAAAATCTGAATAAATCTGTGTGTCTATAATCTGTCAATATAAACCAGAGTTAAGTGAAACAGCCCTCCAATTACTGGCCAGAACGAGGATGGGCAGCGGTGTAACAACCAAAAACACCAGAAGCACACTTAGTTTGCAGTTATTGTCCTCCTTTACAAGCCAACCATGAATAACGGCGGAACTTCGGGCGTTTATACCCTAATGTATTGCTCTGTTTCCTGAGGAACGGGTTATTAAGCCCTGAAACCAAGCCTGGTCGAATCTAGAATCCATATGAGAGTGTCCGTGTGGACGGGAGACTCCACATTTTCCACTGAAACTTGGATTTCCTAGCATAATAACAAATGGACAATACCTGTAAGCTGACTTTCCTTTTTCATTCTTCAATTCATTATGCCCCATACCAGGGGTAGGCAATTCTGGTCCTCGAAAGCCGGAGCCAGGTCAGGTTTTCAGGATATCCACAATAAATATGCATGCGATAGATTTGTATCTCAAGGAGGCAGTGCATGGAAATCCATCTCATACATATTAATTGTGTATATCCTGAAAACCTGACCTGGCTCCAGCTCTCGAGGACCGGAATTGCCTACCCCTGCCCCATACTAAGCATTAGGGGAATGTGAAGATGCAGTTGCTGCCCACCCAGGCTTCTTCCCCAACTCAGCAGACCCTTGACAGGTTTGCTGTTGGACCTCCACCAACTCAAGCTGGAAGACAAAAGCTCTGCTTAGACCAGGGGTGCACAACTCTGGCCCTCGAGGGCAGAATCCAGTCGGGTTTTCAGGATTTCCCCAGCGAATTTGCATGAGATCTTTTTGCCTGCACTGCTTCCATTGTATGCATATTGATGCATATTCATATGGGAAATCCAGAAAACCTGGCCTGGCGAGAGCTGATGTTGTGCACCCCTGGCTTAGACTACCGATGAAGGAGTGTTGGCAGCTTTGAGAATAGACATTTCATTGTCCCCCTCCTGTTGTTGTACTGCCACCGTGTCTAGCAGTGACTTGGGCTGTAGCAGCTAGTTTCCCGACAGTGCAAGGTGCTGAGATGGAAACTTGAGGCTGCAATGCTAGACCTGATTTGCTGATTGCCGAGCAGGATGGAGGATTAACATTGGACCTCACTAGTCTCCCGGTGGCTACCCTGGATATTATCTGGAAGGTTATTCAGATGCTGAAAGTGACTGACAAAATCAGCCTCAAACTTTAGAAAATGTTAAATGAGAATATTCATCTGATATTGAACAGACAAGGACAAATATTCAAAAACTTAAAGGGATAGTGGCAGATGGATGTGGGGAAATCCACTGCTTATTCCTAGGACAGGGGTAGGCAATTCCGGTCCTCGAGAGCCAGAGCCAGGTCAGGTTTTCAGGATATCCACAATGAATATGTATGAGATGGATTTGCATGCACTGCCTCCTTGAGATGCAAATCTATCTCATGCATATTTATTGTGGATTTCCTGAAAACATGACCTGGCTCCGGCTCTCGAAGACTGGAATTGCCTACCCCAGTCCTAGGATAAACAGCATAAAATGTTTTTCTCTTTGGGATTCTGCCAGGTACAGGTGGGCTGGATTGGCCACTGTTGGAAACAGGATACTGGGCTTGATGAACCTGCAGTCTGTCCCAGTATGACAACGCTTATGTTCTTAAGTACAACTTATTTATACATCAAAAATAGAACAAATTGAGAATTTCAGTAGAAGATTAAACCTACGTGTTCTGAATTTTCCTGTCTGTGAGAATGTCTCCTGTAGACCTCTTTAAAAAAATATCTTACAGATATTTTGAAATTTTCTTCTACAACTATTCCCTCTATAAATAAAATTTACCATTTATTTGTTTTTTTCGAGAGTCTCAAAAGACCCCCAGAGAGATGGATCTCAGGCTCAGGAGGATATTTAATCTGCCATTCTGGAAGGTTAATTGTCCGAAGTAACAGTTTGAGCAACACTTTTGTTATCTTTCATATTTAAGCAGGATTTTAATGCTGTAATGAAGTTTATATTTTCAAATTCTCAAGTATTGTTTTGTGGCCAAAAATTATGGATGTACCCAGATATGACCAAACTATGCAAGATAGTCTTTGGGACTGCAGAAGACAAACGCAAATGGGGATGGAAGAGTGGTAGACCCTGATCAATTTTCAGAGGATGTGTTCATGAGGAGCTAGCTAAATTAAAGATGGGCAAAACGATGGGGCCGGATGGTGTTACATCTGAGGGTACTGAAGAAACTTAGGGAAGATCTGGTTAGAAAATGACACAAGGACAAAATTTCACATCCCATCCCCGTGAGTTCTTTTCCTGTCCCTGCCCCATTCCTGCAAGCTCCATCCTCATCTGCACAAGCTTCAAACACTTTAAAATCATAAGTATTCAAGTCTTGTGTGGTTAAGGCAGAGCTTACAGGAATGGGGCAGGGGCAGGGATAGTGGCAAAACTCACAGGGGCAGGGAAATTGAGTTCCTGCAGGGACGGGGACAAATTTATTCCCATGTCATTCTTTCGTTCTGGTGGCTCCGTTTACTGACTTTTTCAATGCTCCTCTAGAGTTGGGAGTGGTACCGGAGGACTGGAGAAAGGCAGATGTGGTCCCTCACCATAAAAGTGGAAATAAGGAAGAAGTAGGGAATTACAGGCCGGCAAGTCTGATTTCTGTAGTAACCAAATTAATGAAAACACTTTTAAAACAGAGAATGGTCAAGTTTCTGGAATCCGGTTGATTATAGGACCTGAGACAACATGGATTCACTACTAGTAGGTCTTGTCATCCAAATCTGATCAATTTCTTTGACTGGGTGACCAGAGAATTGGGTAGAGGGAGTGCGCTAGATGTGGTGTATTTAGATTTTAGCAAAGCCTTTGACAGTGTTCCACACAGGCATCTAATAAATAAACTGAGTGCCATCAGGATGGGCCCCAAAGTGATGGGCTAGGTCAGGAACTGGTTGAGTGGAAGACGACAAAAGGTAGTGGTCAATGGAGATTGCTCTGAGGAAAGGGATGTTACAAGTGGTGTGCCTCAAGGTTCTGTTCTTGGGCCTGTTTTTTTAACATTTTTATAAGCAATATTTTATTTATTTATATACTGCCTATCAAAATTATCTAAGGCAAGCGGTTAATAATCAGGCACTGAAACATTATCTCTATCTGTCCCGGTGGTCTCACAATCTATTGTAAGTACCAGGATCATATCCCTCATAACCAAAAACCTATGTTGGATACAAAAGAGCATGCATAAACATAGGTGAACAAAAAGACCCTGATCTTAAAATACTAACATGCAGTTCTTAAACTTCCCCAAAATACACAATCACATAAGTTATTTAAAAAAAAAACGCAACAAATTTTTCAAAATATATAGATAATAAAACAATAATGTCAAATTCTGATAACATCATAACCCATTACAGATTTTCAAAAAGTCCTCTGAAGTAAACTTTCAAACATTTACAGAAAAGTAAAAATGAAGAAATTAGATGAACATTTTCTGGAAGGGCGTTCTATAAATGAGGACCCGCCACTGCAAAAACCCTGGAATGAAAGTTGACTTAATTATAATCCATATAGTTGGAACAACCAGCACTTGCTTAGATTGTGAATGCAAAGATCGAGACGGCTCATATAAGGTAAGACAAGTTGCCTTACTTTTGGCAAAGCTTAATGCAAGGCCTTATACACCAACCCCAAAATTTTAAACTGAACCCTCCAAACCACTGGCAACCAGTGTAATTCAGCCAATAAAAGGGTAACATGTTTCCTATGTGAAATGCCACCAACTACTCTTGCCGCAGCATTCTGTGCTACTTGTAATGCCTATAAAGACTTACCATATAAAAAGGGCATTATAATCATCTACATGTGGTAGAACAAAACATTGCATCACTTGACAACTGTTAGCTGATGAAAGTAAACCACGCAGTTTCAATACCAAGCGAGTCTTAAAAACATTGTCCTTATTACTGATGCAATATGACTCTGAAACTGTAAGGAAGAGTCTAATAAATCCCCCAGACTTGATCTCCTACAGTACTGGAATTGTCACTCCATCATACACAAAATCTGGTGGAACATCTAAAATTCCAAATGATGATAACTACAAAAGTATTGCTGAAGGGTTGTTGGGTAAGATTTGCCTCTTTGGGGATGATACCAAAATCTGCAATAGAGTAGACACCCCAGATGGTGTGAATAACATGAAGAAAGACCTAGTGAAGCTTAAAGAATGGTCTGTAATTTGACAGCTAAAATTTAATGCTAAGAAATGTAAGGTCATGCATTTGGGCTGCAAAAACCTGAGAATGGCACAGTTTAAGGATGAAGAACTTATGTGCATGACAGAAAAGCGGGACTTAGGTGTGATTGTATATGATGATCTTAAGGTGGTCAAACAGGTTTGAAAGGTGACGGTAAAAACTAGAAGGATGCTAGGGTGCAAAGGGAGAGGTATGGCCAGTAGGAAAAAGGAGGCATTGATGCTCCTGTATAAGACTCTGGTGAGACCTCATTTAGAATATTGTGTGCAATTCTGGTACCGCACCTTCAAAAAGATATAAAAAGTTTGGAGTTGGTCTAGAGGAAGGCTACTAAAATGGTGTGTGGTCTTCATCATAAGGCATATGGGGACAGATTTAAAGATCTCAATATGTATACTTTGGAGGAAAGGCGGAAGAGGAGAGATATGATAGACATGTTTAAATACCTATGTGATATAAATGCGCACGAGTCGAGTCTCTTTCATTTGAAAGGAAGCTCTGGAATGAGAGGGCATAGGATGAAGTTAAGAGGTAATAGGCCTAGGAGTAGTCTAAGGAAATACTTTTTTACAGAAAAGGTGGTAGATGCGTGGAACAGTCTCCCGAAAGAGGTGGTGGAGACAGAGACTGTGTCTGAATTGAAGAAGGCATGGAATAATTACGTGGGATCTCTTAGAGAGAGGAAGACATAATGGTTACTGTGGATGGGTAGACTGGGATGGGCCATTTGGCCTTTATCTGCCATCATGTTTCTATGTTAAGTTCTTATTAAGAGAAGAAATTCAGGCTTTGGGTGGCTTTTTATTTGCGGGCATATCCATGTACATGTATAGTCTGATATCTGGGACACACACACAGTGGTACCTTGGTTTACGAGCATAATTCATTCCAGAAGCATACTCATATATCAAAGTGAGTTTCCCCATAGGAAATAATGGAAACTCGCTTTGATACGTTTCCCCCCCCCCCGAGGCCAGCGGCGCTGCTCACCCCTCCCCCCCCACCGAAACAACTTGAACTTACCCCCCCCCCCCCCCCCGGTCTGGCACCGGCACGCAGCCCACAGGACGTGCCGGTGCCACTAGAAGATCTTCCTGCCTCTGCCGGCCTTGAGAATCTCGGCGAGAGGGAGAATTAGAAGACCTTGAGCATGCGCAGATGCATGCTCAAGGCCGGCAGAGGCAGGAATATCTTCTAGCGGCACCGGCACGTCCTGTGGGCTGCGTGCCGGTGCCAGACGAGGGGGGTAAGTTCAAGTTGTTCGGGCAGGGGGTGCCGGTTCGAGCAGGGGGGAGCGATACAGGTTATCGGGGGGGTGCTCTCAAATCGAGTCAACAATTGGTTTGCGAGACAAGTTTTACGAGAAAGTTTTGCTTGTCTTGCAAAACACTTGCAAACCGGGTTACTCGCAATCCGAGGTTTGACTGTGTATGTATATATATATATTTTTTGTTTTTTTTTTTTTGTTTTTTTTTTTATCCAGCACATTTGAGAGCATTCATAGATATGAAGATCTCCAGTGGAACTGTGCCATCAAATAATGTATGACTTTGAAAAGGATATGTGGAGTTTCTCAGTAAAGAGCGTTTTGCGTTTTCCTTGATTTGTTTCCTATTGTGCCTCCTTACTTTTTTCTGTTCACTCCTCCCCACCCCATATTAGTGATGTAAGGAAGAGTGTATCTTTAGGATTATTTTCCTCTGGTAATGTTTTCTTTATTTTTGTTTCTATCTCTGTTTTGCATAAAATTATAAAAATAAAAAGCTTCATCAGAAAAGAAATCAGATCTTCTGTACAGCTATGTTATGAATCGATCTGTTCGTATTTATGTACATGTTGATCCCACTTTGTAGCCTGACAATTCTGCTTGTATTGGAACTCAAATTAGGCACATGAACTACTTACATATTTCTCTTTTATCAACATTTAGGCTCAGCAGCTACAGAAGACTTACATGAGTAAATCAAATGCAGAGATTTCTGAAGCATACCAGGCTTTGCAACCAGTGGTACAGAATATTCATGAGCTTCTAAGAAAGGCAAGTTTATTCTATGAACTTTATATATTAATTGTATTTTATTTGTTTAGTAGTGTCAGTTATGAAAGTTCAGGATAATCAAAATGCTTTTGAGTTAAATCTTTTGATGGAAGATATTTGTGAATAGTATTTTTATTGTGCCTTCTTTGCTTCTATTATGCTACTGAAGAAGTTGTCCCCAAATTTGCTTTATCAGATTATATTCCTTTGCTCTATTTTTTCTTGTCTGATATATTGATTTTTTTTCTTGTCTGATGTATAGCATTATATTGCTTTGGTGCTGTCTGTTTTTAGAGTAGCACCACCAGTTCACTGACCCCAGACTCCAAAACATTCAGAAAAGAAATAAAGACCCTACTTTACAAGAAATTCCTGCAAATGACTTAATACCGCTAGCTCTTTCCCAATACCACTCCCCTATACCTTCCTGATTCCCCAAAGCAACCTCATCCACTCTTTATCTCCTCTAGAAATTACCACATATCTTCGTCTTGTAATTCGTTTTTTGTAAATCTTTTGTAATCCGCTTTGAACCGCAAGGCAATGACGGAATAGAAATCTCTAATGTAATGTAATGTAATTACAAGGCTTACTTCCTTTTGATGAGGATTTGTTCCTTTTGCTGTCTCCTCACTATGCCTAATTTGTTTTACAGTAAGCCCTCAGTTATCCGACACCCATGGGGATTAGTGGATGCTGGATATCTGTAGTTCCTAGTTGCTTGAGAGTTACTCTAAATATAGTTTTGTCTCCCTCCCCACTTCACTTTCCTCCTCTCTTTATCTTGAGCATCTGTTCCTCCTTTCTGTCTGGGTCACTTCTCTTCCCCCTTCTCTTCCACTTTCTCCCCCAACTTATTGGTCCAGCATTAATCCATCTCCCCCACCCCGATGAAGTTGCTGGACCTCACTTCAGGTCCACCTCCCACCACCACCCCATCTATCCTCCCCTTACTTACTGCAGCAGCAGCTGGTCAGCAGAGGCAGCTCTGTAAGCAAGTTGCTCGCGGCTAGCCCCAGCAGGGCTTTTCCTTTGCCACGTTAAAAATGACTTGTCAGAGGAAAGGCCCTGCTGGGGCTGGCTTTGAGCTGCCTGTTTTCAGCACTGCCTTTGCTGACCGGCTGCCACTGCTGCTTCGGGTAAGGGAGGGAGGGAGGGTTCACATCTCAGGATTGCTGCCACTGCTAGTGCTTTGGGGCTGGGGGAGGGAGGGGGATTCATAGCTCAGGGCTGCTTCTGGGCTGGAGGGAAAGGGGGGTTCAAGGCTCAGGACTGCTGCCACTACCACTACTGCTTTAGGGGCTGGAGGAAGAACACATTTTTTTCTGGTTTGTTTGGGTTTTTTTGCCAGCTGGATGAGAGTGCCAGTTGCTTGAGTACCAGTTAATCAGGATTCTACTGTACTTTATTTTTGTTACATAACAAGTGGTCCTAATGGATTTACACACAGCCGGATTATGCAGTTCTTCTGCTAAGTCAACACATCTTCACCATCCTCTCCAGTTGACAGTTTTGGAAGGCTGATACTAGCAAGCTGGTCATTGAACAATAAAGCAACCACTCTGCAATTAGCCAACTCAAAGCTCTAGTTTTTTTGAGTTACTGAAAATATAGGGCTAGATTCACCTCACAAACCGATCAGTTTGCGACCTGATTTTCCTCCGATCCGATTCACTAACTTCTGTGCAGATCCGATTCCAATCCATGCATTCAAATGAGGGGAAATGGCATGCAAAGTAGGCAGGCAGCGACTTACTAAACAAAAATCTTGAATACCGACTGGGCTTGCCGATCAACAAGAAGCGACTGCTGTAGCTCATGTCCTTTCCGACTGCCCTGCAGCCCTGAAATAAACCTGTTCTCTGCCTCCCTGACTCTCTCTGGCTCCCCAGCTATCCTGCTCTCTGCCACGACCTGCTCTCTGCCTCCCCGGCTCTCCGCAGCGACCTGCTCTCTGCCTCCCCCGACTCTCCTGCTCTCTGCCGCCCTTTCCTGCAGTGTGAGCCCATAGTTTTAACCCGCTTTAAACCTGCGGGTTAAAACCACGAGCCAGTTTTGTTCTCTTAAAAATGTTCAACACAGTTCTTGTGCTTGGTGGGACATTGTTGCTTGGTTGTTACTTTTCAGGAGATTGGGATCCTTGTGTTTTTCTTGTTTCCTATCTGTGTTTAAATAAAGAATTACAAAAAAAAAACCAAAACATCAACGGGCTTAGGAACTGGGAGGTACAGACACCAGCAGCAGTAGCTCTTTAGGAGAAGGCACAGAAGGCTGGGGGCAGTTGTGAAGGAGACAGAATGAAGGGAAAGATAGAGGGGAGCATGAGCCATAAGATGGAAGAATGGAGGGAGTGAAGGAAAGAGATGCAGAGGTGAGTGAGATAATAGAAAGGGAGAATTGGGTGTCTGAGAGAGGGAAACAGATGGTGCAATTGGGGAGAGAGAAGGGGAAGAACATACTGGGCCGAGGAAGCCTCCTGGACTTTTTTTTTTAAGTACAGAGGGGGGAGGGTATTAAAAGAAGTGCTAGATTGGATGTGGGGAGAGAGCTTATAGGGCCAGAAACAGATGACAGAGAGATGATGGCCAGAAACAGGCCAGAGAGATGGTGGGCAATAGTCTGAAGAGAGAAAAGTTGGACCTGGGGTGGTGTGGAGGAAGAGGGAAAGAGATACTTAAAGGGAGAACTGTTGGGAAGAGAAAGGGAGAAATGGTGGACCTGGGGAAGGCAGGCAGGCAGGTGGAAAGATGGGATGGAGGCAGTTGGAAAGAGAAAGGGAGAGAAGTTGGATTTGGGGATGGAAGGGAGGGAGGGAGAAATATTAGGCCTGTGGATAGAAGGCAGAGAGATGCAGCATCTTTTTTTCCCCTCCATTTCATTGTTCAGCATCAAGGGGGGAGTGGGGAAGAAGAAAAACAGAAAAGAGAGGCAGCAAAATGTTGGACCATGGGGATAAAGGAGCAGAGATGGATCCATAGGATGGCAGGAGGGAAGAGAGCTGGGATAAGAGGATGCTAGGAGATGGAAAGAAAAGGACAGGGAATTTTAGCCTGACCAGAGGAGAGATGGAGGGGGATTCTTAAAGTGGTGGGCCAGATGGATGAGGTCAAAAGGGAGATGACAAGATGAGTGACAGAGCAGTGAGTACAGTGGTAGAAATGTGGTAATGGAGAGTAGACAGCAGGAAATAGGAGGCTGGGAAAGGAGTGAGATGGGAAATGGGAGAGTTAGGAACTGAGAGAAGATGGAGAATTAAGAGGAAGCTGAACATTTAAAAAGAAGAAGGGTGAGAAAGAAGGCAAGATTTGAGTGGACAGAGGCAAAAAAGAAGAAGTTAAGAAAGCTGAAAAGGAAAAATCAATACATTGGAGACAGGCATAAGAAGGAAATGGAATAAGAGAAGAGGAGAAAAAAATGGACAGCAGACACTGGAAAGAGAATTAGTTGAAGACAGACAAAAAGCAGAAAGAGAAACTGGGACCAAGATGATGGAAAAACAAAACATCCATACAACAAGGTAGAAAAAAGATTGTTTTATTTTGAATTTATTAACTGGAATATGTTAGCTTTGGGATATGTGCATCACAATTATTTTTGTATTCAGTGGCGTAGTCATATACACCTGATTTGGGGGACGGACTGGAGCCTATAATTAGTGGATGGGCACCAAAGTTTCTTCCTGCCTGAATTCAATTTATAAATACTTGAGCTAGTGGGGATTCCCAAACCCTGCCAACTCGAGACATCTTCCTCCAGTCTTGCAACCCCAAATCTCCAAGTTTTGCAGCCAATGGCAATATCCTCAAGCTGCCACTGCTTTCATGCATGCATGAATGCCAAGGGGGGGGGGGAGGAAGGAGGAAAGGCAGCCACTCTGCAATATTGCTGCCAGCTGCAGAACTTGGGAAGTTGGAGGGGAGGTGGCCGTCAGTTGGTGAGGCTTGGGGATCACTACTAGCTACAGCAAGGGAGATATTCATTTAGAGGGAGCCTAAGCTCAAAGTGGGAGGCCCAAAAAAGCAGTAATATTTATCCTGATTAAACAATTCTCCATGTGCGCTGCTGACAGCTGATTTAGCATCCCTGCTCTGATGAGGCTCACCTCTGAAGACGCTCACCATGGCTGTAATAGAAGTGAATGGGATAACCAGGAGCATGCATCCCTGCTCATCAGAATGGGGATGCAGAAGCCTGTGGCTGCTCTCACTGTCAGCGGTACACGTCAGGGTAAGTATTACTGCTCTTTTGGGTTCCTCTCCACAGTGTCCCTTTAATGAAGGTTTATTATTAGATACGTACATCTTCTATATTAGTGAATGCAAATTTGGGACCTGCTCAACCCTTTTTTTTTGCTCATCGGCTAATGTTAGTGTTTGTGCGGCCCCAGAAAAAAAATTTTCGGCCAATGTGGCCCAGGGAAGCCAAAAGGTTGGACACCCCTGCTGTACAGTTTATTTAGAAGGGAAAGAAACAGGTTGTAATCTATAAGGTCAAAGGCAGAGCCCAGGTCAAAAAGGACTGGATCTAGAAAATTGGATTGCCCGGTGTGAAGAGCTTTGTTTTCATTCAACTTTACAGATTCCCCTGATATTCAGTCGGCTGAAGTAGCCCCCAGTATTTAGTGCCGGGCCATATCCAGACACCAACACTGAATATTAGGGGCCAAATGTGGGTGAGTAGTCTGCCTGAGCTTCTGTGGGCCCCAGCTGAATATCAGGCCAAGACCCACATAATTAAAAAAAATATTTTTAATATGTTATGATCTCCCTCCCAGCCACCTCCCTTCTCTCCTTTGCACCCTCCCCACAGCCTACACCATTTGCACTCCCCCCATCTGCATCACCCCTCACACCAACGCCAACCCCAGTGTTCTAGGTGGCCCCCGTCTGGGCCTACCTTCTAATCCTTGGTGGTCCAGGAGGTCATCAGGGTCAGGAACGCAGCCCTCTCACTCCTGCCTCCAGCAGTTGATCTTACAGAACAGCTGTTGCGACCTCTCCATCTGTTTAAATCACTTTGAATATCAGCCTGATTGTGTTTTCTACAATTTTAGAAACTAAAGGTAGATTCAAATAGGTCTAGAATAGGCCACAACAGTGGTAACTATACTTCTCTGGGGGAGGAGTCTGACTATAGCCTCATTTCAGCAACAGAGAAAAAGTCCTTGACTAAGACTAGTGCAGAGATTATGCAAGCTACCTAACAGGGAATCTGAAGTTAATATAGCAGTTAGGGAATTGCCAGGAAAAGTGGCAGGATTCATGCTAGATAATTTTTCTCTATTGTCACAGGAGATACTGACTTGAAAGCTGACAGACAACTTGCACCTATTGGGCTTTTTATGTGAGAAGTCCAGAAAGGCACCTGTTTTATAAAAACAATATAAGTGCCTATATGTCTTCATAAAATAGGCTCCTGTATCCAGCAGCAAACAAATGTAAATGCATAAATTTATACCTACTGTTATTTTATAAAATACGTGCATGCATCGCAATTCTTCCTAATCTACACCCCTGGAAATGCCTATATATATATATATCAGCCAAAAATAAGAACTGACTGTACTGAAAACTAGTGCACAGAGAGTGGAAAGGATTTATAAAGAATATGCTCAGAAAAGTGAAACTCTGGGGGTAAGAGTTTACCGTCCAGTCATTGCATAATTGATTCAAAAAATCACTCTCTGAGAACTAGTAAAGGTAATAAAAGCTAATTTTAAATCTTGTAATTTCTAAACACAGTCCAGGTTCAAAAAAATTTTGAGATATAAAATATAATAAATCTATTTGGATTTTTGATGATGCACTTATCTTATAAAGATAAACTTGTTATAGGGGTCTCAGGTCTCAACGTGGCCCCGTTTCGTGGTCTGCTTCAGGAGACCCAAAATCAATCTTTAAACATTATACGTTGTGATGCATGAGATGATCATTTGCAGAAGGAATTCAAAATTTATATCCATGAGAAGATCATTTGCAGAAGTGTTTCTGATGCTCCAAACATTTGTTGTACATTTGTACCCCCAGAGTTTCACTTTTCTGAGCATATTCTTTATAAATCCTTTCCACTCTCTGTGCACTAGTTTTCAGTACAGTCAGTTCTTATTTTTGGCTATTATACACACTTTGGCTGACTTTTTGCATAATCTTTCCCTGTGTATACTGTGAACATATATATATATATCTACATTGTGGAAAATTAGGCACATATTTTCTGTGCAAATATTTTACTTTCAAACAACATCTATGCGGTCCAGTAGGTGACACATATGGTGTAAGCCCTTCATACCAAGCGAGGACCTCCTGAATAGTGGCACAGATCAGACCAGAGAGGGATCCCAGACCATATTGAAGTCTCCCCCCCCAATACCATAGGAAGATGAGTTTGAGGGAGCAGTATATTTTGCATACGTTTATAGAAGGAGCTATCATAAGCATTAGGAGCATAAATGCTACCGAACAACAACTTGCACCCTGCTATAAGACTGGTACAGAAAACATAGTGGCCTCCGGGGTCCACCACCACCACCACCATATCAATAGGACTACTCATCCCCTTACGAAATAGTATAGCTGTCCCACATTTCTTCCCATACCCAGATGCTGCTTTACAAGCACCCAATCGACCCTTTTGCAATTTAGCATAGTAACATAGTAGATGACGGAGAACTATTACAATCCCTAGCTAACTTGTCAATTAAAACCGGGCAAATACCAGACAACTGGAGGATAGCGAATGTCATCCCAATCTTCAAAAAGGGATCGAGAGGAGAATCGGGCAACTATAGACCTGTGAGTCTTACGTCGGTTCCTGGGAAGATGATTGAAGCACTAATAAAGGATAGCATAGAGCAACACCTGGAAAATCACGACCTGATGAGAGCTAGCCAACACGGCTTTAGGAAAGGGAAGTCATGTTTGACTAATTTACTTCAATTTTTTGAGGAGGTGAACAAACAAATTGATAGCGGTGAACCGGTGGATATAATATACTTGGACTTCCAGAAAGCGTTCGACAAGGTTCCCCACGCAAGGCTTCTGAAGAAACTACAAAGCCATGGAATAGAAGGAGATATATTAAGATGGATAGGCAAATGGTAAGAAAACAGATTGCAGAGGGTGGGAATAAATGGGAAGTTCTCAGACTGGGAAGAGGTAACGAGCGGTGTACCCCAGGGATCGGTTCTTGGGCCCATCTTGTTCAATATCTTCATAAACGACCTAGAAGATGAAACAACAAGTAATTTAATCAAGTTTGCGGACGACACAAAAGGACAGAGAAGAACTTCAGAGAGATTTGAACCAGCTAGAGAAATGGGCAGAAAAGTGGCAGATGAAGTTTAACATAGAAAAATGCAAAGTGATGCACCTGGGTAAGAAAAACAAGGAACATGAATATAAAATGTTAGGTGTGACACTGGGCAAGACCGAACAAGAAAGGGACCTGGGGGTACTGATAGACAGGACCCTGAAGCCGTCGGCTCAATGCGCAGCGGCAGCAAAGAAAGCAAACAGGATGTTGGGCATGATTAAGAAGGGAATCACAAGTAGATCGGCGGACATCATAATGCCGCTTTACAGAGCAATGGTCAGACCACACTTGGAGTACTGTGTTCAACACTGGTCTCCCTACCTAAAGAAGGATATAACCCTACTGGAGAGGGTGCAGAGGCGAGCCACGAAGCTAGTTAAAGGTATCGAGAATTTGAGCTACAAAGAACGCCTCGGAAAACTGGGATTGTTCACCATCGAGAAGAGAAGACTGCGAGGAGACATGATAGAGACTTTTAAAATACTAAAAGGATTTGACAAAATAGAGCAAGAAACATCGTTATTCACATTGTCAAATGTGACTCGGACAAGAGGTCATGGACTGAAACTGAGGGGCACCAGGCCCAGGACAAATATTAGGAAGTTCTGTTTCGCACAACGAGTGGTGGATGCTTGGAACGCTCTCCCTGAGGAGGTCGTGATGGAGACCAGCATTCAGGGATTCAAGAGCAAGTTGGATGCACACCTTCTTGCAAATCACATTGGGGGATACGAGTAAACAAGGTTTCTCAGCAGGGAACACCTGGCTTGGCCTCCGCGGGTGCGGGTCGCCGGACTGGATGGACCTAGAGTCTGATCCGGCGAAGCCATTTCTTATGTTCTTATGTCGGCATATAAAGACACGAATGGTCCATCTAGTCTGCCCAACCTAATTTAATCTAAAAACTTGTTTTTTCTTCTTCTTCTCAGCTATTTCTGGGCAAGAATCCAAAGCTTTGCCCGGTACTGTTCTTAGGTTCCAACTACTGAAGTCTCCCATCAAAGCTCACTCCAGTCCATCTACACAAAGGTCTTAAACTCAAATCCTTTGCAGAGCCACATTTTGGATTTGTAGATACTTGGAGGGCCTCAGAAAAAATAATTAATGTCTTGTTAAAGAAATGACAATTTTGCATGAGGTAAAACTCTTTATAGTTTATAAATCTTTCATTTTGGCTAAGTCTTAATAATAATATTGTAATTTATAGCTAAAGAGACATATGATCAAGAAACTGTTTTATTTTTGTGATTATGATAAACATACCGAGGGCCTCAAAATAGTACCTGGCGGGCCACGAGTTTCAGACCACTGATCTACATCCTCCCAGCCATTGAAGCCTTCCCCAGTCCTTCCTCCACAAAACGGCCATATACAGACACAGACTATGCAAGTCTACTCAGTACTGGCCTTAGTTCTTCAATATTTACTATTATTTTCTGATTCTAGATACTCTATGTTCATCCCACGCTTTTTTGAACTCCATCACTGTTTTCATCTCCACTACCTCTCTCGGGAGCGCATTCCAGGCATCCACCACCCTCTTCGTAAAGAAGAATTTCCTTACATTGCTCTTAAGTCTATCACCCCTCAACCTCAAATTATGCCCTCTGGTTTTACCATTTTCCTTTCTCTGGAAAAGATTTTGTTCTACGTTAATACCTTTCAAGTATTTGAACGTCTGAATCATATCTCCCCTGTCCCTCCTTTCCTCTAAGGCAATGGTAGGGAACTCTGGTCCTCCAGAGCCGTATTCCAGTCGGGTTTTCAGGATTTCCTCAATGAATATGCATTGAAAGCAGTGCATGCAAATAGATCTCATGCATATTCATTGAGGAAATCCTGAAAACCCGACTGGAATATGGCTCTCAAGGATCGGAGTTCCCTACCCCTGCTCTAAGGTATACACATTCAGGACTTCCAGTCTCTCTTCATAGGTCTTTTGGCGCAAACCTCCTATCATTTTCGTCGCCCTCCTCTGGACCACTTCAAGCCTTTTTGTGTCCTTCGCCAGATACAGTCTCCAAAACTGAACACAATCCTCCAAATGGGGCCTCACCTGTACAGGGGCATCAACACCTTTGTTGTTCTACTGGTTACGCCTCTCTTTATACAGCCCTGCATCCTTCTGGCCTTGTCACACTGTTTTTTGCCTTTAGATCTTCGGATACTATCACCTAAAGGTCCTTCTCCCCCCTCCATGCATATCAGCCTCTCACCTCACAGCATATACAGCTCCTTCCAATTATTAATCCCCAAATGCATTACTCTGCATTTCTTTGCATTGAATGTTAGCTGCCAGATATTAGACTATTCCTCTAACTTTTGTAGATCCTTTTTCATGTTTTCCATTCCCTCCTTGGTGTCTACTCTGTTACAAATCTTGGTAAACGCAAAAAGGCAAACTTTTCCTTCTAACCCTTCAGCAATGTCACTCACAAACATATTGAACAGGATCGGCCCCAGCACCGAATCCTGAGGGACTCCACTACTCACATTTCTTTCCTCTGAGCTACTTCCATTATCCACCACCCTCTAGCATCTGCCCGTCAACCAGTTTCTAATCCAGTTCTCCATCTTGGGTCCTAACTTCAGCCCTTCAAGTTTGTTCAAGAGCCTCCTATGAGGAACTGTGTCAGAGGCTTTGCTGAAATCTAAGTAAATGACATCTAGCATATGTCCTCGATCCAGCTCTCGAGTCACCCAATCAAAAAATTAAATCAGGTTCGTTTGACAAGATCTACCTTTAGTATGGCCATGTTGCCTCGGATCCTGTAATCCATTAGATTCTAGGAAGTTCACTAATCTTTCTTTCAGCAACACTATTTTTCCAACAACCGAAGTGAGGCTTACCAGCCTGTAGTTTCCCGCTTCATCCCTGTGACCACTTTTGTGAATAGGGGCCACATCCACTCTTCTCCAATCCCCAGGAACCACTCCTGTCTCCTGAGATTTGTTGAACGGGTGTTTAATAGGACCCGCCAGAACCTCTCTGAGCTCCCTCAGTATCCTGGGATGGATCCCATCCAGTCCCATCGCTTTCTCCACCTTCAGTTGTTCAAGTTGTTCATAAACACTTTTCCTCCGTGGACGGCGCAGAATCTACTCCGTTTTCCCATGTAACTTTGCCAGACAATCTCAGTCCTTCTCCAGGATTTTCTTCCGTGCACACAGAGCAGAAGTATTTGTTTAGCACGTTTGCTTTTTCCTCATCACTCTCCACATATCGGTTCAAAATATCTTTTAGTTTCGCAATCAATTCCATTTTTCATCTTCCTCCTTTCACTGATATATCTGAAAAAAAAATTTATCTCCTTTTTTTACATTTTTAGCCATTTGCCCTTCCGTCTGCGCATTCGCCAGACTTATCTCCCTCTTGGCTTCTTTCAGTTTCACCCGGTAGTCCTTTCTATACCCATCTTCATGGATTTTGTAATATTTCAGAAATGCCAACTCTTTTGCCTTTATTTTCTCCGCCACTAGTTTGGAGAACCATATTGGTTTACTTTTTCTCTTGTTTTTATTTATTTTCTTCACATAAAGTTCCATAGCTATTTTTATAGCTCCTTCCAGCTTAGACCATTGTTTTTCCACTTCTCTTATGTCCTCCCATCCTAACAGCTCTTTCTTCAGGCACTCTCCTATTTTATTAAAATCTGTACGTTTGAAATCTAGGACTTTTAGTATTGTGCGGCCGCCCTCCACTTTAGCCGTTATATCAAACCAAACCGTTTGATGATCGCTATTTCCCAGGTGAGCACCCACTCATATATTAGATATACTCTCTCCAATTGTGAGGACTAGATCCAATATCGCTTTTTCCCTCGTGGGTTCGGTTACCATTTGTCTGAGCAGAGATTCTTGAAAGGCTTCCACAATCTCCCTACTTCTTTCTGATTCCGCAGACGGAACTTTCCAGGCCGCATCCGGGAGGTTGAAATCTCCCAACAGCAGCACCTCCTCTTTCTTTCCAAACTTTCGAGATCATTAAGATGCGTCTCCTGCAGCATCACTATATCTGCCTTCAACTTTTGCAAGTTCTGCAATATCATTGTGCATTTCACTGGGGAGTTAATACCCCCCACATTCCATGTCATAACACAAACCATTATAGATGAGAGAATTTAGGATAAGGGAAATAGCTAGTTAGCCATTATTAAAGTACTGTGATTTTAGTTTCACTTCTAGCTGAGGTCCATATGTGCAGAGGCTATTTTGCATGGAGATAAAATATGTTTTTTTTTTTAAATTACTGTGTATATATATATATATATTCTGGCTTGGATGCTATTTGGGTGTTTCTAAAGAATTTCCAGGCTCTGTTGGGTAAGAGGAAGATACAGTGTTTCAATCAAACTTGTTTGCAAAAGATAGATTCTGAGAGAATGGAACATGTAATGATTGTTTTCAAGTACAAGAACTTATCCCAGGACAAGCAGGCAGCATATTCTCTACATGTGGGTGACGTCATCCACGGAGCCCCGTCGCGGACAGCTTTTCAAGCAAACTTGATTGAAGATCTCAAAGTTTGCTAGTGCTGCACCACGCATGCGTGTGCCTTCCCGCTCCACTTTAGAGCGCGTCTCCTCCTCGTGGTCTTCAGTTCTTAGTTTTCCGCGGAGCCAGAAAGCCCTGTCTCTATTCTCTGCGTTCTAAGTGCCTTTCTTGCACCGCGGCTTCTTTATTTTCACTTCAGGAGTCGCTGTGCAGTGTTTTGTACTTTTTTTCTCCACTCGTGTAATTTTTTCTTTTTTGACTTTAGTGACCGGGGGATCCTGGTTTGCCTTGGCCGCCTGACCTCGCGCGGCCGTGGCCTTTCTTTTACCTTATGTCCCGGCCTCTTACCGGGTTTAAGAAGTGCACGCAATGCAGTCGGATAATTTCCATCACAGACCCGCACCGCTGGTGTATCTTGTGGCTGGGTGCTGATCACCCTACGGACTCTTGCCCTCGTTGCGCTACCCTTCAGCCTCGGGCTCTTCGGCGGTATTGGGCCAGGATTGTGGAGCTCTTCGCCATGGAGGCTGACCTCACTTCAGCCCCGGTCTCAGCCTCGACCTCGGTCTCGACGTCGGCCTCAAAGAACTCGGTCCCCAGCAAGTCTCCCTCGACCTCGAAGGCCTCGGCGACCCCGGCCTCGAAGACCTCGGTGTCGGGTAAGTCTCCTCTTCCTCCTTCAGGTTCAGTTCAGTTGCAGAAGAAGCCACCCTCGGAGTCTCTGGCCCTTCAGGCAGTGAGTGTAGTCCCGCCGGCCTCAACGAGACCACCTTCTAAGACCTCTAAGCGTGCCTCCACCTTACGGGAATACTCTTCCTCGATGTCGCCCTCGGTGGAGTGCACAGCTGCACCTGTCGGTTCCAACTTGGTCTCGGTACCCATGTTTGAGGATATGCTGAAGGCGATCATCTCCTCGCAGCTCTCCTCGGCTTTGGCCCAGCTTGCCCCGACCTCGACCTCACTCATTGTGGACCAGCCTGAGCGTCGCCCCGAGGTTTCTCGAGGCAAGGTGCGTCGGTCTCAGTGCATGTCCCCAACTGATTCCTCTCCTCTTCCTTCAAGGCATGCTTCTCCCGCTGCCCGACCTCGGTCGCGGCCTACGAAGAAGTCCAGGGATTCTTCCCCGAGGCGGGGTAGGTCACCGGGCCCTCGCACTACGGGGTCCCTCAAGCCCTCGGACCTGACTTTGTCCGACCCGAGTCTGCAGCGGTCTCCCGTGCAGTCTCAGGTTTTGCACCGTGAGGCCCCGGTGTGTGTGTGTGGGGGGGTTTCTGCCTCTTTTTCCCGATGTCTTCGTCTCGGGGCTCTCCGGGGCAACTTTATCGGGCCTTGGTGCATCGGACCCCTGAATTGCAGCAACGGGGTTCCGTGGATGACGTCTCCCACATGTAGAGAATATCTGCCTGCTGTCCCTAGATAACACCAGTTACGGTAAGTAACTGTGCTTAGTCAGCTTATAATATTAGTAGGAAAATGATATTACAATGTAATGAAGTTTATATTGGGAAATAATTTGAGAAATATAAGAACAGATACTACACTTGATCTTAGCCAAAAGGCCGAGAAGCGATTTTTGCCCTTGATTGTAATTTTTCAGAACATATAGTCTTCACATGCACTAACATCAGTGTGCTTTTTTATTCTGGATTGTGCATCAGGCTGGTATATTGTCCACAGTGTAACCAGTGTCTGGACTCCTTTGCATCATCTAATATAATAAAATGGTAGGACGCGCATGCGCACTAAAAAATCGTGTTCCCTGATCCCGCCGCGGAAACACGATTGCGCATGCGCGGGTTTTACGTCACCGAACTCTGTTCCTCTCCACCATGCCACGCCAGCCACGTCCGCCGCCAGCCTCGAGCTCCTGGGGGCCGGCGGCGCGAGCCACCCGGCCGGTGCTGAGGCCCCGCTTCCGCCCTACACGGCGACGCCAGACGCCGCTCGGCCGCTGCTGAGGCCCCGCCTCCCGCTTCCGCCCTACACGGCGACGCCAGACCCGGCCCTACAAAATGCTGAGGCCCGTCTTCCGCTTCCGACCTACACGGCGACGCCAGACCCGGCACCACTAAACGGCCCTCACATCCGCGAACAGGGTTGCCATGGAAACAGAGGGGATCAGGAGCTAAACATAGATTAAAAAAAACAAACAAACAGTGCACAAGGACAGAGACACACAGACACTCACAGAAGGACAGGGGGCTAAAGAGACAGATTGAAAAAAAATAACAAAACACTAAGGAGAAAGAGAGACACAGGTAAGGAGTGCTGCTGGGCAGGGGGAGCAGTTAAACATACCATACTTGTCTGATTTGGGAGCCATTTTGGAGGGACCTTACACCATTTACGAGAAGTTGCTTCTTGAATACGTGATTCATCTTTTGTTCAGTTGTATTTTGTGCCTCTCTTGGGTTGGGTTGGTAGAGAAGGGGTTAGGGGGGAAGGGGAAGGGGGTGGAGGTGAGGTAGGAGGTTTGTTTCTTGTGCTCTTATATTAAGAAAATGGCTGTATTCTGCTGTTGTTGTTATTTTTTGTACTTTGTTCTAATAAATACATTTAAATATAACTTAAAAAAAAATACCATACTTGTTGAGAAGTCCCTTTTAAACTGGCTATTACAGAATGACACGGGGAAAAAAATTATCACCGTTCCCGCAAGCTTGTCTCTGCCCCGTCCCCGTAAGCTAAGTCCCCATCCCTGCTCCGTCCCCGCAAGCTCAGTCCCCGTCCCGCAAACTGTCAGATCCCATCCACATAAGCCTCGAATAGTTATGATTTTATACTGAACTTATTTTATTAAAATATAAAAAGAGACAATATTCTGTAAAATTGTCATTTTATAAACACAAATAATACAGAGCAAGGATCAACAAAATCCCTGTCTCCCCTTCTTCCCCTCCCTTTACAAGTATCCCCTCCACTATTGTGAAAACTGAACAAAACAAATCACTACAGAATGCTACATAGAAAAATCAAGCTAACAGAATACTTCAGTCACACATGGCAGGAATAGTGTTAGGGGAGTGCAACTAGGGCAATTGTCCCCTGGTCAGCGAGAGTGATCCCTAAGCCAGCTGGAAGCTAAAGAAGCACAGCCTGGGCTTTGCAGTCCCCAGTTATGTCTAATGTCACAAAATATAAAATAAATTTATTGTTTTCTACCTTTTGTTGTCTGGTAATTTTATTCTTCAAATCATATTGGTCTCGGGCTTTGGTTTTGGATTCCTTCTGTCTTCATCGTGGCATGGCTGGCTCCTGAAGATAAAATAGGCACAAGAGACCGACTGAAACTGCAACTAAAACTTATTACCTGGGTTTTGACTTCGGCCAAAACCCAGGTAATAAGTTTTAGTTGAAGTTTTAGTCGGTCTCTACTATGCATGTCATCCACCTGAGATGGTTGTAGAAGTTCATGCAAACAACTTGCTTTGTGGTACCAGACTCTCACAATCTTAAAGGCTGTGATAGTCCAGATTTAACACATTACTTGATTTATCATTGTGTAAATGGAGTATTCCAGTGGAAGAGTATTGAAATCCACATGGCCTCTTACAGGCATGGTTAGTCCTGTGTAACTCCAATTCTTTCTTGAATTAATAGCGCAAGAGTGATGTCTCATTCTTGCTTTCTTCTGGTTGGGATGATTATAGTGGGAACCCCTGCATCTGAATTTCTACTCATTAAACATTCTAACTAATGCACTTCCAGTAAGAAAGCATTTGCTAGACTAGTTCTGGTCATTTTTGTGCATCTAAGAAAAATCTAATTTGTTTAGGCATAAGAATATAAATTTCATATAGTGAAACTTAAAACATTAGCAGGGATGTTGAACTGAGAAAGCTACTAAGGGCTCCTTTTACTAAGCTGCGATAGCGGTTTTAGCAGGTGCTGAATTGCCGCACATGCTAGACCCTAATGCCAGCATTAGTTCTAGCCATGTAGTGCAGGTTTAGCATGTGCTAAAATTCTGCGTGCGCTAAAAGCGCTATCGCAGCTTAGTAAAAGGAGCCCCAAGTTTCTCCTTTCCAGCATTGCCTCTGCAAGGAAATGATCTTCAGGCTCAAAAATAAAATTAACTTCTGTGAAAAAAATAAGCACACAACCATATTCATATCTTGATCCAAGACCGATGAGACCATCTTTGAAAAAATGAGTAATGACATTTTAAAAGGTACTTGAGCTCCAGAAATAATTATTTTAAGCTTTGTGTTCTGTTTGGCCAGAGTATACTTTTAAAATAACATTTGCAGCTATACTAGCAGAAGAAGTACCCTGAAAAAAAATATGAAGGGGAAAAAAACTGCACGTCATTTAAAAAGTCCTAGAGGAAGAACTTTTTTGTTTACTATTATTTTTTTTTTTTATAAATTCTTTATTCATTTTCAAATTTACAATAAGTGTAACAATATATCCAAACAAATTAACAATAAATATAACACTTAATAATCATCAATGGTACAAATAATATGCTCTTATCTCCCACCCTTCCCACCCTTTCTTATCATATAATCAATACCTTATACAATATGTAACAATAAATTTACCTACCCTCCCCCTCACAATCAAACTTGTAAATTTAAGAGAAAAAATAAAATAAAATGTCATCTAATCGGTACAATACTTTGTAAATGGCTCCCACATATCCTGAAATTTCCTGAAAAAAACGCGCTGTATTGCAATAAATCTTTCCATTTTATAAACATGACATAAGGAATTTCATCAGAAATTATAATTTAATCTACTCCAATTTTTCCAATTATATGTAATTTGTTGAATGGCAACCCCAGTCATTATAAGTAATAATTTGTTATTATTTGTAGAAATCTGACTTTTTGCTCTCATTGCCATTCCAAATAGCACAGTATCATATGATAATGCCACTGGGTTATCTAATAAACAATTAATTTGGTCCCAGATTGATTTCCAGAAATTCATAATAAATGGACAATAGAATAATAAATGATCTAAAGTCCCTGCTTCGAGATGACAGTGCCAACATTTATTAGACTTAGAGCTATCAAATTTTTGTAATCGAACAGGGGTCCATAATGCTCTATGTAACAGAAAAAACCAAGATTGTCTCATAGATGCCGACACTGTACATCTCATCCTCCAAATCCAAATTCGTGGCCATTGAGACGCAGTAATTTGGTGCTTAATCTCAATACTCCAAATGTCTCTCAGACCAGTGTTTAGTTCCTTTTTAATAAATCCAGTCAGCAATTTATACCACTGGGCAGCCTGGTGACCCAAGAAGTCCGCCTGAAAGCATAAGAACTCCATACTAAAATGATTACTAAGGTTTTTCCATTCAGGGAACCCCGCCTGAATGGCTTTCTTCAGTTGCAACCATCTAAAACATTCTGATTTATTAAGACCATATTTATGTTGCAACTGTGAAAATTCAAGCATTTTACCATTAGAGATAACATCATCTAATAAACGTATTCCTGCTATCATCCAATGCTTCCAGGCGAGTCTTTCTCTGCCAATTTGAATCTTGGAGTTCAGCCATATAGATAGATTTGTGAATTGGAATTGTTGTTAAATTGCTTACATAATGCAATGTTTTCCATGTATCAGCTAATATTCTGTTATCTTTACTGTAACTAAGCATTTTGATACTGAGCACATGACAAAGGCGCAAAGGAGATATGAGTTGCCATCCAAGCCACAACCAATCTGGGAGTTTTTCCATGAGCTCTGGCGCAAAATATAGGCTTGATGATACCTATAAAAATTGGGAAAATTTACCCCTCCCTCTGAAATTGGCCTTTGTAAAGATACCAAGGCTACTCTGGGAGTTTTACCCAGCCAAATAAATTTTATGAGAATACTATTTAATTTTTTATAAAAGGACCCTTGAAAATAAACCGGCAACATACCCATCTGATAACAAACCACAGGCAAGATCATCATCTTAATAGTTTGGACTCTCCCCCACCATGAAAGATGTAAAGGATTCCATTGCTCACACATTTCTGTGACCTATGTGTTTACTATTCTTATGATGTGTTTGTGTTTGGCTACAAACAGGTGCACTCTGGTTCCCCCTGGTGGTTGGATGTAATTCAGCAAGCAATACAGTACGCCATTGATGAGGAGCTAGTCTCACGTGTTCAGAATGAGATCTCACCTCGCTACAAGCAGCAGACAAATAAACTTTCCATGGCAGAGAAGTAAGACAGCTGCAGCTAAATGGCATCATCGTCATCATCACATATAAATGGACTGCTTCAGGCATTATTACTAGATTAAAATGAAATTACAATGCAGTCTCGATTATCCAACCTTCACATATCCAACAGACATCCCTCCACCCCACACTGATGTTATCACGTCGCCGTTAAGAAGCAAGCGGCTTCTCTTGTTTTCTGAATTCACATGCTGCAAGGAAGCCATGTTTTTAAGCTGAGATCATGCTTTTTCAGTATATGTAGCAATGTTTGCACCTGGGCCCCTCCTTTTGCAGTGAGGGAACCATTTTTGATCTGAGACCATGCTTGTCTGCAAGGAAGTCATGCTTTGCAGCTATACTACTTCATATATCCCTCATCACCGTTAAGATACCTTATGCCTCTTTATGTGTAAAGTACACTTCTCCCTCCGTATTCGCAGTTTCAGCATTCGTGGTTTCGATTATTCACAGTTTTTAGCTTGCTGGCTCCTCCCCCCCAAATTATATCAGCTTGCATAGAAGAATTGCTGATTCTAAGCGTTTACAGAGAAAATAGCTGATTCCCAGCACTTTCTTCATCGTGTTTTGCCTCTCCTTCTGGAACAGGCCAGGTCTCCCACCATATTATTCGCAGTTTCACCATATTCACGATGGTTTTTAATAGAAAACAGCGAATAGCATATGAAAAAGTTATTCGTGGTTTTTCTATATTTGCTGTTCTGTTAATCCCCTATCACAGCAAATACGGAGGGAAAAGTATATGTTTTCCATGCATTTTTAATAATAATAACTTTATTTTTGTATACCGCAAATACCACAAAATAGTTCAGAGCGGTTCACAATGCAAGAGACTGTACATATACAGCGAAGATACAGAGAATCAATTATCACAATGTCAGGGACGAAGCAGTTCAGAGCGGTTCACAATGCAATAGACTATGTATATACAGCGAAGATAAAGAGATTCAATTGTGACGATGCGGTTCACAATGCAATAGACTATACATATACAGCGAAGATGAGGATTGAGGGATCGGGAAGGGGGAGACTGGGGAAGGAAGAGAGGTGGTTAAAGTTTGGGGGGATTGGTCGGAAGGGCAGGGGTTAGAAAAATTTATCAAAGAGGTAAGATTTGAGCGATTTTCTGAAGGATTGGTAGGATGGGGCAGATGAGATGAGGGAGGTCAGGCAGTCATTCCATCTGCCAGCTTGGGAAGATAGAGTTCTGTCAAGGAATTTCCTGTAGATGCATCCCTTTGGAGATGGGTAGGCAAACAGATAGATATTGCATGTGCGGTTGGTACCTGGGAACGCTAAGTGGTGTGATAGGTATATCGCGGATGAGCCAGTTAAGGTTTTGAAGCAGAGGCAGGCGAATTTGAAGATGACCCTGGCTTCTATTGGTAGCCAGTGGAGTTTTCTGTAGAAAGAGCTAATATGATCAGACTTTTTGAGGCCAAAGATGAGGCAGACGGCGGTGTTTTGAATGAGTCTTAGATGTTTAAAGGTTTTCTTGTAGGAGCCCAAGTATATGATGTTGCAGTAGTCCAAGGTGCTTAAGACTAGGGATTGGACCAGCAATCTGAAGGAGGGGAAGTCGAAGTAGTGTTTGATGGTACGGAGTTTCCAGAGGGTGTGAAAGCATTTTTTTACCTGGGCTTTGGTGTGGTCTTCGAAAGTTAGGCAGCGGTCTAGGATGACTCCAAGAATTTTGATGGTGGGATTGATTGGGTAAGTAGCGCCGTTGAGTTGCAGGGTGGTGGTCGTTAATTTGTGGTTGGGACTTGCAAGGAAGAATTTAGTTTTTTTATAACCATTGTTTTCCATATTATCCAACAATGGGTCAATTCCATTAAATGTCAAATAATTGAGATAGTATTGTACATAATAAAGTTAGTTGATTACTTATTAATATATAAATATAATAAGTGAAAAGTGATCAAATATAGTGCTGTCACTCACAATTGATATTGCTTAGATGATTTTCATATATGTTGCTACACTTGTCACATAGCTAATGCAGCAAATGGAGCCAAATTCACTTATCTTTGGAAGAATGGCTCACTATAGTCAAGAAGACTATTCATTGGGTGTGATAAAAAAAACATTCACCAGGGATTGGCAGAGGAGGTAGGAGGACAGGGCAGGGAGGGGGGACAGTGTGCAGAGCCTGGGAGGGCGGGGGCTGGATACAGAGTCTGACGGGGAGGGAGGGAGGGAGGAAGGGGGCTGAGTGAAATGCCTGACAAGGGTTGGGAGGGAAGGGGGCTGGGTGCAATGCCTGATAGGGAAGGGAAGGGGGCTGGGTGCAGAGCCTGACAGGGAGGGAAGAGGGCTGGATGCAGAGCCTGATGAGGGAGGGAGGGAAGAGGACTGGGTGCTACACATGACAGGGGAGGGAAGTAAGGGGGCTAGATGCAGTGCCTGACAGGGAGGGAGGGAAGGGGACTGGATGCAGAGCCTGACAGGGCAGGGCACTTGATTATTAATCTGCCTGACATATTCGAGTCAACCATTTTTCCTCCTTTTGAGGGAGAAAATGGGGGTCTCAACTTATATTTGAGTATATACGGTACTTTTGTTTCTGCTTTAGCTGCATCCCAGAATAGTACCCCAGCTGGTAGGTTTCCTTACACTTATTTTTGAAGTTATTTTTAAAGTCATTGAATTATAATAATTGTTTGTGTAATCAGCTATGAAGTATTGAAAGTATATGTAAAATGTTTAAAAGACTAGGGGGTCCTTTTACTAAGATGCTCTAGCCGATAAAGGCACATGCTGAATGCTAACATGTCCATTATATTCTATGGATGTGTTACCGTTTAGTGCACTAAATCAGCTAGCGGGCCTTAGTAAAAGAGAGGGTAGGTGAATTGAGATGTTTGTTGCTGTTTATTGCTTAGAGTAATTTATCACAAGTGCTCTCCCAAAGACACTGTGCAAGCAAAACACAGTTGCTTTGTATATGGATTAAGAATAGTATGACCTTTGTTTACCCATTTTCACTTTATGGACACTGGATCACTGAAGTCACTCAGCAAGCAGCAAGTTTTTCATGGCATTTGATAGGCTCACTATAGGCAAGAAAACTTTCTTCTAAAGATGTTATAAAAATTCTTTATGGTATTGCACATTGAAGAAGTGATTTTGGCTCCTTTGGCGGCTTTAGTCATGTGACAAGTGCAGTGATGCATATGGAAGTGGAAGTCATCTAAGCAAAATTATTTTGTGACTGACAACACTGCATCTGAGCACTTTTCACTTATTATATTTATATATTAATAAGTAATCAACTAACTTTATTAAGTAATTTGATTTTGATCACATCAGTTAGTTGCTTTTCAATAGTTTTTCTCATTGTATACTTTTTATATTATTTCTTGATACCAGCAAATGAAGTCTGAATTCATTATCAGTTTCTTTCGTCAAAACATTCAGGCCATATTCTACATCATTTTTTAAAAAAAATTTTTTCAATTACATACAAAGCATTAAACTTTGACAGAAAAACAAGAAACAATTAACCATTGGCCCTTAAATTTAAAACAAGGGCGTGCAAAGTAAGCCTTTTCAGATGTGGAAAGCGGGAGGAAGGTGGGGCTGGGGAGTTCAGGACAGGATACCTGAGGGGGGGTTGCTCTTGTCCCAGCTTCACCGCTGACCATAATTTTCTATACTTGAATATACTGTAAACCCTTGGTTTATACTCGATTCAACCTTTTTTCCCCCTTTTTTGGAAGAAAAGAAAAAAGGTTACATTGGTTTATATTCAGATCAGTTTAAATTTGAGTATATACGGTAAATAAAAAGCATTTTCAATTTTAATTTATGAGGTCCTGCAGCCAGCCACGAGTCACGCTATCACAAAATATTTTAAGGGGGAAAATGAAAAGAAATGAACTTTCATCCTTATTTTTTTATCTGTAAGCTCACCATTCGTTCTTTTTTTTGTTTTGTAAATTTGTCGCCTAAGACTGTATTAAGCAAAGATTTTCTAGTTACCAATAGAGCAATTATTTACAGATCCATTTAAATTTAGGTGACCTAAATGCTAGCATTCTAGTCATTTACACATAAATGAGCAATTTCAAGATAAGCAGTACAGTATTCTGTATGAGATAAAATTCAATGGTATGTACATTTGGAGGTGGATGTTCATATTGGTGAAACACACATTTATACATGTAGTTTATAGAATGCACATTTTTTAACAATGTAGGTTTGAGCATTTGTATGGTTGATATAGGTGTTCATGCCCAAAATATAGACCTGTATTTTGGCCTGTTATGCTTGAATAGGCTTCATATAGACCTGTTCTTGGCGCCTGAAAATAGGCATCATTTTATGAAATTATTATTCTCTTGGCAACAGCCTTCTGGAATGAGTTCCTCTCATGATTGGTAATCTTTCTTATTTCAAGGTTTCGTGACTGCAGAGGCCTTCAGTACTTGCTAACAACACAGATGGAAGAGATAAAGAAATTCCAGAAACTTGTGAGGGAAGCTGTAAAGAAACTTGAAGGTCCTCCAGCCCAAGAGGTCATCCAGGCAGCCACCATCTGCCATCTTCGGCCTGTCAGGCTTCCTCTCAATAAGTATGTTGAAGACCAGACTGTCAAGATATTGTTGGGGAGAGAGCAGTGTGGTATTCTGTTCCTTCATGCGTAAAATCATCCATTCTGTGTTGCTCTCTAGACTGGTACAGTTTTTTACTGATGGGTAATATCTCATTGTGACCATCAGGTGGAGACTGAGATCAAAACTTTGGTTGTAGCTGAGGCTCCCCCTCCAAACCCAGTCTTTCTCAGTCTCCAAGTAGGTGAGATAGGAAAAAATTTAAGGCTCCCCTTGTTAGAGCTGTTGGATTTTGTTTAGGACTCCTGGTCCCCTTTCTGGTTCCGGATGGAGCTTGGACGGGTCCTGTTTAGGGATCTGTCGGACCTTGGGGGTGTCAAACCCAGCGGATCTCGTGCTGGGTCCCTCCCCCCCTTTCTCCATCTCCCTAAGTTTTTGTAGAGGTGCCTCAGCTGGCAGCCTGGCCACCAATACCGGTCAGGCTTCCAGCTCAGAGAGAGCCAGTAGAGTCTGTTCTGGAAAAAAAAAATATATCCTGAGGTTGTGCTGGTCTAAAAGGTACTTTCCCTTTAAATTTACTGTATTTTAATGTATTTTTCTGCTAACCGGCACTTTTTTTTTAATATGTAAATATTTATGGACCTTTTTTTATTTTTATATTCTTTATTCATTTTTAAAACTTCAATTGTGCACAAAATATGATGCATTTACATAAATTAATATCATTACAGCACAATATACTTAATAGAATAAAGATAAAACTTATTTTCTCCCACCCATTTTCAATTTACAAATATCTCATAAAATACTTGTAATCAACCCTTCTATATTTCTTAACACATGCCAAAACATATACCCCTCCCCCCTCCCTGGATGTGCATGTTTTCCCCCAAATTATACAAATAAATAAGTCTTTACAATATTTAGTTAATGGTTCCCAAACTTCCATAAATTTTTTATAATAACTCTTCTGAATGGCTATAAACTTTTCCATTTTAAAAATATAACATAGGGATTCCCACCAGAATGAATAATTTAATCTATCCCAATTTTTCCAATTCTTTAAAATAAGCTGCATGGCAACTCCTGTCATTATAAACAAAAGTTTGTTATTTTTTGTCGAAATTTGACTTTTTGCCCTCATAAATGTTCCAAATAAAATTGTATCATACGATAGTGCCACTGGATTTTCTAATAAATTATTAACCTGATCCCAAATCGATCTCCAGAATTTTAGTATCAAAGGACAATAGTATAGTAAATGATCTAACATCTCAACTTCCAGATGACAATGCCAACATCTATTAAATTTAGAACTATCTACTCTATGCAAACGAAATGGGGTCCAAAATACTCTGTAATAAGAAAAATCAATGCTCCAAATATCACGCAGACCAGTTTTTGCTTTCTTATTCAAAAATCCAGATATTAATTTATACTACTGAGCGGCTTGGTGACCCAGGAAGCCTACATAAGACCGGCAAGCTATTTTGAACCTCCAAATTTTACCATTCAGGGAGCCCTTCCTGAATGGCCTTTTTCAACTGCAACCATCTATAATTTTGTGTTTTATTAAGACCAAATTTGCATTGCGATAGTGAAAAATCAAGCAGCTTACCACCAGAAATAACATCATCTAAAATGTGTATGCCTCCAATCATCCATTATTTCCAGATGACCTTAAATCCGCCAATTTTAATCTTGGAGTTCAGCCATATAGTCTGAGACGTAGATTTATTTATAGGAATAGGTGTTAAATTATTTACAAATTTTATAGTTTCCCAAGTATCTACTAAAATTCTATTGTCCTTATATAATCTAGGCATCTTAATACTCATAACATAACATAATCTCAGTGGCGACAGGAGTTTCCATTAGAGAATGACACGAGGAAAAAATCTGTCCCCGTCACTGCCCCGTCCCCAGCCCACCATCCTCTTTACCGCCCCGTCACCGCCGTTCCCTTTACTGCCCCTTCACCGTCACCACCCCGTCACTGTCACTGCCATCCCATTCACCACACCGTCACCGTCCACCACGTGTTCGAAACTCGAAAGCAGTGTCTGTCCTCTATGAACTGCTGCAAGACTGCTGAACTTGCTGCAGAGGAGGAATCCAGCATGAAATACAGATAATGTGTTCAGTAACCCATAGGAATGGATACACTAGTAGATTAAAAAAAAAAAGATCCAGCTCCGTGCTGCAAGAGCAGCTCAACCGGACTCCGACCGGAGCAAAGAATGACCCCCCCCCCCCCCCACTGGGAACCTTGGGCAGGCAAGCAGAAGGAAAGTGTGGGGACGCGGCTCACCTTACCTCTTAGAACTAGTTCTAGCTCCGACAAAGTTTCAGCTCCGAGTCCGCAGTTACTCCAGTCCAGGCAGCGACCTATCCTCCTGCTCGCAGCTCCGAAATGTTCCCAATTGCTATTGCTGCGCCACTACAACCCATTAAATGGGGTTTTCAAATCATGTGTGGCAGTAGAAATTGGTCCCCTCACTGCTTGAGCAGGAAGAAGTGACCAATCAGGAGCCAGTACATTAAAGTGGGCGGAGTCAATGTGGCAACGACACAAGTCGGCAATGGAGAGTTGGAGACAGCATGGCCGTCAAAGAAACTTGAAGATCAGTCACGGTAAATCGTGGTCACAAAGAAGGGGGTATGTTTACCTGCAGGGACAAATCTTTTCACCGTTCTTGCGGGTAGTGAAAAGTTTTGTTCCCGTGTCTGTGGCGATTTGGCTATAGAGTCTCCATGGCCTGTGGGCAAACCGCAGCCCACCGCGGCTTCCCGTGGGGATCGCTCACCGTGTCAGGATTTCTCAAATGAAGCAAAATATCATCTGCATATGCAGAGACTTTATATTCCCGATCTGAATAAGGAATACCCTGAATCTCCTTTGTTTGTTGAATAGCCAATAACAAGGGTTCCAGAACAATATCAAATAGCAAAGGAGATAGCGGACACCCTTGTCTAACTCCTCTCTTTAGACAAAAACGATCCAAGAAAGCATTATTTATTTATAATCTAGCAGAGGGGGAGCTATACAAGGTTTGAATCATTTGTATGAATCCAGAACCAATACCAAACCATTCCATTGCTTGATACATAAAGGTCCATACCATTCAATCAAAGGCCTTCTCTGCATCTAAGGACACAGAGAAAGATGGATCATTTATGGTTTTTGATAAATTTAACATATGAAAAGCCAATCTGGTGTTATTTGAAAAGTGCCTTTGAGCAACAAACCCTGTTTGATGCATACCTATGATATGAGGGAGAGCCTTAGCCAAGCGTAAAGCAAATAACTTAGCCAAAAGTTTAGCATCCACATTTATCAAGGAAATAGGCCTGCAATTTGAAACCAACATAGGATCCTTATTTGGCTTGGGTAAAACAATAGTTAGAGATTCAGCCATAGTACCTAATATATAACCTTCATTCAGTTGTGTCCGATATAAATTTAATAAATGAGGTAATAAGGAATTTTGAAATAATTTATAGAACTCTACAATATAACTGGCACTTTTATTCTAGCTAGGTCACGTATGGAGCATTGAGCACATTTGCAAGGAAAAAAGTGCTCATTGTGATCCAGCCGCAAGGCTGATGTGAAGGGGAATCCTCGTGGGCATCGGGTGCCGGCAGCCAGAGATCCCCTTCGAGAGTGCCTCATGAGCTGGCAGCTGTCTGCATGGAAGCCCGGGCTTTCCCCGCCGCCCACATGGGAGGTTCTCCAGCCACCAACGGTCAAGGCAGAAAGGATTCCCTTACCGCCGAAGCAGCTGGGGACTCCCTTACAGATGATGTCAGTTTGCCCTCTTTAGTGGCTGGGGCGGTTTAGGCCTCTTATCCGCTGCAGGTCTACGGAGCTCCTTTTTTTGGTGGTTCAGCTCTTTTTTTGGTGGGAAGCACCTCCATTTTTGTGTAGCCTCAGATGACCTCGCCCCTATATTCGCTCATGGAGCTTGTCCCGCCAAAAAACGCGCCCCCCCCCTCCCCTGCCGCCTATGTTGTTGCTGTGTCCCCTGCTGTGGCAGGGAATCCCAGGGGATTTTTCCTCCATTTTAAATATTTGGCTTTCTTGCTAAGGCCGGTGGTCCTGCTATCGCCCCGGGGGGGGGGGGGGGGAGGGGGGCTCTCTACGGGTCGGCCCCACTCAGTACCAGTTTGGCTCCTCTCTGCTCCTTTCTCATTACAAAACCCGAGGGGCTCTTGGGACGCTGATTTTTATCTGAAGGAGCAGACTTCGGTTTTCAGGACCTGGACCTTTGGAAGACCTCCAAGATCCTCTAGGAGGAATGGTTTTCCGCTAGCAGCGGTTTTGCGCTTCCATCTGCTAACGCAAACATGTTGGGGGGGCGCGTTTTGTGGCGGGACGAGCTCCATGAGTGAATTCTTCAGGTCTCCTCAGGATTACTGGTCATTGGGGATATTAATCTCCACCTTGACGACATCACCAGCAAGGACGCGATTGAATTTAACAACTTCCTCACCTCTCTAGGTTTCCCCCCCTCCCCCGCTTCCTCTCCAACCCATGAAAAAGGGCACACACTAGACTTCATCAGTTTCCTCAATCTTACCACTTACAAAATTTCAGCCGATGACGCTCGTTGGGAACACGTCCCTTGGTCAGACCACTTCTTAGGGGTTTTCTGTCTCCCCGTTTTCATGTCGCATCTTGGGGCCCCATCCCGTTCCTCCAATTCCATTACCTTCCGCAAAAAAATTACGAGCGATCTATTTTGGACCAATTTCCTCAATCATTTCTCCTCCGTTCCCAAGCTTGCAGATTCAGAAACCAATTGGCACAACTGGATCGCCCTCTCCAAATCCACCTACCACTCTCTTGCCTCACTATCCACTAAAACCATCTCCTACCCCCGTAAGGCCCCTTGGTACCTTCCAATTCACAGAAAACTGAAGCAGAAATGTCGAACTTTGGAGCGCAAATGGAAAAAATCTAAATCCCCTACAGATAGACAGACCTGGAGGGTTAATATTAAGCTCTACAATACAATATTAAAAAAAGCTAGAAAGAACTACTACGGAGACAAGATCTCCAGATTCAACAACCAGAATAGTACATTGTTTAACATCTGGCGCTCCTTAACCTCTAAAAACGACTCCACCCTGCTCCCCTCTTCTCCGTCAGCCGATGTCCTAGCAAAATTCTTCTATGAAAAGGTTACTTCTTTAAGATGCTCCTTCCCGCCTGCAGTCTCCTACAACTCCCTGGTGCCCACCGATTCCATCCCTACCCTACCTAACTCCAACCCTATCCCAGCTGACAGATCCTGAACTGCCTTTGAGCTCGTATCCGAATCGCAGGTCTCTAAACTCTGCCTCAAACTAAAAACTTGCAACTGTACCTTGGACCCATTCCCCTCCTACCTATTTGAGAAAATTCCCACACAGGCCATCGCATCTCTCACCAAACTTATAAACTCTGCCCTTCTATCGGGCCTATTCTCTTCTGAAATGGGACACATTGCTTTGACCCCATTACTGAAAAAATCTGGCCTAGACCCCTCCACACCATCCAGCTATCATCCAATAGCAAATATCCCTCTCCTAACCAAGATGCTAGTCTATCATATCTTCCCAACTCTCATCCTACTTAGAAAGATTCTCTATTCTCCTTCCTTACCAATATGGATTCAGACCCAATTTCAGCACCGAATCCCTATTGGCCTCACTAATCTCTAAGGTTCAACAACTTCATTCTCGTAATAATTTCGTTGTTCTTCTACAATTCGACCTTTCTGCAGCTTTTGACGTTGTTCATCGTGATATTCTAGTTTCCAGCTCTCCGAGATAGGCATCAACTCCACAGTTCTAGACTGGTTCTCAAAATTCTTACGTTCCCGTTCTTACACCGTTAACATGAACACCACCTCATCCTCCCCCTGGAAACCGACATGTGGGGTTCCGCAAGGTTCACCTCTATCTCTTATTCTTTTCAATATCTATATGTCCTCTCTGAAACTCCTCCATCTATCCCCCCTAGAAACATTTTACACTTATGCTGATGACATCCTTGTCCTCGAGACGGACTCAAATCTCACTAACCTCTCAGAGAACATATCCTCATGTATAATGAACCTCCAATCCTGGGCCCTCACTGTACAAATGAAACTAAACGAGTCCAAAACAAAACTACTTTGGCTCGGTCCAATATTAGACCATTTACCCACCTCCATTCCATTGTCCTCCGGCTCCACACTACAGCTTGAGTTCTCAAGCTAAGTTCTGGGCATCATCATGGACTCTTCACTATCCTTCAATGACCACCTCAACTCCTTGGTAAAAAAATGCTTTTTTAGCCTTCATATGCTGAGGAAAGTGAGATCCTGTTTCCATCAAAAACACTTTGTCGTCCTTGTACAATCCATCATCCTCTCCAGATTAGACTATTGCAACTCTATCTACTTAAGCCTAACTAAGAAAAGCCTCCATAGACTCCAGCAGATTCAGAATGCCGTGGCTAAGTTTATTTTCGCAAAAAGTAAATTTGACCACGTCTCACCACTTCTGTCCAAGCTTCACTGGCTTCCAGTAATCTCCAGGGTCTGCTTCAAATGAGCCTGCCTAACTTTCAAGATCCTACACGGCATTCTTCCTCCCGTTATTCCACTATCTTGGAATTCCTCTAATCCTAATTCCACCAGATCCTCCCAAAAATTAAAACTATCCTTCCCTTCTATAAAAGGTATATCCCATGCTGGAAAACTAGGGACATCCCTCCCCTTTAGAATCACTGAGCTCTGGAACAACCTTACATCCCCACTCTGAAATTTGAGCTCCCTCCAACTCTTCCGTAAACATCTGAAAACTTGGCTTTTCTCAAAAATGTAACACTTCCCCCCTCTCTGGCACCATAAAACCCTCTATATCTTCTTTACACTTAATCCTATAACCCTCCTTTGGAGTTCCTTTCTATCTTAGCCCTGTAAACCGTGCCGAGCTCTACGATTGCGGAGAAGATGCGGTATACAAACCTAAGGTTTAGTTTAGTTTAGTTTAGCCCCCTTGTATGGTGGACCCCTTGTTGTGGGGGATCCACCTAGCTTCCCGTTCTTTTTCCTGGGTTTCAGGATTTTTCGGGAGTTTGTGCTGGTGTGTTATCTGGTGCCTGTGGCCCCTTTTAGCTCTGCACACTCCCACCGGTTTCCCATCCCGGAGGAGGATCGGGACATCTTCTGGTCATCTGTTGTGGCCGTGATGATCTTGGCCGTCGCAAAGCGACCTTTTCTGCCTGTTACAGGTGGCTCAGGTTAGAGGAACCTTGCGGAGCGTATGTTGGAGTCCCTCCTTTCTCAGAGTTTGATGTTTTTCTGCCCTGGTGGTCTAGGCAGAGATGTGTGGTGGTCTGGTTGCTCGGGCTTGTTTTCGGTGAGCCGAGCGGAGTGTTGACCATGTGTTTGATACGCGGATACCATGTATAACCTGTTGTGGGCTTCGGCCAAGTCTATGGCTCTCAGGGTGACTGCGCATTGTTCCTTGTGGCTTCAGGCATGGTCGGCAGCATCCCAGGATAAGCTGACGACATTCCTTTTTTGGGGTTCCTTCGTGTTTGGAAAGGATTTGGACAGGTTGGTTCAGACCTTACCTGATTTTACAGTGCCTAGTTTGCCTGAAAACAGAGCTAGGCTGCTGACACAGGGTGGCTATGCTTGAGGGCTCTTGCGTGTTTTCTGCCGGCTTCACCCTGATCGAGGAGCCACTTTCTTTCCGGCCTCTGGGTCTTCCTGGAGCTGTGTCTTTCAGCGCATGCAGTCTTTTTGGGACTGTTATGCTCTGGAGTTTGCCCGCTGCTTGCCAGATCATTTTCTAGGTTCTTGGCAGGTGGCGTGGAAGAAGCAGGCTTTTGTCAGACCCTTCAAAGTTTGCTAGCTCTCAAAGCAGTTCCAGTTCTCCCTCAAGAGTGTGGCACCGGCAAGTGCTCGATTTACTTTGGGGTGCCCAAGGAAGAGGGGACTTTTCGGCCCATCCAAGATTTGTAAGGGATCAACAGGGCTCTCAGAGTTCCATCTTTTTGCACGGAGACACTGCAGTCTGTTGTTCTGGCAGTTCAGCCAGGGGAGTAATTGACTTTTCTTGATCTGACAGAGGCCTACTTGCATATTACAATCCGGGCCTCCAATCAGCGGTTCCTTCGCTTTGCGATCTAGGGTCAGCACTTTCAGTTTTGTACACTTTCCTTTGGTCTGGCCACGGCCCCAAGGACGTTCCCTGAGGTTATGGGGGTTGTGGCAGCAGCTTTGCACAAGGAGGGCATTCTAGTTCATCCCTATCTAGATGACTGGTTGTTTCAAGCAAAGTCATTCCAAAAGGGCACTCGGGTCACAGCTCATGTGGTGGAGTTCCTGCAGTCACTGGGATGGGTTGTCAATCTTTCCAAGAGCCGGTTAGCCCCCTTAGCGCCTAGAGTATCTTGGCGTTCTGTTCGACACCTCCTTGAGGAAGATCTTCCTCCCTGAGGCCCGAGTATGCAATTTGCAATCACAGATTCACCTTCTCATAGCATCCCGATGTCCTCGGGAGCAAGGATTTCTCCAGGTCCTGGGGTAGATGGTGACTTTCCTAGACATGATGAGGTGGACTCAGGTCCACATGCGTCCACTTCAGTATGCTCTGCTTCGGAGGTGGTCACCCAAGAGGCTGGATTTTCCTGTTCCTCGTCAGGGTTTGGCTCGCTGCAGTCTTAGTTGGTGACTTCAGTCCTACCATCTGGTACAGGAGGTGAGTCTGGATCAGCCCTAGTGGACGGTGCTTCTCATGGATGCCAGTCTCTTTAGCTTGGGAGTTCAGTGTCTCGGTCACTCTGCTCAGGGCAGTTGGTCCCTGGAGGAGAAGTCATAAGAACATAAGAATAGCCTTACTGGGTCAGAACAATGGTCCATCAAGCCCAGTAGCCTGTTCTCATGGTGGCCAATCCAGGTCACAAGTACCTGGCCAAAACCCAAAGGTGTAACAATATTCCATGCTACCAATACAGGGCAAGCAGTGACTTCCCCTGTGTCTTTCTCAATAACAGGCTATGGACTTTTATTCCAGGAACTTGTCCAAACCTTTCTTAGGTCCCCTCCTACACTATCTGCTCTTACCATATCCTCTAGCAGCGCTTTCCAGAGCTTAACTATTCTCTAGTGAAAAAAAAATTTCTTCCCATTGGTTTTAAAAGTATTTCCCTGTAACTTCATCGAGTGTCCCCTAGTCTTTATGTTCTAGAGGCCAGTGCCATCCCTTATTGACGGACAAGTCGGTCGGACAGTGCCACAGTGGTGGCCCATGTCAATCATAAGGGAGGCACCAAGAGTTGTCTGGTGGCACAGGAGGTGGCTCTGCTCAAGGTCTAGGCAGTGTCTTCTCTTCTGGGCGTCTCGGCTTCTCACATAGCGGGTGTCGAAATTGTTCAGGCGGACTTTCTCAGCCATCATGTGCTCAATCATGGAGAATGTTGTTTGAGTCCTGTGGCCTTCCAGCTAATAGTGCAAGCTTGGGATCAGCCCCTCATGGACCTGATGGCCACAAGTGTCTATGCCAAAACACCCTGCTTCTTCAGTCGTCGCAGAGCTTGTCAGGTCGAGGGGCTGGATGCTCTGGTTCAGCCATGGTCAAGGGAGGGTCTTCTGTACATGTTTCCTCCATGGCCGTTAGTGGGTAGAGTTCTTCTTCGCATTGTTCGGCATCCCAGCCTCATGATCCTGGTGACCCCGGACTGGCCTAGGTGTCCATGGTACACATATCTGGTTTGTCATCTGGTAGCGGATCTTCTGCCACGGCCTTTCTCAACCGATCTTCTGACTCAGGGTCCCATTCCAATGTTCGATCTGGGTCCCTTTTGTCTTATTGCTTGGCTCTTGAAAGGGCACACCTAGGTAAGAAAAGTTATTCAGATAAAGTGATTTCCTTTTCTCAGGCTTGTGTGCGTGTTTGGTGTCTTTTTGAGGAGTGGTGTCCTGTGCGTGGAGTGATCTCTTTTCGTGCTTCTGTGCCTAACATCTTAGAGTCCTTCATGATGGCCTGGACAGGGGCTTGGCTTGGTCTTCTCTCAGGGTTTAGCTTGCGGCTTTGTCTGCCTTTCATGGTTTGTTATGGGGTCAGCCATTCCTGATGTGGTTCAGTTCTTGAGGCAGCTACATTGCTCAAGCTCCCCGTTCGGCCATCTTGGGATCTTAATCTGGTCTTGTATGGGCTGGTGTGCCCACCTTTTGAGCCTTTGAGTGCCTGCTCATTGAAGAACCTTACTCTTATTTGGTGGCTATTACTTTTGCGAGGCATGTTTCTGAGCTGCAGGTTTTCTCTTGTAGGTCTCTTTTCCTGGAGTTCTCTAGGAAGTGGGCTGTACTGTGGCCTGTCCCTTATTTTCTGCCAAAAGTGGTCTCGCCTTTTCATGTCAATCACTCAGTGGTCCTTCCAGTGTTGGGTAGTTGGAAGGGGTCTTCGGAACAGAAGCAGTTGCGCAAATTGGATGTCTGCCGGGTCCTTCACTCTTATTTTTCAGTGGACCCAGGAATTTCACAAATTGGATCATCTCACATTATTGTCTGGAGTCTTAAAGGCCAACTATCCCACCATCCCATTCTAGTTAGCTTGGAGGTCACCCATGTGTGAGAATATGCTGCCTGCTTGTCCTGGGATAAAGCACAGTTATTTATCATAAGAGGGGTTATCCAGGGACAGCAGGCAGATATTCTCACAACCCGCCCACCTCCCCTGATTGGCTTCTTAGCTGGCTTATCTTAACTGAGGGACTGTGCGCCTACATTGGGCAGTAAGGCACTCGCACATGCGCAGTACAGGCTGATTGTGAACTTTCTAAAACTTAAAGTTGTGATTCACTTTTCAAGTGTCTGTACCGGGGCTCCATCAGTGACGTCACCCATGTGTGAAAATATCTGCCTACTGTCCCTGGATAACACATGTTATGGTAAGTAACTGTGCTTTCTGAGAGTTCTAGTATTTTTCTAGGGCCGGGGAGATAAAAGAACAGCTACTATAGCTTAGCTGGCATAGCTGGTGAGCTGTGGTGACATTTTCACTGCAGGTTTTTAGTTCTATGCATTTTCCAACAGCATTACTATGTGTTTGTTGTTTTACTCTCCTGTCTGGAGTGTTATTACTGTTTACCAGTTCATTTTTTCTTAGTTCTGCTTTGCTATTCAGCAGACTGGGTTAGATGGGGGATCCTAAGCTAATATACTACAACCAAAGTTTTGGTCTCAGTCTCCATTTGCTGGTCACAGTGAGATATTACCCATCAGTAAAGAACTGTACCAGTCTAGAGAAGCTAACAGAAAGAAAATTAGCAGGTAAGAACCTAATTTCTCCATAACAAATACTTTGCTGTTCCAAGAGCATAATGGAGGAGTCTTAGTGGGTCTGATAAGTCTATCACATTTGGAGGCTCATAATCAAAACTTTGAAACGCCCAAAAACCAGCCCAAGTCGGCACTTGGACGTCCTAATAGCAGGGACATTCGAGTGCCAATAATCAAAACCAACTTCCGGACCTTCAGCAGCACTTACAAGTTTATGTAAAATTTTATAAATCGCCTAAACGTAGTTTCTAGGCGGTTTACAGTTAAAATTAGCGGGTAGCTTCACAATAACCAACACATTTAAGAACAAAAAATTGACATATTGACATACTTGAACAAAAAGATAGGAAGGGAGAACTACAAAATTGGATAGAAAAGAAACAATTAGGGCAAAAACAGAAGGTAGGGGAGAAAAAAAAGGGAGATCTCAGGAAAGAGATCTCGATAAGTTTAAAAAATAAAAAAGCACTCAAAGGGACATTTTGGGAGGTGTGTTATGGGCGGGCTTAAACCTGGACATCCTGAAGCAATAATCAAAGCTTTCCTAGGACATCCTAGATGGAACTTATACGCCGGACTTAGACAAAGGTAAAACAGGTCTAAGAACTCCAAAGGTGACTAAACTGACAAGATAACCACTGGAGGGCATAAGGCATGACCCCCCCCCTCCATCCTTACACCCCCAGTGGTCATGATCCCTTCCCACTACTCAAAGAGGGAAAACACAGTAGGCTTGCCCTCAGCTGATTGCGGCAGGGGAATCCCGATCAGCTGAACCAGCTCAGCTAATCATGATGTTGGTAGGATATCAGGGGGTGTCCGGTGATGTCAAGGTGCTGTTGGGAGATGTTAAGGTGATGTAGGTGGATGTAAAGTTCATGTCCAGTACTGTCAGGGGATGTTGGGGAGAGGTGTAGAAAGCTCCGAAAGCAGCAGCACTCTGCGGAGGGGGCTGGGGGGGATCACTGGGTGTGAGGGAGGGAGAAAGGAATCACATTCTCCCTGCCGGTTCAGCTAATCCTAGCAGGGCAATCCATGATTAGCTGAGCCGGCAGGACGCCAGGAAACCAGCTCAGTTGATCAGGATTCCTTTGCTGCGATCAGCTGATGGCAAGCCTTTCAGACAAGGTAGTTGGGTACGTCTGAAAAGCTTGCTTTTGTACATTTTTCATGTGGACATCTTCATATTTGAGAATGGCCAAAAAAGATAGATGTACTAAGGACCAATATGTCTGCATAGGTCATTCTAAAAAAAAAGATAGACATTTTCTCTACTGGCTTTCTGGATGTTTTTCTCAAAACATCGAAACATAGCCTTAGATGTCCTATCGAAAATTCCCCTCTTGGTCTTCTTGCATTCATCATATCTTTGAAAATAGTAGAGAAAAGAAGGTCTAGTGCAGGCCAACCTTTATCCATCAAGGACCATATTTTATGTGTTGTTACATTTGGAGGGTCATAACACAAATAAGGATATTTGAATTGCACATTATTTTATTTATTTTTATTTTAATTAACACATTTGTATCCCGCATATCTAAAAATCTATGTGGGTTACAGAATAGCATTCATAAAATTATGCAGACTCTGACATTCCAAAACTAACACAACACACCGACAATTTCACAATACTATTAACCTTACCAATTCTTAAATAAAATAAAAACAAATTTACTATGTGTAATTATGCAAAGCAGAAAAATGAAACAAACCAAAAACTATAACATTTATTATGCATAGTACTACAAATTTTGGCACACATATAAGCTTTTAATGTTACAGTGGGTGATCATCTGGCATCCAGTGATCACATCATGATACAGTTTAATATTAAGACAGGTATAGAGAGGGCTCATTCAAAAGTAAAGGTTCTAGACTCTTTTAAAAAAACCTAACTTTGTTCAGATAGGGAATTATGTCAAGGAATTATTTGGATGGGAACATCCAGAAGAAGTGGAAATGCAGTGGGCAAAACTGAAAGGAGTTATTTTAAGGGCAACAGACCTTTTTGTGAGGCAAGTAAGTAAAAGTAAGAGGAAAAGAGTGCCACTTTGGTTCTCAAAAGTAGAAGCCGAGAAGATAAGAAATAAGAGGTTAGCTTTCATAAGCTACAAAAAGATTGCAGAAAGAGGAAGACAGGCAAAAATATCTGGAAACGTTAAGAGATACTAGTCAAGTAGCCAAGAAAGCAAAGATGCAAATGGAAGAAAAAATAGCTGACATGGTAAAATGGGGAAACACAACATTTTTTAGATATATCAGTGATAGGAAGAAGTGCAAAAGTGGCATTGTGAGACTCGAAGGGAAGAAATATGTAGAAGCTGATAAAGAAAAGGCTTAGTTGCTTAACAAATATTTCTGTTCTGTATTCACGGCTGAAGCGCCGGCAGTGGGACCATAAAAGACAAACACGAATAAGGATGGAGGAGTGGTAGACCCTGATCGATTTTCAGAGGATTGTGTTCATGAGGAGCTAGCTAAATTAAAGGTAGGCAAAGCTATGGGACCGAAGAGTGTACATCTAAGGGTGCTGAAGAAATTTAGGCAAGTTCTGGTGGCTCCACTGACTGATTTTTTCAATGCTTCTTTATAGTCAGGAGTGGTACCGGAGGACTGGAGAAGGGTGGATGTGGTCCCTTTTCATAAAAGTGAAAGTAAGGAAGAAGTAGGGAATTACAGGCCGGCAAGTCTAAATTCTATGGTAAGCAAATTGAAACACTTTTAAAATAGAGAATGATGAAGTTTCTGGAATCTGGTGGATTACAGGTCCTGCGGTAACATGGATTCACTAGAGGTAGGTCTTGTCAGACAAATCTGATCAATTTCTTTGACCGGGTGACCAGAGAATCGAGTAGAGGGTGTGCGCTGATGTGTATTTAGATTTTAGCAAAGCCTTTGACAGTGTTCCACAGAGGCATCTAATAAATAAACTGAGAGCCCGCGAGATGGTGCTACCTCACCTTGAGTATGAATGTTATAATGCCTCTGTATTGCTCACCTTGAGTATTGCATTCAGTTCTGGTCTTCTTATCTAAAAAAATATAGTGGCACTAGAAAAGGTTCAAAGAAAAATGACCAAGATGATAAAGAGGATGGAACTCCTCTCGTATGAGGAAAGACTAAAGAGGTTAGGGCTCTTCAGCTTGAAAAAGAGACGTCTGAGGGGAGATATGATTGAAGTTTACAAAATCCTGAATGGTGTAGAACAGGTACAAGTTGGTTGATTTTTTTTTTTTTTTTTACTGCATCAAGATTTACAAAGACTAGGGGACACTCAAAGAAGTTGCAGAGTAATATTTTGAAACCAGTAGGAGGAAATATTTTTTTACTCAGAGAATAGTTAAGCTCTGGAATCCATTGCCAGAGGATGTGGTACCAGCAATTAATGTAGCTGGTTTTAAAAATGGTTTAGACAAGTTCCTGGAGGAAAAGTCCATAGTCTGCTATTGAGACAGACATGGGATGGTAGCATGGAATGCTACTACTATTTGGGTTTTTGCCAGGTACTTGTGACTTGGATTGGCCTCCAAGAAGTCAGAATACTGGGCTAGATGGACCATTTGTCTGACCCAGTAAGGCTATTCTTATGTTATGGAAGGCGACAGAGGGTAGTGGTCAATGGAGATCACTCTGAGGAAAGAGATGTTACCAGTGGTGTGCCTCAAGGTTGTGTTGTTGGGCCTATTCTTTTTAACATTTTTATAAGCAATATTGCTGAAGGGCTGTCAGGTAAGATATGCCTCTTTGCGAATGATACCAAAATCTGCAATAGAGTAGACACACCGGATGGTATGAATAACATGAAGAAAAACCTAGCGAAGCTTGAAGAATGGTCTGAAATTTGGCAGCTAAAATTTAATGCTAGAGAATGCAAAAACCTGAAAGAACAGTACAGTTTAGGGAGTGAAGAACTTATGTGCATGATAGAAGAGTGGGACTTGGGTGTGATTATATGTAATGATCTTAAGGTGGCCAAACAGGTTGAAAAGGTGACGGCGAAAGCTAGAAGATGCTAGGTTGCATAGGGAGAGTTATGGCCAGTAGGAAAAAGGAGGTATTGATGAGACTTCATTTAGAATATTGTGTTTAATTTTGGAGACCACACCTTCAAAAAGATATAAAAATGATGGAGTCGGTCCAGAGGAAGGCTACTAAAATGGTGTGTTTTCGTCATCATAAGGCATATGGGGACAGTCTTAAAGATCTCAATCTGTATACTTTGGAGGAAAGGCGGAAGAGGGGCGATATAATAGAGTCATTTAAATTCCTACGTAGCGTAAATGTGTATGAGTTGAGTCTTTCATTTGAAAGGAAGCTCTGGAATGAGAGGGCATAGGATGAAATTAACAAGTGATAGGCTCAGGAGTAATCTAAGGAAATACTTTTTTTTATAAAAAGGGCGGTAGGTGCTTGGAACAGTATCCTGGAAGAAGTGATGGAGACAGAAACTATGTCTGAATTCAAGAAGGCATGGGATAGGCATGTGGGATCTCTTAGAGATAGGAAGAGATAATGGTTACTGCGGATGGGCAGACTGGATGGGCCATTTTGCCTTTATCTGCCATCATGTTTCTATGTTTCTTTACATATTTTACATTAGAAGAGGATATTGTTAGCTATTTCTGTGTATCTCATTCATGGTTTTAGCCAAATTAATGAGATATTTGTCTGCTTCTGCTTGCTAAAGTGATCTCTCTGCTCCTGATGAGCTAGCAATTCTGTCAGTCTTTTACTTTCTTTCATGTACCCCCCTCCCCAAGCCTTCACCCAGTCTCTCTCTATCTCTCTTTCTCTCATGTTCCAACCCCCTTCACCTTCACCTAGTTTCTCACTCTCATATCTACAACCTATTCCTTTCATCTGGCTTCAGCTGCAGAAGAAACAGCAGGATTCCTGCTTCCCCACTCCAACTCTGCTCTCTAAGCTTGAGTGGAAGATTAGGTTGGATGTACGATTTCAAGTCTCTTGTTTTAAGTTAGTGCCATTTGTTCACAACCACTTGTCTTTGTAAAAGTCTTTTCTTATGCACAGTGGTCTTGTATGATGTCTGAACAAAGTGTCTTCTAAATAAATAAATACAAAAAAATCTAAAAACTTTGTTTGCAGCTGCGTGTTCTGCAAAGCTGATGAGCTGTTCACAGAGTATGAATCAAAGCTGTTTTCTCACACGTAAGTACTTGTTCTGTGGTTTCCCTGTCTTAATTATCTATTAAATATGTTTTCTCTGGCCCTGACCAACTTAAGTTTATGCCCAATGTGAAAACATTATCGCTACCTGTGATGTCTCATGAGGAAGCCTGTGATAACTCATGGGGGAAGACTGTAAAGGGGGACTTTGGTCTAGTTTAATTATAATTTGAGGTCAGTTAACTTCAGAACTTTTGTGTGTTTGGGAGGAGGCATTCTCCTTTTTTACCATTTATAATAAAACTAGCTTCAGGTTTAACATGTGGTCTTTCTTTAATAGTAGACTATGTAGCACTACAGTTTTCTATTGTATGGGGAGGGGGGAGTCTATATTTTTATTGCAAATATTTGCTTTGTATTACCAAGTTTTGTGCTTGTTAATTATTGAAATCCAGTAAGTAATTAAAAAAAAAAGAAAGAAATTGGCAACCAGTATAATGCTGATCATTATTTTGCTAATTTGAAGTATGTTATAAAACAAAGCCAATCAGTTTGAGAAATTAATGTTATTTCTTGTTCTGGCAATCTTGTAGTGTTAAAGGTCAAACTGCTATCTTTGAAGAGATGATTGAAGATGAGGATGGTTTGGTGGATGATCGTTTGCCTACCACTGGTCGTGGGCTTTGGGCAGCCAGTGAGACAGAGCGCTCCTTAAAAGCTATACTCTCTTTTGCCAAGACCCACCGAATGGATAGCACTGTGATTGAAGAAGGCAACAACTTCCTGGAACTTTTTGATGCCTGGAAAAAGGAGTATAAGGTTAGTGAGCATATGTTCTATCATTTTACCTTCTTAAAAAATTAAGGTCTATCCACAAATATTTTGAGCAATGAGCTTTCTGACTTTTAGTATAAACTAGTGCTGTTCACTTTGCTGATTCGAATCAATTCACCAATTCACTTTGGTGAATCGATTTGTTCACCAAACAAATCGGCACACAACCCCCCTCCCTCTTCCCCCTGCCACTGTGAGACCTAACATACCTCCGGGCCCCCTAAAACACTAGCAGCAGTGGCGGTGGCCAGGAGATAGAGACAGCACTCTGAATAGGCTGCTCGCGGCCTGCCCCACCAGGGCCTTCCCTCTGCTACACCTGCAAGCCTCCTGTTCACAGTGCTGCCACTGCCAGCCAGCCACTGCTGCTGCTGCTGCTTTGGGAGGCCCGAAAGTATGTCAGATCTCATGGTGGGGGGAGGGGGAGTCATTTGGGAGGTGCTGCTCGGGGATGGGAGGGAGGGATGGAAAGCTTCTGCACATGGGGGAAAGAGGAAGAATTGTTGGACATGAGGTAGAGGAGAGCAAGGGAGAGATGCAACAAAGAGGTAGAAAGGGATGATATCCTGCATATGGTGGAGGGGAGCGAGACATGCATGGAGAAGAGAGAGGGAGAAATGTTGACATAGGGTGGAGGGCGCAGAGAGATATGATTCATGGGAGAGAGAAAGAAATGTTGCACATGATAATGGAGGTGAAGAAGGGAGAGATGCTGCTAAGAGGGGAATAGAGAGGTTTGACAGTGGGAAAGAAACAGAAATGTGGGATATGGTAGTGGAAGAGAAGGTACAGAGATAAGCATGGAAAAAGAAGAAAACGTCAAATGGTCAGGATACTCTGGTGAACAAGTTAATAGAAGACAAACAGAAACCAGAGCCTAGGACCAACATGATTTGAATAATAAAATGACCAGACAACAAAAGGTAAAAAAAATAATTTTATTTTCTGTTTTGTAATTACAATATTTCAGGTTTGAAATGTGTATCTTACATCGAGCAAGAGCTAGGACCTAACAGAGAGAAGAAAAGTCTTTTATTGTTTGTTTTGTTTATACCACAGTACCGGCATAGGGTTGGAGAAGGCAAAGGGGAGGGGAGGAGGTGAAAGGGTTACAGGATGTTTGGAAAAAAAAACCCTTGATTGGGCGGGAAAAGTGAAGTGAATTGAAAAACAGGTGAATCGAATTGAAAAATGTTTTTCTGAATCAGGCAGCACTAGTATAAACTATGATGTCGAGTAGACTACGACAATATAGTGCTTACAGGATGTATTGTATCTACTATTGCAAAGCTGCAAGTTGTGCAAAATATAGCAACAAGATTGATTTATTCACTACGTAAATATGGTTCTGTAATTCTGGCTTATTTATTTATTTGCAATATAAATGGTGCCTATTCAGATAGTTAACTGTACTTCCTGTGCAAACAGTATACAATTCCTTACAGATGAGGTTAAGCAGTTTTAACTCTGCAAGCGAGTTGGGAAGATGTCTTTTCATCTGCTCTGAAATAGATTTTTTATTTTTGGGTTTTTAATTCAATCTTTTTGATGCTTCCCTGTGCTAGGAGGTTTCCAGTACTCCTGGGACAGCTCTGCCTGGGAGTAGGGTCAGGATCTGCAGCCAGGAGGGCCACAATTTTAAAAGAGTACCTGTCTGGCCGCTCTTAATACTTGGGAGCTTGGGGTTAGGTTCCCTAGGAGCGGTGCTCACTCCTGCAAGTCAGGCAGTTGAGCACAGGCTAATTTGAATCCAAGATTGGCTGGGAGGCTTGATGAAGGTCGGCTGCATTCCCCTCCTTCACCCCCCCCCCCTTCCCAAGAATCATGTGGGAACGTGAAAGGTCAAGGGTTTCAGGTTTTTGAACCTGAATAAAAGGCAGCCCGAAGAAACAAGCCACTGGAGCCATCCTTGCTTGTCTGAGGCAGAAATTCCTTCTCCATTTCCAGCAGCAGTGAGAAGCTGATGCAGACACAGCATATGGCAGTTCTATGAGTACAGCTCAAGGTGAGTCTGATTTAGGAAAAATTTAAGATTTCTGAGGGTATCCCAAGGGTTCCCCATCTCCAAAATCCTCTTCTGATTGATTTTTCACTTTTAGTTTTCTTCCCACCGGCCCTTTCCTGGCACTAAAATGCTGCCACGGTGGCCATCTTGGATGTCCTGATTTTATTTTAAAAGCCATCTTATGCCTCAATTTGCCTTGTTTTTGGTGGAAATCAATTATTATGGACTCCGGTGGCTTAGAGCCCTTATCATGCCAGCTTTGCGCTAGATGGGTAGCTGTGGCACGTCCTTGTCCTGCATGCCCTGGGGCATGTGAGGGGGCGGGGACCATGAGCTTAGCTCCCTTTAGTTCTCCATGGGTCAGGAGGGGCAGAAAGCTTGTGATCTGGGTTGTAAAGCCCTGTTAGAGCCTCTAAAACATGACTCTTCGTTGCCAGAGAAGCGCATCTACGCATATGCCTCTGACCCTGAAAGGAGACGTGGTAGACCATCAGAGGTCCCCAGAGTTTACAGGTCAGGTTTTTGATGTGTGCAGCTTACCAGAAGTATAAAGGATTTTCAGCTCTGTCTGTGAGCCAGCTGGTCAATGATCAGAGGAGTTTTCCTCCTTAGAGCAAGGCCTTGTCGGTAGCCGTTAGAGCTACAGGAACTGGAGATCCAGTCAGAAAAGGACCAGCACAATTTAAGGTCGGGTGCCATTCTGTTGCTCTCCCATCATGCATCCTCCTTGGAGGATTCTGGATCTCAGTTTAAGGCAGGCGACTAAGGGTCGGTGCTAGCCCTAGACCAGGGTTCATAGACAATTGCGCGCGGACAACTGAGCGCGAGAAAACTGAGCGCAAGACAAGTAAGCGTGAAGACAAGTGAGCACGAAGACAACCTGGCGTAAGACATTTGAGCGCAAGACAATTGAGCACAAATTATTTTCCATAATGTGCACGAGCGGGACAACTGAGCGCAAGACAACTGAGCGCAAGACAACTGAGCGCCGTTAGGTGAGCGCAAGACAACTCAGCGCAAGACAACTCAGCGCCAGCAGGTGAGCGCAAGACAACTCAGCGCAAGACAACTCAGTGCCAGCAGGTGAGCGCAAGACAACTCAGTGCAAGACAACTCAGCGCAAGACAATTCAGCGCCGGCAGGTGAGCGCAAGACAACTCAGCGCAAAGGGAGCGACACTAACAAACACGGTCCGCATGCGCGTGTACAAACCGGAAATATAAACATACCTGTAAATGAAGAAATGTGGAAGTACATTCGCTCTCACCAGAGGCGAGAAAAATCCGCGCAAGACAAATATTCGTTAAAGATCAAGTACTAGCAAAACCAGATCTTCACCTGATTTGTGAGACTCAGGTGCAGATTTCTTCAGACCAATGAGTGCTGAACATCATTTGAGAAGGATGCAAACTTGAATTCTGTCAGTTCCTCAGGGACATTTTTCTAAATTCTCTGGCAGGAAGACCGGAGAAAGCGGTCAAGGTTAGCACAACTGTACAAAGGCTGTTACAAATTGGAGCCATAGAGCCAGTGCTAGATGCATATTCAGACTCAGGGAGATATGCTATATACTTCATCGTGCCCAAGAAAGACTCAGAAGACTGGAGACTAATTCTGTATCTCAAGGCAATCAATGCAGCATTTGAAGGTTCCCAGTTTCTGGATCGCCTCAGTAACTCCTAGTGAATTTTTAGCCTCACTGGATTTGACTGAGGCTTACTTGCATATCCCCATCTTTCCAGATCACAGTAGGTTTCTCAGGTTCCTTGTGTTAGAGAGCCATTTTCAGTTCTGTGTGCTACCGTTCGATTTGGCTATCTTCATCAAGGTAATGGTAGTGGCAGCAGCACATCTACGCAAAGCAATTATACAGGTTCATCCGTACTTGTGTGATTGCTTGATCAGAGCACCAGACACAATGGAATGTCGTCGAGCGGTATCTCAGGTAGTCCAGCTCCTGCACGATCTGAAGTACATTATAAATTTCAAAAAGAGCCATTTGGAGCCAAACCAAAGTCTGGAGTATTTGGGTGTTCTGTTCAAAACAGTAGAGTGGAGTTTTTCTCTTGGAGCCATGCAAACTGAAGCTCAGACATGAGATTATGAGAATCTTGGCAAGGTCGACTCCTTCTGCATGGCATTACCTGCAGGTACTAGGATCCATGGTAGTGACCGTTGATGTGATTCTATAGGCAAGGGCCCACTTGGGTCTCCTACAGAGCACACTGCTAGCACATTGATCACCTCACAGGGACCCAATTCTTGCCCAATCCCCCTCAGCTATCCTCATCCCAATCCCCAATTCTCTTGATTTTAGATTAACTCATCCTTCTTCCCATTTGTAAAGGTATTCCACCCAAATTGTTTTCCCCTGCACCCCAATCTCTGACTAGATACTTCCTTTTGATTCAAACCATCTTGGTTCTCTTCCATTTGCAATTTGTATCCCAGAAAGTACTTTTTCTGTTCCCCTTACATCACATACACTCATTGTATGTAATTTGTTGTAAACATCTCTTATTCTCATTGTATGTAACTTGTTGTAAATCGCTTTGAACTTATGGTATAGTGGTATATAAGAAATACAATTATTATTATTATTTCTACAGTCACAGTCTGAACGGTGGAGGCAGGCCAGTGTCTACAGTTTAGGCTTCAGTTGGAGTCATTATCTAGAGGTCTCCCACTCCACATAGAGTCTTGGGTGATCCTCACAACAGATGCCAGTCTTTACAGATTGGAGGGGGGTGGTCATTGTGAGGGTCATCTAGTACAGGAGTGTTCATTGTCTGGAATCTATCCCCTTTTAACTTTAGAGAGTGCCCTCTCGTTCTCTTTACCTTGGAGAGGGTAAACAACCTGTCTTTATTTACTAAGTCTATTTCCTTCATTATCTTGAATATTTCAATCATATCCCCTCTCAGTCTCCTCTTTTCAACGGAGAAGAGGCCCAGTTTCTCTAATCTCTCACTGTATGTCAACTCCTCCAGCTCCTTAACTATTTTAGATGCTCTTCTCTGGACCCTTTCGAGTAGTACTATGTCCTTCTTCATGTACAGCGACCAGTGCTGGACGCAGTATTCCAGGTGGGGGCGTACTATGGCCCGATACAGCAGCATGATAACCTTCTCCAATCTGTTTGTGATCCCCTTCTTAATCATTCCTAGCATTCTGTTTGCCCCTTTTGCCACTGCCGCGCATTGCGCGAACGGCTTCATTGACTTGTCTACCAGTACTCCCAAGTCTCTTTCCTGGGGGGTCTCTACGAGTACTGCACTGAACATCCTGTATTTGTGTATAAGATTTTTGTTACTGACATGCATCACTTTACACTTATCCACCTTAAACCTCATTTTCCATGTCGCAGCCCATTTCTCAAGCATGTTTACGTCACGTTGCAGGTCTTAGCAATCCTTCTGTGTCTTCACTACTCTGAATAACTTTGTATCATCTGCAAATTTAATCACCTCACTCATACCAATTTCCAGGTCGTTTATAAATATGTTGAAGAGCACAAGCCCAAGCACCGAACCCTGTGGCACTCCACTCGTTATACTTTTCCAGTCCGAGTATTGTCCATTTACCCCACTCTCTGTTTCCTATCTGCCAACCAGTTTTTAATCCACGTGAGTATTTCACCCTCAAGTTTCGTTTTGAGTGGAAAGCTGTTAGGGAAAGTTTCTCACAGATGTCATTGAGCACAGTCTCAGACTTCTTCTCCACAATAGAATACACTTTGCCAACAGTATAATAGAATGAATTCCATCTAGTAACATTTAGTACAGTAAGTCTGTTTTCCAAAGTTTCATACACTGTTTCAGCTGCCTGTGGACTTTTACTGTACTTATTCCAGAGGGCACTGCATTTTGCCAAGGTTCTATGGATTAACTTGTAATTTGCCTCTTCATTGGCCCCTTCTGAATCAGACACAGTTAATTGTGTGGATACTACAAAAATGGTGAGATGAAAGTGCATATTCTGTTGCTTTTGCATCTGTTTGGTTGTCTAGGATATCTGCAGTGTTTGTGAAGGGCACCTCCCTGTTGTTGATTTGTGAGGGCACAACTTGTGTTGATTCTACAACCGTTGTTTCTGTCTCAAAGAACACCTTGAATGCATAAACCACTCTGTTGCCTAAGGAAGGGTAATATATTGAGTAAAATTAAACCATAAAACGCCTCAACAAAATTTGATCCGTTGTTAGTAACTGTGCAGAGAACTTTGTCAGTGATATGAAATTTGGAGTGGACCTTCTCGAGTATGGATGCAATCAGATTGAAAGTATGTCGTCCTCAAAAACGTGAAGGTGTCAATGCTGCAGACTTTCATTCCAGTGTGCTGGTCTCGATCCAGTGTACTGTAACTCCAAAAAGCTTCTGTTGTGGGAGGTCCATATGTCAGCTGTTGAGCAGACTTCAGTCATAAGTGACAGCTTATTCTGAAGGTCATCTGTCATCTTACAATACTGGTCTGCAACATATCCAGTAAAAGCCTTGTAAGTCAATACAGTTTTGCCTGATTGAAGACCAGTGATCAACTGAATGAATTATTGAAATTGATGCCCCTGTTACTGCTCCATGAAGCAGCCAAACTTTGATGTTTCTTTGGCAGGGATTCTGATGCATCTGATGAAGAACAGCTTGCTGATTGATCTCTTCAACGATGGCAGTTTATCATGCACAGTCAGGTGGACGTTTTGTAGGTGCTTCTTAAGATTTCCTGTGGTATTAGTTGCACAGCTGTAAGTCTGCTTAGAAGCTGGCGGACAAAGTTTGCAATGTACCTGGATATTTCTGCTGTCTAACTCTACTACTGTAAAAAATTCAGTGAAGAACCTTTTATTACTAATGACAGTACATCCAGATTAGTTTGCAGATTAGACTAAGAAAGTTAGGAGGGGGATCGGGAGAAATCCCTGTATAGTTGCAAAAGAAGCTTATGGTACCAGATCCCAGACTTATTTCTGATTGAGCTGGAAGTATGAAGGAGAAGAATAAAACTACTGAGTCAAAAAAAGAAAACATTAAGTTGAAATAGCCAAATTGTGGAGCTGTATGTAGACGCTGTGTGTAGCATCTGGCCTTTAATAAATCTGACATTGCCTTTCAAGGAACGAAAATGTAATTTTCAAACTTCCTTTCAGACTGAGCCATTTCTCTTGTAGACTTGATGAAAGCCTTTGTATTATACAATGGGACAATTACATGTTTCTACACCAAGAAGTTTAGAACAGTAGTCAACTTTTTCATCACAATAGTTTTTTTGTGTGTGTTGATTTAAGGGTCAGTTTTCAGAACTGTTTAGCTGGGCAGCAGATACTCCTGAGCAGTAATTGAAGTGCCAGTGAATACCTGCTGTGACCACTGCAGTACTCTTCAGTTTATGCTGGGGCAGTCTGAGGGAGAGTCGAGGTGAATCCAGAAATTTTCCGGATACAGCTGTTATTCGGTACAGGTACCCACATAACTGTGTTTATGCTTATGAAAAATGTAATGTACCCTTTAAACATAAAGTAGATCAAACGGTATGCAATAAATAAAAATAAAATAAGTAATAGGGATCCATTGTACAGAAATAACTAGCAGAAATAACATTCCCAACTTGCCAAGATACACCCATGTACTTCCACTGACTATCAACTGTGTCTAGATAATGTTCAGTAGCCATATGCATCCCAGCTATCCCGTGCCTATAGCCAGATTTGGCCTGGCACTGAATATCAAGGACCGGTTCAGCTCACAGCAGTCAGTATTTTAAACAATGTGACCACCATGGGCTGAATATTGACCAGTTAGTTTTTAGAAATTTGTTTCTTGATAGTTTATTTAACAGATTTCTGTCCTGCATTATCTATACAATCTATTTGGGTTACAGCTAATGCTCCTAAACTTCAGGACTTATGTTTTTGAAATTTCAAGCAAGGAGTTCTAGTAAGGCATAATGTCCTCAAAAATGTGTACTGAGCTGAAGGGTTCTCTTTCTTTCCCAATTCCTCTCCTTTCCCTCTTTGCTGTACTTCTTGCAGCTGCTTCATGAGTACTGGATGGTACTGCGGGACCACGTGTCAGCTATTGATGAACTTGCTATGGCAACAGAACGCTTGAGGGTGCGCCATCTTGATGAGCCAAAGCCTAACCCTCCTGTTCTACACATCATCGAACCACATGAGGTGAGCAACTGCCTGTCCAACATTGCTGTAATTTTCTGTGTATTTTTAGAAAATGTACACACTGGTGACGCTTCCTCTGATCTGTGACTTACACACTTTCATCCAAGTTCCACTGCTTGAGCCAAAATCTCTGATCAAGTCATTCAGGTCTTTTTGGTTTGGATAGTATGGCTTTCTTTCATCAGCTGCACCACTGATATTATAAACTGGATCCATAACATCTCCCTCACTCTGACAGTTGATCTCTTTCTGGGAGAGTGGGTATAGGGAGCTCAGGGCAATGTGGCTCTTGGCAATGAAGGAATGTCTGGATATGTGATTATAGATGCATGCTTGCCAGTTTGATGTTTGGAAGGGTCCACCTTGCAGAAGTAGAAGTGAGTTCCTGCCAAATTCTTGGGTTAGCAAACTTTATGGCTCTCTTTTTCCTTCTGTACCATCCTGTAGAAGAATGAAATGAAATTGTAGTAATGAAAACAATAAATTTATTTCACCTATGACTAATGTGTATGACATTCTCACAACATATTTCATATATGATATATTTTCAAATAACATTGAAAACTTTTACATTTAAATATTTTTTTAAATTAAACATTCTAAAAAATGTAATAGCAGAAAATTCCACCATTACAGATTTTATAAAGGATGCCTGTGTTAAGCACTGCTACGTGCCCTAATCAAGGATGCCTATCTTCAGAATCCAGGTGCAACTGTTGGTTTTTTTTTTTTAAATTGGCATGGTAATTGACCATGCTTGTTTTCAGCCAATCAAAATAAATAAATAAAGTTACCAATTAAGAGTTCTGCGTGGAACTCTTAGGACATCTGGCGATGACTAAATTGAGGCGCTCTCCAACACCTACCTAAAAAGTAGGCATGGTTAGGGGCAGAGAATAGGCATGGTTTACTTAGGCATCTGAGTTAGACCCGGTAATTAGGCCCTTTAAAACAAGGCCTAATGTACCAGTGCCTAGCAATGCTTAAGTCTACTTAGGTGCCGCTAAGCGTGATTCTACAAGTGGCGCCTAGTAGTTGACTGACATCCATGCAGAGCGGCACCTACAATGTAGGCATGCTTAGGCGTTGTTTATAGAATTTCGCCTTTAATAAATTTGCCATTCCTAGATAAGGTGATTAGAGATTACTAGACACTCTTGCAGTCAAAAACAAAACAATTATTAGGATACTGAATTCTTCCTTTTCATACCAAACCATTTTATCTTGGAATTCCTTACCAATAGCCATAAGAACAATAAAAAGCTATCAATTGTTGTCATATGACTCTTAAAATATGTATTTCAGACAGAGTAATGTAGTCTGTGGCAAATTTATATATATATTGTTCTGTTAATTTTGTAGCTCCTTCATGAATCTACATATGTTGTTCTATTTTCATTAATTCTGTATCTCCTGATTATAATATTCAACAAGTTATTTCCTCTTTTGTAATCCGCACAGAACTTATGTAGGTAGTCGTGGAATATAGCATAACATCTTAAATTTAGATTTTTTTTTGTCAGCTTCCTAAAAAATGGGAGCCACACAGCATAAGAATATGTAATAAAAATAGAGATTTTATCATAATACAATGCATAAAATTACAAAGGCATGGAAACTGAAAATAGTTACTATTCCCTTTTTGTTTGTCTTGTTGCAAGGGATCAAGAAAAGACAATCCCAACCAAAATACTTCATACACACAAAAAAAATTCCTAACACTTGCACACACTCACTCCTGCAAGAGCAACCCAAAGAGGATAAATAAGGTCTATAAATATTTTAAGGAGAACTTTGCAGAAGACACTCCTTTTGTGCTTCCTAGATGAGAGATTAAAAAGCTTTTGCATCTACAAATCAGTGTAGTGCAATACAGTGCTTTTGGGGGGCAGCTTTCCCAGCTAGATATTGTGTGATTGTTACATTCTCTAACTCATCCAAGATCATTTTCTAGTTATCAGGTTATTGATCCACACCAGTGGATTATGTAAGGCATTGAATTGCTGTTTTCTGATCATCATTAGACAGTCTACATAGTAAATTTCTTATACACTGTTCTTCCCAAATATATTTTTAGGGATAGATGATGATCTAGTGGTTAAAGCACAGTATCTAAATCCAGTTTTCAAAGAATATTAACTATTCCAATTTTCAGGTTAACTAAAATACACAAATTACAACATGTGAGATGTCTGGATAATCTAAAAATTAAACTAATTGCAATATAGTACTAGATTTTGTACATGTTTGGTGTAAGGTGACCAGATATTTTTATGTTAAGATCCAAGATGTTGGTCTTCCTCCTTTATTTAGAGCTGGAAGAGCTGATAGAGCTGTCCTTTCCTTTCCTTTTCTCTTCATCCAGGCTATCCACAAACAAGATACTTATTGGACCTTGTCTTTTTATCAGGAGATGCCAATGAGATTATTAATTCTTCTCAAATTCATAGCAGGAGATATTCAAAGTGATTTAAACAGTTGGAAGAGGTTCCTGGCCATTTAAATTGCTTGTGTAAGGCTATCTGGGGATATTCAGCAGCATTTTTTTAAATAGTTATAGTAACTATAACGAGTTTTTTTTAGTTCAAATATTTTTATTAATTTTATATGATAAATAAAGAAAATATACAGATATTAACTAGAACATGAAACAATCCAACTACAAATCATGAATGATATATAAAAAAAATAACAATGGCATACTGGATACTGCTGCTGAATATCCCCATCTAGTTTGTGGGCTTTCTGAGGATGGATTCATGGCAGAACCACAACCTAGCTGGTTATTGGCAATATTAAGTCCTATAACCAGATAGATAACCACATAACATTAGGACAGAAAAAGTCTGTTTGATATTTGGAGGGAAGCCCATGTTGCTTGGAGAGATTTATATTTTTTATTCTCCTCCTCATTCACAGTATTCTCGTCTTGACTACCTTTTCTTTAGGTGTTTCTCTGCAGGGAGAGTTGAGACATACTCATTGGATCTATTATTTTCTGACCATGCTCCTTGTACTGTAGAAATTCTGGATCTTCAGGGGGAGATAAGGGATAAATGTTGGACTCTGAACAATAGCCTTCTTAAAGATGATAATGTGGTGAAGAAATATAAATAATTACTTAAAGAATAATTTGAACTCTGGACTCTTCTTTCAGATTGTATAGGATGCCCTTAAGGCAGTCTCTAGAGGTTTCTTTCTTAGGAAGGCTGCTGGAACGAAGAGGCAAAGAGAAGCTAAAAGGTCCCTCTTGTATTAAATTGCAAACCGTGAGATCTAACACAAACATTTGGATTCTTCTTAGGTGTAACATAATTTACAGAGGGCCCATTTATGTCTTGAGAGTCTGAATCAGACACTTGTAAGACTAGCCATATATTGGTCTATAAAATGCGTAAACCAAGTCTGATTGGGGAAATCAAAAATAGGACTGGTGAAATAACATAACATAAAATCCATTCTTTAGCACTCTCCAGACCAGTAGAGGTTAATCTTTACAAATGGATATATATCCAATCATGACCAGCAGGTGGAGACTGAAAACAAAACTGTGGGACAGTATATAATATACTCCCTTCTCTATTTACCTCAGTCTTCTTTCAGTCTCCAGCAGGTGTTGAGTGATCTGTACCCATCTCCCTTGGTAGGGCTGTTGGAATTTGTTTAGGGGGTTTCTAGTCCCTGTTTTTGGCCGGACAGAGCTTGGGCGGGCCCTGTTTGGGGGTCCGTCCGACCTCGGGGGTGTCAAACCCGGTGAGTCTCAAGCGGGGTCCCTCCCCCACTTCCTCCACCTCCCCACATTTTTTTAGAGGAGCCTCAGCAGTAAGCCTTGCCCCCTAAATCAAGCAAGGCATATTGCTTCGAGAGCCTGTGGAGTCTGTTCTGTAAAAAAAAAAAAAAAAATCCTGAGGTAGTGCCGGTCTGCAGGGTTGCTTCCCTGTCAGTATACTGTTTTTTACAGTATTTTTTCATCTAACTGGCACTTTGTTTCTAGCTAGGTCGCGTATGGAGCAATTGTGCCCTTCTCCGGGGGAGTGGGACACAATTCGGGACAACTCGCGGCCGGACTGAACTCGGTAGTTTGGGCCGGTGAGGTGGTGGAGCTCCGTCGGCAGCGGCTGCAGGCGCCCAGAGCTCCCCGCCGATGGTGCCTCGCGAGTCGGCTGGGAGCAGTGGGGAAGCCCGGTCTTCCCAAACCGCCCACGGAGGGATTCCCCGAAGGATTCCCTCTCAGCTGATTTTTTGACAGCTGATGCCGACTTGCCTGTTTTAGTGGCTGGGACTGTTCAGCCTTCTCAGCTGCTACAGGCTATGGAGGGAGCATTTTTGGCGGGAAAGTCGCCATTTTCACAGTCTGGCCCCTCCATTTTGTCTTCCACCTCAGGTGACCTTCCCCCTGTATTGGAAAAACAGGGGCAGGTTTCTGCTGGGACCCCTGCTGTGGCAGGGAGTCCCTTGGGACCCTCGGGGGGGGTTTTCCCCTGATTTCTTTTTTTCTTTGTGCAGAGCCTATTTTCAGGCGGCTGGGGGTCCCGGATGCGCCCAGGGGATTTCGGGGAGTGGGGTTTCCTCCGCGCTCCCTGCGGCTTTGTCTCTCTCGTCTGTTGTGGCGTCCCCTCCTCCTCCTCCCTTGTCCAAGCGTCCACGGGTGTCTTGGGACGAGGATTTATGGTCTGAGGAGCGTGTCGGTTTGGATGAGGACCTGGACCCTTTTGAGGATTTCCAGGACCCTCTCGAGGGGACGGCCGCTGGCGGCGGGTTGTCGGGTTTCCCGTCCTCCGGCGAAGAAGCGTCCGTGATGCGCCTTTTTCAGAGAGATGAGCTACCGGACCTGATTCAACAGGTTTCTTCGGTGTTGCGTTTTGAGGATGCGCCGCCGGAGACTCCGCGTGTGGGGGACCCTCTGTTTCGGGGGATCCGTACCGTTTCCCGCTCTTTTCCCATGCATCAGGATATTCGGGATATTGTACTGGAACAGTGGAAAACGCCGGAGGTGCCGTTTCATTTGGCGCGCGTCATGGCTCGTTTGTATCCCATCCCAGAGGGGGATCGGGTTACTTTAACATCGCCAGTCGTAGACGTGGTGGTCTCTGCGATTTCTAAGCGGCATACCGTGCCTGTTGAGGGCGGTTCTGCCTTGCGGGACTCTGAGGAGCGCAAGTTGGAGAACATTCTTAAGCAAAATTTCAGGTCTCTGCCTTTGGGGTCCAGGCGGCTATTTGTGGGGGGCTGGTGGCTCGCGCCGTGTTTCGGTGGACTGAGCGTGTCCTGGATCGGGAGTCTGATGACTGGTCTTTGGTGGATCAGGAGGTGGCGAAGATTGAGATGGCTGCCTCGTTCCTCTCAGATGCTCTTTATGACTTGGTGCGGATCTCGGCTAAGTCTATGGCCTTTGGCGTGGCCGCGCGGCATATTTTGTGGCTGCATGCTTGGTCGGCGGATGCTGCGTCCAAAGCTAAGCTTACTAAATTTCCCTTCCGGGGGTCTTTTTTGTTTGGGGAGGAATTAGATAAGTTGCTTCAGACTCTGACGGACTCAAAGGTGCCCCGTCTGCCTGAGGACCGTGCCCGCCCTGCGTCTCGGGGTGGCACTGCTCGGGGGTGTTTGCGGGAGTTTCACAAGTATCGCCCTGGGTGTGGGGCTGCTTCTTTCCCGGCTCCAGGGTTTTCCCGGGGTCAGTTCTTCCAGCGCATGCAGCCCTTTCGGGGGGCCCGAAGGGGGGCAGGGAATCCCTCCGCCGGTTCCCCCGCTTCCCGTCCTGCAAAATGACTCCTTGCCGGCGCCCCCTTTGGTTCCGGTGGGGGCCCGGCTGCACAACTTTTTCCCCAAATGGGCCGAGATCACGTCCGATCAGTGGGTCCTGGAGGTGGTGCGGGACGGTTATGCCCTGGAGTTCGCCCGCTCTCTGCCGGACCTTTTCCTAGACTCTCCATGTCAGACTCCTGGGAAGACGCAGGCTTTTCGCCAGACCCTTTAGCGCTTGCTAGATCTCAAGGCAGTTGTTCCAGTGCCCCCTCCGGAGTGGGGCACCGGCAGGTACTCCATTTACTTTGTGGTGCCCAAGAAGGAGGGGACCTTTCGGCCCATCCTGGATTTGAAGGGGGTCAACAGGGCTCTCAAGATTCCCTCTTTTCGCATGGAAACTCTGCGGTCGGTCATTCTGGCGGTTCAGCCAGGGGAGTTTCTCACTTCTCTCGATCTGACGGAGGCCTACTTGCATGTTCCCATTCGGGCCTCTCATCAGCGCTTCCTTCGCTTTGCGATCTTGGGTCGGCACTATCAGTTCTGTGCGCTTCCCTTTGGTCTGGCCACGGCTCCCCGGACGTTCACCAAGGTGATGGTGGTCGTCGCGGCGGCCTTGCGCTCAGAGGGCATTCTGGTGCACCCCTACCTGGACGACTGGTTGATTCGGGCAAAGTCGTTGCAGGAGAGCTCCCGGGTTACGGCTCGGGTGGTGGAGTTTCTCCGGTCGCTGGGCTGGGTGGTCAACCTTTCCAAGAGTCGGTTGGTCCCGGCTCAGCGTCTGGAGTACCTTGGGGTTCTGTTCTTCCTTCCAGGGGCCCGGATGAGCAAATTGCAATCTCAGATTCGCCTGCTTTTGGCGTCCCGGTGTCCTCGGGCGCGAGATTTCCTCCAAGTCTTGGGGTCGATGGCGGCGTCCCTGGACGTGGTGAGGTGGGCGCGGGCCCACATGCGTCCTCTTCAGTATGCTCTGCTCCGGAGGTGGTCACCCCAGAGGCACGGTTTGGAGGTTCCTGTCCCCCTGTGAGGCGTGGCACGCTGCAGTCTGCGTTGGTGGCTCCGGACCCCTCACCTGGTTCAGGGGGTGGGTCTGGATCTCCCGCAGTGGACGGTGCTCCTTACGGATGCGAGTCTCCTCGGTTGGGGGGCTCAGTGTTTGGGTCACTCAGCTCAGGGCACCTGGTCCACGGAGGGGGCCTCCTGGTCGATCAACGTGTTGGAGACCAGAGCGGTCCGTCTGGCGCTGTTAGCTTTCCGCTCCCTTTGGTTGGGCAAGTCAGTCAGAGTCCTGTCGGACAATGCCGCAGCGGTGGCTTATGTCAATCGTCAGGGGGGCACCAAGAGCACTCAGGTGGCGCAGGAGGCGGCTCGGCTCATGCTTTGGGCGGAGTTCCATCTTCTGGACCTCTCGGCCTCTCACATAGCCGGGGTAGAAAATGTTCAGGCGGACTTCCTCTGTCGTCACTTCTTGGGTCCAGGAGAGTGGTGTCTCGGCTCCGTGGCATTTCAGTTGATAGTGCAGGCTTGGGGGCAGCCCCTGATGGACCTTATGGCCACGAGTGGCAACGCCAAAGTGCCCCGCTTCTTCAGTCATCGCAGGGACAGTCTGCCGAGGGTCTGGATGCTCTGGTCCAACCGTGGTCAACGGAGGGGCTGTTGTATGTGTTCCCTCCTTGGCCATTAGTGGGCAGAGTACTTCTTCGCATTGTTCACCATCCGGGTCTGGTGGTTCTGGTGGCTCCGGATTGGCCTCAACGTCCGTGGTATGCGGATCTGGTGAGGCATCTGGTGGCGGATCCTCTTCCTCTTCCTCTCTTGGACGATCTTCTGACGCAGGGTCCCATTCCCATGTTCGACCCGTCTCTCTTCTGTCTTACGGCTTGGCTCTTGAAAGGGGTCGCCTTAGTAAGAAGGGATATTCAGATAAGGTGATCTCTACGCTCTTGGGGTCCCGGAGGCTTTCTACCTCTCGGGCTTATGTGCGGGTTTGGCGTCTCTTTGAGGGGTGGTGCCAGGCACTGGGAGTGGTCTCTTTTCGCGCTTCCCTGCCTACCATTCTAGAGTTCTTGCAGGATGGCCTGGATAGAGGCCTGGCTTGGTCTTCTCTCCGGGTTCAACTTGCGGCCCTGTCGGCTTTTCGAGAGTTGGTGACAGGTCAACGTTTGTCGGCCATTCCTGATGTGATTCGCTTTTTGCGGGCGGCCAAGTTGCTCAGGCCTCCCCTATGGCCCTCTGTTCCCTCTTGGGATCTCAATCTGGTTCTCTCTGTTTTGGTGTGCCCGTCTTTCGAGCCGTTGGATGGCTGTTCTTTGAAGGACCTTACTCTGAAGGCAGTCTTTTTGGTGGCCATTACTTCCGCTAAGCGTGTTTCTGAGCTACAGGCTTTCTCTTGTAGGGCTCCCTTCTTGGAGTTTTCTAGGGAGCGGGTTGTCTTGCGGCCTGTTCCTTCCTTTCTGCCGAAAGTAGTTTCTCCTTTTCATGTCAATCAATCGGTGGTCCTCCCGGTCTTGGGTAGTCGGGAGGGCTCCAAGTTGGATGTCGGTCGGGTCCTACGCTCTTATGTGCAGCGGACCCGGGAAATCCGGAAATCCGATCATCTCTTTGTCCTTCTGGCGGGTCCTCGTCGGGGGGCTGGCGCTTCTAAGGTTACTATTGCGCGCTGGATCAAGGAGACGATTGCTTCCGCTTATCTTCTGAGACAGAAGCCTGTTCCGGAGTTTCTCAAGGCTCATTCCACTCGGGGTCAGGCAGCTTCTTGGGCTGAGTCGTCGCTCGTGCCTCCAGTGGATATTTGTAAGGCTGCGGTTTGGTCCTCCTTGCATTCCTTTGTTAGACATTATCAGGTAGATGTTCAGGCGTTTTGGGACGCGGTGTTCGGTGAGCGTGTTCTGGTATCGGCCCTGCGGGGGTCCCGCCCGTGAGAGGGACTGCTTTGGTACGTCCCATTTGTAAAGATTAACCTCTACTGGTCTGGAGAGTGCTAAAGAAGGAGAAATTAGGTTCTTACCTGCTAATTTACTTTCTTTTAGCTTCTCCAGACCAGTAGAGGTCCCCACCCTGTCTGTTGTTGTTATTGTTGTGTTGCTGGGGCTGTTTCGCGGGCAATTTTTGTTTTTTGCTGCGGGTTCTAGTATTTTTCTAGGGCCAGGGAGAATTAAAGAACAGCGGCTGTGGCTCGGCTGGCTTAGCTGGCGAGCTGTGGGGACATTTTCCTTCGGGTATTTCTCCTCTGCATTTTCCAACAGCATTTGGGTATGTTAGTTGTTACTCCTGTTCGGAGTATTGTTTTCTTTCTGTTTTCCAGTTCTTAGTTCTGCTTGGCTATTCGGCAGACTGAGGTAAATAGAGAAGGGAGTATATTATATACTGTCCCACAGTTTTGTTTTCAGTCTCCACCTGCTGGTCATGATTGGATATATACCCATTTGTAAAGATTAACCTCTACTGGTCTGGAGAAGCTAAAAGAAAGTAAATTAGCAGGTAAGAACCTAATTTCTCCTTTCTAGACTGCATCACCTTTAAGTTCTATGTGATTTACAAAAGATTAGCTAGGAATACATAATTAGAAATAGTTAGGAGTCTAGAAGCCCATGAACTTAGAAAATAAGTTAAGTCTTCAACTGTCTCCTAAAATGTAAATAAGATAGACGTCAATAGTAAAGGTTTAAATTCCTTATCCCAGATTGCAACCTGGTATGAAAGCATACAGTCGTGATATCTTTTTAGTTTATAACCTTTTGTTGATGAGAAAATCAGAAGAGTTTTAGACTAGAGCTTCGAGAGAATTTTTGAGCAGAAAAGCAAAATAATTCAATCAAGTAAGAAGGAGCATCGCTAGCTAAAACTTTGTAATACATACAGCCCAATGTAAAGATAACCCGTGCCTTCACTGGAAGCCAATGCAGTTTGCGATAAAAATGGGATATGTGATCATACTTTTTCAAGCCATAAATTGGTCTTACTGCAGTGTTTTGAATAACTTTCAGTCTTGAGAGAATTTTCTTAGATCCAGCCAAGTAGACTATATTGCAGTAGTCCAAATGATTCAATACCAAAGATCGTATCAACAATTTAAAGGCTGTCAAATTGAAGTATGCCCTAAGAGTATGCAGTTTCCAGAGAATATGAAAACCTTTATGAACTACCAGAAATACTTGATTATACATAGGTTTTGATCAATAGTAACCTCACAAATATTAACAGTTGGATTAATCGGATATTGCACCGTCTTTAACAAGATAGAGGTCTCAAAGTTATTCTGACGAGATGAAGCAAAAAATAATTTTGTTTTTTCAGAATTGAGCTTAAGTCTAAATTCAGCCATCCATCTCTCAATCAAATCAAAAACTTCCTCAACCATATGTTTAATATTAGCAACAGAAGAAGAACATGGTATAATGATGGTAATATCATCTGCATAACTAAATAACTTTATATCAAGATTATCTAATTTGGTACCCAGAGATGAAAGGTAAACATTGAACAACAGAGGAGCACACCATAAGGGTTTTGCCACTCATGAGAACAACCATTATTCATCCTTACTTTGTAAGTACGAAAAGATAAAATCCATGAAATCACACATAAACCTTCTTCCGTATCCCAAGTGTATCTAAATAATCCAATATCTTAGTGTGATCAACCAAGTCAAATGTGCTACTTAGATCAAATTATATAATAAGGGCATTAGAGCCCCTAATAAGTAGATTATGAAGAAAATCTAAGATAGTAGCGAGTACTGTTTCTGTACTGTAATGAGCGAAAACCTGACAGAATCATGCATCTGGCGCTCCAAATAATTTGCGAGCTGCAGTTGAACTAGGCCTTCCATTATTTTAATATATATGCATCTGGCGCTCCAAATAATTTGTGAGCTGCAGTTGAACTAGGCCCTCCATTATTTTAATAAACAATGAGATAGAAGCAATTGTTCTGTAATTAGAGACCAGCGAGAGAGATTCTTTATAGTTCTTAACAATTAGTGTAATAATAATGTGCCCTCTGGCAACGGATATGCGTTCTAGATTGTGTCATTTGTTTACCCACAGTTCCTACATAGGATCAGCTCAAATCCAGCAATATTTGTCTTTGCATAATTTTTCTGAACTTACTACCTCCCAGAGGGAGCAGTTAGCGAAGGTTGTAACCCACAGGTGAAGTATTGAAAGCTATCAAATTATTTCAGTTGGGCAAATCACCAGGGTTAGATGGCTTCTTGGTGGAATATTATAAAACTTTTGTTGTGGAATTGGCACCGCTACTAGTTGAGATTATAAATTAGGCTGGTGCAGGAGAATCAGTTCCTTTATTTAGAGCTGGAAGAGATGATAGAGCAGTCCTTTCCTCCTCTTCATTCAAGCTATCCACAAGCAGGATGCTGGAGGCCTGGATCACAGTAATTCCCAAAGGGAAGGATAGGGCAGGAGTGTTCATCCTGTAATGCTATTTTAGTACCTTATATAGATGATAAGATATTTGCTAAGATCCTCGCTCTCTGTTTGGGGAAGTTCTGCTCTTCCTGATTCATCCGGAACAGATAGGTTTAATTCCAGAGTGTCAAGCAGCAGACAGTATTCAACAGACTATCACCCTTATCCATATGCTAACAGAAGGTCTATCCCAGCCTTTTTGCTGGGCATAGACACTGAGAAAGCCTTTGGTAGGGTGCATTATACTTGTTTGAATAGAGTGTTGAAGAAAGTGGACATAGGAGAAAAATGGCAGAGCGCATATGTACATATTAATGGTGGAAATTTTGCAGTGTTTCCTCTTTCTAGGTGAACAAGGCAAGGTTGCCCCTTAGAAACTGACCAGGTTTGGGGTTTTAGTTTCAGTTATGATGTTGAAACTGGCCCAAAATCTATTTTCTGCCCAGTTTTGGTTTCTGCCAAAAGGTTAGTTTAATTTCACTGCACAACAAAGTTTTTGCTTCCTGAACACTGCTGGGTGTTTCTTATAGAATTTTGGGTGCTGATCATGAATATTACATCAAAAATTACCCATCACGTACCATTTCAGAGAAATCTTCAATTTTGTCGTGATTTTTTCTTATATTTGGATGCAAACAATTTTTTCTCCCATAAGTGTCTTATCAACAACGGTTTGTGCCGCCTGGGTATGTCCATGCATAAAATCTAGCCAGGTTGGAAGCTGTTTTATGGAAGATGACATCCTGGGCAGGTCTGAACGAGCTTGCGCTGTCTCACCATGCTATAATGGTGGCTTCCATACACCGATCCTGCTCATTTGGTTAATATAGATAGTCCGTGTGTGTATATAGTATCAGTATAGTAAAGTATAGTAGTATAGTAGCTGTAGCAATATAACAGTAAGTAAGCTTGATGCTATAGACGTTTTGGTGTCGGGCAATATGTCTCGTCGGTGTCGTAACAGCCGCGACACATTCTGCTATATCTGTGGGGAATATACACTTACGCCTCAGAGACGTTCGATGACTGCCCTTGTAAAGAAAGCCTATCATCTGTATTTTGGCTGCAAAATAGGTGATCAAGACAAGCAATGGGCGCCTCACATTTGCTGTGCGACATGTGCTGTTAGTCTGAGAGCCTGGCTCAGAGGTACTCGAAAGACGATGCCATTTGCTGTTCCGATGATATGGCGAGAACAGAAAGACCATGTGACGGACTGTTATTTCTGTTTGACTAATGTGTCTGGTTTCTCTGCCAAAAACAAGAAGTCAATTGAATATCCTAATCTGCCTTCAGCAATGAGACCCATGCCACATGATGACAGTCTTCCAGTTCCGAAACCACCAGAGGATTGGACCTTAGACGAACCAGATGAAGAAACTGCAGTGCAGGGTTCTAACAGTGACATTGACCCGGATTTTGAACCATCCTCATCAGGCGATCCACATCTGATAACACAGTCCGAATTGAACGATTTGGTCAGAGATTTGGGTCTGTCAAAAGCAAAAGCTGAGCTGCTAGGTTCGAGACTGCAGGAATGATGTTTGCTATCACCAGGTACGAAAATTTCTGTGTTTCGAGACCGGCATCATGATATAACCAAATTTTTTGCACAAGTCGACAGTCTCTGTTTCTGTTGTGACATTGAAGGATTGTTCTCGGTCTTTGGTTGTGATCACAACCCGGAAGAGTGGCGTCTTTTCATTGATTCGTCAATGTTAAGCCTGAAAGCTGTTCTGTTGCACAATGGCAACGTTTATCCTTCAGTACCTGTTGGCTATGCAGCACATATGAAAGAAACATATGAGAATATGGAAATGTTACTAAAGTATGTCCAGTATACCAGGTATAACTGGAATATCTGTGGAGACCTCAAAGTCGTTGCTCTGTTACTAGGACTGCAGCTTGGCTATACAAAGTACTGCTGTTTCATCTGCGAATGGGACAGCCGAGACAGAGAGTCGCACTATTCTAGAAAGAACTGGCCACTCCGTAAAAAGTTAGTTCCAGGACAGAAAAATGTAGCACATGAATCGCTTGTTGACCCGACAAAGATATTTTTGCCTCCTCTTCACATTAAACTGGGACTCATGAAGAATTTTGTGAAAGCAATGAACAAGGAAGGGGAAGGTTTTCGTTATTTAAGACAGATGTTCCCAAGAATAACTGATGCCAAGATCAAAGAGGGTATTTTTGTTGGCCCCCAGATCAGACATGTTATGAGTGACAAGCGATTTGAAGATCTGTTAGTTGGGCCGGAAAAAATTGGCTGGAAAGCCTTGAAAGACGTTGTTGACAATTTTCTGGGCAATTACAGAGCCCCAAACTACATTCAGCTGGTAGACAAACTTCTCAAAGCATACAAGAGAATGAAGTGCAATATATCACTCAAGATTCATTTCCTCCATTCACACTTGGACTTCTTCCCCGCAAATCTCGGTGCTGTGAGTGACGAGCACGGTGAAAGGTTTCATCAAGACATAGCTACGATGGAGAAACGATACCAGGGCAATTGGAATCCGTCAATGCTTGCCGACTATTGTTGGATGCTACAACGTGATGCACCAGACACTGAATATAAAAGAAACTCGGGAGCAAAACACTTTTAATTCTGTTTCATTTAGTCGCTTGTGCGAAACGTAAACTTGACTATATATTTTATTGTCAGTAAACATAAAAATGTCTATTTCTCATAGTTCTTACGTGATGCAGTAAAACCAAAACCATATTTGAGCATACCAAGTTGGTACCTGTCATAATCACCAAAAACTTTTCAGGAATCAAGACTTAACCAAAAAATTGTTGTGCAGTGTTTGGTCATATTTTCACTTTGGGCCAAAAATGACCATTTATTTTCAGTGAAAGCCAAAAAGTTGTGCTTTAATCCTATTTGTCTCCCTCCCTTCCCTCCAACAGGAGTTGTTCTTCACCCCTCTCATCTGTAGGCCCCCTTGGCTCTATTTTATAATCCCTGGTGGTCTAGAGTTGTAGTTGGGGCAGGATATATCCCCTATTAATTCTTTCCATTCCAGCTCTGCTCTCAAAGTGGCTGCTGTGACTGGGACATCACTCCTGCCCTGACTACACTACAAGACCACCATGGATTGTAAATTAGTTTGGAGGGGAGTTTCAAGTTTATTAGGATTTTATATACCGCCTATCAAGGTTATCTAAGCAGTTTTTACAATCAGGGAGGGCTTACTCTTTCTATTCTCCTTATTTTTTTTTGTACTGCAGTTGAAAGCAATGCAGTTATGATTTATGGTAATTAGTGCTCCAAATAAATGCTTTTTGATACAAAATCTTAGCAGGAATTTAAGTCTCTAAATTTAGTCTACAAAATATTTGCTAATATTCTTTGTTACAAATTGGACAATGTGATCCAGCCTCTCATTCATGGTGATCAAGTTGGTTTTCTTAAATGTAGATGCTGCTCTGACAATTATTTTGATATGTAATCAACTCAGCCCAGTCCAAACCTTTTCCAGTTGTTGTGGTATCTTTAGATGCTGAAAAGTTTTTTAACTGGGTCGAGTGCAATTTTCTGTTTGCAACACTTGTTAATTTTGGATTCCCATTAATATATATCCAAATGATTCAAATCTTGTACTCTTCTCCTACAGTTAGGATTACTGCCAATAGTGATATTTCAGAACAATTTACCCTTCAGCATGGGACTAGACAGGGATATCCCATCTTTCCTCTTTTATTTAATCTTGCCTTGGAACCCCTTTATAATTGGCAATGAAGAGATCAAGTTATCAGCCTATGCTGATGATGTTCTCCTATATTTAACCAATCCTGAAGCTTCTCTTCAAGAACTGATTAAACTAATATTTCTATTCTCTAATTTTTCAGGTTATAGAATAAATTGGTACAAAACAGAGTTACTGCCCCTAAATGACTGCTGTATTCCAATCTATTTTACCAATTTATCTTTAAAATGGGTCCAGATTTAATAGCAAGATTTAAATCTGGACTATTAAATGGGTCCAGATTTAATAGTCAAGATTTAATAACAAGATATACTTCTGAACAAGTTGAGGGTCTCCCAGGTTTCGTAATAATAACAACATTGGTCTTAAGAAATCTGCCCAATGTGGAAGGGTTAGTGATCAATGATTGGTAATATATGAGAAGTTTTAAGGAGAGAACGGAAGAAAAATGTTTATAAAATTCTGCATACAATCCATCTGGGCCCAGAGATTTCACTAAAGGGATATCTTTAATGACCCTCATAATCTCATGGATCTGGATAGGCTGATTTAAATTGTCAAGATCATGAGTTGAGGAAATCATTGGTGACTTCAGAGGATGTTGTTGATTCTGAAGAGTACAAAGTCTCATAAAAATTCCTGAAAGAATGCAAAATCTGGGGAGTGGTAGTTAATATTCCACCAGAGCTTGATTTTATACTGGAAATTCCTTGTTTAATTCATTACCTTTCAGGTAAGAAGCCAATAATCTCCCAGATTTGTTTGCTTCAGAATATTATCAAGCATTTTGCCTAAATGTTGCTGCAGCTAAGACGTCAGAAAGAATAGAATTGTCATGAAGCTTCTTAGATTGTAAATTCTGGCATATGGAGTAGTCAAATTTTGAGTAAATAGAGGATTCTAGATCATGTATTTCTTCTTCCAGATGAAGTAGAGAGGTGGTTAAAGACATACATTTGTGAGCAATGAAGCTGATTATCTCGCCACGAAGCCAAACCTTATAGGATTCCCAGACAAAAATGTAATTATCAGTAGATCCTTCATTGCATTGAAAAAATTCTTTAGACTTTTCTGAGATCAGTTTGGAGAAAGCATCGTCCTGAAGTAGAGAAAAGTTAAATCTCAATAGGTTTGCATTTCTTCTCTCAGAAGACCACTGAAATGTACAATTGATTGTTGCATGATCAGAAATTGAAATTCCATGAATTACAGTGTCTGTTAAAAGAGGGATCAAATATTTGGTAGCAAAAAAATAATCCAGTCTTGAGTATGTATGATGAGGAACCGAGGAAAACATACAATCTCTAGATAGTCGGATGTTGTAGTCTCCATAAATCGGTCCAGCCATTAAACTGAATAGGAGAAGTTAAAGAAGATCTTATCTTAAGTTTGGCTGGATGAGATGGGAATGATCTGTCCAAGATGGGATCAAGTGGAAAGTTAAAGTGGAAAGTTAAAGTCACCCCCTATGATGGTATGAGACATTAGTGCTGTGGTTCAAGAACATTTAAGGTTGTGGAAAAAGGAGGGATCATCCAAGTTAGGAGCATAAACATTAATGAGTGTTATCACAGTATCATTAATTTCCCCTTCCAGCCGTGACCATCTTCCTTCCAAATCAGTAGAGTGATACATAAAGGTGTAAAGAAAAGTTCTGCGAATTAAAGTGATAACACCATTCTTTTTACCTTCATCTGGAGAGGAGAAACATTTGTCAAAATGACCACCATCAAACTTTAAGGCTTCTGCATCAGTTAGATGGGACTCTTGTAAGAAGCATATATCTGCATTTTACTTTTTTAGGTAAAGGAGGATTTTCTTTCTTTTAACTGGCTTGGAGAAACCTTTAACATTTAAAGATGTCAGATTAAAAGACACAATGGTTGGTGGAGCTGAATATAGTATGACTGACCAACTGTACTTGCAAAGGAGCCACTATACAAATTATAATAGAGTGAGAAAAATTCCCTTGAAAAGAAAAAAAAAGGAAAACCCAAAAGTCTACCCACAGCCAAATAAAATGATGAATCTAAACGACTATATCGGTATTTTAAAAAAAACCCAGAAAAGTGAAAAATTCAGGAATGCAGTCATTTCATACTTCCAGCTTTCTGAGATAGAAATTGAAGCAGAGTATTTGGGTCATCATAAATTTTGTTGACATTCTGATAAGTGACCCGCCTCCTGCCAGGTAAAATAGGCATATTGAGTACCCAGAGCTTTATATTTCTAAGTCGTTGGGCCTGAGAGATCAGGCACAAAGAGAATCTTTCTATCTTCAAATATGAGAGGAGCTTTAGCTTTCGCAGTATGAAAGATTTTGTCAGGCTTGTGGATAGCTTAACACTTTGAAGATTAGTGGTCTAGGCATGGAGTTATTAGAGGATTACCTAGGGGGGGTCCTATGAGCACGCTCTATCTCCAAAGTAGGCAAGAAGATTAAGATGAGAAAATTCGGGAGGAAGGTTTGTAAAAATGAAACTTCGTCAGAACCTTCTCTAGTTTCAGAAAACCAAGCATCCGGATGTTATTTCTTCTCAGCCTGTTATTCATGTCTTCTTACTCATGTTGAAGAAGATCCAATTTATTTAAATGCCTCTGAATGACTACAAGCTGTTTGTCATGCTCAGAAGCGTGCTGTTCAAGAAGATCAATGCACGCATTAAACTATGCCAGTTGAGTCGTTATATTCGACATTTCGATTTTAATTTCTGTAGCTTGGAAATTTTGCTGCATGATCTCCCTAAGAGCTTTAATATCCTCTCCCAAGGTATCCTATGAAGATATATAGTGGTCAGGAGGCAGCGGCACTGGTGAGGCCTTTTCAGGTTTGGATAAGTCCTTTTTAGAGTGCTTTGTCGCTGAGTGGAGTTAATTTTAGACCCGACAGGGTCACCATTTCATGGGGCAACTTCTTAAAGTGAAAGATATGCTGGGTAGTGCCTGCACCGGGGCTCTATCAGGGATACATGTGGGAATACTAGTCTCCATTGGCTCAGCAAAATTCACTTGCTCTGGCAGCACAGACTCCTCAGGTTCCAACATGGCAATGTCCTCTGGCTGTGCTGAATCAGAAATTTCCCCAAGAGAGTCTGTTCCTTCAGCCTGCTTACTCTCTGACTGAAGCTCCCAGTCTTGACCCTGCCTGCGTATGCAGGTACCCAGCTCTGCATTTGGTAGGTTGGAATTTAAAGGCAACAATCTTTGTTTTCTGGTTGGATTTCTGTAGGCCAGTTGTGCCCAAAAGGTCGATCATGATCGACCAGTAGATCGCAAAGGCAATGCATTGCCGTTGCATTCTGTTCTCCCTGCTTCCCCGACACCAGGTGCATACAAGCGCTGGGCCCACAGCCTTCCTCCCCGATGTCAGAGAGGAAGTTCTGAGCCAGCCAATCGCTGCCTGGCTGGCCCGAACTTCCTTTCCAATGTCAGAATTGACATCAGAAAGGAAGGCTGTAGGCCTGGCCCTTGTACGCGCCTGGCCTGGCGTCGGAGAAGCAGGGAGAAATTGGCGGTGGTGGCTGGGGGGGCAGAGAGAGAGAAAGACAGACAGACAGAAAGAAAGGAAGGGGGCAGGAATGGAGAAAAAGAAAGAGAGGGAGGGTGAAATTTGGGGTTGGATAGTTTTGCCTTATACTGAAAAGTACCAGTATGATTGTTTATGCTTTGGGGTGGGAATTTGGCTATCTGGTGTATTGATTGTATTGTTTTGTGCTGTATTTCCCATTGTGAAAATTCAATAAAACTTGTAAAAAAAAAAAAAAAAAAAGAAAGGGAAGAGGGCAGGGAGAGAGAAAGGGGAGGGGGAGAGAGAAAGAAACAAAAAGAAAGGGGAGGGGCAGGGAGAGAGTGAGAAAGAAAGACAAAAATGGGAGGGGGCAGAGAGAGAGAAAGAAAGACAAAGAAAGGGGAAGGGGCAGGGAGAGAGAAAGAAAGAAAGACAAAGAAAGAAAGGGGAGGGGGCAGGGGGAGAGAAAGAAAAAGTTGGACTCTTGGAGGGACAGAGAGATGTTGGTTGGGGAATGGAATGAGGTCTGGAGGAGAGGAAGCATGCAGGAGGCAGAAAGAAAGAAATATTGGATTTACAGTAATAAGAAGGAAGTGCAACCACAGACTCATGAAATCGCCAGACAGCAAAGGTAGGAAAAATGATTTTATTTTAAATTTAGTGATTAAAATTTGTCCAGATTTATAACTGCTGTCTATATTTTGCACTATGGCCCCCTTTTACTAAACTGCGATAGTAGTTTTTAGCGCAGGGAGCCTATGAGCGTCGGGAGCAGCATGGGGCATTCAGCACAGCTCCGTGTGCTAAAAAACGCTATTGCTGTTTAGTAAAAGGGGAGGGGATATATTTGTCTATTTTTATACAGTTGTTCCTGGGGTGACATTGCATATTTTAGGGCTCCTTTTACAAAGGTGCGCTAGCGGTTTTATCGCATGCACCGGATTAGCACACGCTAGCTGAAAATCTACCGCCTGCTCAAAAGGCGGCGGTAGCGACTGGTGCGCGCAGCAATTTAGCGCGCACTATTCCGCGCGTTAAAGCCCTAGCACACATTCGTAAAAGGAGCCGTTAAAGTCATCTGCCTTGACCTCTTTGAAAACAAACCCATATATAAATGATAGTTAACATTTTCTCTGCGTACAATGTGCTTTGTGTTTTTTTAAAATTTTATTGTTGGTATATCATTTTGACTTGGTCATTTTAAAAGTAGCTTGCAAGCCAAAAAAGTGTGGGCACCCCTGCTGTAAGCATTCCCTGGCTGTTTACCAGACAATCTGTTCTTGAATGATGGTGTCTTGCTCAGCCCCTGACACTCTAGCTCAGGGTAGGGGGTTCAATTCAGATACCTGGGTTTCAGACCTACATGGATCAGCTCTTGTCTTTAAATGTGTGTGTTAGGAAGATCTGACTGGCACAAGGCTGGGATTAGTGCCGGACCTATGACAATTTGTGACAATGTTTATTGTGTTGGTAGGTGGAGCAAAACAGAGCAAAGCTGTTGAATGATAAAGCAGTTGCAAAATCGCAGCTCCAAAAGAAACTGGGTCAGCTCCTGTATCTCACCAATTTGGAGAAGGTATGACTATCCTCATCCTTTAAGCATGTGCTTTATTGAGAGACATTATTTTCCCATTGTAAGTGCTCTGGGGACAGGAAAATAGCCAACTGTATCTGAATATAACACCTTGAGTGAGTAATGCAAAAAGTGTGAGCTAAATCCAAAAAAAATATCCCTTTGTTGCTGATGATAAAGACTACTTGTGTACTCTGGCCCCATATTTCAGGTGATGGTACAATACACTGGCAGACTCAGGGGTAGAGAATGACACGGGGAAAAAATCTGTCCCCGTCACCGGCCCACCATCCTCTGCACCGCCCTGTCACCGCCGTTCCCTTCACCGCCCCGTCACCGTCACCGCCATCCCTTTCACCGCCCCGTCACCGCCACTGCCATCCCATTCACCGCCCCGTCACCGTCCCCGCTGCATCCATATAAGCCTTAGTACTGTAATATTTAGCTTATTCCTTTCTTATAAATCAAAGTTCCTGCTGCTGAACTAGAGAAAGAGATGTTCAGCTGGCAGGGCTTTGTTTATAAATTTTTATCAACACAACTAATATACTATTTTATCCTAAAGCAAAAAATAAATAAATAAATATAATTTTTTTTTTCTACCTTTGTTGTCTGGTTTCTGCTTTCCACATCTTCTCATTGAATTCCTTCCATCCACTGTGTGTCTTCTCTCTGTGTCTTCCATTTGCTGTTACTGTGCCTCTCCCTTAACCCCCCCCCCCCCCAATTGGTCTAGCACCCATCTTCTTCCCTCCGCTCCCGCATAGTCTGGCATCTGTCTTCTTCCCACTCTGTCTTCCACATTTCCCTTGGGGGTCTGTTCCTCTCCACCCTCCTTCAATGTCTGTTCTATTCCTTTCCACCACCACCCTTCCCTCCCTCCTTTACCATCTGTTCCTTTCTACTACCCTTCAGCTCCTCTCGCGTGGCCTATCTACCTTCCTTCCTCTTATTTTCATGGCACGTTACAATGTAATTTGTGCAAGCCACTGGAGCCTGCAAGCTCGGTCCCTGTCCCATCCCCACAAACCATCTCGCTTTTGTGCTCCTATTTTCTCCATTTCTAATATCTCCCCTATGTATCTGTCATTGCCCCCCCTGTGTCCATATACCATCCCCATGGCATGTCCCCTTTATGTCTCTGTCCCTATGCCCCATGCACATAATTTCCCCTCTTTCTGTTACCTTCCTGTGTCCAGATTTCCCCTATCTTCCTCTTCCATACCAGTGTGTCTCTTCTTTTCAACCCCATCTAGCTTTTTTCCCTCTTTCTTCCCCCCCCCCCACCCTGCTTCTAGCATCTGGCTCACCTGCCAGTCCTTCCCTTTCTTTCCTGCTGTGGGTTTTTCTTTCCGACTTCATCCCCTTGGCCCAGAATCCTTTTCCCTTTCACTCCCTCCTTCCAATTTGAGCCGGGAACACTAGCGATCGCACGGTCCCCGCAGCCACTACCTGCCTGCCCAATCGATCCTAGTGTTTAGCCAGCTCTCTCCCTTCTCCTCACCTTAGTTTATAGGTTTTCTTTTTCGGCGACCTGCACGCTTTCCCAAAGAGCCGCGCGCGCGCGGCTGCTCAGTGTTCAATCTTCTGCTCTGCTGCAACTTCCTGTTTCCGGTTGCATCAGAGCAGAAGATCGAAACTGAGCAGCAGCGGGTGCGCGGCTCTCTGATAGCGTGCGGGTCGCCGAAAAAGAAAATCTACAAACTAAGGTGAGGAGAAGGGAGAGAGCTGGCTAAACACTAGAATCGATTGGGCAGGCGGGTGTGAGCTGCGGGGACCGCGCGATCCTTCATGCCTCACTGCGGGGACAAGACCATTCACCGCCCCGCGGGCGGTGAATGGCCTTGTCCCCGTCGCCGCAGCGACTGCTAGTTTTCTTCCCCGTTTTCGGCGGGTGACCCGCGGCTAAAATGCGGTGGCCGCGGGTAAACCGCCACCGTGTCATTCTCTACTCAGGGGCAATATCTTCTGTCCAATAGGATGGACATGGTTTGAGATTTACAGAGGCCTGAGGAGTACAAGCGCCAGGCCCACAGCCTTCCTCCCCAACGTCGGAGAGGAAGTTCCAGACCAGATATTCTGGTTTGGGATTTACAGAGGCCTGAAGAGAAAGGAAACCCTGCCAACTATAAAGTGGATTGAGGGATAATCTTTAAGGAGGCTTCCCACCAGCTGCATGCTTTCTAGTCGAGGATATGTAAATAATAAGGGAGACATGGGAAATAAAAGTATTATGATTATTTCATTAGTTAACTTACACATAGTTTTTTAGCCAGCCAACTTATGCGTTTAAGGTTGTGGATTTTCAACAAGCCCAAACATAATTATAATTTATCTAATTAATGTTATTCAGTGCCCATCCAACTGAATATTGATCTCATAGTTTTCCTTATACCTGCTTCAATGTCACAGTTCAGGATATAGGTACCCGATTATTAAATCTATCAAAATTCTGGGAGTCACACTAGACCGACATTTAACACTAGCAGAACACACAAACTTAGTGGTACAAAAATGCTTTTTTACATTGTGGAAATTAAGAACCATAAAAAAATATTTTGATCCTTTATTGGTCCCAGTTTTTCTGACCAAGGATGTGTCTGCTAGGATTAAATTCTGTTTAAAACTAGCCTGTCTATATGGGAAGCTTAAAGAGCCCCTATTAGACACTGAGGTCTTTTCTCCCTTTTTGTAAAGAAAGGTGACTTTTTTGTCCTGTATTTTGGAGGGTGCAATTTTTTGTGATTAAAAAAAGAACAACCATATTAGTCCATATTATCGTTTACTTCATTGGCTGCCTTTGGAGGCAAGAGTATTCAGATTTTCCTGTATCTGCTTTAAGCTGATATCGGGATTGTCTCCAGCTTACCTTTTTCCTCATTTTGTGTTGTGTAGACCATCAAGAGAAACTAGAAACTTCTACTTATTTGCTTATCCAAAAATTAATGGGTGTAGATAGAAGACCTTCTTAGATAGGACCCTAGCATTTCAAGCTGGTAGGCAACAATCTTGGTTAGGTAAATGTATTCAGCAAGCTATGTTATCCTATTGCAGTTTTCGGAAATTAATTAAGACCACTTTGTTCGATAAGTTTATTAATTAGTGAGTTTTATTATTGAAATTCTATTTTACAAATATTTGCATTTTTTTACTGTATTATTGTATTTCGCTGATTGTCCAGCTCTTTTTAGAACTTTTGATTATGGCAGTATAAAAGAATAAAAGTTATTATTATTACATAAGGAAACTTGTGCCATCCTGAAAAAAATCAGTTATCTGACCATACTACCTTATCTTTAACAATGTGAGAATGCTGACTGCTTTGGTATTAATTAAAGAACATCTTGTTAATCACCCAAGTAATTTCTAGACTTAAGGCCAGATGCACTGAGCTCCAGCAACCAGTTGGAAAACACTGGGTTGGGAGCAAGTTTCATTTTTCCAAGAGGCTCAGAACAAATAGCATGAAAATTATATGCCACTGTTTGTGCTGAGTATGCCAGTGAAAGGGGGAGGAACTGTGCCTGGCACCTGTGCACAAGAGCTAATCATTAGGGACAGCTCTTGTGCACAGGTATGTATACAGCAAGTTTAAAATCAGGTATTTTTACTATCTGTCCCATGGGCTCACAATTTAACAAGAGGCTAAGTGACTTGCCCAGGATCAAAACCATAATCTCAGGATGCTGAGGCAACAGCTCTAGACACATGCTCATGTAAGTAGTAGTTAAAAAAAAGGACTTCCAAGCATGCCATAGCAAAGAGGCTTCAGCTGTGGCTGGAAGTTTTTTATGTGTTGTTTTGTTTGCTGCTGCTTACCAGAGCTCCATGAGCACAACCCTGCACAGTGGTTACATCTGCCTCAGGACTATGAGATTGTGAGTTTGATCCTGTGCAAATTTTAGAGTGATTTGGACACAGCTATTGGACATGTTTTGTGTATGTATGTGTCCCACTCCTTTGGCAGGACACACACAATAAGAGCTCCTAAATTAAAGAAAAATGCTCCTGCAGATGCTACCGACAGCTCCAGCCTGCTGGAAAAGTTGACCCAGTAAGAGGCAGGTGTTCCCTTCTGAGCATTACAAGGAATGCTTATTTTAATACTAATGAGCTCCTTGTAATGCATTTGCATTGGGTTCTTGGTGGCTGCTACCATAGTTAGTAAAAGCCCCCCAAGAATTCTTTGAGCATGACTTTAATTTTGTGTTTTTGTGTTTATTTTGGGTGATGTATGGCTTTGTTTCACAGTCTCAGGATCAAACTACAGACGGTGTAAATCCAGAGCCCTGTCCAATCTGTGCACGACAGCTCGGGAAGCAGGTACAATTCTAACATTTCCCCATTCTGCAGTAGGGAAAATTTTGTTATGGAAATCACACCCTGCAGCAGCTGAGGAGCCCTCTTACTAAGCCATAGTAAAATTTGCAGTTACCTGGCTTAACGTGGGACTTTACCATGTGGTATCTGCAAATATAACACAGCATTCCCAGCATTTGCCATTATAGATGCCTCATTAAATTTACAGATAGTGCAGAAGCGCTTACAGGGAAATTCTATAAACAGCGCTTTAACTTAGGCATCCTACTGCCTAATGCCTAATGCCATTTCATACGGGACTTAAATAAAATTTCAAGGTGCCGGCAGTGGTAGGTGCCTCCAAACACATGATTCACATCAAAGGTAGGCACCAGAAATGTAGGCTTTGAAAACCCCTGGCCCTACATTTCCGGCACCTACCTTTGCCGGAGGTGTAGGGGTAGTAATTAGTACTATAAACTAATTATAGGTAATTAGTCCTAAGTTATATGGCTCTCGTGTGTCTAGGGGAAAGCACTGAATTACAAAGACAGGGAACAAACTTTATGCTTGTTTACTCGTTAAGATAAGCCAGACCAATTGATGCAAATAATGCTTTTATTCAGAATTTTAGCATTTCATAGAAAAATAAAATTCAAGCATACAATAATGTTAAGGGCTAGAGACATACATAAATATATAGGTGTACATATAGCGATGCTAGGCAACACTTAGCAAATTTGGATCAGACACAGAATATGCATAGAAACATAAATCTAGAGATTTAACACTGCAAAAATACCGCAAAGCCTCTTAATTTAATTGTTCACCAGCAGTTACTGCACACTTACCCCCTCTTTTACAAAACTGCTATAGCAGTTTGTAGCGTGGGGAGCCACACTGAATGGCCCGTGCTGCTCCCAACGCTCATAGGAACTCCATATAAGGAGGGAGAAGACTCAAACATTTTTACAGCTCTTTCAATATATACTATCCTTTAATCAAATTCATAATTGACTATTACATAGAAAAAGTCAACTTTCTGGACACCACAGTCTCTTTTAATAATGACAATATACAAAACATCTATATACAAGAAACCAAATGACAGGTGCAGCTACCGCCATAATTCTAGCTTTCACCCTTCACATACAAAAAAGTCCATTATACACAGGCAAGCTACACAACACCATTGCATCTGCTGTGACCCAAGAGACAGAGATAAACAACTCAAAATCCTGATGGAATCCTTCAAACAAAAAGGATATAACCCCAAATAATCTCCAAGAAGAATGCCTTTTCCCTCAAAATATCCAGGGAAAACCTAATACAAAATATCCAGGGGAAACCTAATACAGTACAAAGAAAAGAAAAATACAGAGAGAGTGCACCTTGTAGTGATGCACAATCCAAAGCTGGAAAAACTGAGAATCATTATAAAAGATCTACAGCCACTACTCCAGGAAGATGAATTACTGAAAAAGACAACACCAAACTCTGAAACAATTAGGGGAATGTTTGTGGTAAAATCCAATGGGTCGCTGTTGCTATTGTAACAATTTCAAAAAGGCGAGTCATTCTTAAAAAAATGTTCATGCGGATGAGGTTCATGGAGCGTCGCGGAGGTCACTAAATTTGCAAGTGCCAGTTACTGGTGAGAGAGATCAGCACATGCACAGAATACAGCCACAAATTAAAAATTAAAAGGCCCCAAATCGAAGATCGGCAGGAGGGATGCCCACTCCCTCCCGTCGCTGCTGTCAAGCAACACACTCGCACCCCTTCCCCTCAACAGGATAACTATACTGTGCAGGTATTATATCCCTCAAGTTTTTGACAGGGATTCAATGCGGATAACAGAAGACTTTGTACGGCAATCAGTGATAGGAACGGATAACAAAGCAGTATAGATCAGTTGAGACAGATATTCTGGCTAGATTCACCTATAAGGAGTGTAACATGATTTTTGTTCCTCGGCAGTAAGTGTAATTTCCTAATTGCTAATGCCTAGAAAATGTCTGTTATTTCCATAAAACTTTGCTTTTCACATTTTGCAATTTACCTATTTAAAATGTGAAAATGCTGAATTTTCATCTTTTCATTCTTATAAAGTCATAAAAAGCAACATGTGAATCACAACTAACATGTATTTATATTGAAGTTATACAAAGGTGATCTCAGAAGATTAAGAAGTGAATAGTTTTTCAAGTTTTGCAATTATATTAAAAGTCACTTTCATGAATCAGCCCCAGATGTAGTTTCCCATCAGGTTTTCTTTAGATTGTCCTTGGTAGCAGCATTCCAAGTCCAGTATATCCTGGAGGAAGCACTTGCCTTGCTCCTCTGAGTACACTCCCATGTTCTCCTTGAATGTTTCAAGATGAGCATCAAGAACATGGACTTTGAGAGACATCCTACAGTCCATTTTACTGTAATTCTTCACCAGATACTCTACCAACTTCAGGTAGTTTTCAGCTTTTTGATTGCCCAGGAAGCCCCAAACCACTGCATCAGAGCTGTTCTAAGCCGCTTTCTCTTTCCTAGTTAGCTTCGTGGGACATTCCTTGCACTCCAGGATCTTCTTGATCTGTAGTCCAGGGAAGACACCAGCTTTGACCTTTGCCTCAGACATATTAGGGAAGGTACTTAAAGGCTGCCAACTCCTTATCTAGAGCTCTGACAAATTGTTTCATTAGGCCCAATTTGATGTACAGTGTTGGCATCAGCACATTCCAGGGGTCCACCAGTGATTCAGATTTACCATTGTTTCTCCCCACAGAGAACTCGGTCCACTGTGATCAGTTCCACCTTTGGGTAGTGCACCTTTTTATCCCTGTCTCAAAGATAGGAAAACTTGGCAAAATTGCCTTGGAGACCCATAAGGAATGTCATCATTTTGAAGTCTCAGATGACCTTCCCAGCCATACTCATACTCCAAGTTGTCTAGTAAGATCTTGATGCTGTTGTAATCCTCTTTGAGATGCACTGAGTGAACCAATGGAAGAGACAGGTACTTGTTCCCGTTATGGAGCAACACGGCTTTGATGCTCCTGGATGAACTGCAAAAAGATAAATTTCAAAATATCAATGTCCTTGTCACAAAAGCAAAGTGATGGGAATGATAACCATTTTCTATACTTTTGTGGCATAGGCAATTAAGAAAGGACACTTATTACCCAGGAAGATTAGAGTTTTAGGAGTTATTCTGGATCAAAAATTGACATATTACAATCAGATTAGTGCAGTAATAAGAGGTTGTTTTCAGAGGTTATGAATGATCAGATCAATTGCTCCTTTCTTTGACTCATCATCACTGAATATCTTTGTACATTCGCTGATCATTTCAAAGTTAGATTATTGCAATTCACTCTATAAAGGAGTAGCTCTTAAAGAAATCCGTCGATTACAACTAATTCAAAACACTGCAATTAAAATTATAACGAACAGTAAAAAAATTTGATCATGTGACTCCTCTTCTTAAAGAAGCTCATTGGCTTCCAATTGTTCAGAGAATCTCCTATAAAATAGCACTATTAACATTCAAAATATTAACAACTAAAGTTCCATCATTCCTAGAAAGGTACATTATTCCATATATTCCTACTAGAAGTTTGAAATCAGAGGACAAAAACCTAGTAATTCCATCGCTTAGTATAATAAATACAAGACAAGATACAATCTTTGCGGTTACAGTGCCCAGAATATGGAACTCCTTACCATCATTTATTAAGGAAGAAAAATCACTAAGTAAATTTAAAGGAATGTTAAAATGCTGGTTGTACAAAGATGCTTTTGAGAACTAATCATTGGAGTCTCTTTTGATCCCATTCTCTGCATAAACGCACATGTTCTCTGTCTTAGGCTCCAGAAAAAAAAAGTTTTTAATTTTCTTTTCAATTTTTAGCAATACTTTTAAATTTTTTTTTTACCCTCCTTTTGTACTTTCATGTGTCCTTTACTATGTTTATTGTAGTTCTCCCTACTTCCCTTATGTATCAGTATGTCATGTTCGTGTTTTAATAAAACTTGAAACTTGAACAAAAAAATAAATAAAATTTTGTTGCATAGGGTAATCAGTTGGTCTCCTTAGCTAGATCATAATCCCTGCAAGGTACATAAAACTATGCAGTTCACATATTGGTTACACACATAATATACTGATCGTCCTTTAGTTGCTTAAATATGAACAAACAATAAACAAACAGCTTAGCAATAAAACATTTAGCAATAAAACTGTAAAAAGTTAAATCCCAGATATTCATTGGCACTATATCTTACAAGAAGAATAAAAGTAGGTGCACTTTATAAAAAAGCACTAACAAAGAGCTGCATTTTCAACATTTTCTTAAAATTGCTCTTTCCAACACAAAAAGATACTGACAAAAAAGGCAGAATCGGTCAATAAGGTTCTAAGAGTGGTAACCCAATGATGAAAAATCCTGAACTAGCAACACAATTTCAAAGTAAGATCATACTCTAAATTTTTTTGTGAAAATGGGTAACCTCAGTGTGGAGGGTCAGCGAAAGGAGAATTTCTCCCAGTGCGTCACACAACAAGGCAAGGGCAACCATGCCCCTGCCTACACACCATCATCGGGTACCTCATGTGTGCTTTAAATCAAAATATGTGTCTAACCACAGTGAAATAACTCATAATACACAGGTGAAAACAATCATTGAGACCACTCTAAGAACCCCCCAGCCAACTCCTCAAACGATGCAACGGACTTAGCTTCAAAGAATCTTCATAGGTCAAGCTGAAGAAGCCAGGGGAAATAGGTAGATCAATTCACCCCTGCATACCAGGTTCAACCAAGCCCAGTTTCGGGAACTTAGTGTCCCTTCATCAGGAACCCATGGATAAAGATCGTCAATAACACAAGTCCGAGACGGCTGGGAGGAGGGCGGAGCTAACATAGAGGAGCGCAAGACGCGCTTAAAAGCAGGCAAAGATTTAGTCACACATCAGTAGGCCAATCACCACAGAACAGGGGAAGGCTGAAAACCAATCATACTAAATAATCGTGTTCCACTCAGTGCTGTCATTCAGTCCGTCTGGATGCACACATTGAAGCTGAAAAATCCAAAACTGTTCTCTAAGATGTATATGAGCCATCTTGTCACCCCTGAAGTCCCCCGGGAGCTGTTCAAGAACAAACCAGCGAGGTCATAAAAATTATGGCCTTTATCCAAACAGTGGGGTACTAGAGGGGCAGATCTAGAAGCCGTGTTAATTCTGCTCTTATGTTCAGACAATCTGACCTTGATTTTCCTGCTAGTACGCCCCACATATATTAGATTACATGGACATGTGATGACATAGATCACCCACTGAGATTCACATGATGTATGATGCCTTAACTTATACTTCTGGTGGGTCTGTGGGTGCTGCCAATGTGAGATGGATAACGTGTTGCAGCACATATTGCAATGTCCACATGCCATGTGACTTCCTTGGATGTTTTCAACCCGGGACAATTTAGATGTTAATAAATTTATCAGATTCTTAGGGCGAGAGAATGCAATGCGGGGAAAATCCTTAAAAATATTATGAAAGTCCAGCACATGCCAATGTTTCCTGATAATATTGGCGGCTTGATGGGCTTTCCAACACAAAAACACAGCATTATGTCTGGCAGAGCATTCCAAAGTTTGACACCCACTACAGACATCATTAATATTCCAATTTTAACATGAATGCTAGGCATCCTCCCCTCAATTTCATATTGTTGTCAGACCTTAGATTTCTTTACTTTATGGTCCAGCCTTCCAAAGATTATCTTGGCCACAATGTTTTGTAATACTCATAACCTATGGGTACTTTTTGCGAAGAGGCCCTAAAAAGAGCATTGCAGTAATCAAACTGTGCAGTAACCAATTATTAACCAATCTTCTTAACCTCATTATTCAACAATGGCTACAAGTGCCTCACAAGGCGCAGCTGGAAGTGGACCTTATCCACTACTCTCTGTGGGCCAAAACCTCAAAATGCTATCCCAGATGACTCCTAAATCCTTTACTTGATTGATAGGATATTTTCTGCCACATGAATAAGAGAAAAACTAATAGGGTCACAATTTATCATCATAAGAATATCCTTTTTTTCAGTTAAGCACCAACCTATTACCAACAGTCAAGTTGACAGCTTAGCCATACAGTCATTCATTCTATGCACAACTGCAGAGGAAGCCCGCTTTGAAAATGGCACCATCACATTAATATCACTGATGTAACCATGGTCAGTCAAACCAAAGCATTAGAAGATCTCCACCACTTGGCTGAAAGATATTTGACAGCATGGCCCCTGTGAGACACTGCACTCTAGATATCATAGAAGACGCAAACACATCCTTCCTTAATAATTCGCTCCTATGTTTTAAATACGATCAAACACCCTAGTAAAATCAAACACAACTGCCAGCACATATTTGCCATGATCCAAACATGCAATGCCTGATCAAGCAAAGAGACCAAAACTAAATCCTGTCAGATATCATTGGACTAACAGATCTTTCTAAAAGTCAAGAAATTTGATTAACTGTGTCTTCTGTTTCAATTGTTTTGCATATGTCAACTGGTTCCGAAACTTGACCACAGAACCTCATAGCCAGTCAGATTTTCCAGATATCCACAGCAAATAGACATGAGTTTGGCAGATGCCAGCTTTCCAATATATAAATACATCACATGCGTATTTATAGTAGATATTCTGAAAACCAGATTGGCAGTAATGCTATCAGGGCAGATTTTGGCACCAGTAGCGTCTGTTGTAAAATTATTGCTCTGTATAGCTGTCAAATGGTTTTTCTCATATCCCATTTTTTTCTCTTTAGTGGGCTGTGTTAACTTGTGGACATTGCTTCTGCAATGAGTGTATAGCCATTATTATTGACCAGTACAGTGTGGGCATGCGCAGAAGTGCTATTAAATGTGCCATCTGTCGGCAGACAACGTCACACAAGGAAATAGCCTATGTCTTCACCACAGAGACTGCAAATCAGGAGAAAGACATTCTTGTTAAGGTAAGATAGCATGCACATTCCCTTTAGAGAGTAGATGGCAAAAGAAGGAATATTTATTGCCATGTGAATGGTCTCATACTGATAAGCAAATAAAATTTCATAATGAACCTAGACCGAATGTCTTATTCAGCTTTCATTTTTTTAAAGCATGAGTACCTCCTACTATTGCAAATATTAATTTGACCATGAATTGGAAGCGGAGGTTGTATAGGAAATGAATGTTCTCATTAATGTGCCTCTCTAAGTTCCAAATGAAATTCTCATTCTAGTGCAATGTGTCTAGTTATGCATCTGAACCCACAAGTTGATTGCAAAATGCTGTCAAATCATCTTTGAACTCCTTCTCTTTTCCAGCTTCGTCTGCTCCCTCACCTTTTTTTTCTGCAAGCAAGATGCTCAGAAATGTTTCTGTTCTGTTCTGCAGTTTTATTATTTTTGAGTATTTTTTCTTAGTGTTCAGTTGGAGGCTCTGTGCCCAGAGGTTCCCATTTGTTGAGATCTCTGCCTGAGAAAAGATGCAGACTCGCATTGTGGAAGTCTGCTGCTAGAACTATCAGCCCTTGGGGACACCTACTAACTAGCCAGCCTGCTTTTGTATTTTTGGAGCTCAGGGGCCATCCCCTACATAGCTATTCGCATCCCTAATTTATCAGGAGCTTGAGCGCAGGCTGTTTGGCTCCATTCTGGCTTGGCTGGGCTTAATAGTAGGCCGGCTGCATGATAGCGAATGACATGCTGCCTGTTTCCTGTGGTAAACCTGCGGCAACTGCAGGAAGACCACAGGAAAGGGTAAGCATTTACTCTGTTTACCGCAGGTACGGGAACAAAGCTTTTTACTGCTCCACAGGAGCCTTCTTGGCCCTTCGAGCTAGGGTTCAGGCTTTATCTGCTAACTTTATGTTAAGATTCCTTGTAATTGTTATTATTCATGAAGGTAAACAATTTCAATTCTTTGACCCTAAGCAGCTTGAGGAATTTTTAAGTGCTAGAGAAGAAATTAATGTCATAGCGTGAACCCCATACGCTCGATGTAGACTGGCTAGGGGTAGGGTCTTGGAGCGACCTTTCAATGCATTTGTGTTCCTTTATTGCTTATAGATATTTACTTTTTCCTAATTTTGGATCACAATTACCTAATTGTGGGTGAAAGGAGTTAACTCTTTTTTATTGTATTTTCAGCTTTATTTTATTTCAAGAATTTCTGTTTGTCTCCAAAGTATTGGTGATGTAAAAGTGAAAATTAAAAAAAAAAAAAAAAAAAGTTCAGTAGAATGATGTGGTCTGAAACCAATTTGGTTCAGATGCAAGGCGTTGTTTTTTTTTCCCCGATGAAACACGATAATTGATTAAATACAATTTTTTTCTGTAAGTTAGCTAAGAATGGAAGATTGACTATTGGCCGGTAGCTTGAGCAATCTTCAAGAGGAATATTTGTTTGTTTGGGTTTAGATTGCATAGACACCTCTTCATCTTTTAGGCATGATACCTATAGAAAGACTATGGATAATCATGTTCTGGATAAACAGGCCGAAAATAGAGAAACAGCGTTTTATAAATGCCAGGGCGATTACGTCATGAGAACTAAGTTTGAATAGTCTGAAGAATCTCCATGAGTGATGTTTTCATGAACATTGAAAAAGTGCTAAATGATAAGTGTGAGTGTTTAAGCGGTAAATTAGGAGGTTGTGTAAGATTATTGCATGCAGTTTTTATTTTATTTTCAAAATAGTCTGCCGGATCTTGAGCTGGATGGATAGAGGCATTGATTAATTTTGGATTTATCTTGTGATGTAAGTGATCTAACTATTGCATAAAGGACTGAAGTATTGTTGGCATTAGCAATACATTTAGAATATTTCTTTTTTTCTTCTTGAATTAACTTTTTGTAGAGGGATGCTTTTTTCTTTGTAGTGATTCAATGCTGAGAGGGAACGGTGTTGTCTCCACCCTCTCTCTGAAGAGCACAATTGTCGTTGAAGTTATAGGAGTTCTGAAGTGTACCAAGGGAGATTTTTTTGAGGGATGTAGAAGACTTGTGATGTTCTAAGGGTGCAATTTTGTCTATCAGGGTTTGCATTGTCTCTGTCCAGAGGTTTGATTGGTCTTCGATTGTTACTGTTGAAAATTTGTCTTGTAGAAGTTTAAAGAAATCTTTGATTATAGAAGTGTTGATTTTACTTGAGATCTCTAAAAGAATAATCCTTGTTGGCGTTTGTAAGGTTGTTGAAGGGTATTTTGAGGGAAAAAGTAATTAGAGAATGGTCTGTCCATGGAAGATAAAGATTGTGTTTGAATTGAAACAGCTGGGTAAGAGACATGGGAATAAACACAATATCTAATGTGTGTCCTGCAGAATGCATAGGGCTGGTAATCGGTGGGGATAAAGAGAGGTCAGGTATAAGAGTAAGAACATCAACTGTATAGGAGTTCTGTAAATCATCAAAGTGGATGTTAAAGTTGCCTAAGAGAATTGGGTTATTAGTTGAGATACAGAAGTCAAAGATGGATGATTGTAGCAGTGGCATACCTAGCATATGTGACACCCGGGGCCCATCATTTTTGAACACCCCCCCCCCAATCTGTACAGAAAACATGATTTTTAGTAACAAGCCACACGTCACACATGAGTACCTAGGAAAAGGCAGCATCTTACATACTGCAGTGAGCAGTACAACATCAATACACCCATTGTAAAACTAAACAAGCTAGACTAGTACAGATCAATCCTGCAGTCAAGCCTAACAAAAAACCATGTCTTTCAAACACTCAGAACACAGAAAACATCTTCGCTTAGTATGGAATATGTAATCACAAACTAATCCCTCCCTCTTTTACAAAACTGTAGTGTAGATTTTAGCCACAGAGGTAACAGCTCTGACACTCATAGAATTCTGAGCATCAGAGCTGCTACCACCACAGCTGGCGCTAAAAACGCTCCACAGTTTTGTAAAAGGAAGGATAAAATAGAAATACATAGACAAAGGTTAAATTGAACCAGTAAGAAGCTGGACTCTGCATACAATGCAACACCACAGAAACAGTGACACATGTCTCCTAAAGCAATAAATAAATAGAAAATTTTTTTTCTACCTTTGTCTTCTGTGGTTTCTGCTTTCCTCGTAACTCTCTTCCTTCCATCCACTGTCTGCCATCTCTCTTCCCCTATATGGCATCTTCTCTCCTTCTATGCCCCTTCCAGAAACTGTATGTCCCCCCTTCCATCTCTCCTTTCACCCCCATTGGTCTGGCATCTCTCTCCTCTCCTTCCCTCTCCCACACCTCTCTTCTGCAATCCCTTTACCTTTTTTCCCTCATTTTCCTTTTCAATTTATTTTCTGCATCTGTCTAGATACGTTCTTACTACCCTCTCATCAATGTCCTTTTTTACTGTCTACCTAAAGCTTGCCACCTCTTTCCCTCACCCTTTCCAGTATCTAACTCTATCTTCGTCCCTCAATCCAGCATGTGCCCTTTTTTTCTTTCTCCTCTCACTTCCTTCCAGCGTCTGCTCCCCCTCTCCCTCACACTTCCATTCAGTGGCTGTCTGTCCTCTCCCCCACACTTCCATTCAGTATCTGTCCCTCTCTCTACCCCTTCCATCTACTGTTCACCTTCTGTCTCGCCACTTCCAGTCACTGCCCTCTCTGCCCTTTCCATCCAATGTCTCCCTTCTCTCTCTTCCATACAACATCTTCCTTCTTTCTATGCTCCTTACATAACTATCTATCCTGTGCCCCTTCTCTCCTTTGTACATGATTAATTTCAGCTCTGCCACCTCTCCATTTTTTTCTCTCTGTCACCAACCCATCCCCTATGCTCTGGCATCTCTCTCTTCTCCATTCTTTCCTTCGCACCTCACAGTCTGGTATCTGCCCTTCCCTGATTCTCTGGCATTTCTCTCCTTTCCTTCCATCTTTCCCTCCCCCTCCATGCTCTGAGATCTCTCCCTTCCTTTTCCCTTAGTCTGGCATACCTTCCTCCTTCCCTCCAAGCCCTGGCATCTCCTTTCATTCCCTCCCTCATTTTCCTTCTCCCTCCAGCTGGGTACAGCAACACTCTCCCCTGCAGCTCTGGACTTCCCTACACCTGCTCCCCCAAAATTGCCATGCTTCAGTTCCTCTTCTTCCTCCCTCCCCCTGCGGGACTCTGCGGCACCATCAGCCTTGCAGCTCCGGACTTCCCCACACCTGCTCCCCCCCCTCCCAGATCACTATTATTTTAAATGTTATGGCAGCCCCGGCGCTGTATCCGTCAGAGGAAACTTCTATCCTCGGCCTGCCCCGGAACTCTTCCTGCAACAGTGACTTCCTGTTTCCGCCTAGGATAGCCATGTTTCCGTAAAACAGAGGATGTGAAGTTGACCTACAGCATCTTCCAGAAAGAATTAAAGACCACTTTGTTTAAGAAATTCATGCCCTAGCCAGACTTTATCCCCCCGAACATAACTACCACACCTTATCCTGAATTTCTTCTTCACTTTAGGTATCCTATATCCCCTGTCTGCTAAAATTTCCTCTTCACAATTGTATCCAGTTACTCGCTGGTGCCCTATTATTTTCAATGTAATATGTAAAATAGTTAATTCTTATTCTGCAACCTATGTATAGTTTTCCTTTCAACCACCTTGCACCTTGTAATCGCTGACCCTCAGTGACCCCTTATCTATTCATCTACTGTAATTTGCTGATTGTACAGCTATTCATCATTGTGAACCGCTTAGAAGTCTCAAGATTATGGCGGTATAGAAAAATAAAGTTATTATTATGTATGGACAATGAGATCTTTTACTAGATGATGCTTGTTTTTTATGGATCTAGTATGAGTCCAAAAGGTATCTCGTTGTTTGATAGTGCAGGAGGGTGTGCTAGAGAATTAAACGACGTCAAAAGAATTAGTTGAAGACATCTTGTATTAAATGTTGGTTTTATATAAGGATTTTTGGGGTCCATTCATTGACCTTGGTAAACCAGGATTTGAGATTCTAGTGTCATTGTGTCGGAGAGGTAACTAATAGGGGAAACTGGCATAGAAGAAGTAACATTAGAATATTAATGTACTACTGAATTGTGGTGTGATTAAATGCTCCTTTAGTGCGCACCTTCAGTGTGTGCCACAGAGAAAGCTAAATTTAAAGGGGCTATCGGTCAAATTCCGTTCTTCTGATCTGTAAGCTGATTGGAGCCTAGGAGACAAGAGCAGGGAAAATAAGAAAAAAAACAGCAAGGGGAAACAAGAGAAAATAGAAATAATAAAATCATGTAAAAACACTTACTAAATAGACAAAACAGACAGTTTTAAACAAATAAAATAGAAGTGGACAAGTGGATTGTGAAGCAAGCAAGGTGAGCATGTGCTGCAGAGGAAGCTAAGTTTAAAGTGGATAACAATCAACTTTTGAAGGGCCGAATTCAGTAGAGTCACTGCTTCGCAGCAGCGTCCTTCTGATCTGTAAGCTGATTGGAGCTGGTCAACCTCCAGAGTCAGTAACGTTGCCGCTTTGCAGAGTGTAATCATGGGAATTGTTATACCCTGTTTTATTAATGGGGAGTAAAAAGTGTTTTCACAGGGCTAGACTCCCAGAGGCTCAATGCTAATTCACGCTTATTAGTGGCTTTATTAGTCAAGAGATGTATTTTGCAATTTTGGGCTGAACCTTTAGACCCACCAGTAACAATCTGGCATACATTAATAGCTGAAATGGAGCTGGGTCTCAAACCCAAATAAAAATGTTCACATTGCTGGAGAAATGATACTACAATACCTTGCTTTATGGCAGAGATATGTAATGCTTTATGCATTCCCACAGCCTCACATTTCCACCCAACACTTGACACATTCAATTTTTGTCTATACTGAAGAAAGGAGAGGGGTGAGGGAGTGTTTGATTAGCGGGTGAGGTTGTGTTATTTTCTTATTTTTCTTTGAATATTCTAAATGTTAAAATTCAGGAGTATGTTATCTATCTCAAGAGCTGTATTGCTGTACATTGATCTTTTAAGTATGCTACCTTGTAACTGTTCAACTTTTGATCAGTAAAGATATTTAAAAAAAAAAAAAAAAAAGCAACATTGGTAATTTTATAAAAAGTCGCTTTTCTTGTTTTACATTTAATGGAATTTTTCTGTTTTTACTCTAGCCTGTTTTTTTTTCCCTTATAACCAGGGAAGCCATTCCACCAAAGTAGAAGCTGTGGTCAGAACTCTTATGAAAATCCAGATCCAGGATCCTGGTGCCAAAGCCTTAGTCTTTTCAACGGTACTCTAAATACTATCCATCTCAAAATATAGAAATGATTGCATTTGATAGAATTGCAGTACTACTAACAACAACTGTAGATCTGGGAAGAATCTGGTTGCTGTCATTAGGACCTAGACTGTAAAATGTTCTTAGTATCCAAAAATTAGTACCATATATTATACCAGAACAAGCAGGCAGCATATTCTCACAAATGGATGATGTCATCTATGGAACCCGGTATGGATAGTGCTAAAGTGTACTGTCATTTTAAGCTTTAGAAAGCTTTGAAACTGCCCACACCATACATGCACAAGTGCCTTCCCTCCAGACACCAGCTGATGAGGTCGTCAGTTTTTCATTTTCCACGGAGTAAAGAAGACATATATGGACTTGTCCAGTCAAGTTTGCTTTCCCGCTTTATTTTTCACTATTTTCATTATTTTCTTCTTAGATATTTTTTCTTTACATCTTTTAATTTTCTACAAAATTTCCTTATGTTCATCATTGGGGCATATAGGCAATTTTAATACCTTTGCCCCCACCAACAGCATTGACAGCTTTTCAGACTATTTTTTACTCGATCCGTGGTACACTCCTCCCTCTGTATTTGCGGGAGTTAGGGGCAGAGACGGCACGCGAATAAGGAAAATTTGCAAATAACTTTTTGGACCGACTCTGACCAACCCCTGGACCTTACATGGTGGTCTAGCGGTGATGCGGGGCAGGAGCTATCTTTCTACACTCCTGCCGTGTGTAGAGTGAGACCATGGGTTCACAGCTCATCTCTGCACGGGGCAGGAGTGTAGGAAGATCACTCCTGCCCAGTCCCACCATTAGACCACCAGGTAAGGTCTGTGAATGAAGTTGCCTCCGATCGCTTCCTCGTCCTCGTCCTCGCCCTGATCCAAGTCCCGTGGCCGGTTCTGGTCGATGCGGGCTGCCTCGGAGTGATTCTCTAGTGGGGGGTGGGATGGGGAGGGGGGCAGGCAAAAAATCATGAATAGTCGAAACCGCGATTACTGAAACCACGAATAGGAAGGGGGAAGTGTACTCTGTTTTCCTGCAAGATATGTTCCTGATCTTCGAGGGCTAAAAAAAAAAAATCCCCAAAACAACACTCCAACAAAATGTTTTAAATGTGTTTTTATAAGAAGATATTAGGCCTGATGTCTGGTACCCAGCAAATTGGACTTCTATGCAGTAAAAATTCCTATCAGTACCGGTGGACATCGACATCATCATCGATATCATCACCAAAGTCTGAGGAATTTTCAGCATCAAGTCACTTGATGCATGCCTCTCATCGACGCAGGCTGTCATTTCTGAAGAGTGACTCTTCTTGGGGTTACTAACGTTTCTACACCCTGCTGCACCTATGGTACCAGCTTCATAGCACGCGATACCGTTGCATCCACTTCATCATATGCAGTTGTAACTGTATGGTGTAGGGCTGGCCATGCAACTGCAATGAAGTTAGCCTTGATGACCTCTCTCTCTACTCGGTCCCGTCCCAGCTCAAATAGCTTCAGAGGCTGTACGGAATTGTTCTATCCTTGCTCTGTGGTCTTTTATATCCATCAAGGCTCAGTACTAATTCTAATTTTTACCTCGGTACCATAACTATTCCTGTGACTCAACCTACAATGACCAGTATCGGTGCCTCCACTGTCTTTCTCGGTACCAGCCTATCCTCAACATAGTACATCACTACATTCATCGATCTACCTACCGGTACCGACAGACCACAACTAATAGACAACATTTGTCTCAGCACTTCCAGTACCGAGAACCCTATTCCTTGATGCATATGGCTTTGACAATCTCCTCCTGTGAACATCGGGTCCACACAGAAGCCTCAGACATCAGATCCTCAAAAATCAGCTCGTTCTTTTTGCCATGCTTCTAGAGAAAATAACCGGAGCAACTTCCAGGGTTTCCAGGAAGCTACTCATAGCCTACTCCAAACCAGAAAGTTTATGGCAAGATCAGCTTTTCATACATTGGATGTGACATCCAGAGCATCAGCTATATCTATTGCTAAGAGACATCTGGCTGCAACTCTCTGACATGGACTTTAACGTTCTGGATTGTTTAGCAAATATTTCCTGTTTTGGTGACGAACTCTTTGGGAACAAAGTCGAAGATGCCACCCAAATACTTACACTTATAGTTCTCTGCTGTGCACATTTGCATTGAGAGCACTATTGCGATGAATCAGAGGGATCCACTATAGCTGTAGAGCCTTTTTAAAGTTGAATTTCTTCCTCTATTCATCATAACTAGACCTGTAAACCAGAGGGTTTCATCATGGGTATAGAGCCTATTAAGGATGAAACGCCTCTTCTATTTCTCACTGCCAGAGCTATTCCATAGATGAATCCATCATGGGTATAGAACCTGTCAAAAGATGGAACATCTCTTCTACCCATCACCAACTTCTCTACTTTAACCAAAAGAATCAACTATGGGTATAGAGCCTTTAAAGTTGGATTGCTTTTTCTTCTGTTGGTCTACTTGTTTCACACTCCTCCACTACAGAATGTCTTTGTGGCCCATGGACAACACCACAGCTCTCCAAAGACCCTGGAGACAAGCACAAACTCCCACAGGGAGGAAGATGGGAGGTGCATACTACATACTCCCCCTCAGTTTAGATTCTTATCTTCTAGATTCTTCAGACCTCCATCTGATCCATCTATCCATGACCTCGACATTAATGTCCACTATCGCCTTGTGAAACTTCCACCGCTCCACATACATACAACCTGTTTTTCTCTTGCCATAGGGATTCTTCACAGTATAAATCAAGTTCTTTAACCACTGAACCTCTACCACTGTGCCATCAATGCTGATAACCTTGTGTAGATCTAAAGGATATTGACTATGCTTTATTGAGGCCTTCCATACTTCCTTCAGAATATCTCACCCTACCGACCACCTGTTGAGCTGGTACAAAAAAAAATCTATTCCTTGCATGTCAAGCTCAGACTTCTACTCCAACTACTTCTTTATTCTAAAGAACTTGGAGGACTAGGAATGACTGTAGGAGAGAAGGAGGCCACTTACATATCCTATTAATGATTATTTTATCTCCTCATAATAATAATAATTTATTTATATGCCACCATACCGGGGAGGTTCTAAGTGGCTCACAGCATGAAGAAAAAAAACAGTACATACATTTTCAATAAAAATCTTGATAAAATACAACAAATGGCAGTACATACATTTCAATAAAATTGATCAAGATGAAAGTGCAAACCATGCAGATAAGAAATATAAGAATAAAATGCCACATGGTTGAAATAAGAGAAAAGGCAAAACCATTACAATGTCAGCCTATTAAATAATTGAGTCTAATAATTTCCTAAAATCTAAATAAGAAGCTTCTAACATCATTTTTCTGAGCCATATATTCATTTCAGCGGCCAGAAAAGAGAAAGGAACCTCTTATACCGGCAAAATTTTATAGAAGGATAAGTAAATAACTGCGCTCTCCGTGTATTTTTATTAAAATGACTCCAGGAAAAATGAGAAAGAAGATAACCTGGTGACAGACCAAATGCTACTTTGTAACAAATACAAGAAAACTTAAACAATATTCTAGACTCCACTGGTCTAATCTGTTTTCATCTTTGGTCTAGCTTTGTAGACCTCTTACAGGCCTCTGTCTATCCCTTTATAAATATATGCACCTCATATTCTTGGGCATTCCATAAGGCTGAGACGTTCATCTATAAAAAGTCTCATCTCCTCATATATATTTATTACTCTTAATTCCAGAGCTGTAATACTTTTATATCCCACTAGAAATCCTTGAAATATAAAATTTTTTTGCTACTCTCTATGGAGTAAAAAAAAATAAAAAAAATCTAGTACTGGCATCTTGTACCCAATTACCTTAACAGCAGCTCGAACCTACTCGATTGCATGTTCCTACCCCTGTAATGAGTTATATTTCTTCATTGGTTTCCAGTTCCATTGTTTCCATGCTCCATTCGTTATGATATGCCTACCATGTATGCAGTTAATATTATGTACTCCTTATTCAACGTTCCAACGACTGCTTTGTTGGATTTTGGTCTCCATAGTACTAAATTTTATTACCATACTTCGGTGTTTCTAGTTTCTTCCACGGTATCGAATCCGATCACATACCTCAAGCAGTGAGTGCTCTCCCCTTGCTTCTCCTATTTGTATTTGTACATGGCACAGAATGCTTTTGTTAACAAGTTTCCATGTCTTTCCCACTGAGCTAGTGGACTTTCCATTCTACTGCCAATATTTATATCCTCAACTTTTGGGAAAGTCCTCATACCAGCCTGCTTCCTCCAATTCAGATAACCCAAATTGTCTCTTCATTGACCACACTTTTCAACCTCTGGTTGCATGATTGTTTATCACATTCTACTGCTACCTAGTCAACATCATTCTTCCATTTCTTTCCTTTTTTCTCATTTCTAAACAAAGACCTCAGAAACAACTTTAACTCACAGGACCTTATACAGTCAAACCTCGGTTTGCGAGTAACGCGGTTTGCGAGTGTTTTGCAAGATAAGCAAAACATTTTAGCAAATCGTGACTCACAAAAACCTAGCGTTGACTCGATTTGCGAGTCCCCCCCCCGCCCGCGAACCGGCATATTCCCCCCACCCTCTGCGAACGCCACCCGCCCAAACTGAAGCCTTATCCCCATCTGGCACCGGCACGCAGCACCAACCCACAGGAGGTGCTGATGCCAGACTGGGCCTTGAGCTTTTACTGGTCCCCCTTTTTTTCAGCAGATATCTTGAGCAGTATTACTTGGTACATCTTGAGGGCTGGCTCTCTTCACTTTACAAGTCATACCAGAGCTCTCAGGCAGCCCCCTCAGGGGTACTACTGCTGACATATGGCCTCACTCCGATTCAGCCAGTCTTTCATTCCAACTTCTTCTACATTCTCCTGTCAGCAGTCACGGAGTTTCTCTCCTCCCTATGTTTTATTTCCCGTTTTTTCCTATAACATTACTCTATTCAACAGGAACGACATTTCCATTTTGCTTTGCAACTTTCCCTTTCGTTTTCCATTTGTAATGAGCTAGGATAAAAATGGCTACAACTAGTCTTTTGGTCTGGTCATCCTTAAACATGCCTCTTTCCAGGAACCAATCTACTGTTTATCCCAGGACAAGCAGGCAGCATATTCTTAACACATGGGTGACGTCACCGACGGAGCCCTCGGTACGGACCTTTTTAACTAGAAGTTTTTAGTTGGCCGCACCGCGCGTGCGCGAGTGCCTTCCCGCCCGACGGAGGAATGCGTGGTCCCCAGTTTCTTCGTTTCCGCGGAGCGAAGAAGACGCGTGTGTTTTTTCAACGGCCGTTGAAACCACTTTTTTGCCTTCCCGCTCGCGCTTTTTTCCATATTTTTTCTTCCTTTGCCTTCGGGTTTCTTTTTCCTTTGATTTATAAAAAAAAAAAAAAAAAAACTTGCTTTTTTTCCCCTTTTTTCGTTTTTGCCCCGGCGGGGCCTGTTGCCATTATACAGGCCTCGGGGTTCGATTTTGCGGAGGCTGTTTTCCCCTTCATGCCCCCGCAGGTCGGTTTTAAAAAGTGCCAGCGGTGTGCACGCCCGATCTCCCTCACTGACCCACACAATTGGTGTTTGCAGTGTTTGGGTCCGGAGCATCGGGCGGACTCCTGCACCCGCTGTGCCACTCTTCAAAAGAGAACCCTTAAAAACCGAAGAATTCAACAAACTCTTCTCTTCGGCACCGGGTCGGCGATGGACTCCTCGACATCGACAGCGGTACCACAGAAATCGGCACCGTCTACTTCGACACCGCCCAACCCCACATCGGCGTCTCTGGCGCCAGGTAAGCCGGCTAAGAAGCCTTCCTCTTCCCTCGAGCGCCCTCCAACTACGGTGGCGACGCCGACCTTGCCGGCATCGCACCGGTCCCGCAAGCGCTCCGCCCCGATCTCGGTGAGTGCCTCGTCATCGGCCTCCTCATCGCCGGGGCGTGGAGCGGCATCTAAGGAACCGAAGAAAAAGAAAGCGGTTCCGATGCCACCCCTAGATGACCGTATCTCGGCCATCTTAAAAGTTCAACTCCAGGAACAGTTACAGCAACAACTCGAGCACCTGTTGCCCACTATCCTGGCACCGCTCCTTCCGGTACCAGACCGGCCCGAGCCCCGTACCGAACCCCCGGTATCCACCCCTTCGGTACCTATCAACACCTCCATGCCGATTCTTTCGGCTGAGCAGCTTCATACCCATCCCGTGGTTCACGCCCATACCACATCGGATCCTCCTCGGCACCAGGCAGTGCGTCATTCTTCCCGGGACCGGGATCGACGCCGGTCTTCCTCTCCTGGTACCGTTTCGGTGCGCTCTGGAAAATCTTTATCCAAGACTCACCATACCGCACCTTCCACCCCGGTGTCTCGACATGCACCAGAGGTCCGAGACCCTGACTTATGGGAGGACTCCCCTCTCGGTACCGAGGAGGATCCCTCCTCATCTGATGAGGACCCATCGGCACCCGATGCCACATCCAAACCGGAGCAGTCCTCATTTTCTAAATTTCTGAGGGAGATGTCTGCAGCCCTGTCCCTTCCTTTGGAATCTGACTCAAAGAAGTCTCAAGCCTTCCTGGAGGCTTTAGATTTCGAACAACCTCCTAAGGAGTTCCTCAAGCTTCCCGTGCATGACATCCTACGGGAGACTTTTTACAAAAACTGGGAGAATCCCCTTACGGTACCGGGGGCCCCCCGTAAACTGGACAACCTCTATCGTGTCATCCCTATCCCAGGGTTCGACAAGTCTCAATTGCCCCATGAGTCCCTTCTTGTTGAATCCACCTTGAAAAAGACTCAGGGCTCCAGTGTCTATGCCTCTACCCCTCCTGGCAGAGAGGGTAAGACCATGGACAAGTTTGGCAAGAGGCTCTACCAGAATGCCATGCTGGCCAATAGGGCGAACAATTATTCATTCCATTTTTCATTTTACATGAAACATTTGGTTCAACAGCTGTCCGCCCTCCAAAAATACCTCCCGGAACGAAAGGTTCCACTTTTTCAGCAACACATCTCTGGCCTCCTTCAGTTGCGCAAGTTTATGGTCCGCTCGATATACGACTCATTCGAGCTCACCTCCCGTGCCTCTGCCATGGCCGTAGCCATGCGCCGCTTGGCCTGGCTGAGAGTCTCCGACCTGGACATCAACCACCAAGATCGTCGGGGATGAGCTTTTTGGAGAGTCACTGGATTCCACCACCCAGAAACTCTCCGCCCATGAAACAAGGTGGGACACCCTGATCAAACCAAAGAAGAAGGCTCCGCCTGCCCGACCTTATCGACCTCAGTCATCTTATCAGCGCAGGTTCTCAGCCAGGCCACTCAATCAGCCTCCTCAACAACCTCGGCGGCCACGTCAACAGCAGCACCATGCCCAGGCTCGCTCTCAGGCCACTCAACCCTCCAAGCCTCTTCAGCCTGCTAAGCAATCCCAGCCCTTTTGACTCTTCTCTCCAGGGCATAGCCAGTCATCCACCCTCGCTTCCTCTTCCACAACCAATCGGAGGTCGTCTCACCGTATTCTCCAGCCGTTGGGAGGTCATCACATCCGACCAATGGGTCCTCAACATCATCCGCCACGGCTACTCTCTCAACTTCCAGACTCTTCCACCAGACAACCTTCCCGTAGAGTCTGCTTCACACTCATCTCAAACCCCCCTCCTCCTGAGGGAGGTTCAATCCCTCCTCCTTCTCAATGCCATCGAAGAAGTACCTCCAGATCAAAGGGGTCAGGGATTCTACTCCCGCTACTTCCTGGTACCCAAAAAGACGGGAGACCTCCGTCCCATTCTCGATCTCAGGGACCTCAACAAGTGTCTGGTCAAGGAGAAGTTCAGAATGCTCTCCCTTGCCACACTCTACCCTCTTCTTTCTCAACACGACTGGCTGTGTTCCCTGGACCTCAAAGAGGCCTACACTCACATCTCCATCAATCAGAATTCTCGCCGCTACCTGCGGTTCCAGGTGCTGCACCACCACTATCAGTACAAGGTGCTACCGTTCGGCCTCGCTTCCTCACCCAGGGTCTTCACCAAGTGCCTTATAGTGGTAGCAGCCTTCCTCAGGTCTCACAACCTCCAGGTGTTCCCCTACTTGGACGATTGGTTGGTGAAAGCACCTTCATCTCCACTTGTGCTACAAGCTACTCATCACACCATCTCTCTCCTCCACCTCCTGGGGTTCGTGATCAACTACCCCAAGTCGCACTTACTTCCCACCCAGCGACTTCAATTCATCGGAGCTATTCTGGACACCACTCTAATGAGGGCTTTTCTCCCCTCCGATCGTCAGTGCACTCTGCTCCACCTCTGTCGTCAGGTGCACCAACACTCCTCCATTCCTGCTCGACAAATGATGGTCCTCCTGGGACACATGGCCTCGACAGTACATGTCCTTCCTCTGGCACGTCTCCACCTCCGCACGCCTCAATGGACTCTCGCCAACCAATGGTCACAGACTACGGATCTTCTTTCTCATCCCATCTCTGTGACATCATCTCTTCAGCAATCTCTCCAATGGTGGTTGAACTCCTCAAATCTTTCCAGGGGTCTGCTCTTTCATCTGCCCCCTCACTCTATGATCATCACCACGGATGCGTCCCCCTACGCGTGGGGAGCTCACCTGGGAGATCTACGCACCCAGGGCCTTTGGACCCCACAGGAGCGTCGACATCACATCAATTTCCTGGAACTCAGAGCCATGTTCTACGCCCTCAAAGCTTTCCAACATCTTCTCTGCCCTCAGGTTCTCCTCCTGTGCACAGACAATCAAGTCGCCATGTACTACATAAACAAGCAAGGCGGCACCGGATCTCGCCCCCTTTGTTTGGAGGCTCTACGCATCTGGACCTGGGCCACGGACCGCAATCTCTTCCTCAGGGCGGTCTATATCCAGGGCGAACAGAACTCCCTGGCCGACAATCTCAGCCGCATCCTTCAACCTCACGAGTGGACGTTGGACCCTCCGACTCTACTCTCCATCTTTGCTCGATGGGGCACTCCGCAGGTGGACCTCTTTGCAGCACCTCACAATCATCAGCTGCCCCTCTTCTGCTCCAGACTCTTCTCTCCTCACCGTCTGGCACCGGATGCATTCCTTCTCGATTGGAGGGATCGATTCCTGTATGCCTTCCCTCCACTTCCTCTGATGTTGCGGACCTTGTCCAAGCTCCGCAAGGACAAAGCCACCATGATTCTCATTGCCCCTCGGTGGCCTCGTCAACACTGGTTCTCCCTCCTGCTCCAACTCAGCTCCAGGGAGCCCATTCCTCTTCCTGTGTTTCCTACTCTACTTACACAGCAGCATCAGTCTCTACTGCATCAAAATCTGTCTTCACTCCACCTGACAGCTTGGTTTCTCTCGGGCTGACCTCTCCGGAGAATCTATCTCAACCTGTCCGCCTCATTTTGGACGCCTCCAGGAAACCGGCCACTCTCCAATGTTACCATCAGAAGTGGACCAGATTCTCCTCGTGGTGTCTCCGGCATCAGCATGAACCCACCTCTCTAGCGGTGGAACTCGTATTGGATTATCTGCTCTCGCTGTCCAATGCTGGCCTCAAGTCTACCTCCATCAGAGTCCACCTCAGTGCCATCACTGCGTTTCATGAGCCTATTCTCGGAAAACCCCTCACGGCTCATCCTCTGGTTTCCAGATTTATGAGAGGTCTCTTCAATATCAAACCGCCTCTCAAGCCTCTCCTGTCGTCTGGGACCTGAATGTGGTTCTATCAGCACTCATGAAACCTCCGTTTGAGCCTCTTGCCACAACTTCGCTCAGGCTTCTTACCTGGAAGGTGCTTTTCCTAATTGCCATCACCTCTGCCAGGAGAGTTAGCGAACTGCATGCACTGGTTGCTGACCCACCGTTCACTGTTTTTCACCATGACAATGTTGTTCTGCGTACCCACCCTAAATTCCTTCCCAAGGTGGTCTCGGCTTTTCACCTCAACCAGTCCATTGTGTTGCCCGTCTTCTTCCCTAAACCTCACTCGCATCCTGGGGAACAGGCGTTGCACACGCTGGATTGTAAGCGTGCACTTGCTTACTACCTTGATCGTACCAGAGCTCACCGAACATCCCCTCAGCTATTTTTGTCTTTCGATCCCAACCTTTTGGGTCGTCCTGTCTCCAAACGGACACTTTCAAATTGGCTTGCTGCCTGTATTGCATTCTGCTATGCTCGGGCCGGTCTCTCACTGGAAGGAGCTGTCACGGCCCACAGAGTCCGAGCTATGGCTGCTTCCGTAGCTTTCCTCCGTTCCACGCCCATCGAGGAAATCTGCAAGGCAGCCACTTGGTCCTCAGTTCACACGTTCATTACTCACTACTGTCTGGATGCGTTCTCCAGACGGGATGGACACTTCGGCCAATCTGTGTTACAAAATTTATTTTCATAATGGCCAACCATCCCCCCTCCCTTTTTGTTAGCTTGGAGGTCACCCATGTGTTAAGAATATGCTGCCTGCTTGTCCTGGGATAAAGCACAGTTACTTACCGTAACAGGTGTTATCCAGGGACAGCAGGCAGATATTCTTACGTCCCACCCACCTCCCCGGGTTGGCTTCTTAGCTGGCTTATCCTAACTGGGGACCACGCACTCCTCCGTCAGGCGGGAAGGCACTCGCGCACGCGCGGTGCGGCCAACTAGAAACTTCTAGTTAAAAAGGTCCGTACCGAGGGCTCCGTCGGTGACGTCACCCATGTGTTAAGAATATCTGCCTGCTGTCCCTGGATAACACCTGTTACGGTAAGTAACTGTGCTTTCTTGCATGATCTTTATGGCGTCTGTCTCTTCTATTCTCGGATTCGCCTGCTGCTATGAGGTCAGCTACTATTTCAGAGCCTCCATATGAATTGGTTTTGTGGGGTTCTTCCCTTTCACTTTTGCTGAGGATGGTTATACACCACATATTAGTCCTCTATTCATTTCCTTCCCTTGCTCTCCACCTATTTGTATCAGACAATATATCTGATTTTGTTGAGGGATATTAACCATTCAGATGCCAATTTTCCCACCATACCCTTTAGTTAAGCTAGGGAGTCCCATCTGTGGGAATATGCTGCCTGTTTTTCCTGGGATAAAGCACAGTTACTTACCGTAAAGTGTTATCCAGGGACAGCAAGCAGATATTCTTACTTCCCCCCCACCGCCCCTAGTTGGCTTCTACACTTGGGCATAGAACTGACGATTTCACAAGCTGGCATCAGGCAGGAAGGCACTCGTGCATACACGATGCGGGCAGTCTCAAAGCTTTCTAAAGCTTAAAGTGACAGTATATTTTAGTTTTGACTGTATCAGGCTCCTTGGATGATGTCACTCATCTATGAGAATATCTGTCTGCTGTCCCCAGATAACACCTGTTACGGTATCTAACTGTGCTTATTCGAATATAAACTGAGGTAATCTTTTTCTGCATCCTGCCTCCCTGCCCTGTGCCCTCTCCCTCCCGATGCCTTGCAGACCTCCACAAGGCCTGCCGTAAGACCTGGTGGTCCAGTGGTGGGCTGGGACAGGAGGGATCCATCTCACCTCCTGACCCGGCTGACTCAAAAAACTTTTACCTCCCCAACATACCTTTAAAATCCCTGGTGGGCCGGGATAGGAGGTATCACCCCTGCCTCCTGTCCTGGCCGACTATGACTTCTTTTATCCCATGTTCCTTTAAAATTCCCAGTGGTCCAGCAGTGAACTAGAGCAGGAGCAATTTTCCCATGCTCCTGCCCCTTGCGGAGCCGCTAGTGAATGGCTGCCGTGAATTCGCATGAATCCTGTGAGAACGCACAGCAGCAATTCACTAGTGGTTCTGTACAGGGTAGAAACATGGGAAGACCACGCCTCCGGTTCACCGCTGGACCACCGGGGATTTTAAAGATATGCGGGGGAGGCGGGAGGGCGGTAAAAGTTTTTTGAGTTGGCCGGAACAGGAAGTGGGAGGGATCCTACTGCTTAACCACCAGGTCTTACTGCAGGCCCGGGGAAGGCCTGCAATAGGTCTGGGAGAGGTGCAGGTGGGCACTGACCCGAATATAAGCCGATACCCCCATTTTTGAGCCGTTTATTTGGTTCCAAAATCTCAGCATAGTTGAGTATATATAGTAAGTGATATATCTTTGATTCAGAAACCTGGAATTTCCTTATTTGAATGCAGTGATTTAATGCAAGCCCATGGGGGCAAATAAGCAGAGGAAAGTCTTGGAAGCACAGGCTCTAAAGTTCTATAAATGATCTTGTCATCTCCCTATAAACAGTTCTTCAGCTTTCTAATCTGAAGAATTTCTGTGTTAGTTTTTAATTGTCACAGTTCAAGCCTACTCGTGTTAAAAGCATTGCTTGCTTGATTTCTTAATTTTGTAAAATCCCAAATTTTTTTCCTAGTGGGAATAAGAGATTTGCCTTAAAATTTTGAATTTTAAATTGGAAGGCAGTGGCAAACCATCCCACTATTAGTATGCCAAGAAACCATCAAGGAAGTGTCGGCCCCCCACATAAGTTGTTCACAACTTGGAACTCACATACAGGTGACTTACCTTACCTTGTCTTGTCTAAGACGATGCAGAACTTCTCAGAAATGTAAATTGGAATTGCAGAATACAATGCTTCATGCATCCTGGAATTCTACAGGAAGAGAAAACAGGTCCAGTCACAGCCTAATTAACTGTGCCTTTTCATCCCAACATAATTCTGAAATAAGGTGATTGTCCAAAAACATCCTTCAGGAAACTGTAATTTAAGTTTCTATGGATTATCTTATTTATTTAGGTTCCCTTTTATCAAACTGCAATAGTTAGGGGGGGGGAGAGTTTCATCTCCAGCCGCTGCGGTGAAAGTTCCAACGCTCATAAAATTCCTATGAGCATTGGAGCTTTTACCACAGTGGCCGGTGTTAAAAACCCTAAGGGCTCCTTTTACTAAGCTGCGATAGCGGTTTTAGCATGCGCACTAGACGCTAACGCCAGCATTGAGCTGGTGTTAGTTGTAGCATGGGTTTAGCACGTGCGGCAATTCTGCGTGCGCTAAAAACGCTATCACAGCTTAGTAAAAGGAGCCCAAGTGGCTTGATAAAATGTTTGTGCTATGAATTAACTGGGCTATATGACAAATTGCATTATCACCAAATTTAAAAGTTTTAGTATCTCTCAAATGACAAAATTATAGTAATGTTGAATATCATATTGATTTGTTATTTTATGTGTTTTAGTGGCAGGATGTGCTAGATATAATTGGAAAAGCCCTGCAAGACAACAACATGATGTATGCACAGATCAATGGAATCAATAAATTTCAGGTATGAAATGGAGAGGCTCCTGAGAAAATGAAAGTGTCATGGGATAGGTGGCAAAGTTCAGTTGTGGATTAAGAATTTGTTATCAGATAGAAAACAGAGGGTAGGGTTAAAGGGTCATTTTTCTCAATGGAGGAGAGTAAACAGTGGAGTGCCGCAGGGGTCTGTACTAGGACCGGTGCTATTTAATTTATTTATAAATTATCTGGAAATTGGAATGACGAGTGAAGTGATTAAATCTGCAGATGATACTAAGCTGTTCAAAGTTGTTAAAACACATGCGGATTGTGAAAATTGCAGGCGGACCTTAGGAAATTGGAAGACTGGGCATCCAAATGGCAGAAGAAATTTAATGTGGACAAATGCAAAGTGATGCACATTGGGAAGAATAACCTGAATCGCAGTTACTGGATGCTAGGGTCCACCTTGGGGGATTAGCGCCCAAGAAAAGGATCTGGGTATCATCATAGTCAATACAATGAAACTTTCCGCCCAATGTGCGGTGGCGGTCAAAAAAGCAAACAGGATGCTAGGAATTATTAAAAAAGGGACCCTTGCCTGAATGTTAAGTACGAAAAGGCCATTGCTGTGAAGCATAACACTTTGATTTCCTTTAATAAAATATGGGATCCTTTATTTTCTCATTGCAGTGAATCAATTGCCACTTGATCTTTGGTATAGTTGTGTTCTTTCAGCCACTTATTTTATTGATAACTGATCAGCCAATATCTTACTCTTTAATACTAAACTAAACTAAACCTTAAGTTTATATACCGCATCATCTCCACGGATGTTGTGGAGCTCGGCACGGTTTACAAGAACTTAAAATATAGGAAGAGAAGGAAAAAAAGAATTTACATGAACTTATATATAGAAGAGAAGAGTAAGGGGGGATAGAATTACATTTTAGTGAAAAGCCAGGTTTTTAGCTGCTTGCGGAATAATTGGAGGGAGCCCAAGTTCCGCAGCGGGGTAGTAAGGTCGTTCCAAAGACCTGTGATTCTGAAGAGAAGGGATTTTCCCAGTTTTCCTGCATAGCGAATACCGTGTAGAGAGGGGAAGGATAATTTATACTACAAGCAAATTATTCTGATTATCTCTTATGTATGTTATTTTTACCATATTGTATGCTTTGTATCCTTCTCTGTGTACAATTTGTTTATTGTATTTACAAACTGTTTTATTCATATTATATAAATAAAACTTTTTGAACTGAAAAAAAAGGGATGGTTAACAAGACTAAGAATGTTATAATGCCCCTGTATCACTCCATGGTGCGATCTCATCTGGAGTATTGCATTCATTTCTGGTCTCCTTATCTGAAGAAAGATAAAGTGGCGCTAGAAAAGGTTCAAAGAAGAGTGACCAAGATGATAAAGGGGATGGAACTCCTCTCATGAGGAAAGACTAAAACGGTTAAGGCTCTTCAGCTTGGAAAAGAGTCGGCTGAGGGGAGAAATGATTGAAGTCTACAAAATCCTGAGTGAAGTAGAACGGATACAAGTGGATTGATTTTTCACTCCGTCAAAAATTACAAAGACTAGGGGACACTTGATGAAGTTACAGGGAAATACTTTTAAAACAATAAGAGGAAATATTTTTTCACTCAGAGAATAGTTAAGCTCTGGAACACATTGCCAGAGATTGTGGTAAGAGCGGATAGCATAGCTGGTTTTAAGAAAGGTTTGGATAAATTCCTGGAGGAAAAGTCTATAGTCTGTTATTGAGAAAAACATGGGGGAAGCCATTGCTTGCCCTGGATCGGTAGCATGGAATATTGCTATTCCTTGGGTTTTAGCCAGGTACTAATGACCTGGATTGGCCACTGAGAACGGGCTACTGGGCTTGATGGACCATTGGTCTGACCCAGTAAGGCTATTCTTATGTTCTTATGATAGTGTGGTAAGACTAAACTTACAAGACAGATAGATGCCTATCTGACTTGATATTGGGTTACTGGTGGTTTTCATGTATACGTTGTGAAACACACAGAAAGAGTATCATACAGCCTTGCTGTATAGCTGCTGGATATGTCTTATTTTCAGAAAACAACGAAAAAAACTGCAGATTATGTACAAATGCAGGCGTAGTTTATTAATAAATGCAGTAACATATACAACCTTATGGCCAACCAAGGGACCCCTTGTGCTATGTCTTATTTTCAGACATCCTTGTATACTTAAATAAATGTCCCGTTTTTGCCCTGGTAAATTACTGTGGAAACAGTGTGCTAAAATGAGCCCAATGGCTTGGCTTCAGATTCTGTCACTTTTTTCTTGGCCCCCAGAAAAAAAATTGTATCCTGACTAACTGTTTTCCAGTTGCCCCTAGGGTGTACTTGTAGAGCTAGACACAAGAGTTTAACATAAGAAAATATTTCCTCACAAAAAGCTCGATAGATGGTAGATGTGATGGTGGGAACAAAATTAACATTTTCAAAAAAGCATGTTACAAGCATAGTGGAAAGTGAGCGCATAGTAAAACATGAAATAAGGACTGTGGTATTATAGCAGGAGAATGGGCAACGAGGATTTGCATTATGGTCTTTGTCTTCTGTTATACTTTGGGTTTTGTATGCTTTTGGACTCAAAAAAGGAACCATAGCCCAAGTTACTCAACCAGAAGATTGTTGTTGCTATCCCTAAATAACAGAGGTAGGTTCACACATCAAGGCTTCTGGAACCTCAGTTGGCTACCACATTCACTTAATGGCAGCGAGCAAGCTTAAAGCAGATTTTTACTGGGTTAATAATAAGATGACCAGTAGTGAAAAGTAGACTGACTAGCCATGTCCCTTCTTTCCTTCGTACCCACTTTCTAAGGTATGTATATTAAACTACAATCACTTTGAATATTTCTTCCTAAAATATTTACAAATAATCTTTCATGGAAATTGAAGCACTGTGATGGCTCATTTTTTCTAGGGAAATTTAATATTTCTGTTCTGTTCGGATTTTTAATTGAAAGTGTCCACTTTTAAGTAAAGTAATATTTTTTTTTCAGGAAGAAAATAATGAGCCTCTCCAGTGTTTCTAGGACTGCAAGCCCATTTTCTTAGGAAAACTCCCTATGGAGATTCTCTTTGAAAATTTGGCTGGCATATGGGACATGAGTACAAAGTACATGCTAGAAATGATGTGTAATGATTTGGTTATGCAGGCTCCATGTAGAATTTCTTTCCTTTGACCTATCTCTGACCTTTTTTTTGTCAGGTAAGAGTACAAGCACTATGTACATATATGTTTCACCAGCAGCAAAGGAATGGGAAACAATCCATCTCTATTTTTCACAGGTTTACCACTGTGAAAATATCAGACTGCTCCTTAAAAGGGTTGCAGTTCTCATGTTCAAAGGTCACTAGATATATTTAATAATTGGCTTTTATCCCAGGACAAGCAGGCAGCATATTCTCACGGATGGGTGACGTCACCACGGAGCCCTCGATACGGACCGGACCACTTTAAGAACTTAGAAAGTTCTTGATGCCCACACCGCGCATGTGCGAGTGCCTTCCCGCCCAACGGAGGCACATGGGCCCTCAGTTTTTTCATTTCCGCGAAGCTAGTCAGTCGCTCATTTTTCGCGTGTGCGTTTTCGCTGTCTTCTCGCTCATGCGGGTTTTATTTTTTTGTTTAGTTTCTTCAGGATTCGTTCCTTTATTTTCTTTCTACTTCATGACATTCTTAGGGAGACTTATTATAAAAATTTAGAAACACCTTTAACTGTTCCTGGAGCTCCCCGGAAGCTGGACTCTCTTTACAGGGTGGTGACTCTTCCTGGATTTGATAAGCCACAACTGCCCCATGAGTCTCTTCTTGTTGAGTCTACTCTTAAGAAATCTGCAGGTGCCAGTGTTTCTGCGTCTGTTCCTCCTGGCAGAGAGGGTAAAACTATGGATCGTTTGGCAAATGTTTATTTCAGAATTCTACGCTTGCAAATCGGTCTGGAAATTATGCTTTCCATTTCTCGTTTTACTTTAAACATTTAATCCAACAAGTGTCTGCTTTCCAGAAATATTTACCTGACCGAAAGCTTCCTCTTTTTCAGCAGCACATTGCTTCTTTGTTCCAATTAAGAAAGTTTTTGATTCGCTCTGTTTATGATACCTTTGAGCTTACCTCCAGAGCTACCGCCTGTTGCCATGAGAAGGTTAGCTTGGCTTCGAGTTTCTGAATTGGATGTCAATCATCAGGATCGTCTAGCCAATGCTCCTTGTTTGGGCGATGAACTTTTTGATGAGTCTTTAAATACTACAACTCAGAAGCTCTCTGCTCATGAAACCAGGTGGGATACTTTACTTAAGAACAAGAAACAGCCTCCACCTGTTCGATCTTACAGGCTGCAATCTACTTACCAACGTAGGTTTGCTGCCTCAGTCTCAGCCTCAACCTCAGTCTCAACCTCAGTCTCAACCTCGGAGGCCACATCAGACTCAGCAACAGCAACCTCGTCAGCAACAGCAGAAGCAACCGGCTGCACAACCTAAATATCAGCAGCCCTTTTGACCTGTTTCTTCGGAGCATAGCCAATCTCAACATTTCTCATCAATTGCCTCAATCCATAGGGGGGTCGTCTTCAATGGTTCATCAGTCATTGGGAACTCATCACTTCGAATCATTTGGTCCTCACTGTCATTCGTAAGGGTTACACTCTTCATTTCCAGACTCTTCCTCCAGACTGTCCTCCAAAAGAGTCTGCTTTGGACCCTGCATAATCCTCCATTCTTCTTTAGGAAGTTCAATCTCTTCTTCAACTAAATACCATCGAAGAAGTTCCTCTCAATCAGCAGGGGAAAGGGTTTTATTCCCGTTACTTCTTGGTTCCCAAGAAGATGGGAGGACTCAGACCCATCTTGGATCTCAGAGCTCTCAACAACTTCTTGGTCAGAGAAAAGTTCAGGATGTTGTCCCTAGCTCTCCTGTATCCTCATCTCAATCTCAATGATTGGCTATGCTCCCTAGTCCTCAAAGAAGCCTACATGCATATACCCATGCATCCGGCCTCTCGGAAGTACCTTCGGTTTCAAATTCATCATCATCATTACCAGTACAAGGTTCTTCCCTTCGGGTTGGCATCTTCTCCCCGAGTTTTCACGAAATGCCTGATTGTAGTAGCCGCCTGTCTACGGTTACATGGTCTCCAGGTCTTTCCTTATCTGGATGACTGGTTGATCAAGGAGCTCTCTGCTCAGAGAGTAGCTCATGCAACATCTCAAACCATCTCCTTTCTTCAGCTTCTGGAATTCGAAGTCAACTTTCCCAAATCTCATCTCATTCCGACACAGCATCTCCAATTCATTGGGGCAATTCTGGACACCATTCAGATGAGGGCATTTCTTCCACCAGATCGACTTCAGAATCTCATTCATCTTTGTCAGTACGTCCTTCCTCGTTATACCATCTCTGCCAGACATATGATGGACCTTTTGGGACATATAGCTTCAATGGTTCAAGTCACATCCCTGGCAAGACTTCATCTGCGCACTCCTCAATGGACTCTGGTGTCCCAGAGGTCTCAAGCCAGGGATCATCTCTCAAAGCACATCCATTACACCATCGCTTCTGCAGTCTCTTCGTTGGTGGATGACCTCCTCCAATCTTTCCAGAGGTCTTCTTTTTCACTTGCCACCTCATCACAAGATCATCACCACAGACGCGTCCCCTTATGCTTGGGGGGCGCATATGGATGATCTGCAGACTCAGGGTTTCTGGACTGCCTACGAGAAGAAATTTCATATCAATTTTCTGGAACTCAGAGCGATGTTTTACGCCCTCAAGGCGTTTCAAAATCTCCTCTGTCCTCAAGTCCTCCTCCTTTGCATGGACAATCAAGTAGCAATGTATTACATCAACAAACAGGGAGGCACGGGCTCTCTCCTGTTGTGTCAGGAGGCTCAAAAGATTTGGTCCTGAGCGACAGCTCGCAATCTGTTCCTGAAAGCTGTCTACATTCAAGGTGAGAAGAATTCTCTAGCAGACAACCTTCAGCCTCATGAATGGACTCTTGATGCTGTCACTCTCCAGTCAGTCTTTGCTCAATGGGGCACTCCGCAGGTGGACTTGTTTGCAGTGCCTCACAATCATCAGTTGCCCCAGTTTTGCTCCAGACTTTACTCCCCTCTTCGTCTGGCGGCGGATGCCTTCCTACTGGATTGGACGGGTCGGTTTCTATATGCCTTCCCTCCTCTTCCTCTCATATTGTGAACTCTGTTCAAACTCAAGAGAGAAGCAGCCACCATGCTTCTCATTGCTCCTCGGTGGCCCAGACAACATTGGTTTTCCCTCCTCCTTCAACTCAGTTCCAGGGAACCCATACTACTTCCAGTGTTTCCTACTCTACTTACTCAGAATCAGCAATCCCTTCTACATCCCAACCTTCAGTCTCTGCACCTGACAGCTTGGTTTCTCTCGGGCTGAGCTCTACTCAGATGCTCCTTTCTCAGCATATTCGTCACATCATTGCTGCTTCTAGGAAACTGGCCACACAGCAATGTTATCAACAGAAGTGGACTCAGTTTTCATCCTGGTGTTTACTTCATCATCATGATCCTACTTCATTGGCAGTAGAATTAGTACTGGATTATCTCCTTTCTCTATCGGATGCTGGTCTTAAATCTACATCCATTAGAGTTCATCTCAGTGCTATTACTGCTTTTCAGGAATCAGTGCAGGGCAAACCTCTTACTGCTCATCCTCTCGTATCCAGATTCATGAAAGGGCTTTTCAATGTTAAACCACTTCTCAAGCCTCCATGGTTCTTTCCAGTTTGATGAAGCCTCCGTTTGAACCAATAGCCACGGCTCATCTTAAGTTTCTTACCTGGAAAGTAGTCTTTTTGATTGCTCTCACCTCTGCCAGGAGGGTCAGTGAGTTGCATGCACTGGTAACGGATCCACCTTTTACAGTTTTTTTTATCATGATAAGGTGGTTCTCCTTACTCATCCAAAGTTTCTGCTGACTTTCACCTCAATCAGTCTATTGTTGTTCCAGTGTTTTTCCCAAAGCCTCATTCTCTTCCTGGGGAACGAGCCTTGCATACTTTAGACTCTAAACGAGCTTTGGCTTATTACCTGGATCGCACAAAGCCACATAGAACCTCTCCCCAATTTTTTCTCTCTTGTGATCCGAATAAGTTGGGACATCCTGTTTCCAAAAGAATGATTTCCAACTGGCTTGCCACCTGCGTTTCGTTCTGTTATGCTCAGACTGGACTGGCACTGGAGAGCCATGTCACAGACCATAAAGTTCGAGCTATGGCAGCTTCTGTTGCTTTCCTCAGATCTACTCCAATTGAGGAAATCTGCAAAGCTGCCACCTGGTCCTCAGTTCATACATTCACTTCTCACTACTGTCTGGAGTCTTTTTCCAGACGGGATGGGCACTTCGACCAATCTGTACTACAAAATGTATTTTCTTAATGGCCAACTTTCCCACCATCCCATTCTGTTAGCTTTGAGGTCACCCATCCTTGAGAATATGCTGCCTGCTTGTCCTGGGATAAAGCACAGTTACTTACCATAACAGGTGTTATCCAGGGACAGCAGGCAGATATTCTCACAACCCTCCCACCTCCCCGGATTGGCTTCTTAGCTGGCTTAACTTAACTGAGGGACCGCACGCCTCCGTCAGGCGGGATGGCACTCGCGCATGCGCGGTGCGGGCATCAAGAACTTTCTGAGTTCTTAAAGTGGTCCATACCAAGGGCTCCGTGGTAATGTCACCCATCCGTGAGAATATCTGCCTGCTGTCCCTGGATAACACCTGTTACGGTAAGTAACTGTGCTATTTTGTGTGTATTACTATAAATTGAGCATATTTAAAATATGCTTAACTGCAGTGTGCAGTGAATGCATAACAGGTAAATCATCTTTTACATGATCCTATCAGAATTTATGAAGTTCATTTTTTAATCTTTCAGGAGAATCTCTGTGCATTTAAGTATGATCCTGATATCAATATTTTGCTGCTGCCCCTGCACACGGGTTCCAATGGACTGAATATAATCGAGGCGACTCATGTTCTGTTGACTGAGCCCATATTGAACCCAGCACATGAACTTCAGGCCATTGGCAGAGTACACCGTATTGGACAGACAAAGTAAGATTGGATAATCATTGTTTATGTATCTGTCAGAAACCACTGCACATTGTTCACAGATGACTGCCATCCCAGCTTCACGCTACGTAGTTTCTAGATTAGGAACAAATCATCAGAACAGGATTAAAAAGAAGATAAACCATAATATTTAAAATTCATTTAGAATTGTTTACTCCAATTTGTGTAGGGACTTATTTACTAAGCTGCATTTGCATTAAATGCATGGTAGATATCTTAAAAATGCCAAAAACGCTCCCTAGCAGTTACCATGCATTTATTTTGGCATTTACCACTTGATAACTGCAAAATCTCAATGCAGTTTAGTAATTAGCAGCCATAATATATAATGACCTAAATTTGAGATGAGGAAATATAGAAGAATAAAAAACCCATGGTGGCAGCCACGGGGTAACAAAACAAGTAAAGCAATGGGCACAGCAGTTGTGGAGTCGAGATCAGTTTATTATTCCCAGCATTTGTGCCATCAGATGCTGAGATTAATAAACTGTTCTTGACTCCACAATTGCTGTGTCCATCATGTCACTTGTTTTGTTATCCTAATGACTAAATTTACCTTAATTTGATATGACAGTAGTGATATCACATGTAAAATAATAATCTTAAGTGAAAGCGAATTGTAATGCCTTGACTATTACTCTGAGCTCTTTGTGAAGGATGGGATATAAAACCAACCAAATAAATAAAAATAAGGCACCATCTGGCATTACTTTCTGTTAGTATTTATAATGTGAAAACACAAACAGATAAAGTATCCTCCTCTCTCCACTTACAACAAAACTATTTGGTGGCAAAATTGTCAGGCAATTAGCTTTATTCAGTGACCAACAATGAAAACAATAAGGCAACATTTTAGCAGGTAATTAACTATGGGTCCTGTTTACTAACGTGCAGTAAGATTTTACTTCTATAATTGTCAGAGTCAGGTCTTAAGACCAATTCAGGAAGATTTTGCCTGAGTCCAGCCGATGCTTACATCATGATGTAGAAGACAAACTCATGGCTCTTCAGCTTTTAGTTGTTCACTTCAGGTGGGGCTTGCTTTTATTGAAGCCTCTCATCAAGCCTCCTATGAGATCATGAGGTTTCAAAGATGTTTTTAATTCATCTCTTTTTGAACTGCTCGATACCTGTCACCTGAAGTATCTGACCTGGAAGACTTTATTTTTGGTAGTGGTTACTTCAGTCCACAAGGGTCCATGAGCTCCAGGCTCTAGCAACTGATCTACCTTACATGAAGTTTTATAACAGAGTGGTTTTGTGCACACGTCCTTCCATCTTAATCAGTCAATTGTTCTGCCAACCATTTTTACCAAACCACATCAAGGTGAAAGTGCATTGCATACTCTGGACTGTAAGAGAGTCTTGTGGCCTTCTATTTGGAGTGGACTAAAACCCATAGACAGTCCACCCATCTGTTTCTTTTGACCCAAACAGAATATGAGCTGCAAATTGCATTTGTTTTACTTATGCCCAGATTGGGATGACTCTTTAATCAGAACAACTGCTTTGGTAGACTACTTGAGATCAGCCTCCATAGAGGAAATTTGCAGAGCCGCCAAGTGGACTCCAGTCCAACAGTTCACATCACTGTGGTTTGGAAAATGACCAGTGGGATAGTTGGTTTGGTCAGACAGTCCTTCAGAATCTGGAGTATAGAATCCAACACTACCACCAGGCCCTTTTTCATTTCTGTTCCTGGCTGCCTAAAAAAATAATAATAGTTATATGTTTGTTAGAATATTCCTAGGCCTTACCTGTTGCAGGCCTGTTACCCCTGTTTTTAATTAAGACAGCCTGATAACTAGGGATTCCCAAAAGAAAGACTATTTGCATCCTACTTGTTCTTGAAGAAAACTTACCTGTGGCAGGTGTTCTCTGAGGGCAGCAAGATAAATATTCTTACCCACCCACCTCCCCTTAGAGTTGAATTCTATCAGCTATTCATAGTGGTTCTGTGCAACAGCAACAAGCAGGAAAATATGTGCATGGGCAGTGAGTTGCTTCTAAAACTTTCTGGAATATTTGTTGGGGAGCATACCAACGCAGGGTCATCAAATGATATTACCCAAGAGAGAGAATATGCATCCTGATGTCATCAGAGAAAACCTGCTACAGTTAAGTAACTTTGTTTTCCAGATATGCATACGCGTACATCCTGTTTTAAAAAAAAAAAAAAAAAACCAGCAATAAGAAGACATAAATTGCACTTGTTCACACCTAAAGGAAGGTGGTAGATCACAAATTTGCATTTCATTTTAAGTTACCTGATTCCTATAATACAGTGGTGCCTCCTTGCCAAATCAGCACATTTCTTTTACACTTTTCTGCAAGTCTGTGGTCCCAGCAAGCTACTTTAACCTACAGTGCCTTTTGGGAGTCTTAAAAAAATTAAAATAAAAAATTTCTCCTCCTTAGGAGGCACTAAAGTACAGCATCCCCATAAGCTCCATCCACTACACTTCAGTTCCATTACTCTGATAATTGTAGTGTAGTGGATGGAGCTTATTACTTAGTTAAGCCTTGAATGTTGCCCCAGTGTCATCCTGATTATCTCAGCTCCGTCAACGAAGGGATCCTTCATCTTCTACATTCTCCAGCCCACTAATTTATCACCTATCTCCACTTCAGTAGAGAAATTAAGCCTTCTACACCTAAAAAAAAGAGAGACAGACATGTTTACCTTTAGAAGGAGAACCTTAGGCTTAACTTGAGCCTACTCAGTTCCAGTTCAAATCTTCACTTTGGTATCTCATATTTTCCAAGGACAAGCAGGGTAACAAGTTCTCACATCAGAGTGACATCACCAGTGGAGCACAGAGTGATATCGCCAGTGCAGCTTAGAATACACTCAAAGCTTTTGAGTTGCTTGAAAATATATGAATGCCACTTCCTATTTGCTGCTGTTGTGTGAAATCATCTCAGTCTGTCTTTCCTCCAAGCCAGTCAGACTTGCCTCAAGATGACATTTTCTATACAAATTTTGTACTTTTTATAATTTCTTTTCTCATTTCCATTTGCTTTCCTGCAGTACTTTTTCCTGTTAATGCCTTAGGTTTTTTCATCATTTTTGTTTCCTTATGTTTTTTTTCTATCATTGGTTTAGGCCTTGCTGAGGATTTTCAGCTCCCACTTAAAGTACTTGCAAAACTGAGTCACTTGATATCACAGTAGCTAGTTTTCTGAACAAGGGACCTGATTCCATAAGCGGCGCCTAATTTGGTAGGTGCCAAGGGAAATGGAACCTATCAGATATTATTCAAGGTTAGGTGACGTTTATAGAATTGCATCTAGTGACACCTAAATCAAGTGAGGTGTCATTAGCAGTCATAATGTTAGACACTGATATATTGGGCCAGAGTTTCCTAACCTAATGTACTGGTGCTTAATTCAATCCACTCCTAAACTCTACCCCTGGTCTTGTTTACTCTCTGGGTAGGCACCTCAGAGTAAACGCCTTCGTCGAAGTTGTAGGCACATAATAAGGTGCCTACCTGCAAATAATTTTTTTTTAATTGGTTTTTAATTAACAGCACCAATTGAACCAACAGAAAAATTTAGTTAAGCATTTATATTGGCTAGGCATGTCGATCTAGGCACCTAATGGTAGATGCTATTTATGGAATCAGGCCCAAGATGTCCCAGAAAGAAAATCTCTCAGTGGGTTTAAGAAGTGCACCCAGTTCATCAAGATCATATCGAGTATAGATAACCATAACTGGTTTCTGCAATGCCTGGGGTCAAACCATGCTCTCATCTCAAATAATGTCCAGAGATGTCCAACGTATGACTGCATGGTCAAGAGAAGCAGAGCAATTGTAGTTTTGGCACTGAAGTTCTACAGTTTTGTATGCTTGAACCTTCTACTAGAGATAGTTTCTGGCAGGTGGAGCAGGGTCTGGCTTAATCTCCATTCCCTCCTGCCTATCCCTAATTCATTTCTTTACTTATAGTCTTAATTTATTGTCAAGTATTCTAATTAGGACAACAGGAGAACTCTTTATATACCAGGGGATGCAGTATCCTCTCGCACCAAGAATGTGTGTCCAGGGGCTTCTTCCCAGGAGGGAAGAGCTAGGACAGCTATTGTAGATGGTGATTCGATCATTAAGCATGGAGATAACTGGGTGGCTGGTGGGTGCAAGGATCGCCTGATCACTTGCCTGCCTGATGCAAAGGTGACGGACCTCACACATCACATAGTTAGGATTTTAGATAGTGCTGGGGAGAAGCCAGTTGTCTTGGTACACATAGGTACCAATGATATAGGAAAATGTGGGAGGGAGGTTCTGTAAGCCAAATTTAGGCTCTTAGCTAGAAAGCTGAAATCCAGATCCTCCAGGGTAACGTTTTCAGAAATGCTCCCAATTCCATGCTCTGGACCCAAGAGGCAGGCAGAGCTCCGAAGTCTCACTGCGTGGTTGAGACAATGGTGCAGGGATGAAGGATTTAGATTTATTAGGAACTGGGCAACCTTCTGAGAAAGGGGGGAGCTTGTTCCAAAAGGATGGACTCCACCTTAACCGGGATAGAACCAGGCTGCTGGCGCTAATGTTTAAAAAGGAGATAGAGCAGTTTTTAAACTGAGATGTGGGGGAAAGCCAACAGTTGCCCATGAGCGAATGGTTCGGTGTGAGATATCCTTGAAGGATGCTATTGAAACAGGATATTTAGGGAGTCCCAGCAGAGAGGGTTCAATAATGGTGAAAGAAAGCTAGGAAGGTTTAAGAGGAAGGCAGAGTAAAAGACTCAAATTTTCTGTGTCTTCTCAGCAGCCTGTAGTTACAAGAAAAACACAAATTTGAAGTGTCTGTATACAAATGCTAGAAACTTAAAAAATAAAATAGGAGAGTTAAGCCCTCTTCTATCAAACTGATAGCAGTTTTTAGCACGGGGAGCCGCACTGAATGGCCCGCGCTGCTCCCGACGCTCATTGAGTTCCTATGAGCGTCGGGAGTTTTGCGGGCCATTCAGCGTGGCTCCCCGCACTAAAAACTACTATTGCAGTTTGATAGATGAGGGCCTTAGAGTATACAGCATTGAATGATGAGGTAGATATAATAGGCATCTCAGAGACCTGCTCGAAGGAGGACAATCAATGGGACACTATTACCTGGATACAAATTATATCGCAAGGGTAGAGTAGATCAAATTGGAGGGTGGGTTTAAATATATGTTAAAGAGGGAATTGAATCAAATAAAATAAACATTCTGCATGACATAGATAGCAGTGTGGAATCCATATGGATAGAAATTCCATTTGTGAAGGGAAGGAATATAAAGGTAGGGTTATACTACCATCCCCCGGGACAAAATGAGCAGATAGATGAAGAAATGTTTTCAGAGATTAGGAAAGCTGGAGAATGATTTAATAATAATGATAATAATAATTTTCGATCCAAGATGGCTGCCGCTATCTGATTGCCGGTAGGACGCCGGAGAGTGTCTCTCTTACCGCTTTGAAAATGCCGAAAAGAAGAGGCAAGAGCATTGGTGGTGCCTCTCAGCGCTCGGGACCTGTGGCTCTTACAGCTGATGACATCTTCAGGTGCCTCCAAAGTGAGCAGGATCGTTCGGGGATTCGCATGTTGGGAGCGCCGGCAGAGAGGAGTGCTTCGGCGGATATCCCCGGGCTAGATGTCACGCTGAGCCCCGACGTTAGGACGCCTCCCCTTCAGTTGTTGCCACTGGGAGCCAGCTCTCCGCGAGAGGAAAGTATGTCTGAAGAGGCAGTGTTCTCCTCTCGAGAGGCCAGCGAACTGGAGGGCTCACTATAGGGAACAGCACAAAAGGATTTTTTCCTTTTGGAAGGACCAGCGACTGGGACAACTGTGTCTAAGGGGGAACAAGGCACAGGGGAGGTAAACCATTCAATTGAGAAAACCAGTATTGCACAAATATCTTCTTTTGCTCCTGTTAAACCCCCAGAGATTACTCTAGATTCGCTTTGGGATCTAGTTTTCACTTTGGGAAATTCCCTCAATCCTCAAATAAAGAACTTAGAAAAGGAATTAAAAATCCAGAAAGAAGAAATTAAAACCTTGAAACAAGACATTGTAGTAATAAAGACTGAAATTCAGGAAGAAAAGAAGGACTTAAAAATGGTTAAAAGTAATCAAGACTCAATTGTAAAAGATAACCTAATTATGAGGAGAAAATTGGAAGCACTTGAAAATAACAGTCGGATTAACAATTTGCGTTTGATTAATTTTCCAAAGGTTTTATCAATCTCTCCAAGAGATATAATAAAACGTTACTTTCTGGAAATCCTAAAAATTCCTGAGAACTCCTTACCACCACTGTCAAGAGTGTATTATTTGCCTAAAAAGAATCAGGACTCTCAAAAGAAAGACGAGGATGGAAAACCACAGGAAAGTTCTTTAAAGCTTTATTGGAACAATCTGATAGAGAGGTGGCTAGTCCAGCCACTCTCTTATTGACTGTGGCTTTGGCTCCAGACAGAGATTGGATCCTTAAACTTTTCTTTAAAAATAGATCTAGAGATTTCCTTGGCTTCCATATTCAAATTTTTCCTGATGTTTCGAGAGAAACTCAAAAGAGAAGGAGGGAATTTTTATTATTGAAACTAGGTGTGATCCAGATAGGGGGTTTCTTTTTTCTTAGATACCCTTGTAAATGTGTAATCAGATATAGTACATTTAAATATATTTTCTTTGAACCGGCTCATTTGACGGCTTTCCTTTCTACGAAGCGCCTTGAAAAAGGAGAAATATCTGTGTCTAAATAATAATTTAAGCTCTCTTTCAGCAACAGATAATGTGATTTGGTTTGACTGTTATTGCATTGTATTCACTCCTAATCCTTAAATCTTGGATCCAATTTTGAGGACTAATGTGGGATTAAGTTGAAGAATATATTATTTTTTCATGTAGCGCTGGTTTATTTTCAAGTTTGAAAATAATTAATGTTATGTTTTCTTGATTGCACTTTTCTGTACAAGATGATAGGCTTGTTAAATAATTTGAAAACTTATAAATAAATAAATAATTTTATTTTTATATACCGCCATACCCAAAAAGTTCTAGGCAGTTCACAGCAATTAATTGAAATACAAACAATTGGAATTACAGAAACATGGTGGACAGAGGAGAATCAATGGGATGTGGCGCTGCCGGGGTACAAGCTCTACAGGAGGGACAGGACCCACAAAAAGGGGGGAGGCATAGCAATATATGTAAAGGACTCTATCTACTCGGTCGGGATGGATATGGCAACGAAGGCAGAGGGGCTGGAATCACTATGGATCAAATTGCCGGGAAACAAGGGTGCAGGCATAAAACTGGGGCTGTACTATCGCCCACCTGGTACGCCAGAAGGAGTTGGACACGACTTGGAATCTGAACTGAGACAGGAATGCGGGACTGGAAGTGTAACAGTGATGGGGGACTTCAACTACCCAGGGATAGACTGGAGTACGGGTCACTCCAACTGCACTAGGGAAACAGGATTTGTAGAAGCTGTGAGGGACTGCTTCATGGAGCAACTAGTCAGGGAACCGACGCGAGGGGGTGCTACTCTTGACCTCATCCTAAACGGATTAGGGGGGCCTGCAAGAGAGGTAGAAGTGGGAGGACCACTAGGCAACAGTGACCACAACACGATCAGATTCACATTAGAAAGGGGGACACCCATAGTAAGGAGGACCGCAACAACTGCGCTCAACTTCAGTAAAGGGAACTATGTTGCTATGAGGAAAATGGTGGGGAGGAAGCTCAGAAACATCTTTAGGATGGAGACTGTAGGAAGCGCCAGGACCCTATTCAGGGACACCCTGCAGGAAGCACAAAGAATGTTCGTCCCCAGTTTCAGGAAAGGATGCAAGAACAAGCGGTCAAAGGACCCGGTTTGGATGTCAACAGAAGTAAAGAGGGCAATAAATGACAAAAAAGTATCCTTCCGGAGATGGAAAAAGGATCCAACGGAGGAAAATCACCAGACACACAGGAAATGCCAAAAGGAATGCCACCGAGAGGTTAGAAAAGCAAAAGGGAAATACGAAGAGGGGCTGGCCAGGGAGGCGAAAAACTTCAAGGCATTCTTCAGTTACGTTAAGGGGAAGCGACCAGCGAGAGAGGAGGTGGGGCCGTTGGACGATGGGGATAGGAAGGGAGCGATTAAGGAGGATAAAGAGGTAGCTGAGAGGTTGAACACGTTCTTCTCATCGGTTTTCACGAGAGAAGACACATCTATTATACCGGACTCAGAGGAGCTCATGAGTGGGGAACAGGCTGAAAAATTGGAGCACATAGAGGTAAGTAAGGAGGATGTCCTCAAACAGATAGACAGGTTAAAATGCGGCAAATCACCGGGCCTGGACGGGATCCACCCAAGGGTTCTGAAGGAACTAAGACAAGAAATAGCGGGCACAATCCAACATGTTTGCAACCTATCCTTGAAAACTGGAGAGGTACCAGAGGACTGGAAATTGGCAAATGTCACACCCATCTTCAAAAAGGGATCGAGGGGTGACCCCGGGAACTACAGGCCGGTGAGCCTGACTTCAATAATAGGGAAAATGGTGGAAGCTATGATCAAGGATGGCATTTGCGAGCACATCGAGAGAAATGGCCTACTGAGAACAAGCCAGCACGGATTCTGTAAGGGAAGGTCATGCCTAACAAACCTTCTGTACTTCTTTGAGGGAATAAGCAGTCGGGTGGACAATGGGGAACCCATAGACATCATTTACCTCGATTTTCAAAAGGCTTTCGACAAGGTGCCACATGAAAGGCTGCTTAGGAAGCTGTGGAACCACGGGGTGGGAGGGGATGTGCACAGATGGATCAAACACTGGTTGTCGGGTAGACTGCAGAGGGTCGGAGTAAAGGGCCAATATTCTGACTGGCGGGGAGTCACGAGCGGTGTGCCACAGGGATCAGTGCTGGGGCCGTTACTCTTCAACATATTCATCAATGACCTAGAAAAGGAGGCAAAGTGTGAGGTTATAAAATTTGCAGACGATACCAAACTGTGCGGCAGAGTTAGGTCCAGGGAGGAGTGTGAAGACCTGCAAAGGGACCTGGACAAGCTGGAAGACTGGGCAAACAAATGGCAAATGCGCTTTAACGTGGAAAAATGTAAGGTCATGCATATAGGGAAAAAGAATCCGTTGTTCAACTACAAATTGGGGGGGGCATTGTTGGGAGACAGCGGTCTTGAGAGGGACCTGGGTGTGCTGGTGGATGCATCAATGAAGCCATCTGCACAGTGCGCAGCAGCCTCGAAAAAAGCCAACAGGATGCTGGGCATCATAAAGAGAGGCATAACAACCAGGACGCGGGAAGTCATCATGCCATTGTATCGAGCGATGGTGCGTCCACATCTGGAATACTGCGTTCAATATTGGTCGCCGTACCTCAAGAAGGACATGGCGGTACTTGAGAGAGTCCAAAGGAGAGCAACCAAACTGGTAAGAGGGCTGGAACACTGCCCATACGCCGAGAGGTTGGATAGGCTGGGGCTCTTCTCTCTGGAAAAAAGGAGGCTCAGGGGAGATATGATAGAGACCTTCAAGATCATGAGGGGCATGGAGAGGGTGGATAGGGTCAGATTCTTCAGACTGAAGAGGACAACAGGTACGAGGGGGCATTCGGAGAAACTGAAGGGAGATAGGTTCAAAACAAATGCAAGGAAGTTTTTTTTCACCCAAAGGGTCGTGGACACTTGGAATGCGCTACCGGAGGAAGTGATCAGGCAGAGTACGATACAAGGATTCAAACAGGGATTGGACGGATTCCTGAGGGATAAAGGGATCGTGGGATACTGAGAGAGGTGCTGGGATGTATCACAGGTATAGAAAGCTAACCAGGTAATAAGTATAGAAACCCAATCAGGTCGTGCATGTGCAAGACTGGAGGGTTAGGACTTCGATGGGAAGCGAGGACTTAAATGGGAAACCAGGGTGGCAAGGGGACCCCCTCTGGGGATTCAGACAGGTCTTGACCTGTTTGGGCCGCCGCGGGAGCGGACTGCTGGGCAGGATGGATCTGTGGTCTGACCCGGCGGAGGCACTGCTTATGTTCTTATGTTCTTAAATCATTGCAATCAACAAGTTATATGCATATAATATAAGAAAATACATACATGCCATATAAAGAGGGTACAACAATCTTAAAAAAATAAAAGATTATAATAATAAAATATATTAAGAACTCAGCCTGTTAAATAATTGAGTTTTAATCTGCTTTCTAAAATCAAGATAAGAGGCATCAAGCACAATTTGGGCGAGCCATGAATTTAGTTTGGCCACCTGGAAAGAAAAGGTTCTTTCAGTTACCCCAACATTGACTGATTAAATGCTACATCGGGGAGTGCTAGGGAGGTAAAATTCTTAGACGTCATAAATGACTGCTTCTTGGAGCAACTGGTCCAGGAACCAACAAGAGGGGGAGCTATTTTAGATTTGGTCCTTAGTGGAATGTAAGGCATAGTACAGGAGTTAACTGTGTTGGATCTGCTGGGAAACAGATTGTTCAAATGAGTAAAGCAATATGAAACAGCCGTCCTAAGCTTAAGGTCACCCACTTGTGTGCATGACTAAACTCTGGTTGTTGACAACAAAACGTTGATATGTAATAGGTGTCTTCATTACATTGTAACATAGTAAATGACAGCAATGAAAGACCTGCGAGATCCATTCTGTTTGCCCAATAGTCACATTCATTATCAAGGCAATGTTGAACCAACAATCTAGTATATTAGGTTGCAGAATTGATGAGGCACACAATTCCACCCATCTTCCCAAAAGTTCTCGCCGTTTTGAGCTTTGTAACTAACTGAAGAGCAGGAGATCACTGTTTGCAGGGAAGACCTTGCATGCTCACAACTTTACACTAAGGTTCCGAGTTCTGGGGAGCAGTCTGTCCTAGTTTACTCAGATGACATCACCCACTTGTATACTTTATCAATTTTCTATTTAATCAATTTCTGTTGCAGGTAAGCAATATTGCCTTACTTTTCTTTCTATTATTTGTCTGTGAAAAGTCTTAAAGTGGCTTAGTCTCAATACTTAATTTACCTTTTTGTTTTGTTGCCTTTAGGCCCACAATTGTTCACAGGTTTTTAATTAAAGCAACCATTGAAGAGAGAATGCAAGCAATGCTGAAAACTGCAGAGAAAAGGTAAAAATCCTTTAGTCAACTGCAATTGGTTTGAGTATTTCATTCTGTCAGATTTACTGTAGGTTAAGGTGCTCATAATCGAAATGGAAATACTTTCAAAATCATAGAAACATAGAAGATGACGGCAGAAAAGGGCTACAGCCCATCATGTCTGCTCACTCTGCTTACCCACCCCCTGTCTATGCCCTAATGACCCAATTTCCTTATCTTGACCCTCGTAGGGATCCCACATGGGTATCCCATTTATTCTTAAAGTCTGGCACGCTGTCTGCCTCGATCACCTGCACTGGAAGCTTGTTCCAATGATCAACCACTCTCTCTGTGAAGAAATACTTTCTGGTGTCGCCATGAAATTTTCCGCCCCTGAGTTTGAGCGGGTGCCCTCTTGTGGCCGAGGGTCCCTTGAGAAAGAAAATATCATCTTCCACTTCGACACGTCCCGTGAGGTACTTAAATGTTTCGATCATGTCTCCCCTCTCCCTACGTTCCTCAAGAGTGTAGAGCTGCAATTTGTTCAGTCTCTCTTCGTACGAGAGACCCTTGAGCCCCGAGATCATCCTGGTGGCCGTCCGTTGAACCGATTCAATTCTGCGCACATCTTTACTGTAATGTGGCCTCCAGAATTGCACACAGTACTCCAGATGAGGTCTCACCATGGCCCTGTACAACGGCATTATGACTTCAGGCTTTCGGCTGACGAAACTTCTATTGATACAACCCAATATCTGCCTTGCCTTAGATGAAGCCTTCTCCACTTGATTGGCAGTTTTCATGTCTGCACTGATGATTACTCCTAAATCTTGTTCTGCTGAAGTCCTAGTTAAAGTTTCTCCATTCAAGAAGTACATCCTGCATGGATTTCCGCTTCCAAGGTGCATGACCTTACATTTCTTAGCATTGAAGCCTAGCTGCCAGGTTGAGGACCAACTTTCCAATGTAAGCAGGTCCTGCGCCATATAATTCTGTAAACTGCATTCACTTACTATATTACATAGTTTAGCGTCATCGGCGAATAGTGTTATTTTACCTTGAAGCCCTTGAGTCAGATCCCCTATGAATATGTTGAAAAGGAGTGGACCCAGGACCGAGCCCTGCAGCACTCCACTGGTCACCTCCGATGTTTTAGAGAGGGTACCATTAACCACCACCCTCTGAAGTCTGCCACTCAGTCAATCATTGACCCATGCAGTTAGTGTCTCTCCTAACCCCATCGATTCCATCTTGCTTAGCAGCCTGCGGTGTGGGACACTGTCAAAAGCTTTACTGAAGTCCAGGTACACGACGTCCAAAGGCTCTCCCAAGTCCAACTTTCTTGTTACCCAGTCAAAGAAGCTGATGAGATTGGATTGGCAGGACCTACCCTTGGTGAATCCATGCTGACTGGGATCCCAAAGATTCCCTTCATTCAAGATCGTGTCCAATTTGCTTTTAATTAGTGTTTCCATGAGTTTGCACACTCTTTCCTAAGCGTTTCCAGTATTGTTAAATGTGTCATTAGTTTTGTCAATATTCTTTAATGTATTACTTTATTAAATTGTAATTTTATTATGTACATCGCTTTGAATTACGATAAAGCGATTAATCAAATCTGAATAAACTTGAAACTTGAAACTTGAAACTATTGATGTGAGACTCACCGGTCTATAATTCGCAGCCTCTGCCCTGCAACCCTTTTTATGCAGAGGAACGACATTAGCTAATTTCCAGTCCAGGGGAACTTTCCCCTTACTTAGGGAGAGATTGAATAGCTCAGCCAACGGTTTCGCCAGGACATCGCTCAATTCTCTGAGCACTCTTGGGTGCAAATTGTCTGGTCCCATGGCTTTGTTCACCTTGAGTCTTGCCAGTTCACTGTAAACTTCACCTGGTGTGAACTCAAAATTCTGAAACGGGTCTTCTGTGCTTTGTGTTGCCTTCAACTGCGGACCGTGTCCTGGTGTCTCACAGGTGAAGACTGAGCAGAAGTATTCATTCAGTAGTTCGGCTTTATCGGAATCTGCTTCCACGTAACTTCTGTCCGGTCTTCTAAGGCGTACTATCCCGCCTGTGTTCCTTTTTCTGTCACTAATATACCTGAAGAAGGATTTGTCCCACTTTTTAATGTTTTTTGCCAGAATTTCTTCCACTTGAAGTTTTGCCTCCCTAACTGCCATTTTGACCGCTGTAGACCTGGTCCTATATTCTACTTTTGCCTCTCTTTTCTCCGTGCGCTTGTAGGAGAGAAACGCTTTTTTCTTCTCCTTAATGAGGTGCGAGATCTCCGCGGTGAACCATTGGGGTTTATTGTTTCTTTGTCGTTTATTTACTGATTTTATGAAGCGGCTAGTTGCTTCATGTATGGTTGATTTCAGTGTTAACCACTTAGCTTCTACATCATCGGTCTCCGCTTGGTCCTGCAGCGTCTGTTGGATGAAATCTCCCATGCGTGCGAACTCTGTGCCCCAGAAATTGAGTACCTTTGTTTTCGTGTTTGATCTAGGGAAGCCTTTCCTAAGGTTGAACCATACTATGTTGTGGTCGCTGGAGGCTAGCGTATCTCCTACTGAGACCTCTGAGACCCTTTCCCCGTTGGTGAGTACCAGGTCGAGGATCGCCTGGGCCCTAGTAGGCTCCGTTACCATTTGTTTGAGACATGCTCCCTTTATGGAGGTTAAGAGCCTCCTGCTACCGCTGGTTGTCGCTGAAAATGAGTTCCAGTCTGCATCAGGCATATTGAAGTACCCTAGCAGTACAGCTTCTCCTCGAAGAGTGATATTCTCTATGTCTTCAATTAATTCTGCATCCATGTCTTCCAGTTGTCTTGGGGGTCTGTATACCACACCTAGATACAGGCATTTTTCTCTGCCTCTTACCAGGTTTACCCAGAGGGACTCCCCGGTGTACTTGACATCTGTGATCCTGGTGGTTTTGATGTCCTCTTTAATGTATAGAGCTACCCCCCCTCCTAACCTGCCCTCTCTGTCCTGACGAAGTAGATTGTAGCTCGGTATAGCCATATCCCACCCATGTGAGTCCGTGAACCAAGTTTCAGATATTGCCACCACATCTAGGTTGGCATTCCTTATTTCAGCCTCCAATTCTAGAATTTTGTTACCTAAACTGTGTGCATTGACATACATGGCCCTCCATATCTTGTGTTTGCTAAGTCCCTGTGAGGCGTATCCTACCCGAGTCGGTGTGACTCCCAAAGAACTGTTTGCAATGTGGGTACTTACCTTGGACATGGAAGCGGAGTTTCGACTCACCTCATCAGGATAATTCCTTTCTGCACTAATATGTGAATGGGTACCCTCCCCCGAATTACCTAGTTTAAAGCCCTGTGAAGCAGGCGGGCTAGTCGGTGTCCGAAGACGTTCTTACCCCTACTGGTCAGATGGAGTCCGTCTGGTCCCTGAAGTCCTTGTAGCGCTTCCTAAATCGGCACTTGGACAATCAAAAGGACAGGTCCTCCAAGTGTTGATAATCGAAATAGGTTTTGGACGTATCTAAAAGCAGCTTAGGCCTTTTTACTGCTGCTGAACGCCCAGAGCTAAAAGGACCGTTTTAGGAGGAGTAGTGAGGGCAGGATTTGGGCGGGACGTGGGCTGACCTAGACTTGGTCGTACTGTAAGTATAACTAAAAGTTCAACAAGATTTCCTAGATGGAACTTATATATTGTGACTTATGCGATTTAAAAACAGGTATAAGTGCCCAGAAGGTATCAAAAGTGACCAGATAACCACTGCAGGGACAAAGTAAAACCCTCACACACTCAAGTTTTTTCAAATCAAGTTTTATTAGGATTTTATATACTGCCTATCCAGGTTATTTAAGTGGTTTTACAATCAGATACTCAAGCATTTTCCCTATCTGTCCCGGTGGGCTCACAATCTATCTAATGTACCTGGGGCTGTGGAGGATTAAGTGACTTGCCCAGGGTCACAAGGAGCAGCATGGGGTTTGAACCCACAACCTCAGGGTGCTGAGGCTGTAGCTTCAACCCCTGCACCACACACTTCTCCCTCAGTGATCACTGACACCCTCCACCACAACCACAGCCATACAAATCGGAATAAAAAAGTACATACTTGCCTCCAGAACATCAGCACCTGGCAAAGGAAAGCCTAGTAGAGCTGCACAGAGGTGGCTTATGTAGTCTAGGGCAGGGTTTCTCATCCTGCAGGTATGCGGACTGCCTGTTGGGGGTATGCGGATTGACCATCCGCTGCCGCTGCCCACCTGCCAGTTCCATTTAAATTCCCCCCCCCCTGCTGCTGCAGCTCTACAAAGGGCCAGGCGCATGCAGTGATTGCATGTCGCCGGCCCATAAGGCCTTCCCGCCTGGCCCTTTGGAGTTGCGGCAGCAGCAGAGGAGGGAATTAAATGCGGGCAGCGATGTTCCATCCAGCTTGATGGGGGCAGCTATCAGTAAATGCACTTTGTTCACTTGGCTAGCAGACTGAATCTCCTTCACTTATGCCCAAGCTGGGCTAACATTGAGAAGCCACTGGCGAGAACTAAAACATGTTGCTATATCGATTTTGGACACTGCTTTTGAAATACCCTTGATGCTGCAAATCACGAAACGGGGGATTTCCCTATCGGGTGTTTGTGAACTATAGCCACTGCCTGAGGGTGTGATAAAGATTGTGTTGGTGAAAGCCCCGGCAGAGAGCCAGATAAGTCAGAATCTTTAATGCAGCTACAGCCACAGTATTGCACATTTGCCATGTATGGAGTTGTTTCCTATATATTGTGTCATGATTTTTTAAAAAAAATTTATTGTGATACTGTATGGTATACTGAACCGCCTTCTAACATTATATAAGGGAGGTTTCATGCACTGAGTTTTTCATGCACTTTAATGCACTGACTTTTTTACTCCACTTTTTTCTTGTTCTCCTGGGGCTGTATTAGCCTGTGTAATGAATTCTTTGTGACCACTAGGAATCCTCCTGCTCATTGCTTAGTTTGAAGCAGGTTTTGAACAATTTTTGATTGTTTTGCTTCACCCAAATTAGATATTGTGGTTTCAGTTCATAGACCATCCACCCTATTCACCAGATCTTGTTCCATCTGGCTATTTTCTGTTTCCATACCTTAAAAAGAGTTTGAAAGGACAATTTCTGAGTGATTTGGAGGTGATTGCAATAGCGGAACATTATTTCAATGACCAAACATCAGAGTATTTTTGGAAGGGTTACAGAAACTTCAGACACGATGTGCCAAGTGTGTTGAACTTAGGGATAAATATGTGGAATAACTTGTACGTTTCATGGTTCTACATCATTCCCTTCTTGGCTGGGCTAAGAACTTTTCAGCACCCCCTTGTTAAGGGCAAAATGTACTGCACTTTAGTGAGAAGATCCCTTAATTAGAAGTAAAACAATGCTTAAATATTGCTTATAGCAATGCAATATGAATATTATTTTCTAGGATGTAGTGAAAAGTATGACTTCAGAAATACTAGGTGGGTTTTATTCTTTTTTTCCTGTGTGATCCCATATGTCTATTAGTTTGCAAAACAAAATATGGTGATATCTTTTTATTGAACTATTATCCCCATATTTTGCTTTTTTTTTGTTTGTTCTACTTTTAAAGTGGACTAACATGGCAACGACACTAATTTAGTCATAAATGTGTCAGGCAGTATGTCTTCACTTTCTGTAAGCCCTGTGAACCAGATTCTATAAACAGTGCCCTGATTGAGGCCACCTAATGACATCTAATCTAAATTGCTTCAATTAGCTTCAATTAAGTTTTTTCTGTTATTGATTTTATTTGGTTTTATGTATATATTATTGTAACCCGCTTAGGTTCTAGGGGGGATATAAGATTGTCAAATAAAATAATAAAATATGCTTTTTGATATTTCAAGAATACAGTACATCAGTGCTTCCCAGTATTTTTATGGATGTGACCCCATGATTGCAGTGAAGTAAAACTGTATGATATCCCCCTCCTCATCCCCCCCCCAGAGGTGCAGAATAATGATACACCTATGAAGGGCTCTCTTAGGTCATGACTCCAAATGTAGGTTTTGGGGGGGGGGGGGTTTCTTTATTTATTTATTACTGTTAAATTTTTTCCAAGAAACCTCTTGTACAGAATATTGAAAATAAGACAGATAAAATAAAATAGTTTAAACAAAACTAGATATCAATTAGGCAATACAATTCTTAATCAATAATGTTAATCCCATAATAATGGATCCATGAATTCAAGTGAGTGTTAACTTAAAACATATTAACAAGAAAGGCAAAGCATCTGACTGCGGTAGTAGGAGTCTAACTACTTTGCGATGTTGCTGCTGTTCCATTTACCCCTTCCAAGCGTTTCGTAGAGAGGAACCCTGTTAATTGAGAAGGGTCAAAGAATACATATGTATTGGATCTATATTTAACAATACATTTACAGGGATATCGTAATAATAGGTTTTATGACTCCATTTAGGGCCCCACCCCACAATTCAGGAAGCTCTGCGGTACATAAAACCTCTTTGAACTGTGATTTAAGTCCCAAATCAAGATGAATTGAACCCATGCATAGAATCAGGAGTATATATCATTTTTGTGCAATACTATAACCATTTTAAGAAGCTGTATTTCAAGACTATATTACGAGTTATTTCTTATAGTGTCCTGTGTTATATTCTTTCTGTCTGATGATGTTCCTTTCTGTTTTTGTACAGCCACACTAGCTCATCAATGAAACAGCCTGAAGCCTCGGTCTTGACAGTAGCTGATCTGGCAGATCTTTTTACTGAAGAAACAGAAGAGCTTGAATGAAAAAACACAAAACCATGCATTTTTCCCATTGATGTTTCAAAACAGAGGTGACAGTTATAGATTTCCAGATGTTGCAACCAGTCTCCGTTCAGATGGCTAAAATAAGACCTTTTCATGATTTCTGTTCTGCCATCGCAAATAAACATCTGAGTTCTGCACAGTCCTGCCAGGTCATACAAAATATTCCCTAAAACAGAATTACAGTATATCTGTTTCTGCAGGAGGAGGGGAGTAGGTAGAGAATGCATTTAAAAAAATTGAGTTTCTAATTATGTTAGCTTACTTGATTTAAAATCAAGAATAACTTTTATGAATACTCTGTATTATTAATATACAAAACAGCACATTGTTGTAGAATTCTATTCCTTTTTGAATTATTTTGTTTTCCCTCCATTTGCAAAGTAGTTCCATTTATCTGTCATTCATGAACAAATATTTAACATTATAAACAAGTCTATTCTCTTTTAAACTTCATTTCCTTCCACCGAAAAGGTTTGTTCTTTTACAATATTATGTACCTTTTGAAGTATTTGAATTTGTGCATTCTGGCATTCCTCTGGCACTGTTTTGTCATATTATTCTGAGATCATCTGATGTGATCATAACTTATTTTTTCCTCACTTTGTGTAGTCATCCCTTGTATTTTAAACTGGAAATGCATGACACTGCATTTTTTGTATTGAAATTGAGTTGCTAAGTCGCCCCTCATTCTGTCTCTCAATGGTGTCCATATAGGTGTATATTTTAGCTATCTTCAAAAAAATTTCCCTAGTAACTTCTTTGCAATACCATTCATGAAGATACTGAACAGAACTGACCCCTGAACTGATCCATGAAGGACACCACTTGCTGCTTATGGTTTGCAGTGAGTTGTAAAATTAATTTTGTCCATGTAAAATTTAAAAAAAACACACGTACCGGGGAAAAAAAGCAAATGTAAAATTAACCCTTTTGGAGACATCTTGTGATCATCATTTACCAGTACCCTCTGATATCTATCACTCAACCTATTCATGGTTGAGTCTAATCATAAGCCCCAGTCTTCCTTACTGGGGCCCATGATTAGACTAATGCAGTACGTGCATGAGCTTCCTCTGCTAAAACTTCATTAAAATCCTAAGATATCAGCTAACAGATATATGCACTTCACGTCTGTAATCAAATTTTCTGGCTACCTAATCAAAGAAAAAGAGCCAATTTGACATAATCTCCATGTTATAAAACCATGCTGCACAAGATCCTGCAATTTGCTGCATTTGAGATACTCCTCTGCCCTTGGTGTTCATGGCATTAATCCTACTACCAAGATCTCTTTAAACAGTACTTTATATTGTACCACTTCTCAAACTGTAATGTAATGCATCTTCTATAGCATCTCTGTACTGTACAATATTATATCTCTTTAAATTGTACTGTAAGTCACCTTGACCCTACTTAGGCTTAGTCTGCTAGGTCACAGTATCAGACTGTATGGCTCCAAGTCAGACTTGGCCTTCCTGGCTACAGCAGAGGCAGTGACAATTCCAATCATAAATAAATGGTGCAGACTTATCCTTGCTCCTTCCCTCTGGGCCTCTCTAGCCTAGCTGTGCCCTGAGCTTTTATATTTCCCAGTTCCTGACTCCACCCCTCCTCTGTCACTTCCCTTTGGGAGGGACTATGGAACTTAAGATGGCTTTGGCACTGTGAAGGAGTATCCAGCAGGAAGAGTGTCCTATAGACTCTCTCACACTGTTACGTAGTCCTGGTTTTTTTTTTTAACACCTTTGTATCAGTTGTAAAGCTCTGATCGCGACTATCCAAATACCTTTTAGAAAAGAAATATAGAGCTCCTTTTATCAAGCCACGCTAGCGGTTTAATGCGTGCTAAACCACGGGATGCGCTAGCCGCTACCGCCTCCTCTTGAGCAGGTGGTAGTTTTTGGCCAGCGTGGAGGTTAACGCGTGACGAAAAGTTGCGCGCGTTAACCCCGCTAGCACGGCTTGATAAAAGGAGCCCATAGTTGCTAACAACTGTGAATAGAACTATCATTCTTAACTCTTATACCCGTTAACCTCCTGGATACCATATATGGCAAAAAATATGGATAGATGTGTGCATTGCTGATTTGCATGAACAACTTAATTAGTTGCTAACTAATCAGTGTCAATAATTGCCACTTAAGCTATTATCAGCACTAATGGGCACTAATTACAACTTACATGCACAGCTTGCTAAGTGTATTCTCTAAAGTTGTGCTTGTAAATTCTGCCACGTGGATTTCAAAAAGGGGCGTGGACAGGGAGGGATATGGGCGGGCCATGGGTGTTCCTATAAGTTACATGTGCTGTTAAAGAATACACCCGATGGGATGCTTAAGTTAGGCACAGGCACCAGGTTTTAGTTGGTGTAAATGGACACACCTAAATTTTAGTTGTGAGAATTAGGCATTAATACATGTTCTAGAAACTGCACCTAACTGGAGAGACAGTTTATAGACAGTGCTAAGCTTGGATTTTTTTTTTTTTTTTGCACCATTTGTAGAATTAGGTCTTATACGCGTGAATAGGTGTTTTTGACTGATTGAATCTTGTGAAGTAATAGCTCTTTTTGGCAGTATAGGAAATATTGTTTAAAAGTTAAATTTTCATCTAGAAAATTCTAGAATCTTCATGGAGGGAACCTAGGCAACTGAGGAATCTGCTATTAAAATTGTAGGTTATGGAAAAAAAAAAAAATCAATGAATTTATATTGAAAATCATGCCTTTTGTTTTCTGCTAACCAAAGTGCAGTTTTATCAAACTTTAAACTGAGCAAAGCGATTGTCATTTACAACACTGGGATCAAGGATAGATAAAATTTGGATGTCATCTGCATACACAAATGCAGTTAATACTAATGATTGATTCAAAGCAGGGGGGCATACAAATGTTAAAGAAGGTAAGAGCCAAAAAAGAACGTAGATGGGACTCCACGTGTTAAACTATTAGTCTTTGAAAGGGCGCTTTCCCATAGGACAGAGTACATCTGTTAAGTAGATCCAATGTGATATTGTTCCTGAGACTGATAGATGATAACCTTGAAATTAAAAGATCATGCTCTACCAAATCAAAAACTGCAGAGAACTCCAACAATAATAAAATTACAGTCCTATCTTGATCAAGAATGTCTGCTTGAAAGTAGTTAATCTAAAGAACACTGTTTCTATATTGCAATCTTTATAAAAACCAAATTGGTATAGAGCAGGGGTCTCAAAGTCCCTCCTTGAGGGCCGCAGTCCAGTCGTGTTTTCAGGATTTCCCCAATGAATATGCATGAGATCTATGTGTATGCATTGCTTTCAATGCATATTCATTGGGGAAATCCTGAAAACCCGACTGGATTGCGGCCCTTAAGGAGGGACTTTGAGATCCCTGGTATAGAGTATGTGGCTATGAGTGAGAGATTCCCTAAATCTGCCATTGGCGGAGGGTCTGCTAGTGCAGGGATCAAGCGGGATGCCTAATGTCTTAATTCAATCTTACAGCTTGTCTCTTGAGAGACCAAGGCTGTTTGATAGAAGTTATACAGAACAGGTCATAGGTATGTTTTTAAGGAAGTCATCCATTTCTGTGGCATATGTTAGAGTCTGGCAGCTTTCCTAAAAGTTCAAATAGCAGCAATCTCTTGCTGTAGGGCTTGGTGCACAGTCGATCTTTGGCATCGCAAAAGGATGTTGTGGAATTTCTGAGAGGAGTAAAGTTATTGAAGCCTTCTCACTAGCTAATAATGCCTCCCTGGAATCTGAACCTGGTGCTGTCAGTGTTAGTATAAGTACTTTTTGAATATATCAGGAAGCACTGAAGGATCTGACATTGAAGACCATTTGCTTGGTAGCTGTTTGTTCAGCAGGAAGAATTTCAGAGCTACAGATTTATCTAGAGCCATTTGTTCATATCTAAGGAAAAGAAGGTGCTGCATCCAGTTCCTTCTTTTCTACCAAACGTTGTGTTGGCATTTTATGTCAGTCTGTTTCTCGTTCAACATATTGAGTACACAGTCACTGATGATATTTTGTTAGGTGCCAGATGTTCCTTACAAAGATATCTAAAACAGGGTGGAAAAAGTCCTTTACAGCTCTGCCAGTAAGGACTTTTTTGGTTTTATTTTAAAAAAAATTTTAAAAGACCCCTGTCCCCCCCTCCTGTTGACACTTGCTACACCCCCTAACACCAGCCTCTAAAAACCCTTACCTCCCGACATCAAACACCCCCATCAAGCCCCCCCCAAACACCATAACAAAACCCTGGTGGCCTCCCGATCCTCTCGGTACCTGATCTGGAAAAAGATCAGCAGGAGAGATGCCCACTCCCTCCTGCCTGAAGGCCCACCTCTTGAAAATGGCTGTCCTGTCCGGTATATCCTGGGATGCACTGGGAGGGGCCTAATGCCTTGATTGGCTCAGGTGCCTAAGGCCCCTCCCAATGGCTTTGAAGGAGGTTCATTCCGGCTCAGCTGATTAGGGATTCCCCTGCCGTGAACAGCATAGCCAGCAGGGAGAGCAGCAGTGGCAAAGCAGCGGCAGAGAACTTTTAAAAAAGCTTTGTCAGGTGGGATCGGGGAAGAGCTGTGCTAGTGATTTCTCTTCTGAGCAAGTGCCAGTCACAGTTCTTCCCCCTTTTACCAGGCTGCTCCACATGAATAGCATAGAAACATAGAAAATGACGGCAGAAAAGGGCCACGGCCCAACAAGTCTGCCCACTCTAATGACCCACCCCCCTAATTTCTTCCTTGAAGTGATCCCACATGCTTATCTCATTTTTTCTTAAAATCTAGCACGCTGCTGGCCTCAACTACCTGCAGTGGAAGATCATTCCAATGATCAACAACTCTTTCGGTGAAGAAATACTTCCTGGTGTTGCTATGAAATCTCTCACTCCTGATTTTCAACGGATGCCCTCTTGTTGCCGTAGGTCCTTTAAGAAAAAAGATATTTTCTTCTACCTTGATACGGCCCGTGACATATTTGAACGTCTCAATCATGTCTCCCCTCTCTCTGCGTTCCTCGAGTGAGTATAGCTGCAGTTTATCCAGCTGTTCCTCATACGGGGAGATCCTTGAGTCCTGAGACCATCCTAGTGGCCATTCGCTGAACCGACTCAACTCTCAGTACATCTTTTTGATAATGTGGCTTCCAGAATTGTATACAACATTCCAGATGAGGTCTCACCATGGATCTGTACAATGGCATTATAACTTCGGGCTGACGAAACTTCTTCGGATACAACCCATCATTTGTCTAGCCTTGGATGAAGCTTTCTCCACTTGATTGGCAGTGTTCATGTCTTCACTAATGATCACTCCCAAGTCTCGTTCTGCTGCAGGTCTTGCTAAGGTCTCACTATTTAGGGTGTAAGTTCTGCAAGAATTTCTGCTGCCAAGGTGCATGACCTTACACTTTTTGGCATTAAAACTTAGTTGCCAAGTTATGGACCATTGTTCCAGTAAGAGTAGGTCCAGTGTCATACAGTCGGGCACTGTGCTTTTGCTGCTATGTTTCTTTCTCTCTTTACAGTCCCACTTTCCACTGATTCTCTCTTGGGTGCATTTCCTTATGTATTTTATGGTTATGTTCTTATACAAGGGAATTATGTGCTATTGTTGATGTCAATTCTGTCTTATTACAAAAACCATATTTTTTGGTTCTTTAAGTTTTCAAAGGCAATATAATTAGACTTCTTAAAACACATTTCTTATTTGTATTTTAAGAACATAGGCAGTGCCTCTGCTGGGTCAGACCAGGGGTCCATCATGCCCAGCCGTCCACTCACACGGCGGCCCATCAGGTCCAGGACCTGTTAGTAACCCTCAGGCACGGTGAAAATACCTTGCAGATCAGGAATTAGAAGACTGATTCAGAAGCACTAACTGCATGAATGTTGGTTTTACTATTCAGTCACACTAAAGTTATAAAGAGGAATAAACTATATAATCTTACCTAGCAAAGCCTAAAAATATATAGAGTATAACCAGAAAACAGGCTAAGCATATTAGCAATTATATCAATAGAGACAGCACTAGTTTCAAATAATGGAAGAAAAAGACCTCAGATATGTTGCTCTTAAGTCCCAACTTCATGAGACTGAATAGCGGAAGAAAAAAAGCAAAGTCCAGCTGTATTCTTTATCTCGCATTCACAAAAAAGCCCAACAGTGGCCCTGTTTCGCTTCCAGCTTTATCAAGTGCTGTGTCATTAATTTTCCATCAGCAGTCTTCACCTAACACAAAATTCTTCTCCTCTGACTAAAAAGCACAGAAGATACTGTTTTGAGCCGTTTAGTGCAATTCCTTACTGAGACTTTACTATTCACTGCCCGCTAAAAGATGTATTTTGGATGTAAATTTGGGTCATTTTAGATTTAGAAAGGACCAGGAGAATTCTGAGGGTGGGACCAAATTATATCCAAATAGCAACAATGTTCAGGTGACCTGCTGAGGGGGGCTGACTTTGACTGGATAAATTATTGTTTAAGGCCTAGATTCACTAACCTTCCGATCCGTGGGTGATTGGAGGCAGGCCAACCGATTCACTAACCATCTTCATGCAAATGGGAGCGATCGGAGGCACGCCCCCAACCAACTGCACGGATCGCTGATTGAGCGATTGAGTCGGGAAGAGCCCTGATAGTAGTCACAGGAGAAGCAGCCTCTTGGCACTGCTGTCAGGACTTCTGCCGGCTTTTTTTCATTTTTTTTAATGGGCTGCAAAATATCAGACCTATAAAAAAAAAAGAAAAGCCTTCCCCTACCTGACAAAGCGCCTCCGTGCTCAACACCCCCCCCCCCCCCTATGCGTGTCAAAATGGCAGGAGAGATGCCGACTGGCCCTGCACACATACATACCCCTGACCGGACTGGTCCGGCACTCCCCCCCCCCTCCCAACTGCCCCGGCACACGCAAAATATCTGTGCCATGGAAAAAAAACAAGAAAAGACAGGTAGACTTGTCAACCCCCCCCCCCCTCTCCCAAACAAACACGGGAGATTTCAGGACAGCAGAGAGCAGGAGAGTTGACAAGGACATTAGTGACTGGTCCTCAGCAGTCATTGTTTTTGGATCAGCCAGCCTAAGGATGTGCCTGCTTTTTGTTAGTGAATCGCGGCCCTACCTACTTTGCATGCGGTTTACCCTCATTTGCATGCACAGATCGGAATAAAATCGGCACAGAGGTTAGTGAATCGGGTCGGAGGAAAATCAGGTTGCAAAGGGGTCGCAAACTGATCGGTACACGATTAGTTTGCTTAGTGAATCTAGCCCTAAGTTTGCTCTTCATATATAGCTGTGCAGTCAAAAAGAATAATGCAGCTGAATATAGAACATTAAGATAGGCAGATAAGTATCACATTTTTATGCTGCAGTCACAGCTTTGATTATAGAATAGAATCACGCTTCTCATAGAAACATGATGGCAGATAAAAGCCGAATGGCCCATCCACAATATCCGCTATCTCTTCCTCTTCCTAAGAGATCCCAGGTGCTTCATCTTCACCACCTTTACCGGGAGACTATTTCACTCATCTAACACCTGTAAAGAAGTATTTTCTTACATTACTCCTGAGCCTATTACCTCTTAACTCCATCCTGTGCCTTCTCATTCCAGAGTTTTCCTTCATTTGAAAAAGACTCAACCCTCCTGTACATTAACACCATGGACTAAAAAGTTTAGGGCTCTTCAATTTGGAAAAGAGACGGCTGAGGGGAGATACGATTGAAGTCTACAAAATCCTGAGTGGAATAGAATGGGTACAAGTGCATCGATTTTTCACTCCATCAAAAATTACAAAGACTAGGGGACACTTGAAGTTACAAGAAAATACTTTTAAAACCCATAGGAGGAAATATTTTTTCACTCAGAGAAAGTTAAGCTCTGGAATGCATTGCCAGAGGTTCTGGAAAGAGCGGATAGCATAGATGGCTTTAAGAAGGGTTTGGACAATTTCCTGGAGGAAAAGTCCTTAGCCTGTTATTGAGAAAAACATGGGAGAAGCCACTGCTTGCCCTGAATCAGTAGCTTGGAATATTGCTACTCTTTGGGTTTTGCCCAGGTACTAGTGACGATTGGCCACTGTGAAAACAGGCTGCTGGGCTTGATGGATCATTGATCTAACCCAGTAAGGCAATTCTTATGAATTATTTAAACATCTCTTATATCCTCTCTCTTGTCATATGGTCTTTTCTACTGTATTATGAACAAACTAGTTTTTTAGCCCGTTACATTAACGGGTTTTAGAATAGATGTGTAGACTTAGGCATTTATTTCTTTCTTTTTTTTCTTTCTTTCTCTCTGCCCCCTGTCTATCTGTCTGTCTATTTTTTTCTTTCTTTCTCTCTGCCCCCTGTCTCTCTTCCCTTCTCCCTTACTTTTACCTCCCCCATGTCCAGCAGTACCCCTTCCCTGCTCCCCCTGTCCAGCAGTAGCCCTTCTCCATTCCTTTTACCTCCCCCCCTGTCCAGTAACATAGAAACATAGAACATGACGGCAGAAAAGGGCCACGGCCCATTTAGTCTGCCCACAATAATGGCCCACCCCCTAACTACCTCCATGAAGAGATCCCACATGCCAATCCCATCTTTTCTTAAAATGTGGCACGCTGCTGGCCTCAATTACCTGTTGTGGAAGATTATTCCAGCAATCAACCACCCTTTCGGTGAAGAAATATTTTCTGGTGTCGCCATGAAATTTCCCACCCCTGATTTTCAACGGATGCCCTCTTGTTGCCGTGGGTCCTTTAAGGAAAAAGAGATCCTCTTCCACCTCGATACGGCCTGTAACATATTTGAACGTCTCGATCATGTCTCCCTTCTCTCTGCGTTCCTCGAGTGAGTACAGCTGCAACTTACCCAGTCGTTCCTCATACGGGAGATCCTTGAAACCTGAGACCATCCTGGTGGCCATTCGCTGAACCGACTCAACTCTCCACACATCTTTTTGATAATGCGGCCTCCAGAATTGTACACAGTATTCCAGATGGGGTCTCACCATAGATCTGTACAACGGCATTATGACCTCAGGCTTACGGCTGACGAAACTTCTACGGATACAGCCCATGATTTGTCTAGCCCTGGATGAAGCTTTCTTCACTTGATTGGCAGTTTTCATGTCTTTGCTAATGATCAGCCCCAAGTCACGTTCTGCTACAGTCCTTGCTAGGACCTCACCATTTAGGGTGTAAGTCCTGCATGGATTTTTGCCGCCAAGGTGCATGACCTTGCATTTTTTGGCATTGAAACTTAGTTGCCAAGTCTTTGACCAATGCTCCAGCAGGAGTAGGTCCTGCATCATACTGTCGGGCATTGAGCTTTTGTCGGGCACTGTGCTTTCATCTGTTGTGCGGTTGTCTACTATGTTGCATAGTTTGGCGTCATCGGCGAATAATGTAATTTTACCTCGATGCCCCTCAGCCAAGTCTCTTATGAAGATGTTAAATAGGATCGGGCCCAAGACCGAGCCCTGTGGCACTCTGCTGATCACCTCCGTCGTATCGGAGAGGGTACCGTTTAGCACTACCCTCTGAAGTCTACCTCTAAGCCAGTCCCTAACCCATGCGGTTAATGTTTCACCCAGTCCCATCGAACCTATCTTGCTCAATAACCTGCGGTGTGGGACGCTATCAAACGCTTTGCTGAAGTCCAAGTACACAACGTCCAGGGACTCCCTTATATTCAGCTTTCTTGTTACCCAGTCAAAGAAGCTGATCAGATTTGATTGGCAGGACCTTCCCTTCGTAAAACCATGTTGATGGGGATCTCGTAGATTCTCCTCGTTCAGGATGGTGTCCAATTGGTGTTTGATTAGTGTTTCCATAAGTTTACTCACTATCGATGTGTAGTACCCCTTCTCCCTTACCTGCTCACTGTCCAGCATCCGCTAGGCCAGGCAGCCTCAGGGCTTTTGCTAGGCCGGCCCGCTTTGCATTATTGAAGTGGGCCGGCCTAGCAAATGCCCCGCGGCTGCTGCCGCTTCTGGTCCAGGGGTGAGAAGGAGAGGCCGGAAGTCGTCAGAAGTCAGCCGGCGTCGGAAATCGGGGCAGGAACGTTGCTGGGGAAACTGCCACATACGTCGCAAACCGCTGAAGGCTCCTACTGTGCATGCGGCAACACAGAGCCACGGATCAGGGATCACGGCCGCTCAGAGTTTCAATTGCGCATGTGCGCTAAGGGTTTTATTATAGCGGATGTTTGCAATCTGTTCTGTTTAGTTTACAATTAAATTTGATGTCCACTGTAGTGCAATGTTATTGCTGTTGTATACATAATTCTTGAAGTATGGAGAATTGAAAACTATTGGGGTGGATCCATTTAGGATCTCTTGAGTCCACACGGTAGGAGGCTATTCTATACGTAATGATACCTGCACACAGATGGATATGTGTACACATACACTTGTAAGTGCTAGTATTCTGGATGAATATAGAGGGCACATAAATGCAAGTGCACTGAAGGACAATGATGCAATCTAGTTGATGGCATTTACACGCTCCTTGTATGCACATTGAGAATGCTAGCACTTACATGTGTATATTTATTCACCCCCTTGAAAAGTGCCAGCAGGGCTCCTGAGTGCAAAAACTATAGTGATTGATATTCAGCTGGTGGCATTCAGCGATTTGCTGACTGCTGCTGATGTTATTCCTGGACTTTCAGCACCAGGCCGTATCGGCCTATACATGGGTTTTGCAAACCAGCCTAATGGGTACGGCTTGCATAACTGGGACGGCCTATACATCATCCCCCCCCCCCAAAAAAATACCTCCCTCGCTGGTAGTAAGATCGGGCGTGTTTTCATGTGCAGGCCTTGTTGAGTGGAACAAACATCCTGTGCAGGGCAGGAGCGATGTTTGCTATCTCAAGCCTCTGTCCCGCACCAATTCCAATCAGGAATCGGCGCAGAACAGAGGCTTGAGATAGGAAATATCACTCCTGCCCTGCACAGCGTGGAGGAGGCAAGTTTCCAAGTTTATTTACCATTTTTTTTAGTTCAGCAAATTTTTATTGAATTTTCAAGTAGTACAACAATTATGTGAAAGTAATGCTTCAGAATAGGAAGCATGAAAAGAAACATTTGCCTAGCATGAGAAAGTACATTGTAAATGATAAGTAATAATCAGATATAAAGAATAAACTAATACTGCCAAAATGTATATGGGTGATAAACCAACCTAAAAAAGACAGAAGTCAAGAGGCAAGATACAATTCCAAGGAGGGTTAAATCAGAGCAGATGTAGGAAACTGTCAAAATACCGACCATCATCGTGTATCTGGCCGGTTTACAAAGCTAAAAACATGAAAATAAAATGGGGTAAAAAATAAAACATGAAGTAGACGAAGATGATGACATGCATGAGCCGTCCAAGATGTTTGTTCCACTCAACAAGGCCTGCACATGAAAACACGCCCGATCTTACTACCGGCAAGGGAGTTATTTAAGGGAGAATTATATATAGACCACCCCATTGTATAAGCCAATTTACTTTTTAAATCTCTTAGATAAGCCGCAGCTAGTAACATGGGGCGGCTTATCTAAGAGTTTTAAAACTTAAATCGGCGTTTTCTGCAGCCTATACATAGGGGCGGCCTATACATGGGGAACTAAGTCGTTACCTTGGCTGGTTAAGTGCTGAATGTCAACACTTAACCATCTAAGTGCTGACTCTGCCCCTCAGAATGCCTCAAAATAGCCAGTGTTGAGATGGATGCTGTCCAATTAAGCGCCACCGCATATAACCGGCTAACCCCAAGCAAGCAATTCAACCAGTTAGGAGCTGTTTCTGGACTGTTAAATCACTTTGAATATCAACCCTATTATTGCCTGCATTTGTTGCAATATAAAAAAAAGGGTAAATACATTTTACGCTTCTTATCCTTTGATTAGGGATGTGCATTTGTTAGCATGCATTTACCCCCCCTCTCCCTCCCTCCCACACACACTTTTACAAAACCGCATAAGCAGGTTTTAGTGCCAGCTGGCACACTGAATGCTCTGTGCTCGTAAGAGTTCCTACAAGCATTGAAGCATCACAGAGCATTCAGCACGCTGGATGGCGCTAAAAACTGCTTGTGCTAAAAAAAAGTACATGCAAAATTACATGCAAAATTGATTTAAAACATGTTAACCTACAGTATGAGTTAATGCATATAAAATCAATATCTGTACATTAAAACATTGCTAGATTTGAAAATGTTTGAAATGAAACCAGAAAAAAGTCCAAATATTGTCCAGAAAGCTCAAAAATTAAATGTTTTTCATGCACATCCCTGTGGATGGTGTTTTATATTTATATTGTGTATTTACAAAGCAATTCTGATAAAGTATAGTTAAAGGTTAAAAATTATTCTTATAAATGTTACCAGGATTTGTTTAGTTTGTTACTTTATTGTTCCCGTATGTATGTAAATATCAGAGCAGCAAACTTATGCTTTTTTTTTTTTTTTTTTCAAATACCTGTATATCTGTAACTAGTGAACTTTTTTTCAACTAGGTTTTTCTGTTGTATTAGCATTTTATTATGTTAATTCAGCCAGTATCACTGTGCATGTTTAATAGCTGGAAAGATTTTAAAGTTTTGTATGAATTAGGCTGTTTATAATAAATATGATAACGTCCCTCCTGACTGTTAGAGCTTTTTATTTATTACTAGTATTATAGCCCGTTACATTAACGGGTGCTAGAATATATGTGTGTGTGTCTCTCTTCATTTATTTTTCTCTCTCTCTCTCCTTAGCCGCTTTCTTTCTTTCTGTCTTTCTTTTTCCTTGGCTGTCCATCACCACCCCTTGCCTGCTCCCCCTGTCCATTCTCCCTTCCTTTTACCTCCCCTGTGTCCACCACCACCCCTTCACAGCTCTCCTTATGCAGCAGCAGCCCTTCTCCCTTTTTAGCTCCCCCCCTGTCCAGCAGCACCTTTCTTCTCCCCCTGTCCAACATTAGGCCTCCGTTCCTTTTTCTTCACCCACCCCCCTGTCCATCAGCACCTCTTTCCTTCTCCCCCTGTCCAGCAGTAGGCGTCCCTTCCTTTTTCTCCCCCGCCTCCTCCTTCTTATCCCTATGATACAGTTACCTTGCTCTGCCCCTGATCAGAGGTTCCCGACAGCCGCCCAGTTGCCCATTGGAAAAGTTCCCTCTGCAGCATCCCACACCCTTCCTGACGTGACTCCTGCTGTCTTTCTTTCTGTCTGTCTCTGTCCCTGGCCCCCTTTGTCTGTTTGTCTTTCTGTATATCTCCCTGCACCTGTGTCTTTCTTCTTGTCTTTCTGTCTCCCTTCCTCCTTCTGTCTGTGTGTCCAAAGCAGCATTCCCTTCCCCTCCAGTTCCCTGTGCAGCAGCATTATTGTTTCCTCTACCCCCTTTCCCTTCCCACAGTTGCGACTACAAACGCGGTCCTGAGTCCTTTGCCGCCCCCCCCCCTTCCCTTCCCGCGGGTCCGAGTACACATGGCGATTCAAGCTGCGTGTCCACCAGTCTTCACACGCTGCTTAGGGTCCTTCTACTGGCCTGATTTACTCTGGCACGTCCGGAGCAAATCAGGGCAGTAGAAGGGCCCGAAGCAGCGTGTGAAGACTGCTGACACGCTGCTTAAATCGCCAGTCAGGGCCGCGGTAAGGGAAGGGGGGGGGGCAGCGGAAATCTTCTTCTACCTTGCCTCTCCTCCACCGTCGGGAGTCAGCGCCAGGAGCTTTAACGGCTTGTTGTTGGTCCGCGTTGAAACAATCCCGTGCCTCTTTGAAAACTGTGACGACGGAGAGGGCAGGGGGTGAGCCGCGCATGCGCACCTCCTAGCTACAGCTCACAGAAAACGGACCCACGCTTAGGAAGTGCGCATGCACGGCTTACCCTTTTATTATATTAGATTATCATTAATGATGAAAATCAGAATAATTGCTTTCAGCTATAATATGGCCCCTTTGGCCTATTTTCTTGTACCACTACAAAAAGTGTACATCACAGCTGTATTCTCCTTGTCTAGGTTGGGGTAAATTATCAATTTTTGGAGCATTAATCACTGAGGGGCCCTTTTACTAGGATGTGCTAAGAAATGAGCTTGGCGCATCCTAATGTGTGAGATTTTACCATGCTCTAAGCTCATTCTAGCATTTTTTAAAAATAATCCTTTTTATGCGTTGGGGGGGGCTCAGGCTATGTACTGTTCATATTAGCATGCAGCAGCTTAAAAAACAGTAACATGGAAGCATTGGCTTAACTTTCTCGCCCCGTTCTCTGCCCATGAAACAACCCTTTGAAAAATAAACACAAAAAATTTAATAATGTGCACTTGGCACATGCAAGCAGAAGAATCTTCACAGAATGTTTCAGTGCATCCTAAACCTGCATTAGGACTTGGTACATCTTATTAAAAAGGACCCCCAAATTTAATTTGCTGGAAGAAAATGGAAAAAGAATCCCTGATTTAAAGAACATGTCCAGTCAAGTTTTCCATTGTATGTATAGGGATATGTCTGTATTTCTGAATATGGTTATGTTAGTTTTATGTGTTTTTAGATGTTTATGGAATGATAATGAAAGAATATGAGCATGTGTGTAAGAGAAAGAGGATGTTACTGGGAGTTTGGAAGTATTAGGAGGCTGGCACTGGCGGATGTGGCTTGGTGAGATTGGGAGTGTGTAGTGAAGGGTTGGCTTGGGACGTTTAGATATATATGGGAGGGTATATGATGTCTTCCTTAAAGGAAAGGCCCATGGAAATCTAGTGGCCACATCCATCACCACTAGAATAAAACTGTATCCCAGTGGGGGTTTTCTCTAAGGGCCACACAATGTCCATAGCCAGTCTACTACAGGGGTCAGCTACCCTCGGGATAGGAATCAGAGGCGCTCAAAGGGGTTTCCCTAAGGACAATTTTTGACATGTGGGGCAAGCTGTACAATAGTCCAGTACATCCTGCCGAACCCCTGGCCAAAAAAACCTACGGCTAACTTGCTTCAATGAGGCCTCCGCCCCCTTATGCACCGATAAGGCATGGTCATGGACAGTCTGAAGAATGACCTTCCTAAACCCCCTTCGGACCACCAACTGTTCTTCTGAGGTTCCTGTACCCTCTACCTCCTGGTGGTAGAGTAGCCCCCCCTTTTATGTTGAAGGCCTGTCTATCCTGTCCAGACTCAGAAACCTGTTGCCAGGCTTCTAACAGAGAGGGGTCCGCTTTCTGCTCAGCAGCAAAGGTGGAGAACTTCGTCATAATTTCCTTCGGGAGGGTGGGGATTTCCTGGCTCGATGATACCCGGCCCAGAGCCTGCCTTCGCTGGTGTTTCTGCTTCTTTTTACCCACTTTATCAGGGACCTTGTGTCTCTGGGGGTACCTATGAAACACACCCTCTTGGAAGGAAAATACCTCTCCCAATTGTTCCCCTTCTGCTGAGGTCAAGGCCTTTTGTGAATGAGTGTTCACACACCCTTGCTTATTCCCCAGGTATTCTCCTAAACCCCCCCAGTCCCGGCCTAACATAAGGTCAAATGGGGCTTCCGGCACTACTGCCAATTTTAATCGATAGACCCTATCTTTATGTAAGATAGTGGTACTCTTGAGAGAATACTGGACACTCCCCATGAATACATCGGATGGCAATCAATCCGGCTCTCTTCTGATATTCAAGAAAGATCTTCTTCCAGTGTCGAGCTGCCACCATGGATTGATCAGCGCCAGTATCCACCAGAGCCACGGACAGCTGCCCCCCTACTGACACCTGAGTAAGGTAGGATCCCGTCCTTTCTGGTATGTCTGTCCCCCTCAAAGCCACTAGATCCTTTTTAACCTGACAGTTCCGCTGCCTATAGCCCATTTTACCACAGCGGAAACATTTGGGTCCTTCCCTACGTGTGGAACCCTCGGGCTCATTAATTTTCGTTTCCCTAAAGAGTGGCTTTTGGGAAATAGTGTACCTGCTGGTAGCTGCAAACTCTTTCCCTGTCTCACCTCGGGAAGAAGGAACTACCCTAACTTCCCCTGCAGAACCCCTGGCATCTAAATAGGCTTCATACACTTCTAAGACCTGCATAAGGCTCTTACAACCTTGCTTTTGCACCCAGCTTCTGAGCTCTTTGGGCATAGATGCAAGGCATTGTTCCTTAATGATCTCTGTAAAGAGTGCCCTAGGGTCAGCTAGACAAGGTTGTAACCAGCGCTCGGCCATTTTAGTCAGCCGTTGTACAAGGGCCTTAGGTCTTTCCTGTTCTCTCATTATGGCAGATCTAAACTGTTGCCTATAATTTTCATGGGTGAAACCTAGATAATCTAATATGTGTGCCTTGACAGTTTGATAATTGCTGGCCAAATCAGGATTCAAAGTTTGGAAGGCAGCCAAAGTTTTGCCCGCTAAACACGGTAGCAATCGTGCTGCCCATTGTTCCTGCGGCCAACCAGCGGCATTGGTAGTCCTTTCAAAGGCTGATAAAAAGTCATCAGGTGCATCATTGGGTGTAATTTTGTTCAAATGCATCCAAGCCAAAGGATTGGCTCCTACCAGTTGTTGGGGTACCGTATTTAGTAGCGGGGCACCCATAAGCAGTTGTGGCGGTGCTTGCAAAAACTTGGAAAACAGTCTTGATTGTTCTCCCATAGCAGCCATGAGTTCTTGATGCTGTGTCTGTGCGCGGTCCTGCGTCTGGTTCCAGCGGTCCTGGTTTGTCTTGAAGACCTCCTGCATCTCCTGGATCTGCTTCTGGCATTCTCCAGCGATCAGGCCAACACCTGCTGCTGCTCCATCTCCAACACCTGAAATGGAACAAAAAGAAAGCGAAAACCAAGTGTGGCTCCTTTTAACCTCTGCCTGACCCTCCTCCCACAGTGTAGCCGACCAGCCGCCCCGAGTGATACTTTCTATCCTCAACAGCCCGTTGAATTAGGTACTTTACCCCCGGTACTGATGAGTCTGCGCCTTGTATCACTCAGGTACTCGGGAACACTCTGACTCTGGTCCAGATACCGCTGCTCTCTCAGGATGGGTCTTGCTTCCGACTCCGAGCCTTTCCAAACTGGAACTGTCCTCCAAGGACTGGATCACCGGCTTTTCAACATCCCAGCTCAGCTGACTTCCGGTCCTCCTGTGGGTTGTCTTCCGGTGTCTGTAAATCACTAGTCCACCAGTTTGAGTCCACAGTTGCAAAAATAACAGCTCCAACAAAATCCAATGGTTAGCAAAAAAAAAAAAAAAATTTCCACAAACAGGGGCGTCAGATCCCACTCCTGATACCATGTGTAGCGTGGCCGGCCCTTGGGCCTAGCAGTGACTTGCACACGCCTACAATACCGCCCTGGCGTGCTTCCCCAAGTAGGAGGAAGACCCTGTTGTGGCTACCTTACCCTGTGTACCAAAAGTCAGAATGACACAATTCAGGTAAGTATCCAAAAGAGAGAAATAACATTTATTGATCATCCAGATAGGGCAAAACCAAAAATGCAAGAAAACAAAAGTCCAAAAGTAACAGCAACTATAATGTGCCCCAAAATAATATGGTTCTCACTAGCCTGGTCTGGTTATTGCTCCAGTGTTTCACTTATGTCCCAGGTGAGTCCTACTTTGAAGTAGTAATAACAGCACAAAGTACAAATGAGTCCCAACACAAACTCAGAGCTGTATAATGTTGCAGTGCTTCTCCCTTCTCTCCAAGCATTAAGAAGCATTGGATTTGTCAGTTCAGCTCCTGCTTCTGGGTTTATCATTTCCACATCAAGTTTATCAAGTTTATCAAGTTTATTAATAGAATTTGATTTATCGCCTATTGAAATCACTAAGCGATGTACATTACAATATATAGTAAGTTAAAAGAGGTTCACAAATTAACAATAAACATTTGACTAAAACAAACAAGTAGTTGGGATGGAGAAATTAAAAGTTACATTTTTCGTTTAAAATAGAAAAGTGGGAAAAAGCAATAGGTAAGGGTACATAAAAATCTCAGCTATTAAAAAAAACATAATCTGCTTTAAACATTGAAGGCATCTCTAAATAGATAAGATTTTAAAGATTTTTTAAATATTAAGACATCTTTTTCATCACGAATATATTGGGGAAGGGCATTCCACCATAGGGGACCTGTCACTGAAAAAATATCTGCCCTTCTAGTACCAATAATCTTCAAGGAAGGAACTGAGAGAAGATTTTGGTTAGAGGAACGAAGTGAACGTTGAGTATTATAGGGTATCAAGAGTCTAGATATAAATTGGGGTTCTTCACAAGCTAAAGTTTTGAAGATGAGTAACATTATTTTAAATGTGATTCTATGGCTAATAGGCAGCCAGTGAGAATCTTTCAACAGTGGAGAAACATGATCGTACTTTTTTGCATTATATATTAACTTTATTGCGGTGTTTTGAATCAGTTGTAATCTCCTTTTTTTCTTTTGATGATATGTTAAGGAATAGAGCGTTACAATAATCAAGTTTAGATATTACTAATCTGTAGTTTCCTGGGCTGGTGGAGGTTCCTTCCACATGGGAACTTCCCGGGCCTGCCTTCCTCTCCGAGACAGCTAGCTTTCTAACTGTTCCAGTGCTGCTGTGCCACACCCAGCCCTACTCGGGGGAAGGGCTTTTTGCACCTTAGTCTGCCTTCTACCCTGTTTTGCCGGCCCTTTCCAAGATGGTGGATTTAAAGGGGTAAAACCTGTTTTCACAGGGTTATGGGCTAAACCCTGCTTGAACACAGCCTGCGCTTCCTGATCTTGTTCCTGGCTTGCAGGCACACAGTGATCAGCCCTGACTAATTTCACCGGGCGGTTTCTGAGGTTTTCCAGCACAAGGCCGACACTGGGATCGGGTTTGTGACAGCATCCACCACCCTCTCCGTAAAGTAGAATTTCCTAACATTGCCTTTGAATCTACCACTCCTCAACCTCAAATTATGTCCTCTGGTTTACCATTTTCCTTTCTCTGGAAAAGATTTTGTTCTACGTTAATACCCTTCAAGTATTTGAACGTCTGAATCATATCTCCCCTGTCTCTCCTTTCCTCTAGGGTATACATATTCAGGGCTTTCAGTCTCTCAAGTTCAAGTTTCAAGTTTATTTGTTCTTAATGAATCGCCTATTTAAATTACTAGGCGATGTACAACATAAAAAATATACAAATAAAATATTGGTGTTGACATATAAAATAGCTAATGTTATGGGTTAAAACTTAACAAACAAAATACATACATATAAAATAATTTTGTTATGAGTTAAAACTTACGAGAATTGTGAGGGTAAATGGGGAGAAAGTTACAATATTTGGATAGAATAGAAGGAAAAACATAAAAGGGAAGGACAAAAGGAGGGATAATTTTAGCTGCTTAATTAAAAAACGATGAATAATATACTAAGAATCATAAGCATCTTTAAAAAGAAATGATTTTAGAGTTTTTTTTAATAGGGTTAAATCTTTTAAATCCCTGATATATTGAGGTAAGAGATTCCATGAGTGAGGGGCCATAACTGAGAACATGTCGTGTCGTCTGGTTCCTATAACTTTCATTGAGGGAATGGAGAGAAGATTATAAGAGGTCGAGCGGAGAGATCGTGTTGTGCTATAGGGAATTAGCCACCTGTTGATAAATTGTGGTTCATTAAAACTTAAGGATTTAAAAACTAATAGCAGTAATTTAAAAGTAATGCGATGGCTTACCGGAAGCCAATGAGATGTTATCAACAGGGGGGTAACATGATCATATTTTTTTGCATTGTGGATCAATTTCACGGCAGTATTTTGTATCAATTGTAGTCTTCTTTTTTCTTTTTGAGTAATGTTAATAAGGAGAGAGTTACGATAGTCTATTCTGGATATTATTAAGGAATGAATTAGAATATTGATAGATTCTGGTTGTAAGAATTTGTCGAGAGAGCGAATTAAACGTAATTTATAAAAACAAGTTTTGACAATATTACTAATATGGTCGTGATAGGTAAGTTTGTCATCGATCATTACGCCCAAAATTTTTATAGTGGTAACCAGTTCTATTTCGAAGTTATTGATGGAGATTGGGGAGTTTAATATTGTGTCTTTTTTCCAAGAAAAGAGCATTGATTTTGTTTTTTTGAGGTTTAAAGCCAATTTATTTGTACTGAGCCAGTTTTTTATTGTAACAAGTTTGTTAATAGTAGTAATGTCATTTTTATTTTCAGGATCTAGTGGGTGAATGAGTTGAATGTCGTCAGCGTATGCGAATGTTGTAAAACCTAAAGATTGAGTTAAATTTAAAAGCGGGGAGAGGAATATATTAAAAAGAAGGGGGGATAATATTGAACCTTGCGGAATGCCGAATTTTGAAGAGTAAGTATTAGACGTGCTATCATTGAAGCTGACGTAAGATGAGCGATTTGACAAAAAAAGAAGTGAGCCAGGTTAGGACTTGGTCTTTAATTCCAACTGAGTCTAAACGGTCGATTAAAAGGTCATGATCGATGGTGTCAAAAGCGGCAGTTAGATCTAAAGAAATTAGAATTACGGATTTGTGATGGTCAAGGAAGTAATGTATATTATTGGTCAAACCAATCATAGTGTATTCGGTGCTATAGAATTTTCAAAATCCTGTTTGGTGGGGATGGAGGACGTTGGTCTTCTGGCGCAAGCCTCCTATCATTTTCGTCGCCCTCCTCTGGACCACTTCAAGTCTTCTTAAGTCCTTCGCTAGATACGGTCTCCAAAACTGAACACAATACTCCAAGTGGGGCCTTACCAATGACCTGTACAGGGGCATCAACACCTTCTTTCTTCTACTGGCTACGCCTCTCTTTATACAGCCCAGCATCCTTCTGGCAGCAGCCACTGCCTTGTCACACTGTTTTTTCGCCTTTAGATCTTCGGACACTATCACCCCAAGGTCCCTCTCCCCATCCGTTTCTCACCTTCCAGCATATACGGTTCCTTCTGATTATTAATCCCCAAATACATTACTTTGCATTTCTTTGCATTGAATTTTAGTTGCCAGGCATTAGACCATTCCTCTAACTTTTGCAGATCCTTTTTCATATTTTCCACTCCCTCTTTGGTGTCTACTCTGTTACAAATCTTGGTATCATCTGCAAAAAGGCACACTTTTCCTTCTAACCCTTCAGCAATGTCACTCATAAACATATTGAACAAGATCGACCCCAGCACCGAACCCTATGCCTGAGAGTCCGCTTGATATTCACAAAGATAAGCTTCTCTTGGTAATGTCTGGAGTTGGGTTGCAGTTAATCACAAGAAACTGGAAAAATTGGTATCATCTAAACTTCACATTCTGGTGGGAGTTACTGTGTTTGTATTATCAGTATGAACGAATGTTAGCGGAGCAAAATGGTCAGTTCCGGGCATTTAATGACATCTGGAGCCCATTGGATATGTTTGTGGCGGTATATGATGGTTTCTTTTATTTTATTCAGATTAATTATTGTATTATTCATATTCTTTATACACAACCAGGAAGGGTAAGGGGGGTTGGGTGGGAGGAAGTTTGTTTTTTTTAAGAATTTGATGTAGTATAAAGTACTGTTTGATATTATTATGATATTTCCTTGCACTTTGTATAAGTTATTATATAAAATCAATAAAAGTTTAAAATTGAAACATGCAGTAGTTTTAAGTTAACTAAGCAGAAGGCATTTAGCAATGCATCCATAGACTACAGTGATGTATTGGGAGTCCACTGATCCTAATTTTTTTTTTCTTTTATTTCTCCCATGGAATGATTGTAGACTGTCCTATGAATATTTGGCATTCCATTCTTTATTCTATTTTAACTTTATTGGCTTGTAAACCACCCTGTGATATACTGTATATAGGAAGGGTATAAACCATATAATTTACCATAGGTTTAGTTGAGACAGAACTGGTTATATACCTGCTTTTACCATGCTGAATACTCTGGAATAAAATAAAGTGATTTATTATTCCTTTCTTTATATTCCTCTGTGTGAACAAATTATACCATAGTTCACAACAGCTTCCTTAGCTGCACTGCCATAAAGTATGTAAGGTTAATGCCATCGCTGCTTGATTCTTTGCATATCTTCAGCCTTTTTGGCTCTTCCTGGTCTTTTGGGAGTTTTTAGCACAGGAAGTCAGATTTTCTATTCACAGACCCCTGTGGGTGAGAACTTGATTTCTATCCTGATTACAAGCATTCCCCTGCTTCCATTCCAGATATGAATGGTGCATCCCTAACGGCATAGGGCAAGAACAACACAAAATAATCCTTCTGCCAAAGGTTTAGCAGGAGGGCTTTTTGTTTCAGTTTGATACTCTCATTCCAGAAACCTTGGTAGTGACACTCCATTAACTGAATGTTCTGGTGAAAATGTTCTCCTTGCTCATCACTCACCATGTCAAGATTTTCCAGAAAAAAGTCAAGATGTGAGTGCAAAACGTGCATTTTTAATGACATGCGACAGCCAAGTTTCTGATATGAGTCAAGGAGATCCTGAACTCCTTCCTTGTTTGAAGGAGACTTATGGTTGCTCAGAAAGTTTTCCACTAACCACTAAGTCATATTATATGCGCTTCATTCTTTTGTTCAATAAAGTGACATGATTGCTGTGTTAGCCACTTAAATGCACAGAAATAAAGAGCAAAACCCAAAATAAACATTAAATAGGTGATACCTTCTTGATTGCCTTCAGGAGCTAAAATCTTCAAGTTAGAAATGAATGAGCAAAAGATAGCAATACTAAAACTATAGGTACTGACAATGCAACATGACTAGGGGTATCAAAGAAAATATAAATTATCTCTCCCTGGACACAATAAAGGGACTTGCTCAAAATTGGGGGTGATCAGCACCCACAGAACTGGCCTCTATGACTAAAGCTATAAAGAAATTGTAAAAAGCATTCTAATAATAATCAGAAGGGGACAAGCAGTGATAGAGACTGAGTGATTAGAAGGTAACAAACAGAGGAATTTTATGGTTTACAATGTGCTAGGAAGTAGAGAGTGACACTGTACACCGCTTAGAAATTTGAGTAAGTGGTTTAAAAAGCTTTTTAATAAACTTGAAACTTGTAATGGTTCTCGTGAAAATTCTATGGTTATCGCAATAATTCCCACAGTAATGGGGACCCATGGGGTAGACCCAAGCCTAACTTTTAATGTCCCTGGTGGTTTAGTGACTTCTTCAGGGGCAAAAAAAACCCAACTCTTTCCTGCCCCTGTTACTGTTAGAGCCACTGCTGCCATCAGTCTGAAGATTTTCAAAATGGCTCCTGAGACTTCATGAAGGCTGCCCCAAGAAGTCTTGGCAGCCATTTTGAAATTCTTTGGACTGGCAGCAGCAGTAGCTCTAGCAGGGGCAAGAAATAGTTGGGCTTTTTTCTGCCCCTGAAAGCATGATAAGGTAGGGCACGGGGAGGGGGGTTGGGTTGGATCATCATCAGGGTTGCATCCCAGAGGGTAGGCAGGAGAGATGGATAGCAAGAGAGGGGAGAGACAGATGGAAGGATGGCAGGCAGAGCAGGGAGTAAGGGGTGATGGGTAGATGGCAGAACAGAGGAATGGGTATTGGGGAAGCAGACTGGGCTGCCATGATGCCTGCACCTCCCTTTCTTCACTTTCCAGCTTCAATGGGTCAGAGTCAGCAGCACAGATTTCTACAGGCTCCCTGCCACCTGCCGGTAACCCAGATACCTCTTCTCTGTTGCTGTTACAACTTCCTGTTTCTTCTGGGGCAGAACATGGCAGAGGAGAGGCTTTCGGGTAGCAGCAGGCAGCCTGTAACAATCGCTGTCACTATCTCTGACCCATTGAAGCCAGCAGAGAGTGAAGAGAAGAAGGTGCAGGAGCCCAGCCTGCTTCCCTGATGCCAGCAAGAGAGCAAGTTAGCTGTAAGTGTGCTGGGGGAGGGATAGGAAGGAAAGATGCTGCATGCGGGTTGAGAGGACAAGAGAAGGATTGTAGGACAAGGGGTTGCAGGGAAGGAAGGGCGAGATACTGCAAAGGGGTGAAGAGGGACGAGAAATGGAAAATGTTACATATGGGGTAGAAGGAAGGGAAGAGACTGCAAGAAGAGAGACAAGAAGGAGAGAAATGTTGGGGAATAGGGATGCATGGGGGGAGAGGGAGAAATGTTAAAAATTATGGTGGAAGGGAGGAAAGGAGAGATGTTTGACCCAGTGCACAAAAGAGCGGGAGAAAAATGATGGATAGTAGGAGAGAGGCAGAAATGCTGGACATGGCAGAGAAAGGGAGAGAATGCTTCATGGGAGAAGGGAGAAGAGAGGTGTTGGACCAAGGGTTCAAGGGAGGGAGAGGGAGATGTTGAATATGAGGGTGTATGAGAGGGAGGGAGAGATACACAACAGGTGTTAACTTTTAATCTAGTGATTGTAATATGTCCGTTTTTGAAATTTACATCTACTATCTTTATATGTTGCACAGTACAGGGTATATCACTTTTTCTCTTTCTCTGGTGTTGCATTGTGGCTTCCTGGGGTTTCAATTTAATATTTTTCTACGTGTTTCTATTTTTAATTTATGTTTAGTTCTATACTGTTGTGAGGGTCTGTCTGTGTTCTGCACATATGAAAGAGACATGGCTTTCTGTTAGCAATCTGTACTAATCTGGCTTCTTTAGTTTTCCAATAGGTTTATTGATGTTCTAGTACTCATTGTAGTGTTTGGTGCTGTTTTCCTAAGTAGGTCCTTGTTACTTGACTCATGGATGTTACTGCTATTATGGTATGGTAGAATTGCTCTTCAAGTCCTGGGTGGCATTTGTAGTGTTCTATATTACTTCACAGTATGCCTGTTACTGGATTTTGGATTTGAATTTAGATCACACCTTTCTCAGTAATAGCTTAAGTCAAGTTTCATTCAGGTACAGTGGGTATTTTCATCATCCTAGAGGGCTTACAATTTAAGTCTTGTACCTGATTCAATGGATGGCTCACTCCTGATCCAAAATCCACTAATAGGCATCTGTGAAGTAATACCTAACACTCTCTTGGTTGGGCTGAGAACTTTTCAGCACCCCCTCATCTATGCTTCAATCCAAAAATTCAGATACAAACATTTAATGATGAGCATGGCCTTCAGGACAAAAGGACTAGGTAATAACCTAAAGAATGATTTCTTGATGATGGGGAGGTATAAGAACTCCTGGGTAAGCCCAAGAAAGTGGCTACTCACAAAGAATTAGAGAAAATACGGGGGATTCAACAGAGGGACCCCAGGAGAAGACTTTCCATCCAAGACCAATTAAACAGGAAAGAAGAGGTTCTCTTAGGTCAGATAGGCTTAAATTTGAGAGGGAGTAGAGCGATGAGCTACTTGATCCAACTCCACTGTGTAAGTGGCTTTGACTTGGGGAAGGAATGCCAGGACCAGCAGTGCAAGGGTTCCAGTCAATACATAACTAATGTTGGTGTCAAGAGATCCAGAGCCTAGTTTGACCAGAAACCCAGGGGTCTAGCAGGAGAGGAGCCAGAAAAATCTGTTTTTGATAGAGAAGGGACAGGTAGAAGCCACGTGTGCCCTCACAGATACTAGTAAACAGATGCAACAGGATAAGAGCTTTAAAGAGCCAGTGATCATCTGCCACCAAGAGAGTTTGGAAGGGGACCTAGAAGAAAAACAGTGAAAAGGTTACCAAAGGAGATCCCACAGACATCCTCTGCCTAAGAAGTTAATTCCATCTGTCTTACAAAAAAGAAAATTTTATATGAGCTAAATAAATCCAGATTATTTTAAGCACACATTTATTTTTTTGTGCGGCCTTTGACAGGCTGAATATTTTTCCATCATCAGCACTGAGGTACAACACTTCCTTAGATACCCTAGCCTAGGCTATCACTCTTTACATATAGAAAGCAAAAGTTTTTTCCTATGCGTAGAGTTTTCTAGTTAACTATCCCAGGCTACAAAATGAAAACTTATCAGCTAATATCCTTGAAAACAGAATTTGGCTATCATTTAAAGTTTCTATTCCAGATGTGAGGTCTTTTTTCTTCAAAAATGAAGAACTAATGGATAAACATGTAACTCGTTGTGTGCTATTATTTACTTTAGTAAGTCAGTGTTTATGTTTCCTCCGCCAAAAGAAAACCACTATTTAAAAGCTCTAGTACTCGGTAAAAGCATTTAAAGCATGTGGCCTTCTTGGATATTTATCTAAGCAGCATGTTGTCCATCAGAGATTCCTGTTCTAAGAAACTTGCTTTCAGTCAGAGGACATTTTATAATGTAGTTCCCAACACAATGAATGAGTAGGGAAAGGTGGGGTTTTTTTTTCATTTTTTCCCACTATAAGCTCTCTGTCTTTCACTCAGTGCCTCTTCTACTAAACCGTGCTAGTGGTTTTAGTGCCGGTAGCTGTGCTGAATGACCTGCACTGCTCCCGACGCTCATAAGAACTCTGAGCGTTGGGAGCAGCATGGGCCATTCAGCGTGGCTCCCCGCGCTAAAACCACTAGCGCAGTTTAGAAGAGGGGGTCAGTTTTTTGTTTAATTTTATTATATTATTTATATACCACTTATATACCTCCCAAGGGTGAGTGATTTATAAAGCCAGCATAAGCATCTGTTAACTTTCATATTTGGGGAAGCTGAAGGAATGGAATGGGGTGGGAGAGTCCCCTGAAACCCCTAAGTCCTAGGAAGGGGGGCATTGTGGGCCTTATATTCAGACCACGGAAGTTAGCTGGACTGACTCCTGTGGTAGGCTTTGAATCCCGATACTCTGGTCCATTTCTGGTAACCGGCATTCCAGTCTATTTTTGCCCGCTATAAGCTTAGCTAGCTAAATTGATATTCAGCACTGGCCGGCTAAGTTTATAGCGGCCAAAGATAGACCAGCTATTTGTGGCCACTAAACATAGCCAGCCAACATTTTATATTTTTAGGTAAAGCCAGCAATCTCCTATCCACTAAACGCTAATATTCGGCAGCCATCTAACACTGAATATTAGCTCTAAGCCAGCTAAGTGCTATTTAACTAGTCAAGAGCCATTTCTGGCTGGTTAAATAGCTTTATTTTTATTTTTTTATTTTTTTTACATGTATCCATCAAGCATACCTAATATGGGAATACAAAAGCAAATGTATAAAGAAAGATCCCACGCCCCTGAAATAACAGCATATAGCTTAGCTAAACTGAAAATAATGCTTTTCCTTATTTTTCTAAATTAGTGTCATAAGAACATAAGAATTGACAAACTGGGACAGACCATATACGGACACAGACTGTGCAAGTCTACCCAGTACTGGCCTTAATTTTTTCTGATTTGAGATCCTCTGTGTTCATCCCATGCTTTTTTGAACTCAGTCACCATTTTCCTCTCCACCACCTCCCTCGGGAGCGCATTCCAGGCATCTATCTCCCTCTTTGTAAAGAATTTCCTACTTTGCTCTTGAGTCTAACCACCCCTCAACCTCAAATTATATCCTCTAGTTTTTACCATTTTCCTTTCTCTGGAAAAGATTTTGTTCTATGTTAATACCTTTTAAGTATTTGAATGTCTGAATCATATCTCCCCTGTCCCTCCTTTCCTCTAGGGCAGTAGTAGGCAAACTCATTAGTCAAAAGAGCCAAAAATCAGCAGTACAACGGTTAAGATTTCTTTTGAGAGCCAAATTTATTTTCAAGATAATATCTTATTTATTGACAAAATATGACAAAACACGCATTTTATGACACCCCACTCGCCCGCATGTAGTCAAAATCGATTCATGGCAGAGCCCAGAGAATGACACAGGGAAAAAAATTTGTTCCCATCCAGTCCCCATGAGCTTGGTCCCCATCCCCGCAAACCATCTGATCCTATCCACACAAGCCCCGAATAGTTTTATACTGAACTTATTAAAGTATAAAAAGAAACAATATTCTGAACAATTGTCAATTTATAAATCAGCGTCTTCTCCCCACTCTCTTCCCCATTTCCCTTCAGCATCTTCTCCCCACTTCTCTTGCCCTTTTCCCTTCAGCGTCCTCAGTCCACTCTCTCTCTACTTCCCTTCAGCGCACACGCATAAAATCAAGTAAGCAATTTTATATCATTTTCATTCTATTCATCATAGAAATTAAAGTCTAAATAATGCCAGTCACATAACAAAACATAATTTTACAAAAATAATTCCCTGCACAGTCAAGCCTGCAAAGATTACTAGATGTCTTTCAGCAGCTTCCCTCCCTCCTCCTTACCTTCATGGTGATTTTCTTTTCTTGTCTTCCAGCTGCCCGAGCCGGCTTTCATCAAGTCACATGTGGCTGCCGAAAATTCTCCTGTGATGCAACTTCTTGTTTCCGGTTGCATCAGAGAAGTTTCGGTAGCCACACGCGACTTGATGACAGTCAGCTCGGGCAGCTGGAAGACAAAAAAAAAAAGAAAATCGCCATGAAGATAAGGGGGACGGAGGGAGATGCCCGATCGGTCACGTCATTCTCTAGCTCAGGGATGCTCACACTTTTTGGGCTATATGTCTATTTTTCGCTCTCTCCATGCCTTCTTTCTGTCTGTCTCCCTATCTTTCTCTCTCCATGCCATCTTTCTGTCTGTCTCCCTGTCTTTCTATCTCCCGTCTCCCTTCTTTCTTTCTGTCTCTCTGCCCCCCCTTTCTTTCTTTCTCCCTGCCTTCCCCCAAGTCACCGCCATCGGGGAACAGGCCGCCACCGCCGCTGGGGAACAGGCTGCCTCCGGGGAACAGGCCGCCACCGCCATCACGGAACAGGCTGCCGCCGTGTTCTGAGCTCTCCCTGGGATATAATCTTATTAAGAAAGAAAGAGATGGTCAAAAAGGTGGAGGGGTAGCTCTCTATGTGAAGATCAATATCCAAGCGACTGAAATGCAAAGGACCTGGGAAGAGGAAGAAGCGATATGGATCACTCTGAAAAGAGAAGATGGAACTTCTTTCTACGTGGGTGTAGTCTACAGACCTCTGACTCAATCGCAGCAAATTGATAAAGATCTGATTGTGGATATCCAAAAGTTTGGAAAGAAAGAGGAGGTGCTGCTGTTGGGAGATATCAACTTGTCGGATGTGTCTGGAAAGTTCCATCTGCAGACTCGGAAATAAGTAGGGAGACTGTGGATGCCTTTCAACAGGCTCTGTTTAGACGGAACTTCCTCTCTGACGTCAGAATTGACAGTGGATGGTCAGCCCGGCACTTCAGCATCCTCTTTATGGGGAAGGGAAGCAGGTTGGGCATCCCTGCTCTAGCTAGCAAAGCCGCGAGCCGCACTCAAGTGGCTAAAGTGCTGCATGCGGCTCATGAGCCACGGTTTGCCGACCACCACTCTAGGGTGTACATATTCAGGGCTTCCAGTCTCTCCTCATATGTCTTCTGGCGCAAACCTCCTTTCATTTTCATCACCCTCCTCTAGACCGCTTCAAGTCTTATGTCCTTCGCCAGATACAGTCTCTAAAACAACACAATATTCCAAGTGGGGTCTCACCAATGACCTATACAGGGGCATCAACACCTTCTTTCTTCTACAGGTTATGTCTCTCTTTATGCAGCCCAACATCCTTCTGGCAACAGCCACCGCCTTGTCTCATTCTTTCTTTGCCTTATGATCTTAGGACATGATCACCCCAAGGTCCTTCTCTCCCTATTTATGCATATCAGCCTCTCATCTCCCAGCATATACGGCTCCTTCCGATTACTAATCCTCAAATGCATTACTCTGCATTTCTTTGCATTGAATTTTAGTTGCCAGATAGACCATTTCTCTAACTTTTGCGGATCCTTTTTCATGTTTTCTACTCAGTGTCTACTCTGTTACAGATTTTGGTAACATCTGCAAAAAGGCAAACCTTTCCTTCTAACTCTTCAGTAATGTCACTCACAAACATATTGAACAGGATCGGTCCCAGCACCGATCCCTGAGGGACTCCACTACTCACCTTTCCTTCCTCCGAGCGACTTCCATTAACCACCACCCTCTGGCATCTCTCGACAACCAATTTCTAATCCAATTCACCACTTTGGGTCCTAACTTCAGCCCATCAGATTGTTCAAGAGCCTCCTATGAGGAACCGTGTCAAAGGCTTTGCTGAAACTAAATAAATTACATCTAGCATATGCCCGTGATCCAGTTCTCTGGTCACCCAATATAAAAATTCAATCAGGTTTGTTTGGCACGATTTATCTTTAGAAAAGCCATGTTATGTCGGATCTTGTAACCCATTATATTCTAGGAAGGTCACTATCCTTTCTTCAGCAACACTTCCATTATTTTTCCAACAAACAAAGTGAGGCTTACTGACCTGTAGTTTCCTGCTTCATACCTGTGACCATTTTTGTTTATAGGGACCACATCTGCTCTTCTCCAATCCTCAGGAACCACTCCCGTTTCCAGAGATTTGTTGAATAAGTCTTTAATAGGACCCGCCAGATCCTCTCTGAACTCCCTGGGATGGATCCCGTCCGGTCCCATTGCTTTGTCTACCTTCAGTTTTTCAAGTTGTTCATAAACACTTTCCTCTGTGAACGGTGCAGAATCTACTCCATTTTCTTGTGTTACTTTGCCAGATAATCTTGGTCCTCCTCCAGGATTTTCTTCCATGAACACAGAACAGAAGTATTTGTTTAGCACGTTTACTTTTTGCTCATCACTCTCCACATATCGGTTCAAAATATCTTTTAGTTTTACAGTCAATTCCATTTTTCATCTCCCTTTTTTACATTTTTAGCCATTTGTTCTTCTGCCTGTGCTTTTGCCAGATGTATCTTTCTCTTGGCTTCTTTCAGATTCACCCAGTAGTCCTTTCTGTACTCCTCTTCATGAGTTTTTAATATTTTAGGAATGCCAGCTCTTTTGCCTTCATTTTCTCTGCCACTAGTTTGGAGAACCATATCTGTTTGTATCTCCCCAAGTCCCTTGCATTTCGGTCGCTTGGATATCGATCTTTACATAGAGAGCTACTCCTCCACCTTTTTGATCATCTCTTTCTTTCCCAAAAAGATTATATCCCAGTATGTTTGCATCCCATCCATGTGATTCACTAAACCATGTCTCTGTGATAGCGACAATATCTAGATCTGCCTCTAACATCAGGGCTTGCAGATCATGAACTTTGTTGCTTAGACTGCGAGCGTTTGTGGTCATTGCTGTCCAGCTATTTTTCAGCAGTAATCTCCTTTTTCTTATAGTTCCTTTGTTTTGTTTCGCTTCCCGTTACAATGCTAAGTGAATTGCTAATATTGATTATATTGGAGTCTTTACTACCATCACATCTTGTCTTTTACTGGGGGTGGCCTCCATAATTTTCCTTCATACATACACCACCCCCACCTTCTAGTTTAAATTCCTAGAAACATATTGTCTAAATTTCTCCGCAAGGATTCTTTTTCCTGCTGTAGTAATATGTAGCTCATCAGTATAATATAGTTTCTTGTCCTTCCATGTATTTCCCCATCCTCCTATTAAGATTATGAACTAGTTGAAAGATAGAAAACAAAGAGTAGGTATAAATGGTCAATATTCTCAATGGAGAAGGGTAAATAGTGGGGTTCACTTTCATAATAATGCAGATAGCATAGGTTTCTTTTAAGTCCACATACAAAATATACCTGCTCACATTATAAGGTAGGTGAGGTCCGGGGGGCTGGGAGGGAGGGGCTGGGGGATGGGTGGAGTAGTTACAGAGGGTGGGGGGGGATGGAGTGGTTCCAGCAGGAGGGATTGGGCATCCCTCCTGCCGGGGATGTTAGCAGGGCGTGGGCATCTCTCCTACTGGTTGATTTGAGGTTGGTACAGGGGTTCCCTTCCACGACCACTTTCAGCCGATTGTGGCAGGGGACTTTCCCCCTCCAAAATCAGCTGAGCGGCATGGACTCCCTAAAGTTGCGATTCTGTTACTGTAGCCAAGATTTGCGGCTTTGTGGGATCCTTGCTGCTCTGCTGATGGGGTGGGGGAGGGGGAGAATTTCCTGTCGCAATCGGCTGCTGCGGTCTAGAAAAAGATAGGTGGCTAAAATTTAGGCCAGGATTATCTATGCTTACATTTTAGCCGCTTATCTTGGTGTGATTCATGGCTAGGTTGGCGCTATAGATCGCCTAATGTCACTTCAGGCATTAGACAAATATAAAAGGCGGTAATATAAAGATTTTTTAAGGCTAAATATCAAAAACTTCAGTCCATACAGCCTCAATTATATAATTTCTTTTTCTTTTTCTTTTGTCTTTTATCTTTTATGACCTCAGTAGTACAAACTGTGAGAAGATTTTCATTCACAGTATAGTATGTACTAAAATCTTCATCGGTCTATCTTATTTATTTACTTTATATATATTTTAATTTATTATTCAAATAAGTTAGAAAAGGTTACTCATCTCTTTATCAGAGCATAGCAGGGGTTCTTCACCGACATAGGCTATGTTTCGCCACTAGGGCTTTATCAAGGTAATCCCCTGATAAAAAAGAGAGAGAGATATTATGTCATAGTTATTAGTCTAAAAAAGCTATTCAGCAATTCTTATCAGCAGCTCCTAGGGGTATCGTTTCTAGCCCATATAAAGCAGTTGAAAAAAGTTTACAGTTATATCTTAAAAGTTATTAGATACCTTTGTTATGCCGATTCCACACGTACTGCCATCATTGTAGTTTAGTTTAGGCAGAATAATATGGCCGCGGCGTTTTTTATGCAAAATAGAAGCGTCATGATCTCATATACACGTACCCAATCAGCATCCAGAATCAGCCCCGGATCATTTAAACCAGTGTCATCCATTCTACTTCTGCATTCAAACCATTAGGTTTAACAGTATTTAAAGTATAGATCATTCGTTGTTCCTTGAAATTCAAACGTTCATTATAATTCCCCCCTTCCCACCCTATATTAACATGATCGATAATTCTCCATTTAAGATCAGTAATTTTATGTTTCTGAGTTTGCCAGTGTTGCACAAGAGGTGCTTCGAGGCTCCCGGTATTTATTTTAGATTTATGCTCAGTAAGTCTTATCATAATTTTCCGACTTGTCCTACCTATATATACCAAGTCGCACGGACATTGAATCGCATAAATCACATGAGTACTAGTGCAGGAGGTATTCATCTTCGATTTAAAGGTTTTATTAGTACCAGGGTGAGTCCATTCAGGGCCTACTAGTGCCTGGGCACACCATTGGCATTGCCCACAGGTTTCATGAGTAAACTGTTGGTCAGTATCAGCAGTTTTATTTTTATCCTCAAATTTATACAGGGATAAAAATTCCCCTATAGTTTGTCCTCTCTTATATGATACAATAGGATATTCACCAAAACAAGAGTGGAGCTGAACTACTGACCAGTGCATTTTAATAGTTTGAAAAAATCTACTGCTGAGATCAGTAAAAGGAAGCACACATATCATAGTTTCATCTATATCGGTAGCTCTTTTTTCTTGAATCAAAAGAGATCGTTGGGCATACTTAGCACGAAGGTATGCTTTCTTAATAGATTTTTTAGGATAATGCTTTTCATAAAACCTCTGGGACATTATTTTTGCCTGTTTAGTAAATTCTTCATGGTCTGAACAGATCCGTCGAATCCTCAAAAACTGGCTCACAGGTATGTTAAATTTCAGAAAATATGGATGATAGCTTGCAAAATGTAAAAAGTTATTTCGTTCAACATCTTTTCTGTATAGGGTAGTTGTAATGGATTGATCTTTCATTATCGTCAAGTCTAGATATACATTCTTACTGGGGTGGGCTATCATGGTGAAAGTAAGGTGTGGGTCCAAGGTATTAATCCATCCAAGGAAATTTTCTAGATCATCATACGATCCACCCCAAAAGAACAAGATGTCATCCAAGTATCGTTTCCACAGTTTAACATTATGGAAGTACATTGATGGATAAATATAATCTGCTTCAAACTTGGAGACATATAAGTTAGCTACAGAGGGGGCCATGGTCGCCCCCATCGCAACCCCTTGTGTTTGATAGTAGAAATCACCATGATACCAAAAATAGTTAGATTTAACCACCAGAGTAGCGAGTTTCGTAAGCCAATCTTTTTTAAATCTACCCAGATTCATATTAGTTAAGGTTTCCTCTACTATCAGTAGCGCAGCGGTTTGAGGAATTTGAGTATATAGAGAAACGATGTCAAGCGTCACTATATATGTAATTTCAGAGGCATTAGTTACTGTGTCTAAAATTCTCAGCAAATGAGCTGAGTCTTTTAAATAGGAGGAAGCTTTCTTTACCTCTGACCTCAAAAAATAATCTACAAATTTAGATAATGGTTCTAAAATAGAGTGTCGAGTAGAAACAATCGGGCGTCCTGGAGGTCTAGAGATATCTTTATGGATTTTAGGGAGAAGATATAGCTTCGGAGTAGAAGGGTAAGGTTCAACAAGAAACTGAGCTTCTTTCTTCGTAATTATTTTCCTTTCCAAGCCTTCCTCCACTATCTCTTTAATCTCCATTTTCAGATGATTAGCTGGATTCTCATTTGATTTTAAATAGGCTATATTATCATCTAATTGTCTCATAGCTTCTCTATGATAGTCAGATCGATCCCAGATGGACCAAATGTGCGAACGTGAACGAACCAGCGATACCAACAATAGTAGTAAACATTTCATCTACTTCTCTTTCTATATCCCAGACCCAGGTCTTACAGTATGGCCTAGGATTTATCCCCACTACTACATACGACCCGTTCCGCATGCGAATTGCTTTCTATAAATTCTTTCGAAAATTACAACTGAAAATCTTTTTTGCTGAAAACCCTTCTACTATGGATACCTCAATTTTGAAAAATGAGTCTAGATGGTGCCCTCCAGGACCGATGCCGTCTTTCTTAACTACCTATCGAGATCTAGTGTTAAAAGATTTAGAACTAATGGAAAACACCTACTATTCTACATATAGAGAATTTAACCTTTCAAAAAAAGAAGCTACTGCTCTAAAAGAATTACAAAACAATTCGGATATAATGATATTACGAGCAGACAAAGGAGGTGCGATTACTATCTGGGATCGATCTGACTATCATAGAGAAGCTATGAGACAATTAGATGATAATATAGCCTATTTAAAATCAAATGAGAATCCAGCTAATCATCTGAAAATGGAGATTAAAGAGATAGTGGAGGAAGGCTTGGAAAGGAAAATAATTACGAAGAAAGAAGCTCAGTTTCTTGTTGAACCTTACCCTTCTACTCCGAAGCTATATCTTCTCCCTAAAATCCATAAAGATATCTCTAGACCTCCAGGACGCCCGATTGTTTCTACTCGACACTCTATTTTAGAACCATTATCTAAATTTGTAGATTATTTTTTGAGGTCAGAGGTAAAGAAAGCTTCCTCCTATTTAAAAGACTCAGCTCATTTGCTGAGAATTTTAGACACAGTAACTAATGCCTCTGAAATTACATATATAGTGACGCTTGACATCGTTTCTCTATATACTCAAATTCCTCAAACCGCTGCGCTACTGATAGTAGAGGAAACCTTAACTAATATGAATCTGGGTAGATTTAAAAAAGATTGGCTTACGAAACTCGCTACTCTGGTGGTTAAATCTAACTATTTTTGGTATCATGGTGATTTCTACTATCAAACACAAGGGGTTGCGATGGGGGCGACCATGGCCCCCTCTGTAGCTAACTTATATGTCTCCAAGTTTGAAGCAGATTATATTTATCCATCAATGTACTTCCATAATGTTAAACTGTGGAAACGATACTTGGATGACATCTTGTTCTTTTGGGGCGGATCGTATGATGATCTAGAAAATTTCCTTGGATGGATTAATACCTTGGACCCACACCTTACTTTCACCATGATAGCCCACCCCAGTAAGAATGTATATCTAGACTTGACGATAATGAAAGATCAATCCATTACAACTACCCTATACAGAAAAGATGTTGAACGAAATAACTTTTTACATTTTGCAAGCTATCATCTATATTTTCTGAAATTTAACATACCTGTGAGCCAGTTTTTGAGGATTCGACGGATCTGTTCAGACCATGAAGAATTTACTAAACAGGCAAAAATAATGTCCCAGAGGTTTTATGAAAAGCATTATCCTAAAAAATCTATTAAGAAAGCATACCTTCGTGCTAAGTATGCCCAACGATCTCTTTTGATTCAAGAAAAAAGAGCTACCGATATAGATGAAACTATGATATGTGTGCTTCCTTTTACTGATCTCAGCAGTAGATTTTTTCAAACTATTAAAATGCACTGGTCAGTAGTTCAGCTCCACTCTTGTTTTGGTGAATATCCTATTGTATCATATAAGAGAGGACAAACTATAGGGGAATTTTTATCCCTGTATAAATTTGAGGATAAAAATAAAACTGCTGATACTGACCAACAGTTTACTCATGAAACCTGTGGGCAATGCCAATGGTGTGCCCAGGCACTAGTAGGCCCTGAATGGACTCACCCTGGTACTAATAAAACCTTTAAATCGAAGATGAATACCTCCTGCACTAGTACTCATGTGATTTATGCGATTCAATGTCCGTGCGACTTGGTATATATAGGTAGGACAAGTCGGAAAATTATGATAAGACTTACTGAGCATAAATCTAAAATAAATACCGGGAGCCTCGAAGCACCTCTTGTGCAACACTGGCAAACTCAGAAACATAAAATTACTGATCTTAAATGGAGAATTATCGATCATGTTAATATAGGGTGGGAAGGGGGGAATTATAATGAACGTTTGAATTTCAAGGAACAACGAATACTTTAAATACTGTTAAACCTAATGGTTTGAATGCAGAAGTAGAATGGATGACACTGGTTTAAATGATCCGGGGCTGATTCTGGATGCTGATTGGGTACGTGTATATGAGATCATGACGCTTCTATTTTGCATAAAAAACGCCACGGCCATATTGTTCTGCCTAAACTAAACTACAATGATGGCAGTACGTGTGGAATCGGCATAACAAAGGTATCTAATAACTTTTAAGATATAACTGTAAACTTTTTTCAACTGCTTTATATGGGCTAGAAACGATACCCCTAGGAGCTGCTGATAAGAATTGCTGAATAGCTTTTTTAGACTAATAACTATGACATAATATCTCTCTCTCTTTTTTATCAGGGGATTACCTTGATAAAGCCCTAGTGGCGAAACATAGCCTATGTCGGTGAAGAACCCCTGCTATGCTCTGATAAAGAGATGAGTAACCTTTTCTAACTTATTTGAATAATAAATTAAAATATATATAAAGTAAATAAATAAGATAGACCGATGAAGATTTTAGTACATACTATACTGTGAATGAAAATCTTCTCACAGTTTGTACTACTGAGGTCATAAAAGATAAAAGACAAAAGAAAAAGAAAAAGAAATTATATAATTGAGGCTGTATGGACTTCAGGCATTAGCCATGCCTACTTTGGCATTAGGCAATCTAAAAGGCCAACCTAGCCGTGATTCCAGCAACCATTTTAGCAGCCTTTACTTTAGATGTCGGTAGGCGCTTCAACCCTGCCATTTCTGACTATTGGCAGGGCGCTTACCGAAGCCTAAATTTAGGTGCTGGTTATAGAATCCAGGCCTTAGTGTACACTAATCAATTAGCGCCCCTTAATGAATTCCCCCCTAAATTAATGCTGCTTGATACGTAAGTGTGATTAAAAATGATCTGTCACAGCATTCTTCTTAATCAGGAGTCAAATTATGGTATAGGAAGGACAGTTTGAAACAGGCTCTGCATTTGGAAGTTAGATCTCAGATTGTTTCACAGGAAGACTTTTTAAAATTCCTGACCAGATAGTTGTGTGCCCCAAAGCTCTTTCCTTTCACTAGTGTCATTCAATATTTGTATTGACATTACTGTGAAAGGATATTCAAGAATCTTGTGGTTGCTATCATTTCTATATCAGGATCTTTGCATTTATGTGCATCTAGAGTTTGTTTTAAAAAAAATAGCTGAAGACATTTGTTTGTGAACGCTTTTATGAAAATTAATATATGCACAAGAGATGAGAAGTGTACTATGATGGGAACATAAATGTTTCTGTGATGATATGTGCAAATTTTGCTCTTACATATTTAAAAAATATTAAGGATTTATTTGATGGTTGATCTTCTTATAGTAGGGAGATTTGATTTTTATATGCAAGTCTTGTTTTTACTTATTGTGTACGATGTCATGCAAACTGCCTAGATTTTTTAGACGGTATAAGTTTTTTAAAAAATAAATTGCCCCAGGTACATTAGCTAGATTGTGAGCCTGCCGGGACAGACAAGGAAAATGCTTGACTACCTGAATAAATTCATGTAAACCATTCTGAGCTCCCCTGGGAGAACGGTATAGAAAATTGAATAAATAAATAAATATACTGCATAGTAACTTGCACTTCCTGGAGAGAGAAATCACACTTGCCAAATTTGACAATGGCAACTTAGGAGTTAAAGCCTAGGAGTTTAGTTATTTCAGAAACTTAAAGGAGGAAATAGCATCTTACAGTGGTTTTTATTTTGCTTTCCTTTTAAAGAGTTTTTCTGAATTGTTCACCCTCTGTCACTCTGAGCCTGGCAACAGTTTTTTGTTTCATTCTTGGCAAAGGCAATCTTGATTTGGACCCCAGAGCATTGGAGTTCATTCTCCGTTCATTCTTTTCAGAAACTAGTCTCAAATCATTTGACTTCCAGTTTGCCCATCCTGAATTAGAATGAAAACTTGTAAACATCATTTGTGTCTGTCAATGTACAACAACAAATGAAGACATGTTTCATTTGACTATTTGAAGTGTTTTCTGATCCAGTAATTTGAATAAGGGTATTTCTTTCTTTTTTTTTTGGAGGGGGGGTTACACATTGAAAACTTATACATTTGTAGATAAGATTCTGATTTGCTTTGAAACTTTCACGACAATTGAAGCTTAAGAAGATGCCAATGGATTGGCTAAATGCCCCGGTTTATAGCTAGTCCTCCCTTAAATCTTTTGAAGCCATGGTAGAGATGAGAAAGTGCTTTGGGTTTCATTGTGATTAATCAAAGAAGGAAATTTTATAGGTTAATCAGAGAACTATGGATAAAGAAGCAGTTTATACCTGAAAATAAAAAAGCACTTCCCACACAAACTCTGCTTTTACTGTATGATATTATAAATTTTGCATTTAGAAATTATCATAATATATTAATAAAAATACAAGATATGGAAATAATCAGTTAATTATATAACAGGAAAAAACTATCAATTATACAAATATTTTTCCATCAAGACCGGATAAATGAGAGGAAAGTACTTATTTTTCCTTTAAAATTTTTCTTTGATGAATAACTAGGATATAATCCTAACTTTCAAGGCATTGAATATATTATTATCTCCCCGACAAAACAGAAATCACCAATTATCTATTTCTCATGCAGTTTAAGAAATTGCTCTGATTGCAATGGATCCCAAAAGGAAAATTCCTATTTGAAAATTTAGCAAACATTTACATGGAAATTTTAAAAAATAAGTGGTTCTAAAGCTACAACTCTAGGGGCTCCTTTTATTAAGCTGCGCTAGCGGGGTTAACGCGCGTGATTTTTCATCACGCGCTAACCCCCGCGCTGGCCTAAAAACTACCGCCTGCTCAAGAGGAGACGGTAGCGGCTAGCGCGGCTGGCAGTTTAGCGCGCAGTATTACATGCGCTAAACCGCTAGGGTGCCTTTGTAAGAGGAGCCCTAGATTTTAATGCCAAAAAAGCTTTTCGTCTGAGTTGTGTTGGTTTATCCACTTGCAGACACATCAAAACCTTAGCGCCACAAAACATTGCCTCTTTATTTTTAAAATACATTTTCATAGATATTATAAATGTTCTGTATAATAAATTTACTTTTCATTATATTTGCTGGACTTTTGGACAGATCTTTTTCTATGATTGGTCCTTTTCTGGGCCTGTTTCTCTCTTTACACTCTCTTGCTGCTCTCTGACCTCCTGCCATGACTGTCAATACCATCTTTATGCTGATGACTTCTAGAGCTATCTCAATCAATAAATCCCTTTATAGCTTTTTTTTTAAAAATTATGAGCTCAAGGAGAGGAACACGTATAACAACAGTAGGTAAACATAATTAAAACATGGAGCCATGAAAACATAAAAAAAAACCGATGCCATTAAATAGCATTAAGAATGTGATACATTAGCATAAAAGATATAAACACAAAGACAGTCAAAAGGCCTGCCATAAAATAACATGATATATCCTAATGCAACATAAAAGAGAACTGTAAAACAACACTAGCTCAAATAAAAGTGATAAGTGGAAACATAGAAACATAGAAGATGACGGCAGAAAAGGGCTACAGCCCATCAAGTCTGCCCACTCTGCTTACCCACCCCCTGTCTATGCCCTAATGACCCAATTTCCTTATCTTGACCCTCGTAGGGATCCCACATGGGTATCCCATTTATTCTTAAAGTCTGGCACGCTGTCTGCCTCGATCACCTGCACTGGAAGCTTGTTCCAATGATCAACCACTCTCTCTGTGAAGAAATACTTTCTGGTGTCGCCATGAAATTTTCCGCCCCTGAGTTTGAGCGGGTGCCCTCTTGTGGCCGAGGGTCCCTTGAGAAAGAAAATATCATCTTCCACTTCGACACGTCCCGTGAGGTACTTAAATGTTTCGATCATGTCTCCCCTCTTCCTACGTTCCTCAAGAGTGTAGAGCTGCAATTTGTTCAGTCTCTCTTCGAACGAGAGACCCTTGAGCCCCAAGATCATCCTGGTGGCCGTCCGTTGAACCGATTCAATTCTGCGCACATCTTTACTGTAATGTGGCTTCCAGAATTGCACACAGTACTCCAGATGAGGTCTCACCATGGCCCTGTACAACGGCATTATGACTTCAGGCTTTCGGCTGACGAAACTTCTATTGATACAACCCAATATCTGCCTTGCCTTAGATGAAGCCTTCTCCACTTGATTGGCAGTTTTCATGTCTGCACTGATGATTACTCCTAAATCTCGTTCTGCTGAAGTCCTAGTTAAAGTTTCTCTGTTCAAGAAGTACGTCCTGCATGGATTTCCGCTTCCGAGGTGCATGACCTTACATTTCTTAGCATTGAAGCCTAGCTGCCAGGTTGAGGACCAACTTTCCAATGTAAGCAGGTCCTGCGCCATATAATTCTGTAAACTGCATTCACTTACTATATTACATAGTTTGGCGTCATCGGCGAATAGTGTTATTTTACCTTGAAGCCCTTGAGTCAGATCCCCTATGAAAATGTTGAAAAGGAGTGGACCCAGGACCGAGCCCTGCGGCACTCCACTGGTCACCTCCGATGTTTTAGAGAGGGTACCATTAACCACCACCCTCTGAAGTCTGCCACTCAGCCAATCATTGACCCATGCAGTTAGTGTCTCTCCTAACCCCATCGATTCCATCTTGCTTAGCAGCCTGCGGTGTGGGACACTGTCAAAAGCTTTCCTGAAGTCCAGGTACACGACGTCCAAAGACTCTCCCAAGTCCAACTTTCTTGTTACCCAGTCAAAGAAGCTGATGAGATTGGATTGGCAGGACCTACCCTTGGTGAATCCATGCTGACTGGGATCCCGAAGATTCCCTTCATTCAAGATCGTGTCCAATTTGCTTTTAATTAGTGTTTCCATGAGTTTGCACACTATTGATGTGAGACTCACCGGTCTATAATTCGCAGCCTCTGCCCTGCAACCCTTTTTATGCAAAGGAACGACATTAGCTAATTTCCAGTCCAGGGGAACTTTCCCCTTACTTAGGGAGAGATTGAATAGCTCAGCCAACGGTTTCGCCAGGACATCGCTCAATTCTCTGAGCATTCTTGGGTGCAAATTGTCTGGTCCCATGGCTTTGTTCACCTTGAGTCTTGCCAGTTCACTGTAAACTTCACCTGGTGTGAACTCAAAATTCTGAAACAGGTCTTCTGTGCTTTGTGTTGCCTTCAACTGGGGACCGTGTCCCGGTGCCTCACAGGTGAAGACTGAGCAGAAGTATTCATTCAGTAGTTTGGCTTTATCGGAATCTGCTTCCACGTAACTTCCGTCCGGTCTTCTAAGGCGTACTATCCCGCCTGTGTTCCTTTTTCTGTCACTAATATACCTGAAGAAGGATTTGTCCCCCTTTTTAATGTTTTTTGCCAGAATTTCTTCCACTCGAAGTTTTGCCTCCCTAACTGCCATTTTGACCGCTGTAGACCTGGTCCTATATTCTACTTTTGCCTCTCTTTTCTCCGTGCGCTTGTAGGAGAGAAACGCTTTTTTCTTCTCCTTAATGAGGTGCGAGATCTCCGCGGTGAACCATTGGGGTTTATTGTTTCTTTGTCGTTTATTTACTGATTTTATGAAGCGGCTAGTTGCTTCATGTATGGTTGATTTCAGTGTTAACCACTTAGCTTCTACATCATCGGTCTCCGCTTGGTCCTGCAGCGTCTGATGGACGAAATCTCACATGCGTGCGAAGTCTGTGCCCCGGAAATTGAGTACCTTTGTTTTCATGTTTGATCTAGGGAAGCCTTTCCTAAGGTTGAACCATACTATATTGTGGTCGCTGGAGGCTAGCGTATCTCCTACTGAGACCTCTGAAACGCTTTCCCCGTTGGTGAGTACCAGGTCGAGGATCGCCTGGGCCCTAGTGGGCTCCGTTACCATTTGTTTGAGACGTGCTCCCTTTATGGAGGTTAAGAGCCTCCTGCTACCGCTGGTTGTCGCTGAAAATGAGTTCCAGTCTGCATCAGGCATATTGAAGTCCCCTAGCAGTACAGCTTCTCCTCGTAGAGTGATATTCTCTATGTCTTCAATTAATTCTGCGTCCATGTCTTCCAGTTGTCTTGGGGGTCTGTAAACCACACCTAGATACAGGCATTTTTCTCTGCCTCTTGCCAGGTTTACCCAGAGGGACTCCCCGGTGTACTTGACATCTGTGATCCTGGTGGTTTTGATGTCCTCTTTAATGTATAGAGCTACCCCCCCTCCTAACCTGCCCTCTCTGGGCAATTGCCAAAGAGGGCAATTCTATAAAGGAGATCCTTAATTTAGGCATCTAGAAGGTGCCTATCTAGAGCCTATTCTACACTGTGAACCCCCAAAAACCCCTACATCAAACTGTTTATTGTCATATCTTCCACAGAACTCGGCCAATTCTTATGAAATTTAGTGCATAGTATCCTGAATGAAGTTGACGTTGGAGGGAGGGCTTAAGCAAAGTCCTCCCTCCCTCTGACGTCAGTGCTGACATAGGGGAAGATTTCCGGTTGGCTATGTCTGCTGCTGCAGGGTAGGCAGGAAATAGAAGACGAGCCTCGTGGCTCCAGCTACTTCCCAGAGCTCCATTTGGATGAGAAAGTTGCTGGCAGATGAGGGCTGTACACAAACGTGGGAGGAAAATGCAGGACACAGAAAGGGTTGAACGTGGGAGGCAAATGAGGGACAGAAGGAGGTCGAACATGGGAGGCAAACACAGAACACAAAAGGGGGAAGGGAGTACGTTTTTGGACACAAGGCAAGAACTTGGGAGAAAGGATGGAGGAAGGGAGGGAAAGAGATGCTGAGGGAATGCGTTTTTGGACACAGAAGGCATGAACTTGGGAGAGAGGAAGGGAGGGAAAGAGATGCTGAGGTGGGGGAGGAAATAGGGAGAATTAGGCATGGGTGTGTCAGTGAGAAGGAAAGAGATGGTTGTGTACACGGGGAATGGAAGAAAATTGAATTTTTGGTCATAGGGAGGGAGTGAGGAACAGATGAGAGGGAGAAATATTGTGGTGGAAAGAGAACAGTGGGACAGATTGAAATGGATGCAAGAGGGAGGAATGTTGGACATAGTGGTGAAGGGAATGGAGGGAGAAATGTGGCATGGTGCTAGAGAGGGGTGATAGAAGGAGAAATGTTGGGCATGGGGCTGGTGGGCAGGGGCGAAAGATGAGAAAGGGATAAATGATGGACCATGATAGGAGGAACCAATGGACAGCAACAAAAGAATTTACAGAAGATGGGAAAGCGGAAAAAAGAAACTGGGACCAACTTTATTGAAAAATAAATCTCCAGACAAAGGTAAAAATCCAGAATTTATTGACTAAAATATGTTAGCTTTGGGAAATGTATATAGCAGATGTCTTTTTATTGTGTTCAAAAAAAAAGGAAATGCATTTCTGGTTTTATTTCTACAGTGTTGAAGTACTTGCTGACCCTTGCTGTGATTGGTGGGGATCCCCAAGCACCGCCAGCAGAGGACCTCCTCTAGAGACGGCCAGAACTCCCCTCCATCAAGCACAGCAGTCGCTGGCAACATCCATGAGCCACTGAGGTGCCAGCATCTGTGACTCAGGGACGCTACTGCTGCCTGCCAAGCTTGGCAAAAGGGAGCCCCGGCCAACTGCAAAGGAAGTCCTCAGCTGACAGCTTGAGGGTTCTCATCAGCTGAGAATTTATATTTTATATTTACATTAGAGGCTCTGGTAGAAATTCATTTACAAAGTATGTATTCTTCCCAATTAATATTTCCAAATTAATAAAGTGTCTTTGCTTATTTGTAAATGGGTCTCTACCAGAGCCTTTAATTCAGTAGCATAATTAAATGAAATAATTATTTCTGAAGTTTCTAGGGACGGGCGGGGACGGAGGGGATTCCTCATGGGGACGGATGGGGATGGGTGGGATTTTGGCAGGGACGGGTGGGATTTCTGTCCCTGTGCAACTCTCTACTTCAGTATTGTTGAAGGCATGTATAGCGATCATTCTATGTGTTAATCAGTGACGCTACTGTAAATATCCTTTCATCTGTAAACCAGATGAAGCTGATGCGGTGTTCTGAGTACTTGGTTAAAAGCTGCTTGCGCTGTTTCAGGCATGTGAGTTTGTTGTGTAAATTTCAAAAAACACTTAGGATTAAAGCAATCTTTCACATCTATATTTCTCCCAGACTTCAACAATGCCACTCAGAGCTCAGTTGCTTTCATAGCTCTAAGCTTTATACACCCTCATCATCATTAGCCCTTTGTTTAACCACCATATTCAGTTATACTCTTAATCAGATTTAATATGCTTTAATAACTTTCAAGATTTCACTTATCTCAAAACTGCTTCAGTCCATTGGCCAACATGTTTCGCCAACAATGGCTTTCTCAAGGATGTCCCCTTAAGCTGCCGAAAAACCATATGCCTCAGTTCTTTATGGACCGGAAAGAGTTGGGGGCATATGATTTTTCAGCAGGTTAAGGGGACATCCTTAAGAAAGCCATTGTTGGTGAAACATGTTGGATAGCCAGAATTGCTGTGCAAGCATATTAAAAGAGGTGCATAGCCACGCAGCTGCACACTTTAGAGGGAACGTTGGTGCATAAGTGTATTTTTTGCATGGATCTGCCAGTTCTGCCTTGCATCCATTAAAATGCTTTTTCTGCCACATTTTTGGCACAGAAGTAGACCCTAATGTTCAGCACTTATAAAGAACTTCCCTGTCAGCGTCTACTTAGCATTGCAGTAGCCAATTAAGTGCAATATATGTGAACAAAAACAACAACGGAGACCAGATTGTGCTCAATCCTTTGTATTATGAAACAGACTCGACACGATCGTGTTTCCGCCCAAGAAGGCCTGCCTCAGGAGTCTTTGTGTTGAATGATAAAAACAAAGATGTGTTAATCCACATGTCCAAGTATTGCAATAAAAACACTAGAAAAGACTATTGCCAGAAACAGAAGTCATGCACTAGGCTTCAGAAAATCAGCACTATGCAGGATGACCACTGTTTGTTTTTTGCAATATTTGTGAACTGCATAACGAAAGGATTAACTTTTATGCTGTTCTATTTATGCAGCTACTTTGGCCAGTTAAGTGTTGAATATCATCACTTAACTGGCTAAGTACTAACTCTACCCCTGGAATGCCCCCAAAGTAGTTGGTTTCGGGTTCAGTGCTAACTTGACATTTTCAGCACCACTATCCAGTTAAGTGCCACTAAAAACTCATAGTTAGCTCCGGACAGACAATTTAAATGGCCAAAAACCTCTCCAGGCCATTTAAATCATTTAAAATATTGGACCCTTAAATACCTCCATGGTATAAATGCACAGGAAGCAAGTCTCAATTGAAAGAAAGCTCTGGAAGGAGGAGGCATAGGATAAGATGAACGAGGACAAACACAGGAGTAACCTAAGGAAATACTTCTTCATGGTATGGATGAGGAATATGTGGAATGGCCTCCTACTGGAGGTGGTGAAGACAAAGACTGTATCTGAATTCAAGAAAGCTTGGGACAAGTACATAGGATAATAGATGGCATGGATGGGCAGACTTGATAGGCCATATGATCTTTATGTGTCTTGTAATAGGAAGAAAAAAAATATAAATTTAAAGTACTTACAGGGGAGAGGTAGGAGAGAAATGCTGAGAGCTGCTCAGAGGCTGGACCATGCACAGAGGCTGGGAGATGCAGGGAGATCAAAAGACAGAGAGGCAGGAAGCTTGGGGGAAGCTGCACTTGAAAGCAGCTGTCTCATTAAGAGACCCAGGACCCTTTACTGTGAGCTGGAGCAGAGAGATTAAGGCAACACAAGGAATTGGTGAGGAAATGGTATGTGGCTGCTGAGTGAAAATGTCTGTCAGCTCAGGAGTTTGTGTGTGTGGAAGTGAAAGTCACTTTGGGCAGCCAAAAAACCTAGAGACTTGAAGAAGGCACAGATAGTTTATTAGCATACGTATGCGACTCCCGAGCTCCAACTGGCTTCAGAAGTGCCGAAAACAGGACGTTACAGAGATATTTATACATTCTTCTGGCTATACAACTGAATTCTAGAAAAAACTTTTCACGTGTTACTTTTCTTAACAATCATTGGTCCTCAGCTCACACTAGCAGGTCACTAGCAAGTCACTTATCTAGGCCCTGCAGTCTTTCTGTTGCATGTCGTTTATGCTGAGATAGCCATAAGAAGTTAGAATGTCCAAGCTAACACCCAGTACAGGCAGGCTAGAACATGAGATAAGTTAGGTCTGCAGCTAAACCTAATTCAGCATTTTATTAAAGAGAAAACTTAGTTCAACACTTAGGAAAACCCAGACTCCTTCAGTACTTGGAAAACCAGTCCCAGACTCCTTCAGTACTTGGAAAACCAGTCCCAGACTCCTTCAGAAGAAGTGAATATTTTTGAAATAATGTTTCCTGTAAATGATTGATTTCATGAGAAATGCCTCACATTAAACCTGCTTATGGACTTTTGAGCTGAGGTGTATAATGAGAAGGCTGTGAAGGAGGATACAGTTGATTTTGTGTGAGTTGTAGGTCAAAAACTTATCCGATACCTGCCTATCTGATACCGATTTAGTGAGATTTCTAAATCAAGTTTGGAGTTATATTTCAAAGGAAAATTGATAAGAACTTTTAGGGCTCCTTTTACTAAGCCGTGTTAGGGCTTTAACGCGCAGAATAGCGCGCGCTAAATTGCCACCCGCGCCAGACCTTAATGCCAGCATTGAGCTGGCGTTAGTTCTGGCCGCGTAGCGTGAGTTTAGCGCGCTCTAAAATGCTGCATGCGCTAAAAACGCTAACACAGCTTAGTAAAAGGAGCCCTTAACGTGTGTTTCTGAATTTAAGCAAGATTTTTGTGACTCCTGTTGTTAAAAAGAAGTGTTAAGTGCTGGGAAATAGAGAATTTTAATCCATTCATTGTGTAAGACCACTGATTCAATTCAGATTGCCTAATATTATTGGTGTTTACAGCAAATGTTTTGTTAGCAATTTAGTATTCAGCTATTTTTCTGCCGGAGTGTATTCCTGTAGTCTTTTCTGATTATTTATTTGATTTTTTAGCCCATCCTCCCAAAGGAGGTCAGAACAGGTCACAAATCAGGTACTCAAGAATTTTCCCCATCTATCCCAGCAGGCTCACAATCTATCTAATGTACCTGGGGCAGTGGAGGATTAAGTGACTTGTCTAGGGTCACATGGAGCAGCATAGAGTTTGAATCCACAACCTCAGGGTACTAAAGCTGTAGCTCTAACCACTATGCCATACTCTCTTCACTAATCTGTAGACCTTAACCAGTATACACAGTTGTGTGAAGCTTCGTGAATCTGAAACTATTTTTGAAAGCTAAATGTTCTTTGAGAACTGAAGATCTAAAGCCTTAAAAGGTAATCTCTTGTCTTAGAGTTCTAAGAAGTTCTGTAGTGCAGAGCGGTTTCCAGTCATTATTCTTGATATATGCTGGCAGGCTGTAGGAATGAGGCTTCACACAGGACTCAGATTGGGATGAGGCGTTCCTAAATCGGAGCCCTCTAACCCTTTTATTGAGTATCTTAATTCCCTTAATTACTTATCTAATGCTTTGCAAGGTTACAGTTTCATCATGCATTTACAGTGCGGATTATACCAAGGTAACTCTCTTGTTTACATATCTAATGTGATTCTCAAAGCTACTATCTCACGTGACATCAGAATACATTATAAAGGTTACAATAAAGTGATTCCTTTGTGTACACATCTAATATGTCTAAAAGCTTACTATAGCGTGTGACATTCTAAAGATTATAATGTATGCTCCTTAAGCACCTCGTGATCATCCTTAAACTCAGTGCGTGACAGAGGCCTACTTTTGCACATAGGCAAAGTCTGTCTGCTGCCCATATAAGGAATACTTAAACAAGATAAGGAATAAGATAAAGGTTAATTTGTGACAGGAAAAAGGGGGAGAGAGGGAATGATTCAGTATTAATTTACAAGGGCTGAAGGTCAGTGTGCTGAGCTTGCCTTGTATCAGAACTGCATCTCTTCAGCAGGCTCTGTGTGAGAAAACTGTGAGATAGTTGCTAAGGTGTTTCATTATTTCAGAATCAAAAATACTTGGATATACAGTTAAAGCTGAGGTAGTTCCAATATTCTATGACTGTGTATAAGCTGATTTTATATCAGAAGCACTTTTTTTTGTTTTCCTGGGAGAGTCAACTTAGGGATAAGAACATAAGAGTTGCCTCCGCTGGGTCAGACCAGAGGTCCATCACGCCCAGCGGTCCGCTCTCGCGGCGGCCCATCAGGTCTATGACCTCTGAAGTGGTTTCTTTACCATCTCTATAACCTACCTCTGCTTTTATCTGTACCCCTCAATCCCCTTTAGGAATCTACCTAAACCTTCCTTGAACCCCTGTACTGTGCTCTGGCGTTCAATAATTATCTGTTCTTTTGCACATTTAGTTAGAAATACTTTGCCTTAAACTATGAAGACAGTGACTTTTAGCCTGCATTCATCCAGGGAGGTTAGGGCTTTCCTTACTTTCATTTGTTTACAGATAGGATAGCTGCAAACATCCAGATCTTCAGAGGAGTTCCTGGTTTCAGACAGGTGTCAGGTAAAAAACTCAGTGGTATCCAATGCAAGAAAGTGGTAATACTGGTGAAAACAGGTTTTTTAAATACTTTATTTTTGTGCGTACACATATATACACTTTTTGTATTATATTGTTCTTTGGGACTGAGAAACACTCTCTGGTTTTAAAACAGTCAGGTAGACAAATACCTGTAGTTCTGGAAATCCAGGAACAAAGTTGGTATTATGTTGAAATGTATGATATGTTTGTATAAGGTTTGAATATTATCACTAATAAAATGGTATAATCAATGTAAGGGTGTTTTTTTTTTAAGAATAATGTTTTTAAATTAACATTTTAACAAAGAATACAGACCAGAGTGGGCCACACATATGTGTTCTTCACAGTGGCCCCAGGTACAGCACAAGTCCCAACTGTCCCTCCCCCCTCCACCCCCCTCCCACACAGCATCACATATTCAACAAGTAGCTACGGGCTCTGTCAATGTAAGTTTAATCACATGTGAATGGTAAATTAGCTTTGCTATTAATTTATATTTAAATTTAATTTACCTTGTTTAAACCACATCTGATAACAATTGTTGGACATACCTATTTAGTTTTCTTTCACCCTCAATTGTTATTTTTATAGTTGCAACAAATAAATATAAATATTTAAATGTTTAACCTATGTGTTGTTATGAATTGAAGGGGAACCTATTGAAACATCTGACTGTGATTATAACATCTCTTACATTTGATTATAATTAAATTGTAATGTAATTGCATCACATCACCACTAGAGGGTTTTATACTCTTTTTTTTCTGTTTCTTTGCAAAATTATTATTTTTTTTTATTACGATTTTATATACCGCCTATCAAGGTTATCTAAGCGGTTTTACAATCAGGTACTCAAGCAATAATATTTCTTCCAAAAATAACTCTTTATAATAAATGCATTTAATATTTTCATTTTATAATAGCATAGGCAGTACATTATTATAAAATGAAGAATGTTAATAATCTTACAGTCAAAAATCACTTACTAGACAAACTGTCACATAAACAAAATTGTACCCAGGGAAAATTCCTGTCTTGTCATTAAAAGTTAAAGTAAAGCCAAAATAGTGGTTACCTCACTATTTGAAAGGGTGGAGAGCATGCCTACTTACTGAATGACAGGTAACAATTACTCTTTATTAATCCCTATATGTAGGTAAACCAAAGTTGGCAAAAAAGAGGAATGCAGAAACACAATGGGAAGCCATACTGACAGCACGTCCTAATTACAGACAAAAGGGGTTTAGAAACCAGATTGTCCATTCTAAATTTTGTCTCAGTGTGACTCACTTTTGTTAGTGGAAAATTAGGTTCTTACTTCTGGTAATCTTTCTATTAGTCCCCAATGGAGTCAATATGATAGGTGTTTTATCTCAAATTGCAAACCAGGTCATGCAGAAAACCACACACTTTTTTCCTCTGCTCCTCCCACTTGGATAAGGAACACAGAGTCCCCTACAGTTGTATCCAAAGCAAACAAAAAGCACTGGAACAAAGCATACAGACAAAGGGGGCATGGGGAACTTCCCCACTACACAACAGTATTCTGTTCTGCACTGCAATATATAAGAAAACAGTTTAAAAACAGGCAAGAACATGGCAGTAACATGGAATCAACCTGGAACAAAGCCAGCAGTAAAGATACATACTCACTTATACGGAATGATTTCCCACTGGGCCCATCTGCTGGTTGGAAGATATTCAGGCCTGAAAGGAGAAAAAGCCAAGGCAGAAAAATGCAGGCAATACAGAGAAACAGAGTAGATAAAAGGCGGGCCATATTGACTCCGTCTGGGACTAACAGAAAGAAAATTACCAAAGGTAAGAACCTAATCTTCCATTATTTTATGTCCCCTTTGGAGTCAATACAATAGGTGATGTACCAAAGCAATTGAAATTTCTAGGGTGGGACAGAAGAGCCTGCCTGCAATTCTGAGGCCCCAACAGCATCATCAGACCAAGCCGCCATATCTACTCTGTAAAGCCGTGTAAAGGTATGAAGAGATCACCAAGTTGCTGCTCTACAAATTTTGGCTGGATGAATCTCTCAAGGCTCTACCCATGAAGCAGTAACACCTCTTGTCAAGTGAGCTTTGAGAGAAACCGACAGCTGCTTGCCACAGGCAATGTAAGTCAATAAAATGGCCATGCAGTCCATCAGGCCATAGAGACCTTGGACAGAAGCCTACCTCATCTGGACTGGCTAGTCAGGACAAACAAATGGTCAGAAAGATGAAAATAATTGGTCCTTTCCAAGTAGAAGAGTAAGACTTTTTGCACGTCCAATCTTCTCAGAATCTGAGCCTTCCACTCCGACCCCATGGAACGAAAAGCAGGCAGATGATTTTCCTAGTTGACATGAAAATTTGAAACCACCTTCAAAAGAAAAGAGGGAACTGTGCTGAGGGAACCCCCCACCTCCGTGAACCGGAGAAAGGGCTCTCTGCAAGAGAGAGCCTACAGCTCTGAAATATGCCCTGCTGAAACAATCGCCATAAGGAAGACTGTATTGACCATAAGGTCTAGAATGGATGCATCCTTAAGCAGCTAAAAAAGGGCTTCTGCAAGCCCTTTCAGCACAACAGTAAGATTCCACATAGGGAAAGGCTGTCACAGGGGTGGTTGCAAGCGAAGCACCCCCTTGAGAAATCTAGTCACATCTGGATTAGACGTAAGCGAACTGGAACTGCTCTGCACTCTAAAACAGGAAATGCCTGTCACGTGTACTTTAAGGGAAGCCACCACCAGGCCTTTTTCCAGACCAGCCTGGAGGAAAGTGAGGATATAGGAATGGGAAAACACAATGATTCCACCTGGGCTCTGGTACACCAATGCTGGAAAGCCTTCCAAACCTTGGTGTAAGCCACCATGGTAGGTTTCTTGGACCTAAAGAGTAGCAATGACTATATCAGAGTCGCCTCTTTGAAACAAGGCCCTGCACTTAAGAGCCATGCTGTGAGACCAAAGTGCTAGGGATTATCCATGGGAACTGGCCCTTGACTGAGCAGGTTGTGATGAAGAGGGAGCTTGAGCTTTTTATCTCGCTGAAAAATGACCAGATCCGCATATCACAGACAGCGAGGTCAGTCCGGAGACACTAGGAGCATTCGACTCGGATGAATCGCTATCCTGTAGATGACTCAGCCCACCAAGGATCAAGGGGGAGAGTGTGGTGCAGTGGTTACAGCTGAGGTTGTGGGTTCAAACCCATGTTGCTCCTTGTGACCCTGGGCAAGTCATTTAATCTCACATTGTCCCAGGTACATTAGACAGATTGTGAGTCCACGGGGACAGACAGGAAAAAATGCTTGAGTACCTGAATAAATTCATGTAAAACTGTTCTGAGCTCCCCTGGGAGAACAATATACAAAACTGAATAAGTAAATAAGGTGGAAAGATACAAAGAGTTTCTGAACCACTGCATCTAGTCTTAAGAATCCTGGCTCTGTTCAGTGACTGAAGAAGCGCCTGATTTTCAATATCTTGGCTGAAACCATCAAGTCTATTGCCAGTCTGCCCCAATACCTCACAATGAGATGACACACTCTCTGTGAGAGAGACTACTCTCTGAGGTCCAGGATTTGGCAACTGAGAGGGTCTGCTGGCACAGTTTCCACCCCAGCCTCGTGCACCGCAGAGAGAGCCTGAAGGCATATCTCTACCCACTGAAATAACATACAAGCCTCTCGACTCATCTGTACCTCATGCCTCTCCCACCACCATGTCCAATATTTTTTCTCCCTCCCTATGTCCAACAATTCACCTCTTTCTTCATTTCCCCATGTGCATCATCTTTCCATCCCTCTCACTCAGACATCCTGTCCAACAATTCTCCCTTTCTATTCCCTCCCCACTTCAGCATCTCTTTCCCTCACTATCTCCATTCTTCCATCCTGTGTCCCAAGTTCATGCTCTCTGCCTCCTTTCTTCCTTCTTTCCATCCTTTGTCTGAAGTTTGTGCTCCCTCCCTTCCTTCTGTGTCCCAACGTGCCCCCTCTTCCTCCTTTCCTGTCCCAAAGCAACCTTTGTCGTCCTTCCCTCTGTTCTACGTCCAAAATTTGTACCTCCCTTCCTCCCTTGGGTGTTTACCTCCTCTGGCTGGCTCCCTCCTCCCAGCCACATTTCTCTTTGGAAAGCAGCAGTGGCAGTTCCTACACGCAGCCCAAAGCTGACATCAGAGGGAAGTCTTCTGGGTCAGCTGTGGGCCGTATCCAGGAGCCGCTGATTGTGGCTTTGCGAAGAGAAGTTGGACATTCTTAACCCAGGGACTGTCTGTACCTGTACCAGAGGAAATTAGAAAGTCTTGGGATAGGAGGTAGTGACCTAATATAGATTAAAAGAACTGATTAAAAGATAGAAAACAAAAAATAGTGTTAAATGGTCAATATTCTCGATGGAGAAGGGTAAATAGTGGGGTTCCTCAGGAGTCTGTGCTGGATCCACTGCTTTTTAACATATTTATCAATGATCTAGATATGGGAATAAGTAGTGAGATAATTAAATTTGCTGATAATAACAAAGTTGTTAACTCACAAGAAGATTGTGAGAAATTGCAAGTGAACCTTGTGATACTGGGAGATTGGGCATCAGAATGGTAGATGACATTTAATGTGAGTAAATACAAAGTGATGCATGTGAGAAAGTGGAATCTGAACTATAGCTACTTGATGCATGGTTCCACGTTAGGAATCACCGCCCAGGAAAAGAATCTAGGTGTCATCGTTAAGGATACAATGAAACTTTTAGCTCAGTGGCTAAGAAAGCAAATAGAATGTTAGGAATGATCAGGAAAGGAATAGGGAAAAAAAGATGAAAATGTTATAATGCCCTTGAATTACTCTATGGTATGGTACTGTGTGCAATTCTGGTTGCCGCATCTCAAAAAAGATATAGCAGAATTAGAAAAGGTACAGAGAAGGACAATGAAAATGATTAAAGGATGGGATGACTTCCCTACGAGGAAAGGCTAAAGCAACTAGGGCCCTTCAGCCTGGAAAAGAGACGATTTGGGAGAGAAATAACCCACACGATATTCACACACCCACCAACCAAAAATGTCAAAAGAAGAAAAATGTATGATAACCTATTGGCCACCAGAGCAGCGAAACTGGACTGACAGCTCACCAATCTGCTGACTTCGACCACAGACTACAAAACCTTCAAAAAAGAAACAAAAACCCTACTCTTCAAAAAAATACATAAAACCAATATAACTCAGCCAAACAGGCTCTGAACTCCTCCTGCAATTACCAACTACTTAACAAATTAGAAAATGCTCAAACTATTCCTTAATATCTTAACAATATGTTCTTCTTATTATCATAACAACTCTTATGTAATCTGCCTTGAACCGCAAGGTAAAGGCGGAATAGAAATCACTAATGTAATGTAATATAATATGATACAAGGGGCTGCTGAAAAGTTCTCAGTCCAACCAAGAAGAGAATACTGTGAGCCCATGAAACTTACTTTTCTTGACACTATTCATTTCATATTATTTAAACAAAAAGTGTCAAGAAAAGTGTGGAACAACTTGTACGTTTCATGGGACCACATCATTCCTAGGATAAGCACCATAATGTTTTACTCTTTAGGATCTTGCCAGGTACTTGTGACCTAACAGGATACTGGGCTTGATGGATTTGTGGGCTGTCCCAGTATGGCAGCGCTTATGTTCTTATGTTTCTGAACTGAAAACAATTAAGAACAACCATTTAAAATCACAGTTGTGAAACTGTTAAAGTGCTTTTGTACTCTGAAGTTCCCTAGCACAGTGCCTCGGTACACTTATTATGGCAATTCCTGCTGCAACTGAGATAATGTTTAAATCTTTATTGATTTTCAAACTTTGATAGTGCAATACAATTGTTAAATCATAAATACTGCATAAAACGCACTAATAACTATACAATTTTTGCATTAAACAATCATTTACTCCTATTCTCATCTTAATTATTAATACAATAATACATATGATGTAATACAACTGAGATAATGTGATAGTAGAGGTCTTCATTCCCCTACCAGCAGCATATTAGGAATTAATTTTGCTATTTATCCCCTCTAATGACAGAGCTAAGCAGAAAAAGCAGAGAAAGAAAAAGAAGGAAAGGCTTTTGTTTGTTTGATTTTTAGGGGGGGGGGGGGGGGTTAGGTTAGAAGACAGAGGAGTTACACCACACTATAGACCAGTGATCTCAAACTCAAACCCTTTGCAGGGCCACATTGTGAATTTGTAGGTACTTGGAGGGCCTCATAAAAAATAATTAATGTCTTATTAAAGAAATGGCAATTTTGCATGAGGTAAAAATCTTATAGTTTATAAATCTTTCCTTTTGGCTAAGTCTTAATAATAATATTGTCATTTATAGCTAAAGAGACATATGATCAAGAAACTGTTTTATTTTACTTTTGTGATTATGATAAACATACCAAGGGCCTCAAAATAGTACCTGGCATGTGGTCCCCAGGCCGCGAGTTTGAGACCACTGCTATAGACAAACAGTCATTTAAGTTTAAGTCCCAATAATTAAATAAATAATAAAGTTTGTACTCAGGTCTAGAGAAACATACAGTCAACAGTTTTAAACCTCCAAATTAAATAAATAGTAAGGTTTGTGCCTAAGTCCAGAGAAACAGCAGTTTTAAATCCTAATAATTTAAATATTACAGAATGAATATTATTTTTATCCCTTTATTCATACACGTCCTGGGTGGGGAGGGGGGAAGGGAATACTTTATGATATCTTATGCTTAAGTATAATTGTTGAGTATAAGGGGGGGAGGGATATTTGATGTGACGGTATATTAAGTGATATTAAAGTATAAAATGATTGTATCTTATGTTACACTTATTGAAAGTTTTAAAAATAAATAAAGATTTTTAAAAATAATAATAATAATTTAACTATTAAAGTCAATGATCAATTCTAGAGTAAAAATATTTCAGGTAGCAAAGCCTATTTCCAGTCAGTTGAGATATTTAAGAATAAAAACAAGGCACTTACCACAGTCCTAGTAGAACAGCACATGGAGATCACAGTTTCAAGGTGTGCTTCTGCTCAGTTCTAAATAAAAGAGCATCCATATCTCCTCCTCTCCATGTTTTTTCTTGGAACAGCTATTGCACAAAATTTATAGTCCTTAAAACGATGTGCAGCCTGCAGAGTATGCTCCACAAGTGTTTTCTCTTTCACTTGGCACTTGATGGCACTCTTGTGTTCCATGATGTGAATATTCATACATCTTTTTGTCATACCAATGTATACAGGTCCACAAGGCCAAACAGCAGAATAAATAATGTCTTCAGTTTTACAATTTGAGAAGTGCTTGAAAAGAAACTCCTTCCCTGTTTTCTGACATTTAAAAACCTTATTATTCATTAACTCCTCAAACAGAGCAACAAATATCTTCTGTGTACCCGTTTCATAAAATCACTTTGGATTCATATTTCTGGATTCTTAAAAATTCCTTTTTTCAAAATTAGCTACTTACAAATAGCTATGGAAAGAGCCATGGTAGCCCCCATAGCTGTCCCTTTTTGGTAGAAGTTGCTATCAAAGCAAAAGTAGTTCTTAGTGAAAGCAATTGTCAGTAATTCAACTACAAACTCTGTGGGAATCCTCAGTAAGAAATCTCTATGTCCAGTCCCCTGTATATTGGATTAACCAAATTTAATTTGAAGAGACTACAGTTTATTCAGAACACTGTGGCCAAATTAATTTTTGGAAGACATAAATATGATCATGCCTCTCCTTGTTGAGGTTACTTCATTGGCTTCCTGTTTACTGGCAAATTCAATTTAAGTGTGCCAATGTAATTTTTAAAATTTTACATGGAATTTTTTCACCTTTATTACCTCTATCATTTAACTCTTTTCGGTTTCACACTACCAGGAATACACATACATTTAAATTTCTCTTCCCTTCTGTTAAAGGGATTAAAACCCTAGGCAAATTCTCACATTCCTTATCCTATTCCTTGGTAAAAGTTTGGAACGATCTTCCCTCGATTAGGAAAAATCTGAAAACTTATCTCTTTCAGAGATTCTTAATTGAGGACTGATCTAATTTATTGAAAAATTTTCTATTACCTTCATTATTGTTTTACATTATATTCTTTTAAATCGTTGTTAACCTGCTCGAGTCCTTGCTGGAATGATCTGGTATATAAGATGGAAATTAGATTAGAGTAGATTAGTAGCATGGGTGGGAGATGCCCCTCTCCCGCTCCTTCCACGCGCCCATACCATACTCGCACTGTCCATTCCCACCCCATATCTCTAAATCTTTACCAGCGCGAGCCGCTTCTCTGCCTGCTACTCGTATTGGCTTTCCTTCTGATGTCACTTTCTGGCTCCACAACCTGGAAGTGATTTCAGAGGGAGTCAGGCCTACGCGAGCAACATGCTAGAGTAGTTGCTTACGCTGATGAAGATTTTAAAGAGGTACAGGGAAGGGAGGGCACAAGCATGGCATGGGGGGCGGAGGGGAGACAGTGCCTAGGGCAGTCCGCCCCCTTCCCCCTTACTATGTCACTGCCTATATCTAATGGTATCCCATATTATTTCCATTGCTTCTTGTAGTATATTTGTTTAAACAACTTTCCTTGAGTTTAGTCTTCCATCTGTTTATCTTGGCTCACTCTGTAGCACCCATCTTATCCCCATCTAATATCCGCATTTGACCTCTCAGCTATAGGATGTTGTATTATATAAAAGCACTAGCGTCATATCTATGCTGTTTGAATGTTCTGATTTGTGCTTATTAGACGCTTCGTAAGCATTATATCTCTCTTATTTGAATTTCATTGTTATTAATAAGTATGTTCTTGAAACTGTTTCATGGTAGTTCTATTATTTTCAATTTACTGATTTTGACTTTATCTCATTCATTATGAGAGGCTCCAGCGATGTTTCTCCAAAAATACAGCAAGGAGAAACATCGCCGGAGCCTCTGTGCGAAGCTAAGTACCCTCTTTTTGTCTTTGACATATGCAGTGCTGGTGCTCAGATATGCTTGTACTGATAGCACATTTTTGATTATCATTTCAGTTAAGCTATACTTCTTTTTCTTTTTTTTTATTATTTTATTTATCATTTTATTACATCCCATTTTACAAAGATGTTAAAGGAAATACAAAGATTATAATCTTACTTAGTTAAAAAACTAAGAAACAAAAATAAACAATGAAAACAATCATCAAATACAGTCCACAATTAGAGGAGAAGAGACAAAATTAAATAAGGCCCCTCGGGAAAGGGGAACATGTACCCAAGAAAATCACAAATTAGGAAATAGAGCAGTGTAAGATGTTATCCTATCCATTAATTAATACCGCATTAATAACCTGTTTCATTCGGACTGTTTAGAGATTCCTTTACCCTCCAGGAAAAAACCTAATTGGGCAGGTTCAAAGAAAATATATTTACTCCCTTGATAGGAGACGAAACATTTACAGGGAAATCTTAACTGGAACACTGCCCCCAAAGCGATCACCTTTGATCGATAAGTCAAAAATTCTTTCCTCCTAGATTGTGTCCATTTAGAGACATCCGGAAATATATATATCCTTTCACCTAAATAGGTGACCTGTTTCAAATTAAAATACAATTTCTACAACATTTCTTTATCTTGCCCGCCCCTGAGTTTCAATATCAGATGATTGCAAAATGGCAGAAATATCCAATTGTGTTTTATCAATTTCCACTACTTTTTCCTTTTGCATTTGTTTTAAATAATAAATTTTTTTGTGTCGGGGGAAGACTTGCTTCTGGAATATTTAATACAGTCAGCATGAAATTCTTAAACAGTTCTTGAGGCGGCATAAACTTAGCAACCGGAAAATTAAGGATTCTCAAATTCAAATTTTTTTGTTGGTTTTCTAAGTTTTCAATCTTCCTCAAGATCATCATTTTATCTGTCATTTGTTTAGTAAGCAAATTCTTAGTCTCAGTTGTTACTTTCTCTAAATTTTTAAGATCCACTTGATGTTGTTGAGTAGAAGTCTCTAAGGAACTTATCCTAGTGGTAGAATTCAAGGTAATAGAAACAAAGTTAGTGCATACCAAATGTAGATTCTCTATTGCAGTCCAGATGGAATCCAGTGTTACTGCCTGTGGTCTCACCAACGGCTTGAGGGAGGAGATAGCAGCCAGATTTTCTGTAGTTTCTGCCCCAAGAGAAAGACTCTGGGCTCCTACAACCTCACTACCGCTCGCTGCCAGAGGCTCCTCACTCCCTGAACGCTGCACCTCCGACACCGGGGTCAGCGTAGTTGTAACTACTTCCGGGTTTGTTGCGGCGAACGAACATGCCTCTCTCCATGCACCGGGGGAGCCCTCCTGCATGTTCTGCTCCGCCGACGTTTCCCCGGGTTTGGGAGGGGTATGCGGTCCTCGCGGGCTCAGCGAGAGAGACATCTCGCTGTCCAGGCTGTGAGCTTCCCGGCTCGCAGCAGCAGCAGAGTTGCCCGAAGTGGAAGGTTGGACTGTAAAAGCAGTGATTACAGTCTGTCTCGGCGTCGAGGATCCTGAGGTAGGTGGAGGGACACCCCTCTGTTTCCCCCTTCTCTTCGGCATGGAAACAAGTTACTTCAAAAAAAGTTTTTAGCGAAAAAATAGACCTTTGAGATGGGAGTGCTCCTCTCAGCGTCCTGCTCCAGACACCATCTTGTCTCTGCTCCATTCTCCAGTTAAGCTATACTTCTACCCTTATTGAGAAAAGTGTTCATTGGACTATGATACCGTGACAGTTTTTTGATTTGGAGTTGTAGTACCTATTGCAGGTTTTGTTTTGTTTTTTAGGACCAATGAAGCCCTTTGAGGTTCCTTTTTTCTCCAATTTTTATTGGTGCTCCGTAATCTAGATAATGATGGGGTTTTGAATTTAGCAAGGCTGAAATAAGTGTCTAGCAGATATTTTTTCTACACTGTATATTGACATATAAAAGACCCTTATTCAGTACTTTCTTTTTGGTCTTTGTCAGTTCACATTTTGAAATATTATAGACCTTATTTTCTAAGGTCTTTGCATTTGATGTCCCATCCTGGGGGAATCTTCCTCTCCCTCTCCCTTTTCTCCAGCCTCTCCCACCTTTGTATGGAATATTTTCCTGCCCCTTTTCTGTTAACTGTGAATGATCTAATTTTTCAAAACCCATTTATCAATATTATTACATGGGGTCATGTATAGAGATGCTGAGGGGTCAAAACCTCTTCAGAGTCACTCATTCTTCTTTTTCTCCCTCATTGTATCCAGACTAGTTACATTCATGTTGTTGTTTTGTTTCTCCCTAGCCTTACTAACATTCTCCTTCCTTTAAACATTTCAATTCATTATATTGTTCCCTTACAAGTTTTTATAACCAAAATCATTAAATCTAGAGAGCGTTTATTTAAAATAGCTTCCCTGGCCTGCTTTTCAGTGCCTCCTTTTGATGTGGCTGCAATTCTGCAAATGACGCTGTAGCATGATTACCTATACTTAAAAAATAATCAAACACAAATGGTGCCCAACCAGCAATTGTTGATAACATATGGATCTGGAATGGCTGAGTTATCGCCCACCGCCCCCCCTCCCTCCCAATATTTCCTTCTCTCTCTTACCCCCTTGATATCAAGCCCCTTGTTTTTCTTATTTACCCAAATGCATTTGACTTTGGCAATCATGTCAATAATTAATAAACCACAGACACTTTATTGATGGTAATAATCAGGCTGCAGCTTTGTTTATTGGGTTAATAATTAAGCAATCAACAATTGCTTCGTCTCCCAAGCTATACAAACATTGCAATTGACAACACTCAAATGTAATCTCCTGACCCCTCAATGTCAGCAAGAGCCTAGGGTGTGGCATATTCACTCACTTCCCCCTACCTGCTCATCTCTAAATGAGCCTAGGGAGGGGGTAGGCATGTACCTCCATGCCCCCCTTTACGGGTCACCTGATCCAAGACATCACCACTCTACGGAGCTCAATACCAAACTAACCACTCATCTTCCGATGAGCCAAACCTTGTAGCTAGGGATTACCGCCACAGGCCTGTAACTTACAGCCCCCCCCCAAACAAACAAGACTGCGACCACATGTTCCCAAGGAATATAACTGCCCCCAGTAACCAAAACAAAAAAGGCAGTGAACCAACTACTCCAAACAATCCCCCATCTATGCAAAGACAGCAGTCCTCCAATCACCTGGCGACAGTGGAACCCGAAGACCTGGGCCTCCAATGCCAGCCATCACCAACCATGAACTTGCTCTGCCCACCAGCGACCACCCCAGTCCCTGCACGCACTCCCAACTCCGAGGGCACAGCATGATCACCGACTGCCAAGATTGGGTACAACCTCCCCTAAGAACGAAGTCATCCAAGGGGACCCCAATCTCGACCATTGCCTTATGGCTCAACAACCTCAGCCCCCTCCCCCACCATGGAGATCCTGCCACAGGAATCAAATGCACAACCGCAATGCTGGGAAGGATTACAGCCACCGCTAGACTCCCACCCTGACAACACACCCCAAAGTCCTACTCTTTCAAACTGCCCCCAACCACTAACAGCACCCAGGAATACCCAAGTGGTCTACAAACACCCCGCTAGGCCCCACTGTCTCAGCTTCCTGAGCAGGAACTACAGAAAACCCCATCCGGGGCGAAGCAGCCCCAAGGAACAGCCAAAGCACCCCTCTCTGGTCCCCCACTGGAAGTCCCTAGTATACTCCAGATCTGCAAGGAAGGAGCGCTCCACCTCAGGTGCATGGCCGGCCCTGTGGCAGCACAGCAATAGTGCTGCAGACCCAGGTTCCCCGCTCCCAGGGAATCCCCCACAGCCCCCAACCCAAGTGTACAGCCACCCCGGCCCCTAAAGCGACGACCAGGCCCTCGTATCACAACTCCCTATAACCCCCTTCAACTACCAACCAGCGCAGTGGGTCAAAAGGCAACATGGATAATCCCCAGGGCTGCTTGCCCGCGGATGCCCCCGGCCCGCTGAAGGTGAGAGGATGCACCCCATGTGCCAAGCATCCCCTAACTAGCCCGATGCGCTTCTCAGCCCCCACCTGACAGGGACCGAACGGGCAAGGAAGCAGTGGCCTGCGGGCCCCAATGACACCCACCTGCCTCCCACTCAAGCAACCACCCCCGCGCGCATGGGGAAGTCAAGTACGACAGGCGGATAACACCCAGTGTGCCCACCAAGACACCACATCAAAACTGCTGAGGCAGCATCAAAACTGCTAAGGCCACCAAAGTGCTGTCGTCCGCATGATCTCCCGCCCTTCTCCCAACAAGGCCCGCCGAGGCACTGCAATCACTGGAGACCAGATGGAGGTGGCTAAAGGCCACAGCCCCATCCTGTCAGCTCGGAGACATAACCTGCTCCTCCCGCAGCCCTGCACATCGCCACAACAACCCCCAGCTGCCGAGCTCCCACATGCCTCTAGCCCGAGCGCAATCCAACCGCCGCATGATCCGGTCGACGAGGGAGCCTTATCTAGGTCAGCCATGGCCCGAACAAGTGGCACAGGACCATGTTGAATTCCCACCGCTGGAGTGCTGCTCCCCCCCCCCCCCCCCCACTGCATCAGGGCCCATCAGCCACCATCAAGGCACACAGTGAGGCAAGGCAGCTCCTATCGTTCCGGCAGAGGCCCCACACCAGAGTGCACCAGAGTGATGCTCGAGACCATTCTCCCAGAATCCCACCAGCGTCCACCGAACTCAAACTCACGCTACCACCCCAAATTCCACTACCTCTTCTGGGGAGAAGGAAAAACATACAGGTGGCCTTTTGTTCATGCCTTTGCTTCCAGGTTCATATCTCTGACTGAATAAACTTTTGACTTTCTTGTTGGCTGTTGTTGCCATGAGATCAAACGTTGGCTAGCCAGAGCAGCACACAATGCAATTGAATGCTCTCTGGAATAAAGACCACTTTTTGGAATTCAGGGTCAGGCGGCTCAAATAGTCAACTTTAACATTGTCTACTCCCTCTATATGAGCTGCTGAGAGAGCCTATAGGTGAACTTCTGTCCAACGAAACAACCTGTGAGCTTCTAACTTCAGAGAAGTGCTTAACTTGGGCGTTCCTCAGGTAGCCATCCAGCGCAAATTTGGCATAAATCCAGTGAATCAAAGCCTGAGGAGTCCATCTATGCTTTTTTATTGCAAATATGAGGGATATTAAGGCAGATGGAGGCTTTTTAAATCAAATCAGTAAAACCAAGATGCCACTGCGATAGCGATATTGGCCCTTAAAGCGGCTCGATGTCTGCTGACATTTAACAGTATGTTAAGACATGTGGGAAGTGTATTATGAGAAAGACACTGTCTACTCGAGCTGCACCTCTATTGCACATTATCAGCAATGGACCACTAGACTTAGTGTGCATCAATTTCCCTTTGTCTGGAAAATGACAGCTGAAACATTGGTAATATTTTGGTGGTCACTGATCAATTTACCCGGTAGGCTTGAGTCTACCCTTCTAAAAATCAATGAACAGACATAGTTGCAAAAGTGTTATGGAAGAAATATTTTCTACACTATGGATTTCCCAACAGAATCTACTCTGACCATGGTAGAGATTTTGAAAGCTGGTTAATCAGATATGCTGATGTCTATTTTTTAAATAAAGTATTTATGTATTGTTACTGCAAAATTGGTAATAATTGCCTATTTTTTGTCCTACCCACAACATACTCCCTTCCAAACTGTCTGATGTGGATCTATATGTGTAAAAGAACTGCCACACTGGGAAAGGCCACAGGTCCATCAAGCCCAGTATCCTGTTTCCAACAGGGGCCAATCTAAGTCACAAGTACCTTGCAAGATCCCAAAACAGTAAAACAGGTTTTATGCTGCTTATCCTAGAAATAAGCAGTGGATTTTCCCACGTCCATTTTAATAATGACTTATGGACTTTTCTGTTAGGAAATTACTCAAACATTTTTTAAACCCTGTTAAGCTAACCATGACTTTCTAAAAAAGCTGTTTACCTTCATAAGGCATGTAAGCTTACAGTGAGCAAAGATTTTGCAGCTGTGACTTTTGTGTGCTGAAAAAAATGGTTTTATGATGTTTGAGACTAGGTTCAGGGCTGCTATTATCAGTAGGTATACCAATAAGGATACCTCATCTAAGTACAGATTACAAAAAAACAGCTTTCGCTTTTTATTGCATCTTATTTCATGATAAGAAAGCAAGGAAATATTCCTAGAAACTGGAGACCAAAGTCCTGAGAATTGCCCTCTGTGGAAAGACAACTAGAAACCTAAATGGCTAGGGTTTGTTTTTTCAATGTGTCATATTGGAAACTAAAATACCAACACAAATGTAAATCTTAAGACATTTTGTAGTAATGTATTGTCAGAGGTGCTTGTGAAGTAGAGAGTAATGCGGGGACAAAGATTCATCCCCATCCCATTCCCTTCCCCACAGTGAAGCATATGTTTAATCACCATCCTCTTACTGTCCTTGCATTTTTTATCCCCGTCCCCTCACCGTCTCTGAAGTCTACATTTCCAGTGCCTATCTTTTTCGTAGGCATGATTCTGAATCCAGCACCAATGCTTGATTGACATGCAATAAGTGACTGCTTTTAAGGCAGCTGCCAATATCGGCACCAGTTACAGAATCTGGCCCTTAATGCTAACAGAAAACCATGTCTCTTTCATATATGCAGAACACAGACAGACCCTCACACAGTATAGAATAACTAAGCACAAATTAAAAATAGAAATATGTAGAAAAATATTAAACTGAACCCCCAAGAAGCCACAGTACAACGCCTGAGAACGTGAAAAATATAAAAATAGCAGACATAACGCCTGTACTGTAAAAAATATAAAGATAACAGACATATGGCAAAATATAAAGATAGCAGACATAAGGTAAATTTCAAAAACTGACATATTCCAATTACTAAAAGTTAACAAATATAGATAAACAAAAAGTGGAAAATACTATTTTATTGGACTTCAAATAATGAGTATTTCAATTAGCTTTCAGAAGCCCAAACTACTTTCCCTCAGGTCAGGACAGTATTCAGCAGTTAGGGTATCTTGTTCTGACAGGAAGAAGGAGGGTTTCCTTTACAGCTGTTAGTCCAATAAAAGTATATCACCTTATTTCCAGTTTCTATATTACAACAATCACACTACTTTATCCTATGATAAAAATAATTTCTATTGATTTTACCTTTGTTGGCTGTTCATTTACTTTTTCTAATTGTGTTTGTACTAGTCTCTGGTTTCTGCTTTAATAGCTTCTCCTTAACTCTCTTTGTCCATTTGTCAGTTTTCCTTTCAGCTTTTCCTACTACACAGTTTTCTTTTTTTTTTTAACTGTGTCTACCTACAGTTTGCCATTTCTTTCCATTGCTCTGGCTCTCCCATTTCACTTCCTCAGTCCTCTTTCACTACTCCCCACATTCAGCATTTGCCCCCTCTCCCTCTTCCATCCATGGTGTGCTTTCTTTCTATCCCCTCTCTCTTTCCCTTCCATCCAGTGTCTGTCCCCTTTCATTTTCTCTCCTCTTACTCCCCACTTCCATCTAGTGCCTGCTTATCTCTGCCCCCCCTTCCATGCCTTCTCTCCCCCTCATTTCTATCCAGGGTTAGCCTTTTTCTCTTCCCAACACTATGTAGCATCTGCCTTCCCTTTCCCCTGATACCATCCAGTATGTCTGCCCTCTCTCCTTAAATCCAACATGTCAATCTCCATGCCTACTTTTTATCTAGATTCTGCCACCTCTTCCCTCCTGTATCCATGTCTGTCCCCACTCTTCCCCATCCAATAAGTCAGCCCCCTCCCCTTCAATCCAGCATGTCTGTTCCCATCTCCCTCTTCTAGCGTGTCTGTCCCCCTCCCCTTCCATCCAACATGGCTGTCCCCCTCTCCATCCATCCAGTTTGGCTTTCTCCTTCATCCAGCATGTGTGTCCACCTCCCCTTCCATTCAACATGTCTATCCCCCTTCTCTTCCATCCAGTGTGGCTGACCCCTTGTCCTCCTCATCCAGTGTATGTTCCCCCTCCCCTTCCACCCAGCATGTCTGTCCCCTCCTGTATCCAGCTACCCCTTCCACCTGACGCTGACGCCATTACTACTGTTGCTTCTCCAAACTAACAGTAGCAGCAACAGTGGCATAATGAAGATAAAGCCATTGTGATTCTTTTTTCTTCCTTCTTGCGGTTGCAAAACCTGCTTCTCTCTGATGTCACTTCCTGTTCTGGGGCAGAGCTGGCAGCTGCAAGGAGGAAGAGAACATACCTGCATGACAGCTTTATCTTCATTTTGTCACCACCGCTGCTGTTGCTGCTGTCGCTGTCGGATGCTTCCCCATTACTGTGAAAAAGTTGCGAGAATGGTTCCTGTTCCCACAGCATTACCGCAGAACAGTCCACCGTTCCCATGGCATTCCCAGGGGATTTTTCAGGGTTCTTCCCATTACCACGATAATTCCCATGATAATGGTTCCCTTGTCACTCTCTATTGTGAAGTAAGAGTGAAGATATTTATTTGGCTAACCCCATGAAGAAGGTTTATTTGAAACATTGGTCATGTCAGGGTAGGACCTGTTTCGTATCCATCTATACAAGTGCAGTGTGCCACAAGTAAGATAAATAACTTTATAGTACTCACTTCCTTTTGATGGAATTGCGTTTTAAGCATTGGATATCACAAAAATTATTACAAAGGAAACATAATTGATTGAGAAAAATCTTTCACGATTGCACTGGAACACTAATTTTTTTTAATGCTTTGTTTATTTAATTTCCTTTATAATGCCTGCAAACCAAAAAGTTATCAATGCAGTGTCCATTCAGGTATAGTAGGTATTTTTCTGGCCCTGGAGGGCTCAGAATCCAAGGGGGTCTCTTTACTAAGTTACGGCAAAGGCCACTTTTTTTTGCAGCTAGAAAATGGTTAATTTTCTATTTTCCAATTTAATGGCCATGTGCGAATTTTGAAGGAGAGGGAGCAGTGATGACTAAGGCAAACAAATTACTGATTAAAATTTAATCTAATCAGTATTTATTAAAACTACTTCAGCTACTCGTTTCTTTAACACTACCAGATGTATGCAGTTCTGTATGCATTATATGCAGGTATCTGTCCCTACTGGGCTCACAATACCCAATACCCAGTACCCAATGAAGGGTTAAGTGACTTACTCAAGGTTAAAAGGAGCTGCAGTGGGAATTGAACCCAGTTTGCCAGGTTCAAAGCCCACAGCACGAACCATTAGGCTACTCCTCCACTGTGTAACTATTAATACAATCAAAACTAAAAAGGGGACTCGACATGGGCCATGTTTTGGTATACCCACCTGCATCAGGAGTCCATATTTTGTTATAATAGAATTGCAGAGTAAGTAAAACTAAACTGAGCTACGGCTGGACGTCAAGATACTTCTGTTTAAATATTTCTTATTTATCCATGGTATATTATTCCATACTGATTTACTTACTGTGCAATTCCTTTATAATGAATTGGGGACTCTTGATGCAGGTAGATAAACTGAAATACGTACAGCCTATGCCATAAGAACATAAGAATTGCCATACTGGGGCAGACCAAAGGTCCATCAAGCCCAGTATCCTGTTTCCAACAGTGGCCAACCCAGGTCCCAAGTACTTATCCTAGGAATCAGTAGTGAATTTCCCCAAGTCATCTCAACAATGGCCTTATAGGAAATTATCCAGATCTTTTTTAAACCCTGTTAAGCTAATTGATTTCACCACATTTTCCGGCAATGAATTCCAAAGTTTAATTACATGTTATGTGAAGAAATATTTTGGCTGATTTGTTTTACATCTACTATTAAGTAGCTTCATCGCATATCCCCTAGCCCTAGTATTTTTGGAAAGAGTAAATAAGCATTTCACATCTACCCTTTCCGCTCCATTCAGTATTTTATAGACCTCTATCATATCACCCCTGAGCAATCTCTTCTTCAAACTGAAGAGCCCTAGCTGCTTTAGCCTTTCCTCATAGGGAAGTCATCCCATCCCTTTTATCATTTTTGTCACCCTTCTCTGTACCTTTTCTAATTCTGCTATATCTATTTTGAGATGCGGTGACCAGAACTGCAATTAGTTGAGGTGCAGCCATACCATACAGCGATAGAGTGTCAGGTTCCCTTTTCATTTTTATTGTATTAGTAGACTTTTAATAAATACTGATTGTATTGAAATTTAATCAGTCATTTCTTGGCCTTGGGCATCTCTGCTCCTTTTCCTGCGTATTGTATGTAGAGATTTATCATCTCTCCTTTTTTTGCATGTGCTATTAGCATGTGAGCCCATACCTCCATCTATTTTGTAGGTGGTAAGGGCTCACATGCTAATCCTGCATTAATCAGCGCTGGTAATGTAGCTGCTGTTTAGCACAGATACATCCACTCTCCACCCCCAGACATGCCTCCCCAGCAAAAGGTTAATTTTGGGCTCCTTTTACTAAACTGCGGAACAGGCTAGAAAGGTAAATGCTGCGATGCTTATTCAATTCCTATAAGTGTCAGAGTATTCACCTCGCCAGCCCGCAGTAAGAAGCTTTTCCGTGGTTTAGTAAAACCCAGTGTTTATTTTTTATTATGCTAGTACTGCATGCACATGTCAGAAGTACCGTGGGACTCCTCAGTGTGCCTGTTGATAGGCCATTTAAAGCTGCTGTAAGCATGTGATAGTACAGCTTGATAAAAGAACCCTTAAGTTTGCATCTTTGCATACTATTATTATTTTGATGTCTTCTCTGCGAGACCAGTTATATCTGTTAATTGTACACAGAAACATTGATCTTTATGTGACCAATAGTCCAAATTTAAAGCTGTAAGTCTGTATAAGCGGTGACGAGTCAAAAATGCGTGGGACAATCGCACGCCGACAAAGCAGCTCGGACAAATGCACGCAGGACATCAGCATGCCAGATTAAAACTTAACTTTAAAGTGTTCTGAGGGAGGTATGTGTGGGAGAAACCCACCCCCCCTTTACTTAGAAGTGTTGCCACTGCCGTTGGGGGTGGGTGGGGGTACCTCCCCCCCTACTTAGAGAGGAAACTGTAATTTTTCCCTAAAAATGAGGGAAAAATTATACTTTCCTCTGTAATGGGGGGGGGGGGGGAGGAATTTCTCCTCAAACACCTCAGGATAAAGGGCATGTAAAACCACCAAATAATCAATACCCTATATGGAACAAACAGGGGACTCAAAGACACTGCAAGGCCTCACCAACACATACACACGAAGTAGGAGATCAACTGCTTTTACACCTAAGCAGCCTATAATAGGAGCCCTTGGCCCGATCCAACCAGGCATGTGAGCTCCTCCCCCTATATCCCGTTTAAGAGATCAATCTACCTGCTTTAAATATCAGCAGCAGTAGAAAAACAACTGCATTTACATACAAGCAGCAGCGAGACCTACCGCAACCACCAAGAGCCCACAGACCCGATCCTGCCAGGAGTGTGAACTCCTCCCCCTGCAGTCCATTGGAGAGATCAATCTGCCTGCTTTTAAATATCAGCAGCAGTGGAGATCAACTGCTTTTACACCTAAGCAGCAACGAGACCAGCCACAACCACCGAGAGCACACAGACCCGATCCTACCAAGAGTGTGAACTCTTCCCCCCATGCAATCCGCTAAGAAGATCGACTGTCGGCTCCGGGTGGCTTTCCCGCAGAGGAGAGAATCCTGCATTCACCGTGGGCCTCATCTGGGGCAGCCTCCTTGGAGCGGCTGGGGCACGGACAGTGTGTCTGGGAGGGAATGCATGGATGGGAGAACATCGCAGGGGAGGAGACATAGGCATCCTGGGACTGTCTGCCAAGTCTCTTCCCTGAAGAAGCCCTTTCTGGAAACGTCAATCGCTCCTCCTAAACTTACTTGCTCCACTTCATCACTGACGCTGAAACCGTGGATTGAAGACAAAGTTTTATTTTATTTTTCTTTCCAGCTTATGATTTATCTTTAATCTTATCTATTGTTTTGCCTTTTGTCTTTGTTTTGTTCTATTTCTATCATTTAAATTTCTCCCTTCTGCTTCTATTCCTTTCTCTCCTCTCTTCTACCTTCCAAAGTATTTAGATCAATGCTGTCTTGTTAAAATGTTTATTTTATTTTTATTTTTCCTCTAACTCTACTTTTCACTTCTCTATTACCCTCCAGGTACTTTAGTTAGATTGTGAGCCTTCGGGACAGTAAGGGAATTTTTCAAGTACCTTTCTTATTTCTAATCTTAATGTATATTTTCTGTAAACCGCTTAGAACCTAACGGATGTAGCGGTATATAAGAAATAAATTACATTACATTACATTACATTACATTACACGCTTCACTCACTCATTCACAAATGGAAAAAGAAAAAAAAGTGGAGAAAAAAGCCTCAGTTCAGCTTCATATGGCAAAAAACTCCACTTCTTGTATAGCAAGCAGACACAAGTAACCACTTGCACACGTGTGAAATATAAACAATGGTGAAAAAAGGCACTGTAGCAGCCCTCAGAGAACCACCATGTAAATCAGCATGCCAGAAAAATTCAAAAAGTGATCATGTGGGTAAATTAGCACCCCAGCACAACAGTCACTAACATTGCTTCATGAGCAGAAAAAAGCAAAAAACTTAGCTGCCGATGGAAACCAGGCTCTCTCCAAGGCACTCGCAATCAGTGCTAATACATTCGGACACTGCAGCTAGTTACCCCCCCCCCCCCCCAAAGCCCCCTCAACGGCAATGGCTTGTGATAAAAAAAAGCTTAAAGCAACTTCATAAAAAGGGTGGTTAATAGTTGTTTGTTTTATATTTTATTATCTGTGTATGTATTTATAGAACCTGCTTAGGGTTCAAGTGGGCTATAAATTTTTTAAATTAATAAATAAAAACCCACATAAATCTCATCTTTTACTAAAGCTGGCAGTACAGACCAGCACAGTAAATGCTCCAACTTAGGGTTATCAGATTTCCTTGTCAAAAAAAGAGGACATGTGCAGGGCAGGATTAATTTGTCAAGGGCCCCTAGGCACACAAGTCCACTGGGCCCTCGGCCCCACCTGCCCCATCATGCCCCGCCCATTTATTTACCTATTTTCTTATTTACTTCTTTATTTCCACTTTATTTCTTTTTTCTATTTTAAAATTCAAAACAAACAACAAAGATTATCATACCAGTGCCAGTATACAGTTTTTCTTCTATGCAACATCCAAACATCTCTGAACAACCCCCCTCCTTTCCTTTGTAGAGGAAGAGATCTTCAGCTGGCAGGGATTTAGGAAGCCAACCAATTTATATTTTGCATTTGGGTAGGAGGCATGGGGCATGGCGGGAAGAAAATTTAGTGCACGCCATTTTATTGGACTAATACATTTCTCAATTAGCTTTCAGAGGTTAAAACCTCTTTCAGGTCAGTAAACTATACTGCTGTTAAGAGTATCCCTATCCTGACTTGAGGAAAGGCGTTATGGTCTCTGAAATAGTAAAAAAATGTATTAAAATTAGTCCAATAAACAGGATCATCTTATTTCCATTTTCTATTAATAAATGATTATCAACACAGTTACAATAATACTTTATCCTAAAGCAAAAATAAATAAATAAAACAAATAAAAAAATTTTTCTACCTTTCTTGTCTGGTTTCTGCTTTCCTCTTCTCATCATTTTCTTCCTTCCATCCACTGTCTGACCTCTCTCTGTATCTTCCTATTCCTCTTCCAGAAACTGTCTGCCTCTCCCTTCCATCTCTCCCCCCCCCCCCATTGATGTGGCATCCATCTACTGCTCTCCGCTCCCCCCATGGTGTGGCATCTGTCTTCTTCCCTTCCATCTCTCCCTCCTTCCCAGCAGATTTTAGCATCTCTCTCTCTTCTCTTTTCCTCCCCACAGATCTGGTATCTATCTCCTTCCTCCTTTCCGCTTCCCAGGTCTGGCATCTATCTCCTCCCCTTTCCTTGCTCTGGCATCTCTCTCTCCACTCCCTTCTTCCTGTTCTTCTCTGTTCTTCCTTCTCAATTTATTTACTGCCTCTGTCTAAATTATTTCTTACTATTCAGTCCTCAATTTCCACGTTTCATTCTGTCTACCTATACCTGGCCACCTCTTTCACTCACCCCTTCCAATATTTAACTCTATCCTTTTCCCCCAATCCAGCATGTGCCCTCTTTCCTTTCTCCTCCCCACTTCTTTCCAGCGTCTGCTCCCCTCTCTCACCTCCCCTCTCTCACCTCCCCCTCTCTCACCTTCAATGTCTGTCCCACCCCTCCCTCATAGTTCCATTCAGCATCTGTCTCCCTCTCTCTACCCCTTCCATTTACTGTCCACCCTCTCTCTCGCCCCTTCCATCCACTGCCCTCTCTTCCCTTTCCATCCAGGGTCTGTCCTCTCTTCCATATGGTGTCTTCCCTCTTTCTAAGTCTTCAATAAACAATCTTTCCCGTGCCCCTTCTCTCCTTTGTACATGGTTCATTTCAGCTTCGCCCCCTCTCCATTTTTCTGTCTCCACCCCTTCCCCTATGCTCTGGCATCTCCTCTCCTTCCTTTCCCTCTGGTCTGACATCCATCTCCTTGGTTTCCTTTCCCTACCCCCATGCCCTGGCATCTTTCTGCTCTCCTTCTCTTCTATCTCCCTCCCCCTGAAGAGCACAGCAGTCAAGTTCCCTGCGCGTGCGGCGGCAATCAGCTGATTGCCGACCGCTGAGAAACGTCGGGAGAAAGACGCGTCGGCACATGCGCCAAGATGCCCCAAAGTAGGCCGCAAGCCTGGCTAAGGTGCAGGAGTGTGCCGAAGACTCCTAAGTGGCCGGGAAGAGCAGAGAAGGCCCAGGGAAGCCAGAAGACAGCACCTGGTGGGCGCTGGGGTCTGGAAGAGTAATTGTGCCCTAGTTGGGGCCCGAGTGTGGAGGGTTTTTCCGGCAGGTGTCGGGAGCACTCCAGAAGGCTAGGCTTAGCTCAGTATCACAGAGGGCTTGTTTATTTGGTAAGGAGAAGGGAAGCCAGCGCAGTGTTAGGGTCCCGCGGCCTGGGTTCAGTTCACTTGCGGGCGGTGGGAGGGAAGCTGACCTCACTAGGCAGTCGGGGGCCCCCTACCCTGTTTGCTCCCCCACTAATGCTGGACCTGGCCCCCCCTGATATTTGTGGGCTCATGGCTCGTGCCTACCCTTTAATCCGGCCCTGGACATGTGGCCTCACCCTATTCTGCCTCCAGTCCTGCCCCCCCTCGCCCTATTCCGCCCCTAACCACACCCCGTTCTGGCCCCAGACCTGTCCTGTTTCACCCCTAGCCCTGCTCCCACAAATCCTTGTGTCTCCTTTCCCGAGCTCTGAGCTTTGTCTAGAGGGCCTCCATGCATGTGTGGACATTGACACAATGATATCACACTCATGTGTGCATGCATGTTATCTCATCAACATCCACACATACATAGGCCTTCCAGATGCGGTCTTGAGCTCGAGGTCTTCCAAAACCCTGACAATCTGCCAACAAATATCTTCCTACTTGGGGCCATAACACCAATAACATCTCACGACAAACACCTAGCCTTAGTCACATGTGCAGAAAACAACAACAAAAAAAACCCCTATGCAAATACAGGAGTACAAACTAAAAGTCACAATATATAAAAACTGCTTCCTGCCTATGCGGGGACAGGAGGCAGTAGCAGAGAAAAAGCTTCCAGGTTGCCAAAGGCAGTGTGTTTACTTCAGTCATGCTTCCTGCGGCCCAAAGAGTTAGAGAGCAGTGCTGCTGGGATCAAGAATGGTGAGCATGCACCGGATCTTACCGGGGGTGGGTGGGGACAGGGACTCTGGATTAAAGAATGACATGGGGTCAAATTTTTCCCCATCTCCGCAGGAACTCAATTTTCACATCCCGTCCCCATGAGTTTTGTCGCTGTCCCTATCTCATTCCTGTAAGCTCTGCCTTAACCACACAAGCCTCGAACACTAATGATTTTAAAGTGTTTGAGACTTGTGCAGATGAGGCCAAAGCTTGCAGGAATGGGACAGGGACTGGAAAAGAACTCGCGGTGATGTGAAAATGAGTTCCCGCGGGAATGGGAAAAAATTTGTCCCCGTGTCATTCTCTACTCTGGATAGATGCGCGGGCCTTGCAGTGTCTAAAGACCACTGCTGTAGGGTTTCCAGATGTCTAATCTAATATTTCGAATCTAATATTTGTATGTCGCGGACACCTAAACAGGCTCTAAGCGACTTGAGGAAAGGGAGAGGAAGGGGGACTAGAAACATAAAACTTAGGCGAATTAAGTAAAGGTCAGATGCTTAAGATAGAAACATAGAAACATAGAAAGATGACGGCAGATAAGGGCTATAGCCCATCAAGTCTGCCCACTCTATTGACCCACCCCTTTAAGTCTACTGACCCCCTTAATCATACAGCCACTCTACTGACCCGCTCCTTCAAGTCTATACCCTAGCGACTCTATTCCTTGACTTGACCCTTGTAGGGAACCCACATAGGTATCCCATTTATTCTTAAAATCTGGGATGCTGCTGGCCTCAATATGATCCTAGAATAATTAGTTGTCGAAGAGCGAAGTTTTCAGTTTCTTTCGGAACAGGGTATGGTTGGTTTCCGTTCTTGTAGTTTCCCCGGACAAAAGTATCAAAATAAAAAAGCTGCCCGGACTGCTGACAGAGTCATTTTAAAGAAGACATATCTGGGGAAATCCAGACATCTGGTTACCCTACTCCAACCCTGATTAGAACTGAGTGGTCATCTGAGCATTTGCCGCATGACACTTGGCTGCACAGCTTTGAAAAAGGGGGCCAAAATTTTCAGAGCCTCCTTCCCCCCCCAATTAAAAATACTGAACTTTTGTGAGGCCCTAAGCTATAACTTATTTAGCTTATAAATCCAGCACTGATTTTGTTCTGTTAAGCATTTGGATTTTGTCATTTCTTTCATGACAGGCGAAACCGATTGGGGGGAGAGGGGTGGACTCATCCCTTCATCTGAATGAAGAAGTTGCTTAATATACTTGCCCTCTTCAGCTGCTGTGTGCGGCAGGCTCTGCATTACTTGGCAGGAAACCAGCCCTTTGCTCTGTTCCAAATCATTTGTGCGTATGAGGGACGGAGGGAGGGAGAGAATTTGCTGTGCACACAGCCACGGACACTTTTCTAAGAATTACCAGGAGCTGTCAGAAAGTTTGTAAACCTTAAACCACCTGCCTCTTGCACTGCAGAAGCTCCACTTTGTTTTCGCCCTGGGCAGCTTCTTAACAGAAAGATGCCTACTTTTGATGAGGTCTTAAAAGAAGCTGGTGAATTTGGAAGGTTCCAAAAGAGAGTGTTTTTGCTCCTGTGTTTGACAGGCATAACTTTTGCTTTCTCCTTCGTTGGGGTAGTGTTTCTGGGCCACACTCCTGAGAACTACTGGTGCAGGAGCCCCGGAGCGGCAGAGTTAAGTCAGGACTGTGGATGGACCTTGCAGGAAGAGTGGAACTACACTGTGCCTGCTGCAAAGCTGACGGACAAATCTGCTGACAGTCAGTGCTGGAGGTATGATATAGAATGGAATAGCACCTCTGTGAATTGTGTCAATCCCTTGCTCCATTTCTCCAACCACAGTCTGGACAGTGTGCCGCTCACTGCATGCCAGGATGGCTGGGTATATGAAGAGACCCATTCAACTATCATCAGTGAGGTAAGAGATAACACCACCTGACTCTGCTTACTGCTTTTCTTGGCTTAAAAGGGTTTAAAAACTGTTATTGTAAGCGTCGAACTACCCTTCAAACTTATAGTGAATGTTTAAATTGGTCAGCCTGGCATTAGGAATCTTGACTTCTAGAGCCTAAAAATTGCAACCTTCCCTTCCCCCGCCAAAAGAAAATCAGTAGGAATTTTACATATACAGACATGTCTCATTTGTCCTTTTTGGCAGCAAGCCTTGACTGTCCATTGCATGACTTATCCTGTGAAATAGTGGTATTTTGGTTCCTCTTTCCAATTAACCTCCCCTTTTATCAGGCTGTGCTAGAGGTTTTTTTAGCAGGGGCAAGCGAGGTACGTTCTCTAATGCTCACAGGAATTCTATGAGTGCCAGAACATTTACTTCCGGACCGGGCTAAAAGCCGCTAGCGCAACACGATAAAAGGGGGGGGTGGGAAGGTACAGTTGTTGGGACAGCAGAGGAACTCTTTGCGAGGATGTTGGATTCGAAAATATCTAGATTACGAGGGTGGTTTGAAAAGTTGGGTAAAAAAAATAAAGTTAAACAACGTAGTCTTCATCAAAGGCTTATTGTAGGAAAAATAGATTATGAAAAACTGGAAATTTGCTGGACTAAAGCCAATATTCTATAAATAGCATCTTAACTTAGGCAATGGTAGGCACCCTACTGGCACCTACATTAAGTCCAATACGCTGTTTAAAATGATACTTAAGAAAAATTACAAGGTGCCTTAAAAAATCAGCACTGGACTCGTCCCTCTGGAGGTGCCTACCAGTGCCTAACACCATTCTAGGCGTGACTAATGCCGGAAATGATATTAGGAGTCAGTAGGCACCTCCGGAGGCATGATTCACTTCAAAGACAGATGCCAGAAATTTAGGCCTTGAAAACCCTTGCCTACATTTCCGGCAAGGTAGGTGCCGGAAATGACATGGGCTTGGCAGCTGCTTTTAAGGCAGCCGCTGATAATGGTGCCGTTTACAGAATCCAGGCCTAAGTGTCTAACTAGGGTTACCAGATTTTACTCCTGTAAAATCCGGGCCCATAGCTCCACCCCTAGGCCCGCCCAGTTCCACCCAGCCCTGCCCCATTACGCTTAAGTCATACCACATGCTATCCCAGCTTCGACCCCCCAGCCCTGCCCCTCTCAACTTGTTCTCATCCTCAGGACCGCATTGGGAGATCATCTGCTTATGCGTGGATGCATATGCGCGTGGTTGATGACATATGCGCGTGGTGTCACCGCGTTGCATCCGTGCATGTACAGATGCCCTCCCGACATGGTCCCGAGGTGGAAGCTTTTCAAAACCTGGACAAAGTGCTGGGTTTTGAAAAGCCGTCTGGATAAATTTGGATGACTGGTAACCCTGGCCTATGTATAAATCTCGATGGAGTCTACATAGTTTAACTTGCTTTTTTACCCACCCTCCTATGCTACGGTTTTACATCCTCAGAAAAAAGAAGAGATGCAGTGTTATTATAGGTACTGCCCAGGAGCACTACTCCCCTCACCCACCTTCTCAATGTTCCTGGATGCCATGGATCCAGGCTACCTGTCTCTAACTCAAAGCTCCAAATGTAATCTTATCACCACTAGTAGTATCCAATATCTCACTATGAGGAGACCTCAGCCCCACCACTCCACCGCTGTAGATCATTCAAAAGCGGGAAGAATCACATGGTGCCTTTCATCATTGGTCTCAACATGTAAATATAGCTTCCTTTCACATGATTTTTGGGCGTCGGATGACAGATACAGCCCTGGGAGCCCCTTGACAAAGCGCTATGTGTGCGAAACATGTTGGGGCACAACTCCCGTTCTAAGGCTGAGCTAAGTGCTTTATATTAATATTTATCAATATAAGTATATTTTGTTATACTATTTCATACTATTTATCCTCTATAAATGACCTAAACAACAAAGCTATATTTACATGTTGAGACCAATGATGAAAGGCACCACATGATTCTTCCCGCTTTTGAATGATCTACAGTGGTGGAGTGGTGGGGCTGAGGTCTCCTCATAGTGAGATATTGGATACTACTAGTGGTGATAAGATTACATTTGGAGCTTTGAGTTAGAGACAGATATTTTGATACAGCTCCTGATTGAGATATTCAAAATATTGCCATTTGTTCTGCTTTAAATGGATCCAGGCTAAAGCAGCAGTAGTAGAATCCTTCCCTGACACTATGAACCTAAAGAAGAGGAAGTTGGGATCCTGTGGAGTCTCCTCATTTCCCAATCAATCCTGAGGTATTCTGGACCTCACTCTTGCTGTTGGCCATAGGAAAGCGATGCTTAACCGTGTCTGCCACCTGGCTCCAGAGTCCCCTGGCCACAAACACTGCTTTAATCCATCTGGTTGGAGGTGGGAGGTAAAAGGTAAAAACTGAAGTTGATCCAATAAATTGGTGAATGATAGGTCCCAAGGCATCCTGTAAGGCTTCTCTTAGCCTACATTCATCGACTGCTCACCAACTGGCTTTGCCTGCTGTTCATTTGGTACGTTTGGCATCTATGCAAAAGTCTGCCTTTTTTGCAGCAGTTCCTCGCCTGTGGAATTATCTCCCAGTTATGATTCGTTCAGAGTTATCTTATGTAAAATTCAGATCAATGGTTAAGACGCATCTTTTTGGTTTAGCATTTTTATGAGAAGTTTGGTAAATTGGGATCCTGTTTTTTGGCAACTATTTAAACAAGATTTAAACAAAATTATTTTCTTTTTAGATAATTTAGATTACTTAGATTTAATTACATTTATTTCATTTCTGCTCTTTCTCTATTGTTTTTTCTTTGTTTTCCTATGGCGTTCTTTTCGGGTTTTTGTTTTTATATATTTTGAACACCGTGCTGTTGACAAACCGAAGTGCGGTTGAAACTTTTAATAAACAGCAACATTTCCATTATCTTCAGGACTGTAATGGCTGTTTTACCTCCAGTTCATACCTCTAGTGCAGGGGTAGGGAACTCCAGTCCTCGAGAGCCGTATTCCAGTCGGATTTTCAGGATTTCCCCAATGAATATGCATTGAAAGCTGTGCATGCAAATAGATCTCATGCATATTCATTGGGGAAATCCTGAAAACCCGACTGGAATACGGCTTTCGAGGACCAGAGTTCCCTACCCTTGCTCTAGTGCAGGGGTGGGCAACTCCAGTCCTCGAGGGCCGGAATCCAGTCGGGTTTTCAGGATTCCCCCAATGAATATGCATGAGATCTATTTGCATGCACTGCTTTCATTGTAGGCTAATAGATCTCATGCATATTCATTGGGGGAATCCTGAAAACCCGACTGGATTGCGGCCCCCGAGGAGGGACTTTGACACCCCTGCTCTAGTGCAACAATATAATTCATTCTCTGTGAGAATGACTTCTACAGGCAGTGGCACAGGAGCAGGGATCTACAAACTGAAGCATTGAAGCTATTGGCATCTCTTAAGGAAGTGACTCAGCAGGAGAGGTCATTCTTGATGCTTCAGTTCAAGCAGCATAACTTCACTCTTGCTCTACCCTCTACTGAGGGTAGAGCAAAAAAGGCTCTTCACTTCCAAGTGCATGCAGAGAAATGTAATTGTAAATCCTTGGTCATTCAAATTTTTGCAGTAGTGAAAATTGTTCTAACCTCACTAAAAAGACATACAAGGGAGGTGCTGAAAAGTTCTCAGCCCAAAACAGCTTCTTAAATTCTGAGCGTTATTTTGACACTGTAACCGAAAAATGTGTTATCTTACTGCATTTCAATAAGTGCCAATTTGCAAACACAAAATTCTGTGTTATTGATATTGAAATGATATTGTTTCAGATCATTGATTAACCCATATCCACATCATGCTCTTTTTGGCTGGGCTGAGAACTTTTCAGCACCCCCTCATACAAATGGGATCAGGATACTAGACCCACATTTTCAGAATGTTGTTTTTTTTTTTCTCTGCAATAAATACAGTTGCCAGCTGGCTTCAGATTCACTAGACAGGGTTGATCCAGTCCTGGGTTTACCTCACTGCTTGCAGAGACTTATAGTCTTGCTTTTCTTGAGGAATTCAACTGGGATATCAGAACAAGTCCCTGCATATAATTAGATAAACCCAGAACTGGATCAACCCTGTCAGGTGAATCTGAAGCCAGTTGGCAACCATATTTGTTGCAGAAGAAAAAGAATAAAGAAGCAGTTACTCCTTAACTAAGGGCTCCTTTTACTAAACTACGATAGCGTTTTTAAGAAGACTTGAAGCGGTCCAGAGGAGGGCGACGAAAATGATAGGGGGCTTGCGCCAGAAGACATATGAGGAGAAACTGGAAGCCCTGAATATGTATACCCTAGAGCAGGGGTGTCAAAGTCCCTCCTCGAGGGCTGGAATCCAGTCGGGTTTTCAGGATTTCCCCAATGAATATGCATTGAAAGCAGTGCATGCAAATAGATCTCATGCAGATTCATTGGGGAAATCCTGAAAACCCGACTGGATTCTGGCCCTCGAGGACCGACTTTGACACCTGTGCCCTAGAGGAAAGGATGCACAGGGGCGATATGATTCAGACGTTCAAATACTTGAAGGGTATTAACGAAGAACATAATCTTTTCCAGAGAAAGGAAAATGGTAAAACCAGAGAACATAATTTGAGGTTGAAGGGTGGTAGATTCAAAGGCAATGTTAGGAAATTCTACTTTACGGAGAGGGTGTTGGATGCTGGAATGTGCTCCCGAGAGAGGTGGTGGAGAGGAAAACGGTGACTGAGTTCAAAGAAGCGTGGAATGAACACAGAGGATCTAGAATCAGAAAATAATATTAAAAATTGAACTAAGGCCAGTACTGGGCAGACTTGCACAGTCTGTGTCTGTATATGGCTGTTTGGTGGAGGATGGGCTGGGGAGGGCTTCAATGGCTGGGAGGGTGTAGATGGGCTGGAGTAGGTTTTAACGGAGATTTCAGCAGTTGGAACCCAAGCACAGTACCGGGTAGAGCTTTGGATTCTTGCCCAGAAATAGCCAAGAAGAAAAAATTAAAAAAAATTAAATTGAATCAGGTTGAGCAGACTGGATAGACTATTCGGGTCTTTATCTGCCGTCATCTACTATGTTAGAATTTTAGCGAGGACTAACCCTGCGCTACGCAGCTAGAACTAACACCAGCTCAATGCTGGCATTAGCGTCTAGTGCATGTGGCAATTCTGTGCGCACGCTAAAACCGCTATCGCAACTTAGTAAATGGAGCCCTGAGCATCTGACAGGAGCCTTAGAATCCTGCTACTAAAATCTCTCACACTAGTGCAATGCCTCTCAAACATTTTTAGCTCCGGCACACTAAATGGAGCAAATGTTTTTCATGGCACATTATAATTGAAATTATAAAATTGCAAACCAACAAAAAATTAAATTTGAGAGTTATTTAAAGCACTGTTCTTCAACCGCCGGTTCGCAGGAAATTTCTGCCGGTCCGCATAAGGCCGGCAAGATTAAAGTGACCATAGGTCCGTTTTCAGACCTCCTGTCCCGTTGTCCCCACACACAGCTTCGGGACAGCGGTACAGGCGATCATTTCCTGTCCCTTCCTCCTTCCTTTCCCCGGCTCCCCTTCTCTTACCACCCTGTCGCTGCTGCTAAAGCCGACAGGAAGTTTTCTTTCTGACGTCAATTCTGACGTCGGAGAGCATGTTCTGGGCCAGCCAGTCGCTGCCTGGCTGGCCCAGAATGTCCTCTCCAATGTCAGATTTGAGGTCAGAAATAAGACTTCCTGTTGGCTTTAGCAGTAGCAGCAGGGCAGTAAGAGCAGGGGAAAGGAAGGAGGGATTTTTTTTTTTTTTTCCTTTCGGGGCAGGGAGGGAAGGAGGAAGGCAGGCAAGCAGGCTGGCTTTGGCGAGGGAGAGAGGTAGGCAGGCAGGCTGGCTTCGGGGGTGGGAGTGGGACAAAGTGTGGAAGGCAGAAAGAGGGACATAGGAAGGAGGCACTGGGGGCACTAAAGAGATATGAAGGAGGCACTGGGGGCACTAAAGACAGGAAGGGGCACTAAGGACATGGGAAGGAGGCACTGGGGACACTAAAGACATGGGAAGGAGCCACTGGGACACTAAAGATAGGAAGGGGCACCAAGGACATGGGAAGGAGGCACTGGGGGCACTAAAGACAGGAAGAGGCACTAAGGACATGGGAAAGAGGCACCGGGGGCACTAAGGACATAGGAAGGAAAGAGGGAGGGAATAGAAAGGGACAATTCTTGGGCCTGAGTGCAGAAAGAAAGAAATGAAAGAAAGGATACATAGACAGAAGGAAACGCAACCAGAGACTCTTGAAATCACCAGACAGCAAAGGTAGGAAAAATGATTTTATTTTCAATTTCGTGATCAAAACGTGTCAGTTTTGAGAATTTATATCTGCTGTCTATATTTTGCACTATATTTGTTTATTTGTCTATAGTTACTGAGGTGACCGAGCTCGCGGAGATGGGGTGGAAACTGTTTTTTTAAATTTTAGTCCTAGTAGTTTGCCGGTCCACAAAATAATTCTTTTATTTCTGCCGATCCACGGGTGTAAAAAGGTTGAAAAACACTGATTTAAAGTACTTTAAGCTATGTATGGGTAATTGTAACAACGGTGAAACTAAAGTAAATAGAATAAAATTGCTAATCAATGCAATGGATGTGCTTGATTTTGAGTGCAAATGAACTTAAAATTTGGCTCGATAGTTGACAAGCAAACAAGTATTTCATCATCCACCATCTGCAGTCGTTTTCTATTTTTTTAATTTAATTTCTGTCAGAGTTGAAAATCCAAGTTTGCAAAGATGATAAGATCCAAGCGGTAACAAAGCCTTGATTTCTTTGTTGCTCAAAGAAATCAAATAAAAAAATAAAATTAAAATTACTTGCTGTTAGTGTTCAAGGACCAATCACATCAAAGAATGATGCTTGTCAGGGCGGTTTTATCCTTACGCACACAGACGCTTATAACATTGACAGACTCTTGCATATGTGAAGTACATGTCATCTATTCTAGTGTATACTTATGAAAATTAATAAAGAATTATTTAAAAAAAAAAAAAAACCCAGAATGTATAAAGCTAGTATAAAAGGTTTTATTTAATGGCGTTTGTAACCCGTTAAGCATATTACCTGTATTGATATTTAATTTAAGATCTCCTTATCTTTCTTTGCTTCCTCCAGGTACAAATTAGTGGTCTGAGGAAGAGATAATTGTTTTCTACTTTTGCCCCGAAGCCCTTTAAATCTCTATGGGCTTTGGGGCTGTTAGTGCAGCACAGCCACCAGCGTGGCTTTGTAAAAGAGGCCGTTAGTTTATTTATTGAAATTTTTTATAAAAAAGCAATTAAGCAACAAACTATGAGAACAGAAATACAGTCCAGGATATACAGGTCATGAGAAATCAATAATACAAATTTTGCTATGCTCTAGGAACATGTTGTACCATACAAGAATCAGAACTCAGCAGCAAATAATCTTTAAGAGCAGTCCATTTCTTCAAGGAGGACAGAGAAACAGTGGAGGAGCAGTGTCTCTTAACAGAATAGTATTCGTATCTAGCATAGCATTCATAGCATAATGAGTTCCACCAGTGTGTATGAGAGACTTTTGACAGATCTTTCCAGTAAGTACAAACCGTTTTTACAGCCGTATCTAATAAGGTGTCTAATAATTGACCTGAGGAGTCTGGTAAGAAGCAAGTGAATTGAGCTCCTCTTACTAGTATAATGCCTAGCGAAATATGATCTGAGATAGGGAGAATTTCAATTTTGGTAGACCAGACTTCGGTCCAGTATTTATAAAGATGTGGACATTCAAAAAGGAGGTGTTTTAAGTTGCTAACTGCGATCCACAAGACCAGCAAAATTTGGAAAAAGCCGGATTAATAAGGTGAGAACACACAGGGATCCACAAAGCTCTGTGAAAGAGGAAGAAAAGTGACTGAATAGTGGATGCAGATTTGGAGGATCTATAAAGACCACGCCAGATATAGTCCCAAGTAGAATCTGAGATTTCGGTCTGAACATCAGTTTGTCAAGCGGAACGTAAGGAAGACAGATTATGAGCTCTAGTATTTTTGAAATGTTTGGAAATTTTGGAAGCAATGTGTCCTGCAGCATGGTGTTTCACTGAGAGATCAAGGATGGAGGCTTTGCATCTTTTTGAAGAGGGAGAAATCGAACTCTTACGAAGAGAGGACCTCAGTTGTAACCAGAGGAAAAACTGAGAGCCAGCTAGTGAATGTGAGGTCTGAGTCTGAGAGAAAGGAATCCAATTACTTATGTCAGGATCAATGAAAAGGATATATCCTAAATATTTAACAACTGCCAGGAGACCCACGAAACCATTTTTTTAAAAAATCTATCAGTATAGCAGGATTATTCCATAGAGAAATATGGAAAGATTTAGAAACAGGGATTTCCAATGAGGAGTCCAAAAATTTGAGAGATTCGTAAGTGTTTTTTATAATGGGGTTAGCTTTTCCAATCTGAGGGAGAGACATACCAAGAATCTTATCCATGCAGAAATGGTACATATATTGTTTTTCTAGAGAGAGCTATCGAGGTAGGGCAGACAAATGATAAAGTAATAATCACTCAAATCCACCCCACCCAAAAGTTTAGGTTTTTTTCAATTTCAAGAGGGATATTCTGGGTGATTTGGCATTCCATAAAAATTTGGCAAGGAGCCTCCCCAAGGATTTGTAGAAAGGTAATGGAAATAGTAGGGGAAACATGTTCAGAAGGTATAAAATTTCAAGAAGTAGGACCATCTTAAGGGATAATTGTTTTCTTTTTTAAGGAAATTTCCTTTTTCTATTTTGAGTATTAAATGCCTTATTCTTTGTATTTCTTGAACAAGTGGAAGCTTGTAAATTTGTTGAAAAGTAATAAATAAATAAATCTCTTTTGTAAAAGGGGAGGGGGTTGTTACGTGCCCTTTATAGAATCTTTTCCTATAAGCACAGGATTGAAAAAAAAAAATCAGTAATGAATCAGTTATATTAACTGATGAGTTTTAGAACTTTACCAGTCAGCCACCTCCCAAATTGTTTTCTGTTAACCCTCAGATGAAGTTTCAGCTGTTCTCTGTGACTTTGATACTTCCAGGCACCCTGATAAGGTGCACATGACTTTCATGCTACAAGCTAACATGAACGGCATGCTATATATACAGTACCACAGCCAGCTTTGAAAAGAGATTCCTCTCATAGTCTGGTGGGTTGTTGTTTTTTTTTTGTGAAATTAGGGCATGGAAAAGTAACACCTTTGAATACCATTACCACTTGAATTTATAGGAAACATCTTGCGAAGTCAGCATGCAAGCAGTGTGATAAAAACTCAGTTTAATACACTATGAGGCACAGTTTATCTCTTAGTTTCATCTTGTTTGATTTTCTTTGTCAATGTGTACTCTCTGACCTTCAAATTTCTTCCTTTTAACTCACCTTTTAGCTATATATAACATTTATATGTACCACAGTCTTTTTTATTTTTTAATAAATCTTTATTGATTTTTAAACTTTGACAGTGCAATACACTTACTTGAGCATAAACATTTCATAAAACGCACTATTAAATACACAATTTATACATAAAACAATCATTTTCTCACCCTCCTCTCAATTATTAATACAAGAAAACATATTATGTGATTACAATATTATAATTAAGAAATTTTAATAATCAAAATACTTTCCCCCCCCCCAGATGTGTAAGGAAATCCAACAAAAAAAATATGTGACAATCATTGCAATGCAACAAATGCAGTCAATGGGCTCCACACTCTATTAAATGTACTACTAAACCCCAAACACTCCGCATTTATTCTCTCATATTTATAAGTGGTACAAACATTTGTCCACCGAAATGTGTAATTCAGCCTGTCGTAGCTCTTCCAATTATGTGTAATCCTGTCATGATCAAAAAAAGATGACTTTTATATTTATCCAAAGAAGGCTTAACGTGTAAAAGCGTATCACAAATTATGGCTTCATAGGTTAAGGGAATTGCTGAATCAAGAATAAGATTAATTTGTCCCCAAATTGACTTCCAGAAACTAAGTATCAAAGGACAATAATATAACAGATGATCCAAAGTCCCTCTATCACTATGACAATGCCAGCATCTATTAGACTTAGAACTGTCTAATTTTTGTAAACAAATTTAACGGGGGAAATGACTTTTGGAAATCACCCTCATTACTTGCACACCGGTTTGGAGGGGTCCAAAAAAACCCACAGTCTTACAGCAAGCGCTAGCTACCCTTTGGGCACATTTTGAGAAATTGAAAGGCTTTAATTTACCTGTGATAAGATGTAAGTGAGTTTGGAGCTCTGGGCATGACGATTCTCAGATCTGTTGGGAAATACAAGATTGTGTCACACAGCCATGAACACTGAGGGCTCCTTTTACGAAGGTGCGGTAGCGTTTTTAGCGCACGCACCGGATTAAGCGCGCGCTAGCCGAAAAACTACCGCCTGCTCAAGAGGAGGCGGTAGTGGCTGGCGCACGTGGCATTTTAGCATGCGGTATTCCGCGCGTTAAGGCCCTAACGGGCTTCATGAAAGGAGCCCTGAATGTGGGTTGCAAACAGAGCTGGTGCAAGGGTATTAGGCACTCTAGGCAAACCTTCAGCTTTATCCCCCACCCAAAAAAATTAATTTTCAGGCCTTAATCTGCCCCCCCCCCCCAAGAAATCATGTTTTTAAATATTAAATACCGGTGTGCAAATAATGAGGGTGATTTCCAAAAGTCATTTCCCCCGTTAAATGAGCTACAAATAGGTTTGGAGCACCCTGATTTTAGGAAGCGTTACTGTACACCCTAATGAAACATTTGACAACTTCTCCATTTCCAGTGTTGTCAATCCACTAGAAAAAAGCCTTGCCGGGGGGCGCTATTGAGCTGGAGAACAAGGTGGCTGCATAATCTCTTCTCTCCTCCTTGGATTCTAAAACATTGACAAGGAGCAAGTGATAAACTTTACTGATCGAGTTTATAAATATCTCCTTCTACTGCTGAGATGGCAGCGAATAAATCTAATAAAGCAGAATCGCAGCTAGCACAAACATCGGGATCAAAAAGATCCAAACATGATCCTCCGACACCGGAAAAGCAGTCAGTGAGTAAACATCACTCGGATTCCTGATATTGTGCTGGACGAGATTCGTGCACTAAAAGATCTAATAACGAAACAATATGACATAACTTGTGAAATGCGTGGGGAAATTAATTCACTCACGGTCTCCTTTGAATCTTGCAAAACGCGTGTCGAGGCGCTAGAAAACAGGGCAGACATGGTGGCGCTTTCTACTGCACAATTTGAGGAACGCGTGCAGCAGCGATTTAAAAAATTTGATCAGGAGTTGGAGGACCTTTCCAATCGCAATCGTCGAAATAACATTAGAATTATCGGCTTAGCGGAATGTGCGGAACGATCAGATCTTGTTAAATTTCTTACAGGCCAACTGCCGAAAATCCTGCATTTATCATCCGACTTACCTCTGCAGTTCGAGCGTGCCCACAGTACGCCATCTTCCTTGAAACAAGGATTCACAAGACCAAGACCCATCGTAGCAAAGTTACTGCGCTATCCCCAGGCTCTGCAAATTCTAACTGCTGCAAAGTCCATATCAGACTTGAAATTTGAGGATAAGAAGTTCTTAATAGTTCCGGATCTGGCAAAAACGACGGCTCGAAAACGGAAGTCCTTTTTGGAAATGAGAGCGAGACTTAAATCGATGGGAGCAAGATACGGGCTGCAATACCCTGTCCGGATGATCGTGACAATTAATAATTCCACTCAGCATTTCGAATCCCCAGAACAACTTCAGTCCTTTTTAGATGGCCTGCAGTCACAGGGCATGTCTTCCGCCTGATGACTTTATGTTTTATTCCAGATACATGCCTAATCTTTCTTTCTGAGAAATGAAGATCACTAAGGAAGCCTGCACCAGCTTTTCACTTACCATGGCCTTCTTTAGTTGATGACTTATCCATATGTTTGTTTGATTCATTTTTTATTGTTGATCAAATCTCAGTTTTCTTTTTTTATTTCACACAGATGCTTTATTTGATTATAGTATAATATGCTCTGTATTTTCGTCTAGATCTTTTGTTTTTCTCCCCACAGTATTATTGGACTTTGCTGTTTATAGTAGGGGATTTATGTTGACACTGTAAGAGAAACGTGTCCTCCTTCTCCATCTTACTTTAAAGATTTCTGTTACAGTGATATATAATTTCTCTCAGACCACACTTATAGGACTAGGGTTTTCAATATATATAGGTGAGAGAGTAAAGGAGAAGGCAAAGAAGATAAATGGGAATCAGTTTAGGGGAGTTAGGAACATACTTTGATTATATTATAATTAAAAGGGGGGGAAAAAAACTTTTAGACAGTCTCTTCTATATGTTTTATCCTGATATCATTTAGGGATATTGTTTCTACTATGGATTAATGTGTTCAAATAAAGGGAATGAAATAAGGAGGTATAGGATTATATATGGGGGGTTTATATATAAAAAGAAAAGGGAACAAAAATATATATATTAAAAAATAAACATAATAATGAACAAAAAAAAAAATACAAGGAAAAAAAAAATTAGAAAGTCAACTTCGTTCTGCTGATTCTTGTTGGTCCCCTTTACTGAAATACTCGTTCATGATCCTATTCAATTGGCATTTGATTAGAGTTTCCATTAGTTTGCTCACTATTTATGTGAGACTCACTGGTCTGTAGTTTGCCATCTCCATCCTGGAGCCTTTCTTGTGGAGTGGAATGACGTTAGCCGTCTTCCAGTCCATCGGGACGTTACCTGTACTAAGGGAGAGATTGAAGAGCACGGATAGAGGTTCCGCCAAGACATCACACAACTCCCTGAGCATCCTGGGTTGTAGGTTGTCAGGCCCCATTGCCTTGTTAACCTTGATTTTTGACAATTCACAGTTTTTCCGAATGCCCTCTTGTTTTTTATTTCCCCGCTAGCCTGAAGAATCTGTCCCTCTCCATCTTCTCTATAAAATCATGAAAGGTATAGAGAAGGTGGAGAGGGACAGATTCTTCAGGCTAGCAGGGACATCAAAAACAAGAGGGCATTCGGAAAAACTGAAAGGAGACAGATTCAAGACGAATGCTAGGAAGTACTTCTTCACTCAGAGGGTGGTGGACACCTGGAATGCACTTCAAGGAGAGGTGATAGGACAGAGTACAATAATGGGTTTCAAAAAGGGCTTGGATGACTTCTTGAAGGAGAAAGGGATTACAGGGTATAGATGGAGGGGTACTATACAGAGTACTTCAGGATTAGGGCATAAACAATTCAGGTGGTGGGAACTTACAGGTCAAGGACCTGCAGGGCCGCCGCGGGAGCGGGCTGCTGGGCACGATGGACCCCTGGTCTGACCTGGCAGAGGCAATACTTATGTTCTTATGTACAAAGGAGAGAAAGGGCACAGGATATATAGTTTATTGAAGGGACATAGAAAGAGGGAAGATGCCATATGGAAGAGAGAGAGGGTGAACACTGGATGGAAAGGGCAGAGAGGGTGGACAGTGGATACAAGGGGCAGAGAGAGGGTGGACAGTAGATGGAATGGGTAGAGAGAGAGAGAGAGGGCAGAGGCTGGGTGGAAGGGGCAAAGAGAAAGGACAGATGTTGCATGGAAGGGAGAGAGGACAAACGCTGAATAGAAAGAAGAGAGCGAAGAGAAAATGATTAAAGCAGAAACGACAAAAGGTAGACATTTTTTTTTGTTGCTTTACATAGAATCAAGTAGTACTGTAACTGTATTGATTTAAGTTTATAAATAGGAAATGTAATTAAGGCAATTTTGGGGGGACTTAACCCCTTTCCTCAGGTCAGGACAGGATACCATAACAGCAGTATACTGTACTGTCTTGAAGAGAGATTTGAATTAGTCCAATAAAATGGTATTTTCTTATTTCTCATTATTTGTTTTATTTATATTTGTTAATTTGTAAAGTGGCAGTTTTTTCAAATTTACATCTACTGTCTTTATATTTTACACAGTATTAGAGGACTTGTTACTGTTTCTGTGGTGTTGTATTGTATGCAGATTCTGGTTTCTTGGTTTAGTTTAACTTTTGTCTACATATTTCTATTTTTAGCTTGTGATTATTCCATATTGGGCGAGGGTGTATCTGTGTTCTGTGTGTATGAAAAGGACATGGTTTTCTGTTAGCATTGACTGTACAGGATCAATTGACCGTGCAGGATGTGACTTGTTTAGTTTTACAATGTGTATGTTGATGTTCTAGTGCTCACTGCAGTGTTTAAGATGCTGCCTTTTCCTAGGTGCACCCTTGTTGTGTGACTCATGGATTATTACTAAAAATAACTTTTTTATATAGAGGAAGGGGTTGTTAAAAAATGATCAGCACTGGCTGTCATATATACTAGGTATGCCATTGGATTTAATGACCCTATTCTAACTTTACTGTTGACGTAAGTGGTGTTGTACCCTTCCCCCTCCGCAGTATAGAGCATTAAAGTTGTATTAACATCAAGCAGCTTTCAAATGACATTATAAGCTAATAAAATATTTTTAATACATTGCTAATTATTACCTGCATCTTTACCTAAACAGTTTTATCCTAGCTCTCACTTTGTTCTTTATCTGCTACTTTTTTATTTTGCTGTAGTGCAGGGGTAGGCAATTTCAGTCCCCGAAAGCCGGAGCCAGGTCAGGTTTTCAGGATATCCCCAATGAATATGTATGAGATGGATTTGCATGCACTGCCTCCTTGAGATGCAAATCTATCTCATGCATATTTATTGTGGATATCCTGAAAACCTGACCTGGCTCCGGCTCTCGAGGACTGGAATTGCCTACCCCTGCTGTAGTGCAATCACACAGGTCTCCTTCAAGGCTCAGTAATACCTCTCCATAAATTATGTGGTAGAGATCTGGAAGTAGGGATTGCATCTATTTCATATCCTCAGTGAGATCTCAGGAAGGAACCTAGTGATCAAAACATTATTAGAGGTGCTGTAGAGCCATTTCTTGTATGACTGGATGAGCTATATTTATCTTTTTTTTTTAGTTGTTTAAATTAATGCACAAATAAATGGTTAGATTGAGCCTAATGACTTCATTAACATATTTCCCTTTTTTAAACCTCTATACCATTTGAAAGAGGGCAAATATCTAATTATTCACTTCTAGAATTAGATACTTCTTAAATTTAGTAAAAATATTGTGGCACAAGTGTCAGGAAGTCATATTGAGCATTGGAAAATAATTAATAATAATTAACTAATAAAAATAGTACACATTTAATTTTCCCCACCACCAAATTTCGCCATCCCGCCCCGCTGTAAGTATAGTTTCCACTTTACGATAGAAATTTGTATTGAAATATATCGGCATTCTCAAGTTGTAATTAATTTTGGGAACAATCATCATTTTTATAGTATCCAATCTCCCCCACCATGATATCCTTAATGGTGACCACTGCTTAGTTAGATCTTTAATTTTTTGAAGCACAAATTCCTTATTCATTTGAATTGTTTCAACAACAGTAGGGCAGAAATATACACCTAAATACTTTAGTTTATTTTTGACTCATTTGAACTTATACTGAGAAATTTCAACCTCTATTCCAGGACAATTTAATGGCATTAATTCAGATTTAAACATGTTAAGTTTGTAGCCAGCAACAATAGAATATGATTGGATTGTTTCAAGGTATAGAGCTGGGTGTAGAATAAATCAAGACATCATCGGCGTATGCAGAATATTTGACATTCTTATTACCAAACGACATTCCATGAATGTTTAAATTGTTTTGAAGTTTCATCAACAAAGGTTCTAAAGCAATATTATAAAGCAAAGGCGATAAAGGGCATCCATGCCTCGTTCCTCTAGTTGAATAGAAAGGTGCAGATAATTTATTATTGATAAATATCCTTGTTCTAGGTCTAGAGTACAAGACTTTGATCATATTTATAGCCAACTGTAAAAATCCAAACCACTGTAGAATTTGAAAAAGAAAAGGCCATTCTATCCTGTCAAAAGCCAGAGCCAATGAAATATCATCTTCATCCGTATTTTCAGCAGATTGTATTACTTCAAGAAAGAGCCTTGAATTGTCCATAGAGGTTCTACCATTTTAAAAACCATTTTGATTGATAGAGATAATTTTGAATAATATTCTTTTGCAATCTTGAGGCTAATATTTTTGCGTAAATTTTTGCATCAACATTTATCATGGAAAGAGGCCTGTAGTTCTGAATCAGCGCTGGATCTTTGTCACCCTTAGGTAAGACAATAATTGTTGCTTCCGTGAATGTGCCTTCTATTTTCTGAGATCTTATGAAATGTTGAAACACAGATGCAAGTTTTGGTAATGAAAGTGACTTAAATGCCAAATAAAATTCCACAGTCAAACCATCAGGACCAGGTATATGGTTTTTGGCCATAATATTTAGCACATTAAACACATCTGCTTCTGTAATATCATTATCGCAAACTTCTCTCCCAAGGTTCTTTTATTCATATCTGGTGGAGCTGTCCTAAGATATAAATTTTTGGGAACCAAGTAATGAGTTTCATCTCAGAGGTTTTGGGGTTCCAGGTATATAAAACTAAGGAATGTTGTTTATTAAGTATGGCTTCACCAGTGATATTAATGCATCACAGGAAATGGATTGGTTTAGTAATGACAGCAGCATGAATGGTATTAACTGCATTTTGAAAGAGAAAAGATATACCATTGATTAAGATAGTTCAATATAAGGTAAAATTTGTTTATAATATGTCCAAGCTAACTGCCATATGAAGAAATCAGCTATGTTCATTTCTTTTTTTTTTTTTAATTCTTTATTCATTTTTATAACTTACATCAAGTGTAACAAAAAGTAACATAATTTTAACTTAAATATATCACTTGAAATTCTATAATCATACTCAATATATTTTATCCCATTCCCTCCCAACTCTTCAATATATCATAACACATATATCATATAATAAAGACTTTCCTTTCATTCAAAGCACCTAGTGAAAATTCAAAAAATTAACCCCCTCCCCCCCTATTATTTCATTTGTACTAACCGGGGAAATGATATTTATTCATTGTAATAATTTGTTAATGGCCCCCACACATCTTGAAATTTATTAAAATTTCCTTTCTGAAGAGCTAATGTTCTTTCCATTTTATAAATATGACACACTGAATTCCACCAAAAGCTATAGTTTAATCTACTCCAATTTGTCCAATTGCCTGTTATTTGTTGTATGGTGACCCCTGTTAAAATAAGTAAGAGTTTATTATTTTTGGAAGATATTTGGCTCTTAGCCCTCGTAGACATGCCAAATAATACTGTATCATATGATAATGCCACATAATTTTCTAACAAACTATTAATTTGTCCCCAAATTGATTTCCAGAAAGCCATGATAAATGGACAATAGAACAATAAATGATCTAAAGTCCCTGCTTCAAGATGACAATGTCAACATCTATCCGACTTAGAGCAATCTAATTTTTGTAAACGAACAGGGGTCCAGAATGCTGTATGTAACAGGAAAAACCATGTTTATCTCATAGATGCAGACATCTTACATCTCATCCTCCAAGACCAAATTCGTGGCCATTGAGACTCAGTAATTTGATGCTTAATCTCAATGCTCCAAATGTCCCGGAGACCAGTCTTTGGTTTTTTATTCTTAAATCCAGATATTAATTTATACCACTGAGTGGCCTGGTGTCCCAGGAAATCCACCTGAAAGCATAAGAAATCTAAACTATATTGATTATTAAGATTTTTCCATTCAGGGAACCCCACCTGAATGGCCTGCTTCAGTTGCATCCATCTAAAATTTTGTGATTTATTAAGGCCATATTTATGTTGCAACTGTGAAAACTCAAGCAGTTTACCATTAGAAATAACATCTTCTAATACACGTATTCCTGCAATCATCCAATGCTTCCAGATGACCTTAAATCCACCAATTTGAATCTTGGAGTTCAGCCATATAGTTTGATTTGTTGATTTGTGAATTTGTTCATTTAAAAAAATATGGTCTAAATATAAAACTTGGGAGGAATTGATTGTTCCTGAAAAAGACTAGGATGTTTGAATGTGGATCAGGTATGTCACCTCCTGACCTCTTGGGGTGGGTGTAGGATTTGGGGTTTTGTTCTTGGGGGGAGAGATTGGATTTAAGGATTAATGATGGATATTATGAGGATAGGTTATGGTTATTATATATCTTTCTAAATTGTGTCATATGGTGGAAATAATTGTGTATATGCTTGTTAAAAAGCAAGATTTTACTGTTTTTGTATTTTGAAATTACTTTAATAAAGAATATTTAATTTAAAAAAAACCAACCAGCCATTCAGGGAGTTGCACGGGACCAGGCAGGCATGCGAAAGCTCGCACCTGCCTTGCATTCCGCTCTGCCACTGCCAGAAGAGATCTGGAGGCCAGCCCTGCTAGGATTAAAAAAGGTACCAGGGGGACAGGACCCTGCCTGCCGGGATTAAAAAATGGTACCAGGGGCTGGGGAGGTCCTGCTGGGATTAAAAAGAGGTACCAGAGGCAGGGAGTGTTATATTTGCTCCATAAGACGCACCCTTATTTCCACCCACTTAGGGGGGGGGGGGAGTGTGTCTTATGGAACAAACAATACGGTAAGTAGTACATTTAAAATGAATCCAAGAGAATATTTCTTCACTCTGTGTAATTAAACTGTAATTCATTGCCGGAGAATGTGGTGAAAGCAGTTAGCTTAACAGGGTTTACAAAAGGTTTGGGTAATTTCTTAAAACATAAGTCCAGAAGCTGTTATTAAGATAGCTTGGGGACATCCACTGCTTATTCCTAGGGTAAGCAGCAAAAAATCTGTTTTACTCCTTGGGATTTTGCCAGATACTTGTGATCTGGGTTGAACACTGTTAGAACAGGATACTGGACTTTATGGACCTTTGGTTTGTCCCAGTATGGCAGCTCTCATGCCCCTGTGGAACACAACTTCCAGAATATAGAGAACCCCTTATGAACAACAGCATTAAACTGTAATGTCAGTCCTCTATCCAAGAATCCAAGAACTTTTATAGTTGGAGCAAACAAATAAGTAGAAGTGCCCACCCGAACACTGTCCTCACCAATGTCAGGAGATCTAGTAGCAAAGAAAAACTGAGGGGCTTTTTCAGTATTAAGGTTCAATTATGTTCAACCATCCATTGTTCCACAATAGACAATGCGGTCTTTATACGGGATTGCTCCCAAAATGGTAAGGATCATCAACATGATAGCATCAGCATTGATGTAGGTCCTAAATTCCTGACAGGCGAAACACCTTCCCAGAGAACAAAGGTAGATATTAAAAAGTATAGGGAACAATGGAAACCCCATAGGGGGTATAGGAATAAGCTCCATCCTGAAAGACCTGGTAAGGACAAGAGGCTAACAAGCTCCCAAACCATCCCACGACCTTACCAGACAAACCAATAGCATCCAAATATGGCAACAAAACTAAATCAAAAGCACTACTTAAAAATCACATAATCCTTCAGTGTCTGAGAATGATCCTTGCTCTTCCTGATCATTAACCAGTTGGGTAAAGGTGTAATTCCTGTCATCAATCTACAGTAAATGTCTCTCTTGCTAGCATAAGAACATAAGAAGTGCCTCTGCTGGGTCAGACCAGAGGTCCATCGTGCCCAGCAGTCCGCTCGCGCGGTGGCCCAACAGGTCCAGGACCTGTGTAGTAGTCCTCTATCTATACCCTTCTATCCCCTTTTACTTCAGAAAACTGTCCAATTCCTTCTTGAACCCTAATACAGTACTCTGTCCTATCTCGCCCTCTGGAAGCGCATTCCAGGTGTCCACCACCTGTTGGGTGAAGAAAAGCTTCCTAGCATTGTTTTGAATCTGTCCCCTTCCAACTTTTCTGAATGCCCTCTCGTTCTTGTGGTTTTCGAAAGTTTGAAGAATCTGTCCCTCTCTACTTTCTCTATGCCCTTCATGATCTTGTAAGTCTCTATCATGTCCCCTCTAATTCTCCTCTTCTCCAGGGAAAAGAGCCCCAGTTTCTCCAGTCTCTCAGTGTATGAAAGGTTTTCCATACCCTTTATCAAACGTGTCGCTCTCCTCTGAACTCTCTCGAGTAACGCCATATCCTTCTTAAGGTATGGTGACCAATATTAGACGCAGTACTCCAGATGCGGACGCACCATCGCCTGATACAACGGCAGGGTAACTTCTTTCGTTCTGGTTGTAATACCCTTCTTGATTATACCTAGCATTCTATTTGCTCTCTTAGCGGCCGCTGCGCACTGTGCGGACGGCTTCATTGTCTTGTCCACTATTACCCCCAAGTCCCTTTCCTGGGTAGTCTCGCTCAATAACATCCCTCCCATCGTATAGCTGTACCTCAGGTTTTTGCTTCCTACATGCAATACTTTACATTTCTCTACATTGAACTTCATCTGCCATCTCGTCGCCCACTCCCCGTTTGTTCAGGTCCCTTTGTAATTCCTCGCAGTACTCTTTAGTCCGAGCACCACTAAATAGTTTGGTGTCATCTGCAAATTTTATTATTTCGCACTTCATCCCTGTTTCTATATCATTTATAAATATATTGAATAGCAGCGGACCAAGCACTGACCTCTGCAAAACACCATTCGTGACCCTCCTCCAGTCCGAGTAGTGGCCCTTTACTCCTACCCTCTGCTTCCTACCCGCCAACCAATTTCTGATCCATCTATGTACGACTCCTTCCACCCCAAATTGAACGTTGCCTTAAGTCATCCATTATTAAAAAGAAGGTCACTTGAATGGTTTTTAGTTAACATTGGCTAATTTCTTCTCTGCTGATTATAGCTAAAATTATTTAGAGTCATTTTAACCCAATTGTCTGATTATGTGCAAGATTCAAAAATTTCAGATAATTATCAGCATGGCAGTTCTGAAACACTGTTGCTGTCAAGTATGAATGCTGCATTCCATATTGTATTGAATTTATGCAGATTATATTTTCTTCACTTTTGATTATGATATTACTGATATCAGATGACAGTTTCCTTGAACATGGGTGCCCCATGGGAATTACAAGTAGGTTGGATAACTTTGGCTGAGCATGCATGAGAAGCGGGGATCGAGCTATGTGTGGAGGGAGGGGGCGGGGGGAGATTAAAGGGTATGAGGCAAGGTTGAGTTGAGAGGTGGAGGGATGAGTGGAGCAAAGGATCAGATTTGAAAAACGGGGCAGAAACATAAGAGGAGAGGATTGGTCAAATGGGGGGAGGGGCGGAGAATGACCAGATCTGGGTTTTGGCGGGCGGGAAAAGAGATTGGTGTTGGGAGATGGGAGATAGGGTGGAAAGAGGGACTAAAAAGGGGGAAAAGGAATGATTTTCTCTTACTTTCTTCCCCTCCAAGCCCTACCCTCTGGTGGGTATGAAACGAAATATGATACTACATCCTAACATGAGAGAGTTAATGAATAACAGAGGGGTACATAGCTAGTGTTTGGGTTGCACAAAAAGGGGGCGGGTAGTTGTGCTGAACTGGGGGTTGCAGCCTCAAGGCCAAAAGACAAGGGGATATAAAAGAAATGCAATTGTATCAAGTTGGGGTGTACCGATAAATGGAATCGGGGGGTGTCAATGCACTGAGCCAGAGTCAGGTCATGGCGTCACCACAGGGCTTACTTGTATTAAGTTATGATAATTCAATGTTGTGGTTTAAGGGGAAGTTAATACGGCTGAAAGGAGGCTATGTCGGCACTGACTAGCCTTCAAACAAAAGAAGGTGTTATAGTTATATACCGTATTTTCACGCAAATAACACGCACCCGTATAAAACGCGCACACGGATATAGCGCGCAGAAATCACGATGATTTGCACAAAAACTTTGATATACCGCGCTCACGGGTATACCGCGCATGCTGCCCGATGCTCCTTTCGCCCGCCCTGACTTTCCGTGCGCTGTCCCGACTCTCCGTTCACCCCCCCTGACTTCCGTGCACTGTCCCCCCTTGAAGGTCTGTCCCCATCCTGAAAGCCTGATGCCCCCCCCCGACGTCCGATACATCCCTCCCCCCCCCCCCCGAAGGACCGCCGACTCCCCAACAATATCGGGCCAGGAGGGAGCCCAAATCCTCCTGGCCACGGCGACCCCCTAACCCCACCCCGCACTACATTACGGGCAGGAGGGATCCCAGGCCCTCCTGCCCTCGACGCAAACCCCCCTCCCCCCCAAGAACCTCCGACCGCCCCCCAGCCGACCCGCGATCCCCCTGGCGACCCCCACGACCCCCCCACCCCCCTTCCCCGTACCTTTGGTAGTTGGGTCAGAAGGGAGCCCAAACCCTCCTGGCCACGGCGACCCCCTAACCCCACCCCGCACTACATTACGGGCAGGAGGGATCCCAGGCCCTCCTGCCCTCGACGCAAACCCCCCTCCCCCCCAAGAACCTCCGACCGCCCCCCAGCCGACCCGCGATCCCCCTGGCGACCCCCACGACCCCCCCACCCCCCTTCCCCGTACCTTTAGTAGTTGGCCGGACAGACGGGAGCCAAACCCGCCTGTCCGGCAGGCAGCCAACGAAGGAATGAGGCCGGATTGGCCCATCCATCCTAAAGCTCCGCCTACTGGTGGGGCCTAAGGCGCGTGGGCCAATCAGAATAGGCCCTGGAGCCTTAGGTCCCACCTGGGGGCACGGCCTGAGGCACATGGTCGGGTTGGGCCCATGTGCCTCAGGCCGCGCCCCCAGGTGGGACCTAAGGCTCCAGGGCCTATTCTGATTGGCCCACGCGCCTTAGGCCCCACCAGTAGGCGGAGCTTTAGGATGGATGGGCCAATCCGGCCTCATTCCTTCGTTGGCTGCCTGCCGGACAGGCGGGTTTGGCTCCCGTCTGTCCGGCCAACTACTAAAGGTACGGGGAAGGGGGGTGGGGGGGTCGTGGGGGTCGCCAGGGGGATCGCGGGTCGGCTGGGGGGCGGTCGGAGGTTCTTGGGGGGTAGGGGGGTTTGCGTCGAGGGCAGGAGGGCCTGGGATCCCTCCTGCCCGTAATGTAGTGCGGGGTGGGGTTAGGGGGTCGCCGTGGCCAGGAGGGTTTGGGCTCCCTTCTGGCCCAACTACCAAAGGTACGGGGAAGGGGGGTGGGGGGTCGTGGGGGTCGCCAGGGGGATCGCGGGTCGGCTGGGAGGCGGTCGGAGGTTCTTGGGGGGGAGGGGGGTTTGCGTCGAGGGCAGGAGGGCCTGGGATCCCTCCTGCCCGTAATGTAGTGCGGGGTGGGGTTAGGGGGTCGCCGTGGCCAGGAGGGTTTGGGCTCCCTTCTGGCCCAACTACCAAAGGTACTGGGAAGGGGGGTGGGGGGGTCGTGGGGGTCGCCAGGGGGATCGCGGGTCGGCTGGGGGGCGGTCGGAGGTTCTTGGGGGGGAGGGGGGTTTGCGTCGAGGGCAGGAGGGCCTGGGATCCCTCCTGCCCGTAATGTAGTGCGGGGTGGGGTTAGGGGGTCGCCGTGGCCAGGAGGGTTTGGGCTCCCTTCTGGCCCGATATTGTCGGGAAGTCGGCGGTCGTTCGGGGTGGGGGTGCGAGTGGTCCTGCCGGGGGGGGGGGGATGTATCGGACGTCGGGGAGTCGGCCGGGCAAGAGGGCTTTGGCTCCCTCTTGCTCCGATCGTGGATGCGGGTGCGGATGGGAGCGCGTGCGAGCGGTCGTTCGGGGTGGGGGTGCGAGCGGTCCTGCTGGGGGGGTGAATCGGGCGTCGGGCGGGGTGGGAACTATGTTTTAAAACTTTGGTATACCGCGCTCACGCATATAACGCGCGAGGGGTATGCGCGGTAGGTAAAAACGCGTATAACGCGCGCGTTATATGCGTGAAAATACGGTAAGCTTTTATAACTACATTGTATTAAACAAGCTGTGACCAGTTTCCATCAAAGGCATCCGAGTTGCTGTTTTCATTCAATGTTTACTAGTGGGTGTGTCTGAGTGCGGTGCGAATGCCAAGGTTATTATAAATAAACTTGACCTTAATATCAAGAAGACAGAAATATGATTTTTGTAATTGTCTTTAAGGACACATATATTATGTTATCTCAGCAAGTTCATAGTCTAGGGCAGGGGTAGGCAATTCCGGTCCTCGAGAGCCACAGGCAGGTCAGGTTTTCAGGATATCCCCAATGAATATGTATGAGATGGATTTGCATGCACTGCCTCCTTGAGATGCAAATCTATCTCATGCATATTTATTGTGGATATCCTGGAAACCTGACCTGCCTGTGGCTTTTGAGGGCCGGAATTGCCTATCTCTGGTCTAGGGGATTGTTCTTGATTTCACTATCTTTATGATTTCGGGATAGTTTAGTCTTATCTAAGCTTGATTATTGAAATTTCTTTTTTATTCATTTCAGGCCCGAAGCTATATATTTCACCTAAGAAATTGACATTAATTCGGCGCTAAGCAGAATTCTATAAAAGTTATATGCACCTTATAGAATCATGCTTAGAGCCATCTAAGCACCACATTGGCTTCCTGTTGAGGTCAGAGTAATATTCAAATAAGGTGTTGCATGGTCTCAATGATCTTTTGGATCATTTTATATTTGCTAACCCAAAACACTCATTGTGTACTCTTGTGTTTTTTATGTTTCCATCTGTCGAGGGCTGCTCATACAAAAAATATTTTCAGCAGTTTTTTTCCTTTCAAGCCACAACTTTAGAGTTTAATCATTTGATCGTTAGCTCTGTTTCTTACCAGCACTTCAGGAAATTGTTGAACACTTATTTATATGCAAAAGTTTTATACGTTCAATGCCTAAATTTCGCTGTGTTTGTTCAACTGAATCGTATAGAACTGTAAGGCATTGCAGTATATAAATTCATTTTTCTGTTACGTTTTTTTAATGTTATATTATAACTTTTAGGTGCACCCATTTATACCAGGTTTTTCTTGGCCTAAATGCCTGTGCCAAAGTTGTGCAGACATTGACGCATAAGGCAAAAATTCGAGCATAACTTTAAAAAAAGCACACGATCCACCCCTAACCATGCCCTCCTTTTAGAAAAGCATACTGGACAGGACACATGGAGTGGCATTTTCTATAGGATATCTAAATCTGAGTTTGGACATTTTGAGAAAGAAGTCCAGAAATCCAGTAGAGAAAATGTTCATTTTCAAAACTGCAAGATGTCTATCTTTTTTTCTGAAAATTACTTATGTAGACGTTTTGGCCCTTAGTACGTCTATCTTTTTTTGGCCATTCTCGAATATAAAAACGTCCATGTGAAAAATGCACTAAAGCAAGCTTTTCAGACGTTCAAGCAGGCAGCACTCTTCGCATACTGTTCACAGACAGCTGAGCACAGTAGAGGGGCACTCTTAAGAGTTACTGTAATGAATGTTACATAAAAAGTCCAAGGTACACGTCACTATAACCTGCTTATATTGATGTGGTGAGCCCTCCAAAACACAACCAAAACTTACTGTACCCACTTGTAAACCACAACAATAGCCCTTATGACTGCTGGTGTCATCTCAATGTAGGTACAGTAGCTTTTGGAAGGCTCACCATACAATATAAGCAAGTTATAGTGACATCTGACCTGGGACTTTTAATGTGACATTCACTGCAGTAACCCTTAGAGTGCCCTTCTGCTCTGCTGTGGAGATGTATAAGAGCAATAACCCAAAACAAAAAACTCCTATTATAAATATTCAGTAATACAAATAACAATATAGTAGTTCACGACAACTATGATCAAGAGTCCACGGCATACAGGTTGCCAAACAACTCATTAACATGCAATAATAAAAAAGTGGAGAAAAAGAGACCTCAGAAAAAGATTTTTGCTCCTTATTTTCAGTACATCAAGTCCTGCAATGGAGCTAACACAGTCATTGGTTCTCAAAAAGCGCCACAAAAATATATCAACTCTACTTACTTTTTTCAATAATAATTAATATATAGTCAGGTACTTAGCCTTATAATTGCCAGGGAAGGTCAATTACAGGTATAGATACTTTTCTATAGTGAATTGGTCCAACTTGACAGACGGAATGTCCATGTCCAACTCTTTGCAAGCTCCTTCTGTAAAGTGTCTACCTTGGTGTTTAACTTGCTCATGATGGTGTCACACAATCAAGGTTGCAATGTGATATCGACCTGAAACAATGAGTGGATTGTTTTCATCCCTTTATATTTCTGCTTGGCTGAGGCAACCTCCAACTCTCAGAAGTTCTTCTTTATCCATGAAGGGATTCAACTTCAGAAGGGGGCTGTCTCTTGGAAGGTTCATCCCCTTCCTGATTTAAGTGATCTATTTTACATGTTTCTTATTGTACGCAGTATACTGTATGATGGTGCTCTCTGCTCAAATGATATCATGTGCTGATAGAGGTTTTGTGCAGATGTGCCAGTGGTGACAAGTGTCAGGTTTATTATCAACTGGCTGATGCATTAAAATTGCAGTGTAGATCAAGCATGCTATGGCTCTTCTAAGTGATGACCAGCTTGAAAAACGAGAAAACTAGTGAGCTCCTCAGTTTGCTTTCAGTTGCAATCCTTATGGCAAGAACAGTCCTGTCTGGACAAATCTCGGCATCAGACTCAGGGTCTATAACAGTGGTCTCAAACTCAAACCCTTTGCGGGGCCACATTTTGGATTTGTAGGTACTTGGAGGGCCGCAGAAAAAAAATAGTTAATGTCTTATTAAAGAAATGACAATTTTGCATGAGGTTAAACTCTTTATAGTTTATAAAACTTTCCTTTAACAGTTTTACCTTATGCAAAATTGTCATTTCTTTAATAAGACATTAACTATTTTTTCTGCGGCCCTCCAAGTACTCTATTTTTTCTGCAGCACTCACATTTAAAGTTTAATATCTTTTCTTTCTCAAAACTGGCACATTTCTATTACTAAATTGAAAATAAAATCATTTTCCTACCTTTGGTAATTTCATCAGTCTCTGGTTGCATTTTATTCTTCTGACTGTGCATTCAATATTTCTTCTCTTCTTTCAGCCTCCTGTATGCTTCCTCTTCTCCAGACCTCATTCCCTCCCCCAACTTTTTCTTTCTTTTTCTATGTCTGTCTTTCTCTGATTCCTTGTCCCATTTTTTGCTTTGTTTCTGGCTCCGTGTCCCCCCCCTTCTTTCTTTTTTCCTTCTGGCTCCCTGCCCCCTTCTTTCTTTCTTCCTTCCTGCCCTCCCCCATGCCACCGCCACCGGGGAATAGGCTGCTGCTGCTGCTGCCGCCATCGGGAACAGGCCGAGATCTCCACGGGGCCGACCAACTCTCGCCGCCCGACGTCAATTCTAACGTCGGAAAGGACGTTCTGGGCAGCCAGGCAGTGATTGGCTAGCCAGAACGTCCTCTCTACGTCAGAATTGAGGTCGGGCGGTGAGAGAAGCAGGGAGCTTAAAGAGCATGGTGCCGGCAGTGAGAAGGGAAGGGAAGCAGTTGGGCACCCCTGCTCTAGAGGAGCCATGAGCCGCACTAGGAAGAACAGTGGAGGGTGACCAGCTATGCGGACCGCCCCCCCCCTTGGTACGCCACTGGAGCAGCAGCGTGTCTGGCCGGCTCATTCCATTCAAAGCCGCGGGTGGCGGCTCCTTGCAAGATCCCCGCCTGCGTCTGAAGCCTCTCTGATGTTGTGATGTCAGAGAGGCTTCCGATGCAGGAGTGAATAGCGCAAGGAGCCGCCAACCCGCGGCTTTGAACGGAACGAACCAGCCAGACCCGCTGCTGCTCCAAAAGGAAGGGAATTATCCAGTTCAGACCGTGGGCCGCAAAAAAAACTTGGAGAGCCACATGTGGCCCGCGGGCCGCATGTTTGAGACCGCTGGTCTATAAGCTCAAAAGGGTTCTCTTCCAAGGGTTGACATTGGATGATCAGGTTTCAGGAGAAATTCTGGCCCTGTTAGCCAGGTAGTTTCTATTAGCTGGGATGCTGGCACAGCTCTGGTTGCCCAATCTGTTGGATTTTGTTTCACTGGCACGTAATGCCACTGCTCTGGTCTTGTTGACTTTCTTATTCGTTCAACTTTATTGCTGAAGTACACGTAAAATCTCCTGGTTTGGTTATGGATGTAGTCTAGGACACAGTTCTTCAACCGCCGGTCTGCAAAAAATTCAAGATCAACTTCTTCAATTTCCTGCCGGTCCGCGCAGGACCGGCAAGATCGAGGAGCGCAGAGATAATGGGGAGCCTCAGACTGTGCTTTCTTCCCTCCCAGCAGCTCTCCTTACAAGCGCAGCAATTCAGGAAGGAAGCCTTGGAGCTTTTGCCTCTGATGATGCAACTTCCGCTTTCCTCAGAGGCGGTGCGACCCAACAAAGGACCCGAGGCTGCCTTACTGAATCGCAGCGCTGTCAAGTAAGGAGAGTTGCTGGGAGGGGAGAAAGCTGCTGGCATGGTGAAAAAAAAAGGGACAGCTGCTACTGGACCTGGAGAGGGAGAAGGAGAGATGCTGCTGGGAGGGGAGGAGGGAAAGGAGTCTGGGAAGCTGCTGGGCAAGGGAAAAAAGGGACAGCTGCTACTGGACCTGGATAGGGAGAAGGAGAGATGCTGTTGGGAGGGGAGGAGGGAAAGGAGTCTGGGAAGCTGCTGGGCAAGGGGAAAAAGGGACAGCTGCTACTGGACCTGGATAGGGAGAAGGAGAGATGCTGCTGGGAGGGGGGAGGGAAAGGAGTCTGGGAAGCTGCTGGGTAAGGGGGAAAAAGGGACAGCTGCTACTGGACCTGGAGAGGGAGAAGGAGAGATGCTGCTGGGAGGGGAGGAGGGAAAGGAGTCTGGGAAGCTGCTGGGTAAGGGGGAAAAAGGGACAGCTGCTATTGGACCTGGATAGGGAGAAGGAGAGATGCTGCTGGGAGGGGGGAGGGAAAGGAGTCTGAGAAGCTGCTGGGTAAGGGGAAAAAGGGGCAGCTGCTACTGGACCTGGATAGGGAGAAGGAGAGATGTTGCTGGGAGGGGAGGAGGGAAAGGAGTCTGGGAAGCTGCTGGGTAAGGGGGAAAAAGGGACAGCTGCTACTGGACCTGGAGAGGGAGAAGGAGAGATGCTGCTGGGAGGGGAGGAGGGAAAGGAGTCTGGGAAGCTGCTGGGCAAGGGGGGAAAGGGACAGCTGCTACTGGACCTGGCGGGAGGGATAAGGAGAGAGGCTGCTGGGAGGGGAGGAGGGAAAGGAAAAGGAAGAGAGTTACTGCTGGACAGGGGGAGCAGTGAAGGGAGAAGAAAAAAGGAAGGAAACAGCTTGCAGGGAGATTAGAGGAGGGGAAGGGGAGAGATAGGAATGAGATGGGAAGGGGGGTCAGCAGAGAAATTGAGAGGGGCAAAGATGCTAGATCTGGTGTAGGAGAGATAAAAATGAAGAGAGCAGTGAAGCTGGAGTGAATCGTGTAAAAAGGAGAGAGGGGCATAGGCTGGATGGAAAGGGGAGAGGGACATAGAAAGAAGACAAATACCATATGGAAGGGGGAGAGGTCAGACAGTAGATGGAAGGGGCAGATGCTGGATTGAAGAGACAGAGAGGGCAGACACTGGAAGGAAGAGAGTGAAAAGAAGATGAAAGCAGAAACCAGAGACAACAAAAGGTAGAAACAAATAATTTTATTTCTATTTTGTGATTAGAATATATCAGATTTGAAATATATATCCTGCTAGAGACATAACTGGGGACTGCAGTATTCTGTTAGCATGATATTTCTATGAACTTGGCTTGTTCAGTTTTCTTGATAGTAGAGGGGATATATGTGAAGGGGAGGGGAGACAGGGGTTTTGTTGGTCCGTGCTCTGTATATTTGTATTTATAAAATCACAATTGTTCAGAATATTGTTTCTTTTTATACTTTAATAAAATACGTTCAATATAAAATCATAATTGCGGCTAGTGCAGATGGGATCAGATGGTTTGCGGGGACCGAGCTTGCGGAGATGGAGTGTAAACGGGGTTTTTAAATTTTAGTCCTATTAGTTTGCCGGTCCACAAAATAATTCTTTTATTTCTGCCGGTCCACGGGTGTAAAAAGGTTGAAGAACACTGGTCTAGGACAACTTTACTGTCAGTGTAGAAGTCCATTGTGCTCACTTCACTGTCAACTTCTTTTAGTACCATATCTGCTATTTCTATGGCTAGTACTGCGCCACATAATTCCATACATGGCACAGTCTCTATGGCAACCACTAGATACTATTGGATACTTTTACAGTTCTGCTGCCTAGATTTTGCCTTATGAATTATTCATGAAGATTTAGCTATGGTGCTTAGTCTGTACAAGGAACCAACAGGGGGTTTGACAAAGGCAAAGACAACAATGTATTATATGCCAGTATATATATATGCATTTTCTTTTCAGCAGTATAAAGGCAGCTTTAACCCAGTTGAAATACAAGTAGCAACTCCCTTATCCTTTCACACAATACAGATGATTTTAATTGCTTCTTGATTTAATGAGTGACCTCACTCAGAAGATTGTCAACAGTTAACTTCTGAATTTTACTGAGGCGGATTTTACTGATTTCTCCACAGACCCCTGATTCAAATGCTCAGCTATGCCAGTCTTGGCATCAATTAAAAATTGCCTGTTTCAGGTTTTCACTATGCTGGGACCAGATTTTCACTGTGCCAATAACTGCTTTACTGAGCAGTCTTTACCATAGGGCTTCTGGGGATGATGGGCGTGACGGCAGATGGGCATGGGCATCCCTCCTGCTGGGGAATGTTTCGGATGGGTGGTGGCGGGAGGGCGTGGGCATCCCTCCTGCCGGAGGATGGCTCGGAGGGGGTGGCGGCATGAGGAATTAGGCACTCCTCCTGCCATGGGCATTTGGGGGGGGGCTTCGGGGGTTCTGGCAGGAGGGTGTGGGCATCCCTCCTGCTGGTCAACTCGGTGGGGGATGACATGCTCCCTGCTGCGGCCGCTAAACTGATCACCACCTGGAGTTTCCCTTGCAGCGATCAGCTCAGCAGCAACACAATTCTCTAACCAGCACCTCTGACACGGGCGCTGGTTAGAGAAATGGGTTGGTTAGGCATCTGTCCATCAGGACAGATGCGATTCTACAGTATATAAGATGTCCGTGTGCGATTCTCAAAAGCCCCTTTGTGTACAGTGCTGCATATATCTGGTAGTATGATAGAAATTATATGTAGTAGAAGTAAATCTGTTCTCGTGGCATAGTTTTAACTGGAAAACCATATTCATCCATTTGAAAATGTCATCGTTGCATGGATTATTCCTCACCTGACCTAAACATGAACCTGGAATCACCAAGACTAAATCTCATGCATCATTTCATATTGAGGGAGAGTGTTCTTCAGACAACTGATTAATAAGAATATAAGAACATAAGAATTGCCACTGCTGGGTCAGATCGGTGGTCCATCGTGCCCAGCACTTCGCTCACGCAGCGGCCCCTGGGTCAAAGACCAGCGCCCTAACTGAGACTAACCCTAACTGAGTACGTTCCGGTTCAACAGGAACTTGTCTATTTTTATCTTGAATCCCTGGAGGGTGTTTTCCTCTATGACAGCCTCCGGAAGAGCGTTCCAGTTTTCTACCACTCTCTGGGTGAAGAAGAACTTCCTTATGTTCATACAGAATCTATCCCCTTTCAATTTTAGAGAGTGCCCTCTCGTTCTCCCTACCTTGGAGAGGGTGAACAACCTGTCTTTATCTACTAAGTCTATTCCCTTCAGTACCTTGAATGTTTCGATCATGTCCCCTCTCAGTCTCCTACCCACCTCCATCCCACTACTCTCTGGCTCCTCTCTGCAGCTTGAGTTCTCGAGCAAGGTCTTGGGCATCATCATTGATTCCACATTGTCCTTCAATGACCACCTCCAATCCTTGGTAAAAAAAATGCTTTTTCAGCCTTCACATGCTGAGGAAAGTTAGATCCTGCTTCTATCAAAAACATTTTACCCTTCTTGTCCAATCCATCATCCTCTCCAGATTGGACTATTGCAACTCTATCTACTTAAGCCTAACTAAGAAAAACCTCCACAGACTCCAACGGATTCAGAATGCCGCGGCCAAGCTCATCTTCGCTAAAAGTAAATTTGACCATGTCTCCCCGCTCCTCGCCAAGCTCCACTGGCTTCCGATAATCGCCAGGGTCCACTATAAATGCGCCTGTTTAACTTTCAAAATCCTATATGGTATCCTCCCTCCCTTTATCCCTCTTTCTTGGAATTCCTCAAACCCTAATACCACCAGATCCTCCCACAAATTAAAACTATCCTTCCCCTCGCTAAAAGGCATTTCCCACACAGGAAAGCTAGGGACCTCCCTCCACTTCAAAATCACTGAGCTCTGGAACAACTTACCTCCCCTCTTCGGAACTTGAGCTCTCTCCAAGTTTTCCGCAAACATCTGAAAACCTGGCTTTTCTCAAAAAATGTAAGTCTCCCTCCAACTTAGGAATCAAGGAAACTCTTATATCTTGGCATCCCAAGTCCTCTAAATTTTCTTCACACTTCTACCTCTAACCCTCTGTTGTAGTTCCTTCCTATTTCTCCTACTGTAAACCGTGTCGAGCTCTACGAACGTGGAGATGATGCGGTATACAAACCTAAGAATTAGATTAGATTAGTTTTTCTAATATCTCACTGTACGACAACTCCTCCAATCCCTTAACCATTTTAGTCACTCTTCTCTGTACCCTTTCGAGTAGTACTGTGTCCTTCTTTATGTACAGCGACCAGTGCTGGACACAGTACTCCAGGTGAGGGCGCACCAGGGCCCAGTACAGCGGCATGAAAACCTTCTCCGATCTGTTCGTGATCCCCTTCTTTATCATTTCTAGCATTCTGTTCACCCTTTTCTTCGCCACCGCTGCACATTGCGCAGATGGCTTCATCGACTTGTCGATCATAACTCCCAATGTCAGTGAAATTGCTTTTTAGCTGTATAGATCACTTGAAAAATTGTTTTCACTATACCATTGATGATTCTGTAGTTTACAGGACTAGAATCAAAGAATTCTTGCTTCATTCACAGGTAATTTTCAAAACAGTACAGGCTGGTAAAATAAATGACTGTACATTTTCTTTTGGAAAATTATCCAAGAATAAAAAGTACTAGAGATATTTAAATCTCCTTTTACTGTGGGTACTTTTTCCAACAAAAATGCACACTGTTTTGGAAATCTTTGTGCTGAAAACTTCATCCCCACTGAGCACTGAGAACCAAGCATCCGTCGTTGAATGAAGTTTATGCTGTGTCATATTCCATAAGCTATCTGTGATGTCTCTCTTGTATTGCATATCCTGTTCTGGCGAGTGAGGGGAGATAGGATTTCAGCTACAGATGTCAGCACGGTATCTTGAGCTGCCAGTGTATGACGGAATGGAGAGGTTTACAGCTGGTGCTGTGCTAATCCATAAGATTAAACGTCTACAAATCATAGACAGTTCAAACTGATATTGTCTCATTACTTAGCATGCAATCTCTATTCGGCTTTTATCTGCCTTCCTGTTTCTATATTATATATATATATATATATATATATATATATATATACACACATATCTGGAAAAGTATATAATGGCATGTAATTAAGTCTGAGATGCTCTATTGTGCTCATTATATTCTTCTACACTGCACAGAAAAAAGTAGGTTAGTATTTAATGTAATTTATACATGATGGGTAGATTCTATAAAGTGTGTGCATGATTCAGAATGCAGCAGTTAGATTGATTTTTGATTCAAAGAAGTATGATCATGTCACCAATTTCTATCGTCAGCTGCATTAGCTTAACTGCACGAATTAAATTTAAGTTCGGCTGTATTTGTGTTAAGGCATTAACAGGGCTAGATTAGAAAATCTTCCTGCCAATGTTATATTGAATACTCCAAACAAAGCGACACTCATCAAAGCTCTTATTATTCAGCACTTTCTTTCACTTGTATTCTTCTTCTAGCTTGCTTCAATAAATAACTTCATCATTCATACATATATTAGAAATATTTCTCACAATCTTCCATTCTTCAATTGACCTCAGGGCTACACTTGAATTATCTATTTCATGTACAATTCAAGTATTTTGTAGCCAGCCTCCTCATCGGTCAGACTTAGGGCTCCTTTTACGAAGGTGCGCTAGTGTTTTTAGCGCACTCACCGGATTAGCGCGTGCTAGCTGAAAAACTACCACCTGCTCAAGAGGAGGCGGTAGCGGCTAGCACCCGCAGCATTTTAGTGCGTGCTATTCCTTGCGTTAAGGCCCTAACGCGCCTTTGTAAAAGGAGCCCTTAGTGAAGCATTTTATAAGATTAATATTAAGCCGATAGCACTTATCTTAATTAGCAGCAAGGAGGGACTCTGACGTGAATTCGCGTTTCACTATTAGCTATTTCAAGGAAAGTCCACATTTAGATCAGACTACCACACTCTCCATGCTGATCTTTATACAAATATATGTATGTGTGTGTATGTGTGTATGCATATATATATAGATAGATACATACATACATACATACACACATATATACACATACATACATATATTTGTCGCTATTATCTATCTGAATAGCAATGCTAATTATACATATTTTTTTAAATGCCATGGCTGGCATTTAAACAAATACTATCATCACCCCTGGTGAATATTGATATAAGGTGATTTCTTTTTATAGGGCTAATATAATTATTTCCAGATTTCATGAACATAAGAACAGCCATACTGGGTCACATCAATGGTCTATCTAGTACAGTCTCCTGTTTCCAACAGTGGCCAATCCAGGTCACAGTACCTGGCAGAAGCCCAAATAGTAGCAACATTCCATGCTACTGATCCAGGATAAACAGTAGCTTCCCCCATGTTTGTCTCAATAGCAGATTATGGACTTTTTCTCCAGGAACTTGTACAAACCTTTCTTAAACCTAACTATGATGTAACCACTTCTTCTGACAATGAGTTCTAGAGCTAAACTATTCTTTAAGTAAAAAATATATTTCCTCCTGTTTGTTTTAAAAGTATTCCCATATAATTTCATCGAGTGTCCCTTGATTTTTATACTTTTGGAAAGGGAGAAAAATCAATTCAGTCTTACTCATTCTACACCACTCAGGATTTTGTAGACTTCAATAATATTCCCCCTTAATTGTATCTTTTCCAAGCTGAAGAGCCCCCAATCTCTTTAGTCTTTCCTCATATGAGAGAAGTTCTTTATAATTTTGGTTGCTCTTCTTTGAATCTTTTCTAATTTCACAATCAGGGGCATTTTCAAAAAACTAAAACATCCAAATACCAGCATAAATCGGCACTTTATTTAATCACCAGGACATCCAAGTACCGATTTTCAAAACTGTCTTTCTGGATGTGTCATTCTATGAGTGTCATTCTATGAGTCATTCTACCCACTGTGCATCCAAGATTAAATGTAGGGCATGTTGGAGGACAGGCTTTGGGTGGTATGACAGGCTGAGCAGTCACCTCCCATCACTTCATCACCACTAGGCTCCTCTGGTCTTATTTTCCTTCCACCACCAGGTTCTTCTGGACACCCTTCACTACCAGGCTCTTCTAAAAACATGATCAGGCTCCTCTGAACACACTTCCCTGGTCAATCTGGCTAACATAGATCACTCCAATCTCCACCGATCCCTCTGGTCTCCACTGGGTCCACTTCAACCCTCATGGGACTTCTGGGTCTTCTTGCTGCTCCAGTACCATTACTAATCTCTCTACTGGTTATCACCTGTCCCTACAGGCCCGCCGCACGTCACTCACCAGTCACATCAGTAAAGGGCCTCTAATTCTACTGGCTGCTTCCCTCTGGATCCTCTGGTTGCATCCGGTACCATTACTAGTCTCTCCACTGGTTGCCACTGGCCCCTCTGGTCCTTCCACCAGTCACTTACCAGTCACCAACAGCCTAGGACCTTGAGGTCTTCTGGCTGCTCCCTCTGGTCCCTATGCCAGTTACTCTCCAGTCACCATCAGCCAGGATATCACCAGTACACTGGTCCCCTGTGGACCCTCCTGTTACTGGTGGACACTCTTGGTCACTTAGTCTCTTCCTGAGGATTTGCCTAGTCACTTAGACATTCTCCCTAAGGACACTGGCCCCTTGGTCTCCGGGGACTCTCTGGTCACTCAGTCTCCATTGGGCACAGCTGGTCATCAAGCTTAAGCACTCTGGCCCCTGGAGACTATCCAATCACTCCAAGCTCTACCAGGCACAGCCGGTCAAGGTTAGGCTTACCAAAAGTTAGGCTTTCATCAGCCCTCCCCTTAAGGGTCACCCACACTCCAGAATGAGTTCTTGTTTTTCCAGGTTCTTTATGGAAGTCTTATTTTCAATTCCCCTTTTCACTCAGGGTGAGTACAGAGCTCCCAGGTGTCTTTGTAATATCTGTATGCAAATGAGCTCTTCCTTCTGCTGTTGAGACTTCCCTCTGCTGGCCAGTGAAGAGATATACACTCTGTTATGGGTAGGCTTAGACTTGGATGTCTTTTGATAATAATCAAACCTTTCCCAAGTTAGACCTGTTTTGAAAATGTCTAAGTGCCAAAAAGATACCCAAAATGACCAGATGACCACTGAAGGGATTAAATAATGACCCCCCAAATCTGAATGAATTAGTACATACCTGTCTCTAGAACAGCAGCACCTAGTTGGGAAATCCTAGTAGAGCATCACACAGGTGATTAAGTAGCCTGGTGAGTGGGCTAGAGAGCCATAGAGAGGAGGATCTAGGCCGGGGTGGGCAACTCCGGTCCTCGAGGGCCGGAATCCAATCGTGTTTTCAGGATTTTCCCAATGAATAAGCATTGAAAGCAGTGCATGCAAATATATTTCATGCATATTCATTGGGGAAATCCTGAAAACCCGATTAGATTCCGACCTTCGAGGACCGGAGTTGCCCATGTCTGATCTAGGCTCATAAGCCATTCTAACAACTACATTTATGGTGGAAACTGTGAGCCCCCAAAACCCAGCAAAATCCTACTATACTGCCAAATAGGTGCCACCTGCAGCCATAAAGGCTATTGGGGTGGTAGACAGGTGGGTATAGTAGGTTTTGGAGGGCTCACCATACATTTTAAGGGGGTTATGGTAAGATGTACATCTGGCATCCTTTATGTGAAGATCAGACCAGTGCTCCCTAAGGTGCCCCACTGCTCTGTTGGAATGTCTGTGTGGCCAGTCCATTACAATGCTGGCCCCTCACATGTCCAAATGGTCTGGATTAGGATGTTTTGTACTTGAACATTTCTGTGATTCTAAGGTTGGACATCCTGGCATTAAAGACTAGCCCCCTCTTCTACAAAGCCGCGCAGTAATGGCTCCAAACCCATAGAGATTTAAAGGGCTTCAGGGCTGTTGTGTTGCTGCACGGCTTTGTAAAAGAGGGGGTAGGTGATTTAAAACCCCCCCAAAAACAAACTTTTGGATGTCTAGCATTGCTGGTATCAAAATGGCTAGACACTTTGAAAAATAACACAAAACCTGCAAAAAGGCACTCAAAACCTTTATAAAAAATTTACCAAGCCATAATAGTCCTAACCCACTTATAAAGACAGGCCCTAGAGCAGGGGTGTCAAAGTCCCTCCTTGAGGGCTGCAATCCAGTCGGATTTTCAGGATTTCCCCAATGAATATGCATGAGATCTATTAGCATACAATGAAAGCAGCGCATGCAAATAGATCTCATGCATATTCATTAGGGAAATCCTGAAAACTCGACTGGATTGCGGCCCTTGAGGAAGGACTTTGACACCTGTGCCCAAGAGCACCAATATACCTGCTACTTGGAAACTGGAACAGAAACCACATTGCCAGATCAATCCTTCACTTCAGCTGCAGATGCAGAACATGACTCTCATCTGATACAAAACAGTTGGGTTACCCTATTTTTCTCCAGAAAAGCCTGGACACATGACTCTGCTCCCTCCGCCTTCAGCCCCCCCCCCCCAATTCTGTCCCAAGCTCTGCCCCCACAAAGCCTCCTCTCTTTATCCAGACGAGCTCCAGCCACGTCTGGAACATGCACAGATGTGTGTGACATCATATGCGCATGTTCAGAGGCCCTCCAGATTCAGCTGGAGCTCGTCGGGGCTTTTCAAAACCCAGACAAATGCCAGGTTTTGGAAAGGCCGTCCGGGAGCACAGACAGTCCTCTACAAAGAGGACATGTCCGGGTTTTCCTGGACATCTGGTAACCCTACAAAACAGGGAACTGCAAAAAAACAACATGGAGACAGAAACTAAAAGCAGAACTACCAGAGAAATAGAAAGAAATGTACGTCCTCCTGTATAGTGCAAAATAAAGCCAACAGAAGTAAATTCCCAGTACTGACATCATTCAGTCACTAAACTGAAAATGAAATCATTTTCCTACCTTTTATTGTGTGGTGATTTTATTATTCTAATCATCTTATTCTGCTTTCCTCTGTCTGTGCTCTTAAATCTGCTATTTCTTTTTCACCTCCTTTCTTCTTCAGTGCCAGACACATGGCAGGAAATAATCTTTCACATTCTACTTTCTTCAATTTTTCTGCGTCTTTCTCAAATTTATCTAGCTTTCCCTCTCCCTTTTTCCTTCCCTTCACATGCATTATGTGTATGTCTCCCCTCTTCCTTCTTACCTCCCCTTCCCTTTCATATGCAGCCTTTCCCCCTCCCTGCTCTACCCTTCCATCCATGTGAATTTTCTCCTCTCCCTTCCCTTCATTTGCAGCATTCTCCCTCCCTTCCTTTTCATCCATGTGCATTTCTCTCTTTCCAGGGCCGGATTAATGGATAGGCCCAGTAAGCACATGCCTAGGGCCCAAAATAGTCAGGGGGGCTCGCTGAAGGATGACTTACCATGCCAATTTTTTTTTTTCAGACAGCAACGGGCCTTCCCCCTGGCAACGGGCTCCCCCTGACAATGATGACAACATCTCTGTATCTCCTGCACTTTTCTTGCTTCAACGGGTTAGCGGCAGCGATTCCTACAGCTACCTGCCACTAATCTGGAAGCTTCTCCTTTGCCATGTCCTGCCCTTTGTCAGAACTTCCTGTTTCTACCTGGGCGGAACACGACAGAGGAGAGGCTTCCGGGTTAGCGGCAGGCAGTTGCAGGAATCACTGCTGACCTTTTGAAGCAAGAAAGAGCATAATATTTGTGAGTGGGGTTGGGGGTTAAGGAAATATGTTACAGGAGGGAGGGACAAATGGACATGAGGGGAGGGGAAGAAGAGATGGTGCATGAGAAGAGAGGGAGAAGTTTTGCTTTTGTGTTAAATGCATATACTGTATACCCATACGGCATTAAATGTCATATCTCAAACCCCCTTCTCTACCCATTGTGGCTCTTTGTAAATCTTGGGTCAAACATTTAGGATAAAATTGCTCTTTGCTTTAAAAAGGTTTTGACCCTTGGTTTAATGAAAGGGCTCCATAGTGATATCATAAGTAATAGGGGTAACAGGCACAAATCAACAGTTTTAACCTTGTCAATACTTCCTCTCCATTTCTGGGATTCTTTTCTTACTCTTCAGCTTCCTATTCAGAGCTGTAAATAAGCATTTTTGTATATTTGCCCCTCATCCTCAATCACTGCTCCTTTCTCACTGATGCAATAAGCAAAATCATAAGAACATAAAAATAGTCATACTGGGGCAGATTGATAGTTCATCTAACCCAGTATCCTGCTTCAAGAAGTGGTCAATTCAGGTCAAAAGTTCCTGGCAGAATCCCAAAGAGTAGCAAGATTCCATGCTACCAATCCCAGGGGTAGCAGTGGCTTTCCTCATCTCTATCTCGGTAGCAAGCTATGGACATTTCCTCCAGGAATTTGTCCAATCAAAGGTCGAACTGTAGGGATAATGAGAGGCAGGCAGTTTGAGCAGATGAATGCACAATAAAATCAAAGTTTACCATATCAGAGTTCCAGCAACAGTTAATCACTTTTTGGTATGCTCAACGTGCAAACCACACAGTACATGCTCACTCTCATTTATGAAGGGCAATTTCGTGCTTTTAAGCTGATTGACATTTCTACGCCATCTACGTTGGAAAGAATTTTAAAAGACGGGTATTCTAGAATTTCAGTTCTATGCCTTCAAAACCAAACACCTTAAAATAATGGACCTAACAGGAAACACTGCATCAGTAGACCTATTTAAAGAGATGGACTATGCATGTCTTCCCGGGCTGCACAAATATCAATGCACTTTGTAGCATTGAACTGAGCTGAACTTTTTTTTCTTTTAGCTTTATTTTAATTTTTATTCCATTTTTCTTTTCTTTCATTGTGATTTTAATACCCTGTAGCATGTTATTGACTCTAGCGTGCGTATCTCTATTCCTGAAAACTTTGTGTATGTATCCTTGTAACCCGTTCTGGGCTCCCGGGGACAGGCTATAAAAACGAATGAATGAATTGAAAACTCTGACGTGTTTATTAAAAATAATCCCTTCTAAAAACTTGTGAAACACACTACTGTCTTCCAAAAAAATAGACTAATGCTAGACCTAATTTCAAGTATATGGACTTTTGAGTCTAGCATTAGCCTATTTTTTGGAAGATAGTAGTGTGTTTATTAAAAACACAGTTGTAAATGCTGGAAATAGCAATTGGGAATATTTATCAATAGCATTGGCTCTCTTTTACTAAGCCACGGTAGTGCTAAATATTGGCGGAACTGATCCCAAAGAGCCCTCGGCCTAGCCATTTAATGCTTTGGTGGTCAGAGAGGATGGTCAGTGACACTATCCGCTAAGCTGGCCACTTATCCTTATTAATATCTAGTGCTTTAGTGGTCAGAGAATATTGGTTGGGCCTGCATAAGTAATCCTAATTGCTATTTCAAGTGTTTACAACTCTGTTTTTAATATCAGACTGGGAGTGGCCAGCTCAGCAGGATATAACCTGGTAGTAACCTCTTCTGCCTGGTTAAATCCTTTTGCATATTACCCCTTATTATTATTATTATTTAGCAGAACTGCTGGAGCTAGAGAGAAAGTTGAAGAAATGGAGACTTGGAGATCCATATTCATAGGCCGCAGTGGTTCAGTGCAATAACTCATAAGATGTCCTGGTTTTTAGTTCCAGGAATATAGTAACCCTAGTCCAAAGTAAACACCAAGCAGCTGCACGTGAAATTCAGGTGACCAAATGTTCCCTTTCCAACATAAAATTTAAGGACTCCCTTGAATTTTAGTAGCAATGGCCTATAACGTTTGACAAAGTTCCTGATCAGAGCAGAAAGTTAAACATTGCCAGAGGCTCTAGTCTATAGCATGTAGTAATTTGTGTCTCTTCCAGTATGACAAACTTCAAATACGTAAATAGAAATGGGCTTAGCAATATCCATGGCAGGAATGTACACCTTATCTCTTTTCAACGCGCATTGCGACCTTTCTTTGACAGCTTCTCCCTTTCAAAATGTTTGAAATCCTTTCGGTGTTAGCCCCTCACTTAGTGACGCACTTAGTGGCAGACCTTAGTATTGGATCTAGAAATGATGCGGTCAGATCAAACTGAGCTGGAAAACGCCACACTGTGTCTGCCAGAAAATTTACAGCTGCTGAGAATTATAGGCATCTGTCCTGAGTGCTTTGATTCTCCTGGCTCACCTTTCACCTTCATATGCTGATATTCACTGCAAGCCTTCATGACGTGATTCTACATAACGAGTGACTCGTGTTTCACTTATTTAAAGGTGAACCAGAAAAAAGACGATCCAAACCCTGCACAAAGGATAAATCAAGCCAAAACTAACAAGCACGAGGGTCTTGCATTGCAAGCACAAACACCTTCCCAATAAATATAGTGACATAAAATGATAAATACTCATAATTATCAAATGCATATAATTTTAATCAATGCAGCATTAGAATAAATTGGCATACAACTTATAAATCCACGTACGAGGGGGTGCTCAAAAGTTCTCAGCCCAACCAAGAAGGGAATGCCATGGAGCCATGAAACTTACAAGTTATTCCACATATTCACCCCTAACTTCAACACACTTGGTGTGTCATGTGTGAAGGTTTTGTAACCCTTCCAAAATAATACTCTGACGTTTGATCACAGAAATACTGCTCCACTGCTGCAATCGCCTCCAAATCACTCGAAAATTGTTACCCTTTCAAACTCTTTTTAAGGTTTGGAAAGAGAAAATAGTGCAAGATCTGAAATCATCCCAACTATGTCAAAACATCCATCATTTTGCCAGCCTTGTGAAAAGGTGCATTGTCTTGTAAAAGGAGAACTCCTTTCTGCAGCTTCCCTCTCCTTTTTTTCTTTCAATGTCTCCTTTAATGGGCACAGCAAGTTATATTCTGCATTAACTGTTTGGCCCCCTTGGAAGATAGTTACCCTCCTGATCCCAAAACACTGTGGCCATGACGTTTCCTGATTACTTTTGGGTCTTCAATTTTCTTGGCCTTCAAGAACCTGACTGCCGCCATTGCATGGACTGTTGTCTCAGGACCACAGTAGTGTAACTATGTTTCATCAACAGTAACTAGTTGCTCCAAAAGTTGGCACCAATTTGCTGAAAATGCTTCAAAATCAACTTGGAAGTGTCCACTCAATGTCGTTTCTGGTTAGCATTCAAACATTTGGGCACCCACTTGGCTGACAACTTCTGCATACTCAGCTGCTCATGGATTATATACCCAACACGTTCCATGGATATCTGTACTGTCTCAGCAATTGTTTTTGCTGATATATGCTGATCTGCCAAAATCAAGTCATGGACAAGGTCAACAATTTCAGGAGCTGACACCGTTTGAGGCCTCCCAGACCTTGCTGCATCTTCGATCTTGAAATCTCCAAGCTGAAAGTTTGCACACCCCTTCTTCACTATAGAGTATGATGGACATTTGTCACTCATTGTTTGCATCAGACATTCATAGATTTCCTTTGGAGTTTTGTTCTGCAGGAAAAGGAACTTCATGATGGCTCAGAGTTCCACACTTGAAAATTCCATACTTTTCATTGACACGGTTCAATCAATATCTGAAACAATGTCAAAACACAGCATTACAAATTTGCAAAATAAAATAACACTCTTTTCAGCTACGGTGGCAAAATAGCACTCAGAAGTTAGGTAGTTTGTTGGGCTAAGAACTTTTCAGCACTTCCTCATACAGTGTTTAACATCATATCATCTTAAACCCAACCTAAATGTGTTTTTGGCATAACGCCTGCATCAAGAGTTTATGGAGGTTATTTTAGAAACACTGTTTTTGTTTTGAAGTCTGAAAACTGGCATTTAAATGTCCATATTGCATGACCATCCAAATCCCAATTTTACAAAGGCAGGATACAGACATCTAACACTGTAATACGTTCATATAGCAAGGGGTCGTCCAACTCTGATCACAGAAAGGGATGGGATATTCAAGTTTAAAAAGATGATCATTCATATTTAGACCTGGTACTTCTCACATCCATGTATCAAGAAGATGCTCTGATTGACCAGCTGTGCACTGGAAGGATTATCCTATGATGTAGTTGCTGTCACCCTCCCTCCTCCAAATATGAAACTAGCAAGATGTCCATTTGTGACATTTTATGTTGGATGTCATTTCTAAAATGCCCCTCCACATGTTAAACATAACATAAAGAGTTGCCATACTGATACAGACTAAAGGTCCATCAAGCCCAGTGGTCAACCTAGGTCACAAGCACCTGGCAAGATCTTAAAGAATAAAACAGATTATATGCTGTTTATCCTAGGAATAAGCAATGGATCTTCTCAAGTCTATCTTAATAATGGCTTATGGACTTTGGTATTATGAAATTATTCAAACCTTTTTTAAACCCTGCTAATCTAACTGCTTTCACCACATTTGCTAGCAATGAATTTAAGTGTTTAATTACACGTTGAGTGAAGAAATATTTTCTCCTATTTATTTTAAATCTACTACTTAGTAGCTTCATTGCATGCCCCCTAATTCTAGTATTTTTGGAAAAAGTAACCAAGTGATTCACTTCTTCACTTTCCATTCCACTCAGTATTTTACAGACCTCTTATATATCTCCCCTTTTATGTCTCTTATTCAAGCTGAAGAGCCTTAACTGCTTTAGCCTTTCTTCATAGGAAAGTTGTTCCATCCTCTTTATCATTTTCGTCATCCTTCTCTGTACCTTTCTAATTTCGGTATACCTTTTTTTGAGATGCAATGTTTTATAACTGCAAATCAGGAAGAAGAGTGAGGTACACCAAAAGTGTTATAGGAGGTGCAGGAGTGCATGTGTTTTTATACTGTATATACATGTGTGTCAAAAGAGTAGGCTGTCAGGGCCTTCCAAGTGCACAGTTTTTTCAAATACAAAAGCACCAGGGCAAGAATGTTCTCTGTAATGGCACCGACGTGGTGGAATGCCCTACCAAAAGAATTAAAGTTAGAAAAGAACACTGGAAAATTTAAGAAAGGAATAGACTATCATTTTCTCAAACTACTTCAACTGAAACTATGAATTTTTTTATTTTTATTTTTAATCTTTATTGATTTTGAATCTAAAACAGTGTTATACAAATGATCAAACAGTAGGTATTACATACATTACACTAATATCTGTACAGGTAACATATATATCATATATCATTCAAGATTTTCAGTTATTCTATATATAATAATAACATAATATAACAACTAAAGCGATTCTTGGTTTTTTCCCTAGCCAAATACCATTTAGCTTTTTGTAAAAAGACCCTTGAAAATAAATTGGCAACATATCCATTTGGTAGCAAATTACCGGCAAGAATGAAAATAGAAATTACCTCAAAAATGAAAAGAGACATTTGTTATTGGAAACCATATTTTGTTAGTTTTAAAGCTCCTATTAGTAAGGGAATTCACTTTGCATTCATATTTATGAATCATCATGACCGTAGCTCACTAAAAAGAAGTGTTTAATAATTGACCTGACTTCCAGTATGAGAGAATCATTTGTAGAGTAAGAGCCATAAGAATATCGAGTAATTTAGAATGCCATTTGTCCAATACATCAGGCAAAGCAAAAGAATGAAAGAGAACAATATCAAAAGATAACTGAGAAGAAATAGGAAGTATAGTGCATATGGTTTTCCATACTGATCTCCAAAATGGTTGAATATTTGGGCAGTCATAAATCATATGCTTAAGGTCACCTAAATTTCCATTACAATGCCAGCATTTATTTGAATTCGTTAAATGGGCTCTATGTAGTTTCAAGTTTCAAGTTTATTGACTTTTTAATATACCGACCATCACATAGTATCTGGCCGGTTTACAATAAGATTTATAAAAATTTTAAATATAAAATGTAGTGAGTGAACATTAAAACATAATTTGACTAACATGAACGTGTGGATAGGAGGGAAAGGGAGGGGGAAAGTTACATATTGTAGAGAAGAAAGGGAGAAGTAGGGATGGGAAAAAACATATTGGGTAGGATCGCTTTTTTAAAGCGGTTGGATGCATGAATTGGAATCGGAAGAGTTTATGAATAAAGTAAATGAGGAGAAGAGGGAAGAAAAAGAAAAAAAAATAAATAAATAAAACTAAGAAAAGGAAAATGCATCTTGAAATAGAAATGTCTTCAAATTGATCTTGAATTTGTCTAGATGTTGTTCTTCTCTAAGTTGTTGAGGTAAAGCATTCCATAATGTAGGGGCAACAACTGTAAAATTTATTTTTCGAGTATTATAGAATTCTTTGATAGAAGGGATTCGTAATAGTTTTTGGTCAGTAGACCTCAGAATTCGTGGAGAGCTATGGGGGATGAGAAGTTTATGAAGAAATAGAGGCTGGTTTGTAAGATTTATTTTGAAAATAAGCAGGATGACTTTATAGGTTATGCGGTGCGCGATTGGTAACCAGTGTGCATCTTTCAAAAGTGGAGTAACATGATCATATTTGCCTATTTTATAAATGAGTTTTATTGCAGTATTTTGTATTAATTGTAAACGGCGGGTTTCTTTTTGTGGGAGACCAGTATAGAGTGAGTTACAATAGTCTAAATGAGAGATGACAAGGGAATGTACTAGAATTGTAATTGCTTCTGTTCCTAAGATCGAGGTTAATGAACGGATAAGACGGAGTTTGAAAAAACAAATTCTTACAACTGAACTGATTTGGTCGTGAAAAGTGAGATCCTTATCGATTATGAATCCCAATAGTTTTATTTTTTTTTCCATTTGTATAGGAGTGGATTTAATAGCAATTTTATCTGGCAAAGATTCACTGTTTTTAATTGGTAGCTTCCTAGGAGCCCAAAATGCTTTATTGAAAAAAAAATGTGATAATATACTTTAAAAAAAATGTATCCATTGGTCATCAGATCCTGACCAAGTAGATTCAGATGTCCAAATACGTTTAGTAAACGTACTAGTAGTTATAGATGATGATATAGAAAATGTATAATACAGTGAAGTCGTATGACCTTGAGTAATTCCTACATGACAGAGTTCCAAAAATTTTGATATTAAAGGGACATTAGGATATAGAGGACATTTTAAATTCTTTAAGCAGTGCTGTAGTTGAAACCATCTATAGAATTCCGTAGAGGGGAGATCAAATTTAGTTTGCAATTGTTGGAAGGTGAGAAAAGACTTAGGCCCTGAGTGGTAAATTCTCTATTAGTACGTCTAACATAGGCGTGCTTTAGACGTCCGGCAAACACAAGTGTCAATCAAACGGTACTTAGGCGTGCGGTAGATGTCCCCACAACCTCTTCGCGCAAAATAGACGCAGGTTTCTGAAACGTCATTAAGACGTCTCCAATGGACCCGTGATAGACGTGGGTACGGTTTTTTGTGTTTTTTTTAGATTATACTTTATTTATACTCTTTATTATCACTCATTCAGCATTGTAAGTATAGGATGATGAAAAAGATAACTAAAACACAGTATACCATTTTGTAAACTATATATTAGTTGATCTAGCAATATCAGTGAGGTAGGGAATGGCAGACAGAGAACACTGCTGTGTTGTATCTTTTTCCTCTAGGATATCAGAATTGTACAGTTTACCATTAATACAAGGGAAAAAAATATGTTATGTTTCAAAGGAGAACTAAAAGATGAAACGTACCGAGTGGGTGTTGAACTTACATTATCAGTATGGAAGGTGGGAACCGGTAGATGTATGCTACACAGAAAGCTGTACAGAAATGTCATACTCACCTCCTATTAGAAGTGGAAAGGATAGGACTTTGAACACCATATAAACTTCGTTTAAGTTCCACAAAGACTGGCAGGAAAGGCACCCTAAGTCACCCAATAAGCTTTCTCTCGATTTCCCAGAGACATTATTTCAGAGAGGATAGTTTAGAAGTGATATCTTGCTCGAAAGAACACTCTCCTGGTCTTAAAACATTGCAACAATCAGCTCATTCTTCAGAACAAAGGTAAATCCCATAACTTACACTGGCCCAACTTAGAAACAGAATCAAAACACAGATTAGACCTGAATGTGGCTTCTAGTTCACAGGAAGAGGAAGTAGCAAGCAGCACAATGCTGACCTCATTGTGACATCATCAAGGTGCACCTGGAAGGTAGATATGCCACAAGTAAAAGACAAGCCGGGAGTTGAACTCACAACCTACAGATGATCGATATAGTGCTTTTATTCACTGACCTACACCTGTGTCTCTGGTTCCCCTGTCATAGCATACCTTAGTGATGTGCTAAAGTATACTCTACTTAGCTATCATATCACAGTCAGTTGAGGCAAAAGACTGGTAGCTCAATGGTGTAAAGCACTATTGTCACAGATGCAACACCCATATTCTTAAGTATGGTTCAATAAATGTAATACAGAATCAAAATTATGCTGTTTATTTTATCAAACCCAAGCTCAACTTTGTAATGTATTGTGTATAGTCTCGCTAATGTGTTTGTGATGAAAATGAGATGCGATAGGTGTATATCCTATATAATAAAACCCTAGCCGCGCATGCGCACATACCTGCGTGCTTCTGTGATCTCTGCTCTGTGATCAGTAGGTCTGTGGCCAGCAGGAGTGCAGATGCAGCAGCCAGGCGACTCCCCCCTCCCGCCCTCACTCACCACCAAAACCACCACTGCCAAAGCCTCCTCCTTCTGCCCAGCTGGGAGGAGGGCTCCGAGTCGCTGAAGACTTTCCCAGATCAGCTTACACAGTCCCTAAAAAATTAACCTTTTCATCTGAGGCGCGAGGCTGCGGTGACCTTCCTCCCCCGGCTCACTAAGGTTTCATCTTAAGAAATTCAAATGCATTGTTGAAAATGCAAGTGACTATTCTCTGTCATCCTAGACACCCCTGCAACACCCCAACAACACACTTCTGCAGCATAAACCCCTCATGTTATAATCAAGTAAAAGACAAGCCAGGAGTTGAACTCACAACCTATGGATGATTGGTACAGCGCGTTTACTCACTGAGCTACTTAACTTTAGCCCTAACCCTAACCATAAAGTAGCGTCTGACATCATAGAAGCCGTTAGAATTTTGAAATCGTTTTGGACGTTCATTGGGTGTTCTCAGATCAAATACACCTGTAGATACTTGCAATGATTACCCCTTGTCAAAGCTTGTACCTAAAGCCATTTCTGGAGACTCCCATTCCCAAGTCCCCAACATAGCTCAGTGCTTAAAAGCACTGCATGTATCTTCCAAAGGTCAGGGGTTCAAGTCCTGACTAAGGTTACCAAATACATAATATTCTTTTTTTTTCCACCCACCCAAACATGCATAGCTAAGCTAAAATATGTGAACCTCACTTCCCAATCTTCATTTATTTAATTTATAACTTGTCATTGTGTTTGGGGGAGGTGAAGTTTCATGGTAAGCTTCTAAGCGATCTGCTATACTTTTTTGTATAACAGCGATATCGGCGTGGTTTAGGATGCTCTGACCTCTGAAACTCCCCGGTTCGACTCCCACCTTTGCTCATTTTAATAAGGTCCTAGTTTTTTCCTATTAGCTCTTATAACAGGGTCTACATGGTGGACTTTGCCATTTGTAAGGTGCACATTTCCCTTTCCAGGCAAACCTATTTTCAACTTACCATGGCTCGGACATCCTAAGCAGTGATGAGAGCACATTAACCAGGCGATCCACAAATGTCATCTTGCTGTCAGAGGAAAGGTTTCCTCTCATCAATGCTTAGGATGTCCGAGCCATGGTAAGTTGAAAATAGGTTTGCCTGGAAAGGGAAATGTGCACCTTACAAATGGCAAAGGCCACCATGTAGACCCTGTTATAAGAGCTAATAGGAAAAAACTAGGACCTTATTAAAATGAGCAAAGGTGGGAGTCGAACCGGGGAGTTTCAGAGGTCGGAACAGGAGCATTACCATGTTGAGCTAGAAATGCTTTCTTGTGCTTATAGCAGTTTGGATTTGCTTATACCGCTTCTTATAGGCCGTTAATTCTGCTAAGAGACAAAACACTGCAGTTGTATATTATTGTTTCTTCACCATTTCAGAAATATATACTTTACCATGATAAAAACTAACAAAGTATGCCATGTTTAAAAGGAGAAATATAAGATGAGTTGAACTCAAATTCTTAGCATGGAAGGGGGAAAAGTTTATTTTTCTGCTACACAGCAAAGTTGTACAGTAATGTTATATTCAACTCCTATAAGAAGTGGAAAGCATCATCAAAGTGCACCTGGAAGGTAGATATGCCACAAGTAAAATACAGGCTGGGATTTGAACCCCATAAAGCCCGGAAGATTGGTAGAGAGTGCCTTTCCTCACTGAGCTACAGCAACTTTTACTCCAATGTCTCTGGCTCCCTTATCATATCATATCTTAGTGAAGTGCTAAGGGAAAAGGAGTTTAGCTATAATGTCATAGTAGGCTGAGACAAAAGAGTGGTAGCTCAATGGTTAAAAGCGCTGCTTTCACTGAGCCCCAAACCCATATTCCCAAGTGTGCTTGAATGCATGTGAGGTGGAGCTCCATTTTTCTCACACGCTAATCTTCATTCTAAGCACTGTACTAATGGATATATGACTGTAAGTAATCTGTTCCGTTTAGGCGTCATACCCGGAAAAGTGGTGTTTTTTTGCCCTTACCGATCAGCGTCATTTGTGCTGCAATTCTTTAATACATATTTGATATTTGTTTTCTACTTGAAAGCCTTCCAAATCTTTAGGCATTCCTTTGCTTAAACTTATTTGAGTTCATCCTGATATGATAGCTAATGAGCATAGACAACTCAGTCAAGTATGATATGAAAGGGTGGTGAGATGGACCTAAGTAGAAGCAGCTGTAGCTCTATGTGTTAGGAGCCAGCCTGTACTCCTAATATCCAGAGGTTGTGAGTTCTACACCCAGCACATCTTTTAATTGTGGCATACTACTTTGAAGGTGCAGATTGATAAGGTCACAATGAGGTCAGTTTTGTGCAACTGAAGACCTCCATTTTGCAATAAGGGAAGCTGAATGTTAAGGTGTGTATCTGTTTATTCTCTTTTTAAGTGCTGATAATGTGTGCTGATTTTTCTTTGCTTTCAAAAGAGAGCCGATTGCAGTGCTGTTTGTTGAGAAAAAAAAGGGGGTTGTAAAAGCAATGTGTAAATTATATTATTGTTCGGGCAGAAATGTGGTTTGTTATCCATGCAATATAATGTGTTCCATTGACATTATATTTATTAGGACAGAGAAAAGATGAAAATTACCTATTCAAACTCACTATTGGAATTATTGATGAAAAACACAGCGAACGTCTGCCTCGCGTCTAACAAAGAGCCGCAATTACGAAAGTTGAAACGGCATTGAAATCCAAGTTAGACCAGGGTTTCTTACGTCTACATAATACACGATATTTAGACACAGGCATTTGCTCAGGTAGCGCCTATCTAGCGTCCCCATTTGGCACGCCCACGGAACGCCCACGTCCAGAGCTGGAGACGGGACTATGCTTTCTGTAGACGTTAGTCCGTCAACTACCTCTTAGGGACGTCTATGTGTCGTTTATTTCCCAATTAACATTAATTAAGACCCTTAACTCCGTAATTATTCACTTACATCGGACGTCCAAAGCACGCCTAAGTTAAACGCAGTAATAAAGAATTTACTCCTGATTCTATAAAGGGCGCCTAAGTCATGCCTAAAGTTAGGCGTGTTTAGGCATCCAATCTGAGTAGTTAATGAGCCAATTAAGGGTCTTAAGCGATAATTGGTACTTAGGCATCCAAAGGAAGTAGACACCACTTTGTAGACGCAGCCACAATTTCATGGACGCCCATGTTGAACTCATGCCTAACTCAATAGGCGTGGGTGTGGTTTGGGCAATGACTCAATTTTGGCATCCTTTCATTCATTCATTTACATAGCACTGAGCGACCTAGGGCATCCATATCATGCCTATATTGTAGGCGAATGAAACCAGGTCTACTTTTGAACTTAGTTTTGGCTTCAGATAGACCTGAATTCTATGGATGGAACTTAAGCACAGTTTGGATATCCTTAATGCAATCTGCTAAATAGCTCTCTGGGTTTTTATTTTTGCTTTATTAAGCTCAAAATACATTTAATAAGCCACCACATAAACAGGGCACATCAATACAAAGATATTACATGCAAAACCTTCTATTTTTCTGGGCAAACAGCAATGCTATTTGCTAATTAGAGAATAAAAAGATCCATTAACTGAAGTACAGCACTTGAAAAACATAGCTTTAGTTTTCTTGCTAAAAAGCTACCCTTTTTTCTGACTAAATAGTGCTCCAATCAGCTCATTCTTGAAAGCAAAGAAAGCACATGACACAATATATAGATTGCATGCATAACTTCATTTGCAAAAGCTTAACACACAAAAAACCCAGATACAGACCTTAGCATGGCTTCTACTTCATTGCAAATGGAGTTTTGTAGCTGCACAATGGTGACCTCTTTGTGAGATCATCAAGGGGCACCTGCAAGGTGTAATGCCACAATTAAAATATGTGGTGGGGAAACAGGTTGGGATTTGAACTTATGACCTCTGGAAGAGGTGCACACGGCTTTTACTTATTGAGCTATAGCCGTTTCTAGGCAAGTGTCATATCACAGGGCAGTCAGAGACACCTGCCTGGAAACTGCTATAGCTCAATAAGTGAAAGCCTTGTGCTCCTCTTCCAGAGATCATAAGTTGGTGGAGAGTGGGCATGTTCTGTGCTGCATTGTTGCATGCTGATCAATTAGCGTGTGCTTACTGTGTGAGCACTTCCTGCTTACATAATAGGTGGCGGTAGTGGCTCATGCACAAATGGGAAAATTATCACATGGTCATTAACAGAGAAAATGCAAAAATTGGCCATTTCACCCCGGTGGAGAAATGACCTTTGCACATGGGAATGACCCACGTAAGGCCACTTTTTACTGCAGTTTGGTAAAAGTGCCCCAAAGTGTGATAGCAGATAGATTGTTTGTATCAACAATTCTTAAATTATAGCACTTTTTACATTTCTCTCAGGGATGAGTTACTGTCTCTCAATCCTGGTCTTCATTTAACCTGGCCACTGGGGTTTATGATCTGGACATTTTTCTGTAATAATGTAACATTATAAAAACGTCCGGGGCAATAAATAGAACGTTTGGGTAATGAATAAATACCAAAAGGGTGCCTAATTTGACCAGATGAGCACTGAAGGGATTAAGACATGACCCCCCTTCCCTATTGGTCACCGTCCCCCTCCCACCCCCCAAAGATGCGAAAGAAACAGTGCATTCCTTTCTGTATGATAGCAGCAGATGTTATGGCATTTCCTATTAGACCAGCAAGCAGCAGCAGCATATGTCACCTACCGGGTCTGTGGGGTTACGGCGGAGGCTGCCAGTAGGTGGCAGCACAATCCTGACGTGGTTCCCAATGAGGGAAAACCCTACTACATAGTAGTTCAGTTTGCTGGTGTGTTAACTCAATCAACAGCAGATACACTGCATATGGTCAACAGTTTTAATCAAAAAAAGAAAAAACACACAGCAACAAAGCAGACTTTCTGTCTCGGCACAAAAATATCATAAGAACATAAGAACATAAGAAATGCCTGCACCGGATCAGACCTGGGGTCCATCTAGTCCGGCGATCCGCACACGCGGAGGCTCAGCCAGGCACACCCTGGCGAATACAATGGTCACTCGTATCCCTCAATGTCTTCTGCAAGAAGATGTGCGTCCAATTTTCCCTTAAAACCTAGAATGGTGGTTTCCTCCACCAGCTCTTTCGGGAGAGAGTTCCAGAAAGAACTGGTGGAGGAAACCACCATTCTAGGACAAAAGACAATACTTCTGCCCAGGTTCTTGCAAGCTCACCCAGGTAAGCATTGTAAAATTCTCAGTTCATCATATTACAAGGATTCCTGGACTTTAACTTATCTCAGTCCCAGTCTTCACCAGGTCCTTAGGTATTAAACAATCCAAACAAAGAAACTCCAGTACTATGCAGCACTCCGGTCCTGGTGTTGCAGGAACAGGATTGCCAGGTTCACTCTCACAAAAAAGCTTTTCATAAGCACCCACAAAATAACCCAACCCGAGATCTTCGGTGAACCCAACCCCAATCCTGTTACTTCTCAGTGTTGCTCCACTGCTAACACCCGCCACACACCAGCTTCTCACCAAGCTCTCTCCCAGCTGGTGTGGAGTAGCTTAATTAGTGCCAAGCACCAAGTCAGTACTGCTTCCAGCCCAGCTGCTGTGCAGCAAAAGACAAAACAGTTTCCAAACACATTCTTCGCTAGGCCCCGGTAATCCAAAATAGTCCCAACAAAAATTCCAAAAACAAAAGAATAATTCATGAGCAGGAAACTGCCACACTCATATCCATGGGTTCCAGGGATTCCACTTCAGGTATTGCCAAGTCTGTTATTTCCATTTGCTCCTCTGGAACCTCTTGCTCTGCTGGGCTCTGTGTTACAGGACTTTCCCAGTCCATGGGTTCTGGCTTGGGTGCCTGCCTTTGCCTGGCCAGGAGGATTCTCTCTGCCAGCCCTTCCTGAGCTGTTTCTCTCAGACTTTTGGAGAGCTGCTTTAAGGGAGAAGAGCCTCTCCCAGTCCTACCTGGCTGAGGTACTGCTTTGGAGGCTCTTTGGCTCCCTCTCAGTTCAGGGGTAAAATTACACTCTGGGAGCTGGTTATATTTCCTCAGGGAGCTTGTTTTCCTGACAGGCTTTGGCTCGGGAAAGGGAACTAGGTTTGCATCACCTTCATTCTCCTCAGAATAGGCAGCCCTGTCTTGATTCCTGGTTAGGGAAGTTGGCTTAACCCCTATCCTACTCGTGACATTCTCATCCTTGGAGTTGGGAGTGTCACACATAGTAAGGATAGTAGGCGCCCCTGCGCCCTCCTGTCCATGCCCCCACTCCATCTGCACCCCCTGCTCCTTCCCGCCACCCGTTCCACACTTGTGGTCACCCTCCGCCCCCCCCCCCCGTACTACTTAATCTTCACCAGCGCGAGTAGCTTTTGCAAGCATGCTCCTTATGCCAGGCATTGGATTCCCTCTGATGTCACTTACTGGCCCCATGACCCGGAATTGATTCAGAGAGGAAACCGGGCTGGCATGAGCAACAGGCAGAAGTTGCTCGCACTAGCAAAGATAATACGGAAGTATGGGATGGGGGGAGGGATGGCATAAGGGTGGCATGGTGTGACAGGGTGGGGTGGAAAGATGCCAGTGCCCTTACCAACTTGGTGCAAATGGTGGTCTGCACCCCCCTTACTACGCCACTGGCAAGCAGGTCCCCAGATCAGGCTAGTGGTTGGTGCAGTGGACCCAGATCCCACTTTAACTGGTACACTTGTAGTGGAAAGTATGAGTACTCCAAAAACCGCAAAGGCCCAGATTTTCTAAAGTGTGCCATAAGTTAGGCAGCAGTTGGCGCCCTACTGCCACCTAACTTAAATAGTTTAATTGTTTTTAAATTGGCATGGAAATTCACCGCATCATTTAAAAACAATTTAAAAGTAATTATTTTTAAAAATGTAGGTGACCTACAAAAGGCGTGCCATGATTGCATCTACGGAGGCGCCTAAGGTCAACATAGGCGTAGTTAACACCGGAAACAACCTTAGGTACTCTTAGGTGCCTCCATAGACCTTCAAAACCCGAGCCTACATTTCCGGTGTCTATGTTTGTTGGGGGTTGTGATTCTACAAATGGTGCCGTTACATGATTGACAAGTGAACTACACCATTTTTGGAGGTGCCGTCCAATAATGGTGCCATTAGAATTCAGCACAAAATATCTACTGAACTCACATAAAAATGACAACATCTGCATGCATAAGGGTTATTGTAGTGGGTGCACAATATTTTCTATTCCTGGAGGGCTCTCCATATAATATTAGGGGGTTATGCTGTGATGTACACTTGGGACCTTTTATATGACGTTCACTCATCTGCCTCACTGCTTTGCTGGGATGTCTGTGTGACCAGTATAGTAAGACATCCCAATGACTTGTTTGATGCATTTTTCCTTTGGACATATTTTGTTTGACAATGGTCCTTAAAGAAAGATGCACTGAACACATAAATGTCTAAAATAGGGCAATTTTACAACCAAAAAGATATACATTTTTCTGGTTTGAAAATGACCACATTTGGCACTGGATTTATGGAGTCCTGATGTAGGCTGTTTAGCTGAAACACATAGTAACATACATAGTAACATAGTAGATGACGGCAGATAAAGACCCGAATAGTCCATCCAGTCTGCCCAACCTGATTCAATTTAAATTTTTTTAATTTTTTCTTCTTAGCTATTTCTGGGCAAGAATCCAAAGCTCTACCCGGTACTGTGCTTGGCTTCCTACTGCCGAAATCTCTATTAAAACCTATTCCAGCCCATCTACACCCTCCCGGCCATTGAAGCCCTCCCCAGCCTATCCTCCCCCAAACGGCCATATACAGACACAGACCGTTCACGTCTGCCCAGTACTGGCCTTAGTTCAATATTTAATATTATTTTCTGATTCTAGATCCTCTGTATTCATCCCACACTTCTTTGAACTCAGTCACGACCCGTGTCAAGTCATAATCTTGGCTTATCCATGTCTTTAAAGTTCCCCTGTGTTTGAAGACCTGGACTGTTCTGCTCCTTTTTTCTGATACATTTAAAAGAGGTGTAACACGATCATATTTAGAACGATGAGAAAAGCAATCTAACTGCAGTATTTTGAACTAATTGTAACTGATATTTTGGAAGACCAATAAAAATAGAATTCAGAGATATCTTAATTGAAGATATGAACGAATAGATCGAATATGGTGAAGAGCAAAAAAAGAGGAAGAAACTACCTTTGAAATATGAGAATGAAAGGTTAAGTGTTATCTATCACAACTCCTAAGAATTTTTTTGTAGAGAATATTGGTATTATCATACTAAAATTGAAAGGCTTTGTAGGTGGAATTCTTGAAGAAAAAAAGCACTACTGCAGTTTTTTGGGAATTAATTTTCAGTTTATTAAAGCAGTGGTCCCCAACCCTGTCCTGGAGGACCACCAGGCCAATCGGGTTTTCAGGCTAGCCCTAACGAATATGCATGAGAGAGATTTGCATGGAAGCGACAGGCATGCAAATCTGCTTCATGCATATTCATTAGGGCTAGCCTGAAAACCCGATTGGCCTGGTGGTCCTCCAGGACAGGGTTGGGGACCACTGTATTAAAGCATAAGCCAGTCTGCAATGTTGTCCAATTTAGCAGAAATAGATGAGTAACAAGATGGCAAATGAGGAAAACACCTTCCAACAGCTGTTGACCAAAGATCAGGAAATCGGTCATCCTTTTAATTCCCTTTCCCAACAAAAGTCAGTGTATATACAGTATAAATCTTCAGACTAAACAGTGACCTCTTGTATTATAATTTCACCAAGACAGCGCACAAAGAGGCATCAAGATGTGATGTATCTGCATTGCAGTCCAAATAACATGAAAAGGTCAACAAGTAATACCATTTTACTGGACTAAACATATTTATACTTCCCTTTAAAAGTTAAATTATGAAACTATTGTAGGAAATCACGTGATTTTTTTTTTTAAAGCATGGACAGTGCCAAAAAGAGCATTTTTTATTTCATTTTTTAAATCTTTATTCATTTTTAAAATTTTCAACAAGTGTAACATAAGATACAATCATTTTATACTTTAACATCTTTTAATATACCATCAAAATTTAACACACATCAAATACTCCTCTCCCCCTTTTACCCAACAATTGTACTTAGCATAATAAATCATAAAATATTCCCTTCACCCCTTCCTACCCTGGATGTGTATGAACAAAGGGAGAAAATAATATTCATTCTGTACAATATTTTGTTAATGGCTCCCAAACATCCCTAAATTTTTAAAAATGCCCCTGCTGTATGGCTATTACCCGTTCCATTTTAAAGATTTGGCAGAACGAATTCCACCAAAAATTATAATTCAGCTGAGCACTTTTTACTGTAACAGTGGAAATGATGGGAATATTGAGCCTATATATTTTTAAAAATTATGTCTGTTTTCCATGATTTATAAAATACATATTAGGCACCTTGCAAAGCAATAAATATTGCAAGATATCTAAAATCTCAAAATCAGAACAATACTCATGGAAATACTGACAAAACTTTGGCTCCCTTTTATTAAGCTTCGTAAGGGATTTGTTTCGCAGACCCCTGCGGTGAAAGCTCTGATGTTCATAGGAATTCATTGAGTGTCGGAGCTTTTACCACATCAGTCTGTGATAAAAATAAAACCTTGGTAAAACGGAGACTTTATAAGTTATTTCTAGTGATTTTTTTTCATGGGTCATGTGGTTAACCGGTAAACGTGTAATTAAACTCTGGAATTTGTTGCTGGAGAATGTGGTGAAATCAGTTAGCTTATTGGGTTTTAAAAAAGGTTTAGATAATTTCCTAAAAGAGAGGACAATACGCCATTATTGAGAAGGCTTGGGCAAATCCACTGCTTATTCTTAGAATAAGCAGCATAAAATCTTGGGATTAGGTGCTTGGGATCTGGGTTGGCCACTCTTGTAAACAGGATACTGGGCCTGATAGACCTTTGGTGTGTCCCAGTATGGCAATTGTTATGTTATTATAGAGTCTATTGTTTAAAAGTTTCTGTTGCTGTGAGTGAGATTCTATTTGTCTGAAGAGTGAGAGGAATGAGTGGATGAGTGGCAGAGAGGAGAAATGTGGGCGAGATGCAAACTGAGTGACAGGATATGTGGGTAATGAAAGGAGAGGCCAAAGGCTAATGGGAGAGATGGAAGACATGCAAATGAGGGTAAAGATTGAAAGTGGGGAAGATTAGGTTATGAGGTACAACAGAACATAAAGAATAGGGCATTACAAATGGAGGGGAAGTAGGCTGAAAGTAATGAAGTAAATATGATAAGGCAGAAGGGGTGGACTGACCATATAGGCAACCAGGCAGTGCCTGAGGGCCCAGAACAGTTGGGGGGGGGGTCCAGTGCTTCCTGCCAGCTGTCTGCCACTGATCTTGCGGCCTGCTCTCTACTCACCCCACAATTTAATAATTGTAAGTATGTTACCAAAAATTTTATTTACTTGTACATCGCCTTGAATTTTGAATAGACGATAAATCAAAATACTTAATAAACTTGAAACTAAAGAATAAAATTCTAACTATGGTGCTTAAAGCATTGCATGCCAATGAGTTAATATCTTTTAAAATACTTAATACCATATGTACCAGCTCTTGCTCTTCATTCACAAAATAGTAAGCTTCCTTGCATCTTATCCCTGTTACAAATTCATTTGGAAAGTATTCAAGAGGTTGCTTTCTTCTATCAAGGTCCGCCGTTATGCAACGCTCTCCCTTTTTATTTGAGAGATGAAGATTCATTTCCTAGATTTAGGCAAGGATTAAAAACATATTGGCCAATATTCAAAAGCATTTATCTGAATAGCAATTTAAAAACATAAGAGCTGCCATACTGGAACAGACCGCAGGTCCATCAAGCCCGGTATCTTCTTTCCATCAGTGGTCAACTCACGTCACAAGTACCTGTCAAGATCCTAAAGAGTAAAAGATAAGCAGTATGAAATAAATAGTAGAAGTCCATAAGTCATTATTAAAATGGATGTGGGGAGATCTATTTTAGGAAGTTATCCAAACCTTTTTTTTAAACACTGCTAAGCTAATTGGTGGAAGCAACAAATTCCAGAGTTTAAGCACTTATCTGATTATCCAGATATATGTTGCTGACTGTGATATTTAGAGGCACTATCCGGAAAAACTATGATTTTATGTATATATGGTTTTATTTCATTGGTTTGTAATTGTTTGAATCTTTGAACTGTTACTCCTTAGTAATACAATACAATACAGTGTCTTATATACTGCAATTTTTTGCAAAGAATGACATAGCGTAACCGTTAAGTTTCCAAGTTTATTTAAAATTTATTAATCCACTTATCTAAACGGAGTACAGAAATTTAAAATCTGGGTTATACATTTTAAATGACAAAGACAGACATATTTTACAAGTAAAGTTCAATACGGTTTACAAGAAAGAGTAAACATACAATTGGATGAATAATGTTAATTACCCAAAAATCTAGTAAACAAATAAGTTTGTAATTGTTTCCTAAAATGTTGACAAGAACTGGAGGTTGATATCATAGATTTAAGATCCTTATCCCCTAATGCTGCTTGATACAGTTTACAAAAAGATTTAGATCAAGTTTTGGAACTTATATTATTAGAATGAAAGGTGGCTGTTAGGAGCAAGGGGTGGAAGATAAGAGAGTGGTTATAGGGAGAAGAGATAATGTCTTTAGTTTCTTCGTGAAGTAAAGATAGGTAGTAGGTAATAGTTTTTGTATTGTTCTAGTATCTAATGTCCCTGACACAGCCATCTGGCGAAACATGGCCATGTTTGGCAACATGGTTTGACACCTGGGAGCTTTTAAGAGTTAGTAAAGACTGCTTTCTTAAAGGTCTGTCCATCTTTTGTCCTCTGTCTGGATAGCCCGTTACATTAACGGGTGCTAGAATATATGTCTGTCTGTCTTTATTTCTGTCTCTCTCTTTCCCTCCCGCTGTCTTTCTTTCTGTCTGTCTCTCTCCCTGGCCCCCTTTGTCTGTCTTTCTGTGTCTATCCCTGCCCCTGTGTCTTTCTTCTTTTCTTTCTGTCTCCCTTCCTCCCGCTGTCTGTCTTTCTTTCTATCTATCTGTCTCTCTCCCTGCCTTCTATGCAGCAGCATTTCTCTCTCCCCACTTCCCTGTGTAGCAGCCACAGCAGTATTCCCTCCCCTCCATTTCCCTGTACAGCAGCAGCATTCCCTACCCCTCCATTTCCCTCCCCCCCCCCCACACCACTTCCCTATGCAGCAGCAGCGTTTCCCCTACCTCCCCTTTCTCTTCCCACGGTCTGGCCGGCTCCCTTACTGCCCCCCCCCCTTTTCTTCCTGCGGTCCCGACAAACCTGCCGGTTCCAGAAGCATGTGCAGCACTCTACACACGCTGCTTCGGGGCCTTCTACTGCCCTGATTTACTCTGGCACATCTCTGATGACATCATCAGAGACGCGGCAGAGCAAATCAGGACAGTAGAAGGCCCCGAAACAGTGTGTGTAGAGTGCTGCACATGCTGCTGGAATCAGCAGATTTGTAGTCGGGATCGCGGGAAAGGAAGGGGGGCAGTAAGGGAGCCATATCTCTGTCTCGCAGCGGGCTTGCCGGCTCCGGCCAGCCAAAGTTTATTTTTTAGTTCAAAGCCGACGCTGCGTTTTCTCTCTCGATCCCCACCAGAGTCGGAAGTCGATAGAGGAGCTGTGGCGGGGGCTTTGAACAAAAAAATGAACTTTGGCTGGAGCCGGCAAGCCCGCTGCGAGACAGAGAGATGCGTGGTAAGCGCGCACGCGTACTCTGCCGGCCACGGAATTACAGATCAGGCAACACGGCGTTAAGAGTGCACATGCGCGCTTAACGTAGATGCTGACCATAACAGCTGAGTATTGGCCAGTATTACTTCGAATTGGCCAGTGGTTGATCAAAGTGGCTCACAGACCTCTAGGGGTCCATGAGACTATTAAAAGGAATCTATGCAATACAAGGAAGAGAAATGTGTCTTTTCATGCAAAATACAGAGGGATAGGGATTGAGACTTGTATACCACTTTTTTGTAGTTTTATAACAACACTCAAAGCGGTTTACATACAGGTACTTTAAGCATTTTCCCTATCTGTCTCGATGGGCTCATAATCTATCTAATGTACCTGAGGCAGTGGAGGATTAAGTGACTTGCCCAGAAGTTGTTGTATAGGCAGGATCAGCAGTGGCTTCTGGGATTGTGGTAGAACCATCAGTAGCCATTGGAGCTGGAAGAAGCAGCAGCTGTGGGGGAGGGACTGGAGGTGGCTGCACAGACCAAAAACAATAGTGGCCATGAAGGTGGGATCAGAGGAGTCTGCATAGACCAGAAGCAATTTGGGGGATGGTACCAGCAGGGTAGTGATCAAGCATGATCAAGTGCTGCCATGAAAGCTAGAAGCAGGAGTGCCATGACAAAATCAGCAGGAAAGGCCTGGGGATAGCATCATAGCATAAACAGGTGAGTAGTGGTGAAGATACTGGTGGTGGAGACTAGTTGGAGGGAGAATGATTGCTATGTTGGTTAATGTCACACTGGGGGAGTAGCCTAGTGGATAGAGCAGTGGGCAAAGAACAAGGGAAATGAGAGCTCAAATCCAACTGACATTTCTTAGGACCTCAGACAAATCACCTCACATATCATGCTGTAATGTAGAAATCTAGGTTACAGGCTGGAAGAAGGGGGGACATAGACACAGATTGAGACTAGTTAGGACTTTCTAGAGGGAAAGATAACAAGAGATTGGTTGGTTGGTAGAGATTGGTTGGTAGAGAGAGAAAGATTGGGGTGAGGAGAAAGATTGGTAGAAGGTGAAAAAAGAGAGAACAGGTGAAAACTAGTAGAGAGAGAGGAAGGGGAAGAGAGATATAGGAGGCTACTGGGATAAGCTTGGCACTAAGGGAGGGGGCAGGTGGAATTGGAAAAACTGGAGATGAGTTAGTGGTCCCTGAAAGTTTGGGAGGTTAATAAGGGGTCCACACAACTAACAAAGGTTGGGAACCTCTGAATTAAACTAAAGAGAGTCCTGGAGATCCATGATCATTTGGCTGAAATGGTCTTCATATCCTGTAAATGCATTCATTTCAATCTTGCTCATGTATAGAATTTGCTATTGTAAACAATACAAAATAAAGAAAGGTTTTAATCTATATCCTTGAAGTATTGTAGAATCAATAATGGTATAAATTTTTGATGCTTAATAGCCAGTCTCAACAAGCAAGTGAAGGTGGTTTACCAAATTTGTAGTATGTGTAAGCTTGAAATCTTTTGTTGTCCCTCAGAGCAGGAGCGGTCCTATAATGTGGCCAACTAAGGCAGTGGCTTCAGGCAGCATTCTTGAGGGAGCGGCATCTTGCTGCCAGCCGGCCTATCTTTGACATGATATTGCCTTGGTTAAAAGAAATGTTTAAACTTAAAAAGCAGTGTTATTGAAAGCAAATCAAATCAAAAAATTGATTCAACAGGGTGAATTGAATCAAAATTTTTCCCCCTGTACTAGTACAGAGAATAGACATGTGGTAATGGGAAATAGGTGAAAGATAAATGGGAGTAGGAGGCTGAGGAAGGGGCAAGATGGGAAATGGGAGAGCTAGGAGGGGAGAGAAGGTGATGGAAAGTTGATAGGTGAAAAGTAGAAAGGAGTAGGGTGAAATTTGAGTGGACGGGGTAAAAGAAAAAAAAATAGGAAGGACAGAGCTAAAAAGTAAAGCAAAACCCGGAAAAGACCCAGATCTTCATGGCCTCCCCAACAAACAAAACTACAGAATCGGCTATCAGCCTAAATGGAACGAACTTCCCAATTAACCCTACCATCAAAATCCTCTAGATCAGCAACTGACATTCGAAGCCCATACCAACATCCTAATCAAAAAATGCTTCCAATTATTATGGAAACTACGCATACTAAAACTATACTTCGACTTCACATCATTCAGACTGTTAGTCTAATCTCTAGTCCTGAACTCACTGGACTACTGCAACATAATCTACCTAGGATCTCACAAGAAAACCATCAAGAAACTGAAACTCATCCAGAACACATCCATTCGACTAATCTTTGGCTTGAAAAAATCCGACCACATCACCCCATACTACAGGAAACTTCACTGGCTACATATCAAGGCCATAATAATCTTCAAATTTGGTTGCTTTTGCTTCAAGACCCTCCTCGGCACCGCACCCACCTACCTCCTGAAACACCTCACCCTACAGGACAAACTCTGCCTCTCTTGCAGTACTTTACTGTTCACATTTCCTTCTCCCAAAGGATGCAAATTCAAAAGATTCCTCAACAGGACACTCTCCTTTCAAGCAAGGACCTGGAACAACACCTTAAGCAACCTAATCCTGAACGCACCCACATACCATTCATTCAGAAAATCACTAAAAGCCCACTTATTCGGCAAATTTATCTGATACTTCAATCCCGTTCTTCTCTTACCTCTTCTTACTTGCCCCCTGTTCCTACCCTACCACCCCGGTCACTCAACTATCTCCCACTCCTTCCCAATTCTTTCTGATCTGATGTAACCTCACTGTCCTTACAGCATCTCTTGTTGTATACTGTCTTTAACTGAAAATACATGACGGGATATAAATAAAGCTATATTATTATTATTATTATAAAACATCTAAGTCCGTATTGGGTCTACAGCGCTTGTCATCCAAAGTCGGCAGCATCCAAAGTCCATTCGCAAAAATATATCTAAAATATTTTATTTAGAGAATCATCTACTTCTACGTCCAGCCGTTTGATCATCCAGACCGCTAAGTCATCTATCTTTATACCACATTCTCATCCCAAAAATCGTCCAAATCCAAAATGCTTAGAAAAATAACTTTTGGATGTGGGAGGGGTCAGCAAAGTGATGGACTGATGTGAACTTCACAAAATGGGTGCCATATAAACATCTCACCACAACCCCCTTGCAGGTCATGGTGAGCCCTCCCCCAAACACCCCTAAAACCTATTATACCTACCTGTCTACCACCCCAAGAGCCCTTATGGCTGCAGGTACCACCTATATGGTAGTACAGAAGGGTTTTGGGAGATTATGGTGGGCTCATATTTTCCACCATGAATGTAGTGGTTAGAGTAGCTATGGGCCAGGGTCCTCCTCTCTATGGTTCACTAGCCCACCCCCCAGACTACTAAAGCTACCTCTGTACAGCTCTACTAGGCTTTCCTATGCCAGGTGCTGATGTTCTGGAGTCAGGTATGTACTTTTTATTCCAAATTTTATGGTGGTTGAGGGGGGGAAGGGTCAGTGATCACTGGGGGAGTGTGTGGGGGTCTGTATTTTGTCCCTGTGTGGTTATCTGGTCACTTTGGTTACCTTCTGGGCACTTATACCTGTTTTTAGATCGCCTAAGTCACAACATATAAGTTCCATCTTGGCAGTCTCGTGAAACTTTCAATTATCGCTGCAGGATGACTAACCCCCTCTTTTACTAAGGTGCGCTAACCGATTAGTGCACGCTAAATGCTAACGCATCCATAGACTAACATGCATGCGTTAGCGTTTAGGGCGCGCTAATCGGTTAGCACACCTTAGTAAAAGAGGGACTAAGTCTAGGTTGGCCTACCTCTCGCCCTAACCACTCCTTTAAAAACACCCCTTTTCATTCTGGGCGTACAGCGGCAGTGAAAAGGCCTAAGCTGCTTTTAGATATGTCTAAAACCTGTTTCGATTATGAGCACTTGGATGACCTGTCTTTTTTGATCATTCAAATGCCGATTTAGTTGGGTATTTAGATGTATTTCTGTTTCGATTATGAACCTCATACTGTATATTGAGGGAACAACAAGGTAGAAACGAGAATTGAAAAAGAGACTACAGCCACTGAAAACAGAAGAAAGACAGGAAAGCAGACAAGTAACTGGAACCAGCATAATAGAACATGAAACCGTCCAGAAAACAAAGACAAAGTGTTTTATTTGGAATGTGTTAATTGAAATGTGTTAGCTTTGGGAAATATTAATTGCCAATGTTTTTGTACTGTATTCAGTAAAAAATATGGAGCTCCTTTCAGTTTTGTATTTCACAATGTGCCTGGTAGTAGAGAGCTTTGTGATGCAATTCTCAGATGACATGAAAATCAGGATTTTTTTTTTTTTGTATGGTGACTTTCCATGGAGAAATATTCTTGTCCTGATCTGCACATTGTGGGGAGGTAGAATATTGGCTCCCATATAACTAATTTTATTATGGTGTTCTTTTGCTTTCTCATTTTGCTCCTTGTTGTTTGAGCATCATCTATCTCATTTGTGTTTTTGCAGAAACGCATATTAAAATATGTGTGTCGAGAAACATGGTTCTTTGAGTTTGTCTGGCAGGATCTATTGTTTTGCTTTAAACATGAGTGGCCTAATAATTGGGGCAGTCCTTGCCCCACTCCTATTTTGAATGCTGGTCTGGGGGGGGGGGGGGGAAAGCGCCAACTCATCCTTTGCCTCAGGCAACAGATTGCCTTGAGCCACCTCTGACTCACAGCTCTCTCATATATTCACACTGTTGCTCTTTATGTGAAAAAGGTTGGAGACCACTGATCTAGTAGCATGCAGTCCAGTTGGCTGCTCAATGCATGTGTGCACTAATAATCAGTTCTTTAGTAAGTGGTAAATTTAGACCCAGGTCATGCAGTGGAGGTTACATACTAACTGCAGAAACAGACCCTGCTGCATACCTCATTATTAGGCTTTCTAGAATTGGTACCTAGATTCATCACTACTACTACTATTAATTCTAGAGTGTTACCAGATGTAAGCAGTTCAGTACAGAGTCACAAAGGAGACAGTCCCTGTTCAAAAGAGCTTTCAATCCAGACAGACAATCAGGATGCCAGGGTAGGGATACAGTTTGGGGGTATGGTTTAGTCTGCTGGCTAGGGTGGTGAGCAGTGGGCAGAGGGGAGTAGGGTTATGGACTGAAGGCTAAATCAAAAAGGTGGGTTTTCAGTCTGCTTTTAAACAAGGAAAGGGAAGGGGTGTGATGGATGAACTCAGGTAGTTTATTCCAGGCAGTTGAAAGGAACAAAGTATGGAATTGGCAGTGGAGGAGAAGGGTAAAGATAAAAGCAACTTATCTGAGGAACTGAGTAGAGAATGACACGGGGACAAATTTTTCCCTATCCCAGCAGGAACTCAATTTCCTATACCGTCTCTGTGAGTTTTGTCCCTGCCCCATTCCTGTAAGCTCTGGCTTAACCGCACAAGCCTCAGACACTTATGATTTTAAAATGTTTGAGGCTTGTGCCGATGAGGACAGAGCTTGCAAGAATGGGGTAGGGACAGGAAAAGAACTCACAGGATGGGTCGGGAAAATGAGTTCCCTTGGGGACGGGGAAAAATTTGTCTCTATGTCATTCTCTAGAACATAGTTCTCGGGGAGGCATATAAGGAGAGATAAGAGAAGAGAGATACTGAGGGGCTGTGGCATGAACACATTTGTAGGTTAGTAATAGGAGTTTGAACTGTAAGCAGAGAATTCGTGGGAGCCAGTAAGGAAGCCAATCAGCGCCGAGAAGCAGTGCCAAATCGCGCTGCTGCTCGTGCTGCTCAGATGAGGAAATTCGATCATGCAGCCGGTTAGCAGCGGAGCAGAAGTTTGAAAAGCTTGCTCCTGCCTGCTGCGCCTCCACCACAGATCGGCAGAGATATGAAGATAGGGCGGGGGGAGGGACAAAAGGTAGAGCCTGGGATGAAGAGTGCAGAGTCTGACAGGGGAAGGAAGGAAAGGTGCTGGGAGCAGAGTCTGACAGGGGAGGGGAGGAAGGAAGGGCGCTGGGTGCAATATCTGACAGGGGAGGGGTGGAGGGAAGGGGGCTGGGTGCAAAGCTTGGCATGGAGGGGCTGGGTACAGAGCCTGACAGGGCAGGACACTTGAATATTAAGTTGCCTGACATATTCGATTCAACCATTTTTCCTCCTTTTTGGGGGAAAAAAAGGGGGTCTCGACTTATATTCGGATCAACTTATATTCGAGTATATATGATAACTTTTATATGTGGGCGTCCCCTGTCCCATTCATTGCAGTTTCCTATGAATCAATGATTTGTGGTGCCGAATTATGAAAACATATTTATTCCTCTTGATCTTGATTTAGAAGAAATATAAATGCATGCAAATGGATCATTTAGGTTGCAGTTCAGAGGATGTGTGGTTTGGATGAGGTTACAACAGTGTTATACAAATTAAATAATCCACTTATTAATAGAGACATGCTTTAACTTTGTGAAAATTCACCCAAAAGCAACTAGAACCGCAATATCTCCAGAACTATAGTTAACATTTCTGCATTAAAATATTGCTTTTGATAACAAACACTATGCTATCATGTTTCTTTTCCCACCAGCCACCTCTCTGTGCTCATCTGTATACCATTAGCCTAGTTAACATGGCAGTACAATGGTTGGGTTTTTGGGTTTTTTTTTCCTATTTATCAAAGTCTATTTTCTAATGCATACATCATTAGCAGTCACTTTGCAACAAGCTGAATGCAATCATATTAGCACCCACATAAAGATTAACACAACAATACTAGGCTTACCACATCTGTTGTAGGCTTACTTCTTTAAAGGCAAACAGTTCTAAATATTACATGCTGGCTGTTGCCCAAAAATCTTGGACATATTTCAGACTGCCTGTTAAGAGCATGCCAAGAGTTATAACAGCTGAAGGAACAGAACAATCTACTACGGTTCAGCTGAAGCAAGAAAAGGTTGCCAGAATAATTTTCTGTTTCCATATGCCAGAATGCTAGACCTGTTTGACTTGAAATACTATTGTTTGGCTACAGTGTTGAACACCAGACTTAAAAATAATTTGAAATTTAGGAGGATAGCTAAAACCTCTTTTATTTATTAACCAGATTTTCATGAAGAGATTCACCCAAAGCAATTTACAATACACTGACTAGTAATCAGATACTCACGTATTTTCCCTATCTGTCCCAGCAGGGTCACAATGGTACCAGGGATCCAGAGTCACACGGAGTAGGCCGGGATCAAACTCACAAGCTCAGGTTGCTGAAGCAGCAGCTCAAACCTTTAGGCCACTCCTCTACAATGTGAGGCCAGGAAAAAAAACATCTTCAAAACAAGTATAGAAAAAAATAAAATTTACATCAAATTGATATAAATAAGATTTATATGTGTTCAAAATTTGTTGTGAGGATATTTTCTGGTCTTTTATTTATTTATTTCAGATTTACTATACCACTAAAAACTGCAAAACAGAATGAAACGGTTTACATAACTGAAACAGAAAAGGAAAGAATGAAAGGAACTTCATTTACTTGAAAGGAAAGAACATAAATCCACATAACCAACACAAAAAAATTACATGAGAAGACAGAGAGGAAGTAAATTGTCAAAAGGGGAATTTTGCAGGGTAATCTGAACATACATAAGAACACTACTCATATAGAAAAAGCGCATGTAAAAAGCCAGATCTTTATTACCACTTTGAAATCTTTAAAAGAAGGCATGCTACTTATCGAAAGTGATAGATTAGTCCAGGTAAATGGGGCTGTGAAATAAAACAATCTGGGGAAAAATTCTGTAAATGCTGTCTAAAATGATAGGTGCCTATAATATAGGCAGCTATCTCTTGTCAGTCACACTTGGATACCAATTACAGAAAACTTAGGCACCTGTAAAAGTAGGCCTATATTATATGCATCTAAGGGCTAGATGCACTAAAGTCAGTGATCATCGCTAAACCTGTTTTCATAGCTTAAGCAACGATCGTTTTTACCGACCTGATGCACGCAAAATATCAGTCCCATAAAAAAAAAGGAAAAAAGTCCCCCACCACCGATGACGGCCCTTCCTGATGAATCCCAACAAATGTGGCACAAGAGAAAATTGCAGGAGGGTGCCCACTCCCTCCTGCCACCAGACGCCCCCCCCCAACCCTCTCCTTGAACCTCCCCTGTACCTTTTTAAAACATTGGAAGCAGGAAGCCCACTCTGAGGATCCTGCTTCGATCGTCAGTCCTAAATGACAGGCCTTCCCCTCCCCAATGCATCATGTGATGCATGGGGAAGGGTCAAAGGCCCTGATTGGTTCAGATGCCTAAGGTCCCTCCCATGTGGAGGGGCTTTAGGCATCTGAGCCAATCAGGGCTTTAGGCACCTCACTCTGTATCCAGGATATTGAAGGAGGAGCCTAAGGCCCTGATTGGCTTGACTAATCAGGGCTTTAGGCTCCTCCCTAGGTATCCAAGAGGAGGGGAGTTATGCATCTGAGGCAATCATGGCTTTAGGCACCTCCCTCTATATCCAGGATACTGAGGGAGGAGCCTAAAACCCTGATTGGCTTGACCAATTGGTTTGACCAATCAGGGCTTTATGCTCCTCCCTAAGTATCCTGGATACAGAGGGAGATGCCTAAGGCCTTAGCTCAACATCTAAACCAATCAGGGCCTTTGGCCCCTCCCCGTGCATCACATGATGCACCAGGGAGGGGAAAGTCCATCATTTTGGATTGGTGGCCCGAAGCAGGAGCTTCAGAGCGGGCTTCCTGCGTCCAACTTTTTTAAAAAGGTACGTGGGGTGGGGGGGTATCTGATGTCAGGAGGGAGTGGGCATCCTTCCTGCCATTTTGGGGGGGTTTGGGGATAGTGGCTCGGGGGTGCCTGGCACAAGTGCTAAGCCTGCCCTAATCCCACCCAAAACACGCTTCTAACACCCCCCCTTAAGATTTAGATGGACTGTAGACAAAATGACCAGAAAGACGTTTAAAAAGTCCGTTTTGAAAATGACCACTTGGATGTTTTGACTAGTAAGATATCCAAGTGCCGATTTATGCCATCTTTTGGACATCTACTTTTTATTATTATTATTATTATTATTATATTATTTATCATTTTCAATTTACATATCAAGTATAAACTTGTACGGAAAGCAAAATTTAGACAATAGAAATTTTACAAGAAATGAAATTTATAAAACAACAGGACAAATGTATGCTTAAATTCCAACTCAAGTCCTCCATATTGGATCCAAAATGTTATAATAGCGAGACTAATAAGAAGCTTTTTTTTTCTAAAAGAAACATATGGCTAATTAACTGAGCTTAAGGGTATCATTTTTCCCTGTTTCCATCATATGGCACTTAGATCTTTTCTTTTTCCAGTTGAGACAACGAGAGGAATGCTGACAATTGGAAAGGTTCAAAGAAAACACATTTTTGTAAATTATAATGCACAATACATTTACATGCTTGCCTGCCCCAACTGTAGCTGCCCCGATCTGCCTGCCTGCCCCAATCTGTCTGCTGCCCCGAAGCTGCCCTGATTGCCTGCCTGCCCCGACTCTCCCACCCTTCCCTGCAGTGTAAGCCCGTGGTTTTAACCCGCAGGCTTTAATTTTTGGAGATAATTGTCTATGCTGTTCAACTTGTGACTGGGTCTCCATCTCCTCACAATCCTCTGCTTTGTTTCTCTTCTTATACTAATTTTAGTTATTAGGAGGTGTCTCTTATGTTGTGCTCTTCCTGCCACTTATTGGTCTATCGCAGATATGTATCTTTTCTTTCACTTTCCTGAAATCAGTATTTATTATTATTTATTTATATGCCGCCATACCGGAGAGGCTCTAAGCGGCTCACAGCATGAAAAAACAGTACATACATATATTTTCAATAAAAAATCTCAATACGATACAATAAAAGGCAGTGCATACATTTCAGTAAAATTAATCAGAAAAAAAGAGTACAAACATTTCAATAGAATTAAGCTTGATAAAAATGTAAAACCATGTAAGTAAAAAGCATAAGGAATAAAATGCGAGCATGGTTGATATAGGAGAAAATGTAAAACCATTACGATGTCAGCCTATTAAATAATTGAGTCTTTAGTAATTTCCTAAAATCTAAATAAGAAGAAGCTTCTAACATCATTTTTCCAAGCCGTGATTTATTGTGCAAGTTTGCAAGCTCTATTATGACAATTCTGTTTCACTATGTACATTTTGCAAATTTTGGAGTGTGTTTGCTTATATATCATGTTTTTTATTATTATTATTTTTGTTGTTGTATCACAGATCTGTTATTGTATATACTATACATGCTACTTTTTCGTGACAGTATTCATGGTCATTACTCTCCTATGTTACTGTTTTGTCCTGATTCTCTACTACTGACGTTCTGTACTAGATCCTTTTCTTCTGACGCTATAGGAGACTGGCTCGTATTGGCTGGTTTTCCTTTTCTCCTCTCTAACCCACAATGTGTGGGTTTTTTGCGGGATGTTTTCCCTGCTTGGGGAGTGTTAGCATGACCGTAGACCTATTTTGCTGTTCCCACATGGAGTTGACACTGGAGGAATGTACCCTTGAGCCATTGAGATTGCTGCTATGGATAATTCTTGTTCTAATAGGCACACTTTTCAATGACATTTAACATAATATCACTGAATGTCAAGGGCCTTAACAATGTTATTAAAAGAAAGAAAATTTTGACCTATTTATGCTCTTCGCAACCGGATGTCGTACTATTACAGGAAACCCATTTGAGTGCTACATAGGCTAATAAAATACGGCTTCCTTGGACCCATTTGCCTTACTTTTCTCCTGCGTCAGGGAGAAGAAATGGGGTCCCCTTACCCTAGTCAGAAATAGACCGGACATCACTGTTCTATCATCTTCTAATGATGCTAGTGGAAGATGGGTTCAGGTTAGCTTGTGTGTTAATAAATGCCCTGTATCTGTTACTAATCTTTATGCTCCAACATTGGACTGTCCTGAATTTTATGAGGAAATTGCAAATCAAGTTGTGAACTCCAACTCTATCTATCATATAATTGCTGGTGATTTTAACCTAATTTTGAACCCGTGCCTTGATAGGATCTCTACAGCAATTTATTGACTAACCAGGGCGAGTGCTGCCTTGCTAGACATAATGGCACAGCTTGAGTTAATAGATGCTTGGAGAATGATACACCCGAATGATAAGGAATACTCATTTTACTCCCCTCCATATGGATCATACTAAAGGATTGACATGTATCTCATAAGTAGCTCTCTACTTCAATCCCTCAGTGACTCCTCTATTAAAGAAATATCTGTATTGGACCATGCCGCTCTCACACTTTCCCTGGATAACTTAATACTGTTTTTACCACCCAAATCATGGAGATTTAACTCTTCATTGCTTTTAGAAGATTGATTTAAGGAGCAAGTGGAAAAAACTATCACTGAATTCTTTCTTTTTAATATTCCTGAAGACACCAGTTGGAGTGTCACATGGGACTCCTTCAAAGCATACATCATACATGTTGTTTAGTTCAGTGGTTAAAAAGAGAAACAATGCAGAACTCCGAAAGCTTGAATCACTGATTAAAACAAAATAATTTGTGCATCAATCTGATATTAACAACCCTCTTATGGAGGAATTGCAGAAATACAGATTTCAATACAACTCTGTACTAAGGAAAACTGCTGCTCATTCTATATTTGTTCAAGCAGACAATAACAAGTCAGGTCACTTATTAGCATCATACTTAAAGCATAAAAGTGAGGGTAAATCCATTTCCAGCCTGACCCGGGCGGACAGCACAGATATATCCATTACAACTGAGATATTACAGGAATTCAAAAAGTTATATGTAATTTTGTATACATCTGAATCGCATAATAATGATGATCCACATGCATTTCTTGAACAAGTCTCTTTGCCTCTTTTGCCTGAGTCAGATCTGTTTGCCACTCTAACTAAATTTGGCTTCCCCACGCAATTTATGCAAATGATTTAAGTCTTATACCCCCACTACTAAAATTTGCATCAATGGACACCTTTCTGCTTCTTTTCGACCATTGAGGGGAACACGGCAGGGATGCCCACTTTTGCCACTGTTGTTCAACTTAGCCCTAGAACCGCTGTTGACTGCTATCCATGCAAATGACTTCATCAAGGGATTTGTCCATGAAAATTTGGATGTTAAATTATCAGCATATGCTGATGACGCAATACTTTACGTAACTCCTGATTCAATTCCATCTGTCCTCAACATGAAAGACAGCTATGCATTGGTCTCTGGATACACATTAAACACATCAAAATCTGAAATACTGCCGTTAAATTGTGTTCAAGACAAGCATGAAATGGACTTGCATGGTTTTCTTTGGAATCCAACTAAGATTAAATATCTGGGTGTTTATGTGGGCCCCACCTTGGAAGATGTGGCGCAGTACAACACAGAATATATTCTTAAAACCATCAAAGACTCCACTCAGCATTGGTCCCCCCTCAAGTTGACCTGATGGGGCCGACTGGACACCATTAAGATGATGCTACTCCCCAAAATAAATTATATTTTGAGCATGATTCCATTTTTGTTCAAACGATGTACATACCTTGACATTTAAAGTTGTTTGAGTGCATTTTTATGGCAAAGTAGACAACCTCGAATTGCACTACATAAATTGAAGCAACCCAAAGAGATGGGGGGAGTAAACTTCCCTGACTTCTTGCACTACCACCTAGCTTTTATCATGCGACACGGATCGTTGTGGATGGATACTGACACCACCCATAATTCTCCCATCTGGTAACAATTGGAAAAAGGTCTGCATGGTCACTCTCACCTTGTCTACACTCTATCTACTCCATTACGAATAAAGGATAAACAATCCATTTACTATTCTACTCATGAAGTTTTCAAAGCCTACAACAACTTTATGGAAATTAAATTGCATGAATCTCGTCAAATTTTACTGTGGCATAACGATCATATTAAGATATAGGACAGATCACTTGATTGAAAGCTGTGGCAGAATTGTGGCATTTGGACTCTTCAAGATTTAATAAAGGATTTCCAATGGATGTCCTTTGAGGACCTTCACATATTTTTACAATTTGCCACCTCATCAACAGTTTCACTGGATGCAGCTGAGACACTACTTGAAAGCCCTTTATCCGGATGTGGGGAAATTGAGAACTACTCTAGAACTGATTTCTTGAACATCGCTAATTAATAACAACAAAAAAGGAGTTGCTTCAAGATCTTCATGAGAAAATCTTTGACTTCCTCCCTGTCGAATGTGATGAATGCATGGCAAGGAGATTTAGAACTTTCATTAGAAGATGAGACTTGGTAGGAAGTCTGGAAAAATTTGTTTAAATCCTTTCGATCTGCCAGTGTTCTTCAATCTATGTTCTTCCTGCTGCATAGAACTCACTGGACCCCAATTAAGGTAGCAAAATTTTCAAATGGACTCTCTTCCATGTGTTGGTCTTGTAACTCGCAGGAGGGCACATTAATGCATATGATCTATGATTGTGCACATTTAACAGGTTACTGGATTAAAATATGGGACACCATTTCTAAAATCTTACACATATAAGAACCTTTGAGTTTGTGCATTATTATATTAGATAATCACGGCCTGCTACATACACTGCCTGATCATAAGGTGTGACTGCTTAACATCTTGATATTCCTAGCCCTTAAAAACATTTTACATTGCTGGAATTCCTGTCTATGGTGAACTATAATAAATAGGCTAATAAGGTCTCTACTAAGGTCATTCAATACATCATATCCATAAAACCTTAGAGTAATCAATTCTAATAGTTCATAGACCTCAGTGGTGTCACAACACACACGGTATGTTATACACCTAAATTGTCATCAGTCCAGAGATTTATAGCAAAATGCTTAACGTGTTTAAAGTGCAGTCATATAAATATATTAAATTAGTACTCATCTTTGTGTGCAAAGAAACGCGACTTGGGGGTTACTCCGACATAGAGCTATGTTTCGCCAAATGGCTGTATCAAGGATTCCCCCTATAAATAAATATATATAGATTATCTCATAATTTCAATTAAATAGGTATAATAATTCTTTTAGTCAAAGTTTAAAACTAATTCATATAATCAAAATTTAAGACTAACCATTAAGTCTGCCAGAGCGATGTCTCCCGCGCTTCACAGTTCGTGCAGGGAAACATGGCCGCAGCGTCCTACTCCTTATACATATTCAAAAGCAACATGATGAAGTAAAAATCTCTACATGGCCAATCAGGAAGGAAAATCCCATAATGACTTGGATAGATCATCGATTCATATTACACCAGCGTCATCCATTCTAATTTGATGTTCAGGCCCCTAGGTTTTACCATATCTAAAGTAAAAATCCATTTTTGTTCTCTGAAATTGAGTTTCTCTGCTAGATTTCCACCCTCCCACCCTAGTTTCACTTGATCGATAACTCTCCATTTGATATCTGCTATACTATGACTATGCCAATGTTGCACTAGGGGAGCTTCTGTACTTCCTGTATTAATCTTAGATTTATGTTCTGACAGGCACACTGAGATCTTTCTACTTGTGCATCACACATAATACAAGTCACGGGGCATTTTATTAAATAGATCACCGAAGTACTAGTGCATGAAGTAGAGGATTTAGCATAATACATTTTCTTTGTTATAGGATCTATCCAGGAAGGGCCAGTCATGATTTGAGCACACCATTGACATTGTTCACATTCAGAATGGGTGTGGGCAATGTCATGATCATCTTTTTTAATTTCAAATTTATGCAGTGCTAACATTTCACCTATTGTTCTTCCTCTCTTATTAGATACTTTAGGGAACGATTGAACTAAAGAACTTAATTGTAGTATTCCCCAATGTTTTTTTAAGAATGTTAAAAAAACTGTTGCTCAAATCTGAAAAAGGTAATACACAGATAAGATCTTCCTTCTGTTGTATATTCTGTTTTTCTTAGATCAAAAGGGTGCGATTTGCATATTTAGCTCTCAGATATGTCTTCCTGATAGCTTTAGCTGGATAGCCTTGTTCTCTAAAACGTTCAGCTAAGAGCTTCGCCTGAACCTCATATTCTAGCATATCTGTACATATTCTCCGTATACATAGAAATTGGCTTATCGGAATGTTATATTTCAAAAAATAAGGGTGATTGCATAGAAAATGTAAAAAGTTATTTCTTTCTACTTCTTTTCTTAGAGTGGTAGTAAGTTTCCCATCCTCTCCCTTATTAAGCCACATATCTAAATATGCAAGATGATTTGAGTAGTATGTCATTGTGAATTTCAAATAGGGGTCGAGAGTGTTAATCCATTCCAAAAATATCTCAAGTTCTTTTTGTGGCCCCTTCCAAAGAATCAAGATATCATCTATATATCGTTTCCAGATCTTAATTTTTTGAAATATTTGGGCTGGATATATTAGTTCTGATTCAAATTTAGAAACATAAAGACTTACCACTGAAGGGGCTAAAGTAGCCCCCATGGCGACCCCTTGAATCTGTTTAAAGAATGCCCCATTGTACCAGAAATAATTCTGACTAATAACCAACTTCGCAAGTTCTAATAGCCAGTTGCTCTGAAAGTGTCCCAAATCTTTATGTTTTAGAGTATCTTTGATAATTTCAAGAGCAGCTGTCTGAGGTATTTGAGTATCTCTCCTAGCTCTTCTAAAATCCTCAATAGATGGGCTGAGTCTTTTAAATAAGAAGAGATTTTTGCAACTTCTGGTCTCAGGAAGTAATCCAAAAATTTTGAAAGGGGTTCTAATACTGAGTTAATAGTAGAAACAATAGTCTTATGGATCTTTGGAAGTGTATATATTTTTTGTGTCCTAGGCGAGGTTTCCAAAAGAAATTCAATTTCTTTAGTAGTCAGCATTTTTCTTTTTCTCTCCTCTTCTATCAGTAGTTTTATATCAATCTTCAGTTGTTCAGCTGGGTCCTCTTCGAGTTCTACATACGCATTTATACCTTGAAGCTGTCTATTGATCTCAGCATGCTAATCTTTCCGATCTTGTATGGTAATAGCTCCACCTTTATCCGCATGAATTATACAGGCTAATGACGTTCAGTTCATGTCTTGGAACATGGATGTCTACATTTGAACATAGCTGTTGTCTCCTGGCTCTCTCCACACATTCCTTTAGATGTATGGCTCTGGTGTCTCTCTCTGTGTTTTGGATACTACATGTACTTCTGGCTGACTGTTGTACTGATACTCTCCTCCTTCTAAATAGGCATGGGTCTGCTTGCTGTATTATATTATATCAATAATATTTTGTGATTCCTTGCATTGATGCAGCTTGTATGTATCTTGCCTTGTTAACATTTAATGTACTTTTATATGTTAAAATCAATTTAAAAAATTTGAATTTAAAAAAGAAAACAGGTTTTTAATTTTCTTACTACCCCTCCCTACCAATAGAAACAGCTACCTTGGAGACCTGTTGAGGAGTGAGGAGAGATAGTTGTGAGAGTGCAGGCACTCTCCTGTTCAGTTGAGTGACATCATCAGAGGCCTCCCTACTTTCCTTAATTTCTCAGCATGGCTGTGCTGAAGTGAGACCTATTGAGGAGCAAGGAGGGAGAGTTACGCGAGCAAGCACTCTTCTGGTCAGCTGAGCAACATCATCAGGGGCCTCCCTGCTTTCCTTAATTTTTCAGTGTGGGTGCATGACTGTGGGCACATGCTTGAAGAGGTGAGACCAAAGGGGCAATTCCTGCCCCTTTGAAGCAACAGAGAAATGAACAGAGGATTCCTGGTATCCTGATGGAAAACAGAAGGCAGGAAAATCTAGTGTTACCAATAAGCTGATTCTGGTCAAGGAGCCTATTGGCCAGCACTTCCAATCATTAGAAGGGCTTGTGAACAAAGGAACCATGAATAACATCTCTCTAGTAGCAATTCTGTCATCAGCAATTGAATCCAAAAAACAAGAGAGAGAACACATATATAACTAAATCCTCAAATAATATCTGTAATAACTGAAGAGAATTTGAATAAAATCAAAATAAATAGGTATAACTAAATTAATAATTTAATAAATGTGTGCTTTTGCCTGGCGGTTAGGGAACCGCTGCATTTGGGAGTGTACGAGCTTTTTCTCTCAACCCATGTTTATTTCTTTCTCTTGAGAAAGACTCTTGAAATACAATCTGTGTCGAGGAAGCAGAGTGAGGAAACGGAGTGGAATTTGCACCGACACTATGGGCTCCTTTTACTAAGGTGCGCTAGTGTTTTCAGCGGAAAATATTAAAGCAAGCTCTATGGAGGCATTAGTGTCTAGCGCGTGAGGTATTTGTGCGCGTTAAAACCGCTAGCACACCTTAGTAAAAGGAGCCCTATATTTTATGATTATGGATGTGGAATTTGTATGGATTATTTCTGAATGGATTTTTGGATTGTTAGTTTGATTTTTTTCATTGTGGAGATTGGTGAAATGGAAACACAGGGATTCTGCTGCCAGCTGGTATGCGATGTTATAGTACTTTAACTGCTCACCACCTCTTCAATCAGGACATCGAAGAAACAACTAAGATAAGTAATTTTTTACTCTTTGAGGATGATGCTGTTGGAGATAGTATCTTGTTAGGGAGGGCGTGTGCCATGAAGTAACAGGTTTAACATCTTTACAGTCTTCCAGCCGGAGTGGTTGATGTTTTTGTCACTGAGCACACATTTATTAAATTATTAATTTAGTTATACCTATTTATTTTGATTTTATTAAAATTCTCTTGAGTTATTATCGGTGATTGAATCCCATCCTCCGAAACTGCTGCAATGTGGGAGCAGTCCGGCTCCTCCTCAACAGAGGAGGCTGGTTTACCCATGGGGAATGATGTGTGCTGCATCTAATCTAGGTAAGAGTTTAACTCCTATTCCTACTCCAGTAAAGTTAACCACCACAGAGTCTGAACCACAAGACATTCAAAATGTAGTTCTATCTACAAGTTCTAAAGATGTTTCTCTAAAAGATATTTGGTCAATTGTAATAAGGATAGACAAGACTTTGCAGAGTAATTTGGCTAAGTTCTCTAAATTCACTGAGGATTCAGCAGCTAAGCTATCGGACCATGAAACTAGATTGGCTAAAGTTGAACATCTTGCATAAATGGGCTCTAAGGAGCTAGCATTTCAATATGTCTAAGGCAACAATCGAGAATTTTGAATTTTCCAGTTACCTCTTATTTATCTCCCTTGGAACTATTTAAGATGTACCTCAAAAATATTTTGCAGATATTACCTGAAACAATTTCAATTGGAAGCTTCCGTTATATTTCTAGGGCTGTTACAGTTGAAAATCAGGAAGGACCAATAGATGCATTGAACTCTTCTGATAGCCTGGATATATTTAATTTATTGGAGTCCTCTTAGGATTTAATATCTAAAAGGGCTACTCTTGTTCCAGATTCAGAACATCATTTAAAAATGGTTTTAAAAGCATACTCTTTAAACAAAAACATGCAATTTTGTGGTTCTCCTATAATGATGTTTCCAGACTTGGCAAAATCTACACAATTGGACTTTTGTAAAGTATTTAAAACATGGTCGGGCTTCTTTATCAAGGGTCCTTTTATAAAAAATTAAATAGCATTCTTATGAAATTTATTTGGCTGGGTAAAACTCCTAGAGTGGCTTTGGTATCTTTACAAAGGCCAATTTCAGAGGGAGGGGTAAATTTTCCCAATTTTTATAGGTATCATCAGGCCTATATTTCGCGCCAGGGTATGTATTGGGTCCTCCCAGAGCTCATGGAAAAACTTCTAGATTGGTTGTGGTTAGAATGGCAACTCATGTCTCCATTACGCCTTTGCCATGTGCTCAGTATCAAAATGCCTAGTTACAGTAAAGATAACAGAATATTAGCTGATACATGGAAAACATTGCATTATGTAAGCAATTTAACAACTATTCCAATTCACAAATCTACAAATCAATCTATATGGGTGAACTCCAAGATTCAAATTGGCGGAGAAAGGCTCGCCTGGAATCATTGGATGTTAGCAGAAATACGTTTATTAGATTATGTTATCTCTAAAGGTAAAATGCTTGAATTTTCACAGTTGCAACATAAATATGGCCTTAATAAATCTGAAAGTTTTAGATGGTTGCAACTGAAACAGGCCATTCAGGTGGGGTTCCCTGAATGGAAAAACCTTAATAATCAATATAGTATGGAGTTCTTATGCTTTCAGGTGGACTTCTTGGGTCGCCAGGCCGCCCAGTGGTATAAATTGCTGGCTGGATTTATTAAAAAGAAACCAAACACTGGTCTGAGAGACATTTGGAGCATTGAGATTAAACATCAAATTACTGCGTCTCAATGGCCACGAATTTGGACTTGGAGGATGAGATGTAAAGTGTCGGCATCTATGAGACAAACTTGGTTTTTTCTGTTACATAGAGCATTATGGACCCCTGTTCAGTTACAAAAATTGGATAGCTCTAAGTCTAATAAATGTTGGCACTGTCATCTTGAAGCAGGAACTTTAGACCATTTACTATTCTATTGTCAATTTATTATAAACTTTTGGAAATCAATTTGGGACCAAATTAATTGTTTATTAGAAAACCCAGTGGCATTATCATATTATACTGTGCTGTTTGGTATGGCAATGAGAACAAAAAGTCAGATTTCTTCAAATAATAACAAATTATTACTTATAATGACTATCAGATTCGATCGATATCTAAATTTTTATGTTCAAAATCATTGAATATCTTAATTCATTCACTTGTAGCCTCTAAATTAGACTACTGCAATGCACTATTTACAGGTTTGTCACAGAAAGAAATAAAACGATTACAAATAATCCAGAACGCCGCTGTTAAATTAATCTATAAGGCTAAAAAATTCGATCATGTCACACCCCTACTTAAGAAAGCCCACTGGCTCCCAGTAGCACATAGAATAGTATTTAAACAATGTTTACTCATTTTTAAAGCTTTAGAACACAAAACTCCAGCCTTTATATTTAGACTTTTAATACCCTATACTACCTCTAGATCTCTTAGATCTCAAGACCAGCAACTTTTAGTAATTCCCTCACTAAAAGTTATCAACACAAGGCGTAACACTATCTTTTCCATAACAGCCCCTCAATCTTGGAACAATCTTCCATTGTACCTAAGACAGGAAAAAAACTTAACAAAATTTAAGTCAGAACTTAAAAGTTTTCTATATATTGATGCCTTTAATAACTAATTCTTCTTTTTTTCTTTCTGCATACATAACTTAAAGGTCAATTGTCCGTGTCCCCCTTCCTATTGTTTTTCCCCTGAATTTAATTAAATATTTTAAATTTGAATTAATGATTGTATTATTGAATGTAACCTTTAAATAATTTTCCTTATGTTTCATTATAATCTATTGAAATACCCTTTAAATGTATTGTTAAATGTGTATTTGTATTTTAGATAATCGTTTGTTTAACTTAATAATTGTAAGTGTGTTACCAACTATTTTATTTTCAATGGTGAGGGGGGGGGGTGTGAGGAGGGTAATTTTATTATTACATGTTGTACAAGGTATTTGATTGTGAGATTGGGAAGGGTGGGAGATAAGAGCATAAAGAAAAGAAGAATCCAACGTAGTCTGCCATTGCGTAGTATATGCTTTTCAACATTCGGTTCACATAGATGTTTGGTTGATATCTTTTGTGCGGTTTGTTTCATACCTTAACCACCATGGACCCCTGAGGAAGGTGTTTTATCCGAAACATGGACCGTGTCGGGTCCCTAGGTTGGTAATAAGGTTGTATATTTTACTGCATTTTTATTGGTTTAATAAACAACGCCTGCATCTTGTACATAATCTGCAGTTTGTATGTTGGGAGATAAGAGCATATCATTTGTACCATTGATGATTAAGTGATATATTTATTGTTAATTTGTTTGGACACTTATTGTAAGTTTGAAAATGAATAAAGTAAAAAAAAAAACCAAAAAAACATGGTCGGTTTTTTTCAATATCAAGAAGCCAGTTTTACTAACTATTCATTGTGTTTTGTATAACACATTTTTAGTATTAGCTTTGTTTATTATTTGTGCATGGAGGGGCATTTTTAATAGTGCATCTAACGGCCTCTTTTACAAAGCTGCGCTAGTGGCTGCGCTGCACTAGTGGCCCCGAAGCCCAAAGAGATTTAAAGGGCTTCTGGGCTGTTGCCGCGCGGCTTTGTAAAAGAGACCGTAAGTCTGACTTTGGGTGTTTCCCGCAAGACATCCAAATGTCAGGGCAGGGGAACATCCATTTAAGAAACTGCTAGATGTCCAATTTTTTTATGTCAAAAATGACCTATGTAGACATCTTTGCCCTTAGGACACCTAACTTTTTGGGCCATTTTTGAATACAAAAACATCCAAGTTCACAACGTTCAAATCAAGCCCATTTGGACATGGGCGGGACCAGCATCTTAATGGGATGGCCACACAGACATGCCAATAGGGCAGTGAGGCGCTGCTGTGAACTTCACATAAAGGGTACCAGGTACATATGTAATGTAATGTAATTTATTTCTTATATACCGCTACATCCGTTACATATGTCACCATAACCCCCTTTTAGAATATGGTGAGCCCTCCAAAACTCCTCCAAAACCTAGTGTACCCAAATCTACCACCCCAATAGCCTTTATGGTTTCAGATGTCACTTATATGGCAGTACAATAGGTTTTGGGTGGGTTTTGGTAGACTCACACTTTCTACCATAAATATAGTGGGTAGAGTGTAATATTGGCAACATCAAACACCTGCTTGGTTCTGTACTAGGATGTCGCATAATATCTGCAGCTGTCACAGAGGTTGGTATGTACTGTTTCTCTCACATCAGGGGTAGGCAATTGCGGTCCTCGAGAGCCACAGGCAGGTCAGATTTTCAGGCTATCCACAATAAATATGCATGAGATAGATTTGCATCTCAAGGAGGCAGTGCATGCAAATCCATCTCATATATTCATTGTGGATATCCTGAAAATCTGAACTGCCTGTGGCTCTTGAGGACCGGAATTGCCTATCCCTGTCTCACATCATTGGAAGGGGGGTGGGGGTGGGGGACATGCTTTTATCCTTCCAGTGGTCATATGGTCAATTTGGGCACCTTTTTGGCACTTAGATGCTTTGAAAACAGATCTGACGCTGATCATCCAAAAGAGCCATGCTTTTCCAAATTGTGCCTCCTGTATCTTTATTTATTTATTTAGTTAGTTAGTTTTATAGCCCATCCTTCCCAGGAGCCCAGAACGGGTTACAGAGGTACATTCACAATATACTAGTGTCATTGGATTAAGGGTTACAGAGGTACATTTACAACTAAACTGGAAACGTTAGACTAATGGGACCGTGGAAGGTGTTGGAACGGTGCCCGTACAGCAGTGGTCCCCAACCCTGTCCTGGAGGACAACCAGGCCAATCGGGTTTTCAGGCTAGCCCTAATAAATATGCATGAGAGAGATTTGCATATACTGGAAGTCACAGGCATGCAAATCTGCTCCATGCATATTTATTAGGGCTATCCTGAAAATCCAATTGGCCTGGTGGTCCTCCGGGTTAGGGTTGGGGACCACTACCGTACAGAACAGTATCTAAGGCATTAGTGCTGCTACATTGTATGAACAGATATCTGGCAGGCTGCCATTAGCTGACATTTGAGACAGACTAGTCTGCTATTGAGACAGACATGGGGGAAGTCACTGCTTGTCCTGGGATTGATAGTATGGAATGTTGCTGCTACTTGGGTTTCTGCCAAGTACTTGTGACCTCGATTGGCCACTGTTGGAAACAGGATACTAGGCTAGATGAACCATTGGTCTGACCCAGTATGGTCATTCTTATATTCCTATTTCCAAAATGAATTTGTTTCAGCCAATTCTAATAGCCTAAAATTTCCAAATGAGCTTAGAAGACAGCATAATAGCTCATCTTTACGTTTTATCCATATGTGTAAGGTTTATTTATTTATTCAGTTCTATATCCCAGGAGCCCAGAATGGGTTACAGTAATACATACACAGTGTTTGAAGGTACAGGAATAAGGGTACATTCACAATATACTGAAGGGAGGAAAGGGGATGGAGGAGAATTCACAGTAAATTGGAGCAAAGCATCAGGGTATATTCACTGACCATTGGGGAGAAGGAGTGCGGTTACAAAGATACATTCACTTTAATATGGGGGCATTAGGTTTGGATTGGCACAAGTTATAGATGAATATTTACAATGACCTGGAGGCATTCGATTGGATTAAGATTGGCTTAATCTCGGATCAGGGCCAATAGAGAAGTGTTCACATCGTATTGGAGGTATTTGGTTGGAGTGCTTTTGTCATATACTCAGGTCAATAGCAGTGGTGGCAGCAGTATATATCTGTAACTAAACTAGATACATGGGTAGGTGGAGAGGGACCCATAGTAACATAGTAGATGACAGCAGATAAAGACCCGAATGGTCCATCCAGTCTGCCCAACCTGATTCAATTTAAATTTTTTAATTTTTTCTTCTTAGCTATTTCTGGGCAAGAATCCAAAGCTTTACCCAGTACTGTGCTTGGGTTCCAACTGCTGAAATCTCTGTTAAGACTTACTCCAGCCCATCTACACCCTCCCAGCCATTGAAGCCCTCCCCAACCCATCCTCCACCAAACGGCCATACACAGACACAGACCGTGCAAGTCTGCCCAGTAACTGGCCTAGTTCAATATTTAATATTATTTTCTGATTCTAAATCTTCTGTGTTCATCCCACGCTTCTTTGAACTCAATCACAGTTTTACTCTCCACCACCTCTCTCGGGAGCGCATTCCAGGCATCCACTACCCTCTCCGTAAAGTAGAATTTCCTAACATTGCCCCTGAATCTACCACCCCTCAACCTCACATTATGTCCTCTGGTTTTACCCTGTCACCAGCAATGAGTCTTAGGTGATTAGTTGAGTCTGTATGCCGTTTGGGCTTGGTTTCTAAGGTTTCAGTTCAGGTATGCCCTGGTTTGAGAACAAAATGATTTTTACCGCTTTCCGAAAGGGTAGTAGGTCAGTTGTAGTTCGAATGTCTGGGGGTAGCTGGTTCCACATTTTCGCTACAGTCCGCATTCCAGTTGCAATCTGAGTGGTCTGGTCAGGTGATAGATGGAGAGTTTTTCAGGTATTTAGTGAGGAGCCCTGTTGTGGAAGTACTTGAAGGTAACAGTCAGTTATTTGAAGATGGCCCATTTCCCTATGGGTAGCCAGTGTACCTCATTTAGTGCTGGGGTAATGGTAACATTACCATATTGATCAGAGTCACTTGCCTCACCCTATTCTATAATGGCAATTATATACATAATTGCTGATGTAGACATTGCAACCTGTGGAGAATTACTACCATAATATGCACTATTTGCCTTTTTAGCATATGGAAAAGCTTTTGTGCAGTTTTGTGCTAGTTGACTACATCGGTCTCAGACTAACGTACCCAAGGCCATGCGACAAACGAGTGATGGAGGAAAATCTTGTGTTCCTGAATTATTATCCAGTGCTGTAAATATGAAAACACTCTTAATTGAAAGCATCTTTATAAACTTGGGTATCTCAACTCATTCTCTCTGCTCTGCTATTATTTCCTATACCTGCTTCAAAACAGTCAAATTCATCCTTATAACAAACGAGTGAGTAGCAGTTACACAACAACAAAACAAGCATGGACATTATTATGATCTTCTGCCTTGTGGGTTTGTGTTACTTGATTGCTTTTCCCACTTCAAGCCAGTTTAAAGCCTAGAGTCTGGGTAATCAGAAGCAGTGCTATTGGACGGTAATACAAGGAATGGAAAGATAGGACAGTTGCGGAAAGCAACCCTTATGTAGTTGTAATCGCTGCTAGACCTTTGCTTCATTTCCAGGGAGATACCTACGGGCAGGATATGTTCTAGGTGCCTAGCCCAAGCCACAGTAGGAGTCAAAAAACATCATCACCACATTAGGATTACCAAGGCAATAAAAGAGGATCTGAGGATTTGGGATCTGTTTTTACCTGGTTTCCAAATTCTCAGATCCTCTTTGTTCAATGGATCATCCTACTGGCAGACAACTCCCATATATATAGTGAAGAACTAGAACTGTTAAAGGATGGCTCAGGTGGTAAGGATTTCAGCATATGCTTCAGGAGTTCACAGTACTTTGAGCCTTGGCTCAGGAGGTGGCATGAGTCGAGGACAATGGATTTCATATTTTTAGAATTCTTCTCAATTATGGTGGTTCTCCATATAGGAAGCATCAAGATGGCCGCCAACAGGCATATCATTTTCAGAAGTGGTAATAAGTCTGTCGTCAAAGCTATTACCAAGATGTTTCACAGATCATTTGGTACTATTTTGCAAGTCAGGAAAACTGTGCTGCAATGTCTTAACATAATAGAGCATTAGGGGGGGGGGAATTCATCAAGCAGTGTTAGGGCCTTAAGTTGTGTTATTTGGCTCCTAACGCCTTTATGTCCCTGGATCAAGAAACAACCTAGCTGACTATCCCATTTCAAGATACCTGTTTTCAGGTCCCTGCTGCTGACAAGGACAGAACAGTGGTGTCCTCACACATGGTATGGTGATTTAGTCCTCTGAAGTTTGGGCCCTCATCTTGATATCCCTGTCTGAAAAGACCAGGAAGTGATCTAAAAATCTTCTAGAACTTTCAAGAATTTTGTGTAGAAGAGAAGATATGTGAAAAGGTGTTGTTGTCAACTGATACAACAGTTCACAGAAAGAGATAAGAGCATGCCTAGAAAAACTACCTATGCATCTAGCAAGTACAGTATTAGCTTTTTTGGCCAAGGTTTGTAGTGCCCCCCAACAGGGTGAAAAGGCAGTTGAAAGAATGAGACCCACTGTCTAGGAGATCCCCCAGATAAGTGACACCCTATTACACATATATACAGAGGTCCAAAACTGATCAGCAGGCAACAGGGAAAATTATCTTATTCCAGTCTGGATAGGGACTGTGGCACAGTGGTTAAGGCTGTTCTGAGCTCTCCTGGGAGAATGGTATAGAAAATTGAATAAATAAATAACTCTTCCTGCTCAGCAAAGTAGCTCAGTGGCATAGCCATGGGAGAACCTTGAGAGCCTGGTCACTGCCAATTTGTTTAGGCCCCCCCCAAATTGAGATGCTGTCCTTTGCTTTGGGTGGCAGGGATCCCCAAGCCTCGCCAGCAGAAGCCCTCCTCCAACCAAAATGTGACACATTTCCTGGGCCGCTGGCATATGCTAGTTTTTTGAGAAACTGAGCATGCCCAATGAAGGCTCTCCTCTCATGCTTGCATGAAAAACAAACGTGCTGGAGGCAGGCCTATCCTGTGTATGGAAAACAGTTATAGCAGGGATGGAGGCTTTGTGTTGTGGCAGTGGTGACAGTAGCCAAGAAAAGCAGGCTTCAGCTGAAAGAGGGCTTTTGCTGTTAGAGCTTGGGGTATCTGCCAGCTCAGGTATGGGAGGTCGCACAGGAGGAGGGGCAAAATTTTGTACCCCCTTCCACTTTGGTCTCAGGATCACCCCCCCCCCCCCCAAAAAAAAAAAAAAACAACAACAACAAAACAAAACAAAAAAACCACAAAAACGAGGCCTGATCGTAGTGCTCAGAGTTCTTTCCTTCTGATACATGAGGACATTCACCATTATCACATTTTCTGAGCAATGGGAACATTAGCAAACAACCTACAAAAAAAAAAAGCCTGACTTTAATGCCATGGTAAATCAGAGCTTAACACATGAGAAAGTGTCATGTTAGAATGTGCTAAGCCCAGATGTCACTGCATCTTAGCAAAAAGCTCCAAAGTAAATCAATTTAACAAATTTGAGATGTAAAACTACTCCATGTATATGAGAGCCATTTTTATGTATTACAATTTTGTATAGACTTTCAATAAAGATTCCTGCACCTTGTACATTCCGCTCTGCAGTTTATTTTCTTGCTTTTGGTAAAACTAACACTGCCGTCAGTTAAAAGTAAAAGCTTTCTGAAAGATCCAAGTCTTCATTATTTTTTTTTTGAAAGAAAGATAGTCTCCACATTCCTGAATTTGAAAGCTTTTTAATGTGGATAGCTTGAAAATCTGACTGGGAGTGGGGTTACTAGGAGAGGCTTGGGAAATCTTGGACTGCTAAGTTACATTATCATACCATCTCAAGATCTCATCTTCTTTCATTTTGTTTATTCCTCCTTAAATCTGCTTCATCTGTGAAGCTTAACTACTATAAGGAATTAAATTGCTGACAATTTTATCCCATAAGACAAATTACTTTCTAATCTGTTAGGATACTTTTACTTCAAGGGATGAATTCTGGAGATTCCAAGCCAAAACAGTTAGCCACCAATCTGTTCTCAGTCTTCTAAGTGAAATAAAACATGTGCTTTCTTATCATAAATCAGGGATCTCAAAGTCCCTCCTTGAGGGCCGCAATCCAGTCGGGTTTTCAGGATTTCCCCAATGAATATGCATTGAAAGCAGTGCATGCACATAGAACTCATGCATATTCACTGGGGAAATCCTGAAAATCCGATTGGATTCCGGCCCTCAAGGAGGGACTTTGAGACCCCTGTCATAAATAGACAAATATGTGATACAATTTGGCTAATTCACCTTTTGTTCATTTCCCTAGTACAACCTGGTCTGTGCCAATGCCTGGAAGCTAGATATGACACAAGCTGTTCTCAATCTGGGATTTTTAGCAGGAGCTGTCACCTTAGGCTATGCAGCAGACAGGTACAGTACATGCATGAAATATGGGAAAGGGATTGGGACTTGTATACCACCTTTTTGTAGTTTTGCAACCACACACAAAAGTGATTTATATACAGGTGCTTCAAGCATTTTCTCTGTCTGTCTGGTGGGCTCACAGTCACAATCTATTTAATGTACCTGGGACAGTGGAGGATTAAGTGACTTGCCCAGGGTCACAGGGAGCAACATGGGGTTTGAACCCACAACCTCAGGGTGCTGAGGCTGTAGCTCTAACCATTATGCCACCATCTCTTCCATCAATATTATATTTTAATATATTTTCTATTATAAATATAACAGATTGTTTACATTGATTCTAAGTCTTCTGATTTCTAGGAAGTGTTCCCTACCAATGTACTGTTCATTTTACTTAAATCATTCAAAGAACTGCTTCTTTTTTAAAAGTAAAACTCACCATGGAACATTAGTTCATAATAACAATAATATCATCTGGATGGTGGATTTTCTGCCATTGCTCTGGCTGGATTAATGCACATAATAACATAAGAATAACCTTATTGGGTCAGACCAATGGTCTATGAAGCCCAGTAGCACGTCCTCATGGTAGCCAATCCAGGTCACCAGTACCTGTCAAAAACCCAAAGAGTAGCAACATTCCATGCTACCAATCCAGGGCAAGCAGTGGCTTCCCCCATGAATTGCTCAATAACAGACTATGGACTTTTCCTCCAGGAAATTGTCCAAACCTTTCTTAAAACCAGCTACGCTATCCGCTCTTACCACAACCTCTGGCAACACATTCCAGAGCTTAACTATTCTCTGAGTGAATAAATATTTCTTCTATTGGTTTTAAAAGTATTTCCCTGTAACTTCATTGAGTATCCCCTAGTTCTTTTAATTTTTGACAGAGTGAAAAATCGATCCACTTGTACTTGTACTACTCCACTCCGTATTTTATAAACTTCAATCATATCTCCCCTCAGCTGTCTCTTTTCCAAGCTGAAGAGCCCTAACCTTTGTAGTCTTTCCTCATACAAGAGGAATTCCATCCCCTTTATCATCTTGGTCACTCTTCTTTGACCCTTTTCTATCATTGCTATTTCTTTCTTGAGATAAGGAGGCCAGAATTGAACGCATGTGAGGTTGCACCATGGAGCAATACAGAGGCATTATAACATTCTTTTTTTTTAATATTCTTTATTCATTTTCAAAATTACATTATAACATTCTTAGTCTTGTTACTTCTTTAATAATTCCATCACTTTTTAAAATAATTCCTAGCATCTTCTTTGCTTTTTTGGCCACCATTGCCCTAACCCCCAAGGTGGACCCTAGCATCTGATAACTGTGATTTAGGTTATTCTTCCTAATGTGAATCATTTTGCATTTGTCCACATTAAATTTCATCTGCCGCATGGATGCCCAGTCTTCCAATTTCCTAAGGTCTGCCTACAATTTTTCACAATCTGCATGTGTTTTAACAACTTTGAACAGTTTAATGTCATCTGCAAATTTAATCACTTCACTCGCTGTTCCAATTTCTAGATCATTTATAAATAAGTTAAATAGCACCAATCCCAGTACAGATCCCTGTGGCACTCCACTCTTTACTCTCCTCCACTGAGAAAAATAACCATTTGACCCTACTCTCTGTTTTCTATCCGATAACCAATTCCTAATCCACAAGTGAACTTTGCCATCTATCCCATGATGCTTTAATTTTCTCAGGAGCCTCTCATGAGGAACTTTGTCAAAAGCTTTCTGAAAATCAAGATACATTACATCAACCGGCTCACCTTTATCCACATTTTTATAAGCGATATTGTTGAAGGGCTGTCAGGTAAGATTTGCCTCTTTGCGAATGATACCAAAATCTGCAATAGAGTAGACACCCCGGATGGTGTGAAAGACATGAAGAAAGACCTAGTGAAGCTTGAAGAATGGTCTGAAATTTGGCAGCTAAAATTTAATGCTAAAAGTGCAAGATCGTGCATTTGGGCTGCAAAAACCCGAAGGAACAGTACAGTTTAGAACAGTGTTTCTCAACTCAGTCCTAGAGTACCCCCTTGCCAGTCAAGTTTTCAGGATATCCACAATGAATATGCATGAACTTGATTTGCATGCACTGCGTCCATTATATGCAAATTTCTTTTAAGCATATTCATTGTAGATATCCTGAAAACCTGACTGACAAAGGTGTACTCCAGGACTGAGTTGAGAAACACTGGTCTAGCGGGTGAAGAACTTTTGTGCACGACAGAAGAGCGGGACTTGGGTGTGATTGTATGTGATGATCTTAAGGTGGCCAAACAGGTTGGAAAGGTGATGGCGAAAGCTAGAATGATGCTAGGGTGCATAGGAAGAGGTATGGCCAATAGAAAAAAGGAGGTATTGACCCCTGTATAAGACTTTGATGAGACCTCATTTAGAATATTGTGTACAATTCTGGAGACCACATCTTCAAAAAGATATAAAAAAAGATGGAGTCGGTCCAGAGGAAGGCTACTAAAATGGTGATGGTCTTAATCATAAGGTGTATAGGGACAGATTTAAAGATCTAAATATGTATACTTTAGAGGACAGGCGAGAGAGGGGAGATATGATAGAAATATTTAAATATCTATGTGGCATAAATGCGCATGAGTCAAATCTCTTTCATTTGAAAGGAAGCTCTGCAATGCAATGAAGTTCAGAGGTGATATGTTCCGGAGTAATCAAAGGAAATACTTTTTTACAGAAAGGGTGGTAGATGTGTGGAACAGTCTCCCGGAAGAAGTGGTGGAGATTGTATCTGAATTCAAGAAGGTGTGGGATAGAGAATGACACGGTGAAAAAATTGGTCCCCGTCACCGCCCCGTCCCCGTCTCACCATCCCCGTCACCGCCCCGTCCCCGTCTCACCATCCCCGTCACCGCCCCGTCCCCGTCTCACCATCCTCTTCACCGCCCCGTCACCGCCACTGCCACCCCATTCACCGCCCCGTCACCGCCACTGCAATCCCATTCACTTTTCTTTATTTACGTATAAAGGAAACATTCTTTAAAACTTTAAAACTTTAAAACTTAGTTAAATATTAGTTAATAACTATACAAAAACAAAACACGCAGAGAAAAAATTAATTAATATAAATTCTCAAAACTGACACATTTTGATCACTAAATTTAAAATAGTTATTTTTCATACAGTTTTTCAATCACTAATCTTCCACCACCCCTGGGGCTAGCAATGCAAAAACAAACACGACATGTACTTTAAATGCTTACAATGTTAGCCTATATGGTAAGTAGACGTGGCCGCTGTACCTAATCGCGGCAAAGATCTCCCTGCCGTGATTAGCATAGTGACCGCGGCTACGGCTGCAAGTCTCCCCTCCCCTCAGCGATCACGGCAGGAGGGCACCCAACCCCTCCTGTAGACCCCCCCAACGGCCCTCCCGACAATCGCAGCAGAAGGGTACCCAACCCCTCCTGCCGGTCCTCCCAATGGCCTCCCCTAAGATCGCCGGCAGGAGGGTACCCAACCCCTCCTGCTGGACCCCCCCCAACGAACCCTCCCACCCCGGAACCCCCTTAGTCTTACTTTCCAAGTTGGACCGGACGGCTCCTCACACGTATGGCCAGCAGGCTTGCCTCCGTCCAAATGAGGCGGGCCCGCCCCTACCCTGCCCAACCCACAGGATCCTAGGGCCTGATTGGTCTAGGCACCTAAAGCCACTCCCGCTATAGGAGGGGCCTTAGGTGCTTGGGCCAATCAGGCCCTAGGATCCTGTGGGTTAGGCAGGGGAGGGGAGGGGCGGGCCCGCCTCATTTGGACGGAGGCAGGCCTGCTGGCCAGACGAGCGAGGAGCTGTCCGGTCCAACTTGGAAAGTAAGACTAAGGGTGGTGTTTCAGGATGGCGGGGTTTGTTGGGGGAGGGACCGGCAGGAGGGGTTGGGCACCCTCCTATTGGCGATATAGGGGGCCGTTGGGGGTGCCGGCAGGAGGGGTTGGGCACCCTCCTACCAGTGAGGGCGATCGTCGGGGGGGGGGGGCGGGTTCTATTGGCAGGAAGGGTTGATCTGACAAATGAGGAGCACGGTGAAAACACAGGTAAATTGCGGTTCCTAGAGGGGGGGACATTGGCCTGCGGGGACAAATCTATTCACCGTTTTTGCGGTCGGTGAAAGGATTTGTCCCCGCGTCTGCGGCGATTTGCTAATGAGGTCACCATAACCCGCAGCCAAACCGCAGCCACGCAGCGGTTCGCTGCGGGGATCGCTCCCCGTGTCATTCTCTAGTGTGGGATAGGCATGTGAGATCTTTTAGAGAGAGAAAGAGATGATGGTTACTGTGGATTGGCAGACTAGATGGGCCTTTTGGCCTTTATCTGTCATCATGTTTTTATGTTTCTATGTTTATTCGCACCTTCAAAGAAGTGAAGCAAATTGGTGACACAAGACCTCCCTAGGCTGAACCCATGCTGACTCTGGCTCATTAAATCACGGTTGTCTACGTGTTCCACAATTTTATTGTTTATAATTGTTTCCATGATTTTGCCCGGCACTGAAGTCAGACTTACTGGTCTGTAATTTCCCGGATCTCCCCGGAACACTTTTTAAAAATCGGCTTAACATTGGCCACCATCCAATCTTCAGGTATTACAGATAATTTTTGCGACAGGTTACAGATCACTTAACAGCAAGTCAGCAATTTTATGTTTGAGATTTTTTAGTACACTGGGATGTATACCATCCGGTCCAGGTGATTTATCACTTTTTAACTTGTCAATTTGGCTTAGTACATCTTCCAGATTCACCGAGATTTCTTTCAATTCCCCTGCAACATCATCCTTGAAGATCATTTCTGGTTCAGATAGATCTCTTACATCTTCTTCTGTAAAGACTGAAGCAGAGAATTTATTCAGTCTCTCTGCTATGGCCTTATCCTCCCTGAGAACCCCTTTTGCTCTTTGATTATCCAGTGGTCCCATGGATTCCCTCACAGGTTTTCTGCTTCTGATGTACCTAAAAAATTGTTATGAGTTTTTGCCTCTTTGGCAAGTTTCTCTTCATATTCTTTCTTAGCTTTCTTTATCAGTGCTTTGCATCTAACTTGTTGTGTCTCTTATTTTCTTCATTCAAATCCCTTTTCCATTCTTTAAAGGATTTTTTTGGCTATAATAGCCTCTTTAACCACCCTTTAACCAAACCGTTTCCTCTTTTGTTAATATGTGGAATACATCTGGTCTAAGCTTACATGACGGTGTTGTAGATTTGCAGCTCTTTTGGACAAGGCATTAGCTGCCATGTTTATAAAGGATTACTTGATAAGGTTTTTATACTGAGACAGGTGATTCTGCATAATGATCACAAACAGTGTCAAAACATAGAATTTCATTTTTGCAAATTGGCACTTAATGAAATAGGATAACACTCTTTTCAGGAATAGTAGCAAAATAATGCTCAGAATTTAGGAAGTTGGTTGGATGGGCCATGAGCTATTCAGCACCTCCTCCGATGTGTTTCATTCATTACTGAATTGACATTCTTTTCCTAAAGCAGTGGTACTCACACCTGGCCTAGGAGAATCATAGCCAGTCAGGTTTTCAGGACATCTACATTGAATATGCATGAGAGAAATTTGCATTTAGTAGAAGCAGTGCATGCAAATCAATCTCTTGATTATAGATATCCTGATAACTTGACTGACTGGGTTTCTTGCAGGACAGATTTAGGAACCACTGCTTTAAAGTATGATTCAAGGAGCCAATGTTCTAATTGGACTGCACTTAATTTTGGCGATGAAAGTTTATTCCGTTTTGTTGTGGAAGAATTTTGAAAATTCCTTTCTGCTAATAAATATCAACAATATTTTAAAAATCAATAGGAGGATTAGTTAAGCTCTGGAATGTGTTGCCAGAGGATGTGGTAAGAGCGGTTAATGTAGCTGGTTTTAAAAAAGGTTTGGACAAGTTCCTGGAGGAAAAGTCCATAAACTGCTATTGAGACAGACATGGGAGAAGTCACTGCTTGCCCTAAATCAGAAACCAAGTTTTAAGTTAAGCAAATTTTTTGTTTTCTAATATTTATTTGGTATGAATTTGGCACAAATTTGGCACTATTTATTGCTTTAAAGTATGAAAGATTCAGCAATGATTGGGTGGTGAGGCAGCAAAATAGGGGATTTTTACCTTCTGAAAAAGCCCCTCCATGTCTCTGAGCTGATCTTTACATATGTATAGCTTTATTTAGGTAATTTTTTGGGCAGTGCTCCGATATTACTATATGCCCTGAATCAGTGGCATGGAAAGCTGCTACTATTTGGGTTTTTGCCAAGAACATGTGACTTAGATTGGCTTCCATGAAGATGGGATACTGGGCTAGATGGATCATTGGTCTGATCCAGTAAGGTTATTCATATGCTCTTATTATATAGAGATGTATGTAGCTGAATAGTAAGAACGAAATGGGTGCTCCTTTTATTTTACTATCTGAAAAATATGGAAGAACTACAATAGGAGAATGAGAACATTGTCCCCCAAATTCTATAAATGGTGTTTTGAGTTGTGCGTGCAAATTTGGGCATGTGCCTAATTTGCTTATGCAATTTAATTGAATAATGGTCCAATTAGTAGTGATAATTGGCTTCTTAACAAGCAATTATTAGTATTACCGATAACTGGTCTTAATTTAAATTTATGTGTATAAATTTAGGGGCATGAACCTTGCCTAAAATTATTGTGCTGCATCAAAAAGTGGGGGCATGGAAACGGGAAGGTCTTGGGAAGATTGGGGGGCATTCCTCAAAATTATTTGTGTAATTATAGAATAAGGGGCATCCACGCCTAACTTTAACAGCAAGGTTTTACGCCACGTTTTCACTGGCACAAATGGTCATGTCTAAATTTAGGCACGGCTTCAGGGCACAAGTGCTATTCTATAACTAGCACCTAATTTTAGGCACCATTTATAGAATAGCACTTAGGGCTCCTTTTATCAAGGTGCGGTAGGCGGAACGTGCGGAATACCATGCGTTCAATCGCATGCCGCGCTAGTCGCTAACGCCTCCATTGATGAGGCATTAGTTTCTAGGCTTGCCACGGGGGTTAGCGCATGATGAAATGTCCGACACGCTAACCCCCGTAGCGCGCCTTGATAAAAGGAGCCCTTAGGCATTTTTTGGTGCCAATCTTTTAGGCACAATATACAGAATGCAGTCCTTTGTATCTGTGTGTACATATAGGAGGTAATTCTATAAGGAGCCCCCCTATAGAGGTGGCCAGTATGTATATACTCCCTTAAAAATATTGGGAGTAACTCTGGATAAACACCTCACATTGGAAAAACATTCCAATTTAATATTTAAGAAAGGTATCTCGGTGCTCTGGAAGCTCCGTACCATCAAGAAGTACTTCGACAAAGTTCCTTTTCGTTTGTTAGTCCAATTTTCTATTTTAAGTATTCTGGACTACTGCAACATCATATATTTGGGTGCTTTCAAGAAAACTCTCAAAAAATTGAGAGTCCTTCAGAATACGGCTGTTCGCCTAATTTGTGGTCTAAACAAATGGGAGCATATCTCTCCCTTCTATCGAAAGCTCCATTGGTTGCCATTAGAATCCAGAGTATTATTCAAGTTCTCATGTATCTGCTTTAAAGCAGTTTATGGCATGCTTCCAGGCTATCTCATCCCTCATTTTACCTTGAGTTATTCCAATAAGAGCTCCCAAAGAGTACACCTGTTTGCATATCCTTCAATAAAACTCTGCCATTACAATAGGTTCCTTGAGAGAACCTTTTCCTGTCAGGCGGCCAAATTGAATATATGGCTTGCCAAAATGGTGTTAGAAACTTCCTCTTACCTTGACTTTAGAAAACAGATGAAAACACAACTATTTAACAGGCTAGAATCTTAATGTTGTCTATTCTTTTAACTTAACTTTTTATCCTATTTTAAATTGTTTGTATTTCTTTATATAGTGAGCATTTTATTTTGCTGAATCTTCAGAAGATTTTAATCTGATGTATGCATTTGCATTGTATGTATTGCGCTTGATTGCTGTGAACCGCCTAGAACTTTCATGTATGGCGGTATATAAAAATAAATTATTATTATTATTATTATATAAAAGCTGGTATTCCAGTCATTTACAAGTACATGTGAACAGAAACTGCAAAACTAATAATCCTTCTATGCACTATTCTGTAAATACAAGCATATATACAATAGTATTGAATGGGTGGAGTCTGGGCAGAGAATGGGCAGGGTGCACATTAATATGTATAACGTATAGAATACTATCCATGGAGCTCTCCAATCTAGGTGCAAACATTTGCACTAGCTCTATGGTTGACTGTGAGAGGGGTTTTCCCTCACTAAAATTGCAGTTATGCCATTGGGCAGCAGGGATCATTAGGCAAACCGGGGAAAACTACATGTTCAAGAATGCCCTGAGCTTTGAGCTCAGTACTTAGATCCAGTAGGGAAAGAAGACATCCCTGCTGAGTCAGAGACAGGCAGGGAGGAGTACTTCTGTCCCAGACTGGAATCATTTGAAGATGTCTCAGGGGAAGAGGTCCTTGAGAGAGAGCGGAACTCCTAGTTTTCCCTAGATATTTGCTGCAGAAGTCCTGGGAAGCTGATGGCTGCCTAAGGAAACTGACTGAAGTTGAGGAGAGAGAAAGAGACTGCCCAAGTGAGACAGCTACTGATGGCTTGGTTGATGTAAGCCATTACTTATTGAAGTGGGGATTCTTGTTCCAGCGCTGGCTAGGGCCAGACCCTGTGTGTTACATGGACTTGGTTAACCTTGCATGTGAGGCAACTGTAACAAATAAAACCTTTTTGTTCATGTGCCACAGGTGTCCTGGCTGTATATTTGTCCACAGACCTCTCTTAGCAATCCAAGCCAGCCTGGTTTATTGACATAAGTGCTCATGCCTAAACACCTATGTGCGTATATACTGAGCCATGCTAGTATAGTACAATGGAAGGTAGGCACTTAGAGGTCCTTTTACTAAAGCTTATTGGACTTTACCTATGGACTTCTTAGCATTTAGGCCTAAATTCTCTTAACGGCGCTGTAAGTTAGGCGTGCTAGGCACCCTACTGCCGCCTAACTTGTTTTAATTGGTCCAAAACAAATTTACAACATGTTTAAAAAAAATGTAGGTGCCTATGCAAAAAAATGGCACCACTCTCCTTTATAGACTTGATCGTTTTCTTCCCATATGTCATAACATGATTTTGGTCTCCTTTTTATAACAAAAAGAAAAGTCTGCAGTAAATCATTTGTGTATTAAAACTCAGGGAACGCAGTGTTAAGATTGAGATGGATGACTATGCTCCGTTCCACTCTGCTATATTCTCAACTGCTAGCTACTTCTCTTCTGCTAAACTATCTTTCATTAAGAAGCAGTTGCTTCCTCTGCTCCTTCTGCCTTAGTGCTATCAAGATATTGAAGGCTAGATTGTACGCTGGAAAATTAGGATGATTTGAATGTGAATTTTTACTAGGTTTTATGCGTGTGTGTACTAGGTATGGAAGAAAACTCACGTATCTCATCTCTGCCTTTGGGGTAGGAGCGTGTGGCCTTGTGGTGGCTTTTGCACCCAATTTTCCAGTCTTTGTGCTCTTCCGTTTCCTACAAGGTGTCTTTGGAAAGGGAACCTGGATGACGTGCTATGTAATTGGTAAGAGTTCTATTTCAGTATTTTAGGGGTAACTAGATGAGGGGTGACTGGCCTTAGTTGGTTTTCAGTTCAACAGTGATAAACCTTTCCAGCTGCCAAATTGCTGGATCCAGGATAGAATGGCCTCTGGTTAATTTATGATACTTTGCACAACTGTAATGCTTTATAGGTAAATCACAACACTTATGATTTTTCTTTCAAATACACGTGGAGGGGCATAATAAAAAAAAATGTCTAAGTCCCCTTTTGGCCTAAGGCCTTACACGTTGAAAGTAGAAGCAGGGAAAATGTCCATTATCAAAAATAACGTCTAAAAGGAGTTTTTTTTTTTTTATAATGGCCTGCCTCTACGTTCAGCTGTTTAAACGCCCAGACCACCACTACGTCTAAACTTACACCATATCATCAACCTAAAAAAAGCCTAAGTCTCAAACGCCCAAAACAAGGGCTTTTAGGCGAAGGAGGAGCCAGTCCTTCGCCTAAAAGCTGAATTCTGTAACCGGTGTCCGTCAAAAACAACACCGGTTACAAAATCCACCCCTCCCCCCCCGCCAACATTGGGGCAGGAGGGAGCCCAAGCCCTCCTACCCCGCAACACCTCCGATGAAGATCAGGGCAAGAGGGAGCCCAAGCCCTCTTGCCCCACGGCACCCCCGAACTCCCTAACACTATCGGGGCAGGAGGGAGCCCAAGCCCTCCTGCCCCACGGCACCCCCGAACCCCCGATGAAGATCGGGCAAGAGGGAGCCCAAGCCCTCTTACCCCGCAGCACCCCCGAACCCCCCCCCGACATGATCGGGCAGGAGTGAGCACAAGCCCTCCTGCCCTCGATGCAAGGGCTCCCCCGAACCCCCGATCTCACTCCGCTGACCCGCGACCCCCCCGTTGACCCCACAATTGCCCACCCCCATTCCCCCTCCCCGTACCTTCAAAAACGTTGGTCGGACGGACGGGTGCCAAGCCCATCCGTCCGACAGGCCAGCCATCCATTGAATGGCTGGCCTTAGGACCTGATTGGCCCAGGCGGCTCAAATCCCGCCCACAGGTGGGGCCTGAAATGCCTGGGCCAACTGGAATAGGCCCAGTAGGCTTAGGCCCCTCCTGTGGGTGGAGCCTTAGGCATATGGGCTGGGTTGGGCCCATGTGCCTAAGGCCCTGCCCACAGGAGGGGCCTAAGCCTACTGGACCTATTCCAGTTGGTCCAGGCTTCTCAGGCCCCATCTGTGGGTGGGATTTGAGCCGCCTGGGTCAATCAGGTCCTAAGGCCAGCCATTTAATGGATGGCTGGCCTGTCGGACGGACAGGCTTGGCACCTGTCCATCCGACCAACGTTTTTGAAGGTACGGGGAGGGGGATGGGGAGGTCATGGGGTCGGCGTGGAGGTCGTGGGTCGGCAAAGGCGATCGGGGGTTCGGGGGGCCCTTGCGTCGAGGGCAGGAGGGCTTGGGCTCCCTCTTGCCCCGATCTTCATTAGTGGTTCGGGGGTGCTGCGGGGCAGAAGGGCTTGGGCTCCCTCCTGCCCCGATCTTCATTAAGGGTTCGGGGGTGCTGCGGGGCAGGAGGGCTTGGGCTCCCTCCTGCCCCGATAGTGTCGGGGAGTTCGAGGGTGCCATGGGGCAAGAGAGCTTGGGCTCCCTCATGCCCCGATTTTCATCAGGGGTTTGGGGGTGCCGCGGGGCAGGAGGGCTTGGGCTCCCTCCTGCCCTGATCGTTGTTGGGGGGAAAGGGTGGATCGCGGCAGGGGAGATGAGCCATCTCTCCTGCTGCGATCATTGCTGTAGGGGATAGGCAGGTTGCTGGGGCCACTGAGCTGATCGCAGCAGCCACGATCAGCTCAGCGGCCCCTTTTCGGCATTTATACCTGTTTTGACTTGGTCTAAGTCAAAACGTATAAGTACCAACTAGACAACCTGCCTAAAATTTTGATTATACCTGCTGGACGCCTAGGTCTAGGTCGGCCCACCTCCCGCCCACCGCCCGCCCTTTCCCCTCCTCTAAAAACGCCTCTTTTCTCTCTGTGCATTTAGAGGCAGGGGAAAGGCCTAAGCTGGTTTTAGATACATCTAAAACCAGCATTGATTATGGGTACTTGGACGATCAGGCTTTTTGATCGTCCAAATACCCATTTAGGCCACTTTTTAGATTTTTTTTTTTTTTTTAAATTATGAGCCCCATAGGACATAGCAAATAGGACAAGATCATCGTTAGCATAGTTTCATCAATATCAACCCTGTGGAATAAGTTGATTTGACCACTAAGAGCTCTTTTAGATTTTCAGAAGTTTAAGAAGCTTTTGAAAACGATATTATTTGTAGAAGCATTTCAATAAATGCTTTTTTTCCACTATTATGAATGTTTCTGTATTGATACGCTGTCGAGTGCTGTAAAATATGGCTGATATGAAGGACCTGTTATTATTTGTATAATATGTGCTGTATGTTTTTTTTTTATTTTATATGATTGTCTTTTGTAAAACCACCTAGTTAAAGGTGGTAAAGAAATCTTTTAAATAAATAAATAACAGAAAAAATGTTCTATATTGTGAACAATACTTTCCATCAACAAGCAGGCCTGAGTCAGGCACGTCAGTTAGAAATATCGTTTGGTGGCACTGGGATGGAGCTGCTCTCCCAGAACTCAGAACTTAGTAATAAGTCTGAGCATATGCAGACCTTCCTGTGCAAAGTAGTCTCCTAGGGATCTCAGTTTTGCTTTCCTCCTTCCAGCAGAACAGACATGAAACAAAGTGCTTCCTTATAATTTTTACAGTTTCCAAATTCTTTGATGTTTTTTTTCCCATTTCTTTTTTCTAAAGAATAAAAAAAAAATAGTGTATGTATCAGCATGTCACTAAAATCAGTTCGACCAAGCAGTAGTTCATGAGTCAAACCAAAAGGGCTTGGGAGCCACCATTTTAAACCCAGCCGATACAGGAGTAGAAGGGACCACCCACTCAGGCCCATTATCGTACCATGGATAGCCCCTAGGTAAATCCCAGGGGTTCTCAGGAAAGTCCATGGGCTGGGGGAGGTCTAGGCAGGTTTTGAGACAATGATGGGATAGCACTAGGCGAACTATGTCCTCCAGGCTACCAGGCCCTAACCTGCTCACGTACCTCTGGGAAAGGAGGTGGAGTGACAACCATCATCAAGACCTTCACCACACCAAAACTGATAAACTCTATCAAGTTTCAAGTTTCAAGTTTATTAGGATTTGATATACCGCTTATCAAGGTTATCTAAGCGGTTTTTTTTTTACAATCAGGTACTCAAGCATTTTCCCTATCTGTCCCGGTGGGCTCACAATCTATCTAACGTACCTCCCTAGAAGCTCTTGCCTTCACCATAGGCCACAAACACAAAATCGCCCTCATACTCCTCTACAGAGCCCCCAACTCCCCAACAGATACCCTAGAGACCCTCCTTGAATTCATCACCGAACTGTCCATCTCCCACAAACATGTGACCATCCTGGGAGTTTTCAATTTCCCAGACTACTCCAACACCTCAGGACAAAGAGACAGCTTCCTCTCCTCCCTCACCAACCTGGGATTTCATCAAACTATAACCATCCCTACACACTCAGCAGGCAACATCTTAGACTTAATCTTCACCCTCAGAGGCCCAACTGCAGAGCACCAACAAACAATCTACACCACCACACCTGTCCCATGGTCAGACCACCACCTCATTGAATTCCAACTCCCACTCGAAACTACCCTAGCCCCACGTAAAGACCCTAACCCTCCCACCCTACGCCAACTCCCTAACTCAGTCAGCCCTCCAGCCATGGCCGCAGGCATTTGCACCCTGAATGAAACCTGCACTCAACATCCCCACTCCATCGACCTAGCAGCCTCCACGTGGCACTCCAACATCCAATCCCTCTATAACAGCCTTGCCCAGACAAAAACAACTCAAATAACCACCAATAAAACACCTGCTCCCTGGTACCAGTGACCTCCAATCCATAAAACTATCTCTGAGGAAAGCAGAAAGGAATTGGATCAAACACCCAAATTCAGAAACCAAAGCCCTCTGGAAAAGCACATCCATCACCTACAAAGCTGCCATCCTAGAAGCGAAGAAAGCCTACTACTCTCGCCTCCTACAATTAGCCCCTGCTAGATCCAAACAACTATTCACCCTCACAAACCAACTCTTCACCAGTGCCCAAGGAAAAAGCCACAACAACCAAACAGAACTTGATAATGAGACTCTCTCGAACTTCTTCCAGTCCAAAGTACAAACCATTCGCAACAATCTTGACACCAACACCAACCCCACTCCTGCACACCCCCATCCTCTACCACTCTCCCTCAATTTGATATGGCCACCCATGCCAAGGTTCTCGAAACCCTAAGAGAACTCAAACCCTCCAGCACCATCCTCGATCCCTGCCCATCCAGCCTCCTGCTGTCCACAGAAGACGCCATGGCAGAATCCATCCTCCCCATCATTAACACCTCCCTCTCCACAGGGACAGATCCCCTCAGCTGGAAATCAGCTATTATCAAACCCACTCTCAAAAAAACCACCTTTGATCCTAACGAACCCGGCAACTATCGCCCGGTCTTCAACCTCCCATTTGTCTCCAAACTAGAGGTCTGCACGGGAACGGGGATCGCGGGGATCCCGCGGGTCCCGCGGGGATCCCGCGGGTTCCCCCCCTGGCCCACGGGACTCCCACGGGGACGCCCCCTGGCCCACGGGACTCCCACGGGGATGCCCCCCTGACCCACGGGACTCCCACGGGGACGCCCCCTTGCCCACGGGACTCCCACGGGGATGAAAACAACCTACCTAAATTCTGGCGATGCAAGTCTGGCGTCGCGTCGGGAAATAGCCATGTTGAGCAGTGAGCTCAGCACGTACACAGATGAAAGCCTTGCTTGCTGATTGGTCCGGCGGCCCCGCCCCACCGTGCCGCCGGACCAATCAGCAAGCAAGGCTTTCATCTGTGTACGTGCTGAGCTCACTGCTCAGCATGGCTATTTCCCGACGCGGGCATTAGGCTGTTTTTTGTCATTTCGGGTGGGGGATGGCAGCGGCAGTAGCAGCCTGAAAAAGAAATCATCCTGGCCGGGTTCGGTGTCATGCTCCGGAGCTTCTACAGCCTTCCTATCTCCCTCTCCCTTCTACCTGCGGCTCTCTTCGGCAACTCAGCAGCAGCTTCTGACGTCGGGGCCTACCCTCTGCGAGTCCCGCTTGTTTCAACTTCCTTTTTCCACAAAGGTGGGACTCGTAGAGGGAAGGCCTCGATGTCGGCAGCTTGTCTTGATCACCGCTGCTGACGAGTTGCTTAAGAGAGCCGCGGAGCAGGGGGGTGTTGCCAGGTGCAGGTAGAAGGGAGAGGGCCAGATGCAGGACTCGTGGGTGAGGGAGGAGAAGAGAGAGGGGAGAGAAACAAAAGGAAATATTTCATACTGGGCTGGGCCGGAGTGGAGAGAGGGTGGAAAGATTCTGGCTACAGGGTGCATTAACAAAGGAAAAAGGGGGAAAGCTGAAAATGGAGATAGTGACACAAAGAAGAGAAAGGGTAAGCAGGACCTTCTGAATAAGGATAGAGATACAGAGGGGACATGAAGAGGAGGTGAAATAGAGACATAGAAGTAATGCTGAAAAAGTGTGTGTGGGGGGGGGGGAGATAAAGACATTGAAAGGGCAAATGGTGAATATGGGGTAAAGACAAGGACAGAGACAAATGAAGATTCTGAAAAAGTGGTGAGATAGGGATATAGGTGAGATGGACACAAAGAAGGGTGATGCTGGAAAATAGGTGGAATGGTAATTCTGACAGACACAGAAGGGAAATGCTGGATCAAGGAGAGATGGGGCTCAGGCTGGATGGAATGAGGAGAAATGCCTTGTTGGCCCGGAACTTCCTCTCCTACGTCAGAATTGACGTCAGGGAGCGGAATGCTGGTCAGCGCGACGCTTCTGCAGGGAAAGCTTGGGACAGCGGTGGCTTGGGGACTATTCCCCGATGGCGGTGGCAGCAAACCGAGTGGCTTGGGGGAGGGCACGGAGAAAGAAAGAAAGGGGGCAGACAGAGAGACAGAAAGAAGGGGGAACAGGGAGACAGAAAGAAAAAGTTGGGGGAGAGAATGAGGTCTGGAGGAGAGGAAACATACAGGAGGCTGAAAGAAAGGAAGAAAGATTGGATGCACAGTCAGAAGAAGAAAGTGCAACCAGAGACTCATGAAATCACCAAACAGCAAAGGTAGGAAAAATGATTTTATTTTCAATTTAGTGATCAAAATGTGTCTGTTTTGAGAATTTATATCTGCTGTCTATATTTTGCACTATGGCTCCCTTTTACTAAACCGCAATATTGTTTTTTAGCGCAGGGAGCCTATGAGCATTGAGAGCAGCGCGAGGCATTCAGCGTAACTCCCTGTGCTAAAACCTACTATTGTGGTTTAGTAAAAAGGGAGGGGGTGTATTTGTCTATTTTTGTATTTTGTTACCGAGGTGACATTGCATAGAGTCATCTGCCTTGGGAAATGTATATGGCAGATATCTTTGTTTTGTGTTCAAAAGAAAAGGAAATGCATTTCTGGTTTTATTTCTACAGTGTTGAAGTACTTGTTGGCCCTTGCTGTGACTGGTGGGGATCCCCAAGCACCGCCAGCAGAGGACCTCCTCTAGAGATGGTCAGAACTCCCCTCCACCAAGCGCAGCAGTCGCTGGCAGCATCCATGAGCCACTGAGGTGCCAGCATCTGTGACTCAGGGACGCTACTGCTGCCTGCCAAGCTTGGCAAAAGGGACCCCAGGCCAACTGCAAAGGAAGTCCTCAGCTGACAGTTTGTGGGTTCTCATCAGCTGAGTATTTATATTTTATATTTACATTAGAGGTTCTGGTAGAAACCCATTTACAAAGTATGTATTCTTCCCAATTAATATTTCCAAATTAATAGTCTCTTTGCTTATTTGTAAATGGGTCTCTACCAGAGCCTTTAATTCAGTAGCATAATTAAATAAAATAACTATTTCTGAAGTTTATAGGGAAGGATGGTGACGGAGGGGATTCCTCGCGGGGACGGGTGGGGACGGAGGGGATTCCTCGCGGGGACGGGTGGGGACGGAGGGGATTCCTCGCGGGGACGGGTGGGGACGGAGGGATTCCTCACGGGGACGGGTGGGGACGGAGGGATTCCTCACGGGGACGGGTGGGGATGGGTGGGATTTTGGCGGGGACGGGTGGGGACGGGTGGGATTTCTGTCCCCGCGCAACTCTCTACTCCAAACTCCTAGAACGAATTGTGCTCCGCCGACTACACCCTTTCATAGAAGAACAAGCGGCCCTGTCCCCTGCTCAATCCGGCCACAGCACAGAGTCAGTACTCCTAGATATCACCGATGTCAGCTTGTCAATACTCGACAAAGGCAGCGATGCCCTACTAGTCGTACTTGACCTCAGTGCTGCCTTTGACAAGGTCGACCACCACCTCCTCATATCCAGACTCTATGACCTTGGAATCAAGGACTCTGCCCTCCAATGGTTCACCTCCTTCCTCCACCAAAGGACCCATACTGTCCTACTAGGGACGCATAAATCTAACCCCAAGCCTATCAAATATGGCATTCTCCAAGGCGCCCTTCTATCCCCCCTCCTATTCAACCTCTACATCAGACCTGTCATTGATATAGCGCAGAAGTACAACATTAAAATCCACTCCTATGCCGATGACATCCAGCTGTTCCTCCCTCTAGGTGAAAACCGATCGTCCCAAATTGCTAACCTCCAACACTGCCTCTCTGACATGAAAACCTGGATGACAAACAACAAACTACAACTGAATGCCTCTAAGACCGAACTCTTATGGATCAGGAAAAAAAACACCAAATACACACGCTCAACACTATCATGGGACTCCACTCTACTAACGGCAACAGATCAAGTACGCAGCCTAGGAGTAACCTTAGACAGACACCTATCCCTATCCACCCACATATCCCAAGTAGTCTCTACTAGAGAGTTGCGCGGGGACAGAAATCCCACCCGTCCCCACCCGTCCCCGCCAAAATCCCACCCATCCCCACCCGTCCCCGTGAGGAATCCCTCCGTCCCCACCCGTCCCCGTGAGGAATCCCTCCGTCCCCATCCATCCCCGCGAGGAATCCCCTCCGTCCCCACCCGTCCCCGCGAGGAATCCCCTCCGTCCCCACCCGTCCCCGCGAGGAATCCCCTCCGTCACCATCCTTCCCTATAAACTTCAGAAATAGTTATTTTATTTAATTATGCTACTGAATTAAAGGCTCTGGTAGAGACCCATTTACAAATAAGCAAAGAGACTATTAATTTGGAAATATTAATTGGGAAGAATACATACTTTGTAAATGGGTTTCTACCAGAACCTCTAATGTAAATATAAAATATAAATACTCAGCTGATGAGAACCCACAAACTGTCAGCTGAGGACTTCCTTTGCAGTTGGCCTGGGGTCCCTTTTGCCAAGCTTGGCAGGCAGCAGTAGCGTCCCTGAGTCACAGATGCTGGCACCTCAGTGGCTCATGGATGCTGCCAGCGACTGCTGCGCTTGGTGGAGGGGAGTTCTGACCATCTCTAGAGGAGGTCCTCTGCTGGCGGTGCTTGGGGATCCCCACCAGTCACAGCAAGGGCCAACAAGTACTTCAACACTGTAGAAATAAAACCAGAAATGCATTTCCTTTTCTTTTGAACACAAAACAAAGATATCTGCCATATACATTTCCCAAGGCAGATGACTCTATGCAATGTCACCTCGGTAACAAAATACAAAAATAGACAAATACACCCCCTCCCTTTTTACTAAACCACAATAGTAGGTTTTAGCACAGGGAGTTACGCTGAATGCCTCGCGCTGCTCTCAATGCTCATAGGCTCCCTGCGCTAAAAAACAATATTGCGGTTTAGTAAAAGGGAGCCATAGTGCAAAATATAGACAGCAGATATAAATTCTCAAAACAGACACATTTTGATCACTAAATTGAAAATAAAATCATTTTTCCTACCTTTGCTGTTTGGTGATTTCATGAGTCTCTGGTTGCACTTTCTTCTTCTGACTGTGCATCCAATCTTTCTTCCTTTCTTTCAGCCTCCTGTATGTTTCCTCTCCTCCAGACCTCATTCTCTCCCCCAACTTTTTCTTTCTGTCTCCCTGTTCCCCCTTCTTTCTGTCTCTCTGTCTGCCCCCTTTCTTTCTTTCTCCGTGCCCTCCCCCAAGCCACTCGGTTTGCTGCCACCGCCATCGGGGAATAGTCCCCAAGCCACCGCTGTCCCAAGCTTTCCCTGCAGAAGCGTCGCGCTGACCAGCATTCCGCTCCCTGACGTCAATTCTGACGTAGGAGAGGAAGTTCCGGGCCAACAAGGCATTTCTCCTCATTCCATCCAGCCTGAGCCCCATCTCTCCTTGATCCAGCATTTCCCTTCTGTGTCTGTCAGAATTACCATTCCACCTATTTTCCAGCATCACCCTTCTTTGTGTCCATCTCACCTATATCCCTATCTCACCACTTTTTCAGAATCTTCATTTGTCTCTGTCCTTGTCTTTACCCCATATTCACCATTTGCCCTTTCAATGTCTTTATCTCCCCCCCCCCCCACACACACTTTTTCAGCATTACTTCTATGTCTCTATTTCACCTCCTCTTCATGTCCCCTCTGTATCTCTATCCTTATTCAGAAGGTCCTGCTTACCCTTTCTCTTCTTTGTGTCACTATCTCCATTTTCAGCTTTCCCCCTTTTTCCTTTGTTAATGCACCCTGTAGCCAGAATCTTTCCACCCTCTCTCCACTCCGGCCCAGCCCAGTATGAAATATTTCCTTTTGTTTCTCTCCCCTCTCTCTTCTCCTCCCTCACCCACGAGTCCTGCATCTGGCCCTCTCCCTTCTACCTGCACCTGGCAACACCCCCCTGCTCCGCGGCTCTCTTAAGCAACTCGTCAGCAGCGGTGATCAAGACAAGCTGCCGACATCGAGGCCTTCCCTCTACGAGTCCCACCTTTGTGGAAAAAGGAAGTTGAAACAAGCGGGACTCGCAGAGGGTAGGCCCCGACGTCAGAAGCTGCTGCTGAGTTGCCGAAGAGAGCCGCAGGTAGAAGGGAGAGGGAGATAGGAAGGCTGTAGAAGCTCCGGAGCATGACACCGAACCCGGCCAGGATGATTTCTTTTTCAGGCTGCTACTGCCGCTGCCATCCCCCACCCGAAATGACAAAAAACAGCCTAATGCCCGCGTCGGGAAATAGCCATGCTGAGCAGTGAGCTCAGCACGTACACAGATGAAAGCCTTGCTTGCTGATTGGTCCGGCGGCACGGTGGGGCGGGGCCGCCGGACCAATCAGCAAGCAAGGCTTTCATCTGTGTACGTGCTGAGCTCACTGCTCAACATGGCTATTTCCCGACGCGACGCCAGACTTGCATCGCCAGAATTTAGGTAGGTTGTTTTCATCCCCGTGGGAGTCCCGTGGGCAAGGGGGCGTCCCCGTGGGAGTCCCGTGGGTCAGGGGGGCATCCCCGTGGGAGTCCCGTGGGCCAGGGGGCGTCCCCGTGGGAGTCCCGTGGGCCAGGGGGGGAACCCGCGGGATCCCCGCGGGACCCGCGGGATCCCCGCGATCCCCGTTCCCGTGCAGACCTCTAGTCTCTACCTCCTTCTACTACCTCCGCCAGCTGAGAAGGATCAAACCCTACATCTCCACACCTGACCTAGCCCAACTCCTCTACGCATATGTCCTCTCCAGAATGGATTACTGCAACTCCCTATTTAATGGAATAACCAAAAAGATCTCAAGCGCCTCCAATGGGTCCAAAATGCAGCTATCCGCCTCCTACACAGTCTCAGCTACCATGATCCCATCTCCCCAGCACTCCGCACTGAACACTGGCTCCCAATTAACCAACGCTGTGCATTCAAGGCCCTGGCAATAGCACACAAAAGAATTTATGCCACCACCCCCTCCTACATAAAATCCAAGCTACCCATCTACATCCCCACCCGCACCCTCCGCTGAGAAACGGAGATACGCCTATGCATTCCCCCCGGAAGGTCCCTCCTCTCAGAAACCGCCCGCAAACGCTCCTACAGCCACTTCATTCCCCAACTCTAGAACCAACTCCCCCCTCAACTCAGACTACAGAACTCAGTAATGACATTCCGGAAAATAGTAAAGCCCTCCTCTTCAACTAAAGGTCACCCTCAGTCTACACCCAACCCCCTTAAACCCAACCTCTACCCTTCTTTCTCCATTCTAATCTTCTGCCTAAATTTCTGTATAGTCCACTCTCAGCCTATACTCAAATAAGAACATAAGAACATAAGCGTTGCCTCTGCCGGGTCAGACCAGGGGTCCATCGTGCCCGGCAGTCCGCTCCCGCGGCGGCCCCCCAGGTCCATGACCTGAAAGTGTTCCCTACCTAACCTAAAATATCCATACCCTATTCGCTCAATGTCCTGTAAGGTAAACCTCTATCTGTACCCTGTTATTCCCTTTGCTTCCAGGAAATCATCCAGTCCCTTTTTGAACCCCAGAATTGTACTCTGTCCTATCACCTCTCCGGGAAGCGCGTTCCAGGTGTCCACCACCCTCTGAGTGAAGAAGAACCTCCTTGCATTCGTTATGAATCTGTCTCCTCTCAGTTTTTCTGAATGACCTCTTGTTTTAGTTGTCCCTGCTAGTCTAAAGAATCTGTCCCTCTCCACCTTCTCTATGCCTTTCATGATTTTATAAGTTTCTATCATGTCCCCTCTCAGTCTCCGCTTCTCCAGGGTAAAGAGCCCCAGCCTGTCCAACCGTTCGGCATATGAAAGGTTCTCCATACCCTTTATCATCCTCGTTGCCCTCCTCTGGACCCTCTCGAGTATTGCCATGTCCTTCTTGAGGTATGGCGACCAGTACTGGACGCAGTATTCCAGATGTGGGCGCACCATTGCTCGATACAGTGGCAGGATAACTTCTTTTGTTCTGGTAGTGATACCTTTTTTGATAATGCCCAACATTCTGTTTGCTTTTTTTGAGGCCGCTGCACATTGTGCCGCCTGCTTCATTGTGTATCTAAACTAAACTACTTATATTTAAACTACTGTTCTTAATTTGCTGTATAGTCTCTATATCTAAACTGCTGCACAGTCTTGTATGTCCAAGTATTTAAATCTACTGTATAATCTTGTATGTCCAATTCACTCCATTGTGAATGTTTACTTGTAAACCGTTCTGAGCTACTGGGAGGACGGGATAAAAATCTAAATAAATAAATAGATTGAGGGGGCCTGTCCAGGTTGGGGGTGGATATTGTACATTTGGACTGGGCAGGTAGGTCAGCATGGAGGGGATTAGCACTCTACATTGCTGCGATATGGAATTTATTTTTTTTTTTAAATCTTTATTCATTTTTAAAACTCACAATAAGTATAACATAGAATACAATCATTTTATACTTTAACAACACTTAATATATCATCAAATTCTAACTCGCATCAAATATCCCCCCTCCCTCATACCCAACAATTATTCATAAGCATAAGAAATCATAAAATATTCCCACACGCCCACCCTACCCTGGATGTGTATGAACAAAAGGGGAAAAAAATTAATATTTATTCTATGCAGTAATTTCAATCTTTACAGTATCTTGTTAATGGCTCCAAAATAACCTGAAATTTCTTAAAATTTCCCTGCTGCATGGCAATTACCCTTTCCATTTTAAATATGTGACACAAAGAGTTCCACCAAAAGCTATAATTCAGCCTGTCCCAATTTTTCCAATTATTCGTAATCTGTTGTATGGCAACCCCTGTCATAATAAGTAGAAGCTTGTTATTATTAGAGGATATTTGGCTCTAAGCCCTCATTGACATGCCAAACAATACGGTGTCATAGGATAATGGCACCAGATTATCTAACAAACTATTTATTTGACCCCATATTGATTTCTAAAAAGCAAGTATCAGAATAACAAATGATCTAATGTCCCAGCTTCAAGATGACAGTGCCAGCATCTATTAGATTTAGAGCTATCTAACTTCTGTAAACGAACCGGGGTCCAAAATGCTCTATGTAATAGAAAAAAACAAGTTTGTCTCATAGATGCAGACACTGAACATCTCATCCTCCAAGTCCAAATACGTGGCCATTGAGATGCAGTAATTTGATGCTTGATCTCAATGCTCCAAATGTCCCGAAGGCCAGTTTTTGGTTTCTTATTTAAAAATCCAGATATTAATTTATACCACTAAGCGGCTTGATGTCCCAGGAAGTCCACCTGAAAGCATAAGAGCAGCAAACTATACTGATTACTGAGATTTTTCTATTCAGGGAACCCATCCTGAATGGCCTGCTTCAACTGCAGCCATCTATAATTTTGTGATTTATGATAAAGTAATTTTTATTGGAACAGACAAGGAAACAAGTACCAAAACTCAGCCATACAAGCAGTGCTCCAAATAGAACATTTTATATAAACAACCCCCACCCCAACCCCCCTCCCCCAGGTCGGAGTCCCCGAGAGCAGTCAGCAACACATGCAAAGCAGCAGTAGACACAGTCAGTAGTTCAGAACCCGACTTCGTGCTGCAGGAATCATGGTATTCCAAAAACGTTCCCAAATAGCCATAAAACACTCCCCCTGCACAGTGGACAGATCAGGCACATCTCGTCGCTCCCAAATCAGCAGTAGAATCATTTGAGAACGCCACATAAAAATATTGGGAGCCTCCAAGTCCAGCCATTTGAGAAATATACATTTTAGGGCACATAAAATGGACCACCTAAGAAAGGCTTGCAGTCCTGGTGGCCGCGGATGGTAAGGAGAAACGCCAAACAAAAAAAGAGGTGAAGTCCGCAGAGTCACAGTCCAAAGAGTCCCTATAAAAGCAAAAATTTGCATCCAGAAGGTGTGAACTGCCGGGCAGGACCACAACATATGACCCAACGCGGCGGTCTGATGACCACATTTATTAATTTTGTGATTTATTAAGGCCAAATTTATGTTGCAATTTTGAAAAATCAAGCAACATACCATCTGAAATAACATCCAACCTTCATCCAATACTTCCAGATAACCTTAAATCCGCCAATTTGAATCTTGGAGTTCAGCCATAGGGTCTGATGAGTTGATTTATGAACCGAAATAGGTGTTAAATTATTCACATATTTTAAGGTTTTCCATGTATCTACTAGGATTCTATTATCTTTATATAATCTAGGCATCTTAATACTTAATATATGACTCAGTCTCAATGGTGATATGAGTTGTCATTCCAACCATAATCAGTCTGGGAGATTTTCCATGAGCTCAGGGAGGATCCAGTACATACCCTGACGCATAATATAGGTTTGATGGTACCTATAAAAGTTGGGAAAATTTATCCCCCCCTCCACAATTGGCTTTTGTAAAGATACCAAGGCAATTCTTGCTGTTTTCCCCAGCCAAATAAATTTTGTCAGAATACTATTTAATTTCTTGTAAAAAGACCCCTGAAGAAACACTGGCAACATACCCATTTGGTAACAGACTACAGGCAGAATCATCATCTTAACTATTTGGATATGGAATTTAATCTGGCTAATACCATGTTACAAGCACTGCCTTTTAGCAACTATGTAGTTGGCAATTGCCTTGTGTGGTAAATGCAGGCCACTGGATGCTGCCATTTCATGATAAATAATACACCTCCACCCATAGGTGCCAACTTTTCAAAATTATTGGGAGTGCTAAACCCAATGGAAATGATCTCTCTCTGGACAAAATCAAAGTCTGTTCAATATTGGGGTGCTCAAGCACCTGCAGCACCTACAAAGCTGCTAGGAACCCAGCATCATCCCTATCTAGTGTTTCCATCCCTGAATGGAGCCCAAGACCAGAAGTGAGGCTCAATAATCCAATTCAGGTTGTTTGCATGATGTTATAATTACTGCCACTGACAGACATCGAGTCCTTCATTTGTATTTCTTCAAATAACTTCTAAGATCTAGTTCCTGACCACTAACAGTATGAAGACTAGCTGATGGCACATACTGTATACTTTTTTTCATGCTGTCTGCAAAATATTTACTTGAATAAAATATTGTATTCTGACTATTTCTGCTTCCAATCCATTTATAGGGATGGTAACTGTGGTCTTCCAAGTCCTGAGCCTGAGAGTCCTTATCATGTCAACCACCCACTGCTTCATGTAGGACATAACATTGCTGCCAAGAGATAACCTTGTTCTGAAAAAAGATGGAACTATGTTCTTACAAAATTCACAGTGAACTTTCCCTGACTTTGCAAGCAGAATCACAAACAGCAGTGATGGATATACGAGGGGCCAAACAAGAAGAGAACAATGTGGAGCCATGAAACTTACAAATTATTCCACACTTTTCTTGACACTTTTCGTTTCAATGATATGAAAGGAAATGAAAAGTGTCAAGAAAAGTGTGGAATAGCTTGTAAGTTTCATGGCTCCACATCGTTCTGTTTGTTGGGCTGAGAACCTTTCAGCGGCCCCTTGTTCCACAACAAGCTGTACAGAAAGAAGGCATTTGTTCAGTCACTGCTGGTACATTGTTAAATAACAAGTGCTTATAAAGACCCTGGTCACAGCAGCAAAAGATTTAATGGAGAGTGACATTTTTTTTAAAACAAACCTTAGAAAAGCTGTCTATAAATAGAGAACTATAATTCTACATTGCCCATTTTAAGAAGAAGCTAAATGAAACCATTGAGACACAGTATATGTGGGTCATTTTGAGATTATTTGTGAACAAAAAAGGGAAAATCTTTATTAACTGTGTGTTTAATCCTAGGACCATTTTTGAACCCATGCTTAATCCCCAAAAGATAGCTCCAAGAAAGTGTAATTGAGCAGTTGCACTCGCTGCATTTTATTAATTGAAACTATGTGCTAGAAGGGTTTCAGCTTGGATTTTAAGAGCAGATATCATAGCCCAGAATAGCAGGAAATAATAAAATGGCTCTTTAGAGAGCATTTAAATACCATTTTCCAGAACAGCAAGTACAAAAAGAGAATGTTAAGCAAGTTAACGTTAAGGTGTTGGCTGGATTTGTAGGCACTGAAATGTATGAGCACAAAAAATACTGTGGGAACATACCCCCTCCAAAAAAAAAAATGGCACATAAACTTATAGAAAAGATTTATTGTCCAAAGTGGGAAAGCCATCTTGGCTGACTGCTGAGTCTGAGACCAGTTCCCTTTCAAGGTCATAACACCCTACTCCCCACCCAAAAAAATATATACAGTATATACTAGTGTTTAAGCCCATTGCATTATATGTCTGTCTGTCTTTCTTTCTGTCTCTCTCCCTGCCCCTGTCTCTTTCTTCCTTTCGTTCTGTCTCTCTTCCTCCCGCTGTCTATCTTTCTTTCTTCTTTTTCTCTCTCTCCCTGCCCCATCTTATCTTTTTTTTTCTTTCTTTTTCTCTCTGTTCCTGCTCCGTCTATCTTTTTTTCTTTCTTTCTGTCTCCCTGCCCCATCTATCTTTTTTTCTTTCTTTCTTTCTGTCTCTCTCCCTGGCCCCCTGTCTGTCTTTTTTTCTGTCTCCGTGCCCGCTGTCTGTCTTTCTTTCTGTCTCTTTCCCTGGCTGTCTGTCTTTTTCCCTGCCCGCTGTCTGTCTGTCTTTCTTTCTGTCTGTCTCCCTGCCTGCTGTCTGTCTGTCTTTCTGTCTGTCTGTCTCACTCCCTGCCCGCTGTCTGTCTTTCTTTCTGTCTTTCTCCCTGCCCCTGTCTCTTTCTTCCTTTCATTCTGTCTCTCTCCCTCCCGCTGTCTATCTTTCTTTCTTTCTTTTTCTCTCTCTCCCTGCCCCATCTTATCTTTTTTTTCTTTCTTTCTTTTTCTCTCTCTTCCTGCTCCGTCTATCTTTTTTTTTTCTTTCTGTCTCCCTGCCCTGTCTATCTTTTTTTCTTTCTTTCTTTCTGTCTCTCTCCCTGACCCCCTGTCTGTCTGTCTTTCTTTCTGTCTCCCTGCCCACTGTCTTTCTTTCTGTCTCTTTCCCTGGCTGTCTGTCTGTCTCACTGCCCGCTATCTGTTTGTCTATCTGTCTGTCTCTCTCCCTGCCCACTGGCTGTCTGTCTTTCTTTCTGTCTCTTTCCCTGGCCCCCTGTCTGTCTGTCTCCCTGCCTGCTGTCTTTCTTTCTGTCTATCTCTCTCCCTGCCTCTGTCTGTCTTTCTTTCTGTCTCTCTCCCTGCCTGCTGTCTGTCTGTCTTTCTTTCTTTCTGTCTCTCTCTCT